>NC_083727.1:81845768-83045768 GCF_028564815.1 Eubalaena glacialis | reverse complement strand
CATCCCGCCCATCAGCGTAACAAGGCTCCCATGTCTCCATGGCCTGTCCTGCATTTCCGGTTTTTACACTTTTTTCAGCATGGCCCTTTTGACCTCTGGCAAGCGAGACTTCTTTGTAGCGCCGATTTGTCTTTCTGGCTTGCTTGGTTGGCCAAAAAGGGCGTATGCGTTTTTTCCTGAATATATTCAGGAAAAAACGCATACGCCCTTTTTGGCCAAGGGCATCATTGTCAAAGCTTTGCCGCTTTTCATGTGCTTTCAAGGCGAGTCAAATCTACCTCCTGAAACCGGTTTCCTGCAATTCTGCCTTGCTTTCAAATCCTCTTCGTTGCCTTCCCTCAATATATTTGTGGAGAAGAGTTATCATTTACAACTTTGCAGGTTTGTTAATTGCAGTGCCCCTGAGCTCTATTTGTCAACTCGCTTTTTTGGGAGCTCGCGCAAAAGCGCAGGATTGCTTCAGGCCCTATTCTGGTTCCGGGGGCCAGGCAGAGCCTGTGGTTCATTCTTCTTCCTGATGGGAAAATAGAGTGACCTATGCCTGTCCCAACACCTAGAGCTAGTCTCTCATTGGTTCCCCCTCTTCCCGTTCATCCTGAGGACAAATTGCGACCTGTACGAAACAGGAGGTCAACGGTGCTGATTCTCCACGTAGGGAGATTGTTAGTGAAGCGGCTGGAATGGCGAACCCGAGCACAAGGAGAGGAGAAATGAGGTGCGTTTTAGAAACCTTTCCCGATCACACGGTGTACCATCTTCTGGGTTTCCCAGGCATGTTTTCGATGTAGGAAGATGCCCTTGAACCTGGAGATTTGGGACCCATGGCATGGGTACCACGCAGTATTACTTTAAAGGGTCTGCGTTTGCTCACCCAACCTCACCAATCCTCTCAGCCCCAAGAGTGTCCAGCCTTATGTCTCATCCAGCTGTGGGTCTAGATATGGTCAATCCAGGTTGCATCAGAGCCCCTGAACGGATTTTGTAAGAATTTCTCTCTCTTTCACTGTCTTTGTTTTATGGGTTTTTTTTTTAAGTAGCTTATTTTTATAACGGGATTTAGCTGCTTTTCCCTGCTGTGTTTATGCCGCTTTACACCCTCTTGATTCACTTCCAGAGAGATATCAATACATAGGTTTTAAGACTCTTCCTAGTCAGATATAATCTTGGGTGGTGAATAGGGGGTGTTGAGTCCAGTTCACTGAGCAGGGAGTAGGTCTTGTCTATTAAATATTTGGCTTGTGGAACGGTATCTGAGCTAATTTCAAACCCTTGTTTTATGCATCGCCCCACCTCACCTTTCCCGTTAAGCAGCCATAGTGTGTTTTCTAAATGTGTGACTCTGTTGTGTTTTGGAATTCAGTTCAGGTGTAGCGATTTTGACATTCCCTCTATAAGTGATATCTTAGGATAAGTGTCCTTTTCTGTGTGACTTACTTCACTTAGAGTCATCGTCCCTAAATCCACTCATCATGCTGCTACTAGCCTTATGACACTGATTTATGGCTGAGTGATATTCCATTGTGCATAAGTACCACAACTTCTTTATCCATTTTTCTCTTTCCTGGGATATTTAAGGTGTACCGAAGTGGAGGTTCTTGGAAACAGAGCAGCCCTAAACTTTGGGGTGCCTGTGTCTTGTTGATTTTTAGGTTTCCCGATTTCTACGCCCATGAGTGGAAGTGCCCTATGCTCTCTAAGCTGTGTTTATTCCATGTTTCAGGACGCAGCGTACACTTCTCCAGAGTGGCTGTTGGCAATTTCCATCCCGCCCATCAGCGTAGCAAGGCTCCCATGTCTCCATGGCCTGTCCTGCATTTCCGGTTTTTACACTTTTTTCAGCATGGCCCTTTTGACCTCTGGCATGCCAGACTTCTTTGTAGCGCCGATTTGCCTTTCCGGCTTGCTTGGTTGGCCAAAAAGGGCGTATGCGTTTTTTCCTGAATATATTCAGGAAAAAACGCATACGCCCTTTTTGGCCAAGGGCATCATTGTCAACGCTTTGCCGCTTTTCATGTGCTTTCAAGGCGAGTCGAATCTACCTCCTGAAACCGGTTTCCTGCAATTCTGCCTTGCTTTCAAATCCTCTTTGTTGCCTTCCCTCAATACATTTGTGGACGAGAGTTATCATTTACAACTCTGCAGGTTTGTGAATTGCAGTGCCCCTGAGCTCCATTTGTCAACTCGCTTTTTTGGGAGCTGGCCGCAAAAGCGCAGGATTGCTTCAGGCCCTATTCTGGTTCCGGGGGGCAGGCTGAGCCTGTGGTTCATTCTTCTTCCTGATGGGAAAATAGGGTGACCTGTGCCTGTCCCAACACCTAGAGCTAGTCTCTCATTGGTTCCCCCTCTTCCCGTTCATCCTCTGGACAAATTGCGAACTGTACGAAACAGGAGGTCAACGGTGCTGATTCTCCACGTAGGGAGATTGTTAGTGAAGCGGCTGGAATGGCGAACCCGAGCACAAGGAGAGGAGAAATGAGGTGCGTTTTAGAAACCTTTCCCGATCACACGGTGTACCATCTTCTGGGTTTCCCAGGCATGTTTTCGATGTAGGAAGATGCCCTTGAACCTGGAGATTTGGGACCCATGGCATGGGTACCACGCAGTATTACTTTAAAGGGTCTGCGTTTGCTCACCCAACCTCACCAATCCTCTCAGCCCCAAGAGTGTCCAGCCTTATGTCTCATCCAGCTGTGGGTCTAGATATGGTCAATGCAGTTTGCATCAGAGCCCCTGAACGGATTTTGTAAGAATTTCTCTCTCTTTCACTGTCTTTGTTTTATGGGTTTTTTTTTTAAGTAGTCAATTTTTATAAGGGGGTTTAGCTTCTTTTCCTTGCTGTGTTTATGCCGCTTTACGCCCTCTTGATTCACTTCCAGAGAGATATCAATACATAGGTTTTAAGACTCTTCCTAGTCAGATATATTCTTGGGCGGTGAATAGGGGGTGTTGAGTCCAGTTCACTGAGCAGGGAGTAGGTCTTGTCTATTACATATTTGGCTTGTGGAACGGTATCTGAGCTAATTTCAAACCCTTGTTTTATGCATCGCCCCACCTCAGCTTTCCCGTTAAGCAGCCATAGTGTGTTTTCTAAATGTGTGACTCTGTTGTGTTTTGGAATTCAGTTCAGGTGTAGCGATTTTGACATTCCCTCTATAAGTGATATCTTAGGATAAGTGTCCTTTTCTGTGTGACTTACTTCACTTAGAGTCATCGTCCCTAAATCCACTCATCATGCTGCTACTAGCCTTATGACACTGATTTATGGCTGAGTGATATTCCATTGTGCATAAGTACCACAACTTCTTTATCCATTTTTCTCTTTCCTGGGATATTTAAGGTGTACCGTAGTGGAGGTTCTTGGAAACAGTGCAGCCCTAAACTTTGGGGTGCCTGTGTCTTGTTGATTTTTAGGTTTCCCGATTTCTACGCGCGTGAGTGGAAGTGCCCTATGCTCTCTAAGCTGTGTTTATTCCATGTTTCAGGACGCAGCATACACTTCTCCAGAGTGGCTGTTGGCAATTTCCATCCCGCCCATCAGCGTAGCAAGGCTCCCATGTCTCCATGGCCTGTCCTGCATTTCCGGTTTTTACACTTTTTTCAGCATGGCCCTTTTGACCTCTGGCCAGCGAGACTTCTTTGTAGCGCCGATTTGTCTTTCTGGCTTGCTTGGTTGGCCAAAAAGGGCGTATGCGTTTTTTCCTGAATATATTCAGGAAAAAACGCATACGCCCTTTTTGGCCAAGGGCATCATTGTCAACGCTTTGCCGCTTTTCATGTGCTTTCAAGGCGAGTCGAATCTACCTCCTGAAACCGGTTTCCTGCAATTCTGCCTTGCTTTCAAATCCTCTTCGTTGCCTTCCCTCAATATATTTGTGGACAAGAGTTATCATTTACAACTTTGCAGGTTTGTGAATTGCAGTGCCCCTGAGCTCCATTTGTCAACTCGCTTTTTTGGGAGCTCGCGCAAAAGCGCAGGATTGCTTCAGGCCCTATTCTGGTTCCGGGGGCCAGGCTGAGCCTGTGGTTCATTCTTCTTCCTGATGGGAAAATAGAGTGACCTGTGCCTGTCCCAACACCTAGAGCTAGTCTCTCATTGGTTCCCCCTCTTCCCGTTCATCCTGAGGACAAATTGCAACCTGTACGAAACAGGAGGTCAACGGTGCTGATTCTCCACGTAGGGAGATTGTTAGTGAAGCGGCTGGAATGGCGAACCCGAGCACAAGGAGAGGAGAAATGAGGTGCGTTTTAGAAACCTTTCCCGATCACACGGTGTACCATCTTCTGGGTTTCCCAGGCATGTTTTCGATGTAGGAAGATGCCCTTGAACCTGGAGATTTGGGACCCATGGCATGGGTACCACGCAGTATTACTTTAAAGGGTCTGCGTTTGCTCACCCAACCTCACCAATCCTCTCAGCCCCAAGAGTGTCCAGCCTTATGTCTCATCCAGCTGTGGGTCTAGATATGGTCAATCCAGGTTGCATCAGAGCCCCTGAACGGATTTTGTAAGAATTTCTCTCTCTTTCACTGTCTTTGTTTTATGGGGTTTTTTTTTAAAGTAGTCTATTTTTATAAGGGGGTTTAGCTTCTTTTCCGTGCTGTGTTTATGCCGCTTTACACCCTCTTGATTCACTTCCAGAGAGATATCAATACATAGGTTTTAAGACTCTTCTTAGTCAGATATATTCTTGGGCGGTGAATAGGCGGTGTTGAGTCCAGTTCACTGAGCAGGGAGTAGGTCTTGTCTATTAAATATTTGGCTTGTGGAACGGTATCTGAGCTAATTTCAAACCCTTGTTTTATGCATCGCCCCACCTCAGCTTTCCCGTTAAGCAGCCATAGTGTGTTTTCTAAATGTGTGACTCTGTTCTGTTTTAGAATTCAGTTCAGGTGTAGAGATTTTGACATTCCCTCTACAAGTGATAACTTAGGATAAGTTTCCTTTTCTGTGTGACTTACTTCACTTAGAGTCATTGTCCCTAAATCCACTCATCATGCTGCTACTAGCCTTATGACACTGATTTCATGGCTGAGTGATATTCCATTGTGCATAAGTACCACAACTTCTTTATCCATTTTTCTCTTTCCTGGGATATTTAAGGTGTACCGAAGTGGAGATTCTTGGAAACAGAGCAGCCCTAAACTTTGGGGTGCCTGTGTCTTGTTGATTTTTAGGTTTCCCGATTTCTACGCCCATGAGTGGAAGTGCCCTATGCTCTCTAAGTTGTGTTTATTACATGTTTCAGGACGCAGCGTACACTTCTCCAGAGTGCTGTTGGCAATTTCCACCCCGCCCATCAGCGTAGCAAGGCTCCCATGTCTCCATGGCCTGTCCTGCATTTCCGGTTTTTACACTTTTTTCAGCATGGCCCTTTTGACCGCTGGCAAGCCAGACTTCTTTGTAGCGCCGATTTTCCTTTCCGGCTTGCTTGGTTGGCCAAAAAGGGCGTATGCGTTTTTTCCTGAATATATTCAGGAAAACACGCATACGCCCTTTTTGGCCAAGGGCATCATTGTCAACGCTTTGCCGCTTTTCATGTGCTTTCAAGGCGAGTCGAATCTACCTCCTGAAACCGGTTTCCTGCAATTCTGCCTTGCTTTCAAATCCTCTTCGTTGCCTTCCCTCAATATATTTGTGGACGAGAGTTATCATTTACAACTCTGCAGGTTTGTGAATTGCAGTGCCCCTGAGCTCCATTTGTCAACTCGCTTTTTTGGGAGCTGGCCGCAAAAGTGCAGGATTGCTTCAGGCCCTATTCTGGTTCCGGGGGGCAGGCTGAGCCTGTGGTTCATTCTTCTTCCTGATGGGAAAATAGAGTGACCTGTGCCTGTCCCAACACCTAGAGCTAGTCTCTCATTGGTCCCCCCTCTTCCCGTTCATCCTCGGGACAAATTGCGACCTGTACGAAACAGGAGGTCAACGGTGCTGATTCTCCACGTAGGGAGATTGTTAGTGAAGCGGCTGGAATGGCGAACCCGAGCACAAGGAGAGGAGAAATGAGGTGCGTTTTAGAAACCTTTCCCGATCACACGGTGTACCATCTTCTGGGTTTCCCAGGCATGTTTTCGATGTAGGAAGATGCCCTTGAACCTGGAGATTTGGGACCCATGGCATGGGTACCACGCAGTATTACTTTAAAGGGTCTGCGTTTGCTCACCCAACCTCACCAATCCTCTCAGCCCCAAGAGTGTCCAGCCTTATGTCTCATCCAGCTGTGGGTCTAGATATGGTCAATCCAGGTTGCATCAGAGCCCCTGAACGGATTTTGTAAGAATTTCTCTCTCTTTCACTGTCTTTGTTTTATGGGTTTTTTTTTAAGTAGCTTATTTTTATAACGGGATTTAGCTGCTTTTCCCTGCTGTGTTTATGCCGCTTTACACCCTCTTGATTCACTTCCAGAGAGATATCAATACATAGGTTTTAAGACTCTTCCTAGTCAGATATATTCTTGGGCGGTGAATAGGGGGTGTTGAGTCCAGTTCACTGAGCAGGGAGTAGGTCTTGTCTATTACATATTTGGCTTGTGGAACGGTATCTGAGCTAATTTCAAACCCTTGTTTTATGCATCGCCCCACCTCACCTTTCCCGTTAAGCAGCCATAGTGTGTTTTCTAAATGTGTGACTGTGTTGTGGTTTGGAATTCAGTTCAGGTGTAGCGATTTTGACATTCCCTCTATAAGTGATATCTTAGGATAAGTGTCCTTTTCTGTGTGACTTACTTCACTTAGAGTCATCGTCCCTAAATCCACTCATCATGCTGCTACTAGCCTTATGACACTGATTTATGGCTGAGTGATATTCCATTGTGCATAAGTACCACAACTTCTTTATCCATTTTTCTCTTTCCTGGGATATTTAAGGTGTACCGAAGTGGAGGTTCTTGGAAACAGAGCAGCCCTAAACTTTGGGGTGCCTGTGTCTTGTTGAATTTTAGGTTTCCCGATTTCTACGCCCATGAGTGGAAGTGCCCTATGCTCTCTAAGCTGTGTTTATTCCATGTTTCAGGACGCAGCATACACTTCTCCAGAGTGGCTGTTGGCAATTTCCATCCCGCCCATCAGCGTAGCAAGGCTCCCATGTCTCCATGGGCTGTCCTGCATTTCCGGTTTTTACACTTTTTTCAGCATGGCCCGTTTGACCTCTGGCAAGCCAGACTTCTTTGTAGCGCCGATTTGTCTTTCTGGCTTGCTTGGTTGGCCAAAAAGGGCGTATGCGTTTTTTCCTGAATATATTCAGGAAAAAACGCATACGCCCTTTTTGGCCAAGGGCATCATTGTCAACGCTTTGCCGCTTTTCATGTGCTTTCAAGGCGAGTCGAATCTACCTCCTGAAACCGGTTTCCTGCAATTCTGCCTTGCTTTCAAATCCTCTTCGTTGCCTTCCCTCAATATATTTGTGGACAAGAGTTATCATTTACAACTTTGCAGGTTTGTGAATTGCAGTGCCCCTGAGCTCCATTTGTCAACTCGCTTTTTTGGGAGCTCGCGCAAAAGCGCAGGATTGCTTCAGGCCCTATTCTGGTTCCGGGGGCCAGGCTGAGCCTGTGGTTCATTCTTCTTCCTGATGGGAATATAGAGTGACCTGTGCCTGTCCCAACACCTAGAGCTAGTCTCTCATTGGTTCCCCCTCTTCCCGTTCATCCTCGGGACAAATTGCAACCTGTACGAAACAGGAGGTCAACGGTGCTGATTCTCCACGTAGGGAGATTGTTAGTGAAGCGGCTGGAATGGCGAACCCGAGCACAAGGAGAGGAGAAATGAGGTGCGTTTTAGAAACCTTTCCCGATCACACGGTGTACCATCTTCTGGGTTTCCCAGGCATGTTTTCGATGTAGGAAGATGCCCTTGAACCTGGAGATTTGGGACCCATGGCATGGGTACCACGCAGTATTACTTTAAAGGGTCTGCGTTTGCTCACCCAACCTCACCAATCCTCTCAGCCCCAAGAGTGTCCAGCCTTATGTCTCATCCAGCTGTGGGTCTAGATATGGTCAATCCAGGTTGCATCAGAGCCCCTGAACGGATTTTGTAAGAATTTCTCTCTCTTTCACTGTCTTTGTTTTATGGGGTTTTTTTTTTAAGTAGTCAATTTTTATAAGGGGGTTTAGCTTCTTTTCCTTGCTGTGTTTATGCCGCTTTACGCCCTCTTGATTCACTTCCAGAGAGATATCAATACATAGGTTTTAAGACTCTTCCTAGTCAGATATATTCTTGGGTGGTGAATAGGGGGTGTTGAGTCCAGTTCACTGAGCAGGGAGTAGGTCTTGTCTGTTACATATTTGGCTTGTGGAACGGTATCTGAGCTAATTTCAAACCCTTGTTTTATGCATCGCCCCACCTCACCTTTCCCTTTAAGCAGCCATAGTGTGTTTTCTAAATGTGTGACTCTGTTCTGTTTTGGAATTCAGTTCAGGTGTAGCGATTTTGACATTCTCTCTATAAGTCATATCTTAGGATAAGTGTCCTTTTCTGTGTGACTTACTTCACTTAGAGTCATCGTCCCTAAATCCACTCATCATGCTGCTACTAGCCTTATGACACTGATTTCATGGCTGAGTGATATTCCATTGTGCATAAGTACCACAACTTCTTTATCCATTTTTCTCTTTCCTGGGATATTTAAGGTGTACCGAAGTGGAGGTTCTTGGAAACAGAACAGCTCTAAATTTTGGGGTGCCTGTGTCTTGTTGATTTTTAGGTTTCCCGATTTCTACGCGCGTGAGTGGAAGTGCCCTATGCTCTCTAAGCTGTGTTTATTATACGTTTCAGGACGCAGCGTACACTTCTCCAGAGTGGCTGTTGGCAATTTCCACCCCGCCCATCAGCGTAGCAAGGCTCCCATGTCTCCATGGGCTGTCCTGCATTTCCGGTTTTTACACTTTTTTCAGCATGGCCCTTTTGACCGCTGGCAAGCCAGACTTCTTTGTAGCGCCGATTTGCCTTTCCGGCTTGCTTGGTTGGCCAAAAAGGGCGTATGCGTTTTTTCCTGAATGTATTCAGGAAAAAACGCATACGCCCTTTTTGGCCAAGGGCATCATTGTCAACGCTTTGCCGCTTTTCATGTGCTTTCAAGGCGAGTCGAATCTACCTCCTGAAATCGGTTTCCTGCAATTCTGCCTTGCTTTCAAATCCTCTTCGTTGCCTTCCCTCAATATATTTGTGGACAAGAGTTATCATTTACAACTCTGCAGGTTTGTGAATTGCAGTGCCCCTGAGCTCCATTTGTCAACTCGCTTTTTTGGGAGCTGGCCGCAAAAGCGCAGGATTGCTTCAGGCCCTATTCTGGTTCCGGGGGGCAGGCTGAGCCTGTGGTTCATTCTTCTTCCTGATGGGAAAATAGAGTGACCTGTGCCTGTCCCAACACTTAGAGCTAGTCTCTCATTGGTTCCCCCTCTTCCCGTTCATCCTCGGGACAAATTGCGACCTGTACGAAACAGGAGGTCAACGGTGCTGATTCTCCACGTAGGGAGATTGTTAGTGAAGCGGCTGGAATGGCGAACCCGAGCACAAGGAGAGGAGAAATGAGGTGCGTTTTAGAAACCTTTCCCGATCACACGGTGTACCATCTTCTGGGTTTCCCAGGCATGTTTTCGATGTAGGAAGATGCCCTTGAACCTGGAGATTTGGGACCCATGGCATGGGTACCATGCAGTATTACTTTAAAGGGTCTGCATTTGCTCACCCAACCTCACCAATCCTCTCAGCCCCAAGAGTGTCCAGCCTTATGTCTCATCCAGCTGTGGGTCTAGATATGGTCAATCCAGGTTGCATCAGAGCCCCTGAACGGATTTTGTAAGAATTTCTCTCTCTTTCACTGTCTTTGTTTTATGGGTTTTTTTTTTAAGTAGCTTATTTTTATAACGGGATTTAGCTGCTTTTCCCTGCTGTGTTTATGCCGCTTTACACCCTCTTGATTCACTTCCAGAGAGATATCAATACATAGGTTTTAAGACTCTTCCTAGTCAGATATATTCTTGGGCGGTGAATAGGGGGTGTTGAGTCCAGTTCACTGAGCAGGGAGTAGGTCTTGTCTATTACATATTTGGCTTGTGGAACGGTATCTGAGCTAATTTCAAACCCTTGTTTTATGCATCGCCCCACCTCACCTTTCCCGTTAAGCAGCCATAGTGTGTTTTCTAAATGTGTGACTCTGTTCTGTTTTGGAATTCAGTTCAGGTGTAGCGATTTTGACATTCCCTCTATAAGTGATATCTTAGGATAAGTGTCCTTTTCTGTGTGACTTACTTCACTTAGAGTCATCGTCCCTAAATCCACTCATCATGCTGCTACTAGCCTTATGACACTGATTTATGGCTGAGTGATATTCCATTGTGCATAAGTACCACAACTTCTTTATCCATTTTTCTCTTTCCTGGGATATTTAAGGTGTACCGAAGTGGAGGTTCTTGGAAACAGTGCAGCCCTAAACTTTGGGGTGCCTGTGTCTTGTTGATTTTTAGGTTTCCCGATTTTACGCCCATGAGTGGAAGTGCCCTATGCTCTCTAAGCTGTGTTTATTCCATGTTTCAGGACGCAGCGTACACTTCTCCAGAGTGGCTGTTGGCAATTTCCATCCCGCCCATCAGCGTAGCAAGGCTCCCATGTCTCCATGGCCTGTCCTGCATTTCCGGTTTTTACACTTTTTTCAGCATGGCCCTTTTGACCTCTGGCAAGCGAGACTTCTTTGTAGCGCCGATTTGTCTTTCTGGCTTGCTTGGTTGGCCAAAAAGGGCGTATGCGTTTTTTCCTGAATATATTCAGGAAAAAACGCATACGCCCTTTTTGGCCAAGGGCATCATTGTCAAAGCTTTGCAGCTTTTCATGTGCTTTCAAGGCGAGTCGAATCTACCTCCTGAAACCGGTTTCCTGCAATTCTGCCTTGCTTTCAAATCCTCTTCGTTGACTTACCTCAATATATTTGTGGACAAGAGTTATCATTTACAACTTTGCAGGTTTGTGAATTGCAGTGCCCCTGAGCTCCATTTGTCAACTCGCTTTTTTGGGAGCTCACGCAAAAGCGCAGGATTGCTTCAGGCCCTATTCTGGTTCCGGGGGCCAGGCTGAGCCTGTGGTTCATTCTTCTTCCTGATGGGAAAATAGAGTGACCTGTGCCTGTCCCAACACCTAGAGCTAGTCTCTCATTGGTTCCCCCTCTTCCCGTGCATCCTGAGGACAAATTGCAACCTGTACGAAACAGGAGGTCAACGGTGCTGATTCTCCACGTAGGGAGATTGTTAGTGAAGCGGCTGGAATGGCGAACCCGAGCACAAGGAGAGGAGAAATGAGGTGCGTTTTAGAAACCTTTCCCGATCACACGGTGTACCATCTTCTGGGTTTCCCAGGCATGTTTTCGATGTAGGAAGATGCCCTTGAACCTGGAGATTTGGGACCCATGGCATGGGTACCACGCAGTATTACTTTAAAGGGTCTGCGTTTGCTCACCCAACCTCACCAATCCTCTCAGCCCCAAGAGTGTCCAGCCTTATGTCTCATCCAGCTGTGGGTCTAGATATGGTCAATCCAGGTTGCATCAGAGCCCCTGAACGGATTTTGTAAGAATTTCTCTCTCTTTCACTGTCTTTGTTTTATGGGTTTTTTTTTTTAAGTAGTCAATTTTTATAAGGGGGTTTAGCTTCTTTTCCTTGCTGTGTTTATGCCGCTTTACACCCTCTTGATTCACTTCCAGAGAGATATCAATACATAGGTTTTAAGACTCTTCCTAGTCAGATATATTCTTCGGTGGTGAATAGGGGGTGTTGAGTCCAGTTCACTGAACAGGGAGTAGGTCTTGTCTATTACATATTTGGCTTGTGGAACGGTATCTGAGCTAATTTCAAACCCTTGTTTTATGCATCGCCCCACCTCACCTTTCCCGTTAAGCAGCCATAGTGTGTTTTCTAAATGTGTGACTCTGTTCTGTTTTGGAATTCAGATCAGGTGTAGCGATTTTGACATTCCCTCTATAAGTGATATCTTAGGATAAGTGTCCTTTTCTGTGTGACTTACTTCACTTAGAGTCATCGTCCCTAAATCCACTCATCATGCTGCTACTAGCCTTATGACACTGATTTATGGCTGAGTGATATTCCATTGTGCATAAGTACCACAACTTCTTTATCCATTTTTCTCTTTCCTGGGATATTTAAGGTGTACCGAAGTGGAGGTTCTTGGAAACAGAGCAGCCCTAAACTTTGGGGTGCCTGTGTCTTGTTGATTTTTAGGTTTCCCGATTTCTACGCCCATGAGTGGAAGTGCCCTATGCTCTCTAAGCTGTGTTTATTCCATGTTTCAGGACGCAGCGTACACTTCTCCAGAGTGGCTGTTGGCAATTTCCATCCCGCCCATCAGCGTAGCAAGGCTCCCATGTCTCCATGGCCTGTCCTGCATTTCCGGTTTTTACACTTTTTTCAGCATGGCCCTTTTGACCTCTGGCAAGCCAGACTTCTTTGTAGCGCCGATTTTCCTTTCCGGCTTGCTTGGTTGGCCAAAAAGGGCGTATGCGTTTTTTCCTGAATATATTCAGGAAAAAACGCATACGCCCTTTTTGGCCAAGGGCATCATTGTCAACGCTTTGCCGCTTTTCATGTGCTTTCAAGGCGAGTCGAATCTACCTCCTGAAACCGGTTTCCTGCAATTCTGCCTTGCTTTCAAATCCTCTTCGTTGCCTTCCCTCAATATATTTGTGGACAAGAGTTATCATTTACAACTTTGCAGGTTTGTGAATTGCAGTGCCCCTGAGCTCCATTTGTCAACTCGCTTTTTTGGGAGCTCGCGCAAAAGCGCAGGATTGCTTCAGGCCCTATTCTGGTTCCGGGGGCCAGGCTGAGCCTGTGGTTCATTCTTCTTCCTGATGGGAATATAGAGTGACCTGTGCCTGTCCCAACACCTAGAGCTAGTCTCTCATTGGTTCCCCCTCTTCCCGTTTATCCTGAGGACAAATTGCAACCTGTACGAAACAGCAGGTCAACGGTGCTGATTCTCCACGTAGGGAGATTGTTAGTGAAGCGGCTGGAATGGCGAACCCGAGCACAAGGAGAGGAGAAATGAGGTGCGTTTTAGAAACCTTTCCCGATCACACGGTGTACCATCTTCTGGGTTTCCCAGGCATGTTTTCGATGTAGGAAGATGCCCTTGAACCTGGAGATTTGGGACCCATGGCATGGGTACCACGCAGTATTACTTTAAAGGGTCTGCGTTTGCTCACCCAACCTCACCAATCCTCTCAGCCCCAAGTGTGTCCAGCCTTATGTCTCATCCAGCTGTGGGTCTAGATATGGTCAATCCAGGTTGCATCAGAGCCCCTGAACGGATTTTGTAAGAATTTCTCTCTCTTTCACTGTCTTTGTTTTATGGGGTTTTTTTTTAAGTAGTCTATTTTTATAATGGGGTTTAGCTGCTTTTCCCTGCTGTGTTTATGCCGCTTTACACCCTCTTGATTCACTTCCAGAGAGATATCAATACATAGGTTTTAAGACTCTTCTTAGTCAGATATATTCTTGGGCGGTGAATAGGGGGTGTTGAGTCCAGTTCACTGAGCAGGGAGTAGGTCTTGTCTATTAAATATTTGGCTTGTGGAACGGTATCTGAGCTAATTTCAAACCCTTGTTTTATGCATCGCCCCACCTCACCTTTCCCGTTAAGCAGCCATAGTGTGTTTTCTAAATGTGTGACTCTGTTCTGTTTTAGAATTCAGTTCAGGTGTAGAGATTTTGACATTCCCTCTATAAGTGATATCTTAGGATAAGTGTCCTTTTCTGTGTGACTTACTTCACTTAGAGTCATCGTCCCTAAATCCACTCATCATGCTGCTACTAGCCTTATGACACTGATTTATGGCTGAGTGATATTCCATTGTGCATAAGTACCACAACTTCTTTATCCATTTTTCTCTTTCCTGGGATATTTAAGGTGTACCGAAGTGGAGGTTCTTGGAAACAGAGCAGCCCTAAACTTTGGGGTGCCTGTGTCTTGTTGAATTTTAGGTTTCCCGATTTCTACGCCCATGAGTGGAAGTGCCCTATGCTCTCTAAGCTGTGTTTATTACATGTTTCAGGACGCAGCGTACACTTCTCCAGAGTGGCTGTTGGCAATTTCCATCCCGCCCATCAGCGTAGCAAGGCTCCCATGTCTCCATGGCCTGTCCTGCATTTCCGGTTTTTACACTTTTTTCAGCATGGCCCTTTTGACCTCTGGCATGCCAGACTTCTTTGTAGCGCCGATTTGCCTTTCCGGCTTGCTTGGTTGGCCAAAAAGGGCGTATGCGTTTTTTCCTGAATATATTCAGGAAAAAACGCATACGCCCTTTTTGGCCAAGGGCATCATTGTCAACGCTTTGCTGCTTTTCATGTGCTTTCAAGGCGAGTCGAATCTACCTCCTGAAACCGGTTTCCTGCAATTCTGCCTTGCTTTCAAATCCTCTTTGTTGCCTTCCCTCAATATATTTGTGGACGAGAGTTATCATTTACAACTCTGCAGGTTTGTGAATTGCAGTGCCCCTGAGCTCCATTTGTCAACTCGCTTTTTTGGGAGCTGGCCGCAAAAGCGCAGGATTGCTTCAGGCCCTATTCTGGTTCCGGGGGGCAGGCTGAGCCTGTGGTTCATTCTTCTTCCTGATGGGAAAATAGAGTGACCTGTGCCTGTCCCAACACCTAGAGCTAGTCTCTCATTGGTTCCCCCTCTTCCCGTTCATCCTCGGGACAAATTGCGACCTGTACGAAACAGGAGGTCAACGGTGCTGATTCTCCACGTAGGGAGATTGTTAGTGAAGCGGCTGGAATGGCGAACCCGAGCACAAGGAGAGGAGAAATGAGGTGCGTTTTAGAAACCTTTCCCGATCACACGGTGTACCATCTTCTGGGTTTCCCAGGCATGTTTTCGATGTAGGAAGATGCCCTTGAACCTGGAGATTTGGGAGCCATGGCATGGGTACCACGCAGTATTACTTTAAAGGGTCTGCGTTTGCTCACCCAACCTCACCAATCCTCTCAGCCCCAAGAGTGTCCAGCCTTATGTCTCATCCAGCTGTGGGTCTAGATATGGTCAATCCAGGTTGCATCAGAGCCCCTGAACGGATTTTGTAAGAATTTCTCTCTCTTTCACTGTCTTTGTTTTATGGGTTTTTTTTTTTTAAGTAGTCAATTTTTATAAGGGGGTTTAGCTGCTTTTCCTTGCTGTGTTTATGCCGCTTTACGCCCTCTTGATTCACTTCCAGAGAGATATCAATACATAGGTTTTAAGACTCTTCCTAGTCAGATATATTCTTGGGCGGTGAATAGGGGGTGTTGAGTCCAGTTCACTGAGCAGGGAGTAGGTCTTGTCTATTACATATTTGGCTTGTGGAACGGTATCTGAGCTAATTTCAAACCCTTGTTTTATGCATCGCCCCACCTCACCTTTCCCGTTAAGCAGCCATAGTGTGTTTTCTAAATGTGTGACTCTGTTGTGTTTTGGAATTCAGTTCAGGTGTAGCGATTTTGACATTCCCTCTATAAGTGATATCTTAGGATAAGTGTCCTTTTCTGTGTGACTTACTTCACTTAGAGTCATCGTCCCTAAATCCACTCGTCATGCAACTACTAGCCTTATGACACTGATTTATGGCTGAGTGATATTCCATTGTGCATAAGTACCACAACTTCTTTATCCATTTTTCTCTTTCCTGGGATATTTAAGGTGTACCGAAGTGGAGGTTCTTGGAAACAGTGCAGCCCTAAACTTTGGGGTGCCTGTGTCTTGTTGATTTTTAGGTTTCCCGATTTCACGCCCATGAGTGGAAGTGCCCTATGCTCTCTAAGCTGTGTTTATTCCATGTTTCAGGACGCAGCGTACACTTCTCCAGAGTGGCTGTTGGCAATTTCCATCCCGCCCATCAGCGTAGCAAGGCTCCCATGTCTCCATGGGCTGTCCTGCATTTCCGGTTTTTACACTTTTTTCAGCATGGCCCGTTTGACCTCTGGCAAGCCAGACTTCTTTGTAGCGCCGATTTGTCTTTCTGGCTTGCTTGGTTGGCCAAAAAGGGCGTATGCGTTTTTTCCTGAATATATTCAGGAAAAAACGCATACGCCCTTTTTGGCCAAGGGCATCATTGTCAACGCTTTGCCGCTTTTCATGTGCTTTCAAGGCGAGTCGAATCTACCTCCTGAAACCGGTTTCCTGCAATTCTGCCTTGCTTTCAAATCCTCTTCGTTGCCTTCCCTCAATATATTTGTGGACAAGAGTTATCATTTACAACTTTGCAGGTTTGTGAATTGCAGTGCCCCTGAGCTCCATTTGTCAACTCGCTTTTTTGGGAGCTCGCGCAAAAGCGCAGGATTGCTTCAGGCCCTATTCTGGTTCCGGGGGCCAGGCTGAGCCTGTGGTTCATTCTTCTTCCTGATGGGAATATAGAGTGACCTGTGCCTGTCCCAACACCTAGAGCTAGTCTCTCATTGGTTCCCCCTCTTCCCGTTCATCCTCGGGACAAATTGCAACCTGTACGAAACAGGAGGTCAACGGTGCTGATTCTCCACGTAGGGAGATTGTTAGTGAAGCGGCTGGAATGGCGAACCCGAGCACAAGGAGAGGAGAAATGAGGTGCGTTTTAGAAACCTTTCCCGATCACACGGTGTACCATCTTCTGGGTTTCCCAGGCATGTTTTCGATGTAGGAAGATGCCCTTGAACCTGGAGATTTGGGACCCATGGCATGGGTACCACGCAGTATTACTTTAAAGGGTCTGCGTTTGCTCACCCAACCTCACCAATCCTCTCAGCCCCAAGAGTGTCCAGCCTTATGTCTCATCCAGCTGTGGGTCTAGATATGGTCAATCCAGGTTGCATCAGAGCCCCTGAACGGATTTTGTAAGAATTTCTCTCTCTTTCACTGTCTTTGTTTTATGGGGTTTTTTTTTTAAGTAGTCAATTTTTATAAGGGGGTTTAGCTTCTTTTCCTTGCTGTGTTTATGCCGCTTTACGCCCTCTTGATTCACTTCCAGAGAGATATCAATACATAGGTTTTAAGACTCTTCCTAGTCAGATATATTCTTGGGTGGTGAATAGGGGGTGTTGAGTCCAGTTCACTGAGCAGGGAGTAGGTCTTGTCTGTTACATATTTGGCTTGTGGAACGGTATCTGAGCTAATTTCAAACCCTTGTTTTATGCATCGCCCCACCTCACCTTTCCCTTTAAGCAGCCATAGTGTGTTTTCTAAATGTGTGACTCTGTTCTGTTTTGGAATTCAGTTCAGGTGTAGCGATTTTGACATTCTCTCTATAAGTCATATCTTAGGATAAGTGTCCTTTTCTGTGTGACTTACTTCACTTAGAGTCATCGTCCCTAAATCCACTCATCATGCTGCTACTAGCCTTATGACACTGATTTCATGGCTGAGTGATATTCCATTGTGCATAAGTACCACAACTTCTTTATCCATTTTTCTCTTTCCTGGGATATTTAAGGTGTACCGAAGTGGAGGTTCTTGGAAACAGAACAGCTCTAAATTTTGGGGTGCCTGTGTCTTGTTGATTTTTAGGTTTCCCGATTTCTACGCGCGTGAGTGGAAGTGCCCTATGCTCTCTAAGCTGTGTTTATTATACGTTTCAGGACGCAGCGTACACTTCTCCAGAGTGGCTGTTGGCAATTTCCACCCCGCCCATCAGCGTAGCAAGGCTCCCATGTCTCCATGGGCTGTCCTGCATTTCCGGTTTTTACACTTTTTTCAGCATGGCCCTTTTGACCGCTGGCAAGCCAGACTTCTTTGTAGCGCCGATTTGCCTTTCCGGCTTGCTTGGTTGGCCAAAAAGGGCGTATGCGTTTTTTCCTGAATGTATTCAGGAAAAAACGCATACGCCCTTTTTGGCCAAGGGCATCATTGTCAACGCTTTGCCGCTTTTCATGTGCTTTCAAGGCGAGTCGAATCTACCTCCTGAAATCGGTTTCCTGCAATTCTGCCTTGCTTTCAAATCCTCTTCGTTGCCTTCCCTCAATATATTTGTGGACAAGAGTTATCATTTACAACTCTGCAGGTTTGTGAATTGCAGTGCCCCTGAGCTCCATTTGTCAACTCGCTTTTTTGGGAGCTGGCCGCAAAAGCGCAGGATTGCTTCAGGCCCTATTCTGGTTCCGGGGGGCAGGCTGAGCCTGTGGTTCATTCTTCTTCCTGATGGGAAAATAGAGTGACCTGTGCCTGTCCCAACACTTAGAGCTAGTCTCTCATTGGTTCCCCCTCTTCCCGTTCATCCTCGGGACAAATTGCGACCTGTACGAAACAGGAGGTCAACGGTGCTGATTCTCCACGTAGGGAGATTGTTAGTGAAGCGGCTGGAATGGCGAACCCGAGCACAAGGAGAGGAGAAATGAGGTGCGTTTTAGAAACCTTTCCCGATCACACGGTGTACCATCTTCTGGGTTTCCCAGGCATGTTTTCGATGTAGGAAGATGCCCTTGAACCTGGAGATTTGGGACCCATGGCATGGGTACCATGCAGTATTACTTTAAAGGGTCTGCATTTGCTCACCCAACCTCACCAATCCTCTCAGCCCCAAGAGTGTCCAGCCTTATGTCTCATCCAGCTGTGGGTCTAGATATGGTCAATCCAGGTTGCATCAGAGCCCCTGAACGGATTTTGTAAGAATTTCTCTCTCTTTCACTGTCTTTGTTTTATGGGTTTTTTTTTTAAGTAGCTTATTTTTATAACGGGATTTAGCTGCTTTTCCCTGCTGTGTTTATGCCGCTTTACACCCTCTTGATTCACTTCCAGAGAGATATCAATACATAGGTTTTAAGACTCTTCCTAGTCAGATATATTCTTGGGCGGTGAATAGGGGGTGTTGAGTCCAGTTCACTGAGCAGGGAGTAGGTCTTGTCTATTACATATTTGGCTTGTGGAACGGTATCTGAGCTAATTTCAAACCCTTGTTTTATGCATCGCCCCACCTCACCTTTCCCGTTAAGCAGCCATAGTGTGTTTTCTAAATGTGTGACTCTGTTGTGTTTTGGAATTCAGTTCAGGTGTAGCGATTTTGACATTCCCTCTATAAGTGATATCTTAGGATAAGTGTCCTTTTCTGTGTGACTTACTTCACTTAGAGTCATCGTCCCTAAATCCACTCATCATGCTGCTACTAGCCTTATGACACTGATTTATGGCTGAGTGATATTCCATTGTGCATAAGTACCACAACTTCTTTATCCATTTTTCTCTTTCCTGGGATATTTAAGGTGTACCGAAGTGGAGGTTCTTGGAAACAGTGCAGCCCTAAACTTTGGGGTGCCTGTGTCTTGTTGATTTTTAGGTTTCCCGATTTTACGCCCATGAGTGGAAGTGCCCTATGCTCTCTAAGCTGTGTTTATTCCATGTTTCAGGACGCAGCGTACACTTCTCCAGAGTGGCTGTTGGCAATTTCCATCCCGCCCATCAGCGTAGCAAGGCTCCCATGTCTCCATGGCCTGTCCTGCATTTCCGGTTTTTACACTTTTTTCAGCATGGCCCTTTTGACCTCTGGCAAGCGAGACTTCTTTGTAGCGCCGATTTGTCTTTCTGGCTTGCTTGGTTGGCCAAAAAGGGCGTATGCGTTTTTTCCTGAATATATTCAGGAAAAAACGCATACGCCCTTTTTGGCCAAGGGCATCATTGTCAAAGCTTTGCAGCTTTTCATGTGCTTTCAAGGCGAGTCGAATCTACCTCCTGAAACCGGTTTCCTGCAATTCTGCCTTGCTTTCAAATCCTCTTCGTTGACTTACCTCAATATATTTGTGGACAAGAGTTATCATTTACAACTTTGCAGGTTTGTGAATTGCAGTGCCCCTGAGCTCCATTTGTCAACTCGCTTTTTTGGGAGCTCACGCAAAAGCGCAGGATTGCTTCAGGCCCTATTCTGGTTCCGGGGGCCAGGCTGAGCCTGTGGTTCATTCTTCTTCCTGATGGGAAAATAGAGTGACCTGTGCCTGTCCCAACACCTAGAGCTAGTCTCTCATTGGTTCCCCCTCTTCCCGTGCATCCTGAGGACAAATTGCAACCTGTACGAAACAGGAGGTCAACGGTGCTGATTCTCCACGTAGGGAGATTGTTAGTGAAGCGGCTGGAATGGCGAACCCGAGCACAAGGAGAGGAGAAATGAGGTGCGTTTTAGAAACCTTTCCCGATCACACGGTGTACCATCTTCTGGGTTTCCCAGGCATGTTTTCGATGTAGGAAGATGCCCTTGAACCTGGAGATTTGGGACCCATGGCATGGGTACCACGCAGTATTACTTTAAAGGGTCTGCGTTTGCTCACCCAACCTCACCAATCCTCTCAGCCCCAAGAGTGTCCAGCCTTATGTCTCATCCAGCTGTGGGTCTAGATATGGTCAATCCAGGTTGCATCAGAGCCCCTGAACGGATTTTGTAAGAATTTCTCTCTCTTTCACTGTCTTTGTTTTATGGGTTTTTTTTTTTAAGTAGTCAATTTTTATAAGGGGGTTTAGCTTCTTTTCCTTGCTGTGTTTATGCCGCTTTACACCCTCTTGATTCACTTCCAGAGAGATATCAATACATAGGTTTTAAGACTCTTCCTAGTCAGATATATTCTTCGGTGGTGAATAGGGGGTGTTGAGTCCAGTTCACTGAACAGGGAGTAGGTCTTGTCTATTACATATTTGGCTTGTGGAACGGTATCTGAGCTAATTTCAAACCCTTGTTTTATGCATCGCCCCACCTCACCTTTCCCGTTAAGCAGCCATAGTGTGTTTTCTAAATGTGTGACTCTGTTCTGTTTTGGAATTCAGATCAGGTGTAGCGATTTTGACATTCCCTCTATAAGTGATATCTTAGGATAAGTGTCCTTTTCTGTGTGACTTACTTCACTTAGAGTCATCGTCCCTAAATCCACTCATCATGCTGCTACTAGCCTTATGACACTGATTTATGGCTGAGTGATATTCCATTGTGCATAAGTACCACAACTTCTTTATCCATTTTTCTCTTTCCTGGGATATTTAAGGTGTACCGAAGTGGAGGTTCTTGGAAACAGAGCAGCCCTAAACTTTGGGGTGCCTGTGTCTTGTTGAATTTTAGGTTTCCCGATTTCTACGCCCATGAGTGGAAGTGCCCTATGCTCTCTAAGCTGTGTTTATTCCATGTTTCAGGACGCAGCGTACACTTCTCCAGAGTGGCTGTTGGCAATTTCCATCCCGCCCATCAGCGTAGCAAGGCTCCCATGTCTCCATGGCCTGTCCTGCATTTCCGGTTTTTACACTTTTTTCAGCATGGCCCTTTTGACCTCTGGCAAGCCAGACTTCTTTGTAGCGCCGATTTTCCTTTCCGGCTTGCTTGGTTGGCCAAAAAGGGCGTATGCGTTTTTTCCTGAATATATTCAGGAAAAAACGCATACGCCCTTTTTGGCCAAGGGCATCATTGTCAACGCTTTGCCGCTTTTCATGTGCTTTCAAGGCGAGTCGAATCTACCTCCTGAAACCGGTTTCCTGCAATTCTGCCTTGCTTTCAAATCCTCTTCGTTGCCTTCCCTCAATATATTTGTGGACAAGAGTTATCATTTACAACTTTGCAGGTTTGTGAATTGCAGTGCCCCTGAGCTCCATTTGTCAACTCGCTTTTTTGGGAGCTCGCGCAAAAGCGCAGGATTGCTTCAGGCCCTATTCTGGTTCCGGGGGCCAGGCTGAGCCTGTGGTTCATTCTTCTTCCTGATGGGAATATAGAGTGACCTGTGCCTGTCCCAACACCTAGAGCTAGTCTCTCATTGGTTCCCCCTCTTCCCGTTTATCCTGAGGACAAATTGCAACCTGTACGAAACAGCAGGTCAACGGTGCTGATTCTCCACGTAGGGAGATTGTTAGTGAAGCGGCTGGAATGGCGAACCCGAGCACAAGGAGAGGAGAAATGAGGTGCGTTTTAGAAACCTTTCCCGATCACACGGTGTACCATCTTCTGGGTTTCCCAGGCATGTTTTCGATGTAGGAAGATGCCCTTGAACCTGGAGATTTGGGACCCATGGCATGGGTACCACGCAGTATTACTTTAAAGGGTCTGCGTTTGCTCACCCAACCTCACCAATCCTCTCAGCCCCAAGTGTGTCCAGCCTTATGTCTCATCCAGCTGTGGGTCTAGATATGGTCAATCCAGGTTGCATCAGAGCCCCTGAACGGATTTTGTAAGAATTTCTCTCTCTTTCACTGTCTTTGTTTTATGGGGTTTTTTTTTAAGTAGTCTATTTTTATAATGGGGTTTAGCTGCTTTTCCCTGCTGTGTTTATGCCGCTTTACACCCTCTTGATTCACTTCCAGAGAGATATCAATACATAGGTTTTAAGACTCTTCTTAGTCAGATATATTCTTGGGCGGTGAATAGGGGGTGTTGAGTCCAGTTCACTGAGCAGGGAGTAGGTCTTGTCTATTAAATATTTGGCTTGTGGAACGGTATCTGAGCTAATTTCAAACCCTTGTTTTATGCATCGCCCCACCTCACCTTTCCCGTTAAGCAGCCATAGTGTGTTTTCTAAATGTGTGACTCTGTTCTGTTTTAGAATTCAGTTCAGGTGTAGAGATTTTGACATTCCCTCTATAAGTGATATCTTAGGATAAGTGTCCTTTTCTGTGTGACTTACTTCACTTAGAGTCATCGTCCCTAAATCCACTCATCATGCTGCTACTAGCCTTATGACACTGATTTATGGCTGAGTGATATTCCATTGTGCATAAGTACCACAACTTCTTTATCCATTTTTCTCTTTCCTGGGATATTTAAGGTGTACCGAAGTGGAGGTTCTTGGAAACAGAGCAGCCCTAAACTTTGGGGTGCCTGTGTCTTGTTGAATTTTAGGTTTCCCGATTTCTACGCCCATGAGTGGAAGTGCCCTATGCTCTCTAAGCTGTGTTTATTACATGTTTCAGGACGCAGCGTACACTTCTCCAGAGTGGCTGTTGGCAATTTCCATCCCGCCCATCAGCGTAGCAAGGCTCCCATGTCTCCATGGCCTGTCCTGCATTTCCGGTTTTTACACTTTTTTCAGCATGGCCCTTTTGACCTCTGGCATGCCAGACTTCTTTGTAGCGCCGATTTGCCTTTCCGGCTTGCTTGGTTGGCCAAAAAGGGCGTATGCGTTTTTTCCTGAATATATTCAGGAAAAAACGCATACGCCCTTTTTGGCCAAGGGCATCATTGTCAACGCTTTGCTGCTTTTCATGTGCTTTCAAGGCGAGTCGAATCTACCTCCTGAAACCGGTTTCCTGCAATTCTGCCTTGCTTTCAAATCCTCTTTGTTGCCTTCCCTCAATATATTTGTGGACGAGAGTTATCATTTACAACTCTGCAGGTTTGTGAATTGCAGTGCCCCTGAGCTCCATTTGTCAACTCGCTTTTTTGGGAGCTGGCCGCAAAAGCGCAGGATTGCTTCAGGCCCTATTCTGGTTCCGGGGGGCAGGCTGAGCCTGTGGTTCATTCTTCTTCCTGATGGGAAAATAGAGTGACCTGTGCCTGTCCCAACACCTAGAGCTAGTCTCTCATTGGTTCCCCCTCTTCCCGTTCATCCTCGGGACAAATTGCGACCTGTACGAAACAGGAGGTCAACGGTGCTGATTCTCCACGTAGGGAGATTGTTAGTGAAGCGGCTGGAATGGCGAACCCGAGCACAAGGAGAGGAGAAATGAGGTGCGTTTTAGAAACCTTTCCCGATCACACGGTGTACCATCTTCTGGGTTTCCCAGGCATGTTTTCGATGTAGGAAGATGCCCTTGAACCTGGAGATTTGGGAGCCATGGCATGGGTACCACGCAGTATTACTTTAAAGGGTCTGCGTTTGCTCACCCAACCTCACCAATCCTCTCAGCCCCAAGAGTGTCCAGCCTTATGTCTCATCCAGCTGTGGGTCTAGATATGGTCAATCCAGGTTGCATCAGAGCCCCTGAACGGATTTTGTAAGAATTTCTCTCTCTTTCACTGTCTTTGTTTTATGGGTTTTTTTTTTTTAAGTAGTCAATTTTTATAAGGGGGTTTAGCTGCTTTTCCTTGCTGTGTTTATGCCGCTTTACGCCCTCTTGATTCACTTCCAGAGAGATATCAATACATAGGTTTTAAGACTCTTCCTAGTCAGATATATTCTTGGGCGGTGAATAGGGGGTGTTGAGTCCAGTTCACTGAGCAGGGAGTAGGTCTTGTCTATTACATATTTGGCTTATGGAACGGTATCTGAGCTAATTTCAAACCCTTGTTTTATGCATCGCCCCACCTCACCTTTCCCGTTAAGCAGCCATAGTGTGTTTTCTAAATGTGTGACTCTGTTGTGTTTTGGAATTCAGTTCAGGTGTAGCGATTTTGACATTCCCTCTATAAGTGATATCTTAGGATAAGTGTCCTTTTCTGTGTGACTTACTTCACTTAGAGTCATCGTCCCTAAATCCACTCATCATGCAACTACTAGCCTTATGACACTGATTTATGGCTGAGTGATATTCCATTGTGCATAAGTACCACAACTTCTTTATCCATTTTTCTCTTTCCTGGGATATTTAAGGTGTACCGAAGTGGAGGTTCTTGGAAACAGTGCAGCCCTAAACTTTGGGGTGCCTGTGTCTTGTTGATTTTTAGGTTTCCCGATTTTACGCCCATGAGTGGAAGTGCCCTATGCTCTCTAAGCTGTGTTTATTCCATGTTTCAGGACGCAGCGTACACTTCTCCAGAGTGGCTGTTGGCAATTTCCATCCCGCCCATCAGCGTAGCAAGGCTCCCATGTCTCCATGGCCTGTCCTGCATTTCTGGTTTTTACACATTTTTCAGCATGGCCCTTTTGACCTCTGGCAAGCGAGACTTCTTTGTAGCGCCGATTTGTCTTTCTGGCTTGCTTGGTTGGCCAAAAAGGGCGTATGCGTTTTTTTCTGAATATATTCAGGAAAAAACGCATACGCCCTTTTTGGCCAAGGGCATCATTGTCAAAGCTTTGCCGCTTTTCATGTGCTTTCAAGGCGAGTCGAATCTACCTCCTGAAACCGGTTTCCTGCAATTCTGCCTTGCTTTCAAATCCTCTTCGTTGCCTTCCCTCAATATATTTGTGGACAAGAGTTATCATTTAAAACTTTGCAGGTTTGTGAATTGCAGTGCCCCTGAGCTCCATTTGTCAACTCGCTTTTTTGGGAGCTCGCGCAAAAGCGCAGGATTGCTTCAGGCCCTATTCTGGTTCCGGGGGCCAGGCTGAGCCTGTGGTTCATTCTTCTTCCTGATGGGAAAATAGAGTGACCTGTGCCTGTCCCAACACCTAGAGCTAGTCTCTCATTGGTTCCCCCTCTTCCCGTTCATCCTCGGGACAAATTGCGAACTGTACGAAACAGGAGGTCAACGGTGCTGATTCTCCACGTAGGGAGATTGTTAGTGAAGCGGCTGGAATGGCGAACCCGAGCACAAGGAGAGGAGAAATGAGGTGCGTTTTAGAAACCTTTCCCGATCACACGGTGTACCATCTTCTGGGTTTCCCAGGCATGTTTTCGATGTAGGAAGATGCCCTTGAACCTGGAGATTTGGGACCCATGGCATGGGTACCACGCAGTATTACTTTAAAGGGTCTGCGTTTGCTCACCCAACCTCACCAATCCTCTCAGCCCCAAGAGTGTCCAGCCTTATGTCTCATCCAGCTGTGGGTCTAGATATGGTCAATGCAGGTTGCATCAGAGCCCCTGAACGGATTTTGTAAGAATTTCTCTCTCTTTCACTGTCTTTGTTTTATGGGGTTTTTTTTTTAAGTAGTCAATTTTTATAAGGGGGTTTAGCTTCTTTTCCTTGCTGTGTTTATGCCGCTTTACGCCCTCTTGATTCACTTCCAGAGAGATATCAATACATAGGTTTTAAGACTCTTCCTAGTCAGATATATTCTTGGGCGGTGAATAGGGGGTGTTGAGTCCAGTTCACTGAGCAGGGAGTAGGTCTTGTCTATTACATATTTGGCTTGTGGAACGGTATCTGAGCTAATTTCAAACCCTTGTTTTATGCATCGCCCCACCTCACCTTTCCCGTTAAGCAGCCATAGTGTGTTTTCTAAATGTGTGACTCTGTTGTGTTTTGGAATTCAGTTCAGGTGTAGCGATTTTGACATTCCCTCTATAAGTGATATCTTAGGATAAGTGTCCTTTTCTGTGTGACTTACTTCACTTAGAGTCATCGTCCCTAAATCCACTCATCATGCTGCTACTAGCCTTATGACACTGATTTATGGCTGAGTGATATTCCATTGTGCATAAGTACCACAACTTCTTTATCCATTTTTCTCTTTCCTGGGATATTTAAGGTGTACCGAAGTGGAGGTTCTTGGAAACAGAGCAGCCCTAAACTTTGGGGTGCCTGTGTCTTGTTGATTTTTAGGTTTCCTGATTTCTACGCCCATGAGTGGAAGTGCCCTATGCTCTCTAAGCTGTGTTTATTCCATGTTTCAGGACGCAGCGTACACTTCTCCAGAGTGGCTGTTGGCAATTTCCATCCCGCCCATCAGCGTAGCAAGGCTCCCATGTCTCCATGGCCTGTCCTGCATTTCCGGTTTTTACACTTTTTTCAGCATGGCCCTTTTGACCTCTGGCAAGCCAGACTTCTTTGTAGCGCCGATTTGTCTTTCTGGCTTGCTTGGTTGGCCAAAAAGGGCGTATGCGTTTTTTCCTGAATATATTCAGGAAAAAACGCATACGCCCTTTTTGGCCAAGGGCATCATTGTCAACGCTTTGCCGCTTTTCATGTGCTTTCAAGGCGAGTCGAATCTACCTCCTGAAACCGGTTTCCTGCAATTCTGCCTTGCTTTCAAATCCTCTTCGTTGCCTTCCCTCAATATATTTGTGGACGAGAGTTATCATTTACAACTCTGCAGGTTTGTGAATTGCAGTGCCCCTGAGCTCCATTTGTCAACTCGCTTTTTTGGGAGCTGGCCGCAAAAGCGCAGGATTGCTTCAGGCCTTATTCTGGTTCCGGGGGGCAGGCTGAGCATGTGGTTCATTCTTCTTCCTGATGGGAAAATAGGGTGACCTGTGCCTGTCCCAACACCTAGAGCTAGTCTCTAATTGGTTCCCCCTCTTCCCGTTCATCCTCGGGACAAATTGCGACCTGTACGAAACAGGAGGTCAACGGTGCTGATTCTCCACGTAGGGAGATTGTTAGTGAAGCGGCTGGAATGGCGAACCCGAGCACAAGGAGAGGAGAAATGAGGTGCGTTTTAGAAACCTTTCCCGATCACACGGTGTACCATCTTCTGGGTTTCCCAGGCATATTTTCGATGTAGGAAGATGCCCTTGAACCTGGAGATTTGGGACCCATGGCATGGGTACCACGCAGTATTACTTTAAAGGGTCTGCGTTTGCTCACCCAACCTCACCAATCCTCTCAGCCCCAAGAGTGTCCAGCCTTATGTCTCATCCAGCTGTGGGTCTAGATATGGTCAATGCAGTTTGCATCAGAGCCCCTGAACGGATTTTGTAAGAATTTCTCTCTCTTTCACTGTCTTTGTTTTATGGGTTTTTTTTTAAGTAGTCAATTTTTATAAGGGGGTTTAGCTTCTTTTCCTTGCTGTGTTTATGCCGCTTTACACCCTCTTGATTCACTTCCAGAGAGATATCAATACATAGGTTTTAAGACTCTTCCTAGTCAGATATATTCTTGGGCGGTGAATAGGGGGTGTTGAGTCCAGTTCACTGAGCAGGGAGTAGGTCTTGTCTATTACATATTTGGCTTGTGGAACGGTATCTGAGCTAATTTCAAACCCTTGTTTTATGCATCGCCCCACCTCAGCTTTCCCGTTAAGCAGCCATAGTGTGTTTTCTAAATGTGTGACTCTGTTCTGTTTTGCAATTCAATTCAGGTGTAGCGATTTTGACATTCCCTCTACAAGTGATAACTTAGGATAAGTTTCCTTTTCTGTGTGACTTACTTCACTTAGAGTCATCGTCCGTAAATCCACTCATCATGCTGCTACTAGCCTTATGACACTGATTTATGGCTGAGTGATATTCCATTGTGCATAAGTACCACAACTTCTTTATCCATTTTTCTCTTTCCTGGGATATTTAAGGTGTACCGTAGTGGAGGTTCTTGGAAACAGTGCAGCCCTAAACTTTGGGGTGCCTGTGTCTTGTTGATTTTTAGGTTTCCCGATTTCTACGCGCGTGAGTGGAAGTGCCCTATGCTCTCTAAGCTGTGTTTATTACATGTTTCAGGACGCAGCATACACTTCTCCAGAGTGGCTGTTGGCAATTTCCATCCCGCCCATCAGCGTAGCAAGGCTCCCATGTCTCCATGGCCTGTCCTGCATTTCCGGGTTTACACTTTTTTCAGCATGGCCCTTTTGACCTCTGGCAAGCGAGACTTCTTTGTAGCGCCGATTTGTCTTTCTGGCTTGCTTGGTTGGCCAAAAAGGGCGTATGCGTTTTTTCCTGAATATATTCAGGAAAAAACGCATACGCCCTTTTTGGCCACGGGCATCATTGTCAACGCTTTGCCGCTTTTCATGTGCTTTCAAGGCGAGTCGAATCTACCTCCTGAAACCGGTTTCCTGCAATTCTGCCTTGCTTTCAAATCCTCTTCGTTGCCTTCCCTCAATATATTTGTGGACAAGAGTTATCATTTACAACTTTGCAGGTTTGTGAATTGCAGTGCCCCTGAGCTCCATTTGTCAACTCGCTTTTTTGGGAGCTCGCGCAAAAGCGCAGGATTGCTTCAGGCCCTATTCTGGTTCCGGGGGCCAGGCTGAGCCTGTGGTTCATTCTTCTTCCTGATGGGAATATAGAGTGACCTGTGCCTGTCCCAACACCTAGAGCTAGTCTCTCATTGGTTCCCCCTCTTCCCGTTTATCCTGAGGACAAATTGCAACCTGTACGAAACAGCAGGTCAACGGTGCTGATTCTCCACGTAGGGAGATTGTTAGTGAAGCGGCTGGAATGGCGAACCCGAGCACAAGGAGAGGAGAAATGAGGTGCGTTTTAGAAACCTTTCCCGATCACACGGTGTACCATCTTCTGGGTTTCCCAGGCATGTTTTCGATGTAGGAAGATGCCCTTGAACCTGGAGATTTGGGACCCATGGCATGGGTACCACGCAGTATTACTTTAAAGGGTCTGCGTTTGCTCACCCAACCTCACCAATCCTCTCAGCCCCAAGTGTGTCCAGCCTTATGTCTCATCCAGCTGTGGGTCTAGATATGGTCAATCCAGGTTGCATCAGAGCCCCTGAACGGATTTTGTAAGAATTTCTCTCTCTTTCACTGTCTTTGTTTTATGGGGTTTTTTTTTAAGTAGTCTATTTTTATAATGGGGTTTAGCTGCTTTTCCCTGCTGTGTTTATGCCGCTTTACACCCTCTTGATTCACTTCCAGAGAGATATCAATACATAGGTTTTAAGACTCTTCTTAGTCAGATATATTCTTGGGCGGTGAATAGGGGGTGTTGAGTCCAGTTCACTGAGCAGGGAGTAGGTCTTGTCTATTAAATATTTGGCTTGTGGAACGGTATCTGAGCTAATTTCAAACCCTTGTTTTATGCATCGCCCCACCTCACCTTTCCCGTTAAGCAGCCATAGTGTGTTTTCTAAATGTGTGACTCTGTTCTGTTTTAGAATTCAGTTCAGGTGTAGAGATTTTGACATTCCCTCTATAAGTGATATCTTAGGATAAGTGTCCTTTTCTGTGTGACTTACTTCACTTAGAGTCATCGTCCCTAAATCCACTCATCATGCTGCTACTAGCCTTATGACACTGATTTATGGCTGAGTGATATTCCATTGTGCATAAGTACCACAACTTCTTTATCCATTTTTCTCTTTCCTGGGATATTTAAGGTGTACCGAAGTGGAGGTTCTTGGAAACAGAGCAGCCCTAAACTTTGGGGTGCCTGTGTCTTGTTGAATTTTAGGTTTCCCGATTTCTACGCCCATGAGTGGAAGTGCCCTATGCTCTCTAAGCTGTGTTTATTACATGTTTCAGGACGCAGCGTACACTTCTCCAGAGTGGCTGTTGGCAATTTCCACCCCGCCCATCAGCGTAGCAAGGCTCCCATGTCTCCATGGCCTGTCCTGCATTTCCGGTTTTTACACTTTTTTCAGCATGGCCCTTTTGACCTCTGGCATGCCAGACTTCTTTGTAGCGCCGATTTGCCTTTCCGGCTTGCTTGGTTGGCCAAAAAGGGCGTATGCGTTTTTTCCTGAATATATTCAGGAAAAAACGCATACGCCCTTTTTGGCCAAGGGCATCATTGTCAACGCTTTGCTGCTTTTCATGTGCTTTCAAGGCGAGTCGAATCTACCTCCTGAAACCGGTTTCCTGCAATTCTGCCTTGCTTTCAAATCCTCTTTGTTGCCTTCCCTCAATATATTTGTGGACGAGAGTTATCATTTACAACTCTGCAGGTTTGTGAATTGCAGTGCCCCTGAGCCTCATTTGTCAACTCGCTTTTTTGGGAGCTGGCCGCAAAAGCGCAGGATTGCTTCAGGCCCTATTCTGGTTCCGGGGGGCAGGCTGAGCCTGTGGTTCATTCTTCTTCCTGATGGGAAAATAGAGTGACCTGTGCCTGTCCCAACACCTAGAGCTAGTCTCTCATTGGTTCCCCCTCTTCCCGTTCATCCTCGGGACAAATTGCGACCTGTACGAAACAGGAGGTCAACGGTGCTGATTCTCCACGTAGGGAGATTGTTAGTGAAGCGGCTGGAATGGCGAACCCGAGCACAAGGAGAGGAGAAATGAGGTGCGTTTTAGAAACCTTTCCCGATCACACGGTGTACCATCTTCTGGGTTTCCCAGGCATGTTTTCGATGTAGGAAGATGCCCTTGAACCTGGAGATTTGGGACCCATGGCATGGGTACCACGCAGTATTACTTTAAAGGGTCTGCGTTTGCTCACCCAACCTCACCAATCCTCTCAGCCCCAAGAGTGTCCAGCCTTATGTCTCATCCAGCTGTGGGTCTAGATATGGTCAATGCAGGTTGCATCAGAGCCCCTGAACGGATTTTGTAAGAATTTCTCTCTCTTTCACTGTCTTTGTTTTATGGGGTTTTTTTTTTAAGTAGTCAATTTTTATAAGGGGGTTTAGCTGCTTTTCCTTGCTGTGTTTATGCCGCTTTACGCCCTCTTGATTCACTTCCAGAGAGATATCAATACATAGGTTTTAAGACTCTTCCTAGTCAGATATATTCTTGGGCGGTGAATAGGGGGTGTTGAGTCCAGTTCACTGAGCAGGGAGTAGGTCTTGTCTATTACATATTTGGCTTGTGGAACGGTATCTGAGCTAATTTCAAACCCTTGTTTTATGCATCGCCCCACCTCACCTTTCCCGTTAAGCAGCCATAGTGTGTTTTCTAAATGTGTGACTCTGTTGTGTTTTGGAATTCAGTTCAGGTGTAGCGATTTTGACATTCCCTCTATAAGTGATATCTTAGGATAAGTGTCCTTTTCTGTGTGACTTACTTCACTTAGAGTCATCGTCCCTAAATCCACTCATCATGCAACTACTAGCCTTATGACACTGATTTATGGCTGAGTGATATTCCATTGTGCATAAGTACCACAACTTCTTTATCCATTTTTCTCTTTCCTGGGATATTTAAGGTGTACCGAAGTGGAGGTTCTTGGAAACAGTGCAGCCCTAAACTTTGGGGTGCCTGTGTCTTGTTGATTTTTAGGTTTCCCGATTTTACGCCCATGAGTGGAAGTGCCCTATGCTCTCTAAGCTGTGTTTATTCCATGTTTCAGGACGCAGCGTACACTTCTCCAGAGTGGCTGTTGGCAATTTCCATCCCGCCCATCAGCGTAGCAAGGCTCCCATGTCTCCATGGCCTGTCCTGCATTTCTGGTTTTTACACATTTTTCAGCATGGCCCTTTTGACCTCTGGCAAGCGAGACTTCTTTGTAGCGCCGATTTGTCTTTCTGGCTTGCTTGGTTGGCCAAAAAGGGCGTATGCGTTTTTTTCTGAATATATTCAGGAAAAAACGCATACGCCCTTTTTGGCCAAGGGCATCATTGTCAAAGCTTTGCTGCTTTTCATGTGCTTTCAAGGCGAGTCGAATCTACCTCCTGAAACCGGTTTCCTGCAATTCTGCCTTGCTTTCAAATCCTCTTCGTTGCCTTCCCTCAATATATTTGTGGACAAGAGTTATCATTTAAAACTTTGCAGGTTTGTGAATTGCAGTGCCCCTGAGCTCCATTTGTCAACTCGCTTTTTTGGGAGCTCGCGCAAAAGCGCAGGATTGCTTCAGGCCCTATTCTGGTTCCGGGGGCCAGGCTGAGCCTGTGGTTCATTCTTCTTCCTGATGGGAAAATAGAGTGACCTGTGCCTGTCCCAACACCTAGAGCTAGTCTCTCATTGGTTCCCCCTCTTCCCGTTCATCCTCGGGACAAATTGCGAACTGTACGAAACAGGAGGTCAACGGTGCTGATTCTCCACGTAGGGAGATTGTTAGTGAAGCGGCTGGAATGGCGAACCCGAGCACAAGGAGAGGAGAAATGAGGTGCGTTTTAGAAACCTTTCCCGATCACACGGTGTACCATCTTCTGGGTTTCCCAGGCATGTTTTCGATGTAGGAAGATGCCCTTGAACCTGGAGATTTGGGACCCATGGCATGGGTACCACGCAGTATTACTTTAAAGGGACTGCGTTTGCTCACCCAACCTCACCAATCCTCTCAGCCCCAAGAGTGTCCAGCCTTATGTCTCATCCAGCTGTGGGTCTAGATATGGTCAATGCAGGTTGCATCAGAGCCCCTGAACGGATTTTGTAAGAATTTCTCTCTCTTTCACTGTCTTTGTTTTATGGGGTTTTTTTTTTAAGTAGTCTATTTTTATAATGGGGTTTAGCTGCTTTCCCCTGCTGTGTTTATGCCGCTTTACACCCTCTTGATTCACTTCCAGAGAGATATCAATACATAGGTTTTAAGACTCTTCTTAGTCAGATATATTCTTGGGCGGTGAATAGGGGGTGTTGAGTCCAGTTCACTGAGCAGGGAGTAGGTCTTGTCTATTACATATTTGGCTTGTGGAACGGTATCTGAGCTAATTTCAAACCCTTGTTTTATGCATCGCCCCACCTCACCTTTCCCGTTAAGCAGCCATAGTGTGTTTTCTAAATGTGTGACTCTGTTGTGTTTTGGAATTCAGTTCAGGTGTAGCGATTTTGACATTCCCTCTATAAGTGATATCTTAGGATAAGTGTCCTTTTCTGTGTGACTTACTTCACTTAGAGTCATCGTCCCTAAATCCACTCATCATGCTGCTACTAGCCTTATGACACTGATTTATGGCTGAGTGATATTCCATTGTGCATAAGTACCACAACTTCTTTATCCATTTTTCTCTTTCCTGGGATATTTAAGGTGTACCGAAGTGGAGGTTCTTGGAAACAGTGCAGCCCTAAACTTTGGGGTGCCTGTGTCTTGTTGATTTTTAGGTTTCCCGATTTTACGCCCATGAGTGGAAGTGCCCTATGCTCTCTAAGCTGTGTTTATTACATGTTTCAGGACGCAGCGTACACTTCTCCAGAGTGGCTGTTGGCAATTTCCATCCCGCCCATCAGCGTGGCAAGGCTCCCATGTCTCCATGGCCTGTCCTGCATTTCCGGTTTTTACACTTTTTTCAGCATGGCCCTTTTGACCTCTGGCAAGCGAGACTTCTTTGTAGCGCCGATTTGCCTTTCCGGCTTGCTTGGTTGGCCAAAAAGGGCGTATGCGTTTTTTCCTGAATATATTCAGGAAAAAACGCATACGCCCTTTTTAGCCAAGGGCATCATTGTCAACGCTTTGCCGCTTTTCATGTGCTTTCAAGGCGAGTCGAATCTACCTCCTGAAACCGGTTTCCTGCAATTCTGCCTTGCTTTCAAATCCTCTTCGTTGCCTTCCCTCAATATATTTGTGGACGAGAGTTATCATTTACAACTCTGCAGGTTTGTGAATTGCAGTGCCCCTGAGCTCCATTTGTCAACTCACTTTTTTGGGAGCTGGCCGCAAAAGCGCAGGATTGCTTCAGGCCCTATTCTGGTTCCGGGGGGCAGGCTGAGCCTGTGGTTCATTCTTCTTCCTGATGGGAAAATAGAGTGACCTGTGCCTGTCCCAACACCTAGAGCTAGTCTCTCATTGGTTCCCCCTCTTCCCGTTCATCCTCGGGACAAATTGCGAACTGTACGAAACAGGAGGTCAACGGTGCTGATTCTCCACGTAGGGAGATTGTTAGTGAAGCGGCTGGAATGGCGAACCCGAGCACAAGGAGAGGAGAAATGAGGTGCGTTTTAGAAACCTTTCCCGATCACACGGTGTACCATCTTCTGGGTTTCCCAGGCATGTTTTCGATGTAGGAAGATGCCCTTGAACCTGGAGATTTGGGACCCATGGCATGGGTACCACGCAGTATTACTTTAAAGGGTCTGCGTTTGCTCACCCAACCTCACCAATCCTCTCAGCCCCAAGAGTGTCCAGCCTTATGTCTCATCCAGCTGTGGGTCTAGATATGGTCAATCCAGGTTGCATCAGAGCCCCTGAACGGATTTTGTAAGAATTTCTCTCTCTTTCACTCTCTTTGTTTTATGGGGTTTTTTTTTTTTAAGTAGTCAATTTTTATAAGGGGGTTTAGCTTCTTTTCCTTGCTGTGTTTATGCCGCTTTACGCCCTCTTGATTCACTTCCAGAGAGATATCAATACATAGGTTTTAAGACTCTTCCTAGTCAGATATATTCTTGGGCGGTGAATAGGGGGTGTTGAGTCCAGTTCACTGAGCAGGGAGTAGGTCTTGTCTATTACATATTTGGCTTGTGGAACGGTATCTGAGCTAATTTCAAACCCTTGTTTTATGCATCGCCCCACCTCACCTTTCCCGTTAAGCAGCCATAGTGTGTTTTCTAAATGTGTGACTCTGTTGTGTTTTGGAATTCAGTTCAGGTGTAGCGATTTTGACATTCCCTCTATAAGTGATATCTTAGGATAAGTGTCCTTTTCTGTGTGACTTACTTCACTTAGAGTCATCGTCCCTAAATCCACTCATCATGCTGCTACTAGCCTTATGACACTGATTTATGGCTAAGTGATATTCCATTGTGCATAAGTACCACAACTTCTTTATCCATTTTTCTCTTTCCTGGGATATTTAAGGTGTACCGAAGTGGAGGTTCTTGGAAACAGTGCAGCCCTAAACTTTGGGGTGCCTGTGTCTTGTTGATTTTTCGGTTCCCCGATTTTACGCCCATGAGTGGAAGTGCCCTATGCTCTCTAAGCTGTGTTTATTCCATGTTTCAGGACGCAGCGTACACTTCTCCAGAGTGGCTGTTGGCAATTTCCATCCCGCCCATCAGCGTAGCAAGGCTCCCATGTCTCCATGGCCTGTCCTGCATTTCCGGTTTTTACACTTTTTTCAGCATGGCCCTTTTGACCTCTGGCAAGCGAGACTTCTTTGTAGCGCCGATTTGTCTTTCTGGCTTGCTTGGTTGGCCAAAAAGGGCGTATGCGTTTTTTCCTGAATATATTCAGGAAAAAACGCATACGCCCTTTTTGGCCAAGGGCATCATTGTCAAAGCTTTGCCGCTTTTCATGTGCTTTCAAGGCGAGTCGAATCTACCTCCTGAAACCGGTTTCCTGCAATTCTGCCTTGCTTTCAAATCCTCTTCGTTGCCTTCCCTCAATATATTTGTGGACAAGAGTTATCATTTACAACTTTGCAGGTTTGTGAATTGCAGTGCCCCTGAGCTCCATTTGTCAACTCGCTTTTTTGGGAGCTCGCGCAAAAGCGCAGGATTGCTTCAGGCCCTATTCTGGTTCCGGGGGCCAGGCTGAGCCTGTGGTTCATTCTTCTTCCTGATGGGAAAATAGAGTGACCTGTGCCTGTCCCAACACCTAGAGCTAGTCTCTCATTGGTTCCCCCTCTTCCCGTGCATCCTGAGGACAAATTGCAACCTGTACGAAACAGGAGGTCAACGGTGCTGATTCTCCACGTAGGGAGATTGTTAGTGAAGCGGCTGGAATGGCGAACCCGAGCACAAGGAGAGGAGAAATGAGGTGCGTTTTAGAAACCTTTCCCGATCACACGGTGTACCATCTTCTGGGTTTCCCAGGCATGTTTTCGATGTAGGAAGATGCCCTTGAACCTGGAGATTTGGGACCCATGGCATGGGTACCACGCAGTATTACTTTAAAGGGTCTGCGTTTGCTCACCCAACCTCACCAATCCTCTCAGCCCCAAGAGTGTCCAGCCTTATGTCTCATCCAGCTGTGGGTCTAGATATGGTCAATGCAGGTTGCATCAGAGCCCCTGAACGGATTTTGTAAGAATTTCTCTCTCTTTCACTGTCTTTGTTTTATGGGGTTTTTTTTTTAAGTAGTCTATTTTTATAATGGGGTTTAGCTGCTTTTCCCTGCTGTGTTTATGCCGCTTTACACCCTCTTGATTCACTTCCAGAGAGATATCAATACATAGGTTTTAAGACTCTTCTTAGTCAGATATATTCTTGGGCGGTGAATAGGGGGTGTTGAGTCCAGTTCACTGAGCAGGGAGTAGGTCTTGTCTATTAAATATTTGGCTTGTGGAACGGTATCTGAGCTAATTTCAAACCCTTGTTTTATGCATCGCCCCACCTCACCTTTCCCGTTAAGCAGCCATAGTGTGTTTTCTAAATGTGTGACTCTGTTGTGTTTTGGAATTCAGTTCAGGTGTAGCGATTTTGACATTCCCTCTATAAGTGATATCTTAGGATAAGTGTCCTTTTCTGTGTGACTTACTTCACTTAGAGTCATCGTCCCTAAATCCACTCATCATGCTGCTACTAGCCTTATGACACTGATTTATGGCTGAGTGATATTCCATTGTGCATAAGTACCACAACTTCTTTATCCATTTTTCTCTTTCCTGGGATATTTAAGGTGTACCGAAGTGGAGGTTCTTGGAAACAGAGCAGCCCTAAACTTTGGGGTGCCTGTGTCTTGTTGATTTTTAGGTTTCCCGATTTCTACGCCCATGAGTGGAAGTGCCCTATGCTCTCTAAGCTGTGTTTATTCCATGTTTCAGGACGCAGCGTACACTTCTCCAGAGTGGCTGTTGGCAATTTCCATCCCGCCCATCAGCGTAGCAAGGCTCCCATGTCTCCATGGCCTGTCCTGCATTTCCGGTTTTTACACTTTTTTCAGCATGGCCCTTTTGACCTCTGGCAAGCCAGACTACTTTGTAGCGCCGATTTGCCTTTCCGGCTTGCTTGGTTGGCCAAAAAGGGCGTATGCGTTTTTTCCTGAATATATTCAGGAAAAAACGCATACGCCCTTTTTGGCCAAGGGCATCATTGTCAACGCTTTGCCGCTTTTCATGTGCTTTCAAGGCGAGTCGAATCTACCTCCTGAAACCGGTTTCCTGCAATTCTGCCTTGCTTTCAAATCCTCTTCGTTGCCTTCCCTCAATATATTTGTGGACGAGAGTTATCATTTACAACTCTGCAGGTTTGTGAATTGCAGTGCCCCTGAGCTCCATTTGTCAACTCGCTTTTTTGGGAGCTGGCCGCAAAAGCGCAGGATTGCTTCAGGCCTTATTCTGGTTCCGGGGGGCAGGCTGAGCCTGTGGTTCATTCTTCTTCCTGATGGGAAAATAGGGTGACCTGTGCCTGTCCCAACACCTAGAGCTAGTCTCTAATTGGTTCCCCCTCTTCCCGTTCATCCTCGGGACAAATTGCGACCTGTACGAAACAGGAGGTCAACGGTGCTGATTCTCCACGTAGGGAGATTGTTAGTGAAGCGGCTGGAATGGCGAACCCGAGCACAAGGAGAGGAGAAATGAGGTGCGTTTTAGAAACCTTTCCCGATCACACGGTGTACCATCTTCTGGGTTTCCCAGGCATGTTTTCGATGTAGGAAGATGCCCTTCAACCTGGAGATTTGGGACTCATGGCATGGGTACCACGCAGTATTACTTTAAAGGGTCTGCGTTTGCTCACCCAACCTCACCAATCCTCTCAGCCCCAAGAGTTTCCAGCCTTATGTCTCATCCAGCTGTGGGTCTAGATATGGTCAATCCAGGTTGCATCAGAGCCCCTGAACGGATTTTGTAAGAATTTCTCTCTCTTTCACTGTCTTTGTTTTATGGGTTTTTTTTTTTTAAGTAGTCAATTTTTATAAGGGGGTTTAGCTTCTTTTCCTTGCTGTTTTTATGCCGCTTTACACCCTCTTGATTCACTTCCAGAGAGATATCAATACATAGGTTTTAAGACTCTTCCTAGTCAGATATATTCTTGGGTGGTGAATAGGGGGTGTTGAGTCCAGTTCACTGAGCAGGGAGTAGGTCTTGTCTATTACATATTTGGCTTGTGGAACGGTATCTGAGCTAATTTCAAACCCTTGTTTTATGCATCGCCCCACCTCACCTTTCCCGTTAAGCAGCCATAGTGTGTTTTCTAAATGTGTGACTCTGTTGTGTTTTGGAATTCAGTTCAGGTGTAGCGATTTTGACATTCCCTCTATAAGTGATATCTTAGGATAAGTGTCCTTTTCTGTGTGACTTACTTCACTTAGAGTCATCGTCCCTAAATCCACTCATCATGCTGCTACTAGCCTTATGACACTGATTTATGGCTGAGTGATATTCCATTGTGCATAAGCACCACAACTTCTTTATCCATTTTTCTCTTTCCTGGGATATTTAAGGTGTACCGAAGTGGAGGTTCTTGGAAACAGAGCAGCCCTAAACTTTGGGGTGCCTGTGTCTTGTTGAATTTTAGGTTTCCCGATTTCTACGCCCATGAGTGGAAGTGCCCTATGCTCTCTAAGCTGTGTTTATTACATGTTTCAGGACGCAGCGTACACTTCTCCAGAGTGGCTGTTGGCAATTTCCACCCCGCCCATCAGCGTAGCAAGGCTCCCATGTCTCCATGGCCTGTCCTGCATTTCCGGTTTTTACACTTTTTTCAGCATGGCCCTTTTGACCTCTGGCATGCCAGACTTCTTTGTAGCGCCGATTTGCCTTTCCGGCTTGCTTGGTTGGCCAAAAAGGGCGTATGCGTTTTTTCCTGAATATATTCAGGAAAAAACGCATACGCCCTTTTTGGCCAAGGGCATCATTGTCAACGCTTTGCCGCTTTTCATGTGCTTTCAAGGCGAGTCGAATCTACCTCCTGAAACCGGTTTCCTGCAATTCTGCCTTGCTTTCAAATCCTCTTTGTTGCCTTCCCTCAATATATTTGTGGACGAGAGTTATCATTTACAACTCTGCAGGTTTGTGAATTGCAGTGCCCCTGAGCTCCATTTGTCAACTCGCTTTTTTGGGAGCTGGCCGCAAAAGCGCAGGATTGCTTCAGGCCCTATTCTGGTTCCGGGGGGCAGGCTGAGCCTGTGGTTCATTCTTCTTCCTGATGGGAAAATAGAGTGACCTGTGCCTGTCCCAACACCTAGAGCTAGTCTCTCATTGGTTCCCCCTCTTCCCGTTCATCCTCGGGACAAATTGCGACCTGTACGAAACAGGAGGTCAACGGTGCTGATTCTCCACGTAGGGAGATTGTTAGTGAAGCGGCTGGAATGGCGAACCCGAGCACAAGGAGAGGAGAAATGAGGTGCGTTTTAGAAACCTTTCCCGATCACACGGTGTACCATCTTCTGGGTTTCCCAGGCATGTTTTCGATGTAGGAAGATGCCCTTGAACCTGGAGATTTGGGACCCATGGCATGGGTACCACGCAGTATTACTTTAAAGGGTCTGCGTTTGCTCACCCAACCTCACCAATCCTCTCAGCCCCAAGAGTGTCCAGCCTTATGTCTCATCCAGCTGTGGGTCTAGATATGGTCAATGCAGTTTGCATCAGAGCCCCTGAACGGATTTTGTAAGAATTTCTCTCTCTTTCACTGTCTTTGTTTTATGGGTTTTTTTTTTAAGTAGTCAATTTTTATAAGGGGGTTTAGCTTCTTTTCCTTGCTGTGTTTATGCCGCTTTACACCCTCTTGATTCACTTCCAGAGAGATATCAATACATAGGTTTTAAGACTCTTCCTAGTCAGATATATTCTTGGGCGGTGAATAGGGGGTGTTGAGTCCAGTTCACTGAGCAGGGAGTAGGTCTTGTCTATTACATATTTGGCTTGTGGAACGGTATCTGAGCTAATTTCAAACCCTTGTTTTATGCATCGCCCCACCTCAGCTTTCCCGTTAAGCAGCCATAGTGTGTTTTCTAAATGTGTGACTCTGTTCTGTTTTGCAATTCAATTCAGGTGTAGCGATTTTGACATTCCCTCTACAAGTGATAACTTAGGATAAGTTTCCTTTTCTGTGTGACTTACTTCACTTAGAGTCATCGTCCGTAAATCCACTCATCATGCTGCTACTAGCCTTATGACACTGATTTATGGCTGAGTGATATTCCATTGTGCATAAGTACCACAACTTCTTTATCCATTTTTCTCTTTCCTGGGATATTTAAGGTGTACCGTAGTGGAGGTTCTTGGAAACAGTGCAGCCCTAAACTTTGGGGTGCCTGTGTCTTGTTGATTTTTAGGTTTCCCGATTTCTACGCGCGTGAGTGGAAGTGCCCTATGCTCTCTAAGCTGTGTTTATTACATGTTTCAGGACGCAGCATACACTTCTCCAGAGTGGCTGTTGGCAATTTCCATCCCGCCCATCAGCGTAACAAGGCTCCCATGTCTCCATGGCCTGTACTGCATTTCCGGTTTTTACACTTTTTTCAGCATGGCCCTTTTGACCTCTGGCAAGCGAGACTTCTTTGTAGCGCCGATTTGTCTTTCTGGCTTGCTTGGTTGGCCAAAAAGGGCGTATGCGTTTTTTCCTGAATATATTCAGGAAAAAACGCATACGCCCTTTTTGGCCAAGGGCATCATTGTCAAAGCTTTGCCGCTTTTCATGTGCTTTCAAGGCGAGTCAAATCTACCTCCTGAAACCGGTTTCCTGCAATTCTGCCTTGCTTTCAAATCCTCTTCGTTGCCTTCCCTCAATATATTTGTGGACAAGAGTTATCATTTACAACTTTGCAGGTTTGTGAATTGCAGTGCCCCTGAGCTCCATTTGTCAACTCGCTTTTTTGGGAGCTCGCGCAAAAGCGCAGGATTGCTTCAGGCCCTATTCTGGTTCCGGGGGCCAGGCAGAGCCTGTGGTTCATTCTTCTTCCTGATGGGAAAATAGAGTGACCTGTGCCTGTCCCAACACCTAGAGCTAGTCTCTCATTGGTTCCCCCTCTTCCCGTTCATCCTGAGGACAAATTGCAACCTGTACGAAACAGGAGGTCAACGGTGCTGATTCTCCACGTAGGGAGATTGTTAGTGAAGCGGCTGGAATGGCGAACCCGAGCACAAGGAGAGGAGAAATGAGGTGCGTTTTAGAAACCTTTCCCGATCACACGGTGTACCATCTTCTGGGTTTCCCAGGCATGTTTTCGATGTAGGAAGATGCCCTTGAACCTGGAGATTTGGGACCCATGGCATGGGTACCACGCAGTATTACTTTAAAGGGTCTGCGTTTGCTCACCCAACCTCACCAATCCTCTCAGCCCCAAGTGTGTCCAGCCTTATGTCTCATCCAGCTGTGGGTCTAGATATGGTCAATCCAGGTTGCATCAGAGCCCCTGAACGGATTTTGTAAGAATTTCTCTCTCTTTCACTGTCTTTGTTTTATGGGGTTTTTTTTTTAAGTAGTCTATTTTTATAATGGGGTTTAGCTGCTTTTCCCTGCTGTGTTTATGCCGCTTTACACCCTCTTGATTCACTTCCAGAGAGATATCAATACATAGGTTTTAAGACTCTTCTTAGTCAGATATATTCTTGGGCAGTGAATAGGGGGTGTTGAGTCCAGTTCACTGAGCAGGGAGTAGGTCTTGTCTATTAAATATTTGGCTTGTGGAACGGTATCTGAGCTAATTTCAAACCCTTGTTTTATGCATCGCCCCACCTCACCTTTCCCGTTAAGCAGCCATAGTGTGTTTTCTAAATGTGTGACTCTCTTCTGTTTTGGAATTCAGTTCAGGTGTAGCGATTTTGACATTCCCTCTATAAGTGATATCTTAGGATAAGTGTCCTTTTCTGTGTGACTTACTTCACTTAGAGTCATCGTCCCTAAATCCACTCATCATGCTGCTACTAGCCTTATGACACTGATTTATGGCTGAGTGATATTCCATTGTGCATAAGTACCACAACTTCTTTATCCATTTTTCTCTTTCCTGGGATATTTAAGGTGTACCGAAGTGGAGGTTCTTGGAAACAGAGCAGCCCTAAACTTTGGGGTGCCTGTGTCTTGTTGATTTTTAGGTTTCCCGATTTCTACGCCCATGAGTGGAAGTGCCCTATGCTCTCTAAGCTGTGTTTATTCCATGTTTCAGGACGCAGCGTACACTTCTCCAGAGTGGCTGTTGGCAATTTCCATCCCGCCCATCAGCGTAGCAAGGCTCCCATGTCTCCATGGCCTGTCCTGCATTTCCGGTTTTTACACTTTTTTCAGCATGGCCCTTTTGACCTCTGGCATGCCAGACTTCTTTGTAGCGCCGATTTGCCTTTCCGGCTTGCTTGGTTGGCCAAAAAGGGCGTATGCGTTTTTTCCTGAATATATTCAGGAAAAAACGCATACGCCCTTTTTGGCCAAGGGCATCATTGTCAACGCTTTGCCGCTTTTCATGTGCTTTCAAGGCGAGTCGAATCTACCTCCTGAAACCGGTTTCCTGCAATTCTGCCTTGCTTTCAAATCCTCTTTGTTGCCTTCCCTCAATACATTTGTGGACGAGAGTTATCATTTACAACTCTGCAGGTTTGTGAATTGCAGTGCCCCTGAGCTCCATTTGTCAACTCGCTTTTTTGGGAGCTGGCCGCAAAAGCGCAGGATTGCTTCAGGCCCTATTCTGGTTCCGGGGGGCAGGCTGAGCCTGTGGTTCATTCTTCTTCCTGATGGGAAAATAGGGTGACCTGTGCCTGTCCCAACACCTAGAGCTAGTCTCTCATTGGTTCCCCCTCTTCCCGTTCATCCTCGGGACAAATTGCGAACTGTACGAAACAGGAGGTCAACGGTGCTGATTCTCCACGTAGGGAGATTGTTAGTGAAGCGGCTGGAATGGCGAACCCGAGCACAAGGAGAGGAGAAATGAGGTGCGTTTTAGAAACCTTTCCCGATCACACGGTGTACCATCTTCTGGGTTTCCCAGGCATGTTTTCGATGTAGGAAGATGCCCTTGAACCTGGAGATTTGGGACCCATGGCATGGGTACCACGCAGTATTACTTTAAAGGGTCTGCGTTTGCTCACCCAACCTCACCAATCCTCTCAGCCCCAAGAGTGTCCAGCCTTATGTCTCATCCAGCTGTGGGTCTAGATATGGTCAATGCAGTTTGCATCAGAGCCCCTGAACGGATTTTGTAAGAATTTCTCTCTCTTTCACTGTCTTTGTTTTATGGGTTTTTTTTTTAAGTAGTCAATTTTTATAAGGGGGTTTAGCTTCTTTTCCTTGCTGTGTTTATGCCGCTTTACGCCCTCTTGATTCACTTCCAGAGAGATATCAATACATAGGTTTTAAGACTCTTCCTAGTCAGATATATTCTTGGGCGGTGAATAGGGGGTGTTGAGTCCAGTTCACTGAGCAGGGAGTAGGTCTTGTCTATTACATATTTGGCTTGTGGAACGGTATCTGAGCTAATTTCAAACCCTTGTTTTATGCATCGCCCCACCTCAGCTTTCCCGTTAAGCAGCCATAGTGTGTTTTCTAAATGTGTGACTCTGTTGTGTTTTGGAATTCAGTTCAGGTGTAGCGATTTTGACATTCCCTCTATAAGTGATATCTTAGGATAAGTGTCCTTTTCTGTGTGACTTACTTCACTTAGAGTCATCGTCCCTAAATCCACTCATCATGCTGCTACTAGCCTTATGACACTGATTTATGGCTGAGTGATATTCCATTGTGCATAAGTACCACAACTTCTTTATCCATTTTTCTCTTTCCTGGGATATTTAAGGTGTACCGTAGTTGAGGTTCTTGGAAACAGTGCAGCCCTAAACTTTGGGGTGCCTGTGTCTTGTTGATTTTTAGGTTTCCCGATTTCTACGCGCGTGAGTGGAAGTGCCCTATGCTCTCTAAGCTGTGTTTATTCCATGTTTCAGGACGCAGCATACACTTCTCCAGAGTGGCTGTTGGCAATTTCCATCCCGCCCATCAGCGTAGCAAGGCTCCCATGTCTCCATGGCCTGTCCTGCATTTCCGGTTTTTACACTTTTTTCAGCATGGCCCTTTTGACCTCTGGCAAGCGAGACTTCTTTGTAGCGCCGATTTGTCTTTCTGGCTTGCTTGGTTGGCCAAAAAGGGCGTATGCGTTTTTTCCTGAATATATTCAGGAAAAAACGCATACGCCCTTTTTGGCCAAGGGCATCATTGTCAACGGTTTGCCGCTTTTCATGTGCTTTCAAGGCGAGTCGAATCTACCTCCTGAAACCGGTTTCCTGCAATTCTGCCTTGCTTTCAAATCCTCTTCGTTGCCTTCCCTCAATATATTTGTGGACAAGAGTTATCATTTACAACTTTGCAGGTTTGTGAATTGCAGTGCCCCTGAGCTCCATTTGTCAACTCGCTTTTTTGGGAGCTCGCGCAAAAGCGCAGGATTGCTTCAGGCCCTATTCTGGTTCCGGGGGCCAGGCTGAGCCTGTGGTTCATTCTTCTTCCTGATGGGAAAATAGAGTGACCTGTGCCTGTCCCAACACCTAGAGCTAGTCTCTCATTGGTCCCCCCTCTTCCCGTTCATCCTCGGGACAAATTGCGAACTGTACGAAACAGGAGGTCAACGGTGCTGATTCTCCACGTAGGGAGATTGTTAGTGAAGCGGCTGGAATGGCGAACCCGAGCACAAGGAGAGGAGAAATGAGGTGCGTTTTAGAAACCTTTCCCGATCACACGGTGTACCATCTTCTGGGTTTCCCAGGCATGTTTTCGATGTAGGAAGATGCCCTTGAACCTGGAGATTTGGGACCCATGGCATGGGTACCACGCAGTATTACTTTAAAGGGTCTGCGTTTGCTCACCCAACCTCACCAATCCTCTCAGCCCCAAGAGTGTCCAGCCTTATGTCTCATCCAGCTGTGGGTCTAGATATGGTCAATGCAGGTTGCATCAGAGCCCCTGAACGGATTTTGTAAGAATTTCTCTCTCTTTCACTGTCTTTGTTTTATGGGTTTTTTTTTTAAGTAGCTTATTTTTATAACGGGATTTAGCTGCTTTTCCCTGCTGTGTTTATGCCGCTTTACACCCTCTTGATTCACTTCCAGAGAGATATCAATACATAGGTTTTAAGACTCTTCCTAGTCAGATATAATCTTGGGTGGTGAATAGGGGGTGTTGAGTCCAGTTCACTGAGCAGGGAGTAGGTCTTGTCTATTAAATATTTGGCTTGTGGAACGGTATCTGAGCTAATTTCAAACCCTTGTTTTATGCATCGCCCCACCTCACCTTTCCCGTTAAGCAGCCATAGTGTGTTTTCTAAATGTGTGACTCTGTTCTGTTTTGGAATTCAGTTCAGGTGTAGCGATTTTGACATTCCCTCTATAAGTGATATCTTAGGATAAGTGTCCTTTTCTGTGTGACTTACTTCACTTAGAGTCATCGTCCCTAAATCCACTCATCATGCTGCTACTAGCCTTATGACACTGATTTATGGCTGAGTGATATTCCATTGTGCATAAGTACCACAACTTCTTTATCCATTTTTCTCTTTCCTGGGATATTTAAGGTGTACCGAAGTGGAGGTTCTTGGAAACAGAGCAGCCCTAAACTTTGGGGTGCCTGTGTCTTGTTGATTTTTAGGTTTCCCGATTTCTACGCCCATGAGTGGAAGTGCCCTATGCTCTCTAAGCTGTGTTTATTCCATGTTTCAGGACGCAGCGTACACTTCTCCAGAGTGGCTGTTGGCAATTTCCATCCCGCCCATCAGCGTAGCAAGGCTCCCATGTCTCCATGGCCTGTCCTGCATTTCCGGTTTTTACACTTTTTTCAGCATGGCCCTTTTGACCTCTGGCATGCCAGACTTCTTTGTAGCGCCGATTTGCCTTTCCGGCTTGCTTGGTTGGCCAAAAAGGGCGTATGCGTTTTTTCCTGAATATATTCAGGAAAAAACGCATACGCCCTTTTTGGCCAAGGGCATCATTGTCAACGCTTTGCCGCTTTTCATGTGCTTTCAAGGCGAGTCGAATCTACCTCCTGAAACCGGTTTCCTGCAATTCTGCCTTGCTTTGAAATCCTCTTCGTTGCCTTCCCTCAATATATTTGTGGACGAGAGTTATCATTTACAACTCTGCAGGTTTGTGAATTGCAGTGCCCCTGAGCTCCATTTGTCAACTCGCTTTTTTGGGAGCTGGCCGCAAAAGCGCAGGATTGCTTCAGGCCCTATTCTGGTTCCGGGGGGCAGGCTGAGCCTGTGGTTCATTCTTCTTCCTGATGGGAAAATAGAGTGACCTGTGCCTGTCCCAACACCTAGAGCTAGTCTCTCATTGGTCCCCCCTCTTCCCGTTCATCCTCGGGACAAATTGCGAACTGTACGAAACAGGAGGTCAACGGTGCTGATTCTCCACGTAGGGAGATTGTTAGTGAAGCGGCTGGAATGGCGAACCCGAGCACAAGGAGAGGAGAAATGAGGTGCGTTTTAGAAACCTTTCCCGATCACACGGTGTACCATCTTCTGGGTTTCCCAGGCATGTTTTCGATGTAGGAAGATGCCCTTGAACCTGGAGATTTGGGACCCATGGCATGGGTACCACGCAGTATTACTTTAAAGGGTCTGCGTTTGCTCACCCAACCTCACCAATCCTCTCAGCCCCAAGAGTGTCCAGCCTTATGTCTCATCCAGCTGTGGGTCTAGATATGGTCAATCCAGGTTGCATCAGAGCCCCTGAACGGATTTTGTAAGAATTTCTCTCTCTTTCACTGTCTTTGTTTTATGGGTTTTTTTTTTAAGTAGCTTATTTTTATAACGGGATTTAGCTGCTTTTCCCTGCTGTGTTTATGCCGCTTTACACCCTCTTGATTCACTTCCAGAGAGATATCAATACATAGGTTTTAAGACTCTTCCTAGTCAGATATAATCTTGGGTGGTGAATAGGGGGTGTTGAGTCCAGTTCACTGAGCAGGGAGTAGGTCTTGTCTATTAAATATTTGGCTTGTGGAACGGTATCTGAGCTAATTTCAAACCCTTGTTTTATGCATCGCCCCACCTCACCTTTCCCGTTAAGCAGCCATAGTGTGTTTTCTAAATGTGTGACTCTGTTCTGTTTTGGAATTCAGTTCAGGTGTAGCGATTTTGACATTCCCTCTATAAGTGATATCTTAGGATAAGTGTCCTTTTCTGTGTGACTTACTTCACTTAGAGTCATCGTCCCTAAATCCACTCATCATGCTGCTACTAGCCTTATGACACTGATTTATGGCTGAGTGATATTCCATTGTGCATAAGTACCACAACTTCTTTATCCATTTTTCTCTTTCCTGGGATATTTAAGGTGTACCGAAGTGGAGGTTCTTGGAAACAGAGCAGCCCTAAACTTTGGGGTGCCTGTGTCTTGTTGATTTTTAGGTTTCCCGATTTCTACGCCCATGAGTGGAAGTGCCCTATGCTCTCTAAGCTGTGTTTATTCCATGTTTCAGGACGCAGCGTACACTTCTCCAGAGTGGCTGTTGGCAATTTCCATCCCGCCCATCAGCGTAGCAAGGCTCCCATGTCTCCATGGCCTGTCCTGCATTTCCGGTTTTTACACTTTTTTCAGCATGGCCCTTTTGACCTCTGGCATGCCAGACTTCTTTGTAGCGCCGATTTGCCTTTCCGGCTTGCTTGGTTGGCCAAAAAGGGCGTATGCGTTTTTTCCTGAATATATTCAGGAAAAAACGCATACGCCCTTTTTGGCCAAGGGCATCATTGTCAACGCTTTGCCGCTTTTCATGTGCTTTCAAGGCGAGTCGAATCTACCTCCTGAAACCGGTTTCCTGCAATTCTGCCTTGCTTTCAAATCCTCTTTGTTGCCTTCCCTCAATACATTTGTGGACGAGAGTTATCATTTACAACTCTGCAGGTTTGTGAATTGCAGTGCCCCTGAGCTCCATTTGTCAACTCGCTTTTTTGGGAGCTGGCCGCAAAAGCGCAGGATTGCTTCAGGCCCTATTCTGGTTCCGGGGGGCAGGCTGAGCCTGTGGTTCATTCTTCTTCCTGATGGGAAAATAGGGTGACCTGTGCCTGTCCCAACACCTAGAGCTAGTCTCTCATTGGTTCCCCCTCTTCCCGTTCATCCTCGGGACAAATTGCGAACTGTACGAAACAGGAGGTCAACGGTGCTGATTCTCCACGTAGGGAGATTGTTAGTGAAGCGGCTGGAATGGCGAACCCGAGCACAAGGAGAGGAGAAATGAGGTGCGTTTTAGAAACCTTTCCCGATCACACGGTGTACCATCTTCTGGGTTTCCCAGGCATGTTTTCGATGTAGGAAGATGCCCTTGAACCTGGAGATTTGGGACCCATGGCATGGGTACCACGCAGTATTACTTTAAAGGGTCTGCGTTTGCTCACCCAACCTCACCAATCCTCTCAGCCCCAAGAGTGTCCAGCCTTATGTCTCATCCAGCTGTGGGTCTAGATATGGTCAATGCAGTTTGCATCAGAGCCCCTGAACGGATTTTGTAAGAATTTCTCTCTCTTTCACTGTCTTTGTTTTATGGGTTTTTTTTTTAAGTAGTCAATTTTTATAAGGGGGTTTAGCTTCTTTTCCTTGCTGTGTTTATGCCGCTTTACGCCCTCTTGATTCACTTCCAGAGAGATATCAATACATAGGTTTTAAGACTCTTCCTAGTCAGATATATTCTTGGGCGGTGAATAGGGGGTGTTGAGTCCAGTTCACTGAGCAGGGAGTAGGTCTTGTCTATTACATATTTGGCTTGTGGAACGGTATCTGAGCTAATTTCAAACCCTTGTTTTATGCATCGCCCCACCTCACCTTTCCCGTTAAGCAGCCATAGTGTGTTTTCTAAATGTGTGACTCTGTTGTGTTTTGGAATTCAGTTCAGGTGTAGCGATTTTGACATTCCCTCTATAAGTGATATCTTAGGATAAGTGTCCTTTTCTGTGTGACTTACTTCACTTAGAGTCATCGTCCCTAAATCCACTCATCATGCTGCTACTAGCCTTATGACACTGATTTATGGCTGAGTGATATTCCATTGTGCATAAGTACCACAACTTCTTTATCCATTTTTCTCTTTCCTGGGATATTTAAGGTGTACCGTAGTGGAGGTTCTTGGAAACAGTGCAGCCCTAAACTTTGGGGTGCCTGTGTCTTGTTGATTTTTAGGTTTCCCGATTTCTACGCGCGTGAGTGGAAGTGCCCTATGCTCTCTAAGCTGTGTTTATTCCATGTTTCAGGACGCAGCATACACTTCTCCAGAGTGGCTGTTGGCAATTTCCATCCCGCCCATCAGCGTAGCAAGGCTCCCATGTCTCCATGGCCTGTCCTGCATTTCCGGTTTTTACACTTTTTTCAGCATGGCCCTTTTGACCTCTGGCAAGCGAGACTTCTTTGTAGCGCCGATTTGTCTTTCTGGCTTGCTTGGTTGGCCAAAAAGGGCGTATGCGTTTTTTCCTGAATATATTCAGGAAAAAACGCATACGCCCTTTTTGGCCAAGGGCATCATTGTCAACGGTTTGCCGCTTTTCATGTGCTTTCAAGGCGAGTCGAATCTACCTCCTGAAACCGGTTTCCTGCAATTCTGCCTTGCTTTCAAATCCTCTTCGTTGCCTTCCCTCAATATATTTGTGGACAAGAGTTATCATTTACAACTTTGCAGGTTTGTGAATTGCAGTGCCCCTGAGCTCCATTTGTCAACTCGCTTTTTTGGGAGCTCGCGCAAAAGCGCAGGATTGCTTCAGGCCCTATTCTGGTTCCGGGGGCCAGGCTGAGCCTGTGGTTCATTCTTCTTCCTGATGGGAAAATAGAGTGACCTGTGCCTGTCCCAACACCTAGAGCTAGTCTCTCATTGGTCCCCCCTCTTCCCGTTCATCCTCGGGACAAATTGCGAACTGTACGAAACAGGAGGTCAACGGTGCTGATTCTCCACGTAGGGAGATTGTTAGTGAAGCGGCTGGAATGGCGAACCCGAGCACAAGGAGAGGAGAAATGAGGTGCGTTTTAGAAACCTTTCCCGATCACACGGTGTACCATCTTCTGGGTTTCCCAGGCATGTTTTCGATGTAGGAAGATGCCCTTGAACCTGGAGATTTGGGACCCATGGCATGGGTACCACGCAGTATTACTTTAAAGGGTCTGCGTTTGCTCACCCAACCTCACCAATCCTCTCAGCCCCAAGAGTGTCCAGCCTTATGTCTCATCCAGCTGTGGGTCTAGATATGGTCAATGCAGGTTGCATCAGAGCCCCTGAACGGATTTTGTAAGAATTTCTCTCTCTTTCACTGTCTTTGTTTTATGGGTTTTTTTTTTAAGTAGCTTATTTTTATAACGGGATTTAGCTGCTTTTCCCTGCTGTGTTTATGCCGCTTTACACCCTCTTGATTCACTTCCAGAGAGATATCAATACATAGGTTTTAAGACTCTTCCTAGTCAGATATATTCTTGGGCGGTGAATAGGGGGTGTTGAGTCCAGTTCACTGAGCAGGGAGTAGGTCTTGTCTATTACATATTTGGCTTGTGGAACGGTATCTGAGCTAATTTCAAACCCTTGTTTTATGCATCGCCCCACCTCAGCTTTCCCGTTAAGCAGCCATAGTGTGTTTTCTAAATGTGTGACTCTGTTCTGTTTTGGAATTCAGTTCAGGTGTAGCGATTTTGACATTCCCTCTATAAGTGATATCTTAGGATAAGTGTCCTTTTCTGTGTGACTTACTTCACTTAGAGTCATCGTCCCTAAATCCACTCATCATGCTGCTACTAGCCTTATGACACTGATTTATGGCTGAGTGATATTCCATTGTGCATAAGTACCACAACTTCTTTATCCATTTTTCTCTTTCCTGGGATATTTAAGGTGTACCGAAGTGGAGGTTCTTGGAAACAGAGCAGCCCTAAACTTTGGGGTGCCTGTGTCTTGTTGATTTTTAGGTTTCCCGATTTCTACGCCCATGAGTGGAAGTGCCCTATGCTCTCTAAGCTGTGTTTATTCCATGTTTCAGGACGCAGCGTACACTTCTCCAGAGTGGCTGTTGGCAATTTCCATCCCGCCCATCAGCGTAGCAAGGCTCCCATGTCTCCATGGCCTGTCCTGCATTTCCGGTTTTTACACTTTTTTCAGCATGGCCCTTTTGACCTCTGGCATGCCAGACTTCTTTGTAGCGCCGATTTGCCTTTCCGGCTTGCTTGGTTGGCCAAAAAGGGCGTATGCGTTTTTTCCTGAATATATTCAGGAAAAAACGCATACGCCCTTTTTGGCCAAGGGCATCATTGTCAACGCTTTGCCGCTTTTCATGTGCTTTCAAGGCGAGTCGAATCTACCTCCTGAAACCGGTTTCCTGCAATTCTGCCTTGCTTTCAAATCCTCTTTGTTGCCTTCCCTCAATACATTTGTGGACGAGAGTTATCATTTACAACTCTGCAGGTTTGTGAATTGCAGTGCCCCTGAGCTCCATTTGTCAACTCGCTTTTTTGGGAGCTGGCCGCAAAAGCGCAGGATTGCTTCAGGCCCTATTCTGGTTCCGGGGGGCAGGCTGAGCCTGTGGTTCATTCTTCTTCCTGATGGGAAAATAGGGTGACCTGTGCCTGTCCCAACACCTAGAGCTAGTCTCTCATTGGTTCCCCCTCTTCCCGTTCATCCTCGGGACAAATTGCGAACTGTACGAAACAGGAGGTCAACGGTGCTGATTCTCCACGTAGGGAGATTGTTAGTGAAGCGGCTGGAATGGCGAACCCGAGCACAAGGAGAGGAGAAATGAGGTGCGTTTTAGAAAGCTTTCCCGATCACACGGTGTACCATCTTCTGGGTTTCCCAGGCATGTTTTCGATGTAGGAAGATGCCCTTGAACCTGGAGATTTGGGACCCATGGCATGGGTACCACGCAGTATTACTTTAAAGGGTCTGCGTTTGCTCACCCAACCTCACCAATCCTCTCAGCCCCAAGAGTGTCCAGCCTTATGTCTCATCCAGCTGTGGGTCTAGATATGGTCAATGCAGTTTGCATCAGAGCCCCTGAACGGATTTTGTAAGAATTTCTCTCTCTTTCACTGTCTTTGTTTTATGGGTTTTTTTTTTAAGTAGTCAATTTTTATAAGGGGGTTTAGCTTCTTTTCCTTGCTGTGTTTATGCCGCTTTACGCCCTCTTGATTCACTTCCAGAGAGATATCAATACATAGGTTTTAAGACTCTTCCTAGTCAGATATATTCTTGGGCGGTGAATAGGGGGTGTTGAGTCCAGTTCACTGAGCAGGGAGTAGGTCTTGTCTATTACATATTTGGCTTGTGGAACGGTATCTGAGCTAATTTCAAACCCTTGTTTTATGCATCGCCCCACCTCAGCTTTCCCGTTAAGCAGCCATAGTGTGTTTTCTAAATGTGTGACTCTGTTGTGTTTTGGAATTCAGTTCAGGTGTAGCGATTTTGACATTCCCTCTATAAGTGATATCTTAGGATAAGTGTCCTTTTCTGTGTGACTTACTTCACTTAGAGTCATCGTCCCTAAATCCACTCATCATGCTGCTACTAGCCTTATGACACTGATTTATGGCTGAGTGATATTCCATTGTGCATAAGTACCACAACTTCTTTATCCATTTTTCTCTTTCCTGGGATATTTAAGGTGTACCGTAGTGGAGGTTCTTGGAAACAGTGCAGCCCTAAACTTTGGGGTGCCTGTGTCTTGTTGATTTTTAGGTTTCCCGATTTCTACGCGCGTGAGTGGAAGTGCCCTATGCTCTCTAAGCTGTGTTTATTCCATGTTTCAGGACGCAGCATACACTTCTCCAGAGTGGCTGTTGGCAATTTCCATCCCGCCCATCAGCGTAGCAAGGCTCCCATGTCTCCATGGCCTGTCCTGCATTTCCGGTTTTTACACTTTTTTCAGCATGGCCCTTTTGACCTCTGGCAAGCGAGACTTCTTTGTAGCGCCGATTTGTCTTTCTGGCTTGCTTGGTTGGCCAAAAAGGGCGTATGCGTTTTTTCCTGAATATATTCAGGAAAAAACGCATACGCCCTTTTTGGCCAAGGGCATCATTGTCAACGGTTTGCCGCTTTTCATGTGCTTTCAAGGCGAGTCGAATCTACCTCCTGAAACCGGTTTCCTGCAATTCTGCCTTGCTTTCAAATCCTCTTCGTTGCCTTCCCTCAATATATTTGTGGACAAGAGTTATCATTTACAACTTTGCAGGTTTGTGAATTGCAGTGCCCCTGAGCTCCATTTGTCAACTCGCTTTTTTGGGAGCTCGCGCAAAAGCGCAGGATTGCTTCAGGCCCTATTCTGGTTCCGGGGGCCAGGCTGAGCCTGTGGTTCATTCTTCTTCCTGATGGGAAAATAGAGTGACCTGTGCCTGTCCCAACACCTAGAGCTAGTCTCTCATTGGTTCCCCCTCTTCCCGTTCATCCTGAGGACAAATTGCAACCTGTACGAAACAGGAGGTCAACGGTGCTGATTCTCCACGTAGGGAGATTGTTAGTGAAGCGGCTGGAATGGCGAACCCGAGCACAAGGAGAGGAGAAATGAGGTGCGTTTTAGAAACCTTTCCCGATCACACGGTGTACCATCTTCTGGGTTTCCCAGGCATGTTTTCGATGTAGGAAGATGCCCTTGAACCTGGAGATTTGGGACCCATGGCATGGGTACCACGCAGTATTACTTTAAAGGGTCTGCGTTTGCTCACCCAACCTCACCAATCCTCTCAGCCCCAAGAGTGTCCAGCCTTATGTCTCATCCAGCTGTGGGTCTAGATATGGTCAATCCAGGTTGCATCAGAGCCCCTGAACGGATTTTGTAAGAATTTCTCTCTCTTTCACTGTCTTTGTTTTATGGGGTTTTTTTTTAAAGTAGTCTATTTTTATAAGGGGGTTTAGCTTCTTTTCCGTGCTGTGTTTATGCCGCTTTACACCCTCTTGATTCACTTCCAGAGAGATATCAATGCATAGGTTTTAAGACTCTTCTTAGTCAGATATATTCTTGGGCGGTGAATAGGGGGTGTTGAGTCCAGTTCACTGAGCAGGGAGTAGGTCTTGTCTATTAAATATTTGGCTTGTGGAACGGTATCTGAGCTAATTTCAAACCCTTGTTTTATGCATCGCCCCACCTCAGCTTTCCCGTTAAGCAGCCATAGTGTGTTTTCTAAATGTGTGACTCTGTTCTGTTTTAGAATTCAGTTCAGGTGTAGAGATTTTGACATTCCCTCTACAAGTGATAACTTAGGATAAGTTTCCTTTTCTGTGTGACTTACTTCACTTAGAGTCATTGTCCCTAAATCCACTCATCATGCTGCTACTAGCCTTATGACACTGATTTCATGGCTGAGTGATATTCCATTGTGCATAAGTACCACAACTTCTTTATCCATTTTTCTCTTTCCTGGGATATTTAAGGTGTACCGAAGTGGAGGTTCTTGGAAACAGAGCAGCCCTAAACTTTGGGGTGCCTGTGTCTTGTTGATTTTTAGGTTTCCCGATTTCTACGCCCATGAGTGGAAGTGCCCTATGCTCTCTAAGTTGTGTTTATTACATGTTTCAGGACGCAGCGTACACTTCTCCAGAGTGCTGTTGGCAATTTCCACCCCGCCCATCAGCGTAGCAAGGCTCCCATGTCTCCATGGCCTGTCCTGCATTTCCGGTTTTTACACTTTTTTCAGCATGGCCCTTTTGACCGCTGGCAAGCGAGACTTCTTTGTAGCGCCGATTTGTCTTTCTGGCTTGCTTGGTTGGCCAAAAAGGGCGTATGCGTTTTTTCCTGAATATATTCAGGAAAAAACGCATACGCCCTTTTTGGCCAAGGGCATCATTGTCAACGCTTTGCCGCTTTTCATGTGCTTTCAAGGCGAGTCGAATCTACCTCCTGAAACCGGTTTCCTGCAATTCTGCCTTGCTTTCAAATCCTCTTCGTTGCCTTCCCTCAATATATTTGTGGACGAGAGTTATCATTTACAACTCTGCAGGTTTGTGAATTGCAGTGCCCCTGAGCTCCATTTGTCAACTCGCTTTTTTGGGAGCTGGCCGCAAAAGTGCAGGATTGCTTCAGGCCCTATTCTGGTTCCGGGGGGCAGGCTGAGCCTGTGGTTCATTCTTCTTCCTGATGGGAAAATAGAGTGACCTGTGCCTGTCCCAACACCTAGAGCTAGTCTCTCATTGGTCCCCCCTCTTCCCGTTCATCCTCGGGACAAATTGCGACCTGTACGAAACAGGAGGTCAACGGTGCTGATTCTCCACGTAGGGAGATTGTTAGTGAAGCGGCTGGAATGGCGAACCCGAGCACAAGGAGAGGAGAAATGAGGTGCGTTTTAGAAACCTTTCCCGATCACACGGTGTACCATCTTCTGGGTTTCCCAGGCATGTTTTCGATGTAGGAAGATGCCCTTGAACCTGGAGATTTGGGACCCATGGCATGGGTACCACGCAGTATTACTTTAAAGGGTCTGCGTTTGCTCACCCAACCTCACCAATCCTCTCAGCCCCAAGAGTGTCCAGCCTTATGTCTCATCCAGCTGTGGGTCTAGATATGGTCAATCCAGGTTGCATCAGAGCCCCTGAACGGATTTTGTAAGAATTTCTCTCTCTTTCACTGTCTTTATTTTATGGGTTTTTTTTTTAAGTAGTCAATTTTTATAAGGGGGTTTAGCTTCTTTTCCTTGCTGTGTTTATGCCGCTTTACACCCTCTTGATTCACTTCCAGAGAGATATCAATACATAGGTTTTAAGACTCTTCCTAGTCAGATATATTCTTCGGTGGTGAATAGGGGGTGTTGAGTCCAGTTCACTGAACAGGGAGTAGGTCTTGTCTATTACATATTTGGCTTGTGGAATGGTATCTGAGCTAATTTCAAACCCTTGTTTTATGCATCGCCCCACCTCAGCTTTCCCGTTAAGCAGCCATAGTGTGTTTTCTAAATGTGTGACTCTGTTGTGTTTTGGAATTCAGATCAGGTGTAGCGATTTTGACATTCCCTCTATAAGTGATATCTTAGGATAAGTGTCCTTTTCTGTGTGACTTACTTCACTTAGAGTCATCGTCCCTAAATCCACTCATCATGCTGCTACTAGCCTTATGACACTGATTTATGGCTGAGTGATATTCCATTGTGCATAAGTACCACAACTTCTTTATCCATTTTTCTCTTTCCTGGGATATTTAAGGTGTACCGAAGTGGAGGTTCTTGGAAACAGAGCAGCCCTAAACTTTGGGGTGCCTGTGTCTTGTTGAATTTTAGGTTTCCCGATTTCTACGCCCATGAGTGGAAGTGCCCTATGCTCTCTAAGCTGTGTTTATTCCATGTTTCAGGACGCAGCGTACACTTCTCCAGAGTGGCTGTTGGCAATTTCCACCCCGCCCATCAGCGTAGCAAGGCTCCCATGTCTCCATGGCCTGTCCTGCATTTCCGATTTTTACACTTTTTTCAGCATGCCCTTTTGACCTCTGGCAAGCGAGACTTCTTTGTAGCGCCGATTTGCCTTTCCGGCTTGCTTGGTTGGCCAAAAAGGGCGTATGCGTTTTTTCCTGAATATATTCAGGAAAAAACGCATACGCCCTTTTTAGCCAAGGGCATCATTGTCAACGCTTTGCCGCTTTTCATGTGCTTTCAAGGCGAGTCGAATCTACCTCCTGAAACCGGTTTCCTGCAATTCTGCCTTGCTTTCAAATCCTCTTCGTTGCCTTCCCTCAATATATTTGTGGACGAGAGTTATCATTTACAACTCTGCAGGTTTGTGAATTGCAGTGCCCCTGAGCTCCATTTGTCAACTCACTTTTTTGGGAGCTGGCCGCAAAAGCGCAGGATTGCTTCAGGCTCTATTCTGGTTCCGGGGGGCAGGCTGAGCCTGTGGTTCATTCTTCTTCCTGATGGGAAAATAGAGTGACCTGTGCCTGTCCCAACACCTAGAGCTAGTCTCTCATTGGTTCCCCCTCTTCCCGTTCATCCTCGGGACAAATTGCGACCTGTACGAAACAGGAGGTCAACGGTGCTGATTCTCCACGTAGGGAGATTGTTAGTGAAGCGGCTGGAATGGCGAACCCGAGCACAAGGAGAGGAGAAATGAGGTGCGTTTTAGAAACCTTTCCCGATCACACGGTGTACCATCTTCTGGGTTTCCCAGGCATGTTTTCGATGTAGGAAGATGCCCTTGAACCTGGAGATTTGGGACCCATGGCATGGGTACCACGCAGTATTACTTTAAAGGGTCTGCGTTTGCTCACCCAACCTCACCAATCCTCTCAGCCCCAAGAGTGTCCAGCCTTATGTCTCATCCAGCTGTGGGTCTAGATATGGTCAATCCAGGTTGCATCAGAGCCCCTGAACGGATTTTGTAAGAATTTCTCTCTCTTTCACTGTCTTTGTTTTATGGGTTTTTTTTTAAGTAGCTTATTTTTATAACGGGATTTAGCTGCTTTTCCCTGCTGTGTTTATGCCGCTTTACACCCTCTTGATTCACTTCCAGAGAGATATCAATACATAGGTTTTAAGACTCTTCCTAGTCAGATATATTCTTGGGCGGTGAATAGGGGGTGTTGAGTCCAGTTCACTGAGCAGGGAGTAGGTCTTGTCTATTACATATTTGGCTTGTGGAACGGTATCTGAGCTAATTTCAAACCCTTGTTTTATGCATCGCCCCACCTCACCTTTCCCGTTAAGCAGCCATAGTGTGTTTTCTAAATGTGTGACTGTGTTGTGTTTTGGAATTCAGTTCAGGTGTAGCGATTTTGACATTCCCTCTATAAGTGATATCTTAGGATAAGTGTCCTTTTCTGTGTGACTTACTTCACTTAGAGTCATCGTCCCTAAATCCACTCATCATGCTGCTACTAGCCTTATGACACTGATTTATGGCTGAGTGATATTCCATTGTGCATAAGTACCACAACTTCTTTATCCATTTTTCTCTTTCCTCGGATATTTAAGGTGTACCGAAGTGGAGGTTCTTGGAAACAGAGCAGCCCTAAACTTTGGGGTGCCTGTGTCTTGTTGAATTTTAGGTTTCCCGATTTCTACGCCCATGAGTGGAAGTGCCCTATGCTCTCTAAGCTGTGTTTATTCCATGTTTCAGGACGCAGCGTACACTTCTCCAGAGTGGCTGTTGGCAATTTCCATCCCGCCCATCAGCGTAGCAAGGCTCCCATGTCTCCATGGGCTGTCCTGCATTTCCGGTTTTTACACTTTTTTCAGCATGGCCCTTTTGACCTCTGGCAAGCCAGACTTCTTTGTAGCGCCGATTTGTCTTTCTGGCTTGCTTGGTTGGCCAAAAAGGGCGTATGCGTTTTTTCCTGAATATATTCAGGAAAAAACGCATACGCCCTTTTTGGCCAAGGGCATCATTGTCAACGCTTTGCCGCTTTTCATGTGCTTTCAAGGCGAGTCGAATCTACCTCCTGAAACCGGTTTCCTGCAATTCTGCCTTGCTTTCAAATCCTCTTCGTTGCCTTCCCTCAATATATTTGTGGACAAGAGTTATCATTTACAACTTTGCAGGTTTGTGAATTGCAGTGCCCCTGAGCTCCATTTGTCAACTCGCTTTTTTGGGAGCTCGCGCAAAAGCGCAGGATTGCTTCAGGCCCTATTCTGGTTCCGGGGGCCAGGCTGAGCCTGTGGTTCATTCTTCTTCCTGATGGGAAAATAGAGTGACCTGTGCCTGTCCCAACACCTAGAGCTAGTCTCTCATTGGTTCCCCCTCTTCCCGTTCATCCTCGGGACAAATTGCAACCTGTACGAAACAGGAGGTCAACGGTGCTGATTCTCCACGTAGGGAGATTGTTAGTGAAGCGGCTGGAATGGCGAACCCGAGCACAAGGAGAGGAGAAATGAGGTGCGTTTTAGAAACCTTTCCCGATCACACGGTGTACCATCTTCTGGGTTTCCCAGGCATGTTTTCGATGTAGGAAGATGCCCTTGAACCTGGAGATTTGGGACCCATGGCATGGGTACCACGCAGTATTACTTTAAAGGGTCTGCGTTTGCTCACCCAACCTCACCAATCCTCTCAGCCCCAAGAGTGTCCAGCCTTATGTCTCATCTAGCTGTGGGTCTAGATATGGTCAATCCAGGTTGCATCAGAGCCCCTGAACGGATTTTGTAAGAATTTCTCTCTCTTTCACTGTCTTTGTTTTATGGGGTTTTTTTTTTAAGTAGTCAATTTTTATAAGGGGGTTTAGCTTCTTTTCCTTGCTGTGTTTATGCCGCTTTACGCCCTCTTGATTCACTTCCAGAGAGATATCAATACATAGGTTTTAAGACTCTTCCTAGTCAGATATATTCTTGGGTGGTGAATAGGGGGTGTTGAGTCCAGTTCACTGAGCAGGGAGTAGGTCTTGTCTGTTACATATTTGGCTTGTGGAACGGTATCTGAGCTAATTTCAAACCCTTGTTTTATGCATCGCCCCACCTCACCTTTCCCTTTAAGCAGCCATAGTGTGTTTTCTAAATGTGTGACTCTGTTCTGTTTTGGAATTCAGTTCAGGTGTAGCGATTTTGACATTCTCTCTATAAGTCATATCTTAGGATAAGTGTCCTTTTCTGTGTGACTTACTTCACTTAGAGTCATCGTCCCTAAATCCACTCATCATGCTGCTACTAGCCTTATGACACTGATTTCATGGCTGAGTGATATTCCATTGTGCATAAGTACCACAACTTCTTTATCCATTTTTCTCTTTCCTGGGATATTTAAGGTGTACCGAAGTGGAGGTTCTTGGAAACAGAACAGCTCTAAATTTTGGGGTGCCTGTGTCTTGTTGATTTTTAGGTTTCCCGATTTCTATGCGCGTGAGTGGAAGTGCCCTATGCTCTCTAAGCTGTGTTTATTATACGTTTCAGGACGCAGCGTACACTTCTCCAGAGTGGCTGTTGGCAATTTCCACCCCGCCCATCAGCGTAGCAAGGCTCCCATGTCTCCATGGGCTGTCCTGCATTTCCGGTTTTTACACTTTTTTCAGCATGGCCCTTTTGACCGCTGGCAAGCCAGACTTCTTTGTAGCGCCGATTTGCCTTTCCGGCTTGCTTGGTTGGCCAAAAAGGGCGTATGCGTTTTTTCCTGAATGTATTCAGGAAAAAACGCATACGCCCTTTTTGGCCAAGGGCATCATTGTCAACGCTTTGCCGCTTTTCAAGTGCTTTCAAGGCGAGTCGAATCTACCTCCTGAAATCGGTTTCCTGCAATTCTGCCTTGCTTTCAAATCCTCTTCGTTGCCTTCCCTCAATATATTTGTGGACAAGAGTTATCATTTACAACTCTGCAGGTTTGTGAATTGCAGTGCCCCTGAGCTCCATTTGTCAACTCGCTTTTTTGGGAGCTGGCCGCAAAAGCGCAGGATTGCTTCAGGCCCTATTCTGGTTCCGGGGGGCAGGCTGAGCCTGTGGTTCATTCTTCTTCCTGATGGGAAAATAGAGTGACCTGTGCCTGTCCCAACACTTAGAGCTAGTCTCTCATTGGTTCCCCCTCTTCCCGTTCATCCTCGGGACAAATTGCGACCTGTACGAAACAGGAGGTCAACGGTGCTGATTCTCCACGTAGGGAGATTGTTAGTGAAGCGGCTGGAATGGCGAACCCGAGCACAAGGAGAGGAGAAATGAGGTGCGTTTTAGAAACCTTTCCCGATCACACGGTGTACCATCTTCTGGGTTTCCCAGGCATGTTTTCGATGTAGGAAGATGCCCTTGAACCTGGAGATTTGGGACCCATGGCATGGGTACCATGCAGTATTACTTTAAAGGGTCTGCGTTTGCTCACCCAACCTCACCAATCCTCTCAGCCCCAAGAGTGTCCAGCCTTATGTCTCATCCAGCTGTGGGTCTAGATATGGTCAATCCAGGTTGCATCAGAGCCCCTGAACGGATTTTGTAAGAATTTCTCTCTCTTTCACTGTCTTTGTTTTATGGGTTTTTTTTTAAGTAGCTTATTTTTATAACGGGATTTAGCTGCTTTTCCCTGCTGTGTTTATGCCGCTTTACACCCTCTTGATTCACTTCCAGAGAGATATCAATACATAGGTTTTAAGACTCTTCCTAGTCAGATATATTCTTGGGCGGTGAATAGGGGGTGTTGAGTCCAGTTCACTGAGCAGGGAGTAGGTCTTGTCTATTACATATTTGGCTTGTGGAACGGTATCTGAGCTAATTTCAAACCCTTGTTTTATGCATCGCCCCACCTCACCTTTCCCGTTAAGCAGCCATAGTGTGTTTTCTAAATGTGTGACTCTGTTGTGTTTTGGAATTCAGTTCAGGTGTAGCGATTTTGACATTCCCTCTATAAGTGATATCTTAGGATAAGTGTCCTTTTCTGTGTGACTTACTTCACTTAGAGTCATCGTCCCTAAATCCACTCATCATGCTGCTACTAGCCTTATGACACTGATTTATGGCTGAGTGATATTCCATTGTGCATAAGTACCACAACTTCTTTATCCATTTTTCTCTTTCCTGGGATATTTAAGGTGTACCGAAGTGGAGGTTCTTGGAAACAGTGCAGCCCTAAACTTTGGGGTGCCTGTGTCTTGTTGATTTTTAGGTTTCCCGATTTTACGCCCATGAGTGGAAGTGCCCTATGCTCTCTAAGCTGTGTTTATTCCATGTTTCAGGACGCAGCGTACACTTCTCCAGAGTGGCTGTTGGCAATTTCCATCCCGCCCATCAGCGTAGCAAGGCTCCCATGTCTCCATGGCCTGTCCTGCATTTCCGGTTTTTACACTTTTTTCAGCATGGCCCTTTTGACCTCTGGCAAGCGAGACTTCTTTGTAGCGCCGATTTGTCTTTCTGGCTTGCTTGGTTGGCCAAAAAGGGCGTATGCGTTTTTTCCTGAATATATTCAGGAAAAAACGCATACGCCCTTTTTGGCCAAGGGCATCATTGTCAAAGCTTTGCAGCTTTTCATGTGCTTTCAAGGCGAGTCGAATCTACCTCCTGAAACCGGTTTCCTGCAATTCTGCCTTGCTTTCAAATCCTCTTCGTTGACTTACCTCAATATATTTGTGGACAAGAGTTATCATTTACAACTTTGCAGGTTTGTGAATTGCAGTGCCCCTGAGCTCCATTTGTCAACTCGCTTTTTTGGGAGCTCACGCAAAAGCGCAGGATTGCTTCAGGCCCTATTCTGGTTCCGGGGGGCAGGCTGAGCCTGTGGTTCATTCTTCTTCCTGATGGGAAAATAGGGTGACCTGTGCCTGTCCCAACACCTAGAGCTAGTCTCTAATTGGTTCCCCCTCTTCCCGTTCATCCTCGGGACAAATTGCGACCTGTATGAAACAGGAGGTCAACGGTGCTGATTCTCCACGTAGGGAGATTGTTAGTGAAGGGCTGGAATGGCGAACCCGAGCACAAGGAGAGGAGAAATGAGGTGCGTTTTAGAAACCTTTCCCGATCACACGGTGTACCATCTTCTGGGTTTCCCAGGCATGTTTTCGATGTAGGAAGATGCCCTTGAACCTGGAGATTTGGGACCCATGGCATGGGTACCACGCAGTATTACTTTAAAGGGTCTGCGTTTGCTCACCCAACCTCACCAATCCTCTCAGCCCCAAGAGTGTCCAGCCTTATGTCTCATCCAGCTGTGGGTCTAGATATGGTCAATCCAGGTTGCATCAGAGCCCCTGAACGGATTTTGTAAGAATTTCTCTCTCTTTCACTGTCTTTGTTTTATGGGTTTTTTTTTAAGTAGCTTATTTTTATAACGGGATTTAGCTGCTTTTCCCTGCTGTGTTTATGCCGCTTTACACCCTCTTGATTCACTTCCAGAGAGATATCAATACATAGGTTTTAAGACTCTTCCTAGTCAGATATATTCTTGGGCGGTGAATAGGGGGTGTTGAGTCCAGTTCACTGAGCACGGAGTAGGTCTTGTCTATTACATATTTGGCTTGTGGAACGGTATCTGAGCTAATTTCAAACCCTTGTTTTATGCATCGCCCCACCTCACCTTTCCCGTTAAGCAGCCATAGTGTGTTTTCTAAATGTGTGACTCTGTTGTGTTTTGGAATTCAGTTCAGGTGTAGCGATTTTGACATTCCCTCTATAAGTGATATCTTAGGATAAGTGTCCTTTTCTGTGTGACTTACTTCACTTAGAGTCATCGTCCCTAAATCCACTCATCATGCTGCTACTAGCCTTATGACACTGATTTATGGCTGAGTGATATTCCATTGTGCATAAGTACCACAACTTCTTTATCCATTTTTCTCTTTCCTGGGATATTTAAGGTGTACCGAAGTGGAGGTTCTTGGAAACAGAACAGCTCTAAATTTTGGGGTGCCTGTGTCTTGTTGATTTTTAGGTTTCCCGATTTCTACGCGCGTGAGTGGAAGTGCCCTATGCTCTCTAAGCTGTGTTTATTATACGTTTCAGGACGCAGCGTACACTTCTCCAGAGTGGCTGTTGGCAATTTCCACCCCGCCCATCAGCGTAGCAAGGCTCCCATGTCTCCATGGGCTGTCCTGCATTTCCGGTTTTTACACTTTTTTCAGCATGGCCCTTTTGACCGCTGGCAAGCCAGACTTCTTTGTAGCGCCGATTTGCCTTTCCGGCTTGCTTGGTTGGCCAAAAAGGGCGTATGCGTTTTTTCCTGAATGTATTCAGGAAAAAACGCATACGCCCTTTTTGGCCAAGGGCATCATTGTCAACGCTTTGCCGCTTTTCATGTGCTTTCAAGGCGAGTCGAATCTACCTCCTGAAATCGGTTTCCTGCAATTCTGCCTTGCTTTCAAATCCTCTTCGTTGCCTTCCCTCAATATATTTGTGGACAAGAGTTATCATTTACAACTCTGCAGGTTTGTGAATTGCAGTGCCCCTGAGCTCCATTTGTCAACTCGCTTTTTTGGGAGCTGGCCGCAAAAGCGCAGGATTGCTTCAGGCCCTATTCTGGTTCCGGGGGGCAGGCTGAGCCTGTGGTTCATTCTTCTTCCTGATGGGAAAATAGAGTGACCTGTGCCTGTCCCAACACTTAGAGCTAGTCTCTCATTGGTTCCCCCTCTTCCCGTTCATCCTCAGGACAAATTGCGACCTGTACGAAACAGGAGGTCAACGGTGCTGATTCTCCACGTAGGGAGATTGTTAGTGAAGCGGCTGGAATGGCGAACCCGAGCACAAGGAGAGGAGAAATGAGGTGCGTTTTAGAAACCTTTCCCGATCACACGGTGTACCATCTTCTGGGTTTCCCAGGCATGTTTTCGATGTAGGAAGATGCCCTTGAACCTGGAGATTTGGGACCCATGGCATGGGTACCATGCAGTATTACTTTAAAGGGTCTGCGTTTGCTCACCCAACCTCACCAATCCTCTCAGCCCCAAGAGTGTCCAGCCTTATGTCTCATCCAGCTGTGGGTCTAGATATGGTCAATCCAGGTTGCATCAGAGCCCCTGAACGGATTTTGTAAGAATTTCTCTCTCTTTCACTGTCTTTGTTTTATGGGTTTTTTTTTAAGTAGCTTATTTTTATAACGGGATTTAGCTGCTTTTCCCTGCTGTGTTTATGCCGCTTTACACCCTCTTGATTCACTTCCAGAGAGATATCAATACATAGGTTTTAAGACTCTTCCTAGTCAGATATATTCTTGGGCGGTGAATAGGGGGTGTTGAGTCCAGTTCACTGAGCAGGGAGTAGGTCTTGTCTATTACATATTTGGCTTGTGGAACGGTATCTGAGCTAATTTCAAACCCTTGTTTTATGCATCGCCCCACCTCACCTTTCCCGTTAAGCAGCCATAGTGTGTTTTCTAAATGTGTGACTCTGTTGTGTTTTGGAATTCAGTTCAGGTGTAGCGATTTTGACATTCCCTCTATAAGTGATATCTTAGGATAAGTGTCCTTTTCTGTGTGACTTACTTCACTTAGAGTCATCGTCCCTAAATCCACTCATCATGCTGCTACTAGCCTTATGACACTGATTTATGGCTGAGTGATATTCCATTGTGCATAAGTACCACAACTTCTTTATCCATTTTTCTCTTTCCTGGGATATTTAAGGTGTACCGAAGTGGAGGTTCTTGGAAACAGTGCAGCCCTAAACTTTGGGGTGCCTGTGTCTTGTTGATTTTTAGGTTTCCCGATTTTACGCCCATGAGTGGAAGTGCCCTATGCTCTCTAAGCTGTGTTTATTCCATGTTTCAGGACGCAGCGTACACTTCTCCAGAGTGGCTGTTGGCAATTTCCATCCCGCCCATCAGCGTAGCAAGGCTCCCATGTCTCCATGGCCTGTCCTGCATTTCCGGTTTTTACACTTTTTTCAGCATGGCCCTTTTGACCTCTGGCAAGCGAGACTTCTTTGTAGCGCCGATTTGTCTTTCTGGCTTGCTTGGTTGGCCAAAAAGGGCGTATGCGTTTTTTCCTGAATATATTCAGGAAAAAACGCATACGCCCTTTTTGGCCAAGGGCATCATTGTCAAAGCTTTGCAGCTTTTCATGTGCTTTCAAGGCGAGTCGAATCTACCTCCTGAAACCGGTTTCCTGCAATTCTGCCTTGCTTTCAAATCCTCTTCGTTGACTTACCTCAATATATTTGTGGACAAGAGTTATCATTTACAACTTTGCAGGTTTGTGAATTGCAGTGCCCCTGAGCTCCATTTGTCAACTCGCTTTTATGGGAGCTCACGCAAAAGCGCAGGATTGCTTCAGGCCCTATTCTGGTTCCGGGGGCCAGGCTGAGCCTGTGGTTCATTCTTCTTCCTGATGGGAAAATAGAGTGACCTGTGCCTGTCCCAACACCTAGAGCTAGTCTCTCATTGGTTCCCCCTCTTCCCGTGCATCCTGAGGACAAATTGCAACCTGTACGAAACAGGAGGTCAACGGTGCTGATTCTCCACGTAGGGAGATTGTTAGTGAAGCGGCTGGAATGGCGAACCCGAGCACAAGGAGAGGAGAAATGAGGTGCGTTTTAGAAACCTTTCCCGATCACACGGTGTACCATCTTCTGGGTTTCCCAGGCATGTTTTCGATGTAGGAAGATGCCCTTGAACCTGGAGATTTGGGAGCCATGGCATGGGTACCACGCAGTATTACTTTAAAGGGTCTGCGTTTGCTCACCCAACCTCACCAATCCTCTCAGCCCCAAGAGTGTCCAGCCTTATGTCTCATCCAGCTGTGGGTCTAGATATGGTCAATCCAGGTTGCATCAGAGCCCCTGAACGGATTTTGTAAGAATTTCTCTCTCTTTCACTGTCTTTGTTTTATGGGTTTTTTTTTTTAAGTAGTCAATTTTTATAAGGGGGTTTAGCTTCTTTTCCTTGCTGTGTTTATGCCGCTTTACACCCTCTTGATTCACTTCCAGAGAGATATCAATACATAGGTTTTAAGACTCTTCCTAGTCAGATATATTCTTCGGTGGTGAATAGGGGGTGTTGAGTCCAGTTCACTGAACAGGGAGTAGGTCTTGTCTATTACATATTTGGCTTGTGGAACGGTATCTGAGCTAATTTCAAACCCTTGTTTTATGCATCGCCCCACCTCACCTTTCCCGTTAAGCAGCCATAGTGTGTTTTCTAAATGTGTGACTCTGTTCTGTTTTGGAATTCAGATCAGGTGTAGCGATTTTGACATTCCCTCTATAAGTGATATCTTAGGATAAGTGTCCTTTTCTGTGTGACTTACTTCACTTAGAGTCATCGTCCCTAAATCCACTCATCATGCTGCTACTAGCCTTATGACACTGATTTATGGCTGAGTGATATTCCATTGTGCATAAGTACCACAACTTCTTTATCCATTTTTCTCTTTCCTGGGATATTTAAGGTGTACCGAAGTGGAGGTTCTTGGAAACAGAGCAGCCCTAAACTTTGGGGTGCCTGTGTCTTGTTGATTTTTAGGTTTCCCGATTTCTACGCCCATGAGTGGAAGTGCCCTATGCTCTCTAAGCTGTGTTTATTCCATGTTTCAGGACGCAGCGTACACTTCTCCAGAGTGGCTGTTGGCAATTTCCATCCCGCCCATCAGCGTAGCAAGGCTCCCATGTCTCCATGGCCTGTCCTGCATTTCCGGTTTTTACACTTTTTTCAGCATGGCCCTTTTGACCTCTGGCAAGCCAGACTTCTTTGTAGCGCCGATTTGCCTTTCCGGCTTGCTTGGTTGGCCAAAAAGGGCGTATGCGTTTTTTCCTGAATATATTCAGGAAAAAACGCATACGCCCTTTTTGGCCAAGGGCATCATTGTCAACGCTTTGCCGCTTTTCATGTGCTTTCAAGGCGAGTCGAATCTACCTCCTGAAACCGGTTTCCTGCAATTCTGCCTTGTTTTCAAATCCTCTTTTTTGCCTTCCATCAATATATTTGTGGACGAGAGTTATCATTTACAACTCTGCAGGTTTGTGAATTGCAGTGCCCCTGAGCTCCATTTGTCAACTCGCTTTTTTGGGAGCTGGCCGCAAAAGCGCAGGATTGCTTCAGGCCTTATTCTGGTTCCGGGGGGCAGGCTGAGCCTGTGGTTCATTCTTCTTCCTGATGGGAAAATAGGGTGACCTGTGCCTGTCCCAACACCTAGAGCTAGTCTCTAATTGGTTCCCCCTCTTCCCGTTCATCCTCGGGACAAATTGCGACCTGTATGAAACAGGAGGTCAACGGTGCTGATTCTCCACGTAGGGAGATTGTTAGTGAAGCGGCTGGAATGGCGAACCCGAGCACAAGGAGAGGAGAAATGAGGTGCGTTTTAGAAACCTTTCCCGATCACAGGGTGTACCATCTTCTGGGTTTCCCAGGCATGTTTTCGATGTAGGAAGATGCCCTTGAACCTGGAGATTTGGGACGCATGGCATGGGTACCACGCAGTATTACTTTAAAGGGTCTGCGTTTGCTCACCCAACCTCACCAATCCTCTCAGCCCCAAGAGTGTCCAGCCTTATGTCTCATCCAGCTGTGGGTCTAGATATGGTCAATCCAGGTTGCATCAGAGCCCCTGAACGGATTTTGTAAGAATTTCTCTCTCTTTCACTGTCTTTGTTTTATGGGTTTTTTTTTAAGTAGCTTATTTTTATAACGGGATTTAGCTGCTTTTCCCTGCTGTGTTTATGCCGCTTTACACCCTCTTGATTCACTTCCAGAGAGATATCAATACATAGGTTTTAAGACTCTTCCTAGTCAGATATATTCTTGGGCGGTGAATAGGGGGTGTTGAGTCCAGTTCACTGAGCACGGAGTAGGTCTTGTCTATTACATATTTGGCTTGTGGAACGGTATCTGAGCTAATTTCAAACCCTTGTTTTATGCATCGCCCCACCTCAGCTTTCCCGTTAAGCAGCCATAGTGTGTTTTCTAAATGTGTGACTCTGTTGTGTTTTGGAATTCAGTTCAGGTGTAGCGATTTTGACATTCCCTCTATAAGTGATATCTTAGGATAAGTTTCCTTTTCTGTGTGACTTACTTCACTTAGAGTCATCGTCCCTAAATCCACTCATCATGCTGCTACTAGCCTTATGACACTGATTTATGGCTGAGTGATATTCCATTGTGCATAAGTACCACAACTTCTTTATCCATTTTTCTCTTTCCTGGGATATTTAAGGTGTACCGAAGTGGAGGTTCTTGGAAACAGTGCAACCCTAAACTTTGGGGTGCCTGTGTCTTGTTGATTTTTAGGTTTCCCGATTTTACGCCCATGAGTGGAAGTGCCCTATGCTCTCTAAGCTGTGTTTATTACATGTTTCAGGACGCAGCGTACACTTCTCCAGAGTGGCTGTTGGCAATTTCCATCCCGCCCATCAGCGTAGCAAGGCTCCCATGTCTCCATGGCCTGTCCTGCATTTCCGGTTTTTACACTTTTTTCAGCATGGCCCTTTTGACCTCTGGCAAGCGAGACTTCTTTGTAGCACCGATTTGTCTTTCTGGCTTGCTTGGTTGGCCAAAAAGGGCGTATGCGTTTTTTCCTGAATATATTCAGGAAAAAACGCATACGCCCTTTTTGGCCAAGGGCATCATTGTCAAAGCTTTGCCGCTTTTCATGTGCTTTCAAGGCGAGTCGAATCTACCTCCTGAAACCGGTTTCCTGCAATTCTGCCTTGCTTTCAAATCCTCTTCGTTGCCTTCCCTCAATATATTTGTGGACAAGAGTTATCATTTACAACTTTGCAGGTTTGTGAATTGCAGTGCCCCTGAGCTCCATTTGTCAACTCGTTTTTTGGGAGCTCGCGCAAAAGCGCAGGATTGCTTCAGGCCCTATTCTGGTTCCGGGGGCCAGGCTGAGCCTGTGGTTCATTCTTCTTCCTGATGGGAAAATAGAGTGACCTGTGCCTGTCCCAACACCTAGAGCTAGTCTCTCATTGGTTCCCCCTCTTCCCGTTCATCCTGAGGACAAATTGCAACCTGTACGAAACAGGAGGTCAACGGTGCTGATTCTCCACGTAGGGAGATTGTTAGTGAAGCGGCTGGAATGGCGAACCCGAGCACAAGGAGAGGAGAAATGAGGTGCGTTTTAGAAACCTTTCCTGATCACACGGTGTACCATCTTCTGGGTTTCCCAGGCATGTTTTCGATGTAGGAAGATGCCCTTGAACCTGGAGATTTGGGACCCATGGCATGGGTACCACGCAGTATTACTTTAAAGGGTCTGCGTTTGCTCACCCAACCTCACCAATCCTCTCAGCCCCAAGAGTGTCCAGCCTTATGTCTCATCCAGCTGTGGGTCTAGATATGGTCAATCCAGGTTGCATCAGAGCCCCTGAAGGGATTTTGTAAGAATTTCTCTCTCTTTCACTGTCTTTGTTTTATGGGGTTTTTTTTTTTAAGTAGTCAATTTTTATAAGGGGGTTTAGCTTCTTTTCCTTGCTGTGTTTATGCCGCTTTACGCCCTCTTGATTCACTTCCAGAGAGATATCAATACATAGGTTTTAAGACTCTTCCTAGTCAGATATATTCTTGGGTGGTGAATAGGGGGTGTTGAGTCCAGTTCACTGAGCAGGGAGTAGGTCTTGTCTGTTACATATTTGGCTTGTGGAACGGTATCTGAGCTAATTTCAAACCCTTGTTTTATGCATCGCCCCACCTCACCTTTCCCTTTAAGCAGCCATAGTGTGTTTTCTAAATGTGTGACTCTGTTCTGTTTTGGAATTCAGTTCAGGTGTAGCGATTTTGACATTCCCTCTATAAGTCATATCTTAGGATAAGTGTCCTTTTCTGTGTGACTTACTTCACTTAGAGTCATCGTCCCTAAATCCACTCATCATGCTGCTACTAGCCTTATGACACTGATTTATGGCTGAGTGATATTCCATTGTGCATAAGTACCACAACTTCTTTATCCATTTTTCTCTTTCCTGGGATATTTAAGGTGTACCGAAGTGGAGGTTCTTGGAAACAGAGCAGCCCTAAATTTTGGGGTGCCTGTGTCTTGTTGATTTTTAGGTTTCCCGATTTCTACGCGCGTGAGTGGAAGTGCCCTATGCTCTCTAAGCTGTGTTTATTATACGTTTCAGGACGCAGCGTACACTTCTCCAGAGTGGCTGTTGGCAATTTCCACCCCGCCCATCAGCGTAGCAAGGCTCCCATGTCTCCATGGCCTGTCCTGCATTTCTGGTTTTTACACTTTTTTCAGCATGGCCCTTTTGACCGCTGGCAAGCGAGACTTCTTTGTAGCGCCGATTTGCCTTTCCGGCTTGCTTGGTTGGCCAAAAAGGGCGTATGCGTTTTTTCCTGAATATATTCAGGAAAAAACGCATACGCCCTTTTTGGCCAAGGGCATCATTGTCAACGCTTTGCCGCTTTTCATGTGCTTTCAAGGCGAGTCGAATCTACCTCCTGAAACCGGTTTCCTGCAATTCTGCCTTGCTTTCAAATCCTCTTCGTTGCCTTCCCTCAATATATTTGTGGACGAGAGTTATCATTTACAACTCTGCAGGTTTGTGAATTGCAGTGCCCCTGAGCTCCATTTGTCAACTCGCTTTTTTGGGAGCTGGCCGCAAAAGCGCTGGATTGCTTCAGGCCCTATTCTGGTTCCGGGGGGCAGGCTGAGCCTGTGGTTCATTCTTCTTCCTGATGGGAAAATAGAGTGACCTGTGCCTGTCCCAACACCTAGAGCTAGTCTCTCATTGGTTCCCCCTCTTCCCGTTCATCCTCGGGACAAATTGCGACCTGTACGAAACAGGAGGTCAACGGTGCTGATTCTCCACGTAGGGAGATTGTTAGTGAAGCGGCTGGAATGGCGAACCCGAGCACAAGGAGAGGAGAAATGAGGTGCGTTTTAGAAACCTTTCCCGATCACACGGTGTACCATCTTCTGGGTTTCCCAGGCATGTTTTCGATGTAGGAAGATGCCCTTGAACCTGGAGATTTCGGACTCATGGCATGGGTACCACGCAGTATTACTTTAAAGGGTCTGCGTTTGCTCACCCAACCTCACCAATCCTCTCAGCCCCAAGAGTTTCCAGCCTTATGTCTCATCTAGCTGTGGGTCTAGATATGGTCAATCCAGGTTGCATCAGAGCCCCTGAACGGATTTTGTAAGAATTTCTCTCTCTTTCACTGTCTTTGTTTTATGGGGTTTTTTTTTTTAAGTAGTCAATTTTTATAAGGGGGTTTAGCTTCTTTTCCTTGCTGTGTTTATGCCGCTTTACGCCCTCTTGATTCACTTCCAGAGAGATATCAATACATAGGTTTTAAGACTCTTCCTAGTCAGATATATTCTTGGGCGGTGAATAGGGGGTGTTGAGTCCAGTTCACTGAGCAGGGAGTAGGTCTTGTCTATTAAATATTTGGCTTGTGGAACGGTATCTGAGCTAATTTCAAACCCTTGTTTTATGCATCGCCCCACCTCAGCTTTCCCGTTAAGCAGCCATAGTGTGTTTTCTAAATGTGTGACTCTGTTCTGTTTTGCAATTCAATTCAGGTGTAGCGATTTTGACATTCCCTCTACAAGTGATAACTTAGGATAAGTTTCCTTTTCTGTGTGACTTACTTCACTTAGAGTCATCGTCCCTAAATCCACTCATCATGCTGCTACTAGCCTTATGACACTGATTTCATGGCTGAGTGATATTCCATTGTGCATAAGTACCACAACTTCTTTATCCATTTTTCTCTTTCCTGGGATATTTAAGGTGTACCGAAGTGGAGGTTCTTGGAAACAGTGCAGCCCTAAACTTTGGGGTGCCTGTGTCTTGTTGATTTTTAGGTTTCCCGATTTTACGCCCATGAGTGGAAGTGCCCTATGCTCTCTAAGCTGTGTTTATTACATGTTTCAGGACACAGCGTACACTTCTCCAGAGTGGCTGTTGGCAATTTCCATCCCGCCCATCAGCGTAGCAGGGCTCCCATGTCTCCATGGCCTGTCCTGAATTTCCGGTTTTTGCACTTTTTTCAGCATGGCCCTTTTGACCTCTGGCAAGCGAGACTTCTTTGTAGCACCGATTTGTCTTTCTGGCTTGCTTGGTTGGCCAAAAAGGGCGTATGCGTTTTTTCCTGAATATATTCAGGAAAAAACGCATACGCCCTTTTTGGCCAAGGGCATAATTGTCAAAGCTTTGCCGCTTTTCATGTGCTTTCAAGGCGAGTCGAATCTACCTCCTGAAACCGGTTTCCTGCAATTCTGCCTTGCTTTCAAATCCTCTTCGTTGCCTTCCCTCAATATATTTGTGGACAAGAGTTATCATTTACAACTTTGCAGGTTTGTGAATTGCAGTGCCCCTGAGCTCCATTTGTCAACTCGTTTTTTGGGAGCTCGCGCAAAAGCGCAGGATTGCTTCAGGCCCTATTCTGGTTCCGGGGGCCAGGCTGAGCCTGTGGTTCATTCTTCTTCCTGATGGGAAAATAGAGTGACCTGTGCCTGTCCCAACACCTAGAGCTAGTCTCTCATTGGTTCCCCCTCTTCCCGTTCATCCTGAGGACAAATTGCAACCTGTACGAAACAGGAGGTCAACGGTGCTGATTCTCCACGTAGGGAGATTGTTAGTGAAGCGGCTGGAATGGCGAACCCGAGCACAAGGAGAGGAGAAATGAGGTGCGTTTTAGAAACCTTTCCTGATCACACGGTGTACCATCCTCTGGGTTTCCCAGGCATGTTTTCGATGTAGGAAGATGCCCTTGAACCTGGAGATTTGGGACCCATGGCATGGGTACCACGCAGTATTACTTTAAAGGGTCTGCGTTTGCTCACCCAACCTCACCAATCCTCTCAGCCCCAAGAGTGTCCAGCCTTATGTCTCATCCAGCTGTGGGTCTAGATATGGTCAATCCAGGTTGCATCAGAGCCCCTGAAGGGATTTTGTAAGAATTTCTCTCTCTTTCACTGTCTTTGTTTTATGGGGTTTTTTTTTTTAAGTAGTCAATTTTTATAAGGGGGTTTAGCTTCTTTTCCTTGCTGTGTTTATGCCGCTTTACGCCCTCTTGATTCACTTCCAGAGAGATATCAATACATAGGTTTTAAGACTCTTCCTAGTCAGATATATTCTTGGGTGGTGAATAGGGGGTGTTGAGTCCAGTTCACTGAGCAGGGAGTAGGTCTTGTCTATTACATATTTGGCTTGTGGAACGGTATCTGAGCTAATTTCAAACCCTTGTTTTATGCATCGCCCCACCTCACCTTTCCCGTTAAGCAGCCATAGTGTGTTTTCTAAATGTGTGACTCTGTTGTGTTTTGGAATTCAGTTCAGGTGTAGCGATTTTGACATTCCCTCTATAAGTGATATCTTAGCATAAGTGTCCTTTTCTGTGTGACTTACTTCACTTAGAGTCATCGTCCCTAAATCCACTCATCATGCTGCTACTAGCCTTATGACACTGATTTATGGCTGAGTGATATTCCATTGTGCATAAGTACCACAACTTCTTTATCCATTTTTCTCTTTCCTGGGATATTTAAGGTGTACCGAAGTGGAGGTTCTTGGAAACAGTGCAGCCCTAAACTTTGGGGTGCCTGTGTCTTGTTGAATTTTAGGTTTCCCGATTTCTACGCCCATGAGTGGAAGTGCCCTATGCTCTCTAAGCTGTGTTTATTACATGTTTCAGGACGCAGCGTACACTTCTCCAGAGTGGCTGTTGGCAATTTCCACCCCGCCCATCAGCGTAGCAAGGCTCCCATGTCTCCATGGCCTGTCCTGCATTTCCGGTTTTTACACTTTTTTCAGCATGGCCCTTTTGACCTCTGGCATGCCAGACTTCTTTGTAGCGCCGATTTGCCTTTCCGGCTTGCTTGGTTGGCCAAAAAGGGCGTATGCGTTTTTTCCTGAATATATTCAGGAAAAAACGCATACGCCCTTTTTGGCCAAGGGCATCATTGTCAACGCTTTGCCGCTTTTCATGTGCTTTCAAGGCGAGTCGAATCTACCTCCTGAAACCGGTTTCCTGCAATTCTGCCTTGCTTTCAAATCCTCTTTGTTGCCTTCCCTCAATATATTTGTGGACGAGAGTTATCATTTACAACTCTGCAGGTTTGTGAATTGCAGTGCCCCTGAGCTCCATTTGTCAACTCGCTTTTTTGGGAGCTGGCCGCAAAAGCGCAGGATTGCTTCAGGCCCTATTCTGGTTCCGGGGGGCAGGCTGAGCCTGTGGTTCATTCTTCTTCCTGATGGGAAAATAGAGTGACCTGTGCCTGTCCCAACACCTAGAGCTAGTCTCTCATTGGTTCCCCCTCTTCCCGTTCATCCTCGGGACAAATTGCGACCTGTACGAAACAGGAGGTCAACGGTGCTGATTCTCCACGTAGGGAGATTGTTAGTGAAGCGGCTGGAATGGCGAACCCGAGCACAAGGAGAGGAGAAATGAGGTGCGTTTTAGAAACCTTTCCCGATCACACGGTGTACCATCTTCTGGGTTTCCCAGGCATGTTTTCGATGTAGGAAGATGCCCTTGAACCTGGAGATTTGGGACCCATGGCATGGGTACCACGCAGTATTACTTTAAAGGGTCTGCGTTTGCTCACCCAACCTCACCAATCCTCTCAGCCCCAAGAGTGTCCAGCCTTATGTCTCATCCAGCTGTGGGTCTAGATATGGTCAATGCAGTTTGCATCAGAGCCCCTGAACGGATTTTGTAAGAATTTCTCTCTCTTTCACTGTCTTTGTTTTATGGGTTTTTTTTTTAAGTAGTCAATTTTTATAAGGGGGTTTAGCTTCTTTTCCTTGCTGTGTTTATGCCGCTTTACACCCTCTTGATTCACTTCCAGAGAGATATCAATACATAGGTTTTAAGACTCTTCCTAGTCAGATATATTCTTGGGCGGTGAATAGGGGGTGTTGAGTCCAGTTCACTGAGCAGGGAGTAGGTCTTGTCTATTACATATTTGGCTTGTGGAACGGTATCTGAGCTTATTTCAAACCCTTGTTTTATGCATCGCCCCACCTCAGCTTTCCCGTTAAGCAGCCATAGTGTGTTTTCTAAATGTGTGACTCTGTTCTGTTTTGCAATTCAATTCAGGTGTAGCGATTTTGACATTCCCTCTACAAGTGATAACTTAGGATAAGTTTCCTTTTCTGTGTGACTTACTTCACTTAGAGTCATCGTCCGTAAATCCACTCATCATGCTGCTACTAGCCTTATGACACTGATTTATGGCTGAGTGATATTCCATTGTGCATAAGTACCACAACTTCTTTATCCATTTTTCTCTTTCCTGGGATATTTAAGGTGTACCGTAGTGGAGGTTCTTGGAAACAGTGCAGCCGTAAACTTTGGGGTGCCTGTGTCTTGTTGATTTTTAGGTTTCCCGATTTCTACGCGCGTGAGTGGAAGTGCCCTATGCTCTCTAAGCTGTGTTTATTACATGTTTCAGGACGCAGCATACACTTCTCCAGAGTGGCTGTTGGCAATTTCCATCCCGCCCAAAAGCGTAGCAAGGCTCCCATGTCTCCATGGCCTGTCCTGCATTTCCGGTTTTTACACTTTTTTCAGCATGGCCCTTTTGACCTCTGGCATGCCAGACTTCTTTGTAGCGCCGATTTGCCTTTCCGGCTTGCTTGGTTGGCCAAAAAGGGCGTATGCGTTTTTTCCTGAATATATTCAGGAAAAAACGCATACGCCCTTTTTGGCCAAGGGCATCATTGTCAACGCTTTGCCGCTTTTCATGTGCTTTCAAGGCGAGTCGAATCTACCTCCTGAAACCGGTTTCCTGCAATTCTGCCTTGCTTTCAAATCCTCTTTGTTGCCTTCCCTCAATATATTTGTGGACGAGAGTTATCATTTACAACTCTGCAGGTTTGTGAATTGCAGTGCCCCTGAGCTCCATTTGTCAACTCGCTTTTTTGGGAGCTGGCCGCAAAAGCGCAGGATTGCTTCAGGCCCTATTCTGGTTCCGGGGGGCAGGCTGAGCCTGTGGTTCATTCTTCTTCCTGATGGGAAAATAGAGTGACCTGTGCCTGTCCCAACACCTAGAGCTAGTCTCTCATTGGTTCCCCCTCTTCCCGTTCATCCTCGGGACAAATTGCGAACTGTACGAAACAGGAGGTCAACGGTGCTGATTCTCCACGTAGGGAGATTGTTAGTGAAGCGGCTGGAATGGCGAACCCGAGCACAAGGAGAGGAGAAATGAGGTGCGTTTTAGAAACCTTTCCCGATCACACGGTGTACCATCTTCTGGGTTTCCCAGGCATGTTTTCGATGTAGGAAGATGCCCTTGAACCTGGAGATTTGGGACCCATGGCATGGGTACCACGCAGTATTACTTTAAAGGGTCTGCGTTTGCTCACCCAACCTCACCAATCCTCTCAGCCCCAAGAGTGTCCAGCCTTATGTCTCATCCAGCTGTGGGTCTAGATATGGTCAATGCAGGTTGCATCAGAGCCCCTGAACGGATTTTGTAAGAATTTCTCTCTCTTTCACTGTCTTTGTTTTATGGGTTTTTTTTTTTTAAGTAGTCAATTTTTATAAGGGGGTTTAGCTTCTTTTCCTTGCTGTGTTTATACCGCTTTACGCCCTCTTGATTCACTTCCAGAGAGATATCAATACATAGGTTTTAAGACTCTTCCTAGTCAGATATATTCTTGGGCGGTGAATAGGGGGTGTTGAGTCCAGTTCACTGAGCAGGGAGTAGGTCTTGTCTATTACATATTTGGCTTGTGGAACGGTATCTGAGCTAATTTCAAACCCTTGTTTTATGCATCGCCCCACCTCACCTTTCCCGTTAAGCAGCCATAGTGTGTTTTCTAAATGTGTGACTCTGTTGTGTTTTGGAATTCAGTTCAGGTGTAGCGATTTTGACATTCCCTCTATAAGTGATATCTTAGGATAAGTTTCCTTTTCTGTGTGACTTACTTCACTTAGAGTCATCGTCCCTAAATCCACTCATCATGCTGCTACTAGCCTTATGACACTGATTTATGGCTGAGTGATATTCCATTGTGCATAAGTACCACAACTTCTTTATCCATTTTTCTCTTTCCTGGGATATTTAAGGTGTACCGAAGTGGAGGTTCTTGGAAACAGAGCAGCCCTAAACTTTGGGGTGCCTGTGTCTTGTTGATTTTTAGGTTTCCTGATTTCTACGCCCATGAGTGGAAGTGCCCTATGCTCTCTAAGCTGTGTTTATTCCATGTTTCAGGACGCAGCGTACACTTCTCCAGAGTGGCTGTTGGCAATTTCCATCCCGCCCATCAGCGTAGCAAGGCTCCCATGTCTCCATGGCCTGTCCTGCATTTCCGGTTTTTACACTTTTTTCAGCATGGCCCTTTTGACCTCTGGCAAGCCAGACTTCTTTGTAGCGCCGATTTGCCTTTCCGGCTTGCTTGGTTGGCCAAAAAGGGCGTATGCGTTTTTTCCTGAATATATTCAGGAAAAAACGCATACGCCCTTTTTGGCCAAGGGCATCATTGTCAACGCTTTGCCGCTTTTCATGTGCTTTCAAGGCGAGTCGAATCTACCTCCTGAAACCGGTTTCCTGCAATTCTGCCTTGCTTTCAAATCCTCTTCGTTGCCTTCCCTCAATATATTTGTGGACGAGAGTTATCATTTACAACTCTGCAGGTTTGTGAATTGCAGTGCCCCTGAGCTCCATTTGTCAACTCGCTTTTTTGGGAGCTGGCCGCAAAAGCGCAGGATTGCTTCAGGCCTTATTCTGGTTCCGGGGGGCAGGCTGAGCCTGTGGTTCATTCTTCTTCCTGATGGGAAAATAGAGTGACCTGTGCCTGTCCCAACACCTAGAGCTAGTCTCTAATTGGTTCCCCCTCTTCCCGTTCATCCTCGGGACAAATTGCGACCTGTACGAAACAGGAGGTCAACGGTGCTGATTCTCCACGTAGGGAGATTGTTAGTGAAGCGGCTGGAATGGCGAACCCGAGCACAAGGAGAGGAGAAATGAGGTGCGTTTTAGAAACCTTTCCCGATCACACGGTGTACCATCTTCTGGGTTTCCCAGGCATGTTTTCGATGTAGGAAGATGCCCTTCAACCTGGAGATTTGGGACTCATGGCATGGGTACCACGCAGTATTACTTTAAAGGGTCTGCGTTTGCTCACCCAACCTCACCAATCCTCTCAGCCCCAAGAGTTTCCAGCCTTATGTCTCATCCAGCTGTGGGTCTAGATATGGTCAATCCAGGTTGCATCAGAGCCCCTGAACGGATTTTGTAAGAATTTCTCTCTCTTTCACTGTCTTTGTTTTATGGGTTTTTTTTTTTAAGTAGTCAATTTTTATAAGGGGGTTTAGCTTCTTTTCCTTGCTGTGTTTATGCCGCTTTACACCCTCTTGATTCACTTCCAGAGAGATATCAATACATAGGTTTTAAGACTCTTCCTAGTCAGATATATTCTTGGGTGGTGAATAGGGGGTGTTGAGTCCAGTTCACTGAGCAGGGAGTAGGTCTTGTCTATTACATATTTGGCTTGTGGAACGGTATCTGAGCTAATTTCAAACCCTTGTTTTATGCATCGCCCCACCTCACCTTTCCCGTTAAGCAGCCATAGTGTGTTTTCTAAATGTGTGACTCTGTTGTGTTTTGGAATTCAGTTCAGGTGTAGCGATTTTGACATTCCCTCTATAAGTGATATCTTAGGATAAGTGTCCTTTTCTGTGTGACTTACTTCACTTAGAGTCATCGTCCCTAAATCCACTCATCATGCTGCTACTAGCCTTATGACACTGATTTATGGCTGAGTGATATTCCATTGTGCATAAGTACCACAACTTCTTTATCCATTTTTCTCTTTCCTGGGATATTTAAGGTGTACCGAAGTGGAGGTTCTTGGAAACAGTGCAGCCCTAAACTTTGGGGTGCCTGTGTCTTGTTGAATTTTAGGTTTCCCGATTTCTACGCCCATGAGTGGAAGTGCCCTATGCTCTCTAAGCTGTGTTTATTACATGTTTCAGGACGCAGCGTACACTTCTCCAGAGTGGCTGTTGGCAATTTCCACCCCGCCCATCAGCGTAGCAAGGCTCCCATGTCTCCATGGCCTGTCCTGCATTTCCGGTTTTTACACTTTTTTCAGCATGGCCCTTTTGACCTCTGGCATGCCAGACTTCTTTGTAGCGCCGATTTGCCTTTCCGGCTTGCTTGGTTGGCCAAAAAGGGCGTATGCGTTTTTTCCTGAATATATTCAGGAAAAAACGCATACGCCCTTTTTGGCCAAGGGCATCATTGTCAACGCTTTGCCGCTTTTCATGTGCTTTCAAGGCGAGTCGAATCTACCTCCTGAAACCGGTTTCCTGCAATTCTGCCTTGCTTTCAAATCCTCTTTGTTGCCTTCCCTCAATATATTTGTGGACGAGAGTTATCATTTACAACTCTGCAGGTTTGTGAATTGCAGTGCCCCTGAGCTCCATTTGTCAACTCGCTTTTTTGGGAGCTGGCCGCAAAAGCGCAGGATTGCTTCAGGCCCTATTCTGGTTCCGGGGGGCAGGCTGAGCCTGTGGTTCATTCTTCTTCCTGATGGGAAAATAGAGTGACCTGTGCCTGTCCCAACACCTAGAGCTAGTCTCTCATTGGTTCCCCCTCTTCCCGTTCATCCTCGGGACAAATTGCGACCTGTACGAAACAGGAGGTCAACGGTGCTGATTCTCCACGTAGGGAGATTGTTAGTGAAGCGGCTGGAATGGCGAACCCGAGCACAAGGAGAGGAGAAATGAGGTGCGTTTTAGAAACCTTTCCCGATCACACGGTGTACCATCTTCTGGGTTTCCCAGGCATGTTTTCGATGTAGGAAGATGCCCTTGAACCTGGAGATTTGGGACCCATGGCATGGGTACCACGCAGTATTACTTTAAAGGGTCTGCGTTTGCTCACCCAACCTCACCAATCCTCTCAGCCCCAAGAGTGTCCAGCCTTATGTCTCATCCAGCTGTGGGTCTAGATATGGTCAATGCAGTTTGCATCAGAGCCCCTGAACGGATTTTGTAAGAATTTCTCTCTCTTTCACTGTCTTTGTTTTATGGGTTTTTTTTTTAAGTAGTCAATTTTTATAAGGGGGTTTAGCTTCTTTTCCTTGCTGTGTTTATGCCGCTTTACGCCCTCTTGATTCACTTCCAGAGAGATATCAATACATAGGTTTTAAGACTCTTCCTAGTCAGATATATTCTTGGGCGGTGAATAGGGGGTGTTGAGTCCAGTTCACTGAGCAGGGAGTAGGTCTTGTCTATTACATATTTGGCTTGTGGAACGGTATCTGAGCTTATTTCAAACCCTTGTTTTATGCATCGCCCCACCTCAGCTTTCCCGTTAAGCAGCCATAGTGTGTTTTCTAAATGTGTGACTCTGTTCTGTTTTGCAATTCAATTCAGGTGTAGCGATTTTGACATTCCCTCTACAAGTGATAACTTAGGATAAGTTTCCTTTTCTGTGTGACTTACTTCACTTAGAGTCATCGTCCCTAAATCCACTCATCATGCTGCTACTAGCCTTATGACACTGATTTATGGCTGAGTGATATTCCATTGTGCATAAGTACCACAACTTCTTTATCCATTTTTCTCTTTCCTGGGATATTTAAGGTGTACCGTAGTGGAGGTTCTTGGAAACAGTGCAGCCGTAAACTTTGGGGTGCCTGTGTCTGGTTGATTTTTAGGTTTCCCGATTTCTACGCGCGTGAGTGGAAGTGCCCTATGCTCTCTAAGCTGTGTTTATTACATGTTTCAGGACGCAGCATACACTTCTCCAGAGTGGCTGTTGGCAATTTCCATCCCGCCCAAAAGCGTAGCAAGGCTCCCATGTCTCCATGGCCTGTCCTGCATTTCCGGTTTTTACACTTTTTTCAGCATGGCCCTTTTGACCTCTGGCATGCCAGACTTCTTTGTAGCGCCGATTTGCCTTTCCGGCTTGCTTGGTTGGCCAAAAAGGGCGTATGTGTTTTTTCCTGAATATATTCAGGAAAAAACGCATACGCCCTTTTTGGCCAAGGGCATCATTGTCAACGCTTTGCCGCTTTTCATGTGCTTTCAAGGCGAGTCGAATCTACCTCCTGAAACCGGTTTCCTGCAATTCTGCCTTGCTTTCAAATCCTCTTTGTTGCCTTCCCTCAATATATTTGTGGACGAGAGTTATCATTTACAACTCTGCAGGTTTGTGAATTGCAGTGCCCCTGAGCTCCATTTGTCAACTCGCTTTTTTGGGAGCTGGCCGCAAAAGCGCAGGATTGCTTCAGGCCCTATTCTGGTTCCGGGGGGCAGGCTGAGCCTGTGGTTCATTCTTCTTCCTGATGGGAAAATAGAGTGACCTGTGCCTGTCCCAACACCTAGAGCTAGTCTCTCATTGGTTCCCCCTCTTCCCGTTCATCCTCGGGACAAATTGCGACCTGTACGAAACAGGAGGTCAACGGTGCTGATTCTCCACGTAGGGAGATTGTTAGTGAAGCGGCTGGAATGGCGAACCCGAGCACAAGGAGAGGAGAAATGAGGTGCGTTTTAGAAACCTTTCCCGATCACACGGTGTACCATCTTCTGGGTTTCCCAGGCATGTTTTCGATGTAGGAAGATGCCCTTGAACCTGGAGATTTGGGACCCATGGCATGGGTACCACGCAGTATTACTTTAAAGGGTCTGCGTTTGCTCACCCAACCTCACCAATCCTCTCAGCCCCAAGAGTGTCCAGCCTTATGTCTCATCCAGCTGTGGGTCTAGATATGGTCAATGCAGGTTGCATCAGAGCCCCTGAACGGATTTTGTAAGAATTTCTCTCTCTTTCACTGTCTTTGTTTTATGGGGTTTTTTTTTTAAGTAGTCAATTTTTATAAGGGGGTTTAGCTTCTTTTCCTTGCTGTGTTTATGCCGCTTTACGCCCTCTTGATTCACTTCCAGAGAGATATCAATACATAGGTTTTAATACTCTTCCTAGTCAGATATATTCTTGGGCGGTGAATAGGGGGTGTTGAGTCCAGTTCACTGAGCAGGGAGTAGGTCTTGTCTATTACATATTTGGCTTGTGGAACGGTATCTGAGCTAATTTCAAACCCTTGTTTTATGCATCGCCCCACCTCACCTTTCCCGTTAAGCAGCCATAGTGTGTTTTCTAAATGTGTGACTCTGTTGTGTTTTGGAATTCAGTTCAGGTGTAGCGATTTTGACATTCCCTCTATAAGTGATATCTTAGGATAAGTGTCCTTTTCTGTGTGACTTACTTCACTTAGAGTCATCGTCCCTAAATCCACTCATCATGCTGCTACTAGCCTTATGACACTGATTTATGGCTGAGTGATATTCCATTGTGCATAAGTACCACAACTTCTTTATCCATTTTTCTCTTTCCTGGGATATTTAAGGTGTACCGAAGTGGAGGTTCTTGGAAACAGAGCAGCCCTAAACTTTGGGGTGCCTGTGTCTTGTTGATTTTTAGGTTTCCTGATTTCTACGCCCATGAGTGGAAGTGCCCTATGCTCTCTAAGCTGTGTTTATTCCATGTTTCAGGACGCAGCGTACACTTCTCCAGAGTGGCTGTTGGCAATTTCCATCCCGCCCATCAGCGTAGCAAGGCTCCCATGTCTCCATGGCCTGTCCTGCATTTCCGGTTTTTACACTTTTTTCAGCATGGCCCTTTTGACCTCTGGCAAGCCAGACTTCTTTGTAGCGCCGATTTGCCTTTCCGGCTTGCTTGGTTGGCCAAAAAGGGCGTATGCGTTTTTTCCTGAATATATTCAGGAAAAAACGCATACGCCCTTTTTGGCCAAGGGCATCATTGTCAACGCTTTGCCGCTTTTCATGTGCTTTCAAGGCGAGTCGAATCTACCTCCTGAAACCGGTTTCCTGCAATTCTGCCTTGCTTTCAAATCCTCTTCGTTGCCTTCCCTCAATATATTTGTGGACGAGAGTTATCATTTACAACTCTGCAGGTTTGTGAATTGCAGTGCCCCTGAGCTCCATTTGTCAACTCGCTTTTTTGGGAGCTGGCCGCAAAAGCGCAGGATTGCTTCAGGCCTTATTCTGGTTCCGGGGGGCAGGCTGAGCCTGTGGTTCATTCTTCTTCCTGATGGGAAAATAGGGTGACCTGTGCCTGTCCCAACACCTAGAGCTAGTCTCTAATTGGTTCCCCCTCTTCCCGTTCATCCTCGGGACAAATTGCGACCTGTACGAAACAGGAGGTCAACGGTGCTGATTCTCCACGTAGGGAGATTGTTAGTGAAGCGGCTGGAATGGCGAACCCGAGCACAAGGAGAGGAGAAATGAGGTGCGTTTTAGAAACCTTTCCCGATCACACGGTGTACCATCTTCTGGGTTTCCCAGGCATGTTTTCGATGTAGGAAGATGCCCTTCAACCTGGAGATTTGGGACTCATGGCATGGGTACCACGCAGTATTACTTTAAAGGGTCTGCGTTTGCTCACCCAACCTCACCAATCCTCTCAGCCCCAAGAGTTTCCAGCCTTATGTCTCATCCAGCTGTGGGTCTAGATATGGTCAATCCAGGTTGCATCAGAGCCCCTGAACGGATTTTGTAAGAATTTCTCTCTCTTTCACTGTCTTTGTTTTATGGGTTTTTTTTTTTTAAGTAGTCAATTTTTATAAGGGGGTTTAGCTTCTTTTCCTTGCTGTGTTTATGCCGCTTTACACCCTCTTGATTCACTTCCAGAGAGATATCAATACATAGGTTTTAAGACTCTTCCTAGTCAGATATATTCTTGGGTGGTGAATAGGGGGTGTTGAGTCCAGTTCACTGAGCAGGGAGTAGGTCTTGTCTATTACATATTTGGCTTGTGGAACGGTATCTGAGCTAATTTCAAACCCTTGTTTTATGCATCGCCCCACCTCACCTTTCTCGTTAAGCAGCCATAGTGTGTTTTCTAAATGTGTGACTCTGTTGTGTTTTGGAATTCAGTTCAGGTGTAGCGATTTTGACATTCCCTCTATAAGTGATATCTTAGGATAAGTGTCCTTTTCTGTGTGACTTACTTCACTTAGAGTCATCGTCCCTAAATCCACTCATCATGCTGCTACTAGCCTTATGACACTGATTTATGGCTGAGTGATATTCCATTGTGCATAAGTACCACAACTTCTTTATCCATTTTTCTCTTTCCTGGGATATTTAAGGTGTACCGAAGTGGAGGTTCTTGGAAACAGTGCAGCCCTAAACTTTGGGGTGCCTGTGTCTTGTTGAATTTTAGGTTTCCCGATTTCTACGCCCATGAGTGGAAGTGCCCTATGCTCTCTAAGCTGTGTTTATTACATGTTTCAGGACGCAGCGTACACTTCTCCAGAGTGGCTGTTGGCAATTTCCACCCCGCCCATCAGCGTAGCAAGGCTCCCATGTCTCCATGGCCTGTCCTGCATTTCCGGTTTTTACACTTTTTTCAGCATGGCCCTTTTGACCTCTGGCATGCCAGACTTCTTTGTAGCGCCGATTTGCCTTTCCGGCTTGCTTGGTTGGCCAAAAAGGGCGTATGCGTTTTTTCCTGAATATATTCAGGAAAAAACGCATACGCCCTTTTTGGCCAAGGGCATCATTGTCAACGCTTTGCCGCTTTTCATGTGCTTTCAAGGCGAGTCGAATCTACCTCCTGAAACCGGTTTCCTGCAATTCTGCCTTGCTTTCAAATCCTCTTTGTTGCCTTCCCTCAATATATTTGTGGACGAGAGTTATCATTTACAACTCTGCAGGTTTGTGAATTGCAGTGCCCCTGAGCTCCATTTGTCAACTCGCTTTTTTGGGAGCTGGCCGCAAAAGCGCAGGATTGCTTCAGGCCCTATTCTGGTTCCGGGGGGCAGGCTGAGCCTGTGGTTCATTCTTCTTCCTGATGGGAAAATAGAGTGACCTGTGCCTGTCCCAACACCTAGAGCTAGTCTCTCATTGGTTCCCCCTCTTCCCGTTCATCCTCGGGACAAATTGCGACCTGTACGAAACAGGAGGTCAACGGTGCTGATTCTCCACGTAGGGAGATTGTTAGTGAAGCGGCTGGAATGGCGAACCCGAGCACAAGGAGAGGAGAAATGAGGTGCGTTTTAGAAACCTTTCCCGATCACACGGTGTACCATCTTCTGGGTTTCCCAGGCATGTTTTCGATGTAGGAAGATGCCCTTGAACCTGGAGATTTGGGACCCATGGCATGGGTACCACGCAGTATTACTTTAAAGGGTCTGCGTTTGCTCACCCAACCTCACCAATCCTCTCAGCCCCAAGAGTGTCCAGCCTTATGTCTCATCCAGCTGTGGGTCTAGATATGGTCAATGCAGTTTGCATCAGAGCCCCTGAACGGATTTTGTAAGAATTTCTCTCTCTTTCACTGTCTTTGTTTTATGGGTTTTTTTTTAAGTAGTCAATTTTTATAAGGGGGTTTAGCTTCTTTTCCTTGCTGTGTTTATGCCGCTTTACACCCTCTTGATTCACTTCCAGAGAGATATCAATACATAGGTTTTAAGACTCTTCCTAGTCAGATATATTCTTGGGCGGTGAATAGGGGGTGTTGAGTCCAGTTCACTGAGCAGGGAGTAGGTCTTGTCTATTACATATTTGGCTTGTGGAACGGTATCTGAGCTAATTTCAAACCCTTGTTTTATGCATCGCCCCACCTCAGCTTTCCCGTTAAGCAGCCATAGTGTGTTTTCTAAATGTGTGACTCTGTTCTGTTTTGCAATTCAATTCAGGTGTAGCGATTTTGACATTCCCTCTACAAGTGATAACTTAGGATAAGTTTCCTTTTCTGTGTGACTTACTTCACTTAGAGTCATCGTCCCTAAATCCACTCATCATGCTGCTACTAGCCTTATGACACTGATTTATGGCTGAGTGATATTCCATTGTGCATAAGTACCACAACTTCTTTATCCATTTTTCTCTTTCCTGGGATATTTAAGGTGTACCGTAGTGGAGGTTCTTGGAAACAGTGCAGCCCTAAACTTTGGGGTGCCTGTGTCTTGTTGATTTTTAGGTTTCCCGATTTCTACGCGCGTGAGTGGAAGTGCCCTATGCTCTCTAAGCTGTGTTTATTACATGTTTCAGGACGCAGCATACACTTCTCCACAGTGGCTGTTGGCAATTTCCATCCCGCCCATCAGCGTAGCAAGGCTCCCATGTCTCCATGGCCTGTCCTGCATTTCCGGTTTTTACACTTTTTTCAGCATGGCCCTTTTGACCTCTGGCATGCCAGACTTCTTTGTAGCGCCGATTTGCCTTTCCGGCTTGCTTGGTTGGCCAAAAAGGGCGTATGCGTTTTTTCCTGAATATATTCAGGAAAAAACGCATACGCCCTTTTTGGCCAAGGGCATCATTGTCAACGCTTTGCCGCTTTTCATGTGCTTTCAAGGCGAGTCGTATCTACCTCCTGAAACCGGTTTCCTGCAATTCTGCCTTGCTTTCAAATCCTCTTTGTTGCCTTCCCTCAATATATTTGTGGACGAGAGTTATCATTTACAACTCTGCAGGTTTGTGAATTGCAGTGCCCCTGAGCTCCATTTGTCAACTCGCTTTTTTGGGAGCTGGCCGCAAAAGCGCAGGATTGCTTCAGGCCCTATTCTGGTTCCGGGGGGCAGGCTGAGCCTGTGGTTCATTCTTCTTCCTGATGGGAAAATAGAGTGACCTGTGCCTGTCCCAACACCTAGAGCTAGTCTCTCATTGGTTCCCCCTCTTCCCGTTCATCCTCGGGACAAATTGCGACCTGTACGAAACAGGAGGTCAACGGTGCTGATTCTCCACGTAGGGAGATTGTTAGTGAAGCGGCTGGAATGGCGAACCCGAGCACAAGGAGAGGAGAAATGAGGTGCGTTTTAGAAACCTTTCCCGATCACACGGTGTACCATCTTCTGGGTTTCCCAGGCATGTTTTCGATGTAGGAAGATGCCCTTGAACCTGGAGATTTGGGACCCATGGCATGGGTACCACGCAGTATTACTTTAAAGGGTCTGCGTTTGCTCACCCAACCTCACCAATCCTCTCAGCCCCAAGAGTGTCCAGCCTTATGTCTCATCCAGCTGTGGGTCTAGATATGGTCAATGCAGGTTGCATCAGAGCCCCTGAACGGATTTTGTAAGAATTTCTCTCTCTTTCACTGTCTTTGTTTTATGGGGTTTTTTTTTTAAGTAGTCAATTTTTATAAGGGGGTTTAGCTTCTTTTCCTTGCTGTGTTTATGCCGCTTTACGCCCTCTTGATTCACTTCCAGAGAGATATCAATACATAGGTTTTAAGACTCTTCCTAGTCAGATATATTCTTGGGCGGTGAATAGGGGGTGTTGAGTCCAGTTCACTGAGCAGGGAGTAGGTCTTGTCTATTACATATTTGGCTTGTGGAACGGTATCTGAGCTAATTTCAAACCCTTGTTTTATGCATCGCCCCACCTCACCTTTCCCGTTAAGCAGCCATAGTGTGTTTTCTAAATGTGTGACTCTGTTGTGTTTTGGAATTCAGTTCAGGTGTAGCGATTTTGACATTCCCTCTATAAGTGATATCTTAGGATAAGTGTCCTTTTCTGTGTGACTTACTTCACTTAGAGTCATCGTCCCTAAATCCACTCATCATGCTGCTACTAGCCTTATGACACTGATTTATGGCTGAGTGATATTCCATTGTGCATAAGTACCACAACTTCTTTATCCATTTTTCTCTTTCCTGGGATATTTAAGGTGTACCGAAGTGGAGGTTCTTGGAAACAGAGCAGCCCTAAACTTTGGGGTGCCTGTGTCTTGTTGATTTTTAGGTTTCCTGATTTCTACGCCCATGAGTGGAAGTGCCCTATGCTCTCTAAGCTGTGTTTATTCCATGTTTCAGGACGCAGCGTACACTTCTCCAGAGTGGCTGTTGGCAATTTCCATCCCGCCCATCAGCGTAGCAAGGCTCCCATGTCTCCATGGCCTGTCCTGCATTTCCGGTTTTTACACTTTTTTCAGCATGGCCCTTTTGACCTCTGGCAAGCGAGACTTCTTTGTAGCGCCGATTTGTCTTTCTGGCTTGCTTGGTTGGCCAAAAAGGGCGTATGCGTTTTTTCCTGAATATATTCAGGAAAAAACGCATACGCCCTTTTTGGCCAAGGGCATCATTGTCAACGCTTTGCCGCTTTTCATGTGCTTTCAAGGCGAGTCGAATCTACCTCCTGAAACCGGTTTCCTGCAATTCTGCCTTGCTTTCAAATCCTCTTCGTTGCCTTCCCTCAATATATTTGTGGACGAGAGTTATCATTTACAACTCTGCAGGTTTGTGAATTGCAGTGCCCCTGAGCTCCATTTGTCAACTCGCTTTTTTGGGAGCTGGCCGCAAAAGCGCAGGATTGCTTCAGGCCTTATTCTGGTTCCGGGGGGCAGGCTGAGCCTGTGGTTCATTCTTCTTCCTGATGGGAAAATAGGGTGACCTGTGCCTGTCCCAACACCTAGAGCTAGTCTCTAATTGGTTCCCCCTCTTCCCGTTCATCCTCGGGACAAATTGCGACCTGTACGAAACAGGAGGTCAACGGTGCTGATTCTCCACGTAGGGAGATTGTTAGTGAAGCGGCTGGAATGGCGAACCCGAGCACAAGGAGAGGAGAAATGAGGTGCGTTTTAGAAACCTTTCCCGATCACACGGTGTACCATCTTCTGGGTTTCCCAGGCATGTTTTCGATGTAGGAAGATGCCCTTCAACCTGGAGATTTGGGACTCATGGCATGGGTACCACGCAGTATTACTTTAAAGGGTCTGCGTTTGCTCACCCAACCTCACCAATCCTCTCAGCCCCAAGAGTTTCCAGCCTTATGTCTCATCCAGCTGTGGGTCTAGATATGGTCAATCCAGGTTGCATCAGAGCCCCTGAACGGATTTTGTAAGAATTTCTCTCTCTTTCACTGTCTTTGTTTTATGGGTTTTTTTTTTTTAAGTAGTCAATTTTTATAAGGGGGTTTAGCTTCTTTTCCTTGCTGTGTTTATGCCGCTTTACACCCTCTTGATTCACTTCCAGAGAGATATCAATACATAGGTTTTAAGACTCTTCCTAGTCAGATATATTCTTGGGTGGTGAATAGGGGGTGTTGAGTCCAGTTCACTGAGCAGGGAGTAGGTCTTGTCTATTACATATTTGGCTTGTGGAACGGTATCTGAGCTAATTTCAAACCCTTGTTTTATGGATCGCCCCACCTCACCTTTCCCGTTAAGCAGCCATAGTGTGTTTTCTAAATGTGTGACTCTGTTGTGTTTTGGAATTCAGTTCAGGTGTAGCGATTTTGACATTCCCTCTATAAGTGATATCTTAGGATAAGTGTCCTTTTCTGTGTGACTTACTTCACTTAGAGTCATCGTCCCTAAATCCACTCATCATGCTGCTACTAGCCTTATGACACTGATTTATGGCTGAGTGATATTCCATTGTGCATAAGTACCACAACTTCTTTATCCATTTTTCTCTTTCCTGGGATATTTAAGGTGTACCGAAGTGGAGGTTCTTGGAAACAGAGCAGCCCTAAACTTTGGGGTGCCTGTGTCTTGTTGAATTTTAGGTTTCCCGATTTCTACGCCCATGAGTGGAAGTGCCCTATGCTCTCTAAGCTGTGTTTATTACATGTTTCAGGACGCAGCGTACACTTCTCCAGAGTGGCTGTTGGCAATTTCCACCACGCCCATCAGCGTAGCAAGGCTCCCATGTCTCCATGGCCTGTCCTGCATTTCCGGTTTTTACACTTTTTTCAGCATGGCCCTTTTGACCTCTGGTATGCCAGACTTCTTTGTAGCGCCGATTTGTCTTTCTGGCTTGCTTGGTTGGCCAAAAAGGGCGTATGCGTTTTTTCCTGAATATATTCAGGAAAAAACGCATACGCCCTTTTTGGCCAAGGGCATCATTGTCAACGCTTTGCCGCTTTTCATGTGCTTTCAAGGCGAGTCGAATCTACCTCCTGAAACCGGTTTCCTGCAATTCTGCCTTGCTTTCAAATCCTCTTTGTTGCCTTCCCTCAATATATTTGTGGACGAGAGTTATCATTTACAACTCTGCAGGTTTGTGCATTGCAGTGCCCCTGAGCTCCATTTGTCAACTCGCTTTTTTGGGAGCTGGCCGCAAAAGCGCAGGATTGCTTCAGGCCCTATTCTGGTTCCGGGGGGCAGGCTGAGCCTGTGGTTCATTCTTCTTCCTGATGGGAAAATAGAGTGACCTGTGCCTGTCCCAACACCTAGAGCTAGTCTCTCATTGGTTCCCCCTCTTCCCGTTCATCCTCGGGACAAATTGCGACCTGTACGAAACAGGAGGTCAACGGTGCTGATTCTCCACGTAGGGAGATTGTTAGTGAAGCGGCTGGAATGGCGAACCCGAGCACAAGGAGAGGAGAAATGAGGTGCGTTTTAGAAACCTTTCCCGATCACACGGTGTACCATCTTCTGGGTTTCCCAGGCATGTTTTCGATGTAGGAAGATGCCCTTGAACCTGGAGATTTGGGACCCATGGCATGGGTACCACGCAGTATTACTTTAAAGGGTCTGCGTTTGCTCACCCAACCTCACCAATCCTCTCAGCCCCAAGAGTGTCCAGCCTTATGTCTCATCCAGCTGTGGGTCTAGATATGGTCAATGCAGTTTGCATCAGAGCCCCTGAACGGATTTTGTAAGAATTTCTCTCTCTTTCACTGTCTTTGTTTTATGGGTTTTTTTTTAAGTAGTCAATTTTTATAAGGGGGTTTAGCTTCTTTTCCTTGCTGTGTTTATGCCGCTTTACACCCTCTTGATTCACTTCCAGAGAGATATCAATACATAGGTTTTAAGACTCTTCCTAGTCAGATATATTCTTGGGCGGTGAATAGGGGGTGTTGAGTCCAGTTCACTGAGCAGGGAGTAGGTCTTGTCTATTACATATTTGGCTTGTGGAACGGTATCTGAGCTAATTTCAAACCCTTGTTTTATGCATCGCCCCACCTCAGCTTTCCCGTTAAGCAGCCATAGTGTGTTTTCTAAATGTGTGACTCTGTTCTGTTTTGCAATTCAATTCAGGTGTAGCGATTTTGACATTCCCTCTACAAGTGATAACTTAGGATAAGTTTCCTTTTCTGTGTGACTTACTTCACTTAGAGTCATCGTCCGTAAATCCACTCATCATGCTGCTACTAGCCTTATGACACTGATTTATGGCTGAGTGATATTCCATTGTGCATAAGTACCACAACTTCTTTATCCATTTTTCTCGTTCCTGGGATATTTAAGGTGTACCGTAGTGGAGGTTCTTGGAAACAGTGCAGCCCTAAACTTTGGGGTGCCTGTGTCTTGTTGATTTTTAGGTTTCCCGATTTCTACGCGCGTGAGTGGAAGTGCCCTATGCTCTCTAAGCTGTGTTTATTACATGTTTCAGGACGCAGCATACACTTCTCCACAGTGGCTGTTGGCAATTTCCATCCCGCCCATCAGCGTAGCAAGGCTCCCATGTCTCCATGGCCTGTCCTGCATTTCCGGTTTTTACACTTTTTTCAGCATGGCCCTTTTGACCTCTGGCAAGCGAGACTTCTTTGTAGCGCCGATTTGTCTTTCTGGCTTGCTTGGTTGGCCAAAAAGGGCGTATGCGTTTTTTCCTGAATATATTCAGGAAAAAACGCATACGCCCTTTTTGGCCAAGGGCATCATTGTCAACGCTTTGCCGCTTTTCATGTGCTTTCAAGGCGAGTCGAATCTACCTCCTGAAACCGGTTTCCTGCAATTCTGCCTTGCTTTCAAATCCTCTTCGTTGCCTTCCCTCAATATATTTGTGGACAAGAGTTATCATTTACAACTTTGCAGGTTTGTGAATTGCAGTGCCCCTGAGCTCCATTTGTCAACTCGCTTTTTTGGGAGCTCGCGCAAAAGCGCAGGATTGCTTCAGGCCCTATTCTGGTTCCGGGGGCCAGGCTGAGCCTGTGGTTCATTCTTCTTCCTGATGGGAATATAGAGTGACCTGTGCCTGTCCCAACACCTAGAGCTAGTCTCTCATTGGTTCCCCCTCTTCCCGTTCATCCTGAGGACAAATTGCAACCTGTACGAAACAGCAGGTCAACGGTGCTGATTCTCCACGTAGGGAGATTGTTAGTGAAGCGGCTGGAATGGCGAACCCGAGCACAAGGAGAGGAGAAATGAGGTGCGTTTTAGAAACCTTTCCCGATCACACGGTGTACCATCTTCTGGGTTTCCCAGGCATGTTTTCGATGTAGGAAGATGCCCTTGAACCTGGAGATTTGGGACCCATGGCATGGGTACCACGCAGTATTACTTTAAAGGGTCTGCGTTTGCTCACCCAACCTCACCAATCCTCTCAGCCCCAAGTGTGTCCAGCCTTATGTCTCATCCAGCTGTGGGTCTAGATATGGTCAATCCAGGTTGCATCAGAGCCCCTGAACGGATTTTGTAAGAATTTCTCTCTCTTTCACTGTCTTTGTTTTATGGGGTTTTTTTTTAAGTAGTCTATTTTTATAATGGGGTTTAGCTGCTTTTCCCTGCTGTGTTTATGCCGCTTTACACCCTCTTGATTCACTTCCAGAGAGATATCAATACATAGGTTTTAAGACTCTTCTTAGTCAGATATATTCTTGGGCGGTGAATAGGGGGTGTTGAGTCCAGTTCACTGAGCAGGGAGTAGGTCTTGTCTATTAAATATTTGGCTTGTGGAACGGTATCTGAGCTAATTTCAAACCCTTGTTTTATGCATCGCCCCACCTCACCTTTCCCGTTAAGCAGCCATAGTGTGTTTTCTAAATGTGTGACTCTGTTCTGTTTTAAAATTCAGTTCAGGTGTAGAGATTTTGACATTCCCTCTATAAGTGATATCTTAGGATAAGTGTCCTTTTCTGTGTGACTTACTTCACTTAGAGTCATCGTCCCTAAATCCACTCATCATGCTGCTACTAGCCTTATGACACTGATTTATGGCTGAGTGATATTCCATTGTGCATAAGTACCACAACTTCTTTATCCATTTTTCTCTTTCCTGGGATATTTAAGGTGTACCGAAGTGGAGGTTCTTGGAAACAGAGCAGCCCTAAACTTTGGGGTGCCTGTGTCTTGTTGAATTTTAGGTTTCCCGATTTCTACGCCCATGAGTGGAAGTGCCCTATGCTCTCTAAGCTGTGTTTATTACATGTTTCAGGACGCAGCGTACACTTCTCCAGAGTGGCTGTTGGCAATTTCCACCCCGCCCATCAGCGTAGCAAGGCTCCCATGTCTCCATGGCCTGTCCTGCATTTCCGGTTTTTACACTTTTTTCAGCATGGCCCTTTTGACCTCTGGCATGCCAGACTTCTTTGTAGCGCCGATTTGCCTTTCCGGCTTGCTTGGTTGGCCAAAAAGGGCGTATGCGTTTTTTCCTGAATATATTCAGGAAAAAACGCATACGCCCTTTTTGGCCAAGGGCATCATTGTCAACGCTTTGCTGCTTTTCATGTGCTTTCAAGGCGAGTCGAATCTACCTCCTGAAACCGGTTTCCTGCAATTCTGCCTTGCTTTCAAATCCTCTTTGTTGCCTTCCCTCAATATATTTGTGGACGAGAGTTATCATTTACAACTCTGCAGGTTTGTGAATTGCAGTGCCCCTGAGCTCCATTTGTCAACTCGCTTTTTTGGGAGCTCGCCGCAAAAGCGCAGGATTGCTTCAGGCCCTATTCTGGTTCCGGGGGCCAGGCTGAGCCTGTGGTTCATTCTTCTTCCTGATGGGAAAATAGAGTGACCTGTGCCTGTCCCAACACCTAGAGCTAGTCTCTCATTGGTTCCCCCTCTTCCCGTTCATCCTCGGGACAAATTGCGAACTGTACGAAACAGGAGGTCAACGGTGCTGATTCTCCACGTAGGGAGATTGTTAGTGAAGCGGCTGGAATGGCGAACCCGAGCACAAGGAGAGGAGAAATGAGGTGCGTTTTAGAAACCTTTCCCGATCACACGGTGTACCATCTTCTGGGTTTCCCAGGCATGTTTTCGATGTAGGAAGATGCCCTTGAACCTGGAGATTTGGGACCCATGGCATGGGTACCACGCAGTATTACTTTAAAGGGTCTGCGTTTGCTCACCCAACCTCACCAATCCTCTCAGCCCCAAGAGTGTCCAGCCTTATGTCTCATCCAGCTGTGGGTCTAGATATGGTCAATGCAGGTTGCATCAGAGCCCCTGAACGGATTTTGTAAGAATTTCTCTCTCTTTCACTGTCTTTGTTTTATGGGGTTTTTTTTTTAAGTAGTCAATTTTTATAAGGGGGTTTAGCTTCTTTTCCTTGCTGTGTTTATGCCGCTTTACGCCCTCTTGATTCACTTCCAGAGAGATATCAATACATAGGTTTTAAGACTCTTCCTAGTCAGATATATTCTTGGGCGGTGAATAGGGGGTGTTGAGTCCAGTTCACTGAGCAGGGAGTAGGTCTTGTCTATTACATATTTGGCTTGTGGAACGGTATCTGAGCTAATTTCAAACCCTTGTTTTATGCATCGCCCCACCTCACCTTTCCCGTTAAGCAGCCATAGTGTGTTTTCTAAATGTGTGACTCTGTTGTGTTTTGGAATTCAGTTCAGGTGTAGCGATTTTGACATTCCCTCTATAAGTGATATCTTAGGATAAGTGTCCTTTTCTGTGTGACTTACTTCACTTAGAGTCATCGTCCCTAAATCCACTCATCATGCTGCTACTAGCCTTATGACACTGATTTATGGCTGAGTGATATTCCATTGTGCATAAGTACCACAACTTCTTTATCCATTTTTCTCTTTCCTGGGATATTTAAGGTGTACCGAAGTGGAGGTTCTTGGAAACAGAGCAGCCCTAAACTTTGGGGTGCCTGTGTCTTGTTGATTTTTAGGTTTCCTGATTTCTACGCCCATGAGTGGAAGTGCCCTATGCTCTCTAAGCTGTGTTTATTCCATGTTTCAGGACGCAGCGTACACTTCTCCAGAGTGGCTGTTGGCAATTTCCATCCCGCCCATCAGCGTAGCAAGGCTCCCATGTCTCCATGGCCTGTCCTGCATTTCCGGTTTTTACACTTTTTTCAGCATGGCCCTTTTGACCTCTGGCAAGCCAGACTTCTTTGTAGCGCCGATTTGTCTTTCTGGCTTGCTTGGTTGGCCAAAAAGGGCGTATGCGTTTTTTCCTGAATATATTCAGGAAAAAACGCATACGCCCTTTTTGGCCAAGGGCATCATTGTCAACGCTTTGCCCCTTTTCATGTGCTTTCAAGGCGAGTCGAATCTACCTCCTGAAACCGGTTTCCTGCAATTCTGCCTTGCTTTCAAATCCTCTTCGTTGCCTTCCCTCAATATATTTGTGGACGAGAGTTATCATTTACAACTCTGCAGGTTTGTGAATTGCAGTGCCCCTGAGCTCCATTTGTCAACTCGCTTTTTTGGGAGCTGGCCGCAAAAGCGCAGGATTGCTTCAGGCCTTATTCTGGTTCCGGGGGGCAGGCTGAGCCTGTGGTTCATTCTTCTTCCTGATGGGAAAATAGGGTGACCTGTGCCTGTCCCAACACCTAGAGCTAGTCTCTAATTGGTTCCCCCTCTTCCCGTTCATCCTCGGGACAAATTGCGACCTGTACGAAACAGGAGGTCAACGGTGCTGATTCTCCACGTAGGGAGATTGTTAGTGAAGCGGCTGGAATGGCGAACCCGAGCACAAGGAGAGGAGAAATGAGGTGCGTTTTAGAAACCTTTCCCGATCACACGGTGTACCATCTTCTGGGTTTCCCAGGCATGTTTTCGATGTAGGAAGATGCCCTTCAACCTGGAGATTTGGGACTCATGGCATGGGTACCACGCAGTATTACTTTAAAGGGTCTGCGTTTGCTCACCCAACCTCACCAATCCTCTCAGCCCCAAGAGTTTCCAGCCTTATGTCTCATCCAGCTGTGGGTCTAGATATGGTCAATCCAGGTTGCATCAGAGCCCCTGAACGGATTTTGTAAGAATTTCTCTCTCTTTCACTGTCTTTGTTTTATGGGTTTTTTTTTTTTAAGTAGTCAATTTTTATAAGGGGGTTTAGCTTCTTTTCCTTGCTGTGTTTATGCCGCTTTACACCCTCTTGATTCACTTCCAGAGAGATATCAATACATAGGTTTTAAGACTCTTCCTAGTCAGATATATTCTTGGGTGGTGAATAGGGGGTGTTGAGTCCAGTTCACTGAGCAGGGAGTAGGTCTTGTCTATTACATATTTGGCTTGTGGAACGGTATCTGAGCTAATTTCAAACCCTTGTTTTATGCATCGCCCCACCTCACCTTTCCCGTTAAGCAGCCATAGTGTGTTTTCTAAATGTGTGACTCTGTTGTGTTTTGGAATTCAGTTCAGGTGTAGCGATTTTGACATTCCCTCTATAAGTGATATCTTAGGATAAGTGTCCTTTTCTGTGTGACTTACTTCACTTAGAGTCATCGTCCCTAAATCCACTCATCATGCTGCTACTAGCCTTATGACACTGATTTATGGCTGAGTGATATTCCATTGTGCATAAGTACCACAACTTCTTTATCCATTTTTCTCTTTCCTGGGATATTTAAGGTGTACCGAAGTGGAGGTTCTTGGAAACAGAGCAGCCCTAAACTTTGGGGTGCCTGTGTCTTGTTGAATTTTAGGTTTCCCGATTTCTACGCCCATGAGTGGAAGTGCCCTATGCTCTCTAAGCTGTGTTTATTACATGTTTCAGGACGCAGCGTACACTTCTCCAGAGTGGCTGTTGGCAATTTCCACCCCGCCCATCAGCGTAGCAAGGCTCCCATGTCTCCATGGCCTGTCCTGCATTTCCGGTTTTTACACTTTTTTCAGCATGGCCCTTTTGACCTCTGGTATGCCAGACTTCTTTGTAGCGCCGATTTGCCTTTCCGGCTTGCTTGGTTGGCCAAAAAGGGCGTATGCGTTTTTTCCTGAATATATTCAGGAAAAAACGCATACGCCCTTTTTGGCCAAGGGCATCATTGTCAACGCTTTGCCGCTTTTCATGTGCTTTCAAGGCGAGTCGAATCTACCTCCTGAAACCGGTTTCCTGCAATTCTGCCTTGCTTTCAAATCCTCTTTGTTGCCTTCCCTCAATATATTTGTGGACGAGAGTTATCATTTACAACTCTGCAGGTTTGTGAATTGCAGTGCCCCTGAGCTCCATTTGTCAACTCGCTTTTTTGGGAGCTGGCCGCAAAAGCGCAGGATTGCTTCAGGCCCTATTCTGGTTCCGGGGGGCAGGCTGAGCCTGTGGTTCATTCTTCTTCCTGATGGGAAAATAGAGTGACCTGTGCCTGTCCCAACACCTAGAGCTAGTCTCTCATTGGTTCCCCCTCTTCCCGTTCATCCTCGGGACAAATTGCGACCTGTACGAAACAGGAGGTCAACGGTGCTGATTCTCCACGTAGGGAGATTGTTAGTGAAGCGGCTGGAATGGCGAACCCGAGCACAAGGAGAGGAGAAATGAGGTGCGTTTTAGAAACCTTTCCCGATCACACGGTGTACCATCTTCTGGGTTTCCCAGGCATGTTTTCGATGTAGGAAGATGCCCTTGAACCTGGAGATTTGGGACCCATGGCATGGGTACCACGCAGTATTACTTTAAAGGGTCTGCGTTTGCTCACCCAACCTCACCAATCCTCTCAGCCCCAAGAGTGTCCAGCCTTATGTCTCATCCAGCTGTGGGTCTAGATATGGTCAATGCAGTTTGCATCAGAGCCCCTGAACGGATTTTGTAAGAATTTCTCTCTCTTTCACTGTCTTTGTTTTATGGGTTTTTTTTTAAGTAGTCAATTTTTATAAGGGGGTTTAGCTTCTTTTCCTTGCTGTGTTTATGCCGCTTTACACCCTCTTGATTCACTTCCAGAGAGATATCAATACATAGGTTTTAAGACTCTTCCTAGTCAGATATATTCTTGGGCGGTGAATAGGGGGTGTTGAGTCCAGTTCACTGAGCAGGGAGTAGGTCTTGTCTATTACATATTTGGCTTGTGGAACGGTATCTGAGCTAATTTCAAACCCTTGTTTTATGCATCGCCCCACCTCAGCTTTCCCGTTAAGCAGCCATAGTGTGTTTTCTAAATGTGTGACTCTGTTCTGTTTTGCAATTCAATTCAGGTGTAGCGATTTTGACATTCCCTCTACAAGTGATAACTTAGGATAAGTTTCCTTTTCTGTGTGACTTACTTCACTTAGAGTCATCGTCCGTAAATCCACTCATCATGCTGCTACTAGCCTTATGACACTGATTTATGGCTGAGTGATATTCCATTGTGCATAAGTACCACAACTTCTTTATCCATTTTTCTCTTTCCTGGGATATTTAAGGTGTACCGTAGTGGAGGTTCTTGGAAACAGTGCAGCCCTAAACTTTGGGGTGCCTGTGTCTTGTTGATTTTTAGGTTTCCCGATTTCTACGCGCGTGAGTGGAAGTGCCCTATGCTCTCTAAGCTGTGTTTATTACATGTTTCAGGACGCAGCATACACTTCTCCACAGTGGCTGTTGGCAATTTCCATCCCGCCCATCAGCGTAGCAAGGCTCCCATGTCTCCATGGCCTGTCCTGCATTTCCGGTTTTTACACTTTTTTCAGCATGGCCCTTTTGACCTCTGGCAAGCGAGACTTCTTTGTAGCGCCGATTTGTCTTTCTGGCTTGCTTGGTTGGCCAAAAAGGGCGTATGCGTTTTTTCCTGAATATATTCAGGAAAAAACGCATACGCCCTTTTTGGCCAAGGGCATCATTGTCAACGCTTTGCCGCTTTTCATGTGCTTTCAAGGCGAGTCGAATCTACCTCCTGAAACCGGTTTCCTGCAATTCTGCCTTGCTTTCAAATCCTCTTCGTTGCCTTCCCTCAATATATTTGTGGACAAGAGTTATCATTTACAACTTTGCAGGTTTGTGAATTGCAGTGCCCCTGAGTTCCATTTGTCAACTCGCTTTTTTGGGAGCTCGCGCAAAAGCGCAGGATTGCTTCAGGCCCTATTCTGGTTCCGGGGGCCAGGCTGAGCCTGTGGTTCATTCTTCTTCCTGATGGGAATATAGAGTGACCTGTGCCTGTCCCAACACCTAGAGCTAGTCTCTCATTGGTTCCCCCTCTTCCCGTTTATCCTGAGGACAAATTGCAACCTGTACGAAACAGCAGGTCAACGGTGCTGATTCTCCACGTAGGGAGATTGTTAGTGAAGCGGCTGGAATGGCGAACCCGAGCACAAGGAGAGGAGAAATGAGGTGCGTTTTAGAAACCTTTCCCGATCACACGGTGTACCATCTTCTGGGTTTCCCAGGCATGTTTTCGATGTAGGAAGATGCCCTTGAACCTGGAGATTTGGGACCCATGGCATGGGTACCACGCAGTATTACTTTAAAGGGTCTGCGTTTGCTCACCCAACCTCACCAATCCTCTCAGCCCCAAGTGTGTCCAGCCTTATGTCTCATCCAGCTGTGGGTCTAGATATGGTCAATCCAGGTTGCATCAGAGCCCCTGAACGGATTTTGTAAGAATTTCTCTCTCTTTCACTGTCTTTGTTTTATGGGGTTTTTTTTAAGTAGTCTATTTTTATAATGGGGTTTAGCTGCTTTTCCCTGCTGTGTTTATGCCGCTTTACACCCTCTTGATTCACTTCCAGAGAGATATCAATACATAGGTTTTAAGACTCTTCTTAGTCAGATATATTCTTGGGCGGTGAATAGGGGGTGTTGAGTCCAGTTCACTGAGCAGGGAGTAGGTCTTGTCTATTAAATATTTGGCTTGTGGAACGGTATCTGAGCTAATTTCAAACCCTTGTTTTATGCATCGCCCCACCTCACCTTTCCCGTTAAGCAGCCATAGTGTGTTTTCTAAATGTGTGACTCTGTTCTGTTTTAGAATTCAGTTCAGGTGTAGAGATTTTGACATTCCCTCTATAAGTGATATCTTAGGATAAGTGTCCTTTTCTGTGTGACTTACTTCACTTAGAGTCATCGTCCCTAAATCCACTCATCATGCTGCTACTAGCCTTATGACACTGATTTATGGCTGAGTGATATTCCATTGTGCATAAGTACCACAACTTCTTTATCCATTTTTCTCTTTCCTGGGATATTTAAGGTGTACCGAAGTGGAGGTTCTTGGAAACAGAGCAGCCCTAAACTTTGGGGTGCTTGTGTCTTGTTGAATTTTAGGTTTCCCGATTTCTACGCCCATGAGTGGAAGTGCCCTATGCTCTCTAAGCTGTGTTTATTACATGTTTCAGGACGCAGCGTACACTTCTCCAGAGTGGCTGTTGGCAATTTCCACCCCGCCCATCAGCGTAGCAAGGCTCCCATGTCTCCATGGCCTGTCCTGCATTTCCGGTTTTTACACTTTTTTCAGCATGGCCCTTTTGACCTCTGGCATGCCAGACTTCTTTGTAGCGCCGATTTGCCTTTCCGGCTTGCTTGGTTGGCCAAAAAGGGCGTATGCGTTTTTTCCTGAATATATTCAGGAAAAAACGCATACGCCCTTTTTGGCCAAGGGCATCATTGTCAACGCTTTGCTGCTTTTCATGTGCTTTCAAGGCGAGTCGAATCTACCTCCTGAAACCGGTTTCCTGCAATTCTGCCTTGCTTTCAAATCCTCTTTGTTGCCTTCCCTCAATATATTTGTGGACGAGAGTTATCATTTACAACTCTGCAGGTTTGTGAATTGCAGTGCCCCTGAGCTCCATTTGTCAACTCGCTTTTTTGGGAGCTGGCCGCAAAAGCGCAGGATTGCTTCAGGCCCTATTCTGGTTCCGGGGGGCAGGCTGAGCCTGTGGTTCATTCTTCTTCCTGATGGGAAAATAGAGTGACCTGTGCCTGTCCCAACACCTAGAGCTAGTCTCTCATTGGTTCCCCCTCTTCCCGTTCATCCTCGGGACAAATTGCGACCTGTACGAAACAGGAGGTCAACGGTGCTGATTCTCCACGTAGGGAGATTGTTAGTGAAGCGGCTGGAATGGCGAACCCGAGCACAAGGAGAGGAGAAATGAGGTGCGTTTTAGAAACCTTTCCCGATCACACGGTGTACCATCTTCTGGGTTTCCCAGGCATGTTTTCGATGTAGGAAGATGCCCTTGAACCTGGAGATTTGGGACCCATGGCATGGGTACCACGCAGTATTACTTTAAAGGGTCTGCGTTTGCTCACCCAACCTCACCAATCCTCTCAGCCCCAAGAGTGTCCAGCCTTATGTCTCATCCAGCTGTGGGTCTAGATATGGTCAATGCAGGTTGCATCAGAGCCCCTGAACGGATTTTGTAAGAATTTCTCTCTCTTTCACTGTCTTTGTTTTATGGGGTTTTTTTTTTTAAGTAGTCAATTTTTATAAGGGGGTTTAGCTGCTTTTCCTTGCTGTGTTTATGCCGCTTTACGCCCTCTTGATTCACTTCCAGAGAGATATCAATACATAGGTTTTAAGACTCTTCCTAGTCAGATATATTCTTGGGCGGTGAATAGGGGGTGTTGAGTCCAGTTCACTGAGCAGGGAGTAGGTCTTGTCTATTACATATTTGGCTTGTGGAACGGTATCTGAGCTAATTTCAAACCCTTGTTTTATGCATCGCCCCACCTCACCTTTCCCGTTAAGCAGCCATAGTGTGTTTTCTAAATGTGTGACTCTGTTGTGTTTTGGAATTCAGTTCAGGTGTAGCGATTTTGACATTCCCTCTATAAGTGATATCTTAGGATAAGTGTCCTTTTCTGTGTGACTTACTTCACTTAGAGTCATCGTCCCTAAATCCACTCATCATGCAACTACTAGCCTTATGACACTGATTTATGGCTGAGTGATATTCCATTGTGCATAAGTACCACAACTTCTTTATCCATTTTTCTCTTTCCTGGGATATTTAAGGTGTACCGAAGTGGAGGTTCTTGGAAACAGTGCAGCCCTAAACTTTGGGGTGCCTGTGTCTTGTTGATTTTTAGGTTTCCCGATTTTACGCCCATGAGTGGAAGTGCCCTATGCTCTCTAAGCTGTGTTTATTCCATGTTTCAGGACGCAGCGTACACTTCTCCAGAGTGGCTGTTGGCAATTTCCATCCCGCCCATCAGCGTAGCAAGGCTCCCATGTCTCCATGGCCTGTCCTGCATTTCTGGTTTTTACACATTTTTCAGCATGGCCCTTTTGACCTCTGGCAAGCGAGACTTCTTTGTAGCGCCGATTTGTCTTTCTGGCTTGCTTGGTTGGCCAAAAAGGGCGTATGCGTTTTTTTCTGAATATATTCAGGAAAAAACGCATACGCCCTTTTTGGCCAAGGGCATCATTGTCAAAGCTTTGCCGCTTTTCATGTGCTTTCAAGGCGAGTCGAATCTACCTCCTGAAACCGGTTTCCTGCAATTCTGCCTTGCTTTCAAATCCTCTTCGTTGCCTTCCCTCAATATATTTGTGGACAAGAGTTATCATTTAAAACTTTGCAGGTTTGTGAATTGCAGTGCCCCTGAGCTCCATTTGTCAACTCGCTTTTTTGGGAGCTCGCGCAAAAGCGCAGGATTGCTTCAGGCCCTATTCTGGTTCCGGGGGCCAGGCTGAGCCTGTGGTTCATTCTTCTTCCTGATGGGAAAATAGAGTGACCTGTGCCTGTCCCAACACCTAGAGCTAGTCTCTGATTGGTTCCCCCTCTTCCCGTTCATCCTCGGGACAAATTGCGAACTGTACGAAACAGGAGGTCAACGGTGCTGATTCTCCACGTAGGGAGATTGTTAGTGAAGCGGCTGGAATGGCGAACCCGAGCACAAGGAGAGGAGAAATGAGGTGCGTTTTAGAAACCTTTCCCGATCACACGGTGTACCATCTTCTGGGTTTCCCAGGCATGTTTTCGATGTAGGAAGATGCCCTTGAACCTGGAGATTTGGGACCCATGGCATGGGTACCACGCAGTATTACTTTAAAGGGTCTGCGTTTGCTCACCCAACCTCACCAATCCTCTCAGCCCCAAGAGTGTCCAGCCTTATGTCTCATCCAGCTGTGGGTCTAGATATGGTCAATGCAGGTTGCATCAGAGCCCCTGAACGGATTTTGTAAGAATTTCTCTCTCTTTCACTGTCTTTGTTTTATGGGGTTTTTTTTTTAAGTAGTCTATTTTTATAATGGGGTTTAGCTGCTTTCCCCTGCTGTGTTTATGCCGCTTTACACCCTCTTGATTCACTTCCAGAGAGATATCAATACATAGGTTTTAAGACTCTTCTTAGTCAGATATATTCTTGGGCGGTGAATAGGGGGTGTTGAGTCCAGTTCACTGAGCAGGGAGTAGGTCTTGTCTATTACATATTTGGCTTGTGGAACGGTATCTGAGCTAATTTCAAACCCTTGTTTTATGCATCGCCCCACCTCACCTTTCCCGTTAAGCAGCCATAGTGTGTTTTCTAAATGTGTGACTCTGTTGTGTTTTGGAATTCAGTTCAGGTGTAGCGATTTTGACATTCCCTCTATAAGTGATATCTTAGGATAAGTGTCCTTTTCTGTGTGACTTACTTCACTTAGAGTCATCGTCCCTAAATCCACTCATCATGCTGCTACTAGCCTTATGACACTGATTTATGGCTGAGTGATATTCCATTGTGCATAAGTACCACAACTTCTTTATCCATTTTTCTCTTTCCTGGGATATTTAAGGTGTACCGAAGTGGAGGTTCTTGGAAACAGTGCAGCCCTAAACTTTGGGGTGCCTGTGTCTTGTTGATTTTTAGGTTTCCCGATTTTACGCCCATGAGTGGAAGTGCCCTATGCTCTCTAAGCTGTGTTTATTACATGTTTCAGGACGCAGCGTACACTTCTCCAGAGTGGCTGTTGGCAATTTCCATCCCGCCCATCAGCGTGGCAAGGCTCCCATGTCTCCATGGCCTGTCCTGCATTTCCGGTTTTTACACTTTTTTCAGCATGGCCCTTTTGACCTCTGGCAAGCGAGACTTCTTTGTAGCGCCGATTTGCCTTTCCGGCTTGCTTGGTTGGCCAAAAAGGGCGTATGCGTTTTTTCCTGAATATATTCAGGAAAAAACGCATACGCCCTTTTTAGCCAAGGGCATCATTGTCAACGCTTTGCCGCTTTTCATGTGCTTTCAAGGCGAGTCGAATCTACCTCCTGAAACCGGTTTCCTGCAATTCTGCCTTGCTTTCAAATCCTCTTCGTTGCCTTCCCTCAATATATTTGTGGACGAGAGTTATCATTTACAACTCTGCAGGTTTGTGAATTGCAGTGCCCCTGAGCTCCATTTGTCAACTCACTTTTTTGGGAGCTGGCCGCAAAAGCGCAGGATTGCTTCAGGCCCTATTCTGGTTCCGGGGGGCAGGCTGAGCCTGTGGTTCATTCTTCTTCCTGATGGGAAAATAGAGTGACCTGTGCCTGTCCCAACACCTAGAGCTAGTCTCTCATTGGTTCCCCCTCTTCCCGTTCATCCTCGGGACAAATTGCGAACTGTACGAAACAGGAGGTCAACGGTGCTGATTCTCCACGTAGGGAGATTGTTAGTGAAGCGGCTGGAATGGCGAACCCGAGCACAAGGAGAGGAGAAATGAGGTGCGTTTTAGAAACCTTTCCCGATCACACGGTGTACCATCTTCTGGGTTTCCCAGGCATGTTTTCGATGTAGGAAGATGCCCTTGAACCTGGAGATTTGGGACCCATGGCATGGGTACCACGCAGTATTACTTTAAAGGGTCTGCGTTTGCTCACCCAACCTCACCAATCCTCTCAGCCCCAAGAGTGTCCAGCCTTATGTCTCATCCAGCTGTGGGTCTAGATATGGTCAATCCAGGTTGCATCAGAGCCCCTGAACGGATTTTGTAAGAATTTCTCTCTCTTTCACTGTCTTTGTTTTATGGGGTTTTTTTTTTTTAAGTAGTCAATTTTTATAAGGGGGTTTAGCTTCTTTTCCTTGCTGTGTTTATGCCGCTTTACGCCCTCTTGATTCACTTCCAGAGAGATATCAATACATAGGTTTTAAGACTCTTCCTAGTCAGATATATTCTTGGGCGGTGAATAGGGGGTGTTGAGTCCAGTTCACTGAGCAGGGAGTAGGTCTTGTCTATTACATATTTGGCTTGTGGAACGGTATCTGAGCTAATTTCAAACCCTTGTTTTATGCATCGCCCCACCTCACCTTTCCCGTTAAGCAGCCATAGTGTGTTTTCTAAATGTGTGACTCTGTTGTGTTTTGGAATTCAGTTCAGGTGTAGCGATTTTGACATTCCCTCTATAAGTGATATCTTAGGATAAGTGTCCTTTTCTGTGTGACTTACTTCACTTAGAGTCATCGTCCCTAAATCCACTCATCATGCTGCTACTAGCCTTATGACACTGATTTATGGCTAAGTGATATTCCATTGTGCATAAGTACCACAACTTCTTTATCCATTTTTCTCTTTCCTGGGATATTTAAGGTGTACCGAAGTGGAGGTTCTTGGAAACAGTGCAGCCCTAAACTTTGGGGTGCCTGTGTCTTGTTGAATTTTAGGTTTCCCGATTTCTACGCCCATGAGTGGAAGTGCCCTATGCTCTCTAAGCTGTGTTTATTCCATGTTTCAGGACGCAGCGTACACTTCTCCAGAGTGGCTGTTGGCAATTTCCATCCCGCCCATCAGCGTAGCAAGGCTCCCATGTCTCCATGGCCTGTCCTGCATTTCCGGTTTTTACACTTTTTTCAGCATGGCCCTTTTGACCTCTGGCAAGCGAGACTTCTTTGTAGCGCCGATTTGTCTTTCTGGCTTGCTTGGTTGGCCAAAAAGGGCGTATGCGTTTTTTCCTGAATATATTCAGGAAAAAACGCATACGCCCTTTTTGGCCAAGGGCATCATTGTCAACGCTTTGCCGCTTTTCATGTGCTTTCAAGGCGAGTCGAATCTACCTCCTGAAACCGGTTTCCTGCAATTCTGCCTTGCTTTCAAATCCTCTTCGTTGCCTTCCCTCAATATATTTGTGGACAAGAGTTATCATTTACAACTTTGCAGGTTTGTGAATTGCAGTGCCCCTGAGCTCCATTTGTCAACTCGCTTTTTTGGGAGCTCGCGCAAAAGCGCAGGATTGCTTCAGGCCCTATTCTGGTTCCGGGGGCCAGGCTGAGCCTGTGGTTCATTCTTCTTCCTGATGGGAAAATAGAGTGACCTGTGCCTGTCCCAACACCTAGAGCTAGTCTCTCATTGGTTCCCCCTCTTCCCGTTCATCCTGAGGACAAATTGCAACCTGTACGAAACAGGAGGTCAACGGTGCTGATTCTCCACGTAGGGAGATTGTTAGTGAAGCGGCTGGAATGGCGAACCCGAGCACAAGGAGAGGAGAAATGAGGTGCGTTTTAGAAACCTTTCCCGATCACACGGTGTACCATCTTCTGGGTTTCCCAGGCATGTTTTCGATGTAGGAAGATGCCCTTGAACCTGGAGATTTGGGAGCCATGGCATGGGTACCACGCAGTATTACTATAAAGGGTCTGCGTTTGCTCACCCAACCTCACCAATCCTCTCAGCCCCAAGAGTGTCCAGCCTTATGTCTCATCCAGCTGTGGGTCTAGATATGGTCAATGCAGGTTGCATCAGAGCCCCTGAACGGATTTTGTAAGAATTTCTCTCTCTTTCACTGTCTTTGTTTTATGGGGTTTTTTTTTTAAGTAGTCTATTTTTATAATGGGGTTTAGCTGCTTTTCCCTGCTGTGTTTATGCCGCTTTACACCCTCTTGATTCACTTCCAGAGAGATATCAATACATAGGTTTTAAGACTCTTCTTAGTCAGATATATTCTTGGGCGGTGAATAGGGGGTGTTGAGTCCAGTTCACTGAGCAGGGAGTAGGTCTTGTCTATTAAATATTTGGCTTGTGGAACGGTATCTGAGCTAATTTCAAACCCTTGTTTTATGCATCGCCCCACCTCACCTTTCCCGTTAAGCAGCCATAGTGTGTTTTCTAAATGTGTGACTCTGTTGTGTTTTGGAATTCAGTTCAGGTGTAGCGATTTTGACATTCCCTCTATAAGTGATATCTTAGGATAAGTGTCCTTTTCTGTGTGACTTACTTCACTTAGAGTCATCGTCCCTAAATCCACTCATCATGCTGCTACTAGCCTTATGACACTGATTTATGGCTGAGTGATATTCCATTGTGCATAAGTACCACAACTTCTTTATCCATTTTTCTCTTTCCTGGGATATTTAAGGTGTACCGAAGTGGAGGTTCTTGGAAACAGAGCAGCCCTAAACTTTGGGGTGCCTGTGTCTTGTTGATTTTTAGGTTTCCCGATTTCTACGCCCATGAGTGGAAGTGCCCTATGCTCTCTAAGCTGTGTTTATTCCATGTTTCAGGACGCAGCGTACACTTCTCCAGAGTGGCTGTTGGCAATTTCCATCCCGCCCATCAGCGTAGCAAGGCTCCCATGTCTCCATGGCCTGTCCTGCATTTCCGGTTTTTACACTTTTTTCAGCATGGCCCTTTTGACCTCTGGCAAGCCAGACTACTTTGTAGCGCCGATTTGCCTTTCCGGCTTGCTTGGTTGGCCAAAAAGGGCGTATGCGTTTTTTCCTGAATATATTCAGGAAAAAACGCATACGCCCTTTTTGGCCAAGGGCATCATTGTCAACGCTTTGCCGCTTTTCATGTGCTTTCAAGGCGAGTCGAATCTACCTCCTGAAACCGGTTTCCTGCAATTCTGCCTTGCTTTCAAATCCTCTTCGTTGCCTTCCCTCAATATATTTGTGGACGAGAGTTATCATTTACAACTCTGCAGGTTTGTGAATTGCAGTGCCCCTGAGCTCCATTTGTCAACTCGCTTTTTTGGGAGCTGGCCGCAAAAGCGCAGGATTGCTTCAGGCCTTATTCTGGTTCCGGGGGGCAGGCTGAGCCTGTGGTTCATTCTTCTTCCTGATGGGAAAATAGGGTGACCTGTGCCTGTCCCAACACCTAGAGCTAGTCTCTAATTGGTTCCCCCTCTTCCCGTTCATCCTCGGGACAAATTGCAACCTGTACGAAACAGGAGGTCAACGGTGCTGATTCTCCACGTAGGGAGATTGTTAGTGAAGCGGCTGGAATGGCGAACCCGAGCACAAGGAGAGGAGAAATGAGGTGCGTTTTAGAAACCTTTCCCGATCACACGGTGTACCATCTTCTGGGTTTCCCAGGCATGTTTTCGATGTAGGAAGATGCCCTTGAACCTGGAGATTTGGGAGCCATGGCATGGGTACCACGCAGTATTACTTTAAAGGGTCTGCGTTTGCTCACCCAACCTCACCAATCCTCTCAGCCCCAAGAGTGTCCAGCCTTATGTCTCATCCAGCTGTGGGTCTAGATATGGTCAATGCAGGTTGCATCAGAGCCCCTGAACGGATTTTGTAAGAATTTCTCTCTCTTTCACTGTCTTTGTTTTATGGGGTTTTTTTTTTAAGTAGTCTATTTTTATAATGGGGTTTAGCTGCTTTTCCCTGCTGTGTTTATGCCGCTTTACACCCTCTTGATTCACTTCCAGAGAGATATCAATACATAGGTTTTAAGACTCTTCTTAGTCAGATATATTCTTGGGCGGTGAATAGGGGGTGTTGAGTCCAGTTCACTGAGCAGGGAGTAGGTCTTGTCTATTAAATATTTGGCTTGTGGAACGGTATCTGAGCTAATTTCAAACCCTTGTTTTATGCATCGCCCCACCTCACCTTTCCCGTTAAGCAGCCATAGTGTGTTTTCTAAATGTGTGACTCTGTTGTGTTTTGGAATTCAGTTCAGGTGTAGCGATTTTGACATTCCCTCTATAAGTGATATCTTAGGATAAGTGTCCTTTTCTGTGTGACTTACTTCACTTAGAGTCATCGTCCCTAAATCCACTCATCATGCTGCTACTAGCCTTATGACACTGATTTATGGCTGAGTGATATTCCATTGTGCATAAGTACCACAACTTCTTTATCCATTTTTCTCTTTCCTGGGATATTTAAGGTGTACCGAAGTGGAGGTTCTTGGAAACAGAGCAGCCCTAAACTTTGGGGTGCCTGTGTCTTGTTGATTTTTAGGTTTCCCGATTTCTACGCCCATGAGTGGAAGTGCCCTATGCTCTCTAAGCTGTGTTTATTCCATGTTTCAGGACGCAGCGTACACTTCTCCAGAGTGGCTGTTGGCAATTTCCATCCCGCCCATCAGCGTAGCAAGGCTCCCATGTCTCCATGGCCTGTCCTGCATTTCCGGTTTTTACACTTTTTTCAGCATGGCCCTTTTGACCTCTGGCATGCCAGACTTCTTTGTAGCGCCGATTTGCCTTTCCGGCTTGCTTGGTTGGCCAAAAAGGGCGTATGCGTTTTTTCCTGAATATATTCAGGAAAAAACGCATACGCCCTTTTTGGCCAAGGGCATCATTGTCAACGCTTTGCCGCTTTTCATGTGCTTTCAAGGCGAGTCGTATCTACCTCCTGAAACCGGTTTCCTGCAATTCTGCCTTGCTTTCATATCCTCTTTGTTGCCTTCCCTCAATATATTTGTGGACGAGAGTTATCATTTACAACTCTGCAGGTTTGTGAATTGCAGTGCCCCTGAGCTCCATTTGTCAACTCGCTTTTTTGGGAGCTGGCCGCAAAAGCGCAGGATTGCTTCAGGCCCTATTCTGGTTCCGGGGGGCAGGCTGAGCCTGTGGTTCATTCTTCTTCCTGATGGGAAAATAGAGTGACCTGTGCCTGTCCCAACACCTAGAGCTAGTCTCTCATTGGTTCCCCCTCTTCCCGTTCATCCTCGGGACAAATTGCGACCTGTACGAAACAGGAGGTCAACGGTGCTGATTCTCCACGTAGGGAGATTGTTAGTGAAGCGGCTGGAATGGCGAACCCGAGCACAAGGAGAGGAGAAATGAGGTGCGTTTTAGAAACCTTTCCCGATCACACGGTGTACCATCTTCTGGGTTTCCCAGGCATGTTTTCGATGTAGGAAGATGCCCTTGAACCTGGAGATTTGGGACCCATGGCATGGGTACCACGCAGTATTACTTTAAAGGGTCTGCGTTTGCTCACCCAACCTCACCAATCCTCTCAGCCCCAAGAGTGTCCAGCCTTATGTCTCATCCAGCTGTGGGTCTAGATATGGTCAATGCAGGTTGCATCAGAGCCCCTGAACGGATTTTGTAAGAATTTCTCTCTCTTTCACTGTCTTTGTTTTATGGGGTTTTTTTTTTAAGTAGTCAATTTTTATAAGGGGGTTTAGCTTCTTTTCCTTGCTGTGTTTATGCCGCTTTACGCCCTCTTGATTCACTTCCAGAGAGATATCAATACATAGGTTTTAAGACTCTTCCTAGTCAGATATATTCTTGGGCGGTGAATAGGGGGTGTTGAGTCCAGTTCACTGAGCAGGGAGTAGGTCTTGTCTATTACATATTTGGCTTGTGGAACGGTATCTGAGCTAATTTCAAACCCTTGTTTTATGCATCGCCCCACCTCACCTTTCCCGTTAAGCAGCCATAGTGTGTTTTCTAAATGTGTGACTCTGTTGTGTTTTGGAATTCAGTTCAGGTGTAGCGATTTTGACATTCCCTCTATAAGTGATATCTTAGGATAAGTGTCCTTTTCTGTGTGACTTACTTCACTTAGAGTCATCGTCCCTAAATCCACTCATCATGCTGCTACTAGCCTTATGACACTGATTTATGGCTGAGTGATATTCCATTGTGCATAAGTACCACAACTTCTTTATCCATTTTTCTCTTTCCTGGGATATTTAAGGTGTACCGAAGTGGAGGTTCTTGGAAACAGAGCAGCCCTAAACTTTGGGGTGCCTGTGTCTTGTTGATTTTTAGGTTTCCTGATTTCTACGCCCATGAGTGGAAGTGCCCTATGCTCTCTAAGCTGTGTTTATTCCATGTTTCAGGACGCAGCGTACACTTCTCCAGAGTGGCTGTTGGCAATTTCCATCCCGCCCATCAGCGTAGCAAGGCTCCCATGTCTCCATGGCCTGTCCTGCATTTCCGGTTTTTACACTTTTTTCAGCATGGCCCTTTTGACCTCTGGCAAGCGAGACTTCTTTGTAGCGCCGATTTGCCTTTCCGGCTTGCTTGGTTGGCCAAAAAGGGCGTATGCGTTTTTTCCTGAATATATTCAGGAAAAAACGCATACGCCCTTTTTAGCCAAGGGCATCATTGTCAACGCTTTGCCGCTTTTCATGTGCTTTCAAGGCGAGTCGAATCTACCTCCTGAAACCGGTTTCCTGCAATTCTGCCTTGCTTTCAAATCCTCTTCGTTGCCTTCCCTCAATATATTTGTGGACGAGAGTTATCATTTACAACTCTGCAGGTTTGTGAATTGCAGTGCCCCTGAGCTCCATTTGTCAACTCACTTTTTTGGGAGCTGGCCGCAAAAGCGCAGGATTGCTTCAGGCCCTATTCTGGTTCCGGGGGGCAGGCTGAGCCTGTGGTTCATTCTTCTTCCTGATGGGAAAATAGAGTGACCTGTGCCTGTCCCAACACCTAGAGCTAGTCTCTCATTGGTTCCCCCTCTTCCCGTTCATCCTCGGGACAAATTGCGAACTGTACGAAACAGGAGGTCAACGGTGCTGATTCTCCACGTAGGGAGATTGTTAGTGAAGCGGCTGGAATGGCGAACCCGAGCACAAGGAGAGGAGAAATGAGGTGCGTTTTAGAAACCTTTCCCGATCACACGGTGTACCATCTTCTGGGTTTCCCAGGCATGTTTTCGATGTAGGAAGATGCCCTTGAACCTGGAGATTTGGGACCCATGGCATGGGTACCACGCAGTATTACTTTAAAGGGTCTGCGTTTGCTCACCCAACCTCACCAATCCTCTCAGCCCCAAGAGTGTCCAGCCTTATGTCTCATCCAGCTGTGGGTCTAGATATGGTCAATCCAGGTTGCATCAGAGCCCCTGAACGGATTTTGTAAGAATTTCTCTCTCTTTCACTGTCTTTGTTTTATGGGGTTTTTTTTTTTTAAGTAGTCAATTTTTATAAGGGGGTTTAGCTTCTTTTCCTTGCTGTGTTTATGCCGCTTTACGCCCTCTTGATTCACTTCCAGAGAGATATCAATACATAGGTTTTAAGACTCTTCCTAGTCAGATATATTCTTGGGCGGTGAATAGGGGGTGTTGAGTCCAGTTCACTGAGCAGGGAGTAGGTCTTGTCTATTACATATTTGGCTTGTGGAACGGTATCTGAGCTAATTTCAAACCCTTGTTTTATGCATCGCCCCACCTCACCTTTCCCGTTAAGCAGCCATAGTGTGTTTTCTAAATGTGTGACTCTGTTGTGTTTTGGAATTCAGTTCAGGTGTAGCGATTTTGACATTCCCTCTATAAGTGATATCTTAGGATAAGTGTCCTTTTCTGTGTGACTTACTTCACTTAGAGTCATCGTCCCTAAATCCACTCATCATGCTGCTACTAGCCTTATGACACTGATTTATGGCTAAGTGATATTCCATTGTGCATAAGTACCACAACTTCTTTATCCATTTTTCTCTTTCCTGGGATATTTAAGGTGTACCGAAGTGGAGGTTCTTGGAAACAGTGCAGCCCTAAACTTTGGGGTGCCTGTGTCTTGTTGAATTTTAGGTTTCCCGATTTCTACGCCCATGAGTGGAAGTGCCCTATGCTCTCTAAGCTGTGTTTATTCCATGTTTCAGGACGCAGCGTACACTTCTCCAGAGTGGCTGTTGGCAATTTCCATCCCGCCCATCAGCGTAGCAAGGCTCCCATGTCTCCATGGCCTGTCCTGCATTTCCGGTTTTTACACTTTTTTCAGCATGGCCCTTTTGACCTCTGGCAAGCGAGACTTCTTTGTAGCGCCGATTTGTCTTTCTGGCTTGCTTGGTTGGCCAAAAAGGGCGTATGCGTTTTTTCCTGAATATATTCAGGAAAAAACGCATACGCCCTTTTTGGCCAAGGGCATCATTGTCAACGCTTTGCCGCTTTTCATGTGCTTTCAAGGCGAGTCGAATCTACCTCCTGAAACCGGTTTCCTGCAATTCTGCCTTGCTTTCAAATCCTCTTCGTTGCCTTCCCTCAATATATTTGTGGACAAGAGTTATCATTTACAACTTTGCAGGTTTGTGAATTGCAGTGCCCCTGAGCTCCATTTGTCAACTCGCTTTTTTGGGAGCTCGCGCAAAAGCGCAGGATTGCTTCAGGCCCTATTCTGGTTCCGGGGGCCAGGCTGAGCCTGTGGTTCATTCTTCTTCCTGATGGGAAAATAGAGTGACCTGTGCCTGTCCCAACACCTAGAGCTAGTCTCTCATTGGTTCCCCCTCTTCCCGTTCATCCTGAGGACAAATTGCAACCTGTACGAAACAGGAGGTCAACGGTGCTGATTCTCCACGTAGGGAGATTGTTAGTGAAGCGGCTGGAATGGCGAACCCGAGCACAAGGAGAGGAGAAATGAGGTGCGTTTTAGAAACCTTTCCCGATCACACGGTGTACCATCTTCTGGGTTTCCCAGGCATGTTTTCGATGTAGGAAGATGCCCTTGAACCTGGAGATTTGGGAGCCATGGCATGGGTACCACGCAGTATTACTATAAAGGGTCTGCGTTTGCTCACCCAACCTCACCAATCCTCTCAGCCCCAAGAGTGTCCAGCCTTATGTCTCATCCAGCTGTGGGTCTAGATATGGTCAATGCAGGTTGCATCAGAGCCCCTGAACGGATTTTGTAAGAATTTCTCTCTCTTTCACTGTCTTTGTTTTATGGGGTTTTTTTTTTAAGTAGTCTATTTTTATAATGGGGTTTAGCTGCTTTTCCCTGCTGTGTTTATGCCGCTTTACACCCTCTTGATTCACTTCCAGAGAGATATCAATACATAGGTTTTAAGACTCTTCTTAGTCAGATATATTCTTGGGCGGTGAATAGGGGGTGTTGAGTCCAGTTCACTGAGCAGGGAGTAGGTCTTGTCTATTAAATATTTGGCTTGTGGAACGGTATCTGAGCTAATTTCAAACCCTTGTTTTATGCATCGCCCCACCTCACCTTTCCCGTTAAGCAGCCATAGTGTGTTTTCTAAATGTGTGACTCTGTTGTGTTTTGGAATTCAGTTCAGGTGTAGCGATTTTGACATTCCCTCTATAAGTGATATCTTAGGATAAGTGTCCTTTTCTGTGTGACTTACTTCACTTAGAGTCATCGTCCCTAAATCCACTCATCATGCTGCTACTAGCCTTATGACACTGATTTATGGCTGAGTGATATTCCATTGTGCATAAGTACCACAACTTCTTTATCCATTTTTCTCTTTCCTGGGATATTTAAGGTGTACCGAAGTGGAGGTTCTTGGAAACAGAGCAGCCCTAAACTTTGGGGTGCCTGTGTCTTGTTGATTTTTAGGTTTCCCGATTTCTACGCCCATGAGTGGAAGTGCCCTATGCTCTCTAAGCTGTGTTTATTCCATGTTTCAGGACGCAGCGTACACTTCTCCAGAGTGGCTGTTGGCAATTTCCATCCCGCCCATCAGCGTAGCAAGGCTCCCATGTCTCCATGGCCTGTCCTGCATTTCCGGTTTTTACACTTTTTTCAGCATGGCCCTTTTGACCTCTGGCAAGCCAGACTACTTTGTAGCGCCGATTTGCCTTTCCGGCTTGCTTGGTTGGCCAAAAAGGGCGTATGCGTTTTTTCCTGAATATATTCAGGAAAAAACGCATACGCCCTTTTTGGCCAAGGGCATCATTGTCAACGCTTTGCCGCTTTTCATGTGCTTTCAAGGCGAGTCGAATCTACCTCCTGAAACCGGTTTCCTGCAATTCTGCCTTGCTTTCAAATCCTCTTCGTTGCCTTCCCTCAATATATTTGTGGACGAGAGTTATCATTTACAACTCTGCAGGTTTTGAATTGCAGTGCCCCTGAGCTCCATTTGTCAACTCGCTTTTTTGGGAGCTGGCCGCAAAAGCGCAGGATTGCTTCAGGCCTTATTCTGGTTCCGGGGGGCAGGCTGAGCCTGTGGTTCATTCTTCTTCCTGATGGGAAAATAGGGTGACCTGTGCCTGTCCCAACACCTAGAGCTAGTCTCTAATTGGTTCCCCCTCTTCCCGTTCATCCTCGGGACAAATTGCAACCTGTACGAAACAGGAGGTCAACGGTGCTGATTCTCCACGTAGGGAGATTGTTAGTGAAGCGGCTGGAATGGCGAACCCGAGCACAAGGAGAGGAGAAATGAGGTGCGTTTTAGAAACCTTTCCCGATCACACGGTGTACCATCTTCTGGGTTTCCCAGGCATGTTTTCGATGTAGGAAGATGCCCTTGAACCTGGAGATTTGGGAGCCATGGCATGGGTACCACGCAGTATTACTTTAAAGGGTCTGCGTTTGCTCACCCAACCTCACCAATCCTCTCAGCCCCAAGAGTGTCCAGCCTTATGTCTCATCCAGCTGTGGGTCTAGATATGGTCAATGCAGGTTGCATCAGAGCCCCTGAACGGATTTTGTAAGAATTTCTCTCTCTTTCACTGTCTTTGTTTTATGGGGTTTTTTTTTTAAGTAGTCTATTTTTATAATGGGGTTTAGCTGCTTTTCCCTGCTGTGTTTATGCCGCTTTACACCCTCTTGATTCACTTCCAGAGAGATATCAATACATAGGTTTTAAGACTCTTCTTAGTCAGATATATTCTTGGGCGGTGAATAGGGGGTGTTGAGTCCAGTTCACTGAGCAGGGAGTAGGTCTTGTCTATTAAATATTTGGCTTGTGGAACGGTATCTGAGCTAATTTCAAACCCTTGTTTTATGCATCGCCCCACCTCACCTTTCCCGTTAAGCAGCCATAGTGTGTTTTCTAAATGTGTGACTCTGTTGTGTTTTGGAATTCAGTTCAGGTGTAGCGATTTTGACATTCCCTCTATAAGTGATATCTTAGGATAAGTGTCCTTTTCTGTGTGACTTACTTCACTTAGAGTCATCGTCCCTAAATCCACTCATCATGCTGCTACTAGCCTTATGACACTGATTTATGGCTGAGTGATATTCCATTGTGCATAAGTACCACAACTTCTTTATCCATTTTTCTCTTTCCTGGGATATTTAAGGTGTACCGAAGTGGAGGTTCTTGGAAACAGAGCAGCCCTAAACTTTGGGGTGCCTGTGTCTTGTTGATTTTTAGGTTTCCCGATTTCTACGCCCATGAGTGGAAGTGCCCTATGCTCTCTAAGCTGTGTTTATTCCATGTTTCAGGACGCAGCGTACACTTCTCCAGAGTGGCTGTTGGCAATTTCCATCCCGCCCATCAGCGTAGCAAGGCTCCCATGTCTCCATGGCCTGTCCTGCATTTCCGGTTTTTACACTTTTTTCAGCATGGCCCTTTTGACCTCTGGCATGCCAGACTTCTTTGTAGCGCCGATTTGCCTTTCCGGCTTGCTTGGTTGGCCAAAAAGGGCGTATGCGTTTTTTCCTGAATATATTCAGGAAAAAACGCATACGCCCTTTTTGGCCAAGGGCATCATTGTCAACGCTTTGCCGCTTTTCATGTGCTTTCAAGGCGAGTCGTATCTACCTCCTGAAACCGGTTTCCTGCAATTCTGCCTTGCTTTCAAATCCTCTTTGTTGCCTTCCCTCAATATATTTGTGGACGAGAGTTATCATTTACAACTCTGCAGGTTTGTGAATTGCAGTGCCCCTGAGCTCCATTTGTCAACTCGCTTTTTTGGGAGCTGGCCGCAAAAGCGCAGGATTGCTTCAGGCCCTATTCTGGTTCCGGGGGGCAGGCTGAGCCTGTGGTTCATTCTTCTTCCTGATGGGAAAATAGAGTGACCTGTGCCTGTCCCAACACCTAGAGCTAGTCTCTCATTGGTTCCCCCTCTTCCCGTTCATCCTCGGGACAAATTGCGACCTGTACGAAACAGGAGGTCAACGGTGCTGATTCTCCACGTAGGGAGATTGTTAGTGAAGCGGCTGGAATGGCGAACCCGAGCACAAGGAGAGGAGAAATGAGGTGCGTTTTAGAAACCTTTCCCGATCACACGGTGTACCATCTTCTGGGTTTCCCAGGCATGTTTTCGATGTAGGAAGATGCCCTTGAACCTGGAGATTTGGGACCCATGGCATGGGTACCACGCAGTATTACTTTAAAGGGTCTGCGTTTGCTCACCCAACCTCACCAATCCTCTCAGCCCCAAGAGTGTCCAGCCTTATGTCTCATCCAGCTGTGGGTCTAGATATGGTCAATGCAGGTTGCATCAGAGCCCCTGAACGGATTTTGTAAGAATTTCTCTCTCTTTCACTGTCTTTGTTTTATGGGGTTTTTTTTTTAAGTAGTCAATTTTTATAAGGGGGTTTAGCTTCTTTTCCTTGCTGTGTTTATGCCGCTTTACGCCCTCTTGATTCACTTCCAGAGAGATATCAATACATAGGTTTTAAGACTCTTCCTAGTCAGATATATTCTTGGGCGGTGAATAGGGGGTGTTGAGTCCAGTTCACTGAGCAGGGAGTAGGTCTTGTCTATTACATATTTGGCTTGTGGAACGGTATCTGAGCTAATTTCAAACCCTTGTTTTATGCATCGCCCCACCTCACCTTTCCCGTTAAGCAGCCATAGTGTGTTTTCTAAATGTGTGACTCTGTTGTGTTTTGGAATTCAGTTCAGGTGTAGCGATTTTGACATTCCCTCTATAAGTGATATCTTAGGATAAGTGTCCTTTTCTGTGTGACTTACTTCACTTAGAGTCATCGTCCCTAAATCCACTCATCATGCTGCTACTAGCCTTATGACACTGATTTATGGCTGAGTGATATTCCATTGTGCATAAGTACCACAACTTCTTTATCCATTTTTCTCTTTCCTGGGATATTTAAGGTGTACCGAAGTGGAGGTTCTTGGAAACAGAGCAGCCCTAAACTTTGGGGTGCCTGTGTCTTGTTGATTTTTAGGTTTCCTGATTTCTACGCCCATGAGTGGAAGTGCCCTATGCTCTCTAAGCTGTGTTTATTCCATGTTTCAGGACGCAGCGTACACTTCTCCAGAGTGGCTGTTGGCAATTTCCATCCCGCCCATCAGCGTAGCAAGGCTCCCATGTCTCCATGGCCTGTCCTGCATTTCCGGTTTTTACACTTTTTTCAGCATGGCCCTTTTGACCTCTGGCAAGCGAGACTTCTTTGTAGCGCCGATTTGTCTTTCTGGCTTGCTTGGTTGGCCAAAAAGGGCGTATGCGTTTTTTCCTGAATATATTCAGGAAAAAACGCATACGCCCTTTTTGGCCAAGGGCATCATTGTCAACGCTTTGCCGCTTTTCATGTGCTTTCAAGGCGAGTCGAATCTACCTCCTGAAACCGGTTTCCTGCAATTCTGCCTTGCTTTCAAATCCTCTTCGTTGCCTTCCCTCAATATATTTGTGGACGAGAGTTATCATTTACAACTCTGCAGGTTTGTGAATTGCAGTGCCCCTGAGCTCCATTTGTCAACTCGCTTTTTTGGGAGCTGGCCGCAAAAGCGCAGGATTGCTTCAGGCCTTATTCTGGTTCCGGGGGGCAGGCTGAGCCTGTGGTTCATTCTTCTTCCTGATGGGAAAATAGGGTGACCTGTGCCTGTCCCAACACCTAGAGCTAGTCTCTAATTGGTTCCCCCTCTTCCCGTTCATCCTCGGGACAAATTGCGACCTGTACGAAACAGGAGGTCAACGGTGCTGATTCTCCACGTAGGGAGATTGTTAGTGAAGCGGCTGGAATGGCGAACCCGAGCACAAGGAGAGGAGAAATGAGGTGCGTTTTAGAAACCTTTCCCGATCACACGGTGTACCATCTTCTGGGTTTCCCAGGCATGTTTTCGATGTAGGAAGATGCCCTTCAACCTGGAGATTTGGGACTCATGGCATGGGTACCACGCAGTATTACTTTAAAGGGTCTGCGTTTGCTCACCCAACCTCACCAATCCTCTCAGCCCCAAGAGTTTCCAGCCTTATGTCTCATCCAGCTGTGGGTCTAGATATGGTCAATCCAGGTTGCATCAGAGCCCCTGAACGGATTTTGTAAGAATTTCTCTCTCTTTCACTGTCTTTGTTTTATGGGTTTTTTTTTTTTAAGTAGTCAATTTTTATAAGGGGGTTTAGCTTCTTTTCCTTGCTGTGTTTATGCCGCTTTACACCCTCTTGATTCACTTCCAGAGAGATATCAATACATAGGTTTTAAGACTCTTCCTAGTCAGATATATTCTTGGGTGGTGAATAGGGGGTGTTGAGTCCAGTTCACTGAGCAGGGAGTAGGTCTTGTCTATTACATATTTGGCTTGTGGAACGGTATCTGAGCTAATTTCAAACCCTTGTTTTATGGATCGCCCCACCTCACCTTTCCCGTTAAGCAGCCATAGTGTGTTTTCTAAATGTGTGACTCTGTTGTGTTTTGGAATTCAGTTCAGGTGTAGCGATTTTGACATTCCCTCTATAAGTGATATCTTAGGATAAGTGTCCTTTTCTGTGTGACTTACTTCACTTAGAGTCATCGTCCCTAAATCCACTCATCATGCTGCTACTAGCCTTATGACACTGATTTATGGCTGAGTGATATTCCATTGTGCATAAGTACCACAACTTCTTTATCCATTTTTCTCTTTCCTGGGATATTTAAGGTGTACCGAAGTGGAGGTTCTTGGAAACAGAGCAGCCCTAAACTTTGGGGTGCCTGTGTCTTGTTGAATTTTAGGTTTCCCGATTTCTACGCCCATGAGTGGAAGTGCCCTATGCTCTCTAAGCTGTGTTTATTACATGTTTCAGGACGCAGCGTACACTTCTCCAGAGTGGCTGTTGGCAATTTCCACCACGCCCATCAGCGTAGCAAGGCTCCCATGTCTCCATGGCCTGTCCTGCATTTCCGGTTTTTACACTTTTTTCAGCATGGCCCTTTTGACCTCTGGTATGCCAGACTTCTTTGTAGCGCCGATTTGTCTTTCTGGCTTGCTTGGTTGGCCAAAAAGGGCGTATGCGTTTTTTCCTGAATATATTCAGGAAAAAACGCATACGCCCTTTTTGGCCAAGGGCATCATTGTCAACGCTTTGCCGCTTTTCATGTGCTTTCAAGGCGAGTCGAATCTACCTCCTGAAACCGGTTTCCTGCAATTCTGCCTTGCTTTCAAATCCTCTTTGTTGCCTTCCCTCAATATATTTGTGGACGAGAGTTATCATTTACAACTCTGCAGGTTTGTGAATTGCAGTGCCCCTGAGCTCCATTTGTCAACTCGCTTTTTTGGGAGCTGGCCGCAAAAGCGCAGGATTGCTTCAGGCCCTATTCTGGTTCCGGGGGGCAGGCTGAGCCTGTGGTTCATTCTTCTTCCTGATGGGAAAATAGAGTGACCTGTGCCTGTCCCAACACCTAGAGCTAGTCTCTCATTGGTTCCCCCTCTTCCCGTTCATCCTCGGGACAAATTGCGACCTGTACGAAACAGGAGGTCAACGGTGCTGATTCTCCACGTAGGGAGATTGTTAGTGAAGCGGCTGGAATGGCGAACCCGAGCACAAGGAGAGGAGAAATGAGGTGCGTTTTAGAAACCTTTCCCGATCACACGGTGTACCATCTTCTGGGTTTCCCAGGCATGTTTTCGATGTAGGAAGATGCCCTTGAACCTGGAGATTTGGGACCCATGGCATGGGTACCACGCAGTATTACTTTAAAGGGTCTGCGTTTGCTCACCCAACCTCACCAATCCTCTCAGCCCCAAGAGTGTCCAGCCTTATGTCTCATCCAGCTGTGGGTCTAGATATGGTCAATGCAGTTTGCATCAGAGCCCCTGAACGGATTTTGTAAGAATTTCTCTCTCTTTCACTGTCTTTGTTTTATGGGTTTTTTTTTAAGTAGTCAATTTTTATAAGGGGGTTTAGCTTCTTTTCCTTGCTGTGTTTATGCCGCTTTACACCCTCTTGATTCACTTCCAGAGAGATATCAATACATAGGTTTTAAGACTCTTCCTAGTCAGATATATTCTTGGGCGGTGAATAGGGGGTGTTGAGTCCAGTTCACTGAGCAGGGAGTAGGTCTTGTCTATTACATATTTGGCTTGTGGAACGGTATCTGAGCTAATTTCAAACCCTTGTTTTATGCATCGCCCCACCTCAGCTTTCCCGTTAAGCAGCCATAGTGTGTTTTCTAAATGTGTGACTCTGTTCTGTTTTGCAATTCAATTCAGGTGTAGCGATTTTGACATTCCCTCTACAAGTGATAACTTAGGATAAGTTTCCTTTTCTGTGTGACTTACTTCACTTAGAGTCATCGTCCGTAAATCCACTCATCATGCTGCTACTAGCCTTATGACACTGATTTATGGCTGAGTGATATTCCATTGTGCATAAGTACCACAACTTCTTTATCCATTTTTCTCGTTCCTGGGATATTTAAGGTGTACCGAAGTGGAGGTTCTTGGAAACAGAGCAGCCCTAAACTTTGGGGTGCCTGTGTCTTGTTGATTTTTAGGTTTCCCGATTTCTACGCCCATGAGTGGAAGTGCCCTATGCTCTCTAAGCTGTGTTTATTCCATGTTTCAGGACGCAGCGTACACTTCTCCAGAGTGGCTGTTGGCAATTTCCATCCCGCCCATCAGCGTAGCAAGGCTCCCATGTCTCCATGGCCTGTCCTGCATTTCCGGTTTTTACACTTTTTTCAGCATGGCCCTTTTGACCTCTGGCAAGCGAGACTTCTTTGTAGCGCCGATTTGTCTTTCTGGCTTGCTTGGTTGGCCAAAAAGGGCGTATGCGTTTTTTCCTGAATATATTCAGGAAAAAACGCATACGCCCTTTTTGGCCAAGGGCATCATTGTCAACGCTTTGCCGCTTTTCATGTGCTTTCAAGGCGAGTCGAATCTACCTCCTGAAACCGGTTTCCTGCAATTCTGCCTTGCTTTCAAATCCTCTTCGTTGCCTTCCCTCAATATATTTGTGGACAAGAGTTATCATTTACAACTTTGCAGGTTTGTGAATTGCAGTGCCCCTGAGCTCCATTTGTCAACTCGCTTTTTTGGGAGCTCGCGCAAAAGCGCAGGATTGCTTCAGGCCCTATTCTGGTTCCGGGGGCCAGGCTGAGCCTGTGGTTCATTCTTCTTCCTGATGGGAATATAGAGTGACCTGTGCCTGTCCCAACACCTAGAGCTAGTCTCTCATTGGTTCCCCCTCTTCCCGTTTATCCTGAGGACAAATTACAACCTGTACGAAACAGCAGGTCAACGGTGCTGATTCTCCACGTAGGGAGATTGTTAGTGAAGCGGCTGGAATGGCGAACCCGAGCACAAGGAGAGGAGAAATGAGGTGCGTTTTAGAAACCTTTCCCGATCACACGGTGTACCATCTTCTGGGTTTCCCAGGCATGTTTTCGATGTAGGAAGATGCCCTTGAACCTGGAGATTTGGGACCCATGGCATGGGTACCACGCAGTATTACTTTAAAGGGTCTGCGTTTGCTCACCCAACCTCACCAATCCTCTCAGCCCCAAGTGTGTCCAGCCTTATGTCTCATCCAGCTGTGGGTCTAGATATGGTCAATCCAGGTTGCATCAGAGCCCCTGAACGGATTTTGTAAGAATTTCTCTCTCTTTCACTGTCTTTGTTTTATGGGGTTTTTTTTTAAGTAGTCTATTTTTATAATGGGGTTTAGCTGCTTTTCCCTGCTGTGTTTATGCCGCTTTACACCCTCTTGATTCACTTCCAGAGAGATATCAATACATAGGTTTTAAGACTCTTCTTAGTCAGATATATTCTTGGGCGGTGAATAGGGGGTGTTGAGTCCAGTTCACTGAGCAGGGAGTAGGTCTTGTCTATTAAATATTTGGCTTGTGGAACGGTATCTGAGCTAATTTCAAACCCTTGTTTTATGCATCGCCCCACCTCACCTTTCCCGTTAAGCAGCCATAGTGTGTTTTCTAAATGTGTGACTCTGTTCTGTTTTAGAATTCAGTTCAGGTGTAGAGATTTTGACATTCCCTCTATAAGTGATATCTTAGGATAAGTGTCCTTTTCTGTGTGACTTACTTCACTTAGAGTCATCGTCCCTAAATCCACTCATCATGCTGCTACTAGCCTTATGACACTGATTTATGGCTGAGTGATATTCCATTGTGCATAAGTACCACAACTTCTTTATCCATTTTTCTCTTTCCTGGGATATTTAAGGTGTACCGAAGTGGAGGTTCTTGGAAACAGAGCAGCCCTAAACTTTGGGGTGCCTGTGTCTTGTTGAATTTTAGGTTTCCCGATTTCTACGCCCATGAGTGGAAGTGCCCTATGCTCTCTAAGCTGTGTTTATTACATGTTTCAGGACGCAGCGTACACTTCTCCAGAGTGGCTGTTGGCAATTTCCACCCCGCCCATCAGCGTAGCAAGGCTCCCATGTCTCCATGGCCTGTCCTGCATTTCCGGTTTTTACACTTTTTTCAGCATGGCCCTTTTGACCTCTGGCATGCCAGACTTCTTTGTAGCGCCGATTTGCCTTTCCGGCTTGCTTGGTTGGCCAAAAAGGGCGTATGCGTTTTTTCCTGAATATATTCAGGAAAAAACGCATACGCCCTTTTTGGCCAAGGGCATCATTGTCAACGCTTTGCTGCTTTTCATGTGCTTTCAAGGCGAGTCGAATCTACCTCCTGAAACCGGTTTCCTGCAATTCTGCCTTGCTTTCAAATCCTCTTTGTTGCCTTCCCTCAATATATTTGTGGACGAGAGTTATCATTTACAACTCTGCAGGTTTGTGAATTGCAGTGCCCCTGAGCTCCATTTGTCAACTCGCTTTTTTGGGAGCTGGCCGCAAAAGCGCAGGATTGCTTCAGGCCCTATTCTGGTTCCGGGGGGCAGGCTGAGCCTGTGGTTCATTCTTCTTCCTGATGGGAAAATAGAGTGACCTGTGCCTGTCCCAACACCTAGAGCTAGTCTCTCATTGGTTCCCCCTCTTCCCGTTCATCCTCGGGACAAATTGCGACCTGTACGAAACAGGAGGTCAACGGTGCTGATTCTCCACGTAGGGAGATTGTTAGTGAAGCGGCTGGAATGGCGAACCCGAGCACAAGGAGAGGAGAAATGAGGTGCGTTTTAGAAACCTTTCCCGATCACACGGTGTACCATCTTCTGGGTTTCCCAGGCATGTTTTCGATGTAGGAAGATGCCCTTGAACCTGGAGATTTGGGACCCATGGCATGGGTACCACGCAGTATTACTTTAAAGGGTCTGCGTTTGCTCACCCAACCTCACCAATCCTCTCAGCCCCAAGAGTGTCCAGCCTTATGTCTCATCCAGCTGTGGGTCTAGATATGGTCAATGCAGGTTGCATCAGAGCCCCTGAACGGATTTTGTAAGAATTTCTCTCTCTTTCACTGTCTTTGTTTTATGGGGTTTTTTTTTTTAAGTAGTCAATTTTTATAAGGGGGTTTAGCTTCTTTTCCTTGCTGTGTTTATGCCGCTTTACGCCCTCTTGATTCACTTCCAGAGAGATATCAATACATAGGTTTTAAGACTCTTCCTAGTCAGATATATTCTTGGGCGGTGAATAGGGGGTGTTGAGTCCAGTTCACTGAGCAGGGAGTAGGTCTTGTCTATTACATATTTGGCTTGTGGAACGGTATCTGAGCTAATTTCAAACCCTTGTTTTATGCATCGCCCCACCTCACCTTTCCCGTTAAGCAGCCATAGTGTGTTTTCTAAATGTGTGACTCTGTTGTGTTTTGGAATTCAGTTCAGGTGTAGCGATTTTGACATTCCCTCTATAAGTGATATCTTAGGATAAGTGTCCTTTTCTGTGTGACTTACTTCACTTAGAGTCATCGTCCCTAAATCCACTCATCATGCAACTACTAGCCTTATGACACTGATTTATGGCTGAGTGATATTCCATTGTGCATAAGTACCACAACTTCTTTATCCATTTTTCTCTTTCCTGGGATATTTAAGGTGTACCGAAGTGGAGGTTCTTGGAAACAGTGCAGCCCTAAACTTTGGGGTGCCTGTGTCTTGTTGATTTTTAGGTTTCCCGATTTTACGCCCATGAGTGGAAGTGCCCTATGCTCTCTAAGCTGTGTTTATTCCATGTTTCAGGACGCAGCGTACACTTCTCCAGAGTGGCTGTTGGCAATTTCCATCCCGCCCATCAGCGTAGCAAGGCTCCCATGTCTCCATGGCCTGTCCTGCATTTCTGGTTTTTACACATTTTTCAGCATGGCCCTTTTGACCTCTGGCAAGCGAGACTTCTTTGTAGCGCCGATTTGTCTTTCTGGCTTGCTTGGTTGGCCAAAAAGGGCGTATGCGTTTTTTTCTGAATATATTCAGGAAAAAACGCATACGCCCTTTTTGGCCAAGGGCATCATTGTCAAAGCTTTGCCGCTTTTCATGTGCTTTCAAGGCGAGTCGAATCTTCCTCCTGAAACCGGTTTCCTGCAATTCTGCCTTGCTTTCAAATCCTCTTCGTTGCCTTCCCTCAATATATTTGTGGACAAGAGTTATCATTTAAAACTTTGCAGGTTTGTGAATTGCAGTGCCCCTGAGCTCCATTTGTCAACTCGCTTTTTTGGGAGCTCGCGCAAAAGCGCAGGATTGCTTCAGGCCCTATTCTGGTTCCGGGGGCCAGGCTGAGCCTGTGGTTCATTCTTCTTCCTGATGGGAAAATAGAGTGACCTGTGCCTGTCCCAACACCTAGAGCTAGTCTCTGATTGGTTCCCCCTCTTCCCGTTCATCCTCGGGACAAATTGCGAACTGTACGAAACAGGAGGTCAACGGTGCTGATTCTCCACGTAGGGAGATTGTTAGTGAAGCGGCTGGAATGGCGAACCCGAGCACAAGGAGAGGAGAAATGAGGTGCGTTTTAGAAACCTTTCCCGATCACACGGTGTACCATCTTCTGGGTTTCCCAGGCATGTTTTCGATGTAGGAAGATGCCCTTGAACCTGGAGATTTGGGACCCATGGCATGGGTACCACGCAGTATTACTTTAAAGGGTCTGCGTTTGCTCACCCAACCTCACCAATCCTCTCAGCCCCAAGAGTGTCCAGCCTTATGTCTCATCCAGCTGTGGGTCTAGATATGGTCAATCCAGGTTGCATCAGAGCCCCTGAACGGATTTTGTAAGAATTTCTCTCTCTTTCACTGTCTTTGTTTTATGGGGTTTTTTTTTTTTAAGTAGTCAATTTTTATAAGGGGGTTTAGCTTCTTTTCCTTGCTGTGTTTATGCCGCTTTACGCCCTCTTGATTCACTTCCAGAGAGATATCAATACATAGGTTTTAAGACTCTTCCTAGTCAGATATATTCTTGGGCGGTGAATAGGGGGTGTTGAGTCCAGTTCACTGAGCAGGGAGTAGGTCTTGTCTATTACATATTTGGCTTGTGGAACGGTATCTGAGCTAATTTCAAACCCTTGTTTTATGCATCGCCCCACCTCACCTTTCCCGTTAAGCAGCCATAGTGTGTTTTCTAAATGTGTGACTCTGTTGTGTTTTGGAATTCAGTTCAGGTGTAGCGATTTTGACATTCCCTCTATAAGTGATATCTTAGGATAAGTGTCCTTTTCTGTGTGACTTACTTCACTTAGAGTCATCGTCCCTAAATCCACTCATCATGCTGCTACTAGCCTTATGACACTGATTTATGGCTAAGTGATATTTCATTGTGCATAAGTACCACAACTTCTTTATCCATTTTTCTCTTTCCTGGGATATTTAAGGTGTACCGAAGTGGAGGTTCTTGGAAACAGTGCAGCCCTAAACTTTGGGGTGCCTGTGTCTTGTTGAATTTTAGGTTTCCCGATTTCTACGCCCATGAGTGGAAGTGCCCTATGCTCTCTAAGCTGTGTTTATTCCATGTTTCAGGACGCAGCGTACACTTCTCCAGAGTGGCTGTTGGCAATTTCCATCCCGCCCATCAGCGTAGCAAGGCTCCCATGTCTCCATGGCCTGTCCTGCATTTCCGGTTTTTACACTTTTTTCAGCATGGCCCTTTTGACCTCTGGCAAGCGAGACTTCTTTGTAGCGCCGATTTGTCTTTCTGGCTTGCTTGGTTGGCCAAAAAGGGCGTATGCGTTTTTTCCTGAATATATTCAGGAAAAAACGCATACGCCCTTTTTGGCCAAGGGCATCATTGTCAAAGCTTTGCCGCTTTTCATGTGCTTTCAAGGCGAGTCGAATCTACCTCCTGAAACCGGTTTCCTGCAATTCTGCCTTGCTTTCAAATCCTCTTCGTTGCCTTCCCTCAATATATTTGTGGACAAGAGTTATCATTTACAACTTTGCAGGTTTGTGAATTGCAGTGCCCCTGAGCTCCATTTGTCAACTCGCTTTTTTGGGAGCTCGCGCAAAAGCGCAGGATTGCTTCAGGCCCTATTCTGGTTCCGGGGGCCAGGCTGAGCCTGTGGTTCATTCTTCTTCCTGATGGGAAAATAGAGTGACCTGTGCCTGTCCCAACACCTAGAGCTAGTCTCTCATTGGTTCCCCCTCTTCCCGTTCATCCTGAGGACAAATTGCAACCTGTACGAAACAGGAGGTCAACGGTGCTGATTCTCCACGTAGGGAGATTGTTAGTGAAGCGGCTGGAATGGCGAACCCGAGCACAAGGAGAGGAGAAATGAGGTGCGTTTTAGAAACCTTTCCCGATCACACGGTGTACCATCTTCTGGGTTTCCCAGGCATGTTTTCGATGTAGGAAGATGCCCTTGAACCTGGAGATTTGGGAGCCATGGCATGGGTACCACGCAGTATTACTATAAAGGGTCTGCGTTTGCTCACCCAACCTCACCAATCCTCTCAGCCCCAAGAGTGTCCAGCCTTATGTCTCATCCAGCTGTGGGTCTAGATATGGTCAATGCAGGTTGCATCAGAGCCCCTGAACGGATTTTGTAAGAATTTCTCTCTCTTTCACTGTCTTTGTTTTATGGGGTTTTTTTTTTAAGTAGTCTATTTTTATAATGGGGTTTAGCTGCTTTTCCCTGCTGTGTTTATGCCGCTTTACACCCTCTTGATTCACTTCCAGAGAGATATCAATACATAGGTTTTAAGACTCTTCTTAGTCAGATATATTCTTGGGCGGTGAATAGGGGGTGTTGAGTCCAGTTCACTGAGCAGGGAGTAGGTCTTGTCTATTAAATATTTGGCTTGTGGAACGGTATCTGAGCTAATTTCAAACCCTTGTTTTATGCATCGCCCCACCTCACCTTTCCCGTTAAGCAGCCATAGTGTGTTTTCTAAATGTGTGACTCTGTTGTGTTTTGGAATTCAGTTCAGGTGTAGCGATTTTGACATTCCCTCTATAAGTGATATCTTAGGATAAGTGTCCTTTTCTGTGTGACTTACTTCACTTAGAGTCATCGTCCCTAAATCCACTCATCATGCTGCTACTAGCCTTATGACACTGATTTATGGCTGAGTGATATTCCATTGTGCATAAGTACCACAACTTCTTTATCCATTTTTCTCTTTCCTGGGATATTTAAGGTGTACCGAAGTGGAGGTTCTTGGAAACAGAGCAGCCCTAAACTTTGGGGTGCCTGTGTCTTGTTGATTTTTAGGTTTCCCGATTTCTACGCCCATGAGTGGAAGTGCCCTATGCTCTCTAAGCTGTGTTTATTCCATGTTTCAGGACGCAGCGTACACTTCTCCAGAGTGGCTGTTGGCAATTTCCATCCCGCCCATCAGCGTAGCAAGGCTCCCATGTCTCCATGGCCTGTCCTGCATTTCCGGTTTTTACACTTTTTTCAGCATGGCCCTTTTGACCTCTGGCAAGCCAGACTACTTTGTAGCGCCGATTTGCCTTTCCGGCTTGCTTGGTTGGCCAAAAAGGGCGTATGCGTTTTTTCCTGAATATATTCAGGAAAAAACGCATACGCCCTTTTTGGCCAAGGGCATCATTGTCAACGCTTTGCCGCTTTTCATGTGCTTTCAAGGCGAGTCGAATCTACCTCCTGAAACCGGTTTCCTGCAATTCTGCCTTGCTTTCAAATCCTCTTCGTTGCCTTCCCTCAATATATTTGTGGACGAGAGTTATCATTTACAACTCTGCAGGTTTGTGAATTGCAGTGCCCCTGAGCTCCATTTGTCAACTCGCTTTTTTGGGAGCTGGCCGCAAAAGCGCAGGATTGCTTCAGGCCTTATTCTGGTTCCGGGGGGCAGGCTGAGCCTGTGGTTCATTCTTCTTCCTGATGGGAAAATAGGGTGACCTGTGCCTGTCCCAACACCTAGAGCTAGTCTCTAATTGGTTCCCCCTCTTCCCGTTCATCCTCGGGACAAATTGCAACCTGTACGAAACAGGAGGTCAACGGTGCTGATTCTCCACGTAGGGAGATTGTTAGTGAAGCGGCTGGAATGGCGAACCCGAGCACAAGGAGAGGAGAAATGAGGTGCGTTTTAGAAACCTTTCCCGATCACACGGTGTACCATCTTCTGGGTTTCCCAGGCATGTTTTCGATGTAGGAAGATGCCCTTGAACCTGGAGATTTGGGAGCCATGGCATGGGTACCACGCAGTATTACTTTAAAGGGTCTGCGTTTGCTCACCCAACCTCACCAATCCTCTCAGCCCCAAGAGTGTCCAGCCTTATGTCTCATCCAGCTGTGGGTCTAGATATGGTCAATGCAGGTTGCATCAGAGCCCCTGAACGGATTTTGTAAGAATTTCTCTCTCTTTCACTGTCTTTGTTTTATGGGGTTTTTTTTTTAAGTAGTCTATTTTTATAATGGGGTTTAGCTGCTTTTCCCTGCTGTGTTTATGCCGCTTTACACCCTCTTGATTCACTTCCAGAGAGATATCAATACATAGGTTTTAAGACTCTTCTTAGTCAGATATATTCTTGGGCGGTGAATAGGGGGTGTTGAGTCCAGTTCACTGAGCAGGGAGTAGGTCTTGTCTATTAAATATTTGGCTTGTGGAACGGTATCTGAGCTAATTTCAAACCCTTGTTTTATGCATCGCCCCACCTCACCTTTCCCGTTAAGCAGCCATAGTGTGTTTTCTAAATGTGTGACTCTGTTGTGTTTTGGAATTCAGTTCAGGTGTAGCGATTTTGACATTCACTCTATAAGTGATATCTTAGGATAAGTGTCCTTTTCTGTGTGACTTACTTCACTTAGAGTCATCGTCCCTAAATCCACTCATCATGCTGCTACTAGCCTTATGACACTGATTTATGGCTGAGTGATATTCCATTGTGCATAAGTACCACAACTTCTTTATCCATTTTTCTCTTTCCTGGGATATTTAAGGTGTACCGAAGTGGAGGTTCTTGGAAACAGAGCAGCCCTAAACTTTGGGGTGCCTGTGTCTTGTTGATTTTTAGGTTTCCCGATTTCTACGCCCATGAGTGGAAGTGCCCTATGCTCTCTAAGCTGTGTTTATTCCATGTTTCAGGACGCAGCGTACACTTCTCCAGAGTGGCTGTTGGCAATTTCCATCCCGCCCATCAGCGTAGCAAGGCTCCCATGTCTCCATGGCCTGTCCTGCATTTCCGGTTTTTACACTTTTTTCAGCATGGCCCTTTTGACCTCTGGCAAGCCAGACTACTTTGTAGCGCCGATTTGCCTTTCCGGCTTGCTTGGTTGGCCAAAAAGGGCGTATGCGTTTTTTCCTGAATATATTCAGGAAAAAACGCATACGCCCTTTTTGGCCAAGGGCATCATTGTCAACGCTTTGCCGCTTTTCATGTGCTTTCAAGGCGAGTCGAATCTACCTCCTGAAACCGGTTTCCTGCAATTCTGCCTTGCTTTCAAATCCTCTTCGTTGCCTTCCCTCAATATATTTGTGGACGAGAGTTATCATTTACAACTCTGCAGGTTTGTGAATTGCAGTGCCCCTGAGCTCCATTTGTCAACTCGCTTTTTTGGGAGCTGGCCGCAAAAGCGCAGGATTGCTTCAGGCCTTATTCTGGTTCCGGGGGGCAGGCTGAGCCTGTGGTTCATTCTTCTTCCTGATGGGAAAATAGGGTGACCTGTGCCTGTCCCAACACCTAGAGCTAGTCTCTAATTGGTTCCCCCTCTTCCCGTTCATCCTCGGGACAAATTGCGACCTGTACGAAACAGGAGGTCAACGGTGCTGATTCTCCACGTAGGGAGATTGTTAGTGAAGCGGCTGGAATGGCGAACCCGAGCACAAGGAGAGGAGAAATGAGGTGCGTTTTAGAAACCTTTCCCGATCACACGGTGTACCATCTTCTGGGTTTCCCAGGCATGTTTTCGATGTAGGAAGATGCCCTTCAACCTGGAGATTTGGGACTCATGGCATGGGTACCACGCAGTATTACTTTAAAGGGTCTGCGTTTGCTCACCCAACCTCACCAATCCTCTCAGCCCCAAGAGTTTCCAGCCTTATGTCTCATCCAGCTGTGGGTCTAGATATGGTCAATCCAGGTTGCATCAGAGCCCCTGAACGGATTTTGTAAGAATTTCTCTCTCTTTCACTGTCTTTGTTTTATGGGTTTTTTTTTTTTAAGTAGTCAATTTTTATAAGGGGGTTTAGCTTCTTTTCCTTGCTGTTTTTATGCCGCTTTACACCCTCTTGATTCACTTCCAGAGAGATATCAATACATAGGTTTTAAGACTCTTCCTAGTCAGATATATTCTTGGGTGGTGAATAGGGGGTGTTGAGTCCAGTTCACTGAGCAGGGAGTAGGTCTTGTCTATTACATATTTGGCTTGTGGAACGGTATCTGAGCTAATTTCAAACCCTTGTTTTATGCATCGCCCCACCTCACCTTTCCCGTTAAGCAGCCATAGTGTGTTTTCTAAATGTGTGACTCTGTTGTGTTTTGGAATTCAGTTCAGGTGTAGCGATTTTGACATTCCCTCTATAAGTGATATCTTAGGATAAGTGTCCTTTTCTGTGTGACTTACTTCACTTAGAGTCATCGTCCCTAAATCCACTCATCATGCTGCTACTAGCCTTATGACACTGATTTATGGCTGAGTGATATTCCATTGTGCATAAGTACCACAACTTCTTTATCCATTTTTCTCTTTCCTGGGATATTTAAGGTGTACCGAAGTGGAGGTTCTTGGAAACAGAGCAGCCCTAAACTTTGGGGTGCCTGTGTCTTGTTGAATTTTAGGTTTCCCGATTTCTACGCCCATGAGTGGAAGTGCCCTATGCTCTCTAAGCTGTGTTTATTACATGTTTCAGGACGCAGCGTACACTTCTCCAGAGTGGCTGTTGGCAATTTCCACCCCGCCCATCAGCGTAGCAAGGCTCCCATGTCTCCATGGCCTGTCCTGCATTTCCGGTTTTTACACTTTTTTCAGCATGGCCCTTTTGACCTCTGGCATGCCAGACTTCTTTGTAGCGCCGATTTGCCTTTCCGGCTTGCTTGGTTGGCCAAAAAGGGCGTATGCGTTTTTTCCTGAATATATTCAGGAAAAAACGCATACGCCCTTTTTGGCCAAGGGCATCATTGTCAACGCTTTGCCGCTTTTCATGTGCTTTCAAGGCGAGTCGAATCTACCTCCTGAAACCGGTTTCCTGCAATTCTGCCTTGCTTTCAAATCCTCTTTGTTGCCTTCCCTCAATATATTTGTGGACGAGAGTTATCATTTACAACTCTGCAGGTTTGTGAATTGCAGTGCCCCTGAGCTCCATTTGTCAACTCGCTTTTTTGGGAGCTGGCCGCAAAAGCGCAGGATTGCTTCAGGCCCTATTCTGGTTCCGGGGGGCAGGCTGAGCCTGTGGTTCATTCTTCTTCCTGATGGGAAAATAGAGTGACCTGTGCCTGTCCCAACACCTAGAGCTAGTCTCTCATTGGTTCCCCCTCTTCCCGTTCATCCTCGGGACAAATTGCGACCTGTACGAAACAGGAGGTCAACGGTGCTGATTCTCCACGTAGGGAGATTGTTAGTGAAGCGGCTGGAATGGCGAACCCGAGCACAAGGAGAGGAGAAATGAGGTGCGTTTTAGAAACCTTTCCCGATCACACGGTGTACCATCTTCTGGGTTTCCCAGGCATGTTTTCGATGTAGGAAGATGCCCTTGAACCTGGAGATTTGGGACCCATGGCATGGGTACCACGCAGTATTACTTTAAAGGGTCTGCGTTTGCTCACCCAACCTCACCAATCCTCTCAGCCCCAAGAGTGTCCAGCCTTATGTCTCATCCAGCTGTGGGTCTAGATATGGTCAATGCAGTTTGCATCAGAGCCCCTGAACGGATTTTGTAAGAATTTCTCTCTCTTTCACTGTCTTTGTTTTATGGGTTTTTTTTTAAGTAGTCAATTTTTATAAGGGGGTTTAGCTTCTTTTCCTTGCTGTGTTTATGCCGCTTTACACCCTCTTGATTCACTTCCAGAGAGATATCAATACATAGGTTTTAAGACTCTTCCTAGTCAGATATATTCTTGGGCGGTGAATAGGGGGTGTTGAGTCCAGTTCACTGAGCAGGGAGTAGGTCTTGTCTATTACATATTTGGCTTGTGGAACGGTATCTGAGCTAATTTCAAACCCTTGTTTTATGCATCGCCCCACCTCAGCTTTCCCGTTAAGCAGCCATAGTGTGTTTTCTAAATGTGTGACTCTGTTCTGTTTTGCAATTCAATTCAGGTGTAGCGATTTTGACATTCCCTCTACAAGTGATAACTTAGGATAAGTTTCCTTTTCTGTGTGACTTACTTCACTTAGAGTCATCGTCCGTAAATCCACTCATCATGCTGCTACTAGCCTTATGACACTGATTTATGGCTGAGTGATATTCCATTGTGCATAAGTACCACAACTTCTTTATCCATTTTTCTCTTTCCTGGGATATTTAAGGTGTACCGTAGTGGAGGTTCTTGGAAACAGTGCAGCCCTAAACTTTGGGGTGCCTGTGTCTTGTTGATTTTTAGGTTTCCCGATTTCTACGCGCGTGAGTGGAAGTGCCCTATGCTCTCTAAGCTGTGTTTATTACATGTTTCAGGACGCAGCATACACTTCTCCAGAGTGGCTGTTGGCAATTTCCATCCCGCCCATCAGCGTAACAAGGCTCCCATGTCTCCATGGCCTGTCCTGCATTTCCGGTTTTTACACTTTTTTCAGCATGGCCCTTTTGACCTCTGGCAAGCGAGACTTCTTTGTAGCGCCGATTTGTCTTTCTGGCTTGCTTGGTTGGCCAAAAAGGGCGTATGCGTTTTTTCCTGAATATATTCAGGAAAAAACGCATACGCCCTTTTTGGCCAAGGGCATCATTGTCAAAGCTTTGCCGCTTTTCATGTGCTTTCAAGGCGAGTCAAATCTACCTCCTGAAACCGGTTTCCTGCAATTCTGCCTTGCTTTCAAATCCTCTTCGTTGCCTTCCCTCAATATATTTGTGGACAAGAGTTATCATTTACAACTTTGCAGGTTTGTTAATTGCAGTGCCCCTGAGCTCCATTTGTCAACTCGCTTTTTTGGGAGCTCGCGCAAAAGCCCAGGATTGCTTCAGGCCCTATTCTGGTTCCGGGGGCCAGGCAGAGCCTGTGGTTCATTCTTCTTCCTGATGGGAAATTAGAGTGACCTGTGCCTGTCCCAACACCTAGAGCTAGTCTCTCATTGGTTCCCCCTCTTCCCGTTCATCCTGAGGACAAATTGCAACCTGTACGAAACAGGAGGTCAACGGTGCTGATTCTCCACGTAGGGAGATTGTTAGTGAAGCGGCTGGAATGGCGAACCCGAGCACAAGGAGAGGAGAAATGAGGTGCGTTTTAGAAACCTTTCCCGATCACACGGTGTACCATCTTCTGGGTTTCCCAGGCATGTTTTCGATGTAGGAAGATGCCCTTGAACCTGGAGATTTGGGACCCATGGCATGGGTACCACGCAGTATTACTTTAAAGGGTCTGCGTTTGCTCACCCAACCTCACCAATCCTCTCAGCCCCAAGAGTGTCCAGCCTTATGTCTCATCCAGCTGTGGGTCTAGATATGGTCAATCCAGGTTGCATCAGAGCCCCTGAACGGATTTTGTAAGAATTTCTCTCTCTTTCACTGTCTTTGTTTTATGGGTTTTTTTTTTAAGTAGCTTATTTTTATAACGGGATTTAGCTGCTTTTCCCTGCTGTGTTTATGCCGCTTTACACCCTCTTGATTCACTTCCAGAGAGATATCAATACATAGGTTTTAAGACTCTTCCTAGTCAGATATAATCTTGGGTGGTGAATAGGGGGTGTTGAGTCCAGTTCACTGAGCAGGGAGTAGGTCTTGTCTATTAAATATTTGGCTTGTGGAACGGTATCTGAGCTAATTTCAAACCCTTGTTTTATGCATCGCCCCACCTCACCTTTCCCGTTAAGCAGCCATAGTGTGTTTTCTAAATGTGTGACTCTGTTCTGTTTTGGAATTCAGTTCAGGTGTAGCGATTTTGACATTCCCTCTATAAGTCATATCTTAGGATAAGTGTCCTTTTCTGTGTGACTTACTTCACTTAGAGTCATCGTCCCTAAATCCACTCATCATGCTGCTACTAGCCTTATGACACTGATTTATGGCTGAGTGATATTCCATTGTGCATAAGTACCACAACTTCTTTATCCATTTTTCTCTTTCCTGGGATATTTAAGGTGTACCGAAGTGGAGGTTCTTGGAAACAGAGCAGCCCTAAACTTTGGGGTGCCTGTGTCTTGTTGATTTTTAGGTTTCCCGATTTCTACGCCCATGAGTGGAAGTGCCCTATGCTCTCTAAGCTGTGTTTATTCCATGTTTCAGGACGCAGCGTACACTTCTCCAGAGTGGCTGTTGGCAATTTCCATCCCGCCCATCAGCGTAGCAAGGCTCCCATGTCTCCATGGCCTGTCCTGCATTTCCGGTTTTTACACTTTTTTCAGCATGGCCCTTTTGACCTCTGGCAAGCCAGACTACTTTGTAGCGCCGATTTGCCTTTCCGGCTTGCTTGGTTGGCCAAAAAGGGCGTATGCGTTTTTTCCTGAATATATTCAGGAAAAAACGCATACGCCCTTTTTGGCCAAGGGCATCATTGTCAACGCTTTGCCGCTTTTCATGTGCTTTCAAGGCGAGTCGAATCTACCTCCTGAAACCGGTTTCCTGCAATTCTGCCTTGCTTTCAAATCCTCTTTGTTGCCTTCCCTCAATATATTTGTGGACGAGAGTTATCATTTACAACTCTGCAGGTTTGTGAATTGCAGTGCCCCTGAGCTCCATTTGTCAACTCGCTTTTTTGGGAGCTGGCCGCAAAAGCGCAGGATTGCTTCAGGCCCTATTCTGGTTCCGGGGGGCAGGCTGAGCCTGTGGTTCATTCTTCTTCCTGATGGGAAAATAGGGTGACCTGTGCCTGTCCCAACACCTAGAGCTAGTCTCTCTTTGGTTCCCCCTCTTCCCGTTCATCCTCGGGACAAATTGCGAACTGTACGAAACAGGAGGTCAACGGTGCTGATTCTCCACGTAGGGAGATTGTTAGTGAAGCGGCTGGAATGGCGAACCCGAGCACAAGGAGAGGAGAAATGAGGTGCGTTTTAGAAACCTTTCCCGATCACACGGTGTACCATCTTCTGGGTTTCCCAGGCATGTTTTCGATGTAGGAAGATGCCCTTGAACCTGGAGATTTGGGACCCATGGCATGGGTACCACGCAGTATTACTTTAAAGGGTCTGCGTTTGCTCACCCAACCTCACCAATCCTCTCAGCCCCAAGAGTGTCCAGCCTTATGTCTCATCCAGCTGTGGGTCTAGATATGGTCAATGCAGTTTGCATCAGAGCCCCTGAACGGATTTTGTAAGAATTTCTCTCTCTTTCACTGTCTTTGTTTTATGGGGTTTTTTTTTAAGTAGTCAATTTTTATAAGGGGGTTTAGCTTCTTTTCCTTGCTGTGTTTATGCCGCTTTACGCCCTCTTGATTCACTTCCAGAGAGATATCAATACATAGGTTTTAAGACTCTTCCTAGTCAGATATATTCTTGGGCGGTGAATAGGGGGTGTTGAGTCCAGTTCACTGAGCAGGGAGTAGGTCTTGTCTATTACATATTTGGCTTGTGGAACGGTATCTGAGCTAATTTCAAACCCTTGTTTTATGCATCGCCCCACCTCAGCTTTCCCGTTAAGCAGCCATAGTGTGTTTTCTAAATGTGTAACTCTGTTGTGTTTTGGAATTCAGTTCAGGTGTAGCGATTTTGACATTCCCTCTATAAGTGATATCTTAGGATAAGTGTCCTTTTCTGTGTGACTTACTTCACTTAGAGTCATCGTCCCTAAATCCACTCATCATGCTGCTACTAGCCTTATGACACTGATTTATGGCTGAGTGATATTCCATTGTGCATAAGTACCACAACTTCTTTATCCATTTTTCTCTTTCCTGGGATATTTAAGGTGTACCGTAGTGGAGGTTCTTGGAAACAGTGCAGCCCTAAACTTTGGGGTGCCTGTGTCTTGTTGATTTTTAGGTTTCCCGATTTCTACGCGCGTGAGTGGAAGTGCCCTATGCTCTCTAAGCTGTGTTTATTCCATGTTTCAGGACGCAGCATACACTTCTCCAGAGTGGCTGTTGGCAATTTCCATCCCGCCCATCAGCGTAGCAAGGCTCCCATGTCTCCATGGCCTGTCCTGCATTTCCGGTTTTTACACTTTTTTCAGCATGGCCCTTTTGACCTCTGGCAAGCGAGACTTCTTTGTAGCGCCGATTTGTCTTTCTGGCTTGCTTGGTTGGCCAAAAAGGGCGTATGCGTTTTTTCCTGAATATATTCAGGAAAAAACGCATACGCCCTTTTTGGCCAAGGGCATCATTGTCAACGCTTTGCCGCTTTTCATGTGCTTTCAAGGCGAGTCGAATCTACCTCCTGAAACCGGTTTCCTGCAATTCTGCCTTGCTTTCAAATCCTCTTCGTTGCCTTCCCTCAATATATTTGTGGACAAGAGTTATCATTTACAACTTTGCAGGTTTGTGAATTGCAGTGCCCCTGAGCTCCATTTGTCAACTCGCTTTTTTGGGAGCTCGCGCAAAAGCGCAGGATTGCTTCAGGCCCTATTCTGGTTCCGGGGGCCAGGCTGAGCCTGTGGTTCATTCTTCTTCCTGATGGGAAAATAGAGTGACCTGTGCCTGTCCCAACACCTAGAGCTAGTCTCTCATTGGTTCCCCCTCTTCCCGTTCATCCTGAGGACAAATTGCAACCTGTACGAAACAGGAGGTCAACGGTGCTGATTCTCCACGTAGGGAGATTGTTAGTGAAGCGGCTGGAATGGCGAACCCGAGCACAAGGAGAGGAGAAATGAGGTGCGTTTTAGAAACCTTTCCCGATCACACGGTGTACCATCTTCTGGGTTTCCCAGGCATGTTTTCGATGTAGGAAGATGCCCTTGAACCTGGAGATTTGGGACCCATGGCATGGGTACCACGCAGTATTACTTTAAAGGGTCTGCGTTTGCTCACCCAACCTCACCAATCCTCTCAGCCCCAAGAGTGTCCAGCCTTATGTCTCATCCAGCTGTGGGTCTAGATATGGTCAATCCAGGTTGCATCAGAGCCCCTGAACGGATTTTGTAAGAATTTCTCTCTCTTTCACTGTCTTTGTTTTATGGGGTTTTTTTTTAAAGTAGTCTATTTTTATAAGGGGGTTTAGCTTCTTTTCCGTGCTGTGTTTATGCCGCTTTACACCCTCTTGATTCACTTCCAGAGAGATATCAATACATAGGTTTTAAGACTCTTCTTAGTCAGATATATTCTTGGGCGGTGAATAGGCGGTGTTGAGTCCAGTTCACTGAGCAGGGAGTAGGTCTTGTCTATTAAATATTTGGCTTGTGGAACGGTATCTGAGCTAATTTCAAACCCTTGTTTTATGCATCGCCCCACCTCAGCTTTCCCGTTAAGCAGCCATAGTGTGTTTTCTAAATGTGTGACTCTGTTCTGTTTTAGAATTCAGTTCAGGTGTAGAGATTTTGACATTCCCTCTACAAGTGATAACTTAGGATAAGTTTCCTTTTCTGTGTGACTTACTTCACTTAGAGTCATTGTCCCTAAATCCACTCATCATGCTGCTACTAGCCTTATGACACTGATTTCATGGCTGAGTGATATTCCATTGTGCATAAGTACCACAACTTCTTTATCCATTTTTCTCTTTCCTGGGATATTTAAGGTGTACCGAAGTGGAGATTCTTGGAAACAGAGCAGCCCTAAACTTTGGGGTGCCTGTGTCTTGTTGATTTTTAGGTTTCCCGATTTCTACGCCCATGAGTGGAAGTGCCCTATGCTCTCTAAGCTGTGTTTATTATACGTTTCAGGACGCAGCGTACACTTCTCCAGAGTGGCTGTTGGCAATTTCCACCCCGCCCATCAGCGTAGCAAGGCTCCCATGTCTCCATGGGCTGTCCTGCATTTCCGGTTTTTACACTTTTTTCAGCATGGCCCTTTTGACCGCTGGCAAGCCAGACTTCTTTGTAGCGCCGATTTGCCTTTCCGGCTTGCTTGGTTGGCCAAAAAGGGCGTATGCGTTTTTTCCTGAATGTATTCAGGAAAAAACGCATACGCCCTTTTTGGCCAAGGGCATCATTGTCAACGCTTTGCCGCTTTTCATGTGCTTTCAAGGCGAGTCGAATCTACCTCCTGAAATCGGTTTCCTGCAATTCTGCCTTGCTTTCAAATCCTCTTCGTTGCCTTCCCTCAATATATTTGTGGACAAGAGTTATCATTTACAACTCTGCAGGTTTGTGAATTGCAGTGCCCCTGAGCTCCATTTGTCAACTCGCTTTTTTGGGAGCTGGCCGCAAAAGCGCAGGATTGCTTCAGGCCCTATTCTGGTTCCGGGGGGCAGGCTGAGCCTGTGGTTCATTCTTCTTCCTGATGGGAAAATAGAGTGACCTGTGCCTGTCCCAACACTTAGAGCTAGTCTCTCATTGGTTCCCCCTCTTCCCGTTCATCCTCGGGACAAATTGCGACCTGTACGAAACAGGAGGTCAACGGTGCTGATTCTCCACGTAGGGAGATTGTTAGTGAAGCGGCTGGAATGGCGAACCCGAGCACAAGGAGAGGAGAAATGAGGTGCGTTTTAGAAACCTTTCCCGATCACACGGTGTACCATCTTCTGGGTTTCCCAGGCATGTTTTCGATGTAGGAAGATGCCCTTGAACCTGGAGATTTGGGACCCATGGCATGGGTACCATGCAGTATTACTTTAAAGGGTCTGCATTTGCTCACCCAACCTCACCAATCCTCTCAGCCCCAAGAGTGTCCAGCCTTATGTCTCATCCAGCTGTGGGTCTAGATATGGTCAATCCAGGTTGCATCAGAGCCCCTGAACGGATTTTGTAAGAATTTCTCTCTCTTTCACTGTCTTTGTTTTATGGGTTTTTTTTTTAAGTAGCTTATTTTTATAACGGGATTTAGCTGCTTTTCCCTGCTGTGTTTATGCCGCTTTACACCCTCTTGATTCACTTCCAGAGAGATATCAATACATAGGTTTTAAGACTCTTCCTAGTCAGATATATTCTTGGGCGGTGAATAGGGGGTGTTGAGTCCAGTTCACTGAGCAGGGAGTAGGTCTTGTCTATTACATATTTGGCTTGTGGAACGGTATCTGAGCTAATTTCAAACCCTTGTTTTATGCATCGCCCCACCTCACCTTTCCCGTTAAGCAGCCATAGTGTGTTTTCTAAATGTGTGACTCTGTTGTGTTTTGGAATTCAGTTCAGGTGTAGCGATTTTGACATTCCCTCTATAAGTGATATCTTAGGATAAGTGTCCTTTTCTGTGTGACTTACTTCACTTAGAGTCATCGTCCCTAAATCCACTCATCATGCTGCTACTAGCCTTATGACACTGATTTATGGCTGAGTGATATTCCATTGTGCATAAGTACCACAACTTCTTTATCCATTTTTCTCTTTCCTGGGATATTTAAGGTGTACCGAAGTGGAGGTTCTTGGAAACAGTGCAGCCCTAAACTTTGGGGTGCCTGTGTCTTGTTGATTTTTAGGTTTCCCGATTTTACGCCCATGAGTGGAAGTGCCCTATGCTCTCTAAGCTGTGTTTATTCCATGTTTCAGGACGCAGCGTACACTTCTCCAGAGTGGCTGTTGGCAATTTCCATCCCGCCCATCAGCGTAGCAAGGCTCCCATGTCTCCATGGCCTGTCCTGCATTTCCGGTTTTTACACTTTTTTCAGCATGGCCCTTTTGACCTCTGGCAAGCGAGACTTCTTTGTAGCGCCGATTTGTCTTTCTGGCTTGCTTGGTTGGCCAAAAAGGGCGTATGCGTTTTTTCCTGAATATATTCAGGAAAAAACGCATACGCCCTTTTTGGCCAAGGGCATCATTGTCAAAGCTTTGCAGCTTTTCATGTGCTTTCAAGGCGAGTCGAATCTACCTCCTGAAACCGGTTTCCTGCAATTCTGCCTTGCTTTCAAATCCTCTTCGTTGACTTACCTCAATATATTTGTGGACAAGAGTTATCATTTACAACTTTGCAGGTTTGTGAATTGCAGTGCCCCTGAGCTCCATTTGTCAACTCGCTTTTTTGGGAGCTCACGCAAAAGCGCAGGATTGCTTCAGGCCCTATTCTGGTTCCGGGGGCCAGGCTGAGCCTGTGGTTCATTCTTCTTCCTGATGGGAAAATAGAGTGACCTGTGCCTGTCCCAACACCTAGAGCTAGTCTCTCATTGGTTCCCCCTCTTCCCGTGCATCCTGAGGACAAATTGCAACCTGTACGAAACAGGAGGTCAACGGTGCTGATTCTCCACGTAGGGAGATTGTTAGTGAAGCGGCTGGAATGGCGAACCCGAGCACAAGGAGAGGAGAAATGAGGTGCGTTTTAGAAACCTTTCCCGATCACACGGTGTACCATCTTCTGGGTTTCCCAGGCATGTTTTCGATGTAGGAAGATGCCCTTGAACCTGGAGATTTGGGACCCATGGCATGGGTACCACGCAGTATTACTTTAAAGGGTCTGCGTTTGCTCACCCAACCTCACCAATCCTCTCAGCCCCAAGTGTGTCCAGCCTTATGTCTCATCCAGCTGTGGGTCTAGATATGGTCAATCCAGGTTGCATCAGAGCCCCTGAACGGATTTTGTAAGAATTTCTCTCTCTTTCACTGTCTTTGTTTTATGGGGTTTTTTTTTAAGTAGTCTATTTTTATAATGGGGTTTAGCTGCTTTTCCCTGCTGTGTTTATGCCGCTTTACACCCTCTTGATTCACTTCCAGAGAGATATCAATACATAGGTTTTAAGACTCTTCTTAGTCAGATATATTCTTGGGCGGTGAATAGGGGGTGTTGAGTCCAGTTCACTGAGCAGGGAGTAGGTCTTGTCTATTAAATATTTGGCTTGTGGAACGGTATCTGAGCTAATTTCAAACCCTTGTTTTATGCATCGCCCCACCTCACCTTTCCCGTTAAGCAGCCATAGTGTGTTTTCTAAATGTGTGACTCTGTTCTGTTTTAGAATTCAGTTCAGGTGTAGAGATTTTGACATTCCCTCTATAAGTGATATCTTAGGATAAGTGTCCTTTTCTGTGTGACTTACTTCACTTAGAGTCATCGTCCCTAAATCCACTCATCATGCTGCTACTAGCCTTATGACACTGATTTATGGCTGAGTGATATTCCATTGTGCATAAGTACCACAACTTCTTTATCCATTTTTCTCTTTCCTGGGATATTTAAGGTGTACCGAAGTGGAGGTTCTTGGAAACAGAGCAGCCCTAAACTTTGGGGTGCCTGTGTCTTGTTGAATTTTAGGTTTCCCGATTTCTACGCCCATGAGTGGAAGTGCCCTATGCTCTCTAAGCTGTGTTTATTACATGTTTCAGGACGCAGCGTACACTTCTCCAGAGTGGCTGTTGGCAATTTCCATCCCGCCCATCAGCGTAGCAAGGCTCCCATGTCTCCATGGCCTGTCCTGCATTTCCGGTTTTTACACTTTTTTCAGCATGGCCCTTTTGACCTCTGGCATGCCAGACTTCTTTGTAGCGCCGATTTGCCTTTCCGGCTTGCTTGGTTGGCCAAAAAGGGCGTATGCGTTTTTTCCTGAATATATTCAGGAAAAAACGCATACGCCCTTTTTGGCCAAGGGCATCATTGTCAACGCTTTGCTGCTTTTCATGTGCTTTCAAGGCGAGTCGAATCTACCTCCTGAAACCGGTTTCCTGCAATTCTGCCTTGCTTTCAAATCCTCTTTGTTGCCTTCCCTCAATATATTTGTGGACGAGAGTTATCATTTACAACTCTGCAGGTTTGTGAATTGCAGTGCCCCTGAGCTCCATTTGTCAACTCGCTTTTTTGGGAGCTGGCCGCAAAAGCGCAGGATTGCTTCAGGCCCTATTCTGGTTCCGGGGGGCAGGCTGAGCCTGTGGTTCATTCTTCTTCCTGATGGGAAAATAGAGTGACCTGTGCCTGTCCCAACACCTAGAGCTAGTCTCTCATTGGTTCCCCCTCTTCCCGTTCATCCTCGGGACAAATTGCGACCTGTACGAAACAGGAGGTCAACGGTGCTGATTCTCCACGTAGGGAGATTGTTAGTGAAGCGGCTGGAATGGCGAACCCGAGCACAAGGAGAGGAGAAATGAGGTGCGTTTTAGAAACCTTTCCCGATCACACGGTGTACCATCTTCTGGGTTTCCCAGGCATGTTTTCGATGTAGGAAGATGCCCTTGAACCTGGAGATTTGGGACCCATGGCATGGGTACCACGCAGTATTACTTTAAAGGGTCTGCGTTTGCTCACCCAACCTCACCAATCCTCTCAGCCCCAAGAGTGTCCAGCCTTATGTCTCATCCAGCTGTGGGTCTAGATATGGTCAATGCAGGTTGCATCAGAGCCCCTGAACGGATTTTGTAAGAATTTCTCTCTCTTTCACTGTCTTTGTTTTATGGGGTTTTTTTTTTTAAGTAGTCAATTTTTATAAGGGGGTTTAGCTTCTTTTCCTTGCTGTGTTTATGCCGCTTTACGCCCTCTTGATTCACTTCCAGAGAGATATCAATACATAGGTTTTAAGACTCTTCCTAGTCAGATATATTCTTGGGCGGTGAATAGGGGGTGTTGAGTCCAGTTCACTGAGCAGGGAGTAGGTCTTGTCTATTACATATTTGGCTTGTGGAACGGTATCTGAGCTAATTTCAAACCCTTGTTTTATGCATCGCCCCACCTCACCTTTCCCGTTAAGCAGCCATAGTGTGTTTTCTAAATGTGTGACTCTGTTGTGTTTTGGAATTCAGTTCAGGTGTAGCGATTTTGACATTCCCTCTATAAGTGATATCTTAGGATAAGTGTCCTTTTCTGTGTGACTTACTTCACTTAGAGTCATCGTCCCTAAATCCACTCATCATGCAACTACTAGCCTTATGACACTGATTTATGGCTGAGTGATATTCCATTGTGCATAAGTACCACAACTTCTTTATCCATTTTTCTCTTTCCTGGGATATTTAAGGTGTACCGAAGTGGAGGTTCTTGGAAACAGTGCAGCCCTAAACTTTGGGGTGCCTGTGTCTTGTTGATTTTTAGGTTTCCCGATTTTACGCCCATGAGTGGAAGTGCCCTATGCTCTCTAAGCTGTGTTTATTCCATGTTTCAGGACGCAGCGTACACTTCTCCAGAGTGGCTGTTGGCAATTTCCATCCCGCCCATCAGCGTAGCAAGGCTCCCATGTCTCCATGGCCTGTCCTGCATTTCTGGTTTTTACACATTTTTCAGCATGGCCCTTTTGACCTCTGGCAAGCGAGACTTCTTTGTAGCGCCGATTTGTCTTTCTGGCTTGCTTGGTTGGCCAAAAAGGGCGTATGCGTTTTTTTCTGAATATATTCAGGAAAAAACGCATACGCCCTTTTTGGCCAAGGGCATCATTGTCAAAGCTTTGCCGCTTTTCATGTGCTTTCAACGCGAGTCGAATCTACCTCCTGAAACCGGTTTCCTGCAATTCTGCCTTGCTTTCAAATCCTCTTCGTTGCCTTCCCTCAATATATTTGTGGACAAGAGTTATCATTTAAAACTTTGCAGGTTTGTGAATTGCAGTGCCCCTGAGCTCCATTTGTCAACTCGCTTTTTTGGGAGCTCGCGCAAAAGCGCAGGATTGCTTCAGGCCCTATTCTGGTTCCGGGGGCCAGGCTGAGCCTGTGGTTCATTCTTCTTCCTGATGGGAAAATAGAGTGACCTGTGCCTGTCCCAACACCTAGAGCTAGTCTCTCATTGGTTCCCCCTCTTCCCGTTCATCCTCGGGACAAATTGCGAACTGTACGAAACAGGAGGTCAACGGTGCTGATTCTCCACGTAGGGAGATTGTTAGTGAAGCGGCTGGAATGGCGAACCCGAGCACAAGGAGAGGAGAAATGAGGTGCGTTTTAGAAACCTTTCCCGATCACACGGTGTACCATCTTCTGGGTTTCCCAGGCATGTTTTCGATGTAGGAAGATGCCCTTGAACCTGGAGATTTGGGACCCATGGCATGGGTACCACACAGTATTACTTTAAAGGGTCTGCGTTTGCTCACCCAACCTCACCAATCCTCTCAGCCCCAAGAGTGTCCAGCCTTATGTCTCATCCAGCTGTGGGTCTAGATATGGTCAATGCAGGTTGCATCAGAGCCCCTGAACGGATTTTGTAAGAATTTCTCTCTCTTTCACTGTCTTTGTTTTATGGGGTTTTTTTTTTAAGTAGTCAATTTTTATAAGGGGGTTTAGCTTCTTTTCCTTGCTGTGTTTATGCCGCTTTACGCCCTCTTGATTCACTTCCAGAGAGATATCAATACATAGGTTTTAAGACTCTTCCTAGTCAGATATATTCTTGGGCGGTGAATAGGGGGTGTTGAGTCCAGTTCACTGAGCAGGGAGTAGGTCTTGTCTATTACATATTTGGCTTGTGGAACGGTATCTGAGCTAATTTCAAACCCTTGTTTTATGCATCGCCCCACCTCACCTTTCCCGTTAAGCAGCCATAGTGTGTTTTCTAAATGTGTGACTCTGTTGTGTTTTGGAATTCAGTTCAGGTGTAGCGATTTTGACATTCCCTCTATAAGTGATATCTTAGGATAAGTGTCCTTTTCTGTGTGACTTACTTCACTTAGAGTCATCGTCCCTAAATCCACTCATCATGCTGCTACTAGCCTTATGACACTGATTTATGGCTGAGTGATATTCCATTGTGCATAAGTACCACAACTTCTTTATCCATTTTTCTCTTTCCTGGGATATTTAAGGTGTACCGAAGTGGAGGTTCTTGGAAACAGAGCAGCCCTAAACTTTGGGGTGCCTGTGTCTTGTTGATTTTTAGGTTTCCTGATTTACGCCCATGAGTGGAAGTGCCCTATGCTCTCTAAGCTGTGTTTATTCCATGTTTCAGGACGCAGCGTACACTTCTCCAGAGTGGCTGTTGGCAATTTCCATCCCGCCCATCAGCGTAGCAAGGCTCCCATGTCTCCATGGCCTGTCCTGCATTTCCGGTTTTTACACTTTTTTCAGCATGGCCCTTTTGACCTCTGGCAAGCCAGACTTCTTTGTAGCGCCGATTTGTCTTTCTGGCTTGCTTGGTTGGCCAAAAAGGGCGTATGCGTTTTTTCCTGAATATATTCAGGAAAAAACGCATACGCCCTTTTTGGCCAAGGGCATCATTGTCAACGCTTTGCCGCTTTTCATGTGCTTTCAAGGCGAGTCGAATCTACCTCCTGAAACCGGTTTCCTGCAATTCTGCCTTGCTTTCAAATCCTCTTCGTTGCCTTCCCTCAATATATTTGTGGACGAGAGTTATCATTTACAACTCTGCAGGTTTGTGAATTGCAGTGCCCCTGAGCTCCATTTGTCAACTCGCTTTTTTGGGAGCTGGCCGCAAAAGCGCAGGATTGCTTCAGGCCTTATTCTGGTTCCGGGGGGCAGGCTGAGCATGTGGTTCATTCTTCTTCCTGATGGGAAAATAGGGTGACCTGTGCCTGTCCCAACACCTAGAGCTAGTCTCTAATTGGTTCCCCCTCTTCCCGTTCATCCTCGGGACAAATTGCGACCTGTACGAAACAGGAGGTCAACGGTGCTGATTCTCCACGTAGGGAGATTGTTAGTGAAGCGGCTGGAATGGCGAACCCGAGCACAAGGAGAGGAGAAATGAGGTGCGTTTTAGAAACCTTTCCCGATCACACGGTGTACCATCTTCTGGGTTTCCCAGGCATGTTTTCGATGTAGGAAGATGCCCTTGAACCTGGAGATTTGGGACCCATGGCATGGGTACCACGCAGTATTACTTTAAAGGGTCTGCGTTTGCTCACCCAACCTCACCAATCCTCTCAGCCCCAAGAGTGTCCAGCCTTATGTCTCATCCAGCTGTGGGTCTAGATATGGTCAATGCAGTTTGCATCAGAGCCCCTGAACGGATTTTGTAAGAATTTCTCTCTCTTTCACTGTCTTTGTTTTATGGGTTTTTTTTTAAGTAGTCAATTTTTATAAGGGGGTTTAGCTTCTTTTCCTTGCTGTGTTTATGCCGCTTTACACCCTCTTGATTCACTTCCAGAGAGATATCAATACATAGGTTTTAAGACTCTTCCTAGTCAGATATATTCTTGGGCGGTGAATAGGGGGTGTTGAGTCCAGTTCACTGAGCAGGGAGTAGGTCTTGTCTATTACATATTTGGCTTGTGGAACGGTATCTGAGCTAATTTCAAACCCTTGTTTTATGCATCGCCCCACCTCAGCTTTCCCGTTAAGCAGCCATAGTGTGTTTTCTAAATGTGTGACTCTGTTCTGTTTTGCAATTCAATTCAGGTGTAGCGATTTTGACATTCCCTCTACAAGTGATAACTTAGGATAAGTTTCCTTTTCTGTGTGACTTACTTCACTTAGAGTCATCGTCCGTAAATCCACTCATCATGCTGCTACTAGCCTTATGACACTGATTTATGGCTGAGTGATATTCCATTGTGCATAAGTACCACAACTTCTTTATCCATTTTTCTCTTTCCTGGGATATTTAAGGTGTACCGTAGTGGAGGTTCTTGGAAACAGTGCAGCCCTAAACTTTGGGGTGCCTGTGTCTTGTTGATTTTTAGGTTTCCCGATTTCTACGCCCATGAGTGGAAGTGCCCTATGCTCTCTAAGCTGTGTTTATTACATGTTTCAGGACGCAGCATACACTTCTCCAGAGTGGCTGTTGGCAATTTCCATCCCGCCCATCAGCGTAGCAAGGCTCCCATGTCTCCATGGCCTGTCCTTCATTTCCGGGTTTACACTTTTTTCAGCATGGCCCTTTTGACCTCTGGAAAGCGAGACTTCTTTGTAGCGCCGATTTGTCTTTCTGGCTTGCTTGGTTGGCCAAAAAGGCCTATGCGTTTTTTCCTGAATATATTCAGGAAAAAACGCATACGCCCTTTTTGGCCACGGGCATCATTGTCAACGCTTTGCCGCTTTTCATGTGCTTTCAAGGCGAGTCGAATCTACCTCCTGAAACCGGTTTCCTGCAATTCTGCCTTGCTTTCAAATCCTCTTCGTTGCCTTCCCTCAATATATTTGTGGACAAGAGTTATCATTTACAACTTTGCAGGTTTGTGAATTGCAGTGCCCCTGAGCTCCATTTGTCAACTCGCTTTTTTGGGAGCTCGCGCAAAAGCGCAGGATTGCTTCAGGCCCTATTCTGGTTCCGGGGGCCAGGCTGAGCCTGTGGTTCATTCTTCTTCCTGATGGGAATATAGAGTGACCTGTGCCTGTCCCAACACCTAGAGCTAGTCTCTCATTGGTTCCCCCTCTTCCCGTTTATCCTGAGGACAAATTGCAACCTGTACGAAACAGCAGGTCAACGGTGCTGATTCTCCACGTAGGGAGATTGTTAGTGAAGCGGCTGGAATGGCGAACCCGAGCACAAGGAGAGGAGAAATGAGGTGCGTTTTAGAAACCTTTCCCGATCACACGGTGTACCATCTTCTGGGTTTCCCAGGCATGTTTTCGATGTAGGAAGATGCCCTTGAACCTGGAGATTTGGGACCCATGGCATGGGTACCACGCAGTATTACTTTAAAGGGTCTGCGTTTGCTCACCCAACCTCACCAATCCTCTCAGCCCCAAGTGTGTCCAGCCTTATGTCTCATCCAGCTGTGGGTCTAGATATGGTCAATCCAGGTTGCATCAGAGCCCCTGAACGGATTTTGTAAGAATTTCTCTCTCTTTCACTGTCTTTGTTTTATGGGGTTTTTTTTTAAGTAGTCTATTTTTATAATGGGGTTTAGCTGCTTTTCCCTGCTGTGTTTATGCCGCTTTACACCCTCTTGATTCACTTCCAGAGAGATATCAATACATAGGTTTTAAGACTCTTCTTAGTCAGATATATTCTTGGGCGGTGAATAGGGGGTGTTGAGTCCAGTTCACTGAGCAGGGAGTAGGTCTTGTCTATTAAATATTTGGCTTGTGGAACGGTATCTGAGCTAATTTCAAACCCTTGTTTTATGCATCGCCCCACCTCACCTTTCCCGTTAAGCAGCCATAGTGTGTTTTCTAAATGTGTGACTCTGTTCTGTTTTAGAATTCAGTTCAGGTGTAGAGATTTTGACATTCCCTCTATAAGTGATATCTTAGGATAAGTGTCCTTTTCTGTGTGAATTACTTCACTTAGAGTCATCGTCCCTAAATCCACTCATCATGCTGCTACTAGCCTTATGACACTGATTTATGGCTGAGTGATATTCCATTGTGCATAAGTACCACAACTTCTTTATCCATTTTTCTCTTTCCTGGGATATTTAAGGTGTACCGAAGTGGAGGTTCTTGGAAACAGAGCAGCCCTAAACTTTGGGGTGCCTGTGTCTTGTTGAATTTTAGGTTTCCCGATTTCTACGCCCATGAGTGGAAGTGCCCTATGCTCTCTAAGCTGTGTTTATTACATGTTTCAGGACGCAGCGTACACTTCTCCAGAGTGGCTGTTGGCAATTTCCACCCCGCCCATCAGCGTAGCAAGGCTCCCATGTCTCCATGGCCTGTCCTGCATTTCCGGTTTTTACACTTTTTTCAGCATGGCCCTTTTGACCTCTGGCATGCCAGACTTCTTTGTAGCGCCGATTTGCCTTTCCGGCTTGCTTGGTTGGCCAAAAAGGGCGTATGCGTTTTTTCCTGAATATATTCAGGAAAAAACGCATACGCCCTTTTTGGCCAAGGGCATCATTGTCAACGCTTTGCTGCTTTTCATGTGCTTTCAAGGCGAGTCGAATCTACCTCCTGAAACCGGTTTCCTGCAATTCTGCCTTGCTTTCAAATCCTCTTTGTTGCCTTCCCTCAATATATTTGTGGACGAGAGTTATCATTTACAACTCTGCAGGTTTGTGAATTGCAGTGCCCCTGAGCTCCATTTGTCAACTCGCTTTTTTGGGAGCTGGCCGCAAAAGCGCAGGATTGCTTCAGGCCCTATTCTGGTTCCGGGGGGCAGGCTGAGCCTGTGGTTCATTCTTCTTCCTGATGGGAAAATAGAGTGACCTGTGCCTGTCCCAACACCTAGAGCTAGTCTCTCATTGGTTCCCCCTCTTCCCGTTCATCCTCGGGACAAATTGCGACCTGTACGAAACAGGAGGTCAACGGTGCTGATTCTCCACGTAGGGAGATTGTTAGTGAAGCGGCTGGAATGGCGAACCCGAGCACAAGGAGAGGAGAAATGAGGTGCGTTTTAGAAACCTTTCCCGATCACACGGTGTACCATCTTCTGGGTTTCCCAGGCATGTTTTCGATGTAGGAAGATGCCCTTGAACCTGGAGATTTGGGACCCATGGCATGGGTACCACGCAGTATTACTTTAAAGGGTCTGCGTTTGCTCACCCAACCTCACCAATCCTCTCAGCCCCAAGAGTGTCCAGCCTTATGTCTCATCCAGCTGTGGGTCTAGATATGGTCAATGCAGGTTGCATCAGAGCCCCTGAACGGATTTTGTAAGAATTTCTCTCTCTTTCACTGTCTTTGTTTTATGGGGTTTTTTTTTTAAGTAGTCAATTTTTATAAGGGGGTTTAGCTGCTTTTCCTTGCTGTGTTTATGCCGCTTTACGCCCTCTTGATTCACTTCCAGAGAGATATCAATACATAGGTTTTAAGACTCTTCCTAGTCAGATATATTCTTGGGCGGTGAATAGGGGGTGTTGAGTCCAGTTCACTGAGCAGGGAGTAGGTCTTGTCTATTACATATTTGGCTTGTGGAACGGTATCTGAGCTAATTTCAAACCCTTGTTTTATGCATCGCCCCACCTCACCTTTCCCGTTAAGCAGCCATAGTGTGTTTTCTAAATGTGTGACTCTGTTGTGTTTTGGAATTCAGTTCAGGTGTAGCGATTTTGACATTCCCTCTATAAGTGATATCTTAGGATAAGTGTCCTTTTCTGTGTGACTTACTTCACTTAGAGTCATCGTCCCTAAATCCACTCATCATGCAACTACTAGCCTTATGACACTGATTTATGGCTGAGTGATATTCCATTGTGCATAAGTACCACAACTTCTTTATCCATTTTTCTCTTTCCTGGGATATTTAAGGTGTACCGAAGTGGAGGTTCTTGGAAACAGAGCAGCCCTAAACTTTGGGGTGCCTGTGTCTTGTTGAATTTTAGGTTTCCCGATTTCTACGCCCATGAGTGGAAGTGCCCTATGCTCTCTAAGCTGTGTTTATTACATGTTTCAGGACGCAGCGTACACTTCTCCAGAGTGGCTGTTGGCAATTTCCACCCCGCCCATCAGCGTAGCAAGGCTCCCATGTCTCCATGGCCTGTCCTGCATTTCCGGTTTTTACACTTTTTTCAGCATGGCCCTTTTGACCTCTGGCATGCCAGACTTCTTTGTAGCGCCGATTTGCCTTTCCGGCTTGCTTGGTTGGCCAAAAAGGGCGTATGCGTTTTTTCCTGAATATATTCAGGAAAAAACGCATACGCCCTTTTTGGCCAAGGGCATCATTGTCAACGCTTTGCCGCTTTTCATGTGCTTTCAAGGCGAGTCGAATCTACCTCCTGAAACCGGTTTCCTGCAATTCTGCCTTGCTTTCAAATCCTCTTTGTTGCCTTCCCTCAATATATTTGTGGACGAGAGTTATCATTTACAACTCTGCAGGTTTGTGAATTGCAGTGCCCCTGAGCTCCATTTGTCAACTCGCTTTTTTGGGAGCTGGCCGCAAAAGCGCAGGATTGCTTCAGGCCCTATTCTGGTTCCGGGGGGCAGGCTGAGCCTGTGGTTCATTCTTCTTCCTGATGGGAAAATAGAGTGACCTGTGCCTGTCCCAACACCTAGAGCTAGTCTCTCATTGGTTCCCCCTCTTCCCGTTCATCCTCGGGACAAATTGCGACCTGTACGAAACAGGAGGTCAACGGTGCTGATTCTCCACGTAGGGAGATTGTTAGTGAAGCGGCTGGAATGGCGAACCCGAGCACAAGGAGAGGAGAAATGAGGTGCGTTTTAGAAACCTTTCCCGATCACACGGTGTACCATCTTCTGGGTTTCCCAGGCATGTTTTCGATGTAGGAAGATGCCCTTGAACCTGGAGATTTGGGACCCATGGCATGGGTACCACGCAGTATTACTTTAAAGGGTCTGCGTTTGCTCACCCAACCTCACCAATCCTCTCAGCCCCAAGAGTGTCCAGCCTTATGTCTCATCCAGCTGTGGGTCTAGATATGGTCAATGCAGTTTGCATCAGAGCCCCTGAACGGATTTTGTAAGAATTTCTCTCTCTTTCACTGTCTTTGTTTTATGGGTTTTTTTTTTAAGTAGTCAATTTTTATAAGGGGGTTTAGCTTCTTTTCCTTGCTGTGTTTATGCCGCTTTACACCCTCTTGATTCACTTCCAGAGAGATATCAATACATAGGTTTTAAGACTCTTCCTAGTCAGATATATTCTTGGGCGGTGAATAGGGGGTGTTGAGTCCAGTTCACTGAGCAGGGAGTAGGTCTTGTCTATTACATATTTGGCTTGTGGAACGGTATCTGAGCTAATTTCAAACCCTTGTTTTATGCATCGCCCCACCTCAGCTTTCCCGTTAAGCAGCCATAGTGTGTTTTCTAAATGTGTGACTCTGTTCTGTTTTGCAATTCAATTCAGGTGTAGCGATTTTGACATTCCCTCTACAAGTGATAACTTAGGATAAGTTTCCTTTTCTGTGTGACTTACTTCACTTAGAGTCATCGTCCGTAAATCCACTCATCATGCTGCTACTAGCCTTATGACACTGATTTATGGCTGAGTGATATTCCATTGTGCATAAGTACCACAACTTCTTTATCCATTTTTCTCTTTCCTGGGATATTTAAGGTGTACCGTAGTGGAGGTTCTTGGAAACAGTGCAGCCCTAAACTTTGGGGTGCCTGTGTCTTGTTGATTTTTAGGTTTCCCGATTTCTACGCGCGTGAGTGGAAGTGCCCTATGCTCTCTAAGCTGTGTTTATTACATGTTTCAGGACGCAGCATACACTTCTCCAGAGTGGCTGTTGGCAATTTCCATCCCGCCCATCAGCGTAACAAGGCTCCCATGTCTCCATGGCCTGTACTGCATTTCCGGTTTTTACACTTTTTTCAGCATGGCCCTTTTGACCTCTGGCAAGCGAGACTTCTTTGTAGCGCCGATTTGTCTTTCTGGCTTGCTTGGTTGGCCAAAAAGGGCGTATGCGTTTTTTCCTGAATATATTCAGGAAAAAACGCATACGCCCTTTTTGGCCAAGGGCATCATTGTCAAAGCTTTGCCGCTTTTCATGTGCTTTCAAGGCGAGTCAAATCTACCTCCTGAAACCGGTTTCCTGCAATTCTGCCTTGCTTTCAAATCCTCTTCGTTGCCTTCCCTCAATATATTTGTGGACAAGAGTTATCATTTACAACTTTGCAGGTTTGTGAATTGCAGTGCCCCTGAGCTCCATTTGTCAACTCGCTTTTTTGGGAGCTCGCGCAAAAGCGCAGGATTGCTTCAGGCCCTATTCTGGTTCCGGGGGCCAGGCAGAGCCTGTGGTTCATTCTTCTTCCTGATGGGAAAATAGAGTGACCTGTGCCTGTCCCAACACCTAGAGCTAGTCTCTCATTGGTTCCCCCTCTTCCCGTTCATCCTGAGGACAAATTGCAACCTGTACGAAACAGGAGGTCAACGGTGCTGATTCTCCACGTAGGGAGATTGTTAGTGAAGCGGCTGGAATGGCGAACCCGAGCACAAGGAGAGGAGAAATGAGGTGCGTTTTAGAAACCTTTCCCGATCACACGGTGTACCATCTTCTGGGTTTCCCAGGCATGTTTTCGATGTAGGAAGATGCCCTTGAACCTGGAGATTTGGGACCCATGGCATGGGTACCACGCAGTATTACTTTAAAGGGTCTGCGTTTGCTCACCCAACCTCACCAATCCTCTCAGCCCCAAGAGTGTCCAGCCTTATGTCTCATCCAGCTGTGGGTCTAGATATGGTCAATCCAGGTTGCATCAGAGCCCCTGAACGGATTTTGTAAGAATTTCTCTCTCTTTCACTGTCTTTGTTTTATGGGTTTTTTTTTAAGTAGCTTATTTTTATAACGGGATTTAGCTGCTTTTCCCTGCTGTGTTTATGCCGCTTTACACCCTCTTGATTCACTTCCAGAGAGATATCAATACATAGGTTTTAAGACTCTTCTTAGTCAGATATATTCTTGGGCAGTGAATAGGGGGTGTTGAGTCCAGTTCACTGAGCAGGGAGTAGGTCTTGTCTATTAAATATTTGGCTTGTGGAACGGTATCTGAGCTAATTTCAAACCCTTGTTTTATGCATCGCCCCACCTCACCTTTCCCGTTAAGCAGCCATAGTGTGTTTTCTAAATGTGTGACTCTCTTCTGTTTTAGAATTCAGTTCAGGTGTAGAGATTTTGACATTCCCTCTACAAGTGATAACTTAGGATAAGTTTCCTTTTCTGTGTGACTTACTTCACTTAGAGTCATTGTCCCTAAATCCACTCATCATGCTGCTACTAGCCTTATGACACTGATTTCATGGCTGAGTGATATTCCATTGTGCATAAGTACCACAACTTCTTTATCCATTTTTCTCTTTCCTGGGATATTTAAGGTGTACCGAAGTGGAGGTTCTTGGAAACAGAGCAGCCCTAAACTTTGGGGTGCCTGTGTCTTGTTGAATTTTAGGTTTCCCGATTTCTACGCCGATGAGTGGAAGTGCCCTATGCTCTCTAAGTTGTGTTTATTACATGTTTCAGGAAGCAGCGTACACTTCTCCAGAGTGCTGTTGGCAATTTCCACCCCGCCCATCAGCGTAGCAAGGCTCCCATGTCTCCATGGCCTGTCCTGCATTTCCGGTTTTTACACTTTTTTCAGCATGGCCCTTTTGACCGCTGGCAAGCCAGACTTCTTTGTAGCGCCGATTTGCCTTTCCGGCTTGCTTGGTTGGCCAAAAAGGGCGTATGCGTTTTTTCCTGAATATATTCAGGAAAAAACGCATACGCCCTTTTTGGCCAAGGGCATCATTGTCAACGCTTTGCCGCTTTTCATGTGCTTTCAAGGCGAGTCGAATCTACCTCCTGAAACCGGTTTCCTGCAATTCTGCCTTGCTTTGAAATCCTCTTCGTTGCCTTCCCTCAATATATTTGTGGACGAGAGTTATCATTTACAACTCTGCAGGTTTGTGAATTGCAGTGCCCCTGAGCTCCATTTGTCAACTCGCTTTTTTGGGAGCTGGCCGCAAAAGCGCAGGATTGCTTCAGGCCCTATTCTGGTTCCGGGGGGCAGGCTGAGCCTGTGGTTCATTCTTCTTCCTGATGGGAAAATAGAGTGACCTGTGCCTGTCCCAACACCTAGAGCTAGTCTCTCATTGGTCCCCCCTCTTCCCGTTCATCCTCGGGACAAATTGCGAACTGTACGAAACAGGAGGTCAACGGTGCTGATTCTCCACGTAGGGAGATTGTTAGTGAAGCGGCTGGAATGGCGAACCCGAGCACAAGGAGAGGAGAAATGAGGTGCGTTTTAGAAACCTTTCCCGATCACACGGTGTACCATCTTCTGGGTTTCCCAGGCATGTTTTCGATGTAGGAAGATGCCCTTGAACCTGGAGATTTGGGACCCATGGCATGGGTACCACGCAGTATTACTTTAAAGGGTCTGCGTTTGCTCACCCAACCTCACCAATCCTCTCAGCCCCAAGAGTGTCCAGCCTTATGTCTCATCCAGCTGTGGGTCTAGATATGGTCAATCCAGGTTGCATCAGAGCCCCTGAACGGATTTTGTAAGAATTTCTCTCTCTTTCACTGTCTTTGTTTTATGGGTTTTTTTTTAAGTAGCTTATTTTTATAACGGGATTTAGCTGCTTTTCCCTGCTGTGTTTATGCCGCTTTACACCCTCTTGATTCACTTCCAGAGAGATATCAATACATAGGTTTTAAGACTCTTCCTAGTCAGATATAATCTTGGGTGGTGAATAGGGGGTGTTGAGTCCAGTTCACTGAGCAGGGAGTAGGTCTTGTCTATTAAATATTTGGCTTGTGGAACGGTATCTGAGCTAATTTCAAACCCTTGTTTTATGCATCGCCCCACCTCACCTTTCCCGTTAAGCAGCCATAGTGTGTTTTCTAAATGTGTGACTCTGTTCTGTTTTGGAATTCAGTTCAGGTGTAGCGATTTTGACATTCCCTCTATAAGTGATATCTTAGGATAAGTGTCCTTTTCTGTGTGACTTACTTCACTTAGAGTCATCGTCCCTAAATCCACTCATCATGCTGCTACTAGCCTTATGACACTGATTTATGGCTGAGTGATATTCCATTGTGCATAAGTACCACAACTTCTTTATCCATTTTTCTCTTTCCTGGGATATTTAAGGTGTACCGAAGTGGAGGTTCTTGGAAACAGAGCAGCCCTAAACTTTGGGGTGCCTGTGTCTTGTTGATTTTTAGGTTTCCCGATTTCTACGCCCATGAGTGGAAGTGCCCTATGCTCTCTAAGCTGTGTTTATTCCATGTTTCAGGACGCAGCGTACACTTCTCCAGAGTGGCTGTTGGCAATTTCCATCCCGCCCATCAGCGTAGCAAGGCTCCCATGTCTCCATGGCCTGTCCTGCATTTCCGGTTTTTACACTTTTTTCAGCATGGCCCTTTTGACCTCTGGCATGCCAGACTTCTTTGTAGCGCCGATTTGCCTTTCCGGCTTGCTTGGTTGGCCAAAAAGGGCGTATGCGTTTTTTCCTGAATATATTCAGGAAAAAACGCATACGCCCTTTTTGGCCAAGGGCATCATTGTCAACGCTTTGCCGCTTTTCATGTGCTTTCAAGGCGAGTCGAATCTACCTCCTGAAACCGGTTTCCTGCAATTCTGCCTTGCTTTCAAATCCTCTTTGTTGCCTTCCCTCAATACATTTGTGGACGAGAGTTATCATTTACAACTCTGCAGGTTTTTGAATTGCAGTGCCCCTGAGCTCCATTTGTCAACTCGCTTTTTTGGGAGCTGGCCGCAAAAGCGCAGGATTGCTTCAGGCCCTATTCTGGTTCCGGGGGGCAGGCTGAGCCTGTGGTTCATTCTTCTTCCTGATGGGAAAATAGGGTGACCTGTGCCTGTCCCAACACCTAGAGCTAGTCTCTCATTGGTTCCCCCTCTTCCCGTTCATCCTCGGGACAAATTGCGAACTGTACAAAACAGGAGGTCAACGGTGCTGATTCTCCACGTAGGGAGATTGTTAGTGAAGCGGCTGGAATGGCGAACCCGAGCACAAGGAGAGGAGAAATGAGGTGCGTTTTAGAAACCTTTCCCGATCACACGGTGTACCATCTTCTGGGTTTCCCAGGCATGTTTTCGATGTAGGAAGATGCCCTTGAACCTGGAGATTTGGGACCCATGGCATGGGTACCACGCAGTATTACTTTAAAGGGTCTGCGTTTGCTCACCCAACCTCACCAATCCTCTCAGCCCCAAGAGTGTCCAGCCTTATGTCTCATCCAGCTGTGGGTCTAGATATGGTCAATGCAGTTTGCATCAGAGCCCCTGAACGGATTTTGTAAGAATTTCTCTCTCTTTCACTGTCTTTGTTTTATGGGTTTTTTTTTTAAGTAGTCAATTTTTATAAGGGGGTTTAGCTTCTTTTCCTTGCTGTGTTTATGCCGCTTTACGCCCTCTTGATTCACTTCCAGAGAGATATCAATACATAGGTTTTAAGACTCTTCCTAGTCAGATATATTCTTGGGCGGTGAATAGGGGGTGTTGAGTCCAGTTCACTGAGCAGGGAGTAGGTCTTGTCTATTACATATTTGGCTTGTGGAACGGTATCTGAGCTAATTTCAAACCCTTGTTTTATGCATCGCCCCACCTCAGCTTTCCCGTTAAGCAGCCATAGTGTGTTTTCTAAATGTGTGACTCTGTTGTGTTTTGGAATTCAGTTCAGGTGTAGCGATTTTGACATTCCCTCTATAAGTGATATCTTAGGATAAGTGTCCTTTTCTGTGTGACTTACTTCACTTAGAGTCATCGTCCCTAAATCCACTCATCATGCTGCTACTAGCCTTATGACACTGATTTATGGCTGAGTGATATTCCATTGTGCATAAGTACCACAACTTCTTTATCCATTTTTCTCTTTCCTGGGATATTTAAGGTGTACCGTAGTGGAGGTTCTTGGAAACAGTGCAGCCCTAAACTTTGGGGTGCCTGTGTCTTGTTGATTTTTAGGTTTCCCGATTTCTACGCGCGTGAGTGGAAGTGCCCTATGCTCTCTAAGCTGTGTTTATTCCATGTTTCAGGACGCAGCATACACTTCTCCAGAGTGGCTGTTGGCAATTTCCATCCCGCCCATCAGCGTAGCAAGGCTCCCATGTCTCCATGGCCTGTCCTGCATTTCCGGTTTTTACACTTTTTTCAGCATGGCCCTTTTGACCTCTGGCAAGCGAGACTTCTTTGTAGCGCCGATTTGTCTTTCTGGCTTGCTTGGTTGGCCAAAAAGGGCGTATGCGTTTTTTCCTGAATATATTCAGGAAAAAACGCATACGCCCTTTTTGGCCAAGGGCATCATTGTCAACGGTTTGCCGCTTTTCATGTGCTTTCAAGGCGAGTCGAATCTACCTCCTGAAACCGGTTTCCTGCAATTCTGCCTTGCTTTCAAATCCTCTTCGTTGCCTTCCCTCAATATATTTGTGGACAAGAGTTATCATTTACAACTTTGCAGGTTTGTGAATTGCAGTGCCCCTGAGCTCCATTTGTCAACTCGCTTTTTTGGGAGCTCGCGCAAAAGCGCAGGATTGCTTCAGGCCCTATTTTGGTTCCGGGGGCCAGGCTGAGCCTGTGGTTCATTCTTCTTCCTGATGGGAAAATAGAGTGACCTGTGCCTGTCCCAACACCTAGAGCTAGTCTCTCATTGGTCCCCCCTCTTCCCGTTCATCCTCGGGACAAATTGCGAACTGTACGAAACAGGAGGTCAACGGTGCTGATTCTCCACGTAGGGAGATTGTTAGTGAAGCGGCTGGAATGGCGAACCCGAGCACAAGGAGAGGAGAAATGAGGTGCGTTTTAGAAACCTTTCCCGATCACACGGTGTACCATCTTCTGGGTTTCCCAGGCATGTTTTCGATGTAGGAAGATGCCCTTGAACCTGGAGATTTGGGACCCATGGCATGGGTACCACGCAGTATTACTTTAAAGGGTCTGCGTTTGCTCACCCAACCTCACCAATCCTCTCAGCCCCAAGAGTGTCCAGCCTTATGTCTCATCCAGCTGTGGGTCTAGATATGGTCAATGCAGGTTGCATCAGAGCCCCTGAACGGATTTTGTAAGAATTTCTCTCTCTTTCACTGTCTTTGTTTTATGGGTTTTTTTTTTAAGTAGCTTATTTTTATAACGGGATTTAGCTGCTTTTCCCTGCTGTGTTTATGCCGCTTTACACCCTCTTGATTCACTTCCAGAGAGATATCAATACATAGGTTTTAAGACTCTTCCTAGTCAGATATAATCTTGGGTGGTGAATAGGGGGTGTTGAGTCCAGTTCACTGAGCAGGGAGTAGGTCTTGTCTATTAAATATTTGGCTTGTGGAACGGTATCTGAGCTAATTTCAAACCCTTGTTTTATGCATCGCCCCACCTCACCTTTCCCGTTAAGCAGCCATAGTGTGTTTTCTAAATGTGTGACTCTGTTCTGTTTTGGAATTCAGTTCAGGTGTAGCGATTTTGACATTCCCTCTATAAGTGATATCTTAGGATAAGTGTCCTTTTCTGTGTGACTTACTTCACTTAGAGTCATCGTCCCTAAATCCACTCATCATGCTGCTACTAGCCTTATGACACTGATTTATGGCTGAGTGATATTCCATTGTGCATAAGTACCACAACTTCTTTATCCATTTTTCTCTTTCCTGGGATATTTAAGGTGTACCGAAGTGGAGGTTCTTGGAAACAGAGCAGCCCTAAACTTTGGGGTGCCTGTGTCTTGTTGATTTTTAGGTTTCCCGATTTCTACGCCCATGAGTGGAAGTGCCCTATGCTCTCTAAGCTGTGTTTATTCCATGTTTCAGGACGCAGCGTACACTTCTCCAGAGTGGCTGTTGGCAATTTCCATCCCGCCCATCAGCGTAGCAAGGCTCCCATGTCTCCATGGCCTGTCCTGCATTTCCGGTTTTTACACTTTTTTCAGCATGGCCCTTTTGACCTCTGGCATGCCAGACTTCTTTGTAGCGCCGATTTGCCTTTCCGGCTTGCTTGGTTGGCCAAAAAGGGCGTATGCGTTTTTTCCTGAATATATTCAGGAAAAAACGCATACGCCCTTTTTGGCCAAGGGCATCATTGTCAACGCTTTGCCGCTTTTCATGTGCTTTCAAGGCGAGTCGAATCTACCTCCTGAAACCGGTTTCCTGCAATTCTGCCTTGCTTTCAAATCCTCTTTGTTGCCTTCCCTCAATACATTTGTGGACGAGAGTTATCATTTACAACTCTGCAGGTTTGTGAATTGCAGTGCCCCTGAGCTCCATTTGTCAACTCGCTTTTTTGGGAGCTGGCCGCAAAAGCGCAGGATTGCTTCAGGCCCTATTCTGGTTCCGGGGGGCAGGCTGAGCCTGTGGTTCATTCTTCTTCCTGATGGGAAAATAGGGTGACCTGTGCCTGTCCCAACACCTAGAGCTAGTCTCTCATTGGTTCCCCCTCTTCCCGTTCATCCTCGGGACAAATTGCGAACTGTACGAAACAGGAGGTCAACGGTGCTGATTCTCCACGTAGGGAGATTGTTAGTGAAGCGGCTGGAATGGCGAACCCGAGCACAAGGAGAGGAGAAATGAGGTGCGTTTTAGAAACCTTTCCCGATCACATGGTGTACCATCTTCTGGGTTTCCCAGGCATGTTTTCGATGTAGGAAGATGCCCTTGAACCTGGAGATTTGGGACCCATGGCATGGGTACCACGCAGTATTACTTTAAAGGGTCTGCGTTTGCTCACCCAACCTCACCAATCCTCTCAGCCCCAAGAGTGTCCAGCCTTATGTCTCATCCAGCTGTGGGTCTAGATATGGTCAATGCAGTTTGCATCAGAGCCCCTGAACGGATTTTGTAAGAATTTCTCTCTCTTTCACTGTCTTTGTTTTATGGGTTTTTTTTTTAAGTAGTCAATTTTTATAAGGGGGTTTAGCTTCTTTTCCTTGCTGTGTTTATGCCGCTTTACGCCCTCTTGATTCACTTCCAGAGAGATATCAATACATAGGTTTTAAGACTCTTCCTAGTCAGATATATTCTTGGGCGGTGAATAGGGGGTGTTGAGTCCAGTTCACTGAGCAGGGAGTAGGTCTTGTCTATTACATATTTGGCTTGTGGAACGGTATCTGAGCTAATTTCAAACCCTTGTTTTATGCATCGCCCCACCTCAGCTTTCCCGTTAAGCAGCCATAGTGTGTTTTCTAAATGTGTGACTCTGTTGTGTTTTGGAATTCAGTTCAGGTGTAGCGATTTTGACATTCCCTCTATAAGTGATATCTTAGGATAAGTGTCCTTTTCTGTGTGACTTACTTCACTTAGAGTCATCGTCCCTAAATCCACTCATCATGCTGCTACTAGCCTTATGACACTGATTTATGGCTGAGTGATATTCCATTGTGCATAAGTACCACAACTTCTTTATCCATTTTTCTCTTTCCTGGGATATTTAAGGTGTACCGTAGTGGAGGTTCTTGGAAACAGTGCAGCCCTAAACTTTGGGGTGCCTGTGTCTTGTTGATTTTTAGGTTTCCCGATTTCTACGCGCGTGAGTGGAAGTGCCCTATGCTCTCTAAGCTGTGTTTATTCCATGTTTCAGGACGCAGCATACACTTCTCCAGAGTGGCTGTTGGCAATTTCCATCCCGCCCATCAGCGTAGCAAGGCTCCCATGTCTCCATGGCCTGTCCTGCATTTCCGGTTTTTACACTTTTTTCAGCATGGCCCTTTTGACCTCTGGCAAGCGAGACTTCTTTGTAGCGCCGATTTGTCTTTCTGGCTTGCTTGGTTGGCCAAAAAGGGCGTATGCGTTTTTTCCTGAATATATTCAGGAAAAAACGCATACGCCCTTTTTGGCCAAGGGCATCATTGTCAACGGTTTGCCGCTTTTCATGTGCTTTCAAGGCGAGTCGAATCTACCTCCTGAAACCGGTTTCCTGCAATTCTGCCTTGCTTTCAAATCCTCTTCGTTGCCTTCCCTCAATATATTTGTGGACAAGAGTTATCATTTACAACTTTGCAGGTTTGTGAATTGCAGTGCCCCTGAGCTCCATTTGTCAACTCGCTTTTTTGGGAGCTCGCGCAAAAGCGCAGGATTGCTTCAGGCCCTATTCTGGTTCCGGGGGCCAGGCTGAGCCTGTGGTTCATTCTTCTTCCTGATGGGAAAATAGAGTGACCTGTGCCTGTCCCAACACCTAGAGCTAGTCTCTCATTGGTTCCCCCTCTTCCCGTTCATCCTGAGGACAAATTGCAACCTGTACGAAACAGGAGGTCAACGGTGCTGATTCTCCACGTAGGGAGATTGTTAGTGAAGCGGCTGGAATGGCGAACCCGAGCACAAGGAGAGGAGAAATGAGGTGCGTTTTAGAAACCTTTCCCGATCACACGGTGTACCATCTTCTGGGTTTCCCAGGCATGTTTTCGATGTAGGAAGATGCCCTTGAACCTGGAGATTTGGGACCCATGGCATGGGTACCACGCAGTATTACTTTAAAGGGTCTGCGTTTGCTCACCCAACCTCACCAATCCTCTCAGCCCCAAGAGTGTCCAGCCTTATGTCTCATCCAGCTGTGGGTCTAGATATGGTCAATCCAGGTTGCATCAGAGCCCCTGAACGGATTTTGTAAGAATTTCTCTCTCTTTCACTGTCTTTGTTTTATGGGGTTTTTTTTTAAAGTAGTCTATTTTTATAAGGGGGTTTAGCTTCTTTTCCGTGCTGTGTTTATGCCGCTTTACACCCTCTTGATTCACTTCCAGAGAGATATCAATGCATAGGTTTTAAGACTCTTCTTAGTCAGATATATTCTTGGGCGGTGAATAGGGGGTGTTGAGTCCAGTTCACTGAGCAGGGAGTAGGTCTTGTCTATTAAATATTTGGCTTGTGGAACGGTATCTGAGCTAATTTCAAACCCTTGTTTTATGCATCGCCCCACCTCAGCTTTCCCGTTAAGCAGCCATAGTGTGTTTTCTAAATGTGTGACTCTGTTCTGTTTTAGAATTTAGTTCAGGTGTAGAGATTTTGACATTCCCTCTACAAGTGATAACTTAGGATAAGTTTCCTTTTCTGTGTGACTTACTTCACTTAGAGTCATTGTCCCTAAATCCACTCATCATGCTGCTACTAGCCTTATGACACTGATTTCATGGCTGAGTGATATTCCATTGTGCATAAGTACCACAACTTCTTTATCCATTTTTCTCTTTCCTGGGATATTTAAGGTGTACCGAAGTGGAGGTTCTTGGAAACAGAGCAGCCCTAAACTTTGGGGTGCCTGTGTCTTGTTGATTTTTAGGTTTCCCGATTTCTACGCCCATGAGTGGAAGTGCCCTATGCTCTCTAAGTTGTGTTTATTACATGTTTCAGGACGCAGCGTACACTTCTCCAGAGTGCTGTTGGCAATTTCCACCCCGCCCATCAGCGTAGCAAGGCTCCCATGTCTCCATGGCCTGTCCTGCATTTCCGGTTTTTACACTTTTTTCAGCATGGCCCTTTTGACCGCTGGCAAGCGAGACTTCTTTGTAGCGCCGATTTGTCTTTCTGGCTTGCTTGGTTGGCCAAAAAGGGCGTATGCGTTTTTTCCTGAATATATTCAGGAAAAAACGCATACGCCCTTTTTGGCCAAGGGCATCATTGTCAACGCTTTGCCGCTTTTCATGTGCTTTCAAGGCGAGTCGAATCTACCTCCTGAAACCGGTTTCCTGCAATTCTGCCTTGCTTTCAAATCCTCTTCGTTGCCTTCCCTCAATATATTTGTGGACGAGAGTTATCATTTACAACTCTGCAGGTTTGTGAATTGCAGTGCCCCTGAGCTCCATTTGTCAACTCGCTTTTTTGGGAGCTGGCCGCAAAAGTGCAGGATTGCTTCAGGCCCTATTCTGGTTCCGGGGGGCAGGCTGAGCCTGTGGTTCATTCTTCTTCCTGATGGGAAAATAGAGTGACCTGTGCCTGTCCCAACACCTAGAGCTAGTCTCTCATTGGTCCCCCCTCTTCCCGTTCATCCTCGGGACAAATTGCGACCTGTACGAAACAGGAGGTCAACGGTGCTGATTCTCCACGTAGGGAGATTGTTAGTGAAGCGGCTGGAATGGCGAACCCGAGCACAAGGAGAGGAGAAATGAGGTGCGTTTTAGAAACCTTTCCCGATCACACGGTGTACCATCTTCTGGGTTTCCCAGGCATGTTTTCGATGTAGGAAGATGCCCTTGAACCTGGAGATTTGGGACCCATGGCATGGGTACCACGCAGTATTACTTTAAAGGGTCTGCGTTTGCTCACCCAACCTCACCAATCCTCTCAGCCCCAAGAGTGTCCAGCCTTATGTCTCATCCAGCTGTGGGTCTAGATATGGTCAATCCAGGTTGCATCAGAGCCCCTGAACGGATTTTGTAAGAATTTCTCTCTCTTTCACTGTCTTTGTTTTATGGGTTTTTTTTTTAAGTAGTCAATTTTTATAAGGGGGTTTAGCTTCTTTTCCTTGCTGTGTTTATGCCGCTTTACACCCTCTTGATTCACTTCCAGAGAGATATCAATACATAGGTTTTAAGACTCTTCCTAGTCAGATATATTCTTCGGTGGTGAATAGGGGGTGTTGAGTCCAGTTCACTGAACAGGGAGTAGGTCTTGTCTATTACATATTTGGCTTGTGGAATGGTATCTGAGCTAATTTCAAACCCTTGTTTTATGCATCGCCCCACCTCAGCTTTCCCGTTAAGCAGCCATAGTGTGTTTTCTAAATGTGTGACTCTGTTGTGTTTTGGAATTCAGATCAGGTGTAGCGATTTTGACATTCCCTCTATAAGTGATATCTTAGGATAAGTGTCCTTTTCTGTGTGACTTACTTCACTTAGAGTCATCGTCCCTAAATCCACTCATCATGCTGCTACTAGCCTTATGACACTGATTTATGGCTGAGTGATATTCCATTGTGCATAAGTACCACAACTTCTTTATCCATTTTTCTCTTTCCTGGGATATTTAAGGTGTACCGAAGTGGAGGTTCTTGGAAACAGAGCAGCCCTAAACTTTGGGGTGCCTGTGTCTTGTTGAATTTTAGGTTTCCCGATTTCTACGCCCATGAGTGGAAGTGCCCTATGCTCTCTAAGCTGTGTTTATTCCATGTTTCAGGACGCAGCGTACACTTCTCCAGAGTGGCTGTTGGCAATTTCCACCCCGCCCATCAGCGTAGCAAGGCTCCCATGTCTCCATGGCCTGTCCTGCATTTCCGATTTTTACACTTTTTTCAGCATGGCCCTTTTGACCTCTGGCAAGCGAGACTTCTTTGTAGCGCCGATTTGCCTTTCCGGCTTGCTTGGTTGGCCAAAAAGGGCGTATGCGTTTTTTCCTGAATATATTCAGGAAAAAACGCATACGCCCTTTTTAGCCAAGGGCATCATTGTCAACGCTTTGCCGCTTTTCATGTGCTTTCAAGGCGAGTCGAATCTACCTCCTGAAACCGGTTTCCTGCAATTCTGCCTTGCTTTCAAATCCTCTTCGTTGCCTTCCCTCAATATATTTGTGGACGAGAGTTATCATTTACAACTCTGCAGGTTTGTGAATTGCAGTGCCCCTGAGCTCCATTTGTCAACTCACTTTTTTGGGAGCTGGCCGCAAAAGCGCAGGATTGCTTCAGGCTCTATTCTGGTTCCGGGGGGCAGGCTGAGCCTGTGGTTCATTCTTCTTCCTGATGGGAAAATAGAGTGACCTGTGCCTGTCCCAACACCTAGAGCTAGTCTCTCATTGGTTCCCCCTCTTCCCGTTCATCCTCGGGACAAATTGCGACCTGTACGAAACAGGAGGTCAACGGTGCTGATTCTCCACGTAGGGAGATTGTTAGTGAAGCGGCTGGAATGGCGAACCCGAGCACAAGGAGAGGAGAAATGAGGTGCGTTTTAGAAACCTTTCCCGATCACACGGTGTACCATCTTCTGGGTTTCCCAGGCATGTTTTCGATGTAGGAAGATGCCCTTGAACCTGGAGATTTGGGACCCATGGCATGGGTACCACGCAGTATTACTTTAAAGGGTCTGCGTTTGCTCACCCAACCTCACCAATCCTCTCAGCCCCAAGAGTGTCCAGCCTTATGTCTCATCCAGCTGTGGGTCTAGATATGGTCAATCCAGGTTGCATCAGAGCCCCTGAACGGATTTTGTAAGAATTTCTCTCTCTTTCACTGTCTTTGTTTTATGGGTTTTTTTTTAAGTAGCTTATTTTTATAACGGGATTTAGCTGCTTTTCCCTGCTGTGTTTATGCCGCTTTACACCCTCTTGATTCACTTCCAGAGAGATATCAATACATAGGTTTTAAGACTCTTCCTAGTCAGATATATTCTTGGGCGGTGAATAGGGGGTGTTGAGTCCAGTTCACTGAGCAGGGAGTAGGTCTTGTCTATTACATATTTGGCTTGTGGAACGGTATCTGAGCTAATTTCAAACCCTTGTTTTATGCATCGCCCCACCTCACCTTTCCCGTTAAGCAGCCATAGTGTGTTTTCTAAATGTGTGACTGTGTTGTGTTTTGGAATTCAGTTCAGGTGTAGCGATTTTGACATTCCCTCTATAAGTGATATCTTAGGATAAGTGTCCTTTTCTGTGTGACTTACTTCACTTAGAGTCATCGTCCCTAAATCCACTCATCATGCTGCTACTAGCCTTATGACACTGATTTATGGCTGAGTGATATTCCATTGTGCATAAGTACCACAACTTCTTTATCCATTTTTCTCTTTCCTGGGATATTTAAGGTGTACCGAAGTGGAGGTTCTTGGAAACAGAGCAGCCCTAAACTTTGGGGTGCCTGTGTCTTGTTGAATTTTAGGTTTCCCGATTTCTACGCCCATGAGTGGAAGTGCCCTATGCTCTCTAAGCTGTGTTTATTCCATGTTTCAGGACGCAGCGTACACTTCTCCAGAGTGGCTGTTGGCAATTTCCATCCCGCCCATCAGCGTAGCAAGGCTCCCATGTCTCCATGGGCTGTCCTGCATTTCCGGTTTTTACACTTTTTTCAGCATGGCCCGTTTGACCTCTGGCAAGCCAGACTTCTTTGTAGCGCCGATTTGTCTTTCTGGCTTGCTTGGTTGGCCAAAAAGGGCGTATGCGTTTTTTCCTGAATATATTCAGGAAAAAACGCATACGCCCTTTTTGGCCAAGGGCATCATTGTCAACGCTTTGCCGCTTTTCATGTGCTTTCAAGGCGAGTCGAATCTACCTCCTGAAACCGGTTTCCTGCAATTCTGCCTTGCTTTCAAATCCTCTTCGTTGCCTTCCCTCAATATATTTGTGGACAAGAGTTATCATTTACAACTTTGCAGGTTTGTGAATTGCAGTGCCCCTGAGCTCCATTTGTCAACTCGCTTTTTTGGGAGCTCGCGCAAAAGCGCAGGATTGCTTCAGGCCCTATTCTGGTTCCGGGGGCCAGGCTGAGCCTGTGGTTCATTCTTCTTCCTGATGGGAAAATAGAGTGACCTGTGCCTGTCCCAACACCTAGAGCTAGTCTCTCATTGGTTCCCCCTCTTCCCGTTCATCCTCGGGACAAATTGCAACCTGTACGAAACAGGAGGTCAACGGTGCTGATTCTCCACGTAGGGAGATTGTTAGTGAAGCGGCTGGAATGGCGAACCCGAGCACAAGGAGAGGAGAAATGAGGTGCGTTTTAGAAACCTTTCCCGATCACATGGTGTACCATCTTCTGGGTTTCCCAGGCATGTTTTCGATGTAGGAAGATGCCCTTGAACCTGGAGATTTGGGACCCATGGCATGGGTACCACGCAGTATTACTTTAAAGGGTCTGCGTTTGCTCACCCAACCTCACCAATCCTCTCAGCCCCAAGAGTGTCCAGCCTTATGTCTCATCCAGCTGTGGGTCTAGATATGGTCAATCCAGGTTGCATCAGAGCCCCTGAACGGATTTTGTAAGAATTTCTCTCTCTTTCACTGTCTTTGTTTTATGGGGTTTTTTTTTTAAGTAGTCAATTTTTATAAGGGGGTTTAGCTTCTTTTCCTTGCTGTGTTTATGCCGCTTTACGCCCTCTTGATTCACTTCCAGAGAGATATCAATACATAGGTTTTAAGACTCTTCCTAGTCAGATATATTCTTGGGTGGTGAATAGGGGGTGTTGAGTCCAGTTCACTGAGCAGGGAGTAGGTCTTGTCTGTTACATATTTGGCTTGTGGAACGGTATCTGAGCTAATTTCAAACCCTTGTTTTATGCATCGCCCCACCTCACCTTTCCCTTTAAGCAGCCATAGTGTGTTTTCTAAATGTGTGACTCTGTTCTGTTTTGGAATTCAGTTCAGGTGTAGCGATTTTGACATTCTCTCTATAAGTCATATCTTAGGATAAGTGTCCTTTTCTGTGTGACTTACTTCACTTAGAGTCATCGTCCCTAAATCCACTCATCATGCTGCTACTAGCCTTATGACACTGATTTCATGGCTGAGTGATATTCCATTGTGCATAAGTACCACAACTTCTTTATCCATTTTTCTCTTTCCTGGGATATTTAAGGTGTACCGAAGTGGAGGTTCTTGGAAACAGAACAGCTCTAAATTTTGGGGTGCCTGTGTCTTGTTGATTTTTAGGTTTCCCGATTTCTACGCGCGTGAGTGGAAGTGCCCTATGCTCTCTAAGCTGTGTTTATTATACGTTTCAGGACGCAGCGTACACTTCTCCAGAGTGGCTGTTGGCAATTTCCACCCCGCCCATCAGCGTAGCAAGGCTCCCATGTCTCCATGGGCTGTCCTGCATTTCCGGTTTTTACACTTTTTTCAGCATGGCCCTTTTGACCGCTGGCAAGCCAGACTTCTTTGTAGCGCCGATTTGCCTTTCCGGCTTGCTTGGTTGGCCAAAAAGGGCGTATGCGTTTTTTCCTGAATGTATTCAGGAAAAAACGCATACGCCCTTTTTGGCCAAGGGCATCATTGTCAACGCTTTGCCGCTTTTCAAGTGCTTTCAAGGCGAGTCGAATCTACCTCCTGAAATCGGTTTCCTGCAATTCTGCCTTGCTTTCAAATCCTCTTCGTTGCCTTCCCTCAATATATTTGTGGACAAGAGTTATCATTTACAACTCTGCAGGTTTGTGAATTGCAGTGCCCCTGAGCTCCATTTGTCAACTCGCTTTTTTGGGAGCTGGCCGCAAAAGCGCAGGATTGCTTCAGGCCCTATTCTGGTTCCGGGGGCCAGGCTGAGCCTGTGGTTCATTCTTCTTCCTGATGGGAAAATAGAGTGACCTGTGCCTGTCCCAACACTTAGAGCTAGTCTCTCATTGGTTCCCCCTCTTCCCGTTCATCCTCGGGACAAATTGCGACCTGTACGAAACAGGAGGTCAACGGTGCTGATTCTCCACGTAGGGAGATTGTTAGTGAAGCGGCTGGAATGGCGAACCCGAGCACAAGGAGAGGAGAAATGAGGTGCGTTTTAGAAACCTTTCCCGATCACACGGTGTACCATCTTCTGGGTTTCCCAGGCATGTTTTCGATGTAGGAAGATGCCCTTGAACCTGGAGATTTGGGACCCATGGCATGGGTACCATGCAGTATTACTTTAAAGGGTCTGCGTTTGCTCACCCAACCTCACCAATCCTCTCAGCCCCAAGAGTGTCCAGCCTTATGTCTCATCCAGCTGTGGGTCTAGATATGGTCAATCCAGGTTGCATCAGAGCCCCTGAACGGATTTTGTAAGAATTTCTCTCTCTTTCACTGTCTTTGTTTTATGGGTTTTTTTTTTAAGTAGCTTATTTTTATAACGGGATTTAGCTGCTTTTCCCTGCTGTGTTTATGCTGCTTTACACCCTCTTGATTCACTTCCAGAGAGATATCAATACATAGGTTTTAAGACTCTTCCTAGTCAGATATATTCTTGGGCGGTGAATAGGGGGTGTTGAGTCCAGTTCACTGAGCAGGGAGTAGGTCTTGTCTATTACATATTTGGCTTGTGGAACGGTATCTGAGCTAATTTCAAACCCTTGTTTTATGCATCGCCCCACCTCACCTTTCCCGTTAAGCAGCCATAGTGTGTTTTCTAAATGTGTGACTCTGTTGTGTTTTGGAATTCAGTTCAGGTGTAGCGATTTTGACATTCCCTCTATAAGTGATATCTTAGGATAAGTGTCCTTTTCTGTGTGACTTACTTCACTTAGAGTCATCGTCCCTAAATCCACTCATCATGCTGCTACTAGCCTTATGACACTGATTTATGGCTGAGTGATATTCCATTGTGCATAAGTACCACAACTTCTTTATCCATTTTTCTCTTTCCTGGGATATTTAAGGTGTACCGAAGTGGAGGTTCTTGGAAACAGTGCAGCCCTAAACTTTGGGGTGCCTGTGTCTTGTTGATTTTTAGGTTTCCCGATTTTACGCCCATGAGTGGAAGTGCCCTATGCTCTCTAAGCTGTGTTTATTCCATGTTTCAGGACGCAGCGTACACTTCTCCAGAGTGGCTGTTGGCAATTTCCATCCCGCCCATCAGCGTAGCAAGGCTCCCATGTCTCCATGGCCTGTCCTGCATTTCCGGTTTTTACACTTTTTTCAGCATGGCCCTTTTGACCTCTGGCAAGCGAGACTTCTTTGTAGCGCCGATTTGTCTTTCTGGCTTGCTTGGTTGGCCAAAAAGGGCGTATGCGTTTTTTCCTGAATATATTCAGGAAAAAACGCATACGCCCTTTTTGGCCAAGGGCATCATTGTCAAAGCTTTGCAGCTTTTCATGTGCTTTCAAGGCGAGTCGAATCTACCTCCTGAAACCGGTTTCCTGCAATTCTGCCTTGCTTTCAAATCCTCTTCGTTGACTTACCTCAATATATTTGTGGACAAGAGTTATCATTTACAACTTTGCAGGTTTGTGAATTGCAGTGCCCCTGAGCTCCATTTGTCAACTCGCTTTTTTGGGAGCTCACGCAAAAGCGCAGGATTGCTTCAGGCCCTATTCTGGTTCCGGGGGCCAGGCTGAGCCTGTGGTTCATTCTTCTTCCTGATGGGAAAATAGGGTGACCTGTGCCTGTCCCAACACCTAGAGCTAGTCTCTAATTGGTTCCCCCTCTTCCCGTTCATCCTCGGGACAAATTGCGACCTGTATGAAACAGGAGGTCAACGGTGCTGATTCTCCACGTAGGGAGATTGTTAGTGAAGCGGCTGGAATGGCGAACCCGAGCACAAGGAGAGGAGAAATGAGGTGCGTTTTAGAAACCTTTCCCGATCACACGGTGTACCATCTTCTGGGTTTCCCAGGCATGTTTTCGATGTAGGAAGATGCCCTTGAACCTGGAGATTTGGGACCCATGGCATGGGTACCACGCAGTATTACTTTAAAGGGTCTGCGTTTGCTCACCCAACCTCACCAATCCTCTCAGCCCCAAGAGTGTCCAGCCTTATGTCTCATCCAGCTGTGGGTCTAGATATGGTCAATCCAGGTTGCATCAGAGCCCCTGAACGGATTTTGTAAGAATTTCTCTCTCTTTCACTGTCTTTGTTTTATGGGTTTTTTTTTAAGTAGCTTATTTTTATAACGGGATTTAGCTGCTTTTCCCTGCTGTGTTTATGCCGCTTTACACCCTCTTGATTCACTTCCAGAGAGATATCAATACATAGGTTTTAAGACTCTTCCTAGTCAGATATATTCTTGGGCGGTGAATAGGGGGTGTTGAGTCCAGTTCACTGAGCACGGAGTAGGTCTTGTCTATTACATATTTGGCTTGTGGAACGGTATCTGAGCTAATTTCAAACCCTTGTTTTATGCATCGCCCCACCTCACCTTTCCCGTTAAGCAGCCATAGTGTGTTTTCTAAATGTGTGACTCTGTTGTGTTTTGGAATTCAGTTCAGGTGTAGCGATTTTGACATTCCCTCTATAAGTGATATCTTAGGATAAGTGTCCTTTTCTGTGTGACTTACTTCACTTAGAGTCATCGTCCCTAAATCCACTCATCATGCTGCTACTAGCCTTATGACACTGATTTATGGCTGAGTGATATTCCATTGTGCATAAGTACCACAACTTCTTTATCCATTTTTCTCTTTCCTGGGATATTTAAGGTGTACCGAAGTGGAGGTTCTTGGAAACAGAACAGCTCTAAATTTTGGGGTGCCTGTGTCTTGTTGATTTTTAGGTTTCCCGATTTCTACGCGCGTGAGTGGAAGTGCCCTATGCTCTCTAAGCTGTGTTTATTATACGTTTCAGGACGCAGCGTACACTTCTCCAGAGTGGCTGTTGGCAATTTCCACCCCGCCCATCAGTGTAGCAAGGCTCCCATGTCTCCATGGGCTGTCCTGCATTTCCGGTTTTTACACTTTTTTCAGCATGGCCCTTTTGACCGCTGGCAAGCGAGACTTCTTTGTAGCGCCGATTTGCCTTTCCGGCTTGCTTGGTTGGCCAAAAAGGGCGTATGCGTTTTTTCCTGAATGTATTCAGGAAAAAACGCATACGCCCTTTTTGGCCAAGGGCATCATTGTCAACGCTTTGCCGCATTTCATGTGCTTTCAAGGCGAGTCGAATCTACCTCCTGAAACCGGTTTCCTGCAATTCTGCCTTGCTTTCAAATCCTCTTCGTTGCCTTCCCTCAATATATTTGTGGACAAGAGTTATCATTTACAACTCTGCAGGTTTGTGAATTGCAGTGCCCCTGAGCTCCATTTGTCAACTCGCTTTTTTGGGAGCTGGCCGCAAAAGCGCAGGATTGCTTCAGGCCCTATTCTGGTTCCGGGGGGCAGGCTGAGCCTGTGGTTCATTCTTCTTCCTGATGGGAAAATAGAGTGACCTGTGCCTGTCCCAACACTTAGAGCTAGTCTCTCATTGGTTCCCCCTCTTCCCGTTCATCCTCAGGACAAATTGCGACCTGTACGAAACAGGAGGTCAACGGTGCTGATTCTCCACGTAGGGAGATTGTTAGTGAAGCGGCTGGAATGGCGAACCCGAGCACAAGGAGAGGAGAAATGAGGTGCGTTTTAGAAACCTTTCCCGATCACACGGTGTACCATCTTCTGGGTTTCCCAGGCATGTTTTCGATGTAGGAAGATGCCCTTGAACCTGGAGATTTGGGACCCATGGCATGGGTACCACGCAGTATTACTTTAAAGGGTCTGCGTTTGCTCACCCAACCTCACCAATCCTCTCAGCCCCAAGAGTGTCCAGCCTTATGTCTCATCCAGCTGTGGGTCTAGATATGGTCAATCCAGGTTGCATCAGAGCCCCTGAACGGATTTTGTAAGAATTTCTCTCTCTTTCACTGTCTTTGTTTTATGGGTTTTTTTTTTTAAGTAGTCAATTTTTATAAGGGGGTTTAGCTTCTTTTCCTTGCTGTGTTTATGCCGCTTTACACCCTCTTGATTCACTTCCAGAGAGATATCAATACATAGGTTTTAAGACTCTTCCTAGTCAGATATATTCTTCGGTGGTGAATAGGGGGTGTTGAGTCCAGTTCACTGAACAGGGAGTAGGTCTTGTCTATTACATATTTGGCTTGTGGAACGGTATCTGAGCTAATTTCAAACCCTTGTTTTATGCATCGCCTCACCTCACCTTTCCCGTTAAGCAGCCATAGTGTGTTTTCTAAATGTGTGACTCTGTTGTGTTTTGGAATTCAGTTCAGGTGTAGCGATTTTGACATTCCCTCTATAAGTGATATCTTAGGATAAGTTTCCTTTTCTGTGTGACTTACTTCACTTAGAGTCATCGTCCCTAAATCCACTCATCATGCTGCTACTAGCCTTATGACACTGATTTATGGCTGAGTGATATTCCATTGTGCATAAGTACCACAACTTCTTTATCCATTTTTCTCTTTCCTGGGATATTTAAGGTGTACCGAAGTGGAGGTTCTTGGAAACAGTGCAGCCCTAAACTTTGGGGTGCCTGTGTCTTGTTGATTTTTAGGTTTCCCGATTTTACGCCCATGAGTGGAAGTGCCCTATGCTCTCTAAGCTGTGTTTATTACATGTTTCAGGACGCAGCGTACACTTCTCCAGAGTGGCTGTTGGCAATTTCCATCCCGCCCATCAGCGTAGCAAGGCTCCCATGTCTCCATGGCCTGTCCTGCATTTCCGGTTTTTACACTTTTTTCAGCATGGCCCTTTTGACCTCTGGCAAGCGAGACTTCTTTGTAGCACCGATTTGTCTTTCTGGCTTGCTTGGTTGGCCAAAAAGGGCGTATGCGTTTTTTCCTGAATATATTCAGGAAAAAACGCATACGCCCTTTTTGGCCAAGGGCATCATTGTCAAAGCTTTGCCGCTTTTCATGTGCTTTCAAGGCGAGTCGAATCTACCTCCTGAAACCGGTTTCCTGCAATTCTGCCTTGCTTTCAAATCCTCTTCGTTGCCTTCCCTCAATATATTTGTGGACAAGAGTTATCATTTACAACTTTGCAGGTTTGTGAATTGCAGTGCCCCTGAGCTCCATTTGTCAACTCGTTTTTTGGGAGCTCGCGCAAAAGCGCAGGATTGCTTCAGGCCCTATTCTGGTTCCGGGGGCCAGGCTGAGCCTGTGGTTCATTCTTCTTCCTGATGGGAAAATAGAGTGACCTGTGCCTGTCCCAACACCTAGAGCTAGTCTCTCATTGGTTCCCCCTCTTCCCGTTCATCCTGAGGACAAATTGCAACCTGTACGAAACAGGAGGTCAACGGTGCTGATTCTCCACGTAGGGAGATTGTTAGTGAAGCGGCTGGAATGGCGAACCCGAGCACAAGGAGAGGAGAAATGAGGTGCGTTTTAGAAACCTTTCCTGATCACACGGTGTACCATCTTCTGGGTTTCCCAGGCATGTTTTCGATGTAGGAAGATGCCCTTGAACCTGGAGATTTGGGACCCATGGCATGGGTACCACGCAGTATTACTTTAAAGGGTCTGCGTTTGCTCACCCAACCTCACCAATCCTCTCAGCCCCAAGAGTGTCCAGCCTTATGTCTCATCCAGCTGTGGGTCTAGATATGGTCAATCCAGGTTGCATCAGAGCCCCTGAAGGGATTTTGTAAGAATTTCTCTCTCTTTCACTGTCTTTGTTTTATGGGGTTTTTTTTTTTAAGTAGTCAATTTTTATAAGGGGGTTTAGCTTCTTTTCCTTGCTGTGTTTATGCCGCTTTACGCCCTCTTGATTCACTTCCAGAGAGATATCAATACATAGGTTTTAAGACTCTTCCTAGTCAGATATATTCTTGGGTGGTGAATAGGGGGTGTTGAGTCCAGTTCACTGAGCAGGGAGTAGGTCTTGTCTGTTACATATTTGGCTTGTGGAACGGTATCTGAGCTAATTTCAAACCCTTGTTTTATGCATCGCCCCACCTCACCTTTCCCTTTAAGCAGCCATAGTGTGTTTTCTAAATGTGTGACTCTGTTCTGTTTTGGAATTCAGTTCAGGTGTAGCGATTTTGACATTCCCTCTATAAGTCATATCTTAGGATAAGTGTCCTTTTCTGTGTGACTTACTTCACTTAGAGTCATCGTCCCTAAATCCACTCATCATGCTGCTACTAGCCTTATGACACTGATTTATCGCTGAGTGATATTCCATTGTGCATAAGTACCACAACTTCTTTATCCATTTTTCTCTTTCCTGGGATATTTAAGGTGTACCGAAGTGGAGGTTCTTGGAAACAGAGCAGCCCTAAATTTTGGGGTGCCTGTGTCTTGTTGATTTTTAGGTTTCCCGATTTCTACGCGCGTGAGTGGAAGTGCCCTATGCTCTCTAAGCTGTGTTTATTATACGTTTCAGGACGCAGCGTACACTTCTCCAGAGTGGCTGTTGGCAATTTCCACCCCGCCCATCAGCGTAGCAAGGCTCCCATGTCTCCATGGCCTGTCCTGCATTTCTGGTTTTTACACTTTTTTCAGCATGGCCCTTTTGACCGCTGGCAAGCGAGACTTCTTTGTAGCGCCGATTTGCCTTTCCGGCTTGCTTGGTTGGCCAAAAAGGGCGTATGCGTTTTTTCCTGAATGTATTCAGGAAAAAACGCATACGCCCTTTTTGGCCAAGGGCATCATTGTCAACGCTTTGCCGCATTTCATGTGCTTTCAAGGCGAGTCGAATCTACCTCCTGAAACCGGTTTCCTGCAATTCTGCCTTGCTTTCAAATCCTCTTCGTTGCCTTCCCTCAATATATTTGTGGACAAGAGTTATCATTTACAACTCTGCAGGTTTGTGAATTGCAGTGCCCCTGAGCTCCATTTGTCAACTCGCTTTTTTGGGAGCTGGCCGCAAAAGCGCAGGATTGCTTCAGGCCCTATTCTGGTTCCGGTGGGCAGGCTGAGCCTGTGGTTCATTCTTCTTCCTGATGGGAAAATAGAGTGACCTGTGCCTGTCCCAACACTTAGAGCTAGTCTCTCATTGGTTCCCCCTCTTCCCGTTCATCCTCAGGACAAATTGCGACCTGTACGAAACAGGAGGTCAACGGTGCTGATTCTCCACGTAGGGAGATTGTTAGTGAAGCGGCTGGAATGGCGAACCCGAGCACAAGGAGAGGAGAAATGAGGTGCGTTTTAGAAACCTTTCCCGATCACACGGTGTACCATCTTCTGGGTTTCCCAGGCATGTTTTCGATGTAGGAAGATGCCCTTGAACCTGGAGATTTGGGACCCATGGCATGGGTACCACGCAGTATTACTTTAAAGGGTCTGCGTTTGCTCACCCAACCTCACCAATCCTCTCAGCCCCAAGAGTGTCCAGCCTTATGTCTCATCCAGCTGTGGGTCTAGATATGGTCAATCCAGGTTGCATCAGAGCCCCTGAACGGATTTTGTAAGAATTTCTCTCTCTTTCACTGTCTTTGTTTTATGGGTTTTTTTTTTTTAAGTAGTCAATTTTTATAAGGGGGTTTAGCTTCTTTTCCTTGCTGTGTTTATGCCGCTTTACACCCTCTTGATTCACTTCCAGAGAGATATCAATACATAGGTTTTAAGACTCTTCCTAGTCAGATATATTCTTCGGTGGTGAATAGGGGGTGTTGAGTCCAGTTCACTGAACAGGGAGTAGGTCTTGTCTATTACATATTTGGCTTGTGGAACGGTATCTGAGCTAATTTCAAACCCTTGTTTTATGCATCGCCTCACCTCACCTTTCCCGTTAAGCAGCCATAGTGTGTTTTCTAAATGTGTGACTCTGTTGTGTTTTGGAATTCAGTTCAGGTGTAGCGATTTTGACATTCCCTCTATAAGTGATATCTTAGGATAAGTTTCCTTTTCTGTGTGACTTACTTCACTTAGAGTCATCGTCCCTAAATCCACTCATCATGCTGCTACTAGCCTTATGACACTGATTTATGGCTGAGTGATATTCCATTGTGCATAAGTACCACAACTTCTTTATCCATTTTTCTCTTTCCTGGGATATTTAAGGTGTACCGAAGTGGAGGTTCTTGGAAACAGTGCAGCCCTAAACTTTGGGGTGCCTGTGTCTTGTTGATTTTTAGGTTTCCCGATTTTACGCCCATGAGTGGAAGTGCCCTATGCTCTCTAAGCTGTGTTTATTACATGTTTCAGGACGCAGCGTACACTTCTCCAGAGTGGCTGTTGGCAATTTCCATCCCGCCCATCAGCGTAGCAAGGCTCCCATGTCTCCATGGCCTGTCCTGCATTTCCGGTTTTTACACTTTTTTCAGCATGGCCCTTTTGACCTCTGGCAAGCGAGACTTCTTTGTAGCACCGATTTGTCTTTCTGGCTTGCTTGGTTGGCCAAAAAGGGCGTATGCGTTTTTTCCTGAATATATTCAGGAAAAAACGCATACGCCCTTTTTGGCCAAGGGCATCATTGTCAAAGCTTTGCCGCTTTTCATGTGCTTTCAAGGCGAGTCGAATCTACCTCCTGAAACCGGTTTCCTGCAATTCTGCCTTGCTTTCAAATCCTCTTCGTTGCCTTCCCTCAATATATTTGTGGACAAGAGTTATCATTTACAACTTTGCAGGTTTGTGAATTGCAGTGCCCCTGAGCTCCATTTGTCAACTCGTTTTTTGGGAGCTCGCGCAAAAGCGCAGGATTGCTTCAGGCCCTATTCTGGTTCCGGGGGCCAGGCTGAGCCTGTGGTTCATTCTTCTTCCTGATGGGAAAATAGAGTGACCTGTGCCTGTCCCAACACCTAGAGCTAGTCTCTCATTGGTTCCCCCTCTTCCCGTTCATCCTGAGGACAAATTGCAACCTGTACGAAACAGGAGGTCAACGGTGCTGATTCTCCACGTAGGGAGATTGTTAGTGAAGCGGCTGGAATGGCGAACCCGAGCACAAGGAGAGGAGAAATGAGGTGCGTTTTAGAAACCTTTCCTGATCACACGGTGTACCATCTTCTGGGTTTCCCAGGCATGTTTTCGATGTAGGAAGATGCCCTTGAACCTGGAGATTTGGGACCCATGGCATGGGTACCACGCAGTATTACTTTAAAGGGTCTGCGTTTGCTCACCCAACCTCACCAATCCTCTCAGCCCCAAGAGTGTCCAGCCTTATGTCTCATCCAGCTGTGGGTCTAGATATGGTCAATCCAGGTTGCATCAGAGCCCCTGAAGGGATTTTGTAAGAATTTCTCTCTCTTTCACTGTCTTTGTTTTATGGGGTTTTTTTTTTTAAGTAGTCAATTTTTATAAGGGGGTTTAGCTTCTTTTCCTTGCTGTGTTTATGCCGCTTTACGCCCTCTTGATTCACTTCCAGAGAGATATCAATACATAGGTTTTAAGACTCTTCCTAGTCAGATATATTCTTGGGTGGTGAATAGGGGGTGTTGAGTCCAGTTCACTGAGCAGGGAGTAGGTCTTGTCTGTTACATATTTGGCTTGTGGAACGGTATCTGAGCTAATTTCAAACCCTTGTTTTATGCATCGCCCCACCTCACCTTTCCCTTTAAGCAGCCATAGTGTGTTTTCTAAATGTGTGACTCTGTTCTGTTTTGGAATTCAGTTCAGGTGTAGCGATTTTGACATTCCCTCTATAAGTCATATCTTAGGATAAGTGTCCTTTTCTGTGTGACTTACTTCACTTAGAGTCATCGTCCCTAAATCCACTCATCATGCTGCTACTAGCCTTATGACACTGATTTATCGCTGAGTGATATTCCATTGTGCATAAGTACCACAACTTCTTTATCCATTTTTCTCTTTCCTGGGATATTTAAGGTGTACCGAAGTGGAGGTTCTTGGAAACAGAGCAGCCCTAAATTTTGGGGTGCCTGTGTCTTGTTGATTTTTAGGTTTCCCGATTTCTACGCGCGTGAGTGGAAGTGCCCTATGCTCTCTAAGCTGTGTTTATTATACGTTTCAGGACGCAGCGTACACTTCTCCAGAGTGGCTGTTGGCAATTTCCACCCCGCCCATCAGCGTAGCAAGGCTCCCATGTCTCCATGGCCTGTCCTGCATTTCTGGTTTTTACACTTTTTTCAGCATGGCCCTTTTGACCGCTGGCAAGCGAGACTTCTTTGTAGCGCCGATTTGCCTTTCCGGCTTGCTTGGTTGGCCAAAAAGGGCGTATGCGTTTTTTCCTGAATATATTCAGGAAAAAACGCATACGCCCTTTTTGGCCAAGGGCATCATTGTCAACGCTTTGCCGCTTTTCATGTGCTTTCAAGGCGAGTCGAATCTACCTCCTGAAACCGGTTTCCTGCAATTCTGCCTTGCTTTCAAATCCTCTTCGTTGCCTTCCCTCAATATATTTGTGGACGAGAGTTATCATTTACAACTCTGCAGGTTTGTGAATTGCAGTGCCCCTGAGCTCCATTTGTCAACTCGCTTTTTTGGGAGCTGGCCGCAAAAGCGCTGGATTGCTTCAGGCCCTATTCTGGTTCCGGGGGGCAGGCTGAGCCTGTGGTTCATTCTTCTTCCTGATGGGAAAATAGAGTGACCTGTGCCTGTCCCAACACCTAGAGCTAGTCTCTCATTGGTTCCCCCTCTTCCCGTTCATCCTCGGGACAAATTGCGACCTGTACGAAACAGGAGGTCAACGGTGCTGATTCTCCACGTAGGGAGATTGTTAGTGAAGCGGCTGGAATGGCGAACCCGAGCACAAGGAGAGGAGAAATGAGGTGCGTTTTAGAAACCTTTCCCGATCACACGGTGTACCATCTTCTGGGTTTCCCAGGCATGTTTTCGATGTAGGAAGATGCCCTTGAACCTGGAGATTTGGGACTCATGGCATGGGTACCACGCAGTATTACTTTAAAGGGTCTGCGTTTGCTCACCCAACCTCACCAATCCTCTCAGCCCCAAGAGTGTCCAGCCTTATGTCTCATCTAGCTGTGGGTCTAGATATGGTCAATCCAGGTTGCATCAGAGCCCCTGAACGGATTTTGTAAGAATTTCTCTCTCTTTCACTGTCTTCGTTTTATGGGGTTTTTTTTTTTAAGTAGTCAATTTTTATAAGGGGGTTTAGCTTCTTTTCCTTGCTGTGTTTATGCCGCTTTACGCCCTCTTGATTCACTTCCAGAGAGATATCAATACATAGGTTTTAAGACTCTTCCTAGTCAGATATATTCTTGGGCGGTGAATAGGGGGTGTTGAGTCCAGTTCACTGAGCAGGGAGTAGGTCTTGTCTATTAAATATTTGGCTTGTGGAACGGTATCTGAGCTAATTTCAAACCCTTGTTTTATGCATCGCCCCACCTCAGCTTTCCCGTTAAGCAGCCATAGTGTGTTTTCTAAATGTGTGACTCTGTTCTGTTTTGCAATTCAATTCAGGTGTAGCGATTTTGACATTCCCTCTACAAGTGATAACTTAGGATAAGTTTCCTTTTCTGTGTGACTTACTTCACTTAGAGTCATCGTCCCTAAATCCACTCATCATGCTGCTACTAGCCTTATGACACTGATTTCATGGCTGAGTGATATTCCATTGTGCATAAGTACCACAACTTCTTTATCCATTTTTCTCTTTCCTGGGATATTTAAGGTGTACCGAAGTGGAGGTTCTTGGAAACAGTGCAGCCCTAAACTTTGGGGTGCCTGTGTCTTGTTGATTTTTAGGTTTCCCGATTTTACGCCCATGAGTGGAAGTGCCCTATGCTCTCTAAGCTGTGTTTATTACATGTTTCAGGACACAGCGTACACTTCTCCAGAGTGGCTGTTGGCAATTTCCATCCCGCCCATCAGCGTAGCAGGGCTCCCATGTCTCCATGGCCTGTCCTGAATTTCCGGTTTTTACACTTTTTTCAGCATGGCCCTTTTGACCTCTGGCAAGCGAGACTTCTTTGTAGCACCGATTTGTCTTTCTGGCTTGCTTGGTTGGCCAAAAAGGGCGTATGCGTTTTTTCCTGAATATATTCAGGAAAAAACGCATACGCCCTTTTTGGCCAAGGGCATCATTGTCAAAGCTTTGCCGCTTTTCATGTGCTTTCAAGGCGAGTCGAATCTACCTCCTGAAACCGGTTTCCTGCAATTCTGCCTTGCTTTCAAATCCTCTTCGTTGCCTTCCCTCAATATATTTGTGGACAAGAGTTATCATTTACAACTTTGCAGGTTTGTGAATTGCAGTGCCCCTGAGCTCCATTTGTCAACTCGTTTTTTGGGAGCTCGCGCAAAAGCGCAGGATTGCTTCAGGCCCTATTCTGGTTCCGGGGGCCAGGCTGAGCCTGTGGTTCATTCTTCTTCCTGATGGGAAAATAGAGTGACCTGTGCCTGTCCCAACACCTAGAGCTAGTCTCTCATTGGTTCCCCCTCTTCCCGTTCATCCTGAGGACAAATTGCAACCTGTACGAAACAGGAGGTCAACGGTGCTGATTCTCCACGTAGGGAGATTGTTAGTGAAGCGGCTGGAATGGCGAACCCGAGCACAAGGAGAGGAGAAATGAGGTGCGTTTTAGAAACCTTTCCTGATCACACGGTGTACCATCTTCTGGGTTTCCCAGGCATGTTTTCGATGTAGGAAGATGCCCTTGAACCTGGAGATTTGGGACCCATGGCATGGGTACCACGCAGTATTACTTTAAAGGGTCTGCGTTTGCTCACCCAACCTCACCAATCCTCTCAGCCCCAAGAGTGTCCAGCCTTATGTCTCATCCAGCTGTGGGTCTAGATATGGTCAATCCAGGTTGCATCAGAGCCCCTGAAGGGATTTTGTAAGAATTTCTCTCTCTTTCACTGTCTTTGTTTTATGGGGTTTTTTTTTTTAAGTAGTCAATTTTTATAAGGGGGTTTAGCTTCTTTTCCTTGCTGTGTTTATGCCGCTTTACGCCCTCTTGATTCACTTCCAGAGAGATATCAATACATAGGTTTTAAGACTCTTCCTAGTCAGATATATTCTTGGGTGGTGAATAGGGGGTGTTGAGTCCAGTTCACTGAGCAGGGAGTAGGTCTTGTCTGTTACATATTTGGCTTGTGGAACGGTATCTGAGCTAATTTCAAACCCTTGTTTTATGCATCGCCCCACCTCACCTTTCCCTTTAAGCAGCCATAGTGTGTTTTCTAAATGTGTGACTCTGTTCTGTTTTGGAATTCAGTTCAGGTGTAGCGATTTTGACATTCCCTCTATAAGTCATATCTTAGGATAAGTGTCCTTTTCTGTGTGACTTACTTCACTTAGAGTCATCGTCCCTAAATCCACTCATCATGCTGCTACTAGCCTTATGACACTGATTTATGGCTGAGTGATATTCCATTGTGCATAAGTACCACAACTTCTTTATCCATTTTTCTCTTTCCTGGGATATTTAAGGTGTACCGAAGTGGAGGTTCTTGGAAACAGAGCATCCCTAAATTTTGGGGTGCCTGTGTCTTGTTGATTTTTAGGTTTCCCGATTTCTACGCCCATGAGTGGAAGTGCCCTATGCTCTCTAAGCTGTGTTTATTCCATGTTTCAGGACGCAGCGTACACTTCTCCAGAGTGGCTGTTGGCAATTTCCATCCCGCCCATCAGCGTAGCAAGGCTCCCATGTCTCCATGGCCTGTCCTGCATTTCCGGTTTTTACACTTTTTTCAGCATGGCCCTTTTGACCTCTGGCATGCCAGACTTCTTTGTAGCGCCGATTTGCCTTTCCGGCTTGCTTGGTTGGCCAAAAAGGGCGTATGCGTTTTTTCCTGAATATATTCAGGAAAAAACGCATACGCCCTTTTTGGCCAAGGGCATCATTGTCAACGCTTTGCCGCTTTTCATGTGCTTTCAAGGCGAGTCGAATCTACCTCCTGAAACCGGTTTCCTGCAATTCTGCCTTGCTTTCAAATCCTCTTTGTTGCCTTCCCTCAATACATTTGTGGACGAGAGTTATCATTTACAACTCTGCAGGTTTGTGAATTGCAGTGCCCCTGAGCTCCATTTGTCAACTCGCTTTTTTGGGAGCTGGCCGCAAAAGCGCAGGATTGCTTCAGGCCCTATTCTGGTTCCGGGGGGCAGGCTGAGCCTGTGGTTCATTCTTCTTCCTGATGGGAAAATAGGGTGACCTGTGCCTGTCCCAACACCTAGAGCTAGTCTCTCATTGGTTCCCCCTCTTCCCGTTCATCCTCGGGACAAATTGCGACCTGTACGAAACAGGAGGTCAACGGTGCTGATTCTCCACGTAGGGAGATTGTTAGTGAAGCGGCTGGAATGGCGAACCCGAGCACAAGGAGAGGAGAAATGAGGTGCGTTTTAGAAACCTTTCCCGATCACACGGTGTACCATCTTCTGGGTTTCCCAGGCATGTTTTCGATGTAGGAAGATGCCCTTGAACCTGGAGATTTGGGACCCATGGCATGGGTACCACGCAGTATTACTTTAAAGGGTCTGCGTTTGCTCACCCAACCTCACCAATCCTCTCAGCCCCAAGAGTGTCCAGCCTTATGTCTCATCCAGCTGTGGGTCTAGATATGGTCAATGCAGTTTGCATCAGAGCCCCTGAACGGATTTTGTAAGAATTTCTCTCTCTTTCACTGTCTTTGTTTTATGGGTTTTTTTTTTAAGTAGTCAATTTTTATAAGGGGGTTTAGCTTCTTTTCCTTGCTGTGTTTATGCGGCTTTACACCCTCTTGATTCACTTCCAGAGAGATATCAATACATAGGTTTTAAGACTCTTCCTAGTCAGATATATTCTTGGGCGGTGAATAGGGGGTGTTGAGTCCAGTTCACTGAGCAGGGAGTAGGTCTTGTCTATTAAATATTTGGCTTGTGGAACGGTATCTGAGCTAATTTCAAACCCTTGTTTTATGCATCGCCCCACCTCAGCTTTCCCGTTAAGCAGCCATAGTGTGTTTTCTAAATGTGTGACTCTGTTCTGTTTTGCAATTCAATTCAGGTGTAGCGATTTTGACATTCCCTCTACAAGTGATAACTTAGGATAAGTTTCCTTTTCTGTGTGACTTACTTCACTTAGAGTCATCGTCCGTAAATCCACTCATCATTCTGCTACTAGCCTTATGACACTGATTTCATGGCTGAGTGATATTCCATTGTGCATAAGTACCACAACTTCTTTATCCATTTTTCTCTTTCCTGGGATATTTAAGGTGTACCGAAGTGGAGGTTCTTGGAAACAGAGCAGCCCTAAACTTTGGGGTGCCTGTGTCTTGTTGATTTTTAGGTTTCCCGATTTCTACGCCCATGACTGGAAGTGCCCTATGCTCTCTAAGCTGTGTTTATTCCATGTTTCAGGACGCAGCGTACACTTCTCCAGAGTGGCTGTTGGCAATTTCCACCCCGCCCATCAGCGTAGCAAGGCTCCCATGTCTCCATGGCCTGTCCTGCATTTCTGGTTTTTACACTTTTTTCAGCATGGCCCTTTTGACCGCTGGCAAGCGAGACTTCTTTGTAGCGCCGATTTGCCTTTCCGGCTTGCTTGGTTGGCCAAAAAGGGCGTATGCGTTTTTTCCTGAATATATTCAGGAAAAAACGCATACGCCCTTTTTGGCCAAGGGCATCATTGTCAACGCTTTGCCGCTTTTCATGTGCTTTCAAGGCGAGTCGAATTTACCTCCTGAAATCGGTTTCCTGCAATTCTGCCTTGCTTTCAAATCCTCTTCGTTGCCTTCCCTCAATATATTTGTGGACGAGAGTTATCATTTACAACTCTGCAGGTTTGTGAATTGCAGTGCCCCTGAGCTCCATGTGTCAACTCGCTTTTTTGGGAGCTGGCCGCAAAAGCGCAGGATTGCTTCAGGCCCTATTCTGGTTCCGGGGGGCAGGCTGAGCCTGTGGTTCATTTTTCTTCCTGATGGTAAAATAGAGTGACCTGTGCCTGTCCCAACACCTAGAGCTAGTCTCTCATTGGTTCCCCCTCTTCCCGTTCATCCTCGGGACAAATTGCGACCTGTACGAAACAGGAGGTCAACGGTGCTGATTCTCCACGTAGGGAGATTGTTAGTGAAGCGGCTGGAATGGCGAACCCGAGCACAAGGAGAGGAGAAATGAGGTGCATTTTAGAAACCTTTCCCGATCACACGGTGTACCATCTTCTGGGTTTCCCAGGCATGTTTTCGATGTAGGAAGATGCCCTTGAACCTGGAGATTTGGGACCCATGGCATGGGTACCACGCAGTATTACTTTAAAGGGTCTGCGTTTGCTCACCCAACCTCACCAATCCTCTCAGCCCCAAGAGTGTCCAGCCTTATGTCTCATCCAGCTGTGGGTCTAGATATGGTCAATGCAGTTTGCATCAGAGCCCCTGAACGGATTTTGTAAGAATTTCTCTCTCTTTCACTGTCTTTGTTTTATGGGGTTTTTTTTTTTAAGTAGTCAATTTTTATAACGAGATTTAGCTGCTTTTCCCTGCTGTGTTTATGCCGCTTTACGCCCTCTTGATTCACTTCCAGAGAGATATCAATACATAGGTTTTAAGACTCTTCCTAGTCAGATATATTCTTGGGCGGTGAATAGGGGGTGTTGAGTCCAGTTCACTGAGCAGGGAGTAGGTCTTGTCTATTACATATTTGGCTTGTGGAACGGTATCTGAGCTAATTTCAAACCCTTGTTTTATGCATCGCCCCACCTCAGCTTTCCCGTTAAGCAGCCATAGTGTGTTTTCTAAATGTGTGACTCTGTTGTGTTTTGGAATTCAGTTCAGGTGTAGCGATTTTGACATTCCCTCTATAAGTGATATCTTAGGATAAGTGTCCTTTTCTGTGTGACTTACTTCACTTAGAGTCATCGTCCCTAAATCCACTCATCATGCTGCTACTAGCCTTATGACACTGATTTATGGCTGAGTGATATTCCATTGTGCATAAGTACCACAACTTCTTTATCCATTTTTCTCTTTCCTGGGATATTTAAGGTGTACCGTAGTGGAGGTTCTTGGAAACAGTGCAGCCCTAAACTTTGGGGTGCCTGTGTCTTGTTGATTTTTAGGTTTCCCGATTTCTACGCGCGTGAGTGGAAGTGCCCTATGCTCTCTAAGCTGTGTTTATTCCATGTTTCAGAACGCAGCATACACTTCTCCAGAGTGGCTGTTGGCAATTTCCATACCGCCCATCAGCGTAGCAAGGCTCCCATGTCTCCATGGCCTGTCCTGCATTTCCGGTTTTTACACTTTTTTCAGCATGGCCCTTTTGACCTCTGGCAAGCGAGACTTCTTTGTAGCGCCGATTTGTCTTTCTGGCTTGCTTGGTTGGCCAAAAAGGGCGTATGCGTTTTTTCCTGAATATATTCAGGAAAAAACGCATACGCCCTTTTTGGCCAAGGGCATCATTGTCAACGGTTTGCCGCTTTTCATGTGCTTTCAAGGCGAGTCGAATCTACCTCCTGAAACCGGTTTCCTGCAATTCTGCCTTGCTTTCAAATCCTCTTCGTTGCCTTCCCTCAATATATTTGTGGACAAGAGTTATCATTTACAACTTTGCAGGTTTGTGAATTGCAGTGCCCCTGAGCTCCATTTGTCAACTCGCTTTTTTGGGAGCTCGCGCAAAAGCGCAGGATTGCTTCAGGCCCTATTCTGGTTCCGGGGGCCAGGCTGAGCCTGTGGTTCATTCTTCTTCCTGATGGGAAAATAGAGTGACCTGTGCCTGTCCCAACACCTAGAGCTAGTCTCTCATTGGTTCCCCCTCTTCCCGTTCATCCTGAGGACAAATTGCAACCTGTACGAAACAGGAGGTCAACGGTGCTGATTCTCCACGTAGGGAGATTGTTAGTGAAGCGGCTGGAATGGCGAACCCGAGCACAAGGAGAGGAGAAATGAGGTGCGTTTTAGAAACCTTTCCCGATCACACGGTGTACCATCTTCTGGGTTTCCCAGGCATGTTTTCGATGTAGGAAGATGCCCTTGAACCTGGAGATTTGGGACCCATGGCATGGGTACCACGCAGTATTACTTTAAAGGGTCTGCGTTTGCTCACCCAACCTCACCAATCCTCTCAGCCCCAAGAGTGTCCAGCCTTATGTCTCATCCAGCTGTGGGTCTAGATATGGTCAATCCAGGTTGCATCAGAGCCCCTGAACGGATTTTGTAAGAATTTCTCTCTCTTTCACTGTCTTTGTTTTATGGGGTTTTTTTTTAAAGTAGTCTATTTTTATAATGGGGTTTAGCTGCTTTTCCTTGCTGTGTTTATGCCGCTTTACACCCTCTTGATTCACTTCCAGAGAGATATCAATACATAGGTTTTAAGACTCTTCTTAGTCAGATATATTCTTGGGCGGTGAATAGGGGGTGTTGAGTCCAGTTCACTGAGCAGGGAGTAGGTCTTGTCTATTAAATATTTGGCTTGTGGAACGGTATCTGAGCTAATTTCAAACCCTTGTTTTATGCATCGCCCCACCTCAGCTTTCCCGTTAAGCAGCCATAGTGTGTTTTCTAAATGTGTGACTCTGTTCTGTTTTAGAATTCAGTTCAGGTGTAGAGATTTTGACATTCCCTCTACAAGTGATAACTTAGGATAAGTGTCCTTTTCTGTGTGACTTACTTCACTTAGAGTCATTGTCCCTAAATCCACTCATCATGCTGCTACTAGCCTTATGACACTGATTTCATGGCTGAGTGATATTCCATTGTGCATAAGTACCACAACTTCTTTATCCATTTTTCTCTTTCCTGGGATATTTAAGGTGTACCGAAGTGGAGGTTCTTGGAAACAGAGCAGCCCTAAACTTTGGGGTGCCTGTGTCTTGTTGATTTTTAGGTTTCCCGATTTCTACGCCCATGAGTGGAAGTGCCCTATGCTCTCTAAGTTGTGTTTATTACATGTTTCAGGACGCAGCGTACACTTCTCCAGAGTGCTGTTGGCAATTTCCATCCCGCCCATCAGCGTAGCAAGGCTCCCATGTCTCCATGGGCTGTCCTGCATTTCCGGTTTTTACACTTTTTTCAGCATGGCCCGTTTGACCTCTGGCAAGCCAGACTTCTTTGTAGCGCCGATTTGTCTTTCTGGCTTGCTTGGTTGGCCAAAAAGGGCGTATGCGTTTTTTCCTGAATATATTCAGGAAAAAACGCATACGCCCTTTTTGGCCAAGGGCATCATTGTCAACGCTTTGCCGCTTTTCATGTGCTTTCAAGGCGAGTCGAATCTACCTCCTGAAACCGGTTTCCTGCAATTCTGCCTTGCTTTCAAATCCTCTTCGTTGCCTTCCCTCAATATATTTGTGGACAAGAGTTATCATTTACAACTTTGCAGGTTTGTGAATTGCAGTGCCCCTGAGCTCCATTTGTCAACTCGCTTTTTTGGGAGCTCGCGCAAAAGCGCAGGATTGCTTCAGGCCCTATTCTGGTTCCGGGGGCCAGGCTGAGCCTGTGGTTCATTCTTCTTCCTGATGGGAAAATAGAGTGACCTGTGCCTGTCCCAACACCTAGAGCTAGTCTCTCATTGGTTCCCCCTCTTCCCGTTCATCCTCGGGACAAATTGCAACCTGTACGAAACAGGAGGTCAACGGTGCTGATTCTCCACGTAGGGAGATTGTTAGTGAAGCGGCTGGAATGGCGAACCCGAGCACAAGGAGAGGAGAAATGAGGTGCGTTTTAGAAACCTTTCCCGATCACACGGTGTACCATCTTCTGGGTTTCCCAGGCATGTTTTCGATGTAGGAAGATGCCCTTGAACCTGGAGATTTGGGACCCATGGCATGGGTACCACGCAGTATTACTTTAAAGGGTCTGCGTTTGCTCACCCAACCTCACCAATCCTCTCAGCCCCAAGAGTGTCCAGCCTTATGTCTCATCCAGCTGTGGGTCTAGATATGGTCAATCCAGGTTGCATCAGAGCCCCTGAACGGATTTTGTAAGAATTTCTCTCTCTTTCACTGTCTTTGTTTTATGGGGTTTTTTTTTTAAGTAGTCAATTTTTATAAGGGGGTTTAGCTTCTTTTCCTTGCTGTGTTTATGCCGCTTTACGCCCTCTTGATTCACTTCCAGAGAGATATCAATACATAGGTTTTAAGACTCTTCCTAGTCAGATATATTCTTGGGTGGTGAATAGGGGGTGTTGAGTCCAGTTCACTGAGCAGGGAGTAGGTCTTGTCTGTTACATATTTGGCTTGTGGAACGGTATCTGAGCTAATTTCAAACCCTTGTTTTATGCATCGCCCCACCTCACCTTTCCCTTTAAGCAGCCATAGTGTGTTTTCTAAATGTGTGACTCTGTTCTGTTTTGGAATTCAGTTCAGGTGTAGCGATTTTGACATTCCCTCTATAAGTCATATCTTAGGATAAGTGTCCTTTTCTGTGTGACTTACTTCACTTAGAGTCATCGTCCCTAAATCCACTCATCATGCTGCTACTAGCCTTATGACACTGATTTCATGGCTGAGTGATATTCCATTGTGCATAAGTACCACAACTTCTTTATCCATTTTTCTCTTTCCTGGGATATTTAAGGTGTACCGAAGTGGAGGTTCTTGGAAACAGAACAGCTCTAAATTTTGGGGTGCCTGTGTCTTGTTGATTTTTAGGTTTCCCGATTTCTACGCGCGTGAATGGAAGTCCCCTATGCTCTCTAAGCTGTGTTTATTATACGTTTCAGGACGCAGCGTACACTTCTCCAGAGTGGCTGTTGGCAATTTCCACCCCGCCCATCAGCGTAGCAAGGCTCCCATGTCTCCATGGCCTGTCCTGCATTTCCGGTTTTTACACTTTTTTCAGCATGGCCCTTTTGACCGCTGGCAAGCCAGACTTCTTTGTAGCGCCGATTTGCCTTTCCGGCTTGCTTGGTTGGCCAAAAAGGGCGTATGCGTTTTTTCCTGAATATATTCAGGAAAAAACGCATACGCCCTTTTTGGCCAAGGGCATCATTGTCAACGCTTTGCCGCTTTTCATGTGCTTTCAAGGCGAGTCGAATCTACCTCCTGAAATCGGTTTCCTGCAATTCTGCCTTGCTTTCAAATCCTCTTCGTTGCCTTCCCTCAATATATTTGTGGACAAGAGTTATCATTTACAACTCTGCAGGTTTGTGAATTGCAGTGCCCCTGAGCTCCATTTGTCAACTCGCTTTTTTGGGAGCTGGCCGCAAAAGCGCTGGATTGCTTCAGGCCCTATTCTGGTTCCGGGGGGCAGGCTGAGCCTGTGGTTCATTCTTCTTCCTAATGGGAAAATAGAGTGACCTGTGCCTGTCCCAACACTTAGAGCTAGTCTCTCATTGGTTCCCCCTCTTCCCGTTCATCCTCAGGACAAATTGCGACCTGTACGAAACAGGAGGTCAACGGTGCTGATTCTCCACGTAGGGAGATTGTTAGTGAAGCGGCTGGAATGGCGAACCCGAGCACAAGGAGAGGAGAAATGAGGTGCGTTTTAGAAACCTTTCCCGATCACACGGTGTACCATCTTCTGGGTTTCCCAGGCATGTTTTCGATGTAGGAAGATGCCCTTGAACCTGGAGATTTGGGACCCATGGCATGGGTACCATGCAGTATTACTTTAAAGGGTCTGCGTTTGCTCACCCAACCTCACCAATCCTCTCAGCCCCAAGAGTGTCCAGCCTTATGTCTCATCCAGCTGTGGGTCTAGATATGGTCAATCCAGGTTGCATCAGAGCCCCTGAACGGATTTTGTAAGAATTTCTCTCTCTTTCACTGTCTTTGTTTTATGGGTTTTTTTTTAAGTAGCTTATTTTTATAACGGGATTTAGCTGCTTTTCCCTGCTGTGTTTATGCCGCTTTACACCCTCTTGATTCACTTCCAGAGAGATATCAATACATAGGTTTTAAGACTCTTCCTAGTCAGATATATTCTTGGGCGGTGAATAGGGGGTGTTGAGTCCAGTTCACTGAGCAGGGAGTAGGTCTTGTCTATTACATATTTGGCTTGTGGAACGGTATCTGAGCTAATTTCAAACCCTTGTTTTATGCATCGCCCCACCTCACCTTTCCCGTTAAGCAGCCATAGTGTGTTTTCTAAATGTGTGACTCTGTTGTGTTTTGGAATTCAGTTCAGGTGTAGCGATTTTGACATTCCCTCTATAAGTGATATCTTAGGATAAGTGTCCTTTTCTGTGTGACTTACTTCACTTAGAGTCATCGTCCCTAAATCCACTCATCATGCTGCTACTAGCCTTATGACACTGATTTATGGCTGAGTGATATTCCATTGTGCATAAGTACCACAACTTCTTTATCCATTTTTCTCTTTCCTGGGATATTTAAGGTGTACCGAAGTGGAGGTTCTTGGAAACAGTGCAGCCCTAAACTTTGGGGTGCCTGTGTCTTGTTGATTTTTAGGTTTTCCGATTGTACGCCCATGAGTGGAAGTGCCCTATGCTCTCTAAGCTGTGTTTATTCCATGTTTCAGGACGCAGCGTACACTTCTCCAGAGTGGCTGTTGGCAATTTCCATCCCGCCCATCAGCGTAGCAAGGCTCCCATGTCTCCATGGCCTGTCCTGCATTTCCGGTTTTTACACTTTTTTCAGCATGGCCCTTTTGACCTCTGGCAAGCGAGACTTCTTTGTAGCGCCGATTTGTCTTTCTGGCTTGCTTGGTTGGCCAAAAAGGGCGTATGCGTTTTTTCCTGAATATATTCAGGAAAAAACGCATACGCCCTTTCTGGCCAAGGGCATCATTGTCAACGCTTTGCCGCTTTTCATGTGCTTTCAAGGCGAGTCGAATCTACCTCCTGAAACCGGTTTCCTGCAATTCTGCCTTGCTTTCAAATCCTCTTCGTTGCCTTCCCTCAATATATTTGTGGACGAGAGTTATCATTTACAACTCTGCAGGTTTGTGAATTGCAGTGCCCCTGAGCTCCATTTGTCAACTCGCTTTTTTGGGAGCTGGCCGCAAAAGCGCAGGATTGCTTCAGGCCCTATTCTGGTTCCGGGGGGCAGGCTGAGCCTGTGGTTCATTCTTCTTCCTGATGGGAAAATAGAGTGACCTGTGCCTGTCCCAACACCTAGAGCTAGTCTCTCATTGGTCCCCCCTCTTCCCGTTCATCCTCGGGACAAATTGCGACCTGTACGAAACAGGAGGTCAATGGTGCTGATTCTCCACGTAGGGAGATTGTTAGTGAAGCGGCTGGAATGGCGAACCCGAGCACAAGGAGAGGAGAAATGAGGTGCGTTTTAGAAACCTTTCCCGATCACACGGTGTACCATCTTCTGGGTTTCCCAGGCATGTTTTCGATGTAGGAAGATGCCCTTGAACCTGGAGATTTGGGACCCATGGCATGGGTACCACGCAGTATTACTTTAAAGGGTCTGCGTTTGCTCACCCAACCTCACCAATCCTCTCAGCCCCAAGAGTGTCCAGCCTTATGTCTCATCCAGCTGTGGGTCTAGATATGGTCAATCCAGGTTGCATCAGAGCCCCTGAACGGATTTTGTAAGAATTTCTCTCTCTTTCACTGTCTTTGTTTTATGGGTTTTTTTTTTTAAGTAGTCAATTTTTATAAGGGGGTTTAGCTTCTTTTCCTTGCTGTGTTTATGCCGCTTTACACCCTCTTGATTCACTTCCAGAGAGATATCAATACATAGGTTTTAAGACTCTTCCTAGTCAGATATATTCTTCGGTGGTGAATAGGGGGTGTTGAGTCCAGTTCACTGAACAGGGAGTAGGTCTTGTCTATTACATATTTGGCTTGTGGAACGGTATCTGAGCTAATTTCAAACCCTTGTTTTATGCATCGCCTCACCTCACCTTTCCCGTTAAGCAGCCATAGTGTGTTTTCTAAATGTGTGACTCTGTTGTGTTTTGGAATTCAGTTCAGGTGTAGCGATTTTGACATTCCCTCTATAAGTGATATCTTAGGATAAGTTTCCTTTTCTGTGTGACTTACTTCACTTAGAGTCATCGTCCCTAAATCCACTCATCATGCTGCTACTAGCCTTATGACACTGATTTATGGCTGAGTGATATTCCATTGTGCATAAGTACCACAACTTCTTTATCCATTTTTCTCTTTCCTGGGATATTTAAGGTGTACCGAAGTGGAGGTTCTTGGAAACAGTGCAGCCCTAAACTTTGGGGTGCCTGTGTCTTGTTGATTTTTAGGTTTCCCGATTTTACGCCCATGAGTGGAAGTGCCCTATGCTCTCTAAGCTGTGTTTATTCCATGTTTCAGGACGCAGCGTACACTTCTCCAGAGTGGCTGTTGGCAATTTCCATCCCGCCCATCAGCGTAGCAAGGCTCCCATGTCTCCATGGCCTGTCCTGCATTTCCGGTTTTTACACTTTTGTCAGCATGGCCCTTTTGACCTCTGGCAAGCGAGACTTCTTTGTAGCACCGATTTGTCTTTCTGGCTTGCTTGGTTGGCCAAAAAGGGCGTATGCGTTTTTTCCTGAATATATTCAGGAAAAAACGCATACGCCCTTTTTGGCCAAGGGCATCATTGTCAAAGCTTTGCCGCTTTTCATGTGCTTTCAAGGCGAGTCGAATCTACCTCCTGAAACCGGTTTCCTGCAATTCTGCCTTGCTTTCAAGTCCTCTTCGTTGCCTTCCCTCAATATATTTGTGGACAAGAGTTATCATTTACAACTTTGCAGGTTTGTGAATTGCAGTGCCCCTGAGCTCCATTTGTCAACTCGTTTTTTGGGAGCTCGCGCAAAAGCGCAGGATTGCTTCAGGCCCTATTCTGGTTCCGGGGGCCAGGCTGAGCCTGTGGTTCATTCTTCTTCCTGATGGGAAAATAGAGTGACCTGTGCCTGTCCCAACACCTAGAGCTAGTCTCTCATTGGTTCCCCCTCTTCCCGTTCATCCTGAGGACAAATTGCAACCTGTACGAAACAGGAGGTCAACGGTGCTGATTCTCCACGTAGGGAGATTGTTAGTGAAGCGGCTGGAATGGCGAACCCGAGCACAAGGAGAGGAGAAATGAGGTGCGTTTTAGAAACCTTTCCTGATCACACGGTGTACCATCTTCTGGGTTTCCCAGGCATGTTTTCGATGTAGGAAGATGCCCTTGAACCTGGAGATTTGGGACCCATGGCATGGGTACCACGCAGTATTACTTTAAAGGGTCTGCGTTTGCTCATCCAACCTCACCAATCCTCTCAGCCCCAAGAGTGTCCAGCCTTATGTCTCATCCATCTGTGGGTCTAGATATGGTCAATCCAGGTTGCATCAGAGCCCCTGAAGGGATTTTGTAAGAATTTCTCTCTCTTTCACTGTCTTTGTTTTATGGGGTTTTTTTTTTTAAGTAGTCAATTTTTATAAGGGGGTTTAGCTTCTTTTCCTTGCTGTGTTTATGCCGCTTTACGCCCTCTTGATTCACTTCCAGAGAGATATCAATACATAGGTTTTAAGACTCTTCCTAGTCAGATATATTCTTGGGTGGTGAATAGGGGGTGTTTTGTCCAGTTCACTGAGCAGGGAGTAGGTCTTGTCTGTTACATATTTGGCTTGTGGAACGGTATCTGAGCTAATTTCAAACCCTTGTTTTATGCATCGCCCCACCTCACCTTTCCCTTTAAGCAGCCATAGTGTGTTTTCTAAATGTGTGACTCTGTTCTGTTTTGGAATTCAGTTCAGGTGTAGCGATTTTGACATTCCCTCTATAAGTCATATCTTAGGATAAGTGTCCTTTTCTGTGTGACTTACTTCACTTAGAGTCATCGTCCCTAAATCCACTCATCATGCTGCTACTAGCCTTATGACACTGATTTCATGGCTGAGTGATATTCCATTGTGCATAAGTACCACAACTTCTTTATCCATTTTTCTCTTTCCTGGGATATTTAAGGTGTACCGAAGTGGAGGTTCTTGGAAACAGAGCAGCCCTAAATTTTGGGGTGCCTGTGTCTTGTTGATTTTTAGGTTTCCCGATTTCTACGCGCGTGAGTGGAAGTGCCCTATGCTCTCTAAGCTGTGTTTATTATACGTTTCAGGACGCAGCGTACACTTCTCCAGAGTGGCTGTTGGCAATTTCCACCCCGCCCATCAGCGTAGCAAGGCTCCCATGTCTCCATGGCCTGTCCTGCATTTCTGGTTTTTACACTTTTTTCAGCATGGCCCTTTTGACCGCTGGCAAGCGAGACTTCTTTGTAGCGCCGATTTGCCTTTCCGGCTTGCTTGGTTGGCCAAAAAGGGCGTATGCGTTTTTTCCTGAATATATTCAGGAAAAAACGCATACGCCCTTTTTGGCCAAGGGCATCATTGTCAACGCTTTGCCGCTTTTCATGTGCTTTCAAGGCGAGTCGAATCTACCTCCTGAAACCGGTTTCCTGCAATTCTGCCTTGCTTTCAAATCCTCTTCGTTGCCTTCCCTCAATATATTTGTGGACAAGAGTTATCATTTACAACTTTGCAGGTTTGTGAATTGCAGTGCCCCTGAGCTCCATTTGTCAACTCGTTTTTTGGGAGCTCGCGCAAAAGCGCAGGATTGCTTCAGGCCCTATTCTGGTTCCGGGGGCCAGGCTGAGCCTGTGGTTCATTCTTCTTCCTGATGGGAAAATAGAGTGACCTGTGCCTGTCCCAACACCTAGAGCTAGTCTCTCATTGGTTCCCCCTCTTCCCGTTCATCCTGAGGACAAATTGCAACCTGTACGAAACAGGAGGTCAACGGTGCTGATTCTCCACGTAGGGAGATTGTTAGTGAAGCGGCTGGAATGGCGAACCCGAGCACAAGGAGAGGAGAAATGAGGTGCGTTTTAGAAACCTTTCCTGATCACACGGTGTACCATCTTCTGGGTTTCCCAGGCATGTTTTCGATGTAGGAAGATGCCCTTGAACCTGGAGATTTGGGACCCATGGCATGGGTACCACGCAGTATTACTTTAAAGGGTCTGCGTTTGCTCATCCAACCTCACCAATCCTCTCAGCCCCAAGAGTGTCCAGCCTTATGTCTCATCCATCTGTGGGTCTAGATATGGTCAATCCAGGTTGCATCAGAGCCCCTGAAGGGATTTTGTAAGAATTTCTCTCTCTTTCACTGTCTTTGTTTTATGGGGTTTTTTTTTTTAAGTAGTCAATTTTTATAAGGGGGTTTAGCTTCTTTTCCTTGCTGTGTTTATGCCGCTTTACGCCCTCTTGATTCACTTCCAGAGAGATATCAATACATAGGTTTTAAGACTCTTCCTAGTCAGATATATTCTTGGGTGGTGAATAGGGGGTGTTTTGTCCAGTTCACTGAGCAGGGAGTAGGTCTTGTCTGTTACATATTTGGCTTGTGGAACGGTATCTGAGCTAATTTCAAACCCTTGTTTTATGCATCGCCCCACCTCACCTTTCCCTTTAAGCAGCCATAGTGTGTTTTCTAAATGTGTGACTCTGTTCTGTTTTGGAATTCAGTTCAGGTGTAGCGATTTTGACATTCCCTCTATAAGTCATATCTTAGGATAAGTGTCCTTTTCTGTGTGACTTACTTCACTTAGAGTCATCGTCCCTAAATCCACTCATCATGCTGCTACTAGCCTTATGACACTGATTTCATGGCTGAGTGATATTCCATTGTGCATAAGTACCACAACTTCTTTATCCATTTTTCTCTTTCCTGGGATATTTAAGGTGTACCGAAGTGGAGGTTCTTGGAAACAGAGCAGCCCTAAATTTTGGGGTGCCTGTGTCTTGTTGATTTTTAGGTTTCCCGATTTCTACGCGCGTGAGTGGAAGTGCCCTATGCTCTCTAAGCTGTGTTTATTATACGTTTCAGGACGCAGCGTACACTTCTCCAGAGTGGCTGTTGGCAATTTCCACCCCGCCCATCAGCGTAGCAAGGCTCCCATGTCTCCATGGCCTGTCCTGCATTTCTGGTTTTTACACTTTTTTCAGCATGGCCCTTTTGACCGCTGGCAAGCGAGACTTCTTTGTAGCGCCGATTTGCCTTTCCGGCTTGCTTGGTTGGCCAAAAAGGGCGTATGCGTTTTTTCCTGAATATATTCAGGAAAAAACGCATACGCCCTTTTTGGCCAAGGGCATCATTGTCAACGCTTTGCCGCTTTTCATGTGCTTTCAAGGCGAGTCGAATCTACCTCCTGAAACCGGTTTCCTGCAATTCTGCCTTGCTTTCAAATCCTCTTCGTTGCCTTCCCTCAATATATTTGTGGACGAGAGTTATCATTTACAACTCTGCAGGTTTGTGAATTGCAGTGCCCCTGAGCTCCATTTGTCAACTCGCTTTTTTGGGAGCTGGCCGCAAAAGCGCAGGATTGCTTCAGGCCCTATTCTGGTTCCGGGGGGCAGGCTGAGCCTGTGGTTCATTCTTCTTCCTGATGGGAAAATAGAGTGACCTGTGCCTGTCCCAACACCTAGAGCTAGTCTCTCATTGGTTCCCCCTCTTCCCGTTCATCCTCGGGACAAATTGCGACCTGTACGAAACAGGAGGTCAACGGTGCTGATTCTCCACGTAGGGAGATTGTTAGTGAAGCGGCTGGAATGGCGAACCCGAGCACAAGGAGAGGAGAAATGAGGTGCGTTTTAGAAACCTTTCCCGATCACACGGTGTACCATCTTCTGGGTTTCCCAGGCATGTTTTCGATGTAGGAAGATGCCCTTGAATCTGGAGATTTGGGACTCATGGCATGGGTACCACGCAGTATTACTTTAAAGGGTCTGCGTTTGCTCACCCAACCTCACCAATCCTCTTAGCCCCAAGAGTTTCCAGCCTTATGTCTCATCTAGCTGTGGGTCTAGATATGGTCAATCCAGGTTGCATCAGAGCCCCTGAACGGATTTTGTAAGAATTTCTCTCTCTTTCACTGTCTTTGTTTTATGGGGTTTTTTTTTTTAAGTAGTCAATTTTTATAAGGGGGTTTAGCTTCTTTTCCTTGCTGTGTTTATGCCGCTTTACGCCCTCTTGATTCACTTCCAGAGAGATATCAATACATAGGTTTTAAGACTCTTCCTAGTCAGATATATTCTTGGGCGGTGAATAGGGGGTGTTGAGTCCAGTTCACTGAGCAGGGAGTAGGTCTTGTCTATTAAATATTTGGCTTGTGGAACGGTATCTGAGCTAATTTCAAACCCTTGTTTTATGCATCGCCCCACCTCAGCTTTCCCGTTAAGCAGCCATAGTGTGTTTTCTAAATGTGTGACTCTGTTCTGTTTTGCAATTCAATTCAGGTGTAGCGATTTTGACATTCCCTCTACAAGTGATAACTTAGGATAAGTTTCCTTTTCTGTGTGACTTACTTCACTTAGAGTCATCGTCCCTAAATCCACTCATCATGCTGCTACTAGCCTTATGACACTGATTTCATGGCTGAGTGATATTCCATTGTGCATAAGTACCACAACTTCTTTATCCATTTTTCTCTTTCCTGGGATATTTAAGGTGTACCGAAGTGGAGGTTCTTGGAAACAGTGCAGCCCTAAACTTTGGGGTGCCTCTGTCTTGTTGATTTTTAGGTTTCCCGATTTTACGCCCATGAGTGGAAGTGCCCTATGCTCTCTAAGCTGTGTTTATTACATGTTTCAGGACACAGCGTACACTTCTCCAGAGTGGCTGTTGGCAATTTCCATCCCGCCCATCAGCGTAGCAAGGCTCCCATGTCTCCATGGCCTGTCCTGAATTTCCGGTTTTTACACTTTTTTCAGCATGGCCCTTTTGACCTCTGGCAAGCGAGACTTCTTTGTAGCGCCGATTTGTCTTTCTGGCTTGCTTGGTTGGCCAAAAAGGGCGTATGCGTTTTTTCCTGAATATATTCAGGAAAAAACGCATACGCCCTTTTTGGCCAAGGGCATCATTGTCAAAACTTTGCCGCTTTTCATGTGCTTTCAAGGCGAGTCGAATCTACCTCCTGAAACCGGTTTCCTGCAATTCTGCCTTGCTTTCAAGTCCTCTTCGTTGCCTTCCCTCAATATATTTGTGGACAAGAGTTATCATTTACAACTTTGCAGGTTTGTGAATTGCAGTGCCCCTGAGCTCCATTTGTCAACTCGTTTTTTGGGAGCTCGCGCAAAAGCGCAGGATTGCTTCAGGCCCTATTCTGGTTCCGGGGGCCAGGCTGAGCCTGTGGTTCATTCTTCTTCCTGATGGGAAAATAGAGTGACCTGTGCCTGTCCCAACACCTAGAGCTAGTCTCTCATTGGTTCCCCCTCTTCCCGTTCATCCTGAGGACAAATTGCAACCTGTACGAAACAGGAGGTCAACGGTGCTGATTCTCCACGTAGGGAGATTGTTAGTGAAGCGGCTGGAATGGCGAACCCGAGCACAAGGAGAGGAGAAATGAGGTGCGTTTTAGAAACCTTTCCTGATCACACGGTGTACCATCTTCTGGGTTTCCCAGGCATGTTTTCGATGTAGGAAGATGCCCTTGAACCTGGAGATTTGGGACCCATGGCATGGGTACCACGCAGTATTACTTTAAAGGGTCTGCGTTTGCTCACCCAACCTCACCAATCCTCTCAGCCCCAAGAGTGTCCAGCCTTATGTCTCATCCAGCTGTGGGTCTAGATATGGTCAATCCAGGTTGCATCAGAGCCCCTGAAGGGATTTTGTAAGAATTTCTCTCTCTTTCACTGTCTTTGTTTTATGGGGTTTTTTTTTTTAAGTAGTCAATTTTTATAAGGGGGTTTAGCTTCTTTTCCTTGCTGTGTTTATGCCGCTTTACGCCCTCTTGATTCACTTCCAGAGAGATATCAATACATAGGTTTTAAGACTCTTCCTAGTCAGATATATTCTTGGGTGGTGAATAGGGGGTGTTGAGTCCAGTTCACTGAGCAGGGAGTAGGTCTTGTCTGTTACATATTTGGCTTGTGGAACGGTATCTGAGCTAATTTCAAACCCTTGTTTTATGCATCGCCCCACCTCACCTTTCCCTTTAAGCAGCCATAGTGTGTTTTCTAAATGTGTGACTCTGTTCTGTTTTGGAATTCAGTTCAGGTGTAGCGATTTTGACATTCCCTCTATAAGTCATATCTTAGGATAAGTGTCCTTTTCTGTGTGACTTACTTCACTTAGAGTCATCGTCCCTAAATCCACTCATCATGCTGCTACTAGCCTTATGACACTGATTTCATGGCTGAGTGATATTCCATTGTGCATAAGTACCACAACTTCTTTATCCATTTTTCTCTTTCCTGGGATATTTAAGGTGTACCGAAGTGGAGGTTCTTGGAAACAGAGCAGCCCTAAATTTTGGGGTGCCTGTGTCTTGTTGATTTTTAGGTTTCCCGATTTCTACGCGCGTGAGTGGAAGTGCTCTATGCTCTCTAAGCTGTGTTTATTATACGTTTCAGGACGCAGCGTACACTTCTCCAGAGTGGCTGTTGGCAATTTCCACCCCGCCCATCAGCGTAGCAAGGCTCCCATGTCTCCATGGCCTGTCCTGCATTTCTGGTTTTTACACTTTTTTCAGCATGGCCCTTTTGACCGCTGGCAAGCGAGACTTCTTTGTAGCGCCGATTTGCCTTTCCGGCTTGCTTGGTTGGCCAAAAAGGGCGTATGCGTTTTTTCCTGAATATATTCAGGAAAAAACGCATACGCCCTTTTTGGCCAAGGGCATCATTGTCAACGCTTTGCCGCTTTTCATGTGCTTTCAAGGCGAGTCGAATCTACCTCCTGAAACCGGTTTCCTGCAATTCTGCCTTGCTTTCAAATCCTCTTCGTTGCCTTCCCTCAATATATTTGTGGACGAGAGTTATCATTTACAACTCTGCAGGTTTGTGAATTGCAGTGCCCCTGAGCTCCATGTGTCAACTCGCTTTTTTGGGAGCTGGCCGCAAAAGCGCAGGATTGCTTCAGGCCCTATTCTGGTTCCGGGGGGCAGGCTGAGCCTGTGGTTCATTCTTCTTCCTGATGGGAAAATAGAGTGACCTGTGCCTGTCCCAACACCTAGAGGTAGTCTCTCATTGGTTCCCCCTCTTCCCGTTCATCCTCGGGACAAATTGCGACCTGTACGAAACAGGAGGTCAACGGTGCTGATTCTCCACGTAGGGAGATTGTTAGTGAAGCGGCTGGAATGGCGAACCCGAGCACAAGGAGAGGAGAAATGAGGTGCGTTTTAGAAACCTTTCCTGATCACACGGTGTACCATCTTCTGGGTTTCCCAGGCATGTTTTCGATGTAGGAAGATGCCCTTGAACCTGGAGATTTGGGACCCATGGCATGGGTACCACGCAGTATTACTTTAAAGGGTCTGCGTTTGCTCACCCAACCTCACCAATCCTCTCAGCCCCAAGAGTGTCCAGCCTTATGTCTCATCCAGCTGTGGGTCTAGATATGGTCAATCCAGGTTGCATCAGAGCCCCTGAAGGGATTTTGTAAGAATTTCTCTCTCTTTCACTGTCTTTGTTTTATGGGGTTTTTTTTTTTAAGTAGTCAATTTTTATAAGGGGGTTTAGCTTCTTTTCCTTGCTGTGTTTATGCCGCTTTACGCCCTCTTGATTCACTTCCAGAGAGATATCAATACATAGGTTTTAAGACTCTTCCTAGTCAGATATATTCTTGGGTGGTGAATATGGGGTGTTGAGTCCAGTTCACTGAGCAGGGAGTAGGTCTTGTCTGTTACATATTTGGCTTGTGGAACGGTATCTGAGCTAATTTCAAACCCTTGTTTTATGCATCGCCCCACCTCACCTTTCCCTTTAAGCAGCCATAGTGTGTTTTCTAAATGTGTGACTCTGTTCTGTTTTGGAATTCAGTTCAGGTGTAGCGATTTTGACATTCCCTCTATAAGTCATATCTTAGGATAAGTGTCCTTTTCTGTGTGACTTACTTCACTTAGAGTCATCGTCCCTAAATCCACTCATCATGCTGCTACTAGCCTTATGACACTGATTTCATGGCTGAGTGATATTCCATTGTGCATAAGTACCACAACTTCTTTATCCATTTTTCTCTTTCCTGGGATATTTAAGGTGTACCGAAGTGGAGGTTCTTGGAAACAGAGCAGCCCTAAATTTTGGGGTGCCTGTGTCTTGTTGATTTTTAGGTTTCCCGATTTCTACGCGCGTGAGTGGAAGTGCTCTATGCTCTCTAAGCTGTGTTTATTATACGTTTCAGGACGCAGCGTACACTTCTCCAGAGTGGCTGTTGGCAATTTCCACCCCGCCCATCAGCGTAGCAAGGCTCCCATGTCTCCATGGCCTGTCCTGCATTTCTGGTTTTTACACTTTTTTCAGCATGGCCCTTTTGACCGCTGGCAAGCGAGACTTCTTTGTAGCGCCGATTTGCCTTTCCGGCTTGCTTGGTTGGCCAAAAAGGGCGTATGCGTTTTTTCCTGAATATATTCAGGAAAAAACGCATACGCCCTTTTTGGCCAAGGGCATCATTGTCAACGCTTTGCCGCTTTTCATGTGCTTTCAAGGCGAGTCGAATCTACCTCCTGAAACCGGTTTCCTGCAATTCTGCCTTGCTTTCAAATCCTCTTCGTTGCCTTCCCTCAATATATTTGTGGACGAGAGTTATCATTTACAACTCTGCAGGTTTGTGAATTGCAGTGCCCCTGAGCTCCATTTGTCAACTCGCTTTTTTGGGAGCTGGCCGCAAAAGCGCTGGATTGCTTCAGGCCCTATTCTGGTTCCGGGGGGCAGGCTGAGCCTGTGGTTCATTCTTCTTCCTGATGGGAAAATAGAGTGACCTGTGCCTGTCCCAACACCTAGAGCTAGTCTCTCATTGGTTCCCCCTCTTCCCGTTCATCCTCGGGACAAATTGCGACCTGTACGAAACAGGAGGTCAACGGTGCTGATTCTCCACGTAGGGAGATTGTTAGTGAAGCGGCTGGAATGGCGAACCCGAGCACAAGGAGAGGAGAAATGAGGTGCGTTTTAGAAACCTTTCCCGATCACACGGTGTACCATCTTCTGGGTTTCCCAGGCATGTTTTCGATGTAGGAAGATGCCCTTGAACCTGGAGATTTGGGACTCATGGCATGGGTACCACGCAGTATTACTTTAAAGGGTCTGCGTTTGCTCACCCAACCTCACCAATCCTCTCAGCCCCAAGAGTTTCCAGCCTTATGTCTCATCTAGCTGTGGGTCTAGATATGGTCAATCCAGGTTGCATCAGAGCCCCTGAACGGATTTTGTAAGAATTTCTCTCTCTTTCACTGTCTTTGTTTTATGGGGTTTTTTTTTTTAAGTAGTCAATTTTTATAAGGGGTTTAGCTTCTTTTCCTTGCTGTGTTTATGCCGCTTTACGCCCTCTTGATTCACTTCCAGAGAGATATCAATACATAGGTTTTAAGACTCTTCCTAGTCAGATATATTCTTGGGCGGTGAATAGGGGGTGTTGAGTCCAGTTCACTGAGCAGGGAGTAGGTCTTGTCTATTAAATATTTGGCTTGTGGAACGGTATCTGAGCTAATTTCAAACCCTTGTTTTATGCATCGCCCCACCTCAGCTTTCCCGTTAAGCAGCCATAGTGTGTTTTCTAAATGTGTGACTCTGTTCTGTTTTGCAATTCAATTCAGGTGTAGCGATTTTGACATTCCCTCTACAAGTGATAACTTAGGATAAGTTTCCTTTTCTGTGTGACTTACTTCACTTAGAGTCATCGTCCCTAAATCCACTCATCATGCTGCTACTAGCCTTATGACACTGATTTCATGGCTGAGTGATATTCCATTGTGCATAAGTACCACAACTTCTTTATCCATTTTTCTCTTTCCTGGGATATTTAAGGTGTACCGAAGTGGAGGTTCTTGGAAACAGTGCAGCCCTAAACTTTGGGGTGCCTGTGTCTTGTTGATTTTTAGGTTTCCCGATTTTACGCCCATGAGTGGAAGTGCCCTATGCTCTCTAAGCTGTGTTTATTACATGTTTCAGGACACAGCGTACACTTCTCCAGAGTGGCTGTTGGCAATTTCCATCCCGCCCATCAGCGTAGCAAGGCTCCCATGTCTCCATGGCCTGTCCTGAATTTCCGGTTTTTACACTTTTTTCAGCATGGCCCTTTTGACCTCTGGCAAGCGAGACTTCTTTGTAGCGCCGATTTGTCTTTCTGGCTTGCTTGGTTGGCCAAAAAGGGCGTATGCGTTTTTTCCTGAATATATTCAGGAAAAAACGCATACGCCCTTTTTGGCCAAGGGCATCATTGTCAAAGCTTTGCCGCTTTTCATGTGCTTTCAAGGCGAGTCGAATCTACCTCCTGAAACCGGTTTCCTGCAATTCTGCCTTGCTTTCAAATCCTCTTCGTTGCCTTCCCTCAATATATTTGTGGACAAGAGTTATCATTTACAACTTTGCAGGTTTGTGAATTGCAGTGCCCCTGAGCTCCATTTGTCAACTCGTTTTTTGGGAGCTCGCGCAAAAGCGCAGGATTGCTTCAGGGCCTATTCTGGTTCCGGGGGCCAGGCTGAGCCTGTGGTTCATTCTTCTTCCTGATGGGAAAATAGAGTGACCTGTGCCTGTCCCAACACCTAGAGCTAGTCTCTCATTGGTTCCCCCTCTTCCCGTTCATCCTGAGGACAAATTGCAACCTGTACGAAACAGGAGGTCAACGGTGCTGATTCTCCACGTAGGGAGATTGTTAGTGAAGCGGCTGGAATGGCGAACCCGAGCACAAGGAGAGGAGAAATGAGGTGCGTTTTAGAAACCTTTCCTGATCACACGGTGTACCATCTTCTGGGTTTCCCAGGCATGTTTTCGATGTAGGAAGATGCCCTTGAACCTGGAGATTTGGGACCCATGGCATGGGTACCACGCAGTATTACTTTAAAGGGTCTGCGTTTGCTCACCCAACCTCACCAATCCTCTCAGCCCCAAGAGTGTCCAGCCTTATGTCTCATCCAGCTGTGGGTCTAGATATGGTCAATCCAGGTTGCATCAGAGCCCCTGAAGGGATTTTGTAAGAATTTCTCTCTCTTTCACTGTCTTTGTTTTATGGGGTTTTTTTTTTTAAGTAGTCAATTTTTATAAGGGGGTTTAGCTTCTTTTCCTTGCTGTGTTTATGCCGCTTTACGCCCTCTTGATTCACTTCCAGAGAGATATCAATACATAGGTTTTAAGACTCTTCCTAGTCAGATATATTCTTGGGTGGTGAATAGGGGGTGTTGAGTCCAGTTCACTGAGCAGGGAGTAGGTCTTGTCTGTTACATATTTGGCTTGTGGAACGGTATCTGAGCTAATTTCAAACCCTTGTTTTATGCATCGCCCCACCTCACCTTTCCCTTTAAGCAGCCATAGTGTGTTTTCTAAATGTGTGACTCTGTTCTGTTTTGGAATTCAGTTCAGGTGTAGCGATTTTGACATTCCCTCTATAAGTCATATCTTAGGATAAGTGTCCTTTTCTGTGTGACTTACTTCACTTAGAGTCATCGTCCCTAAATCCACTCATCATGCTGCTACTAGCCTTATGACACTGATTTCATGGCTGAGTGATATTCCATTGTGCATAAGTACCACAACTTCTTTATCCATTTTTCTCTTTCCTGGGATATTTAAGGTGTACCGAAGTGGAGGTTCTTGGAAACAGAGCAGCCCTAAATTTTGGGGTGCCTGTGTCTTGTTGATTTTTAGGTTTCCCGATTTCTACGCGCGTGAGTGGAAGTGCTCTATGCTCTCTAAGCTGTGTTTATTATACGTTTCAGGACGCAGCGTACACTTCTCCAGAGTGGCTGTTGGCAATTTCCACCCCGCCCATCAGCGTAGCAAGGCTCCCATGTCTCCATGGCCTGTCCTGCATTTCTGGTTTTTACACTTTTTTCAGCATGGCCCTTTTGACCGCTGGCAAGCGAGACTTCTTTGTAGCGCCGATTTGCCTTTCCGGCTTGCTTGGTTGGCCAAAAAGGGCGTATGCGTTTTTTCCTGAATATATTCAGGAAAAAACGCATACGCCCTTTTTGGCCAAGGGCATCATTGTCAACGCTTTGCCGCTTTTCATGTGCTTTCAAGGCGAGTCGAATCTACCTCCTGAAACCGGTTTCCTGCAATTCTGCCTTGCTTTCAAATCCTCTTCGTTGCCTTCCCTCAATATATTTGTGGACGAGAGTTATCATTTACAACTCTGCAGGTTTGTGAATTGCAGTGCCCCTGAGCTCCATTTGTCAACTCGCTTTTTTGGGAGCTGGCCGCAAAAGCGCAGGATTGCTTCAGGCCCTATTCTGGTTCCGGGGGGCAGGCTGAGCCTGTGGTTCATTCTTCTTCCTGATGGGAAAATAGAGTGACCTGTGCCTGTCCCAACACCTAGAGCTAGTCTCTCATTGGTTCCCCCTCTTCCCGTTCATCCTCGGGACAAATTGCGACCTGTACGAAACAGGAGGTCAACGGTGCTGATTCTCCACGTAGGGAGATTGTTAGTGAAGCGGCTGGAATGGCGAACCCGAGCACAAGGAGAGGAGAAATGAGGTGCGTTTTAGAAACCTTTCCCGATCACACGGTGTACCATCTTCTGGGTTTCCCAGGCATGTTTTCGATGTAGGAAGATGCCCTTGAACCTGGAGATTTGGGACCCATGGCATGGGTACCACGCAGTATTACTTTAAAGGGTCTGCGTTTGCTCACCCAACCTCACCAATCCTCTCAGCCCCAAGAGTGTCCAGCCTTATGTCTCATCCAGCTGTGGGTCTAGATATGGTCAATCCAGGTTGCATCAGAGCCCCTGAACGGATTTTGTAAGAATTTCTCTCTCTTTCACTGTCTTTGTTTTATGGGTTTTTTTTTTTAAGTAGTCAATTTTTATAAGGGGGTTTAGCTTCTTTTCCTTGCTGTGTTTATGCCGCTTTACACCCTCTTGATTCACTTCCAGAGAGATATCAATACATAGGTTTTAAGACTCTTCCTAGTCAGATATATTCTTGGATGGTGAATAGGGGGTGTTGAGTCCAGTTCACTGAGCAGGGAGTAGGTCTTGTCTGTTACATATTTGGCTTGTGGAACGGTATCTGAGCTAATTTCAAACCCTTGTTTTATGCATCGCCCCACCTCACCTTTCCCGTTAAGCAGCCATAGTGTGTTTTCTAAATGGGTGACTCTGTTGTGTTTTGGAATTCAGTTCAGGTGTAGCGATTTTGACATTCCCTCTATAAGTAATATCTTAGGATAAGTGTCCTTTTCTGTGTGACTTACTTCACTTAGAGTCATCGTCCCTAAATCCACTCATCATGCTGCTACTAGCCTTATGACACTGATTTCATGGCTGAGTGATATTCCATTGTGCATAAGTACCACAACTTCTTTATCCATTTTTCTCTTTCCTGGGATATTTAAGGTGTACCGAAGTGGAGGTTCTTGGAAACAGTGCAGCCCTAAACTTTGGGGTGCCTGTGTCTTGTTGATTTTTAGGTTTCCCGATTTCTACGCCCATGAGTGGAAGTGCACTATGCTCTCTAAGTTGTGTTTATTACATGTTTCAGGACGCAGCGTACACTTCTCCAGAGTGCTGTTGGCAATTTCCACCCCGCCCATCAGCGTAGCAAGGCTCCCATGTCTCCATGGCCTGTCCTGCATTTCCGGTTTTTACACTTTTTTCAGCATGGCCCTTTTGACCGCTGGCAAGCCAGACTTCTTTGTAGCGCCGATTTGCCTTTCCGGCTTGCTTGGTTGGCCAAAAAGGGCGTATGCGTTTTTTCCTGAATATATTCAGGAAAAAACGCATACGCCCTTTTTGGCCAAGGGCATCATTGTCAACGCTTTGCCGCTTTTCATGTGCTTTCAAGGCGAGTCGAATCTACCTCCTGAAATCGGTTTCCTGCAATTCTGCCTTGCTTTCAAATCCTCTTCGTTGCCTTCCCTCAATATATTTGTGGACGAGAGTTATCATTTATAATTCTGCAGGTTTGTGAATTGCAGTGCCCCTGAGCTCCATTTGTCAACTCGCTTTTTTGGGAGCTGGCCGCAAAAGCGCAGGATTGCTTCAGGCCCTATTCTGGTTCCGGGGGGCAGGCTGAGCCTGTGGTTCATTCTTCTTCCTGATGGGAAAATAGAGTGACCTGTGCCTGTCCCAACACCTAGAGCTAGTCTCTCATTGGTTCCCCCTCTTCCCGTTCATCCTCAGGACAAATTGCGACCTGTACGAAACAGGAGGTCAACGGTGCTGATTCTCCACGTAGGGAGATTGTTAGTGAAGCGGCTGGAATGGCGAACCCGAGCACAAGGAGAGGAGAAATGAGGTGCGTTTTAGAAACATTTCCCGATCACACGGTGTACCATCTTCTGGGTTTCCCAGGCATGTTTTCGATGTAGGAAGATGCCCTTGAACCTGGAGATTTGGGACCCATGGCATGGGTACCACGCAGTATTACTTTAAAGGGTCTGCGTTTGCTCACCCAACCTCACCAATCCTCTCAGCCCCAAGAGTGTCCAGCCTTATGTCTCATCCAGCTGTGGGTCTAGATATGGTCAATCCAGGTTGCATCAGAGCCCCTGAACGGATTTTGTAAGAATTTCTCTCTCTTTCACTGTCTTTGTTTTATGGGGTTTTTTTTTTTAAGTAGCTTATTTTTATAACAGGATTTAGCTGCTTTTCCCTGCTGTGTTTATGCCGCTTTACACCCTCTTGATTCACTTCCAGAGAGATATCAATACATAGGTTTTAAGACTCTTCTTAGTCAGATATAATCTTGGGTGGTGAATAGGGGGTGTTGAGTCCAGTTCACTGAGCAGGGAGTAGGTCTTGTCTGTTACATATTTGGCTTGTGGAACGGTATCTGAGCTAATTTCAAACCCTTGTTTTATGCATCGCCCCACCTCACCTTTCCCGTTAAGCAGCCATAGTGTGTTTTCTAAATGTGTGACTCTGTTGTGTTTTGGAATTCAGTTCAGGTGTAGCGATTTTGACATTCCCTCTATAAGTGATATCTTAGGATAAGTGTCCTTTTCTGTGTGACTTACTTCACTTAGAGTCATCGTCCCTAAATCCACTCATCATGCTGCTACTAGCCTTATGACACTGATTTATGGCTGAGTGATATTCCATTGTGCATAAGTACCACAACTTCTTTATCCATTTTTCTCTTTCCTGGGATATTTAAGGTGTACCGAAGTGGAGGTTCTTGGAAACAGAGCAGCCCTAAACTTTGGGGTGCCTGTGTCTTGTTGATTTTTAGGTTTCCGGATTTCTACGCCCATGAGTGGAAGTGCACTATGCTCTCTAAGTTGTGTTTATTACTTGTTTCAGGACGCAGCGTACACTTCTCCAGAGTGCTGTTGGCAATTTCCACCCCGCCCATCAGCGTAGCAAGGCTCCCATGTCTCCATGGCCTGTCCTGCATTTCCGGTTTTTACACTTTTTTCAGCATGGCCCTTTTGACCGCTGGCAAGCCAGACTTCTTTGTAGCGCCGATTTGCCTTTCCGGCTTGCTTGGTTGGCCAAAAAGGGCGTATGCGTTTTTTCCTGAATATATTCAGGAAAAAACGCATACGCCCTTTTTGGCCAAGGGCATCATTGTCAAAGCTTTGCCGTTTTTCATGTGCTTTCAAGGCGAGTCGAATCTACCTCCTGAAATCGGTTTCCTGCAATTCTGCCTTGCTTTCAAATCCTCTTCGTTGCCTTCCCTCAATATATTTGTGGACGAGAGTTATCATTTATAATTCTGCAGGTTTGTGAATTGCAGTGCCCCTGAGCTCCATTTGTCAACTCGCTTTTTTGGGAGCTGGCCGCAAAAGCGCAGGATTGCTTCAGGCCCTATTCTGGTTCCGGGGGGCAGGCTGAGCCTGTGGTTCATTCTTCTTCCTGATGGGAAAATAGAGTGACCTGTGCCTGTCCCAAAACCTAGAGCTAGTCTCTCATTGGTTCCCCCTCTTCCCGTTCATCCTCGGGACAAATTGCGACCTGTACGAAACAGGAGGTCAACGGTGCTGATTCTCCACGTAGGGAGATTGTTAGTGAAGCGGCTGGAATGGCGAACCCGAGCACAAGGAGAGGAGAAATGAGGTGCGTTTTAGAAACCTTTCCCGATCACACGGTGTACCATCTTCTGGGTTTCCCAGGCATGTTTTCGATGTAGGAAGATGCCCTTGAACCTGGAGATTTGGGAGCCATGGCATGGGTACCACGCAGTATTACTTTAAAGGGTCTGCGTTTGCTCACCCAACCTCACCAATCCTCTCAGCCCCAAGAGTGTCCAGCCTTATGTCTCATCCAGCTGTGGGTCTAGATATGGTCAATGCAGTTTGCATCAGAGCCCCTGAACGGATTTTGTAAGAATTTCTCTCTCTTTCACTGTCTTTGTTTTATGGGTTTTTTTTTTTAAGTAGTCAATTTTTATAAGGGGGTTTAGCTTCTTTTCCTTGCTGTGTTTATGCCGCTTTACACCCTCTTGATTCACTTCCAGAGAGATATCAATACATAGGTTTTAAGACTCTTCCTAGTCAGATATATTCTTGGGTGGTGAATAGGGGGTGTTGAGTCCAGTTCACTGAGCAGGGAGTAGGTCTTGTCTGTTACATATTTTGCTTGTGGAACGGTATCTGAGCTAATTTCAAACCCTTGTTTTATGCATCGCCCCACCTCACCTTTCCCGTTAAGCAGCCATAGTGTGTTTTCTAAATGGGTGACTCTGTTGTGTTTTGGAATTCAGTTCAGGTGTAGCGATTTTGACATTCCCTCTATAAGTGATATCTTAGGATAAGTGTCCTTTTCTGTGTGACTTACTTCACTTAGAGTCATCGTCCCTAAATCCACTCATCATGCTGCTACTAGCCTTATGACACTGATTTATGGCTGAGTGATATTCCATTGTGCATAAGTACCACAACTTCTTTATCCATTTTTCTCTTTCCTGGGATATTTAAGGTGTACCGAAGTGGAGGTTCTTGGAAACAGAGCAGCCCTAAACTTTGGGGTGCCTGTGTCTTGTTGATTTTTAGGTTTCCCGATTTCTACGCCCATGAGTGGAAGTGCACTATGCTCTCTAAGTTGTGTTTATTACATGTTTCAGGACGCAGCGTACACTTCTCCAGAGTGCTGTTGGCAATTTCCACCCCGCCCATCAGCGTAGCAAGGCTCCCATGTCTCCATGGCCTGTCCTGCATTTCCGGTTTTTACACTTTTTTCAGCATGGCCCTTTTGACCGCTGGCAAGCCAGACTTCTTTGTAGCGCCGATTTGTCTTTCTGGCTTGCTTGGTTGGCCAAAAAGGGCGTATGCGTTTTTTCCTGAATATATTCAGGAAAAAACGCATACGCCCTTTTTGGCCAAGGGCCTCATTGTCAACGCTTTGCCGTTTTTCATGTGCTTTCAAGGCGAGTCGAATCTACCTCCTGAAACCGGTTTCCTGCAATTCTGCCTTGCTTTCAAATCCTCTTCGTTGCCTTCCCTCAATATATTTGTGGACGAGAGTTATCATTTATAATTCTGCAGGTTTGTGAATTGCAGTGCCCCTGAGCTCCATTTGTCAACTCGCTTTTTTGGGAGCTGGCCGCAAAAGCGCAGGATTGCTTCAGGCCCTATTCTGGTTCCGGGGGGCAGGCTGAGCCTGTGGTTCATTCTTCTTCCTGATGGGAAAATAGAGTGACCTGTGCCTGTCCCAAAACCTAGAGCTAGTCTCTCATTGGTTCCCCCTCTTCCCGTTCATCCTCGGGACAAATTGCGACCTGTACGAAACAGGAGGTCAACGGTGCTGATTCTCCACGTAGGGAGATTGTTAGTGAAGCGGCTGGAATGGCGAACCCGAGCACAAGGAGAGGAGAAATGAGGTGCGTTTTAGAAACCTTTCCCGATCACACGGTGTACCATCTTCTGGGTTTCCCAGGCATGTTTTCGATGTAGGAAGATGCCCTTGAACCTGGAGATTTGGGAGCCATGGCATGGGTACCACGCAGTATTACTTTAAAGGGTCTGCGTTTGCTCACCCAACCTCACCAATCCTCTCAGCCCCAAGAGTGTCCAGCCTTATGTCTCATCCAGCTGTGGGTCTAGATATGGTCAATGCAGTTTGCATCAGAGCCCCTGAACGGATTTTGTAAGAATTTCTCTCTCTTTCACTGTCTTTGTTTTATGGGTTTTTTTTTTTAAGTGGTCAATTTTTATAAGGGGGTTTAGCTTCTTTTCCTTGCTGTGTTTATGCCGCTTTACACCCTCTTGATTCACTTCCAGAGAGATATCAATACATAGGTTTTAAGACTCTTCCTAGTCAGATATATTCTTGGGTGGTGAATAGGGGGTGTTGAGTCCAGTTCACTGAGCAGGGAGTAGGTCTTGTCTGTTACATATTTTGCTTGTGGAACGGTATCTGAGCTAATTTCAAACCCTTGTTTTATGCATCGCCCCACCTCACCTTTCCCGTTAAGCAGCCATAGTGTGTTTTCTAAATGTGTGACTCTGTTCTGTTTTGCAATTCAATTCAGGTGTAGCGATTTTGACATTCCCTCTACAAGTGATAACTTAGGATAAGTTTCCTTTTCTGTGTGACTTACTTCACTTAGAGTCATCGTCCCTAAATCCACTCATCATGCTGCTACTAGCCTTATGACACTGATTTCATGGCTGAGTGATATTCCATTGTGCATAAGTACCACAACTTCTTTATCCATTTTTCTCTTTCCTGGGATATTTAAGGTGTACCGAAGTGGAGGTTCTTGGAAACAGTGCAGCCCTAAACTTTGGGGTGCCTGTGTCTTGTTGATTTTTAGGTTTCCCGATTTTACGCCCATGAGTGGAAGTGCCCTATGCTCTCTAAGCTGTGTTTATTACATGTTTCAGGACACAGCGTACACTTCTCCAGAGTGGCTGTTGGCAATTTCCATCCCGCCCATCAGCGTAGCAAGGCTCCCATGTCTCCATGGCCTGTCCTGAATTTCCGGTTTTTACACTTTTTTCAGCATGGCCCTTTTGACCTCTGGCAAGCGAGACTTCTTTGTAGCGCCGATTTGTCTTTCTGGCTTGCTTGGTTGGCCAAAAAGGGCGTATGCGTTTTTTCCTGAATATATTCAGGAAAAAACGCATACGCCCTTTTTGGCCAAGGGCATCATTGTCAAAGCTTTGCCGCTTTTCATGTGCTTTCAAGGCGAGTCGAATCTACCTCCTGAAACCGGTTTCCTGCAATTCTGCCTTGCTTTCAAATCCTCTTCGTTGCCTTCCCTCAATATATTTGTGGACAAGAGTTATCATTTACAACTTTGCAGGTTTGTGAATTGCAGTGCCCCTGAGCTCCATTTGTCAACTCGTTTTTTGGGAGCTCGCGCAAAAGCGCAGGATTGCTTCAGGGCCTATTCTGGTTCCGGGGGCCAGGCTGAGCCTGTGGTTCATTCTTCTTCCTGATGGGAAAATAGAGTGACCTGTGCCTGTCCCAACACCTAGAGCTAGTCTCTCATTGGTTCCCCCTCTTCCCGTTCATCCTGAGGACAAATTGCAACCTGTACGAAACAGGAGGTCAACGGTGCTGATTCTCCACGTAGGGAGATTGTTAGTGAAGCGGCTGGAATGGCGAACCCGAGCACAAGGAGAGGAGAAATGAGGTGCGTTTTAGAAACCTTTCCTGATCACACGGTGTACCATCTTCTGGGTTTCCCAGGCATGTTTTCGATGTAGGAAGATGCCCTTGAACCTGGAGATTTGGGACCCATGGCATGGGTACCACGCAGTATTACTTTAAAGGGTCTGCGTTTGCTCACCCAACCTCACCAATCCTCTCAGCCCCAAGAGTGTCCAGCCTTATGTCTCATCCAGCTGTGGGTCTAGATATGGTCAATCCAGGTTGCATCAGAGCCCCTGAAGGGATTTTGTAAGAATTTCTCTCTCTTTCACTGTCTTTGTTTTATGGGTTTTTTTTTTTTAAGTAGTCAATTTTTATAAGGGGGTTTAGCTTCTTTTCCTTGCTGTGTTTATGCCGCTTTACGCCCTCTTGATTCACTTCCAGAGAGATATCAATACATAGGTTTTAAGACTCTTCCTAGTCAGATATATTCTTGGGTGGTGAATAGGGGGTGTTGAGTCCAGTTCACTGAGCAGGGAGTAGGTCTTGTCTGTTACATATTTGGCTTGTGGAACGGTATCTGAGCTAATTTCAAACCCTTGTTTTATGCATCGCCCCACCTCACCTTTCCCTTTAAGCAGCCATAGTGTGTTTTCTAAATGTGTGACTCTGTTCTGTTTTGGAATTCAGTTCAGGTGTAGCGATTTTGACATTCCCTCTATAAGTCATATCTTAGCATAAGTGTCCTTTTCTGTGTGACTTACTTCACTTAGAGTCATCGTCCCTAAATCCACTCATCATGCTGCTACTAGCCTTATGACACTGATTTCATGGCTGAGTGATATTCCATTGTGCATAAGTACCACAACTTCTTTATCCATTTTTCTCTTTCCTGGGATATTTAAGGTGTACCGAAGTGGAGGTTCTTGGAAACAGAGCAGCCCTAAATTTTGGGGTGCCTGTGTCTTGTTGATTTTTAGGTTTCCCGATTTCTACGCGCGTGAGTGGAAGTGCTCTATGCTCTCTAAGCTGTGTTTATTATACGTTTCAGGACGCAGCGTACACTTCTCCAGAGTGGCTGTTGGCAATTTCCACCCCGCCCATCAGCGTAGCAAGGCTCCCATGTCTCCATGGCCTGTCCTGCATTTCTGGTTTTTACACTTTTTTCAGCATGGCCCTTTTGACCGCTGGCAAGCGAGACTTCTTTGTAGCGCCGATTTGCCTTTCCGGCTTGCTTGGTTGGCCAAAAAGGGCGTATGCGTTTTTTCCTGAATATATTCAGGAAAAAACGCATACGCCCTTTTTGGCCAAGGGCATCATTGTCAACGCTTTGCCGCTTTTCATGTGCTTTCAAGGCGAGTCGAATCTACCTCCTGAAACCGGTTTCCTGCAATTCTGCCTTGCTTTCAAATCCTCTTCGTTGCCTTCCCTCAATATATTTGTGGACGAGAGTTATCATTTACAACTCTGCAGGTTTGTGAATTGCAGTGCCCCTGAGCTCCATTTGTCAACTCGCTTTTTTGGGAGCTGGCCGCAAAAGCGCAGGATTGCTTCAGGCCCTATTCTGGTTCCGGGGGGCAGGCTGAGCCTGTGGTTCATTCTTCTTCCTGATGGGAAAATAGAGTGACCTGTGCCTGTCCCAACACCTAGAGCTAGTCTCTCATTGGTTCCCCCTCTTCCCGTTCATCCTCGGGACAAATTGCGACCTGTACGAAACAGGAGGTCAACGGTGCTGATTCTCCACGTAGGGAGATTGTTAGTGAAGCGGCTGGAATGGCGAACCCGAGCACAAGGAGAGGAGAAATGAGGTGCGTTTTAGAAACCTTTCCCGATCACACGGTGTACCATCTTCTGGGTTTCCCAGGCATGTTTTCGATGTAGGAAGATGCCCTTGAACCTGGAGATTTGGGACCCATGGCATGGGTACCACGCAGTATTACTTTAAAGGGTCTGCGTTTGCTCACCCAACCTCACCAATCCTCTCAGCCCCAAGAGTGTCCAGCCTTATGTCTCATCCAGCTGTGGGTCTAGATATGGTCAATCCAGGTTGCATCAGAGCCCCTGAACGGATTTTGTAAGAATTTCTCTCTCTTTCACTGTCTTTGTTTTATGGGTTTTTTTTTTTTAAGTAGTCAATTTTTATAAGGGGGTTTAGCTTCTTTTCCTTGCTGTGTTTATGCCGCTTTACACCCTCTTGATTCACTTCCAGAGAGATATCAATACATAGGTTTTAAGACTCTTCCTAGTCAGATATATTCTTGGATGGTGAATAGGGGGTGTTGAGTCCAGTTCACTGAGCAGGGAGTAGGTCTTGTCTGTTACATATTTGGCTTGTGGAACGGTATCTGAGCTAATTTCAAACCCTTGTTTTATGCATCGCCCCACCTCACCTTTCCCGTTAAGCAGCCATAGTGTGTTTTCTAAATGGGTGACTCTGTTGTGTTTTGGAATTCAGTTCAGGTGTAGCGATTTTGACATTCCCTCTATAAGTAATATCTTAGGATAAGTGTCCTTTTCTGTGTGACTTACTTCACTTAGAGTCATCGTCCCTAAATCCACTCATCATGCTGCTACTAGCCTTATGACACTGATTTATGGCTGAGTGATATTCCATTGTGCATAAGTACCACAACTTCTTTATCCATTTTTCTCTTTCCTGGGATATTTAAGGTGTACCGAAGTGGAGGTTCTTGGAAACAGAGCAGCCCTAAACTTTGGGGTGCCTGTGTCTTGTTGATTTTTAGGTTTCCCGATTTCTACGCCCATGAGTGGAAGTGCACTATGCTCTCTAAGTTGTGTTTATTACATGTTTCAGGACGCAGCGTACACTTCTCCAGAGTGCTGTTGGCAATTTCCACCCCGCCCATCAGCGTAGCAAGGCTCCCATGTCTCCATGGCCTGTCCTGCATTTCCGGTTTTTACACTTTTTTCAGCATGGCCCTTTTGACCGCTGGCAAGCCAGACTTCTTTGTAGCGCCGATTTGCCTTTCCGGCTTGCTTGGTTGGCCAAAAAGGGCGTATGCGTTTTTTCCTGAATATATTCAGGAAAAAACGCATACGCCCTTTTTGGCCAAGGGCATCATTGTCAACGCTTTGCCGCTTTTCATGTGCTTTCAAGGCGAGTCGAATCTACCTCCTGAAATCGGTTTCCTGCAATTCTGCCTTGCTTTCAAATCCTCTTCGTTGCCTTCCCTCAATATATTTGTGGACGAGAGTTATCATTTATAATTCTGCAGGTTTGTGAATTGCAGTGCCCCTGAGCTCCATTTGTCAACTCGCTTTTTTGGGAGCTGGCCGCAAAAGCGCAGGATTGCTTCAGGCCCTATTCTGGTTCCGGGGGGCAGGCTGAGCCTGTGGTTCATTCTTCTTCCTGATGGGAAAATAGAGTGACCTGTGCCTGTCCCAACACCTAGAGCTAGTCTCTCATTGGTTCCCCCTCTTCCCGTTCATCCTCAGGACAAATTGCGACCTGTACGAAACAGGAGGTCAACGGTGCTGATTCTCCACGTAGGGAGATTGTTAGTGAAGCGGCTGGAATGGCGAACCCGAGCACAAGGAGAGGAGAAATGAGGTGCGTTTTAGAAACATTTCCCGATCACACGGTGTACCATCTTCTGGGTTTCCCAGGCATGTTTTCGATGTAGGAAGATGCCCTTGAACCTGGAGATTTGGGACCCATGGCATGGGTACCACGCAGTATTACTTTAAAGGGTCTGCGTTTGCTCACCCAACCTCACCAATCCTCTCAGCCCCAAGAGTGTCCAGCCTTATGTCTCATCCAGCTGTGGGTCTAGATATGGTCAATCCAGGTTGCATCAGAGCCCCTGAACGGATTTTGTAAGAATTTCTCTCTCTTTCACTGTCTTTGTTTTATGGGGTTTTTTTTTTTAAGTAGCTTATTTTTATAACAGGATTTAGCTGCTTTTCCCTGCTGTGTTTATGCCGCTTTACACCCTCTTGATTCACTTCCAGAGAGATATCAATACATAGGTTTTAAGACTCTTCCTAGTCAGATATATTCTTGGGTGGTGAATAGGGGGTGTTGAGTCCAGTTCACTGAGCAGGGAGTAGGTCTTGTCTGTTACATATTTTGCTTGTGGAACGGTATCTGAGCTAATTTCAAACCCTTGTTTTATGCATCGCCCCACCTCACCTTTCCCGTTAAGCAGCCATAGTGTGTTTTCTAAATGGGTGACTCTGTTGTGTTTTGGAATTCAGTTCAGGTGTAGCGATTTTGACATTCCCTCTATAAGTGATATCTTAGGATAAGTGTCCTTTTCTGTGTGACTTACTTCACTTAGAGTCATCGTCCCTAAATCCACTCATCATGCTGCTACTAGCCTTATGACACTGATTTATGGCTGAGTGATATTCCATTGTGCATAAGTACCACAACTTCTTTATCCATTTTTCTCTTTCCTGGATATTTAAGGTGTACCGAAGTGGAGGTTCTTGGAAAAAGAGCAGCCCTAAACTTTGGGGTGCCTGTGTCTTGTTGATTTTTAGGTTTCCCGATTTCTACGCCCATGAGTGGAAGTGCACTATGCTCTCTAAGTTGTGTTTATTACATGTTTCAGGACGCAGCGTACACTTCTCCAGAGTGCTGTTGGCAATTTCCACCCCGCCCATCAGCGTAGCAAGGCTCCCATGTCTCCATGGCCTGTCCTGCATTTCCGGTTTTTACACTTTTTTCAGCATGGCCCTTTTGACCGCTGGCAAGCCAGACTTCTTTGTAGCGCCGATTTGCCTTTCCGGCTTGCTTGGTTGGCCAAAAAGGGCGTATGCGTTTTTTCCTGAATATATTCAGGAAAAAACGCATACGCCCTTTTTGGCCAAGGGCATCATTGTCAACGCTTTGCCGTTTTTCATGTGCTTTCAAGGCGAGTCGAATCTACCTCCTGAAACCGGTTTCCTGCAATTCTGCCTTGCTTTCAAATCCTCTTCGTTGCCTTCCCTCAATATATTTGTGGACAAGAGTTATCATTTACAACTCTGCAGGTTTGTGAATTGCAGTGCCCCTGAGCTCCATTTGTCAACTCGCTTTTTTGGGAGCTGGCCGCAAAAGCGCAGGATTGCTTCAGGCCCTATTCTGGTTCCGGGGGGCAGGCTGAGCCTGTGGTTCATTCTTCTTCCTGATGGGAAAATAGAGTGACCTGTGCCTGTCCCAACACCTAGAGCTAGTCTCTCATTGGTTCCCCCTCTTCCCGTTCATCCTCGGGACAAATTGCGACCTGTACGAAACAGGAGGTCAACGGTGCTGATTCTCCACGTAGGGAGATTGTTAGTGAAGCGGCTGGAATGGCGAACCCGAGCACAAGGAGAGGAGAAATGAGGTGCGTTTTAGAAACCTTTCCCGATCACACGGTGTACCATCTTCTGGGTTTCCCAGGCATGTTTTCGATGTAGGAAGATGCCCTTGAACCTGGAGATTTGGGACCCATGGCATGGGTACCACGCAGTATTACTTTAAAGGGTCTGCGTTTGCTCACCCAACCTCACCAATCCTCTCAGCCCCAAGAGTGTCCAGCCTTATGTCTCATCCAGCTGTGGGTCTAGATATGGTCAATCCAGGTTGCATCAGAGCCCCTGAACGGATTTTGTAAGAATTTCTCTCTCTTTCACTGTCTTTGTTTTATGGGTTTTTTTTTTTAAGTAGTCAATTTTTATAAGGGGGTTTAGCTTCTTTTCCTTGCTCTGTTTATGCCGCTTTACACCCTCTTGATTCACTTCCAGAGAGATATCAATACATAGGTTTTAAGACTCTTCCTAGTCAGATATATTCTTGGGTGGTGAATAGGGGGTGTTGAGTCCAGTTCACTGAGCAGGGAGTAGGTCTTGTCTATTACATATTTGGCTTGTGGAACGGTATCTGAGCTAATTTCAAACCCTTGTTTTATGCATCGCCCCACCTCACCTTTCCCGTTAAGCAGCCATAGTGTGTTTTCTAAATGTGTGACTCTGTTGTGTTTTGGAATTCAGTTCAGGTGTAGCGATTTTGACATTCCCTCTATAAGTGATATCTTAGGATAAGTGTCCTTTTCTGTGTGACTTACTTCACTTAGAGTCATCGTCCCTAAATCCACTCATCATGCTGCTACTAGCCTTATGACACTGATTTATGGCTGAGTGATATTCCATTGTGCATAAGTACCACAACTTCTTTATCCATTTTTCTCTTTCCTGGGATATTTAAGGTGTACCGAAGTGGAGGTTCTTGGAAACAGAGCAGCCCTAAACTTTGGGGTGCCTGTGTCTTGTTGATTTTTAGGTTTCCCGATTTCTACGCCCATGAGTGGAAGTGCCCTATGCTCTCTAAGCTGTGTTTATTCCATGTTTCAGGACGCAGCGTACACTTCTCCAGAGTGGCTGTTGGCAATTTCCACCCCGCCCATCAGCGTAGCAAGGCTCCCATGTCTCCATGGCCTGTCCTGCATTTCTGGTTTTTACACTTTTTTCAGCATGGCCCTTTTGACCGCTGGCAAGCCAGACTTCTTTGTAGCGCCGATTTGCCTTTCCGGCTTGCTTGGTTGGCCAAAAAGGGCGTATGCGTTTTTTCCTGAATATATTCAGGAAAAAACGCATACGCCCTTTTTGGCCAAGGGCATCATTGTCAACGCTTTGCCGCTTTTCATGTGCTTTCAAGGCGAGTCGAATCTACCTCCTGAAACCGGTTTCCTGCAATTCTGCCTTGCTTTCAAATCCTCTTCGTTGCCTTCCCTCAATATATTTGTGGACGAGAGTTATCATTTACAACTCTGCAGGTTTGTGAATTGCAGTGCCCCTGAGCTCCATTTGTCAACTCGCTTTTTTGGGAGCTGGCCGCAAAAGCGCAGGATTGCTTCAGGCCCTATTCTGGTTCCGGGGGGCAGGCTGAGCCTGTGGTTCATTCTTCTTCCTGATGGGAAAATAGAGTGACCTGTGCCTGTCCCAACACCTAGAGCTAGTCTCTCATTGGTTCCCCCTCTTCCCGTTCATCCTCGGGACAAATTGCGACCTGTACGAAACAGGAGGTCAACGGTGCTGATTCTCCACGTAGGGAGATTGTTAGTGAAGCGGCTGGAATGGCGAACCCGAGCACAAGGAGAGGAGAAATGAGGTGCGTTTTAGAAACCTTTCCCGATCACACGGTGTACCATCTTCTGGGTTTCCCAGGCATGTTTTCGATGTAGGAAGATGCCCTTGAACCTGGAGATTTGGGACCCATGGCATGGGTACCACGCAGTATTACTTTAAAGGGTCTGCGTTTGCTCACCCAACCTCACCAATCCTCTCAGCCCCAAGAGTGTCCAGCCTTATGTCTCATCCAGCTGTGGGTCTAGATATGGTCAATCCAGGTTGCATCAGAGCCCCTGAACGGATTTTGTAAGAATTTCTCTCTCTTTCACTGTCTTTGTTTTATGGGGTTTTTTTTTTTAAGTAGCTTATTTTTATAACAGGATTTAGCTTCTTTTCCTTGCTGTGTTTATGCCGCTTTACACCCTCTTGATTCACTTCCAGAGAGATATCAATACATAGGTTTTAAGACTCTTCTTAGTCAGATATAATCTTGGGTGGTGAATAGGGGGTGTTGAGTCCAGTTCACTGAGCAGGGAGTAGGTCTTGTCTGTTACATATTTGGCTTGTGGAACGGTATCTGAGCTAATTTCAAACCCTTGTTTTATGCATCGCCCCACCTCACCTTTCCCGTTAAGCAGCCATAGTGTGTTTTCTAAATGGGTGACTCTGTTGTGTTTTGGAATTCAGTTCAGGTGTAGCGATTTTGACATTCCCTCTATAAGTGATATCTTAGGATAAGTGTCCTTTTCTGTGTGACTTACTTCACTTAGAGTCATCGTCCCTAAATCCACTCATCATGCTGCTACTAGCCTTATGACACTGATTTATGGCTGAGTGATATTCCATTGTGCATAAGTACCACAACTTCTTTATCCATTTTTCTCTTTCCTGGGATATTTAAGGTGTACCGAAGTGGAGGTTCTTGGAAACAGAGCAGCCCTAAACTTTGGGGTGCCTGTGTCTTGTTGATTTTTAGGTTTCCCGATTTCTACGCCCATGAGTGGAAGTGCACTATGCTCTCTAAGTTGTGTTTATTACATGTTTCAGGACGCAGCGTACACTTCTCCAGAGTGCTGTTGGCAATTTCCACCCCGCCCATCAGCGTAGCAAGGCTCCCATGTCTCCATGGCCTGTCCTGCATTTCCGGTTTTTACACTTTTTTCAGCATGGCCCTTTTGACCGCTGGCAAGCCAGACTTCTTTGTAGCGCCGATTTGCCTTTCCGGCTTGCTTGGTTGGCCAAAAAGGGCGTATGCGTTTTTTCCTGAATATATTCAGGAAAAAACGCATACGCCCTTTTTGGCCAAGGGCATCATTGTCAAAGCTTTGCCGTTTTTCATGTGCTTTCAAGGCGAGTCGAATCTACCTCCTGAAATCGGTTTCCTGCAATTCTGCCTTGCTTTCAAATCCTCTTCGTTGCCTTCCCTCAATATATTTGTGGACGAGAGTTATCATTTATAATTCTGCAGGTTTGTGAATTGCAGTGCCCCTGAGCTCCATTTGTCAACTCGCATTTTTGGGAGCTGGCCGCAAAAGCGCAGGATTGCTTCAGGCCCTATTCTGGTTCCGGGGGGCAGGCTGAGCCTGTGGTTCATTCTTCTTCCTGATGGGAAAATAGAGTGACCTGTGCCTGTCCCAAAACCTAGAGCTAGTCTCTCATTGGTTCCCCCTCTTCCCGTTCATCCTCGGGACAAATTGCGACCTGTACGAAACAGGAGGTCAACGGTGCTGATTCTCCACGTAGGGAGATTGTTAGTGAAGCGGCTGGAATGGCGAACCCGAGCACAAGGAGAGGAGAAATGAGGTGCGTTTTAGAAACCTTTCCCGATCACACGGTGTACCATCTTCTGGTTTCCCAGGCATGTTTTCGATGTAGGAAGATGCCCTTGAACCTGGAGATTTGGGAGCCATGGCATGGGTACCACGCAGTATTACTTTAAAGGGTCTGCGTTTGCTCACCCAACCTCACCAATCCTCTCAGCCCCAAGAGTGTCCAGCCTTATGTCTCATCCAGCTGTGGGTCTAGATATGGTCAATGCAGTTTGCATCAGAGCCCCTGAACGGATTTTGTAAGAATTTCTCTCTCTTTCACTGTCTTTGTTTTATGGGTTTTTTTTTTTAAGTAGTCAATTTTTATAAGGGGGTTTAGCTTCTTTTCCTTGCTGTGTTTATGCCGCTTTACACCCTCTTGATTCACTTCCAGAGAGATATCAATACATAGGTTTTAAGACTCTTCCTAGTCAGATATATTCTTGGGTGGTGAATAGGGGGTGTTGAGTCCAGTTCACTGAGCAGGGAGTAGGTCTTGTCTGTTACATATTTTGCTTGTGGAACGGTATCTGAGCTAATTTCAAACCCTTGTTTTATGCATCGCCCCACCTCACCTTTCCCGTTAAGCAGCCATAGTGTGTTTTCTAAATGGGTGACTCTGTTGTGTTTTGGAATTCAGTTCAGGTGTAGCGATTTTGACATTCCCTCTATAAGTGATATCTTAGGATAAGTGTCCTTTTCTGTGTGACTTACTTCACTTAGAGTCATCGTCCCTAAATCCACTCATCATGCTGCTACTAGCCTTATGACACTGATTTATGGCTGAGTGATATTCCATTGTGCATAAGTACCACAACTTCTTTATCCATTTTTCTCTTTCCTGGGATATTTAAGGTGTACCGAAGTGGAGGTTCTTGGAAACAGAGCAGCCCTAAACTTTGGGGTGCCTGTGTCTTGTTGATTTTTAGGTTTCCCGATTTCTACGCCCATGAGTGGAAGGCACTATGCTCTCTAAGTTGTGTTTATTACATGTTTCAGGACGCAGCGTACACTTCTCCAGAGTGCTGTTGGCAATTTCCACCCCGCCCATCAGCGTAGCAAGGCTCCCATGTCTCCATGGCCTGTCCTGCATTTCCGGTTTTTACACTTTTTTCAGCATGGCCCTTTTGACCGCTGGCAAGCCAGACTTCTTTGTAGCGCCGATTTGCCTTTCCGGCTTGCTTGGTTGGCCAAAAAGGGCGTATGCGTTTTTTCCTGAATATATTCAGGAAAAAACGCATACGCCCTTTTTGGCCAAGGGCATCATTGTCAACGCTTTGCCGCTTTTCATGTGCTTTCAAGGCGAGTCGAATCTACCTCCTGAAATCGGTTTCCTGCAATTCTGCCTTGCTTTCAAATCCTCTTCGTTGCCTTCCCTCAATATATTTGTGGACGAGAGTTATCATTTATAATTCTGCAGGTTTGTGAATTGCAGTGCCCCTGAGCTCCATTTGTCAACTCGCTTTTTTGGGAGCTGGCCGCAAAAGCGCAGGATTGCTTCAGGCCCTATTCTGGTTCCGGGGGGCAGGCTGAGCCTGTGGTTCATTCTTCTTCCTGATGGGAAAATAGAGTGACCTGTGCCTGTCCCAACACCTAGAGCTAGTCTCTCATTGGTTCCCCCTCTTCCCGTTCATCCTCAGGACAAATTGCGACCTGTACGAAACAGGAGGTCAACGGTGCTGATTCTCCACGTAGGGAGATTGTTAGTGAAGCGGCTGGAATGGCGAACCCGAGCACAAGGAGAGGAGAAATGAGGTGCGTTTTAGAAACCTTTCCCGATCACACGGTGTACCATCTTCTGGGTTTCCCAGGCATGTTTTCGATGTAGGAAGATGCCCTTGAACCTGGAGATTTGGGACCCATGGCATGGGTACCACGCAGTATTACTTTAAAGGGTCTGCGTTTGCTCACCCAACCTCACCAATCCTCTCAGCCCCAAGAGTGTCCAGCCTTATGTCTCATCCAGCTGTGGGTCTAGATATGGTCAATCCAGGTTGCATCAGAGCCCCTGAACGGATTTTGTAAGAATTTCTCTCTCTTTCACTGTCTTTGTTTTATGGGGTTTTTTTTTTTAAGTAGCTTATTTTTATAACAGGATTTAGCTGCTTTTCCCTGCTGTGTTTATGCCGCTTTACACCCTCTTGATTCACTTCCAGAGAGATATCAATACATAGGTTTTAAGACTCTTCTTAGTCAGATATAATCTTGGGTGGTGAATAGGGGGTGTTGAGTCCAGTTCACTGAGCAGGGAGTAGGTCTTGTCTGTTACATATTTGGCTTGTGGAACGGTATCTGAGCTAATTTCAAACCCTTGTTTTATGCATCGCCCCACCTCACCTTTCCCGTTAAGCAGCCATAGTATGTTTTCTAAATGGGTGACTCTGTTGTGTTTTGGAATTCAGTTCAGGTGTAGCGATTTTGACATTCCCTCTATAAGTGATATCTTAGGATAAGTGTCCTTTTCTGTGTGACTTACTTCACTTAGAGTCATCGTCCCTAAATCCACTCATCATGCTGCTACTAGCCTTATGACACTGATTTATGGCTGAGTGATATTCCATTGTGCATAAGTACCACAACTTCTTTATCCATTTTTCTCTTTCCTGGGATATTTAAGGTGTACCGAAGTGGAGGTTCTTGGAAACAGAGCAGCCCTAAACTTTGGGGTGCCTGTGTCTTGTTGATTTTTAGGTTTCCCGATTTCTACGCCCATGAGTGGAAGTGCACTATGCTCTCTAAGTTGTGTTTATTACATGTTTCAGGACGCAGCGTACACTTCTCCAGAGTGCTGTTGGCAATTTCCACCCCGCCCATCAGCGTAGCAAGGCTCCCATGTCTCCATGGCCTGTCCTGCATTTCCGGTTTTTACACTTTTTTCAGCATGGCCCTTTTGACCGCTGGCAAGCCAGACTTCTTTGTAGCGCCGATTTGCCTTTCCGGCTTGCTTGGTTGGCCAAAAAGGGCGTATGCGTTTTTTCCTGAATATATTCAGGAAAAAACGCATACGCCCTTTTTGGCCAAGGGCATCATTGTCAACGCTTTGCCGTTTTTCATGTGCTTTCAAGGCGAGTCGAATCTACCTCCTGAAATCGGTTTCCTGCAATTCTGCCTTGCTTTCAAATCCTCTTCGTTGCCTTCCCTCAATATATTTGTGGACGAGAGTTATCATTTATAATTCTGCAGGTTTGTGAATTGCAGTGCCCCTGAGCTCCATTTGTCAACTCGCTTTTTTGGGAGCTGGCCGCAAAAGCGCAGGATTGCTTCAGGCCCTATTCTGGTTCCGGGGGGCAGGCTGAGCCTGTGGTTCATTCTTCTTCCTGATGGGAAAATAGAGTGACCTGTGCCTGTCCCAACACCTAGAGCTAGTCTCTCATTGGTTCCCCCTCTTCCCGTTCATCCTCGGGACAAATTGGGACCTGTACGAAACAGGAGGTCAACGGTGCTGATTCTCCACGTAGGGAGATTGTTAGTGAAGCGGCTGGAATGGCGAACCCGAGCACAAGGAGAGGAGAAATGAGGTGCGTTTTAGAAACCTTTCCCGATCACACGGTGTACCATCTTCTGGGTTTCCCAGGCATGTTTTCGATGTAGGAAGATGCCCTTGAACCTGGAGATTTGGGACCCATGGCATGGGTACCACGCAGTATTACTTTAAAGGGTCTGCGTTTGCTCACCCAACCTCACCAATCCTCTCAGCCCCAAGAGTGTCCAGCCTTATGTCTCATCCAGCTGTGGGTCTAGATATGGTCAATCCAGGTTGCATCAGAGCCCCTGAACGGATTTTGTAAGAATTTCTCTCTCTTTCACTGTCTTTGTTTTATGGGTTTTTTTTTTAAGTAGTCAATTTTTATAAGGGGGTTTAGCTTCTTTTCCTTGCTGTGTTTATGCCGCTTTACACCCTCTTGATTCACTTCCAGAGAGATATCAATACATAGGTTTTAAGACTCTTCCTAGTCAGATATAATCTTGGGTGGTGAATAGGGGGTGTTGAGTCCAGTTCACTGAGCAGGGAGTAGGTCTTGTCTGTTACATATTTGGCTTGTGGAACGGTATCTGAGCTAATTTCAAACCCTTGTTTTATGCATCGCCCCACCTCACCTTTCCCGTTAAGCAGCCATAGTGTGTTTTCTAAATGGGTGACTCTGTTGTGTTTTGGAATTCAGTTCAGGTGTAGCGATTTTGACATTCCCTCTATAAGTGATATCTTAGGATAAGTGTCCTTTTCTGTGTGACTTACTTCACTTAGAGTCATCGTCCCTAAATCCACTCATCATGCTGCTACTAGCCTTATGACACTGATTTATGGCTGAGTGATATTCCATTGTGCATAAGTACCACAACTTCTTTATCCATTTTTCTCTTTCCTGGGATATTTAAGGTGTACCGAAGTGGAGGTTCTTGGAAACAGAGCAGCCCTAAACTTTGGGGTGCCTGTGTCTTGTTGATTTTTAGGTTTCCCGATTTCTACGCCCATGAGTGGAAGTGCACTATGCTCTCTAAGTTGTGTTTATTACATGTTTCAGGACGCAGCGTACACTTCTCCAGAGTGCTGTTGGCAATTTCCACCCCGCCCATCAGCGTAGCAAGGCTCCCATGTCTCCATGGCCTGTCCTGCATTTCCGGTTTTTACACTTTTTTCAGCATGGCCCTTTTGCCCGCTGGCAAGCCAGACTTCTTTGTAGCGCCGATTTGCCTTTCCGGCTTGCTTGGTTGGCCAAAAAGGGCGTATGCGTTTTTTCCTGAATATATTCAGGAAAAAACGCATACGCCCTTTTTGGCCAAGGGCATCATTGTCAACGCTTTGCCGCTTTTCATGTGCTTTCAAGGCGAGTCGAATCTACCTCCTGAAATCGGTTTCCTGCAATTCTGCCTTGCTTTCAAATCCTCTTCGTTGCCTTCCCTCAATATATTTGTGGACGAGAGTTATCATTTATAATTCTGCAGGTTTGTGAATTGCAGTGCCCCTGAGCTCCATTTGTCAACTCGCTTTTTTGGGAGCTGGCCGCAAAAGCGCAGGATTGCTTCAGGCCCTATTCTGGTTCCGGGGGGCAGGCTGAGCCTGTGGTTCATTCTTCTTCCTGATGGGAAAATAGAGTGACCTGTGCCTGTCCCAACACCTAGAGCTAGTCTCTCATTGGTTCCCCCTCTTCCCGTTCATCCTCGGGACAAATTGGGACCTGTACGAAACAGGAGGTCAACGGTGCTGATTCTCCACGTAGGGAGATTGTTAGTGAAGCGGCTGGAATGGCGAACCCGAGCACAAGGAGAGGAGAAATGAGGTGCGTTTTAGAAACCTTTCCCGATCACACGGTGTACCATCTTCTGGGTTTCCCAGGCATGTTTTCGATGTAGGAAGATGCCCTTGAACCTGGAGATTTGGGACCCATGGCATGGGTACCACGCAGTATTACTTTAAAGGGTCTGCGTTTGCTCACCCAACCTCACCAATCCTCTCAGCCCCAAGAGTGTCCAGCCTTATGTCTCATCCAGCTGTGGGTCTAGATATGGTCAATCCAGGTTGCATCAGAGCCCCTGAACGGATTTTGTAAGAATTTCTCTCTCTTTCACTGTCTTTGTTTTATGGGGTTTTTTTTTTTAAGTAGCTTATTTTTATAACAGGATTTAGCTGCTTTTCCCTGCTGTGTTTATGCCGCTTTACACCCTCTTGATTCACTTCCAGAGAGATATCAATACATAGGTTTTAAGACTCTTCTTAGTCAGATATAATCTTGGGTGGTGAATAGGGGGTGTTGAGTCCAGTTCACTGAGCAGGGAGTAGGTCTTGTCTGTTACATATTTGGCTTGTGGAACGGTATCTGAGCTAATTTCAAACCCTTGTTTTATGCATCGCCCCACCTCACCTTTCCCGTTAAGCAGCCATAGTATGTTTTCTAAATGGGTGACTCTGTTGTGTTTTGGAATTCAGTTCAGGTGTAGCGATTTTGACATTCCCTCTATAAGTGATATCTTAGGATAAGTGTCCTTTTCTGTGTGACTTACTTCACTTAGAGTCATCGTCCCTAAATCCACTCATCATGCTGCTACTAGCCTTATGACACTGATTTATGGCTGAGTGATATTCCATTGTGCATAAGTACCACAACTTCTTTATCCATTTTTCTCTTTCCTGGGATATTTAAGGTGTACCGAAGTGGAGGTTCTTGGAAACAGAGCAGCCCTAAACTTTGGGGTGCCTGTGTCTTGTTGATTTTTAGGTTTCCCGATTTCTACGCCCATGAGTGGAAGTGCACTATGCTCTCTAAGTTGTGTTTATTACATGTTTCAGGACGCAGCGTACACTTCTCCAGAGTGCTGTTGGCAATTTCCACCCCGCCCATCAGCGTAGCAAGGCTCCCATGTCTCCATGGCCTGTCCTGCATTTCCGGTTTTTACACTTTTTTCAGCATGGCCCTTTTGACCGCTGGCAAGCCAGACTTCTTTGTAGCGCCGATTTGCCTTTCCGGCTTGCTTGGTTGGCCAAAAAGGGCGTATGCGTTTTTTCCTGAATATATTCAGGAAAAAACGCATACGCCCTTTTTGGCCAAGGGCATCATTGTCAACGCTTTGCCGTTTTTCATGTGCTTTCAAGGCGAGTCGAATCTACCTCCTGAAATCGGTTTCCTGCAATTCTGCCTTGCTTTCAAATCCTCTTCGTTGCCTTCCCTCAATATACTTGTGGACGAGAGTTATCATTTATAATTCTGCAGGTTTGTGAATTGCAGTGCCCCTGAGCTCCATTTGTCAACTCGCTTTTTTGGGAGCTGGCCGCAAAAGCGCAGGATTGCTTCAGGCCCTATTCTGGTTCCGGGGGGCAGGCTGAGCCTGTGGTTCATTCTTCTTCCTGATGGGAAAATAGAGTGACCTGTGCCTGTCCCAACACCTAGAGCTAGTCTCTCATTGGTTCCCCCTCTTCCCGTTCATCCTCGGGACAAATTGGGACCTGTACGAAACAGGAGGTCAACGGTGCTGATTCTCCACGTAGGGAGATTGTTAGTGAAGCGGCTGGAATGGCGAACCCGAGCACAAGGAGAGGAGAAATGAGGTGCGTTTTAGAAACCTTTCCCGATCACACGGTGTACCATCTTCTGGGTTTCCCAGGCATGTTTTCGATGTAGGAAGATGCCCTTGAACCTGGAGATTTGGGACCCATGGCATGGGTACCACGCAGTATTACTTTAAAGGGTCTGCGTTTGCTCACCCAACCTCACCAATCCTCTCAGCCCCAAGAGTGTCCAGCCTTATGTCTCATCCAGCTGTGGGTCTAGATATGGTCAATCCAGGTTGCATCAGAGCCCCTGAACGGATTTTGTAAGAATTTCTCTCTCTTTCACTGTCTTTGTTTTATGGGTTTTTTTTTTAAGTAGTCAATTTTTATAAGGGGGTTTAGCTTCTTTTCCTTGCTGTGTTTATGCCGCTTTACACCCTCTTGATTCACTTCCAGAGAGATATCAATACATAGGTTTTAAGACTCTTCCTAGTCAGATATATTCTTGGGTGGTGAATAGGGGGTGTTGAGTCCAGTTCACTGAGCAGGGAGTAGGTCTTGTCTGTTACATATTTGGCTTGTGGAACGGTATCTGAGCTAATTTCAAACCCTTGTTTTATGCATCGCCCCACCTCACCTTTCCCGTTAAGCAGCCATAGTGTGTTTTCTAAATGGGTGACTCTGTTGTGTTTTGGAATTCAGTTCAGGTGTAGCGATTTTGACATTCCCTCTATAAGTGATATCTTAGGATAAGTGTCCTTTTCTGTGTGACTTACTTCACTTAGAGTCATCGTCCCTAAATCCACTCATCATGCTGCTACTAGCCTTATGACACTGATTTATGGCTGAGTGATATTCCATTGTGCATAAGTACCACAACTTCTTTATCCATTTTTCTCTTTCCTGGGATATTTAAGGTGTACCGAAGTGGAGGTTCTTGGAAACAGAGCAGCCCTAAACTTTGGGGTGCCTGTGTCTTGTTGATTTTTAGGTTTCCCGATTTCTACGCCCATGAGTGGAAGTGCACTATGCTCTCTAAGTTGTGTTTATTACATGTTTCAGGACGCAGCGTACACTTCTCCAGAGTGCTGTTGGCAATTTCCACCCCGCCCATCAGCGTAGCAAGGCTCCCATGTCTCCATGGCCTGTCCTGCATTTCCGGTTTTTACACTTTTTTCAGCATGGCCCTTTTGCCCGCTGGCAAGCCAGACTTCTTTGTAGCGCCGATTTGCCTTTCCGGCTTGCTTGGTTGGCCAAAAAGGGCGTATGCGTTTTTTCCTGAATATATTCAGGAAAAAACGCATACGCCCTTTTTGGCCAAGGGCATCATTGTCAACGCTTTGCCGCTTTTCATGTGCTTTCAAGGCGAGTCGAATCTACCTCCTGAAATCGGTTTCCTGCAATTCTGCCTTGCTTTCAAATCCTCTTCGTTGCCTTCCCTCAATATATTTGTGGACGAGAGTTATCATTTATAATTCTGCAGGTTTGTGAATTGCAGTGCCCCTGAGCTCCATTTGTCAACTCGCTTTTTTGGGAGCTGGCCGCAAAAGCGCAGGATTGCTTCAGGCCCTATTCTGGTTCCGGGGGGCAGGCTGAGCCTGTGGTTCATTCTTCTTCCTGATGGGAAAATAGAGTGACCTGTGCCTGTCCCAACACCTAGAGCTAGTCTCTCATTGGTTCCCCCTCTTCCCGTTCATCCTCGGGACAAATTGGGACCTGTACGAAACAGGAGGTCAACGGTGCTGATTCTCCACGTAGGGAGATTGTTAGTGAAGCGGCTGGAATGGCGAACCCGAGCACAAGGAGAGGAGAAATGAGGTGCGTTTTAGAAACCTTTCCCGATCACACGGTGTACCATCTTCTGGGTTTCCCAGGCATGTTTTCGATGTAGGAAGATGCCCTTGAACCTGGAGATTTGGGACCCATGGCATGGGTACCACGCAGTATTACTTTAAAGGGTCTGCGTTTGCTCACCCAACCTCACCAATCCTCTCAGCCCCAAGAGTGTCCAGCCTTATGTCTCATCCAGCTGTGGGTCTAGATATGGTCAATCCAGGTTGCATCAGAGCCCCTGAACGGATTTTGTAAGAATTTCTCTCTCTTTCACTGTCTTTGTTTTATGGGGTTTTTTTTTTTAAGTAGCTTATTTTTATAACAGGATTTAGCTGCTTTTCCCTGCTGTGTTTATGCCGCTTTACACCCTCTTGATTCACTTCCAGAGAGATATCAATACATAGGTTTTAAGACTCTTCTTAGTCAGATATAATCTTGGGTGGTGAATAGGGGGTGTTGAGTCCAGTTCACTGAGCAGGGAGTAGGTCTTGTCTGTTACATATTTGGCTTGTGGAACGGTATCTGAGCTAATTTCAAACCCTTGTTTTATGCATCGCCCCACCTCACCTTTCCCGTTAAGCAGCCATAGTATGTTTTCTAAATGGGTGACTCTGTTGTGTTTTGGAATTCAGTTCAGGTGTAGCGATTTTGACATTCCCTCTATAAGTGATATCTTAGGATAAGTGTCCTTTTCTGTGTGACTTACTTCACTTAGAGTCATCGTCCCTAAATCCACTCATCATGCTGCTACTAGCCTTATGACACTGATTTATGGCTGAGTGATATTCCATTGTGCATAAGTACCACAACTTCTTTATCCATTTTTCTCTTTCCTGGGATATTTAAGGTGTACCGAAGTGGAGGTTCTTGGAAACAGAGCAGCCCTAAACTTTGGGGTGCCTGTGTCTTGTTGATTTTTAGGTTTCCCGATTTCTACGCCCATGAGTGGAAGTGCACTATGCTCTCTAAGTTGTGTTTATTACATGTTTCAGGACGCAGCGTACACTTCTCCAGAGTGCTGTTGGCAATTTCCACCCCGCCCATCAGCGTAGCAAGGCTCCCATGTCTCCATGGCCTGTCCTGCATTTCCGGTTTTTACACTTTTTTCAGCATGGCCCTTTTGACCGCTGGCAAGCCAGACTTCTTTGTAGCGCCGATTTGCCTTTCCGGCTTGCTTGGTTGGCCAAAAAGGGCGTATGCGTTTTTTCCTGAATATATTCAGGAAAAAACGCATACGCCCTTTTTGGCCAAGGGCATCATTGTCAACGCTTTGCCGTTTTTCATGTGCTTTCAAGGCGAGTCGAATCTACCTCCTGAAATCGGTTTCCTGCAATTCTGCCTTGCTTTCAAATCCTCTTCGTTGCCTTCCCTCAATATACTTGTGGACGAGAGTTATCATTTATAATTCTGCAGGTTTGTGAATTGCAGTGCCCCTGAGCTCCATTTGTCAACTCGCTTTTTTGGGAGCTGGCCGCAAAAGCGCAGGATTGCTTCAGGCCCTATTCTGGTTCCGGGGGGCAGGCTGAGCCTGTGGTTCATTCTTCTTCCTGATGGGAAAATAGAGTGACCTGTGCCTGTCCCAACACCTAGAGCTAGTCTCTCATTGGTTCCCCCTCTTCCCGTTCATCCTCGGGACAAATTGGGACCTGTACGAAACAGGAGGTCAACGGTGCTGATTCTCCACGTAGGGAGATTGTTAGTGAAGCGGCTGGAATGGCGAACCCGAGCACAAGGAGAGGAGAAATGAGGTGCGTTTTAGAAACCTTTCCCGATCACACGGTGTACCATCTTCTGGGTTTCCCAGGCATGTTTTCGATGTAGGAAGATGCCCTTGAACCTGGAGATTTGGGACCCATGGCATGGGTACCATGCAGTATTACTTTAAAGGGTCTGCGTTTGCTCACCCAACCTCACCAATCCTCTCAGCCCCAAGAGTGTCCAGCCTTATGTCTCATCCAGCTGTGGGTCTAGATATGGTCAATCCAGGTTGCATCAGAGCCCCTGAACGGATTTTGTAAGAATTTCTCTCTCTTTCACTGTCTTTGTTTTATGGGTTTTTTTTTTAAGTAGTCAATTTTTATAAGGGGGTTTAGCTTCTTTTCCTTGCTGTGTTTATGCCGCTTTACACCCTCTTGATTCACTTCCAGAGAGATATCAATACATAGGTTTTAAGACTCTTCCTAGTCAGATATATTCTTGGGTGGTGAATAGGGGGTGTTGAGTCCAGTTCACTGAGCAGGGAGTAGGTCTTGTCTGTTACATATTTGGCTTGTGGAACGGTATCTGAGCTAATTTCAAACCCTTGTTTTATGCATCGCCCCACCTCACCTTTCCCGTTAAGCAGCCATAGTGTGTTTTCTAAATGGGTGACTCTGTTGTGTTTTGGAATTCAGTTCAGGTGTAGCGATTTTGACATTCCCTCTATAAGTGATATCTTAGGATAAGTGTCCTTTTCTGTGTGACTTACTTCACTTAGAGTCATCGTCCCTAAATCCACTCATCATGCTGCTACTAGCCTTATGACACTGATTTATGGCTGAGTGATATTCCATTGTGCATAAGTACCACAACTTCTTTATCCATTTTTCTCTTTCCTGGGATATTTAAGGTGTACCGAAGTGGAGGTTCTTGGAAACAGAGCAGCCCTAAACTTTGGGGTGCCTGTGTCTTGTTGATTTTTAGGTTTCCCGATTTCTACGCCCATGAGTGGAAGTGCACTATGCTCTCTAAGTTGTGTTTATTACATGTTTCAGGACGCAGCGTACACTTCTCCAGAGTGCTGTTGGCAATTTCCACCCCGCCCATCAGCGTAGCAAGGCTCCCATGTCTCCATGGCCTGTCCTGCATTTCCGGTTTTTACACTTTTTTCAGCATGGCCCTTTTGCCCGCTGGCAAGCCAGACTTCTTTGTAGCGCCGATTTGCCTTTCCGGCTTGCTTGGTTGGCCAAAAAGGGCGTATGCGTTTTTTCCTGAATATATTCAGGAAAAAACGCATACGCCCTTTTTGGCCAAGGGCATCATTGTCAACGCTTTGCCGCTTTTCATGTGCTTTCAAGGCGAGTCGAATCTACCTCCTGAAATCGATTTCCTGCAATTCTGCCTTGCTTTCAAATCCTCTTCGTTGCCTTCCCTCAATATATTTGTGGACGAGAGTTATCATTTATAATTCTACAGGTTTGTGAATTGCAGTGCCCCTGAGCTCCATGTGTCAACTCGCTTTTTTGGGAGCTGGCCGCAAAAGCGCAGGATTGCTTCAGGCCCTATTCTGGTTCCGGGGGGCAGGCTGAGCCTGTGGTTCATTCTTCTTCCTGATGGGAAAATAGAGTGACCTGTGCCTGTCCCAACACCTACAGCTAGTCTCTCATTGGTTCCCCCTCTTCCCGTTCATCCTCAGGACAAATTGCGACCTGTACGAAACAGGAGGTCAACGGTGCTGATTCTCCACGTAGGGAGATTGTTAGTGAAGCGGCTGGAATGGCGAACCCGAGCACAAGGAGAGGAGAAATGAGGTGCGTTTTAGAAACATTTCCCGATCACACGGTGTACCATCTTCTGGGTTTCCCAGGCATGTTTTCGATGTAGGAAGATGCCCTTGAACCTGGAGATTTGGGACCCATGGCATGGGTACCACGCAGTATTACTTTAAAGGGTCTGCGTTTGCTCACCCAACCTCACCAATCCTCTCAGCCCCAAGAGTTTCCAGCCTTATGTCTCATCCAGCTGTGGGTCTAGATATGGTCAATCCAGGTTGCATCAGAGCCCCTGAACGGATTTTGTAAGAATTTCTCTCTCTTTCACTGTCTTTGTTTTATGGGGTTTTTTTTTTTAAGTAGCTTATTTTTATAACGGGATTTAGCTGCTTTTCCCTGCTGTGTTTATGCCGCTTTACACCCTCTTGATTCACTTCCAGAGAGATATCAATACATAGGTTTTAAGACTCTTCTTAGTCAGATATATTCTTGGGCGGTGAATAGGGGGTGTTGAGTCCAGTTCACTGAGCAGGGAGTAGGTCTTGTCTATTACATATTTGGCTTGTGGAACGGTATCTGAGCTAATTTCAAACCCTTGTTTTATGCATCGCCCCACCTCACCTTTCCCGTTAAGCAGCCATAGTGTGTTTTCTAAATGGGTGACTCTGTTGTGTTTTGGAATTCAGTTCAGGTGTAGCGATTTTGACATTCCCTCTATAAGTGATATCTTAGGATAAGTGTCCTTTTCTGTGTGACTTACTTCACTTAGAGTCATCGTCCCTAAATCCACTCATCATGCTGCTACTAGCCTTATGACACTGATTTATGGCTGAGTGATATTCCATTGTGCATAAGTACCACAACTTCTTTATCCATTTTTCTCTTTCCTGGGATATTTAAGGTGTACCGAAGTGGAGGTTCTTGGAAACAGAGCAGCCCTAAACTTTGGGGTGCCTGTGTCTTGTTGATTTTTAGGTTTCCCGATTTCTACGCCCATGAGTGGAAGTGCACTATGCTCTCTAAGTTGTGTTTATTACATGTTTCAGGACGCAGCGTACACTTCTCCAGAGTGCTGTTGGCAATTTCCACCCCGCCCATCAGCGTAGCAAGGCTCCCATGTCTCCATGGCCTGTCCTGCATTTCCGGTTTTTACACTTTTTTCAGCATGGCCCTTTTGACCGCTGGCAAGCCAGACTTCTTTGTAGCGCCGATTTGCCTTTCCGGCTTGCTTGGTTGGCCAAAAGGGGCGTATGCGTTTTTTCCTGAATATATTCAGGAAAAAACGCATACGCCCTTTTTGGCCAAGGGCATCATTGTCAACGCTTTGCCGTTTTTCATGTGCTTTCAAGGCGAGTCGAATCTACCTCCTGAAATCGGTTTCCTGCAATTCTGCCTTGCTTTCAAATCCTCTTCGTTGCCTTCCCTCAATATATTTGTGGACGAGAGTTATCATTTATAATTCTGCAGGTTTGTGAATTGCAGTGCCCCTGAGCTCCATGTGTCAACTCGCTTTTTTGGGAGCTGGCCGCAAAAGCGCAGGATTGCTTCAGGCCCTATTCTGGTTCCGGGGGGCAGGCTGAGCCTGTGGTTCATTCTTCTTCCTGATGGGAAAATAGAGTGACCTGTGCCTGTCCCAACACCTAGAGCTAGTCTCTCATTGGTTCCCCCTCTTCCCGTTCATCCTCGGGACAAATTGGGACCTGTACGAAACAGGAGGTCAACGGTGCTGATTCTCCACGTAGGGAGATTGTTAGTGAAGCGGCTGGAATGGCGAACCCGAGCACAAGGAGAGGAGAAATGAGGTGCGTTTTAGAAACCTTTCCCGATCACACGGTGTACCATCTTCTGGGTTTCCCAGGCATGTTTTCGATGTAGGAAGATGCCCTTGAACCTGGAGATTTGGGACCCATGGCATGGGTACCACGCAGTATTACTTTAAAGGGTCTGCGTTTGCTCACCCAACCTCACCAATCCTCTCAGCCCCAAGAGTGTCCAGCCTTATGTCTCATCCAGCTGTGGGTCTAGATATGGTCAATCCAGGTTGCATCAGAGCCCCTGAACGGATTTTGTAAGAATTTCTCTCTCTTTCACTGTCTTTGTTTTATGGGGTTTTTTTTTTTAAGTAGCTTATTTTTATAACGGGATTTAGCTGCTTTTCCCTGCTGTGTTTATGCCGCTTTACACCCTCTTGATTCACTTCCAGAGAGATATCAATACATAGGTTTTAAGACTCTTCTTAGTCAGATATATTCTTGGGCGGTGAATAGGGGGTGTTGAGTCCAGTTCACTGAGCAGGGAGTAGGTCTTGTCTATTACATATTTGGCTTGTGGAACGGTATCTGAGCTAATTTCAAACCCTTGTTTTATGCATCGCCCCACCTCAGCTTTCCCGTTAAGCAGCCATAGTGTGTTTTCTAAATGTGTGACTCTGTTCTGTTTTGGAATTCAGTTCAGGTGTAGCGATTTTGACATTCCCTCTACAAGTGATAACTTAGGATAAGTTTCCTTTTCTGTGTGACTTACTTCACTTAGAGTCATTGTCCCTAAATCCACTCATCATGCTGCTACTAGCCTTATGACACTGATTTCATGGCTGAGTGATATTCCATTGTGCATAAGTACCACAACTTCTTTATCCATTTTTCTCTTTCCTGGGATATTTAAGGTGTACCGAAGTGGAGGTTCTTGGAAACAGAGCAGCCCTAAACTTTGGGGTGCCTGTGTCTTGTTGATTTTTAGGTTTCCCGATTTCTACGCCCATGAGTGGAAGTGTCCTATGCTCTCTAAGTTGTGTTTATTCCATGTTTCAGGACGCAGCGTACACTTCTCCAGAGTGGCTGTTGGCAATTTCCACCCCGCCCATCAGCGTAGCAAGGCTCCCATGTCTCCATGGCCTGTCCTGCATTTCTGGTTTTTACACTTTTTTCAGCATGGCCCTTTTGACCGCTGGCAAGCCAGACTTCTTTGTAGCGCCGATTTGCCTTTCCGGCTTGCTTGGTTGGCCAAAAAGGGCGTATGCGTTTTTTCCTGAATATATTCAGGAAAAAACGCATACGCCCTTTTTGGCCAAGGGCATCATTGTCAACACTTTGCCGCTTTTCATGTGCTTTCAAGGCGAGTCGAATCTACCTCCTGAAACCGGTTTCCTGCAATTCTGCCTTGCTTTCAAATCCTCTTCGTTGCCTTCCCTCAATATATTTGTGGACGAGAGTTATCATTTACAACTCTGCAGGTTTGTGAATTGCAGTGCCCCTGAGCTCCATTTGTCAACTCGCTTTTTTGGGAGCTGGCCGCAAAAGCGCAGGATTGCTTCAGGCCCTATTCTGGTTCCGGGGGGCAGGCTGAGCCTGTGGTTCATTCTTCTTCCTGATGGGAAAATAGAGTGACCTGTGCCTGTCCCAACACCTAGAGCTAGTCTCTCATTGGTTCCCCCTCTTCCCGTTCATCCTCAGGACAAATTGCGACCTGTACGAAACAGGAGGTCAACGGTGCTGATTCTCCACGTAGGGAGATTGTTAGTGAAGCGGCTGGAATGGCGAACCCGAGCACAAGGAGAGGAGAAATGAGGTGCGTTTTAGAAACCTTTCCCGATCACACGGTGTACCATCTTCTGGGTTTCCCAGGCATGTTTTCGATGTAGGAAGATGCCCTTGAACCTGGAGATTTGGGACCCATGGCATGGGTACCACGCAGTATTACTTTAAAGGGTCTGCGTTTGCTCACCCAACCTCACCAATCCTCTCAGCCCCAAGAGTGTCCAGCCTTATGTCTCATCCAGCTGTGGGTCTAGATATGGTCAATCCAGGTTGCATCAGAGCCCCTGAATGGATTTTGTAAGAATTTCTCTCTCTTTCACTGTCTTTGTTTTATGGGTTTTTTTTTTTAAGTAGCTTATTTTTATAACGGGATTTAGCTGCTTTTCCCTGCTGTGTTTATGCCGCTTTACACCCTCTTGATTCAATTCCAGAGAGATATCAATACATAGGTTTTAAGACTCTTCCTAGTCAGATATATTCTTGGGCGGTGAATAGGGGGTGTTGAGTCCAGTTCACTGAGCAGGGAGTAGGTCTTGTCTATTACATATTTGGCTTGTGGAACGGTATCTGAACTAATTTCAAACCCTTGTTTTATGCATCGCCCCACCTCACCTTTCCCGTTAAGCAGCCATAGTGTGTTTTCTAAATGTGTGACTCTGTTGTGTTTTGGAATTCAGTTCAGGTGTAGCGATTTTGACATTCCCTCTATAAGTGATATCTTAGGATAAGTGTCCTTTTCTGTGTGACTTACTTCACTTAGAGTCATCGTCCCTAAATCCACTCATCATGCTGCTACTAGCCTTATGACACTGATTTATGGCTGAGTGATATTCCATTGTGCATAAGTACCACAACTTCTTTATCCATTTTTCTCTTTCCTGGGATATTTAAGGTGTACCGAAGTGGAGGTTCTTGGAAACAGAGCAGCCCTAAACTTTGGGGTGCCTGTGTCTTGTTGATTTTTAGGTTTCCCGATTTCTACGCCCATGAGTGGAAGTGCCCTATGCTCTCTAAGCTGTGTTTATTCCATGTTTCAGGACGCAGCGTACACTTCTCCAGAGTGGCTGTTGGCAATTTCCACCCCGCCCATCAGCGTAGCAAGGCTCCCATGTCTCCATGGCCTGTCCTGCATTTCCGGTTTTTACACTTTTTTCAGCATGGCCCTTTTGACCTCTGGCAAGCGAGACTTCTTTGTAGCGCCGATTTGCCTTTCCGGCTTGCTTGGTTGGCCAAAAAGGGCGTATGCGTTTTTTCCTGAATATTTTCAGTAAAAAACGCATACGCCCTTTTTGGCCAAGGGCATCATTGTCAACGCTTTGCCGCTTTTCATGTGCTTTCAAGGCGAGTCGAATCTACCTCCTGAAACCGGTTTCCTGCAATTCTGCCTTGCTTTCAAATCCTCTTCGTTGCCTTCCCTCAATATATTTGTGGACAAGAGTTATCATTTATAACTCTGCAGGTTTGTGAATTGCAGTGCCCCTGAGCTCCATGTGTCAACTCGCTTTTTTGGGAGCTGGCCGCAAAAGCGCAGGATTGCTTCAGGCCCTATTCTGGTTCCGGGGGGCAGGCTGAGCCTGTGGTTCATTCTTCTTCCTGATGGGAAAATAGAGTGACCTGTGCCTGTCCCAACACCTAGAGCTAGTCTCTCATTGGTTCCCCCTCTTCCCGTTCATCCTGAGGACAAATTGCAACCTGTACGAAACAGGAGGTCAACGGTGCTGATTCTCCACGTAGGGAGATTGTTAGTGAAGCGGCTGGAATGGCGAACCCGAGCACAAGGAGAGGAGAAATGAGGTGCGTTTTAGAAACCTTTCCCGATCACACGGTGTACCATCTTCTGGGTTTCCCAGGCATGTTTTCGATGTAGGAAGATGCCCTTGAACCTGGAGATTTGGGACCCATGGCATGGGTACCACGCAGTATTACTTTAAAGGGTCTGCGTTTGCTCACCCAACCTCACCAATCCTCTCAGCCCCAAGAGTGTCCAGCCTTATGTCTCATCCAGCTGTGGGTCTAGATATGGTCAATCCAGGTTGCATCAGAGCCCCTGAACGGATTTTGTAAGAATTTCTCTCTCTTTCACTGTCTTTGTTTTCTGGGGTTTTTTTTTTAAGTAGTCTATTTTTATAATGGGGTTTAGCTGCTTTTCCCTGCTGTGTTTATGCCGCTTTACACCCTCTTGATTCACTTCCAGAGAGATATCAATACATAGGTTTTAATACTCTTCTTAGTCAGATATATTCTTGGGCGGTGAATAGGGGGTGTTGAGTCCAGTTCACTGAGCAGGGAGTAGGTCTTGTCTATTAAATATTTGGCTTGTGGAACGGTATCTGAGCTAATTTCAAACCCTTGTTTTATGCATCGCCCCACCTCAGCTTTCCCGTTAAGCAGCCATAGTGTGTTTTCTAAATGTGTGACTCTGTTCTGTTTTAGAATTCAGTTCAGGTGTAGCGATTTTGACATTCCCTCTACAAGTGATAACTTAGGATAAGTTTCCTTTTCTGTGTGACTTACTTCACTTAGAGTCATTGTCCCTAAATCCACTCATCATGCTGCTACTAGCCTTATGACACTGATTTCATGGCTGAGTGATATTCCATTGTGCATAAGTACCACAACTTCTTTATCCATTTTTCTCTTTCCTGGGATATTTAAGGTGTACCGAAGTGGAGGTTCTTGGAAACAGAGCAGCCCTAAACTTTGGGGTGCCTGTGTCTTGTTGATTTTTAGGTTTCCCGATTTCTACGCCCATGAGTGGAAGTGCACTATGCTCTCTAAGTTGTGTTTATTACATGTTTCAGGACGCAGCGTACACTTCTCCAGAGTGCTGTTGGCAATTTCCACCCCGCCCATCAGCGTAGCAAGGCTCCCATGTCTCCATGGCCTGTCCTGCATTTCCGGTTTTTACACTTTTTTCAGCATGGCCCTTTTGACCGCTGGCAAGCCAGACTTCTTTGTAGCGCCGATTTTCCTTTCCGGCTTGCTTGGTTGGCCAAAAAGGGCGTATGCGTTTTTTCCTGAATATATTCAGGAAAAAACGCATACGCCCTTTTTGGCCAAGGGCATCATTGTCAAAGCTTTGCCGTTTTTCATGTGCTTTCAAGGCGAGTCGAATCTACCTCCTGAAATCGGTTTCCTGCAATTCTGCCTTGCTTTCAAATCCTCTTCGTTGCCTTCCCTCAATATATTTGTGGACGAGAGTTATCATTTACAACTCTGCAGGTTTGTGAATTGCAGTGCCCCTGAGCTCCATGTGTCAACTCGCTTTTTTGGGAGCTGGCCGCAAAAGCGCAGGATTGCTTCAGGCCCTATTCTGGTTCCGGGGGGCAGGCTGAGCCTGTGGTTCATTCTTCTTCCTGATGGGAAAATAGAGTGACCTGTGCCTGTCCCAAAACCTAGAGCTAGTCTCTCATTGGTTCCCCCTCTTCCCGTTCATCCTCGGGACAAATTGCGACCTGTACGAAACAGGAGGTCAACGGTGCTGATTCTCCACGTAGGGAGATTGTTAGTGAAGCGGCTGGAATGGCGAACCCGAGCACAAGGAGAGGAGAAATGAGGTGCGTTTTAGAAACCTTTCCCGATCACACGGTGTACCATCTTCTGGGTTTCCCAGGCATGTTTTCGATGTAGGAAGATGCCCTTGAACCTGGAGATTTGGGAGCCATGGCATGGGTACCACGCAGTATTACTTTAAAGGGTCTGCGTTTGCTCACCCAACCTCACCAATCCTCTCAGCCCCAAGAGTGTCCAGCCTTATGTCTCATCCAGCTGTGGGTCTAGATATGGTCAATGCAGTTTGCATCAGAGCCCCTGAACGGATTTTGTAAGAATTTCTCTCTCTTTCACTGTCTTTGTTTTATGGGTTTTTTTTTAAGTAGTCAATTTTTATAAGGTGGTTTAGCTTCTTTTCCTTGCTGTGTTTATGCCGCTTTACACCCTCTTGATTCACTTCCAGAGAGATATCAATACATAGGTTTTAAGACTCTTCCTAGTCAGATATATTCTTGGGTGGTGAATAGGGGGTGTTGAGTCCAGTTCACTGAGCAGGGAGTAGGTCTTGTCTGTTACATATTTTGCTTGTGGAACGGTATCTGAGCTAATTTCAAACCCTTGTTTTATGCATCGCCCCACCTCACCTTTCCCGTTAAGCAGCCATAGTGTGTTTTCTAAATGGGTGACTCTGTTGTGTTTTGGAATTCAGTTCAGGTGTAGCGATTTTGACATTCCCTCTATAAGTGATATCTTAGGATAAGTGTCCTTTTCTGTGTGACTTACTTCACTTAGAGTCATCGTCCCTAAATCCACTCATCATGCTGCTACTAGCCTTATGACACTGATTTATGGCTGAGTGATATTCCATTGTGCATAAGTACCACAACTTCTTTATCCATTTTTCTCTTTCCTGGGATATTTAAGGTGTACCGAAGTGGAGGTTCTTGGAAACAGAGCAGCCCTAAACTTTGGGGTGCCTGTGTCTTGTTGATTTTTAGGTTTCCCGATTTCTACGCCCATGAGTGGAAGTGCACTATGCTCTCTAAGTTGTGTTTATTACATGTTTCAGGACGCAGCGTACACTTCTCCAGAGTGCTGTTGGCAATTTCCACCCCGCCCATCAGCGTAGCAAGGCTCCCATGTCTCCATGGCCTGTCCTGCATTTCCGGTTTTTACACTTTTTTCAGCATGGCCCTTTTGACCGCTGGCAAGCCAGACTTCTTTGTAGCGCCGATTTGCCTTTCCGGCTTGCTTGGTTGGCCAAAAAGGGCGTATGCGTTTTTTCCTGAATATATTCAGGAAAAAACGCATACGCCCTTTTTGGCCAAGGGCATCATTGTCAACGCTTTGCCGTTTTTCATGTGCTTTCAAGGCGAGTCGAATCTACCTCCTGAAATCGGTTTCCTGCAATTCTGCCTTGCTTTCAAATCCTCTTCGTTGCCTTCCCTCAATATATTTGTGGACGAGAGTTATCATTTATAATTCTGCAGGTTTGTGAATTGCAGTGCCCCTGAGCTCCATGTGTCAACTCGCTTTTTTGGGAGCTGGCCGCAAAAGCGCAGGATTGCTTCAGGCCCTATTCTGGTTCCGGGGGGCAGGCTGAGCCTGTGGTTCATTCTTCTTCCTGATGGGAAAATAGAGTGACCTGTGCCTGTCCCAACACCTAGAGCTAGTCTCTCATTGGTTCCCCCTCTTCCCGTTCATCCTCGGGACAAATTGGGACCTGTACGAAACAGGAGGTCAACGGTGCTGATTCTCCACGTAGGGAGATTGTTAGTGAAGCGGCTGGAATGGCGAACCCGAGCACAAGGAGAGGAGAAATGAGGTGCGTTTTAGAAACATTTCCCGATCACACGGTGTACCATCTTCTGGGTTTCCCAGGCATGTTTTCGATGTAGGAAGATGCCCTTGAACCTGGAGATTTGGGACCCATGGCATGGGTACCACGCAGTATTACTTTAAAGGGTCTGCGTTTGCTCACCCAACCTCACCAATCCTCTCAGCCCCAAGAGTTTCCAGCCTTATGTCTCATCCAGCTGTGGGTCTAGATATGGTCAATCCAGGTTGCATCAGAGCCCCTGAACGGATTTTGTAAGAATTTCTCTCTCTTTCACTGTCTTTGTTTTATGGGGTTTTTTTTTTTAAGTAGCTTATTTTTATAACGGGATTTAGCTGCTTTTCCCTGCTGTGTTTATGCCGCTTTACACCCTCTTGATTCACTTCCAGAGAGATATCAATACATAGGTTTTAAGCCTCTTCTTAGTCAGATATATTCTTGGGCGGTGAATAGGGGGTGTTGAGTCCAGTTCACTGAGCAGGGAGTAGGTCTTGTCTATTACATATTTGGCTTGTGGAACGGTATCTGAGCTAATTTCAAACCCTTGTTTTATGCATCGCCCCACCTCAGCTTTCCCGTTAAGCAGCCATAGTGTGTTTTCTAAATGTGTGACTCTGTTCTGTTTTGGAATTCAGTTCAGGTGTAGCGATTTTGACATTCCCTCTACAAGTGATAACTTAGGATAAGTTTCCTTTTCTGTGTGACTTACTTCACTTAGAGTCATTGTCCCTAAATCCACTCATCATGCTGCTACTAGCCTTATGACACTGATTTCATGGCTGAGTGATATTCCATTGTGCATAAGTACCACAACTTCTTTATCCATTTTTCTCTTTCCTGGGATATTTAAGGTGTACCGAAGTGGAGGTTCTTGGAAACAGAGCAGCCCTAAACTTTGGGGTGCCTGTGTCTTGTTGATTTTTAGGTTTCCCGATTTCTACGCCCATGAGTGGAAGTGTCCTATGCTCTCTAAGTTGTGTTTATTCCATGTTTCAGGACGCAGCGTACACTTCTCCAGAGTGGCTGTTGGCAATTTCCACCCCGCCCATCAGCGTAGCAAGGCTCCCATGTCTCCATGGCCTGTCCTGCATTTCTGGTTTTTACACTTTTTTCAGCATGGCCCTTTTGACCGCTGGCAAGCCAGACTTCTTTGTAGCGCCGATTTGCCTTTCCGGCTTGCTTGGTTGGCCAAAAAGGGCGTATGCGTTTTTTCCTGAATATATTCAGGAAAAAACGCATACGCCCTTTTTGGCCAAGGGCATCATTGTCAACACTTTGCCGCTTTTCATGTGCTTTCAAGGCGAGTCGAATCTACCTCCTGAAACCGGTTTCCTGCAATTCTGCCTTGCTTTCAAATCCTCTTCGTTGCCTTCCCTCAATATATTTGTGGACGAGAGTTATCATTTACAACTCTGCAGGTTTGTGAATTGCAGTGCCCCTGAGCTCCATTTGTCAACTCGCTTTTTTGGGAGCTGGCCGCAAAAGCGCAGGATTGCTTCAGGCCCTATTCTGGTTCCGGGGGGCAGGCTGAGCCTGTGGTTCATTCTTCTTCCTGATGGGAAAATAGAGTGACCTGTGCCTGTCCCAACACCTAGAGCTAGTCTCTCATTGGTTCCCCCTCTTCCCGTTCATCCTCAGGACAAATTGCGACCTGTACGAAACAGGAGGTCAACGGTGCTGATTCTCCACGTAGGGAGATTGTTAGTGAAGCGGCTGGAATGGCGAACCCGAGCACAAGGAGAGGAGAAATGAGGTGCGTTTTAGAAACCTTTCCCGATCACACGGTGTACCATCTTCTGGGTTTCCCAGGCATGTTTTCGATGTAGGAAGATGCCCTTGAACCTGGAGATTTGGGACCCATGGCATGGGTACCACGCAGTATTACTTTAAAGGGTCTGCGTTTGCTCACCCAACCTCACCAATCCTCTCAGCCCCAAGAGTGTCCAGCCTTATGTCTCATCCAGCTGTGGGTCTAGATATGGTCAATCCAGGTTGCATCAGAGCCCCTGAACGGATTTTGTAAGAATTTCTCTCTCTTTCACTGTCTTTGTTTTATGGGTTTTTTTTTTAAGTAGCTTATTTCTATAACGGGATTTAGCTGCTTTTCCCTGCTGTGTTTATGCCGCTTTACACCCTCTTGATTCACTTCCAGAGAGATATCAATACATAGGTTTTAAGACTCTTCCTAGTCAGATATATTCTTGGGCGGTGAATAGGGGCTGTTGAGTCCAGTTCACTGAGCAGGGAGTAGGTCTTGTCTATTACATATTTGGCTTGTGGAACGGTATCTGAGCTAATTTCAAACCCTTGTTTTATGCATCGCCCCACCTCAGCTTTCCCGTTAAGCAGCCATAGTGTGTTTTCTAAATGTGTGACTCTGTTGTGTTTTGGAATTCAGTTCAGGTGTAGCGATTTTGACATTCCCTCTATAAGTGATATCTTAGGATACGTGTCCTTTTCTGTGTGACTTACTTCTCTTAGAGTCATCGTCCCTAAATCCACTCATCATGCTGCTACTAGCCTTATGACACTGATTTATGACTGAGTGATATTCCATTGTGCATAAGTACCACAACTTCTTTATCCATTTTTCTCTTTCCTGGGATATTTAAGGTGTACCGAAGTGGAAGTTCTTGGAAACAGTGCAGCCCTAAACTTTGGGGTGCCTGTGTCTTGTTGATTTTTAGGTTTCCCGATTTTACGCCCATGAGTGGAAGTGCCCTATGCTCTCTAAGCTGTGTTTATTACATGTTTCAGGACACAGCGTACACTTCTCCAGAGTGGCTGTTGGCAATTTCCATCCCGCCCATCAGCGTAGCAAGGCTCCCATATCTCCATGGCCTGTCCTGCATTTCCGGTTTTTACACTTTTTTCAGCATGGCCCTTTTGACTTCTGGCAAGCGAGACTTCTTTGTAGCGCCGATTTGCCTTTCTGGCTTGCTTGGTTGGCCAAAAAGGGCGTATGCGTTTTTTCCTGAATATATTCAGGAAAAAACGCATACGCCCTTTTTGGCCAAGGGCATCATTGTCAAAGCTTTGCCGCTTTTCATGTGCTTTCAAGGCGAGTCGAATCTACCTCCTGAAACCGGTTTCCTGCAATTCTGCCTTGCTTTCAAATCCTCTTCGTTGCCTTCCCTCAATATATTTGTGGACAAGAGTTATCATTTACAACTTTGCAGGTTTGTGAATTGCAGTGCCCCTGAGCTCCATTTGTCAACTCGCTTTTTTGGGTGCTCGCACAAAAGCGCAGGATTGCTTCAGGCCCTATTCTGGTTCCGGGGGCCAGGCTGAGCCTGTGGTTCATTCTTCTTCCTGATGGGAAAATAGAGTGACCTGTGCCTGTCCCAACACCTAGAGCTAGTCTCTCATTGGTTCCCCCTCTTCCCGTTCATCCTGAGGACAAATTGCAACCTGTACGAAACAGGAGGTCAACGGTGCTGATTCTCCACGTAGGGAGATTGTTAGTGAAGCGGCTGGAATGGCGAACCCGAGCACAAGGAGAGGAGAAATGAGGTGCGTTTTAGAAACCTTTCCCGATCACACGGTGTACCATCTTCTGGGTTTCCCAGGCATGTTTTCGATGTAGGAAGATGCCCTTGAACCTGGAGATTTGGGACCCATGGCATGGGTACCACGCAGTATTACTTTAAAGGGTCTGCGTTTGCTCACCCAACCTCACCAATCCTCTCAGCCCCAAGAGTGTCCAGCCTTATGTCTCATCCAGCTGTGGGTCTAGATATGGTCAATCCAGGTTGCATCAGAGCCCCTGAACGGATTTTGTAAGAATTTCTCTCTCTTTCACTGTCTTTGTTTTATGGGGTTTTTTTTTTAAGTAGTCTATTTTTATAATGGGGTTTAGCTGCTTTTCCCTGCTGTGTTTATGCCGCTTTACACCCTCTTGATTCACTTCCAGAGAGATATCAATACATAGGTTTTAAGACTCTTCTTAGTCAGATATATTCTTGGGCGGTGAATAGGGGGTGTTGAGTCCAGTTCACTGAGCAGGGAGTAGGTCTTGTCTATTAAATATTTGGCTTGTGGAACGGTATCTGAGCTAATTTCAAACCCTTGTTTTATGCATCGCCCCACCTCAGCTTTCCCGTTAAGCAGCCATAGTGTGTTTTCTAAATGGGTGACTCTGTTGTGTTTTGGAATTCAGTTCAGGTGTAGCGATTTTGACATTCCCTCTATAAGTGATATCTTAGGATAAGTGTCCTTTTCTGTGTGACTTACTTCACTTAGAGTCATCGTCCCTAAATCCACTCATCATGCTGCTACTAGCCTTATGACACTGATTTATGGCTGAGTGATATTCCATTGTGCATAAGTACCACAACTTCTTTATCCATTTTTCTCTTTCCTGGGATATTTAAGGTGTACCGAAGTGGAGGTTCTTGGAAACAGAGCAGCCCTAAACTTTGGGGTGCCTGTGTCTTGTTGATTTTTAGGTTTCCCGATTTCTACGCCCATGAGTGGAAGTGCACTATGCTCTCTAAGTTGTGTTTATTACATGTTTCAGGACGCAGCGTACACTTCTCCAGAGTGCTGTTGGCAATTTCCACCCCGCCCATCAGCGTAGCAAGGCTCCCATGTCTCCATGGCCTGTCCTGCATTTCCGGTTTTTACACTTTTTTCAGCATGGCCCTTTTGACCGCTGGCAAGCCAGACTTCTTTGTAGCGCCGATTTGCCTTTCCGGCTTGCTTGGTTGGCCAAAAAGGGCGTATGCGTTTTTTCCTGAATATATTCAGGAAAAAACGCATACGCCCTTTTTGGCCAAGGGCATCATTGTCAACGCTTTGCCGTTTTTCATGTGCTTTCAAGGCGAGTCGAATCTACCTCCTGAAATCGGTTTCCTGCAATTCTGCCTTGCTTTCAAATCCTCTTCGTTGCCTTCCCTCAATATATTTGTGGACGAGAGTTATCATTTATAATTCTGCAGGTTTGTGAATTGCAGTGCCCCTGAGCTCCATGTGTCAACTCGCTTTTTTGGGAGCTGGCCGCAAAAGCGCAGGATTGCTTCAGGCCCTATTCTGGTTCCGGGGGGCAGGCTGAGCCTGTGGTTCATTCTTCTTCCTGATGGGAAAATAGAGTGACCTGTGCCTGTCCCAACACCTAGAGCTAGTCTCTCATTGGTTCCCCCTCTTCCCGTTCATCCTCGGGACAAATTGGGACCTGTACGAAACAGGAGGTCAACGGTGCTGATTCTCCACGTAGGGAGATTGTTAGTGAAGCGGCTGGAATGGCGAACCCGAGCACAAGGAGAGGAGAAATGAGGTGCGTTTTAGAAACATTTCCCGATCACACGGTGTACCATCTTCTGGGTTTCCCAGGCATGTTTTCGATGTAGGAAGATGCCCTTGAACCTGGAGATTTGGGACCCATGGCATGGGTACCACGCAGTATTACTTTAAAGGGTCTGCGTTTGCTCACCCAACCTCACCAATCCTCTCAGCCCCAAGAGTTTCCAGCCTTATGTCTCATCCAGCTGTGGGTCTAGATATGGTCAATCCAGGTTGCATCAGAGCCCCTGAACGGATTTTGTAAGAATTTCTCTCTCTTTCACTGTCTTTGTTTTATGGGGTTTTTTTTTTAAGTAGCTTATTTTTATAACGGGATTTAGCTGCTTTTCCCTGCTGTGTTTATGCCGCTTTACACCCTCTTGATTCACTTCCAGAGAGATATCAATACATAGGTTTTAAGACTCTTCTTAGTCAGATATATTCTTGGGCGGTGAATAGGGGGTGTTGAGTCCAGTTCACTGAGCAGGGAGTAGGTCTTGTCTATTACATATTTGGCTTGTGGAACGGTATCTGAGCTAATTTCAAACCCTTGTTTTATGCATCGCCCCACCTCAGCTTTCCCGTTAAGCAGCCATAGTGTGTTTTCTAAATGTGTGACTCTGTTCTGTTTTGGAATTCAGTTCAGGTGTAGCGATTTTGACATTCCCTCTACAAGTGATAACTTAGGATAAGTTTCCTTTTCTGTGTGACTTACTTCACTTAGAGTCATTGTCCCTAAATCCACTCATCATGCTGCTACTAGCCTTATGACACTGATTTCATGGCTGAGTGATATTCCATTGTGCATAAGTACCACAACTTCTTTATCCATTTTTCTCTTTCCTGGGATATTTAAGGTGTACCGAAGTGGAGGTTCTTGGAAACAGAGCAGCCCTAAACTTTGGGGTGCCTGTGTCTTGTTGATTTTTAGGTTTCCCGATTTCTACGCCCATGAGTGGAAGTGTCCTATGCTCTCTAAGTTGTGTTTATTCCATGTTTCAGGACGCAGCGTACACTTCTCCAGAGTGGCTGTTGGCAATTTCCACCCCGCCCATCAGCGTAGCAAGGCTCCCATGTCTCCATGGCCTGTCCTGCATTTCTGGTTTTTACACTTTTTTCAGCATGGCCCTTTTGACCGCTGGCAAGCCAGACTTCTTTGTAGCGCCGATTTGCCTTTCCGGCTTGCTTGGTTGGCCAAAAAGGGCGTATGCGTTTTTTCCTGAATATATTCAGGAAAAAACGCATACGCCCTTTTTGGCCAAGGGCATCATTGTCAACGCTTTGCCGCTTTTCATGTGCTTTCAAGGCGAGTCGAATCTACCTCCTGAAACCGGTTTCCTGCAATTCTGCCTTGCTTTCAAATCCTCTTCGTTGCCTTCCCTCAATATATTTGTGGACGAGAGTTATCATTTACAACTCTGCAGGTTTGTGAATTGCAGTGCCCCTGAGCTCCATTTGTCAACTCGCTTTTTTGGGAGCTGGCCGCAAAAGCGCAGGATTGCTTCAGGCCCTATTCTGGTTCCGGGGGGCAGGCTGAGCCTGTGGTTCATTCTTCTTCCTGATGGGAAAATAGAGTGACCTGTGCCTGTCCCAACACCTAGAGCTAGTCTCTCATTGGTTCCCCCTCTTCCCGTTCATCCTCAGGACAAATTGCGACCTGTACGAAACAGGAGGTCAACGGTGCTGATTCTCCACGTAGGGAGATTGTTAGTGAAGCGGCTGGAATGGCGAACCCGAGCACAAGGAGAGGAGAAATGAGGTGCGTTTTAGAAACCTTTCCCGATCACACGGTGTACCATCTTCTGGGTTTCCCAGGCATGTTTTCGATGTAGGAAGATGCCCTTGAACCTGGAGATTTGGGACCCATGGCATGGGTACCACGCAGTATTACTTTAAAGGGTCTGCGTTTGCTCACCCAACCTCACCAATCCTCTCAGCCCCAAGAGTGTCCAGCCTTATGTCTCATCCAGCTGTGGGTCTAGATATGGTCAATCCAGGTTGCATCAGAGCCCCTGAACGGATTTTGTAAGAATTTCTCTCTCTTTCACTGTCTTTGTTTTATGGGTTTTTTTTTTTAAGTAGCTTATTTTTATAACGGGATTTAGCTGCTTTTCCCTGCTGTGTTTATGCCGCTTTACACCCTCTTGATTCACTTCCAGAGAGATATCAATACATAGGTTTTAAGACTCTTCCTAGTCAGATATATTCTTGGGCGGTGAATAGGGGCTGTTGAGTCCAGTTCACTGAGCAGGGAGTAGGTCTTGTCTATTACATATTTGGCTTGTGGAACGGTATCTGAGCTAATTTCAAACCCTTGTTTTATGCATCGCCCCACCTCAGCTTTCCCGTTAAGCAGCCATAGTGTGTTTTCTAAATGTGTGACTCTGTTGTGTTTTGGAATTCAGTTCAGGTGTAGCGATTTTGACATTCCCTCTATAAGTGATATCTTAGGATACGTGTCCTTTTCTGTGTGACTTACTTCTCTTAGAGTCATCGTCCCTAAATCCACTCATCATGCTGCTACTAGCCTTATGACACTGATTTATCGCTGAGTGATATTCCATTGTGCATAAGTACCACAACTTCTTTATCCATTTTTCTCTTTCCTGGGATATTTAAGGTGTACCGAAGTGGAAGTTCTTGGAAACAGTGCAGCCCTAAACTTTGGGGTGCCTGTGTCTTGTTGATTTTTAGGTTTCCCGATTTTACGCCCATGAGTGGAAGTGCCCTATGCTCTCTAAGCTGTGTTTATTACATGTTTCAGGACACAGCGTACACTTCTCCAGAGTGGCTGTTGGCAATTTCCATCCCGCCCATCAGCGTAGCAAGGCTCCCATGTCTCCATGGCCTGTCCTGCATTTCCGGTTTTTACACTTTTTTCAGCATGGCCCTTTTGACTTCTGGCAAGCGAGACTTCTTTGTAGCGCCGATTTGCCTTTCTGGCTTGCTTGGTTGGCCAAAAAGGGCGTATGCGTTTTTTCCTGAATATATTCAGGAAAAAACGCATACGCCCTTTTTGGCCAAGGGCATCATTGTCAAAGCTTTGCCGCTTTTCATGTGCTTTCAAGGCGAGTCGAATCTACCTCCTGAAACCGGTTTCCTGCAATTCTGCCTTGCTTTCAAATCCTCTTCGTTGCCTTCCCTCAATATATTTGTGGACAAGAGTTATCATTTACAACTTTGCAGGTTTGTGAATTGCAGTGCCCCTGAGCTCCATTTGTCAACTCGCTTTTTTGGGTGCTCGCGCAAAAGCGCAGGATTGCTTCAGGCCCTATTCTGGTTGCGGGGGCCAGGCTGAGCCTGTGGTTCATTCTTCTTCCTGATGGGAAAATAGAGTGACCTGTGCCTGTCCCAACACCTAGAGCTAGTCTCTCATTGGTTCCCCCTCTTCCCGTTCATCCTGAGGACAAATTGCAACCTGTACGAAACAGGAGGTCAACGGTGCTGATTCTCCACGTAGGGAGATTGTTAGTGAAGCGGCTGGAATGGCGAACCCGAGCACAAGGAGAGGAGAAATGAGGTGCGTTTTAGAAACCTTTCCCGATCACACGGTGTACCATCTTCTGGGTTTCCCAGGCATGTTTTCGATGTAGGAAGATGCCCTTGAACCTGGAGATTTGGGACCCATGGCATGGGTACCACGCAGTATTACTTTAAAGGGTCTGCGTTTGCTCACCCAACCTCACCAATCCTCTCAGCCCCAAGAGTGTCCAGCCTTATGTCTCATCCAGCTGTGGGTCTAGATATGGTCAATCCAGGTTGCATCAGAGCCCCTGAACGGATTTTGTAAGAATTTCTCTCTCTTTCACTGTCTTTGTTTTATGGGGTTTTTTTTTTAAGTAGTCTATTTTTATAATGGGGTTTAGCTGCTTTTCCCTGCTGTGTTTATGCCGCTTTACACCCTCTTGATTCACTTCCAGAGAGATATCAATACATAGGTTTTAAGACTCTTCTTAGTCAGATATATTCTTGCGCGGTGAATAGGGGGTGTTGAGTCCAGTTCACTGAGCAGGGAGTAGGTCTTGTCTATTAAATATTTGGCTTGTGGAACGGTATCTGAGCTAATTTCAAACCCTTGTTTTATGCATCGCCCCACCTCAGCTTTCCCGTTAAGCAGCCATAGTGTGTTTTCTAAATGGGTGACTCTGTTGTGTTTTGGAATTCAGTTCAGGTGTAGCGATTTTGACATTCCCTCTATAAGTGATATCTTAGGATAAGTGTCCTTTTCTGTGTGACTTACTTCACTTAGAGTCATCGTCCCTAAATCCACTCATCATGCTGCTACTAGCCTTATGACACTGATTTATGGCTGAGTGATATTCCATTGTGCATAAGTACCACAACTTCTTTATCCATTTTTCTCTTTCCTGGGATATTTAAGGTGTACCGAAGTGGAGGTTCTTGGAAACAGAGCAGCCCTAAACTTTGGGGTGCCTGTGTCTTGTTGATTTTTAGGTTTCCCGATTTCTACGCCCATGAGTGGAAGTGCACTATGCTCTCTAAGTTGTGTTTATTACATGTTTCAGGACGCAGCGTACACTTCTCCAGAGTGCTGTTGGCAATTTCCACCCCGCCCATCAGCGTAGCAAGGCTCCCATGTCTCCATGGCCTGTCCTGCATTTCCGGTTTTTACACTTTTTTCAGCATGGCCCTTTTGACCGCTGGCAAGCCAGACTTCTTTGTAGCGCCGATTTGCCTTTCCGGCTTGCTTGGTTGGCCAAAAAGGGCGTATGCGTTTTTTCCTGAATATATTCAGGAAAAAACGCATACGCCCTTTTTGGCCAAGGGCATCATTGTCAACGCTTTGCCGCTTTTCATGTGCTTTCAAGGCGAGTCGAATCTACCTCCTGAAATCGGTTTCCTGCAATTCTGCCTTGCTTTCAAATCCTCTTCGTTGCCTTCCCTCAATATATTTGTGGACGAGAGTTATCATTTATAATTCTGCAGGTTTGTGAATTGCAGTGCCCCTGAGCTCCATGTGTCAACTCGCTTTTTTGGGAGCTGGCCGCAAAAGCGCAGGATTGCTTCAGGCCCTATTCTGGTTCCGGGGGGCAGGCTGAGCCTGTGGTTCATTCTTCTTCCTGATGGGAAAATAGAGTGACCTGTGCCTGTCCCAACACCTAGAGCTAGTCTCTCATTGGTTCCCCCTCTTCCCGTTCATCCTCGGGACAAATTGCGACCTGTACGAAACAGGAGGTCAACGGTGCTGATTCTCCACGTAGGGAGATTGTTAGTGAAGCGGCTGGAATGGCGAACCCGAGCACAAGGAGAGGAGAAATGAGGTGCGTTTTAGAAACATTTCCCGATCACACGGTGTACCATCTTCTGGGTTTCCCAGGCATGTTTTCGATGTAGGAAGATGCCCTTGAACCTGGAGATTTGGGACCCATGGCATGGGTACCACGCAGTATTACTTTAAAGGGTCTGCGTTTGCTCACCCAACCTCACCAATCCTCTCAGCCCCAAGAGTTTCCAGCCTTATGTCTCATCCAGCTGTGGGTCTAGATATGGTCAATCCAGGTTGCATCAGAGCCCCTGAACGGATTTTGTAAGAATTTCTCTCTCTTTCACTGTCTTTGTTTTATGGGGTTTTTTTTTTAAGTAGCTTATTTTTATAACGGGATTTAGCTGCTTTTCCCTGCTGTGTTTATGCCGCTTTACACCCTCTTGATTCACTTCCAGAGAGATATCAATACATAGGTTTTAAGACTCTTCTTAGTCAGATATATTCTTGGGCGGTGAATAGGGGGTGTTGAGTCCAGTTCACTGAGCAGGGAGTAGGTCTTGTCTATTACATATTTGGCTTGTGGAACGGTATCTGAGCTAATTTCAAACCCTTGTTTTATGCATCGCCCCACCTCAGCTTTCCCGTTAAGCAGCCATAGTGTGTTTTCTAAATGTGTGACTCTGTTCTGTTTTGGAATTCAGTTCAGGTGTAGCGATTTTGACATTCCCTCTACAAGTGATAACTTAGGATAAGTTTCCTTTTCTGTGTGACTTACTTCACTTAGAGTCATTGTCCCTAAATCCACTCATCATGCTGCTACTAGCCTTATGACACTGATTTCATGGCTGAGTGATATTCCATTGTGCATAAGTACCACAACTTCTTTATCCATTTTTCTCTTTCCTGGGATATTTAAGGTGTACCGAAGTGGAGGTTCTTGGAAACAGAGCAGCCCTAAACTTTGGGGTGCCTGTGTCTTGTTGATTTTTAGGTTTCCCGATTTCTACGCCCATGAGTGGAAGTGTCCTATGCTCTCTAAGTTGTGTTTATTCCATGTTTCAGGACGCAGCGTACACTTCTCCAGAGTGGCTGTTGGCAATTTCCACCCCGCCCATCAGCGTAGCAAGGCTCCCATGTCTCCATGGCCTGTCCTGCATTTCTGGTTTTTACACTTTTTTCAGCATGGCCCTTTTGACCGCTGGCAAGCCAGACTTCTTTGTAGCGCCGATTTGCCTTTCCGGCTTGCTTGGTTGGCCAAAAAGGGCGTATGCGTTTTTTCCTGAATATATTCAGGAAAAAACGCATACGCCCTTTTTGGCCAAGGGCATCATTGTCAACGCTTTGCCGCTTTTCATGTGCTTTCAAGGCGAGTCGAATCTACCTCCTGAAACCGGTTTCCTGCAATTCTGCCTTGCTTTCAAATCCTCTTCGTTGCCTTCCCTCAATATATTTGTGGACGAGAGTTATCATTTACAACTCTGCAGGTTTGTGAATTGCAGTGCCCCTGAGCTCCATTTGTCAACTCGCTTTTTTGGGAGCTGGCCGCAAAAGCGCAGGATTGCTTCAGGCCCTATTCTGGTTCCGGGGGGCAGGCTGAGCCTGTGGTTCATTCTTCTTCCTGATGGGAAAATAGAGTGACCTGTGCCTGTCCCAACACCTAGAGCTAGTCTCTCATTGGTTCCCCCTCTTCCCGTTCATCCTCAGGACAAATTGCGACCTGTACGAAACAGGAGGTCAACGGTGCTGATTCTCCACGTAGGGAGATTGTTAGTGAAGCGGCTGGAATGGCGAACCCGAGCACAAGGAGAGGAGAAATGAGGTGCGTTTTAGAAACCTTTCCCGATCACACGGTGTACCATCTTCTGGGTTTCCCAGGCATGTTTTCGATGTAGGAAGATGCCCTTGAACCTGGAGATTTGGGACCCATGGCATGGGTACCACGCAGTATTACTTTAAAGGGTCTGCGTTTGCTCACCCAACCTCACCAATCCTCTCAGCCCCAAGAGTGTCCAGCCTTATGTCTCATCCAGCTGTGGGTCTAGATATGGTCAATCCAGGTTGCATCAGAGCCCCTGAACGGATTTTGTAAGAATTTCTCTCTCTTTCACTGTCTTTGTTTTATGGGTTTTTTTTTTTAAGTAGCTTATTTTTATAACGGGATTTAGCTGCTTTTCCCTGCTGTGTTTATGCCGCTTTACACCCTCTTGATTCACTTCCAGAGAGATATCAATACATAGGTTTTAAGACTCTTCCTAGTCAGATATATTCTTGGGCGGTGAATAGGGGCTGTTGAGTCCAGTTCACTGAGCAGGGAGTAGGTCTTGTCTATTACATATTTGGCTTGTGGAACGGTATCTGAGCTAATTTCAAACCCTTGTTTTATGCATCGCCCCACCTCAGCTTTCCCGTTAAGCAGCCATAGTGTGTTTTCTAAATGTGTGACTCTGTTGTGTTTTGGAATTCAGTTCAGGTGTAGCGATTTTGACATTCCCTCTATAAGTGATATCTTAGGATACGTGTCCTTTTCTGTGTGACTTACTTCTCTTAGAGTCATCGTCCCTAAATCCACTCATCATGCTGCTACTAGCCTTATGACACTGATTTATCGCTGAGTGATATTCCATTGTGCATAAGTACCACAACTTCTTTATCCATTTTTCTCTTTCCTGGGATGTTTAAGGTGTACCGAAGTGGAAGTTCTTGGAAACAGTGCAGCCCTAAACTTTGGGGTGCCTGTGTCTTGTTGATTTTTAGGTTTCCCGATTTTACGCCCATGAGTGGAAGTGCCCTATGCTCTCTAAGCTGTGTTTATTACATGTTTCAGGACACAGCGTACACTTCTCCAGAGTGGCTGTTGGCAATTTCCATCCCGCCCATCAGCGTAGCAAGGCTCCCATGTCTCCATGGCCTGTCCTGCATTTCCGGTTTTTACACTTTTTTCAGCATGGCCCTTTTGACTTCTGGCAAGCGAGACTTCTTTGTAGCGCCGATTTGCCTTTCTGGCTTGCTTGGTTGGCCAAAAAGGGCGTATGCGTTTTTTCCTGAATATATTCAGGAAAAAACGCATACGCCCTTTTTGGCCAAGGGCATCATTGTCAAAGCTTTGCCGCTTTTCATGTGCTTTCAAGGCGAGTCGAATCTACCTCCTGAAACCGGTTTCCTGCAATTCTGCCTTGCTTTCAAATCCTCTTCGTTGCCTTCCCTCAATATATTTGTGGACAAGAGTTATCATTTACAACTTTGCAGGTTTGTGAATTGCAGTGCCCCTGAGCTCCATTTGTCAACTCGCTTTTTTGGGTGCTCGCGCAAAAGCGCAGGATTGCTTCAGGCCCTATTCTGGTTGCGGGGGCCAGGCTGAGCCTGTGGTTCATTCTTCTTCCTGATGGGAAAATAGAGTGACCTGTGCCTGTCCCAACACCTAGAGCTAGTCTCTCATTGGTTCCCCCTCTTCCCGTTCATCCTGAGGACAAATTGCAACCTGTACGAAACAGGAGGTCAACGGTGCTGATTCTCCACGTAGGGAGATTGTTAGTGAAGCGGCTGGAATGGCGAACCCGAGCACAAGGAGAGGAGAAATGAGGTGCGTTTTAGAAACCTTTCCCGATCACACGGTGTACCATCTTCTGGGTTTCCCAGGCATGTTTTCGATGTAGGAAGATGCCCTTGAACCTGGAGATTTGGGACCCATGGCATGGGTACCACGCAGTATTACTTTAAAGGGTCTGCGTTTGCTCACCCAACCTCACCAATCCTCTCAGCCCCAAGAGTGTCCAGCCTTATGTCTCATCCAGCTGTGGGTCTAGATATGGTCAATCCAGGTTGCATCAGAGCCCCTGAACGGATTTTGTAAGAATTTCTCTCTCTTTCACTGTCTTTGTTTTATGGGGTTTTTTTTTTAAGTAGTCTATTTTTATAATGGGGTTTAGCTGCTTTTCCCTGCTGTGTTTATGCCGCTTTACACCCTCTTGATTCACTTCCAGAGAGATATCAATACATAGGTTTTAAGACTCTTCTTAGTCAGATATATTCTTGCGCGGTGAATAGGGGGTGTTGAGTCCAGTTCACTGAGCAGGGAGTAGGTCTTGTCTATTAAATATTTGGCTTGTGGAACGGTATCTGAGCTAATTTCAAACCCTTGTTTTATGCATCGCCCCACCTCAGCTTTCCCGTTAAGCAGCCATAGTGTGTTTTCTAAATGTGTGACTCTGTTCTGTTTTAGAATTCAGTTCAGGTGTAGCGATTTTGACATTCCCTCTACAAGTGATAACTTAGGATAAGTTTCCTTTTCTGTGTGACTTACTTCACTTAGAGTCATTGTCCCTAAATCCACTCCTCATGCTGCTACTAGCCTTATGACACTGATTTCATGGCTGAGTGATATTCCATTGTGCATAAGTACCACAACTTCTTTATCCATTTTTCTCTTTCCTGGGATATTTAAGGTGTACCGAAGTGGAGGTTCTTGGAAACAGAGCAGCCCTAAACTTTGGGGTGCCTGTGTCTTGTTGATTTTTAGGTTTCCCGATTTCTACGCCCATGAGTGGAAGTGCCCTATGCTCTCTAAGCTGTGTTTATTCCATGTTTCAGGACGCAGCGTACACTTCTCCAGAGTGGCTGTTGGCAATTTCCACCCCGCCCATCAGCGTAGCAAGGCTCCCATGTCTCCATGGCCTGTCCTGCATTTCTGGTTTTTACACATTTTTCAGCATGGCCCTTTTGACCGCTGGCAAGCGAGACTTCTTTGTAGCGCCGATTTGCCTTTCCGGCTTGCTTGGTTGGCCAAAAAGGGCGTATGCGTTTTTTCCTGAATATATTCAGGAAAAAACGCATACGCCCTTTTTGGCCAAGGGCATCATTGTCAACGCTTTGCCGCTTTTCATGTGCTTTCAAGGCGAGTCTAATCTACCTCCTGAAACCGGTTTCCTGCAATTCTGCCTTGCTTTCAAATCCTCTTTGTTGCCTTCCCTCAATATATTTGTGGACGAGAGTTATCATTTACAACTCTGCAGGTTTGTGAATTGCAGTGCCCCTGAGCTCCATTTGTCAACTCGCTTTTTTGGGAGCTGGCCGCAAAAGCGCAGGATTGCTTCAGGCCTTATTCTGGTTCCGGGGGGCAGGCTGAGCCTGTGGTTCATTCTTCTTCCTGATGGGAAAATAGGGTGACCTGTGCCTGTCCCAACACCTAGAGCTAGTCTCTAATTGGTTGCCCCTCTTCCCGTTCATCCTCGGGACAAATTGCGACCTGTACGAAACAGGAGGTCAACGGTGCTGATTCTCCACGTAGGGAGATTGTTAGTGAAGCGGCTGGAATGGCGAACCCGAGCACAAGGAGAGGAGAAATGAGGTGCGTTTTAGAAACCTTTCCCGATCACACGGTGTACCATCTTCTGGGTTTCCCAGGCATGTTTTCGATGTAGGAAGATGCCCTTGAACCTGGAGATTTGGGACCCATGGCATGGGTACCACGCAGTATTACTTTAAAGGGTCTGCGTTTGCTCACCCAACCTCACCAATCCTCTCAGCCCCAAGAGTGTCCAGCCTTATGTCTCATCCAGCTGTGGGTCTAGATATGGTCAATGCAGTTTGCATCAGAGCCCCTGAAAGGATTTTGTAAGAATTTCTCTCTCTTTCACTGTCTTTGTTTTATGGGTTTTTTTTTTAAGTAGTCAATTTTTATAAGGGGGTTTAGCTTCTTTTCCTTGCTGTGTTTATGCCGCTTTACACCCTCTTGATTCACTTCCAGAGAGATATCAATACATAGGTTTTAAGACACTTCCTAGTCAGATATATTCTTGGGCGGTGAATAGGGGGTGTTGAGTCCAGTTCACTGAGCAGGGAGTAGGTCTTGTCTATTAAATATTTGGCTTGTGGAACGGTATCTGAGCTAATTTCAAACCCTTGTTTTATGCATCTCCCCACCTCAGCTTTCCCGTTAAGCAGCCATAGTGTGTTTTCTAAATGTGTGACTCTGTTCTGTTTTGCAATTCAATTCAGGTGTAGCGATTTTGACATTCCCTCTACAAGTGATAACTTAGGATAAGTTTCCTTTTCTGTGTGACTTACTTCACTTAGAGTCATCGTCCCTAAATCCACTCATCATGCTGCTACTAGCCTTATGACACTGATTTCATGGCTGAGTGATATTCCATTGTGCATAAGTACCACAACTTCTTTATCCATTTTTCTCTTTCCTGGGATATTTAAGGTGTACCGAAGTGGAGGTTCTTGGAAACAGAGCAGCCCTAAACTTTGGGGTGCCTGTGTCTTGTTGATTTTTAGGTTTCCCGATTTCTACGCCCATGAGTGGAAGTGCCCTATGCTCTCTAAGCTGTGTTTATTCCATGTTTCAGGACGCAGCGTACACTTCTCCAGAGTGGCTGTTGGCAATTTCCACCCCGCCCATCAGCGTAGCAAGGCTCCCATGTCTCCATGGCCTGTCCTGCATTTCTGGTTTTTACACATTTTTCAGCATGGCCCTTTTGACCGCTGGCAAGCGAGACTTCTTTGTAGCGCCGATTTGCCTTTCCGGCTTGCTTGGTTGGCCAAAAAGGGCGAATGCGTTTTTTCCTGAATATATTCAGGAAAAAACGCATTCGCCCTTTTTGGCCAAGGGCATCATTGTCAACGCTTTGCCGCTTTTCATGTGCTTTCAAGGCGAGTCGAATCTACCTCCTGAAATCGGTTTCCTGCAATTCTGCCTTGCTTTCAAATCCTCTTCGTTGCCTTCCCTCAATATATTTGTGGACGAGAGTTATCATTTATAACTCTGCAGGTTTGTGAATTGCAGTGCCCCTGAGCTCCATGTGTCAACTCGCTTTTTTGGGAGCTGGCCGCAAAAGCGCAGGATTGCTTCAGGCCCTATTCTGGTTCCGGGGGGCAGGCTGAGCCTGTGGTTCATTCTTCTTCCTGATGGGAAAATAGAGTGACCTGTGCCTGTCCCAACACCTAGAGCTAGTCTCTCATTGGTTCGCCCTCTTCCCATTCATCCTCGGGACAAATTGCGACCTGTTCGAAACAGGAGGTCAACGGTGCTGATTCTCCACGTAGGGAGATGGTTAGTGAAGCGGCTGGAATGGCGAACCCGAGCACAAGGAGAGGAGAAATGAGGTGCGTTTTAGAAACCTTTCCCGATCACACGGTGTACCATCTTCTGGGTTTCCCAGGCATGTTTTCGATGTAGGAAGATGCCCTTGAACCTGGAGATTTGGGACCCATGGCATGGGTACCACGCAGTATTACTTTAAAGGGTCTGCGTTTGCTCACCCAACCTCACCAATCCTCTCAGCCCCAAGAGTGTCCAGCCTTATGTCTCATCCAGCTGTGGGTCTAGATATGGTCAATGCAGTTTGCATCAGAGCCCCTGAACGGATTTTGTAAGAATTTCTCTCTCTTTCACTGTCTTAGTTTTATGGGGTTTTTTTTTAAGTAGTCAATTTTTATAAGGGGGTTTAGCTTCTTTTCCTTGCTGTGTTTATGTCGCTTTACACCCTCTTGATTCACTTCCAGAGAGATATCAATACATAGGTTTTAAGACTCTTCTTAGTCAGATATATTCTTGGGCGGTGAATAGGGGGTGTTGAGTCCAGTTCACTGAGCAGGGAGTAGGTCTTGTCTATTAAATATTTGGCTTGTGGAACGGTATCTGAGCTAATTTCAAACCCTTGTTTTATGCATCGCCCCACCTCAGCTTTCCCGTTAAGCAGCCATAGTGTGTTTTCTAAATGTGTGACTCTGTTCTGTTTTGCAATTCAATTCAGGTGTAGCGATGTTGACATTCCCTCCAGAAGTGATAACTTAGGATAAGTTTCCTTTTCTGTGTGACTTACTTCACTTAGAGTCATCGTCCCTAAATCCACTCATCATGCTGCTACTAGCCTTATGACACTGATTTCATGGCTGAGTGATATTCCATTGTGCATAAGTACCACAACTTCTTTATCCATTTTTCTCTTTCCTGGGATATTTAAGGTGTACCGAAGTGGAGGTTCTTGGAAACAGAGCAGCCCTAAACTTTGGGGTGCCTGTGTCTTGTTGATTTTTAGGTTTCCCGATTTCTACGCCCATGAGTGGAAGTGCCCTATGCTCTCTAAGCTTTGTTTATTCCATGTTTCAGGACGCAGCGTACACTTCTCCAGAGTGGCTGTTGGCAATTTCCACCCCGCCCATCAGCGTAGCAAGGCTCCCATGTCTCCATGGCCTGTCCTGCATTTCTGGTTTTTACACATTTTTCAGCATGGCCCTTTTGACCGCTGGCAAGCCAGACTTCTTTGTAGCGCCGATTTGCCTTTCCGGCTTGCTTGGTTGGCCAAAAAGGGCGTATGCGTTTTTTCCTGAATATATTCAGGAAAAAACGCATACGCCCTTTTTGGCCAAGGGCATCATTGTCAACGCTTTGCCGCTTTTCATGTGCTTTCAAGGCGAGTCGAATCTACCTCCTGAAATCGGTTTCCTGCAATTCTGCCTTGCTTTCAAATCCTCTTCGTTGCCTTCCCTCAATATATTTGTGGACGAGAGTTATCATTTATAACTCTGCAGGTTTGTGAATTGCAGTGCCCCTGAGCTCCATGTGTCAACTCGCTTTTTTGGGAGCTGGCCGCAAAAGCGCAGGATTGCTTCAGGCCCTATTCTGGTTCCGGGGGGCAGGCTGAGCCTGTGGTTCATTCTTCTTCCTGATGGGAAAATAGAGTGACCTGTGCCTGTCCCAACACCTAGAGCTAGTCTCTCATTGGTTCCCCCTCTTCCCGTTCATCCTCGGGACAAATTGCGACCTGTACGAAACAGGAGGTCAACGGTGCTGATTCTCCACGTAGGGAGATTGTTAGTGAAGCGGCTGGAATGGCGAACCCGAGCACAAGGAGAGGAGAAATGAGGTGCATTTTAGAAACCTTTCCCGATCACACGGTGTACCATCTTCTGGGTTTCCCAGGCATGTTTTCGATGTAGGAAGATGCCCTTAAACCTGGAGATTTGGGAGCCATGGCATGGGTACCACGCAGTATTACTTTAAAGGGTCTGCGTTTGCTCACCCAACCTCACCAATCCTCTCAGCCCCAAGAGTGTCCAGCCTTATGTCTCATCCAGCTGTGGGTCTAGATATGGTCAATCCAGGTTGCATCAGAGCCCCTGAACGGATTTTGTAAGAATTTCTCTCTCTTTCACTGTCTTTGTTTTATGGGGTTTTTTTTTTAAGTAGTCAATTTTTATAAGGGGGTTTAGCTTCTTTTCCTTGCTGTGTTTATGCCGCTTTACGCCCTCTTGATTCACTTCCAGAGAGATATCAATACATAGGTTTTAAGACTCTTCCTAGTCAGATATATTCTTGGGTGGTGAATAGGGGGTGTTGAGTCCTGTTCACTGAGCAGGGAGTAGGTCTTGTCTGTTACATATTTGGCTTGTGGAACGGTATCTGAGCTAATTTCAAACCCTTGTTTTATGCATCGCCCCACCTCACCTTTCCCTTTAAGCAGCCATAGTGTGTTTTCTAAATGTGTGACTCTGTTCTGTTTTGGAATTCAGTTCAGGTGTAGCGATTTTGACATTCCCTCTATAAGTCATATCTTAGGATAAGTGTCCTTTGCTGTGTGACTTACTTCACTTAGAGTCATCGTCCCTAAATCCACTCATCATGCTGCTACTAGCCTTATGACACTGATTTATGGCTGAGTGATATTCCATTGTGCATAAGTACCACAACTTCTTTATCCATTTTTCTCTTTCCTGGGATATTTAAGGTGTACCGAAGTGGAGGTTCTTGGAAACAGTGCAGCCCTAAACTTTGGGGTGCCTCTGTCTTTTTGATTTTTAGGTTTCCCGATTTTACGCCCATGAGTGGAAGTGCCCTATGCTCTCTAAGCTGTGTTTATTACATGTTTCAGGACGCAGCGTACACTTCTCCAGAGTGGCTGTTGGCAATTTCCATCCCGCCCATCAGCGTAGCAAGGCTCCCATGTCTCCATGGCCTGTCCTGCATTTCCGGTTTTTACACTTTTTTCAGCATGGCCCTTTTGCCCGCTGGCAAGCCAGACTTCTTTGTAGCGCCGATTTGCCTTTCCGGCTTGCTTGGTTGGCCAAAAAGGGCGTATGCGTTTTTTCCTGAATATATTCAGGAAAAAACGCATACGCCCTTTTTGGCCAAGGGCATCATTGTCAACGCTTTGCCGCTTTTCATGTGCTTTCAAGGCGAGTCGAATCTACCTCCTGAAACCGGTTTCCTGCAATTCTGCCTTGCTTTCAAATCCTCTTCGTTGCCTTCCCTCAATATATTTGTGGACGAGAGTTATCATTTACAACTCTGCAGGTTTGTGAATTGCAGTGCCCCTGAGCTCCATTTGTCAACTCGCTTTTTTGGGAGCTGGCCGCAAAAGCGCAGGATTGCTTCAGGCCCTATTCTGGTTCCGGGGGGCAGGCTGAGCCTGTGGTTCATTCTTCTTCCTGATGGGAAAATAGAGTGACCTGTGCCTGTCCCAACACCTAGAGCTAGTCTCTCATTGGTTCCCCCTCTTCCCGTTCATCCTCGGGACAAATTGCGACCTGTACGAAACAGGAGGTCAACGGTGCTGATTCTCCACGTAGGGAGATTGTTAGTGAAGCGGCTGGAATGGCGAACCCGAGCACAAGGAGAGGAGAAATGAGGTGCGTTTTAGAAACCTTTCCCGATCACATGGTGTACCATCTTCTGGGTTTCCCAGGCATGTTTTCGATGTAGGAAGATGCCCTTGAACCTGGAGATTTGGGACCCATGGCATGGGTACCACGCAGTATTACTTTAAAGGGTCTGCGTTTGCTCACCCAACCTCACCAATCCTCTCAGCCCCAAGAGTGTCCAGCCTTATGTCTCATCCAGCTGTGGGTCTAGATATGGTCAATCCAGGTTGCATCAGAGCCCCTGAACGGATTTTGTAAGAATTTCTCTCTCTTTCACTGTCTTTGTTTTATGGGTTTTTTTTTTTAAGTAGTTTATTTTTATAACGGGATTTAGCTGCTTTTCCCTGCTGAGTTTATGCCGCTTTACACCCTCTTGATTCACTTCCAGAGAGATATCAATACATAGGTTTTAAGACTCTTCCTAGTCAGATATATTCTTGGGCGGTGAATAGGGGGTGTTGAGTCCAGTTCACTGAGCAGGGAGTAGGTCTTGTCTATTACATATTTGGCTTGTGGAACGGTATCTGAGCTAATTTCAAACCCTTGTTTTATGCATCGCCCCACCTCACCTTTCCCGTTAAGCAGCCATAGTGTGTTTTCTAAATGTGTGACTCTGTTGTGTTTTGGAATTCAGTTCAGGTGTAGCGATTTTGACATTCCCTCTATAAGTGATATCTTAGGATACGTGTCCTTTTCTGTGTGACTTACTTCACTTAGAGTCATCGTCCCTAAATCCACTCATCATGCTGCTACTAGCCTTATGACACTGATTTATGGCTGAGTGATATTCCATTGTGCATAAGTACCACAACTTCTTTATCCATTTTTCTCTTTCCTGGGATATTTAAGGTGTACCGAAGTGGAGGTTCTTGGAAACAGTGCAGCCCTAAAATTTGGGGTGCCTGTGTCTTGTTGATTTTTAGGTTTCCCGATTTTACGCCCATGATTGGAAGTGCCCTATGCTCTCTAAGCTGTGTTTATTACATGTTTCAGGACGCAGCGTACACTTCTCCAGAGTGGCTGTTGGCAATTTCCATCCCGCCCATCAGCGTAGCAAGGCTCCCATGTCTCCATGGCCTGTCCTGCATTTCCGGTTTTTACACTTTTTTCAGCATGGCCCTTTTGCCCGCTGGCAAGCCAGACTTCTTTGTAGCGCCGATTTGCCTTTCCGGCTTGCTTGGTTGGCCAAAAAGGGCGTATGCGTTTTTTCCTGAATATATTCAGGAAAAAACGCATACGCCCTTTTTGGCCAAGGGCATCATTGTCAACGCTTTGCCGCTTTTCATGTGCTTTCAAGGCGAGTCGAATCTACCTCCTGAAACCGGTTTCCTGCAATTCTGCCTTGCTTTCAAATCCTCTTCGTTGCCTTCCCTCAATATATTTGTGGACGAGAGTTATCATTTACAACTCTGCAGGTTTGTGAATTGCAGTGCCCCTGAGCTCCATTTGTCAACTCGCTTTTTTGGGAGCTGGCCGCAAAAGCGCAGGATTGCTTCAGGCCCTATTCTGGTTCCGGGGGGCAGGCTGAGCCTGTGGTTCATTCTTCTTCCTGATGGGAAAATAGAGTGACCTGTGCCTGTCCCAACACCTAGAGCTAGTCTCTCATTGGTTCCCCCTCTTCCCGTTCATCCTCGGGACAAATTGCGACCTGTACGAAACAGGAGGTCAACGGTGCTGATTCTCCACGTAGGGAGATTGTTAGTGAAGCGGCTGGAATGGCGAACCCGAGCACAAGGAGAGGAGAAATGAGGTGCGTTTTAGAAACCTTTCCCGATCACATGGTGTACCATCTTCTGGGTTTCCCAGGCATGTTTTCGATGTAGGAAGATGCCCTTGAACCTGGAGATTTGGGACCCATGGCATGGGTACCACGCAGTATTACTTTAAAGGGTCTGCGTTTGCTCACCCAACCTCACCAATCCTCTCAGCCCCAAGAGTGTCCAGCCTTATGTCTCATCCAGCTGTGGGTCTAGATATGGTCAATCCAGGTTGCATCAGAGCCCCTGAACGGATTTTGTAAGAATTTCTCTCTCTTTCACTGTCTTTGTTTTATGGGTTTTTTTTTTAAGTAGTTTATTTTTATAACGGGATTTAGCTGCTTTTCCCTGCTGAGTTTATGCCGCTTTACACCCTCTTGATTCACTTCCAGAGAGATATCAATACATAGGTTTTAAGACTCTTCCTAGTCAGATATATTCTTGGGCGGTGAATAGGGGGTGTTGAGTCCAGTTCACTGAGCAGGGAGTAGGTCTTGTCTATTACATATTTGGCTTGTGGAACGGTATCTGAGCTAATTTCAAACCCTTGTTTTATGCATCGCCCCACCTCACCTTTCCCGTTAAGCAGCCATAGTGTGTTTTCTAAATGTGTGACTCTGTTGTGTTTTGGAATTCAGTTCAGGTGTAGCGATTTTGACATTCCCTCTATAAGTGATATCTTAGGATACGTGTCCTTTTCTGTGTGACTTACTTCACTTAGAGTCATCGTCCCTAAATCCACTCATCATGCTGCTACTAGCCTTATGACACTGATTTATGGCTGAGTGATATTCCATTGTGCATAAGTACCACAACTTCTTTATCCATTTTTCTCTTTCCTGGGATATTTAAGGTGTACCGAAGTGGAGGTTCTTGGAAACAGTGCAGCCCTAAACTTTGGGGTGCCTCTGTCTTTTTGATTTTTAGGTTTCCCGATTTTACGCCCATGAGTGGAAGTGCCCTATGCTCTCTAAGCTGTGTTTATTACATGTTTCAGGACGCAGCGTACACTTCTCCAGAGTGGCTGTTGGCAATTTCCATCCCGCCCATCAGCGTAGCAAGGCTCCCATGTCTCCATGGCCTGTCCTGCATTTCCGGTTTTTACACTTTTTTCAGCATGGCCCTTTTGCCCGCTGGCAAGCCAGACTTCTTTGTAGCGCCGATTTGCCTTTCCGGCTTGCTTGGTTGGCCAAAAAGGGCGTATGCGTTTTTTCCTGAATATATTCAGGAAAAAACGCATACGCCCTTTTTGGCCAAGGGCATCATTGTCAACGCTTTGCCGCTTTTCATGTGCTTTCAAGGCGAGTCGAATCTACCTCCTGAAACCGGTTTCCTGCAATTCTGCCTTGCTTTCAAATCCTCTTCGTTGCCTTCCCTCAATATATTTGTGGACGAGAGTTATCATTTACAACTCTGCAGGTTTGTGAATTGCAGTGCCCCTGAGCTCCATGTGTCAACTCGCTTTTTTGGGAGCTGGCCGCAAAAGCGCAGGATTGCTTCAGGCCCTATTCTGGTTCCGGGGGGCAGGCTGAGCCTGTGGTTCATTCTTCTTCCTGATGGGAAAATAGAGTGACCTGTGCCTGTCCCAACACCTAGAGCTAGTCTCTCATTGGTTCCCCCTCTTCCCGTTCATCCTCGGGACAAATTGCGACCTGTACGAAACAGGAGGTCAACGGTGCTGATTCTCCACGTAGGGAGATTGTTAGTGAAGCGGCTGGAATGGCGAACCCGAGCACAAGGAGAGGAGAAATGAGGTGCGTTTTAGAAACCTTTCCCGATCACATGGTGTACCATCTTCTGGGTTTCCCAGGCATGTTTTCGATGTAGGAAGATGCCCTTGAACCTGGAGATTTGGGACCCATGGCATGGGTACCACGCAGTATTACTTTAAAGGGTCTGCGTTTGCTCACCCAACCTCACCAATCCTCTCAGCCCCAAGAGTGTCCAGCCTTATGTCTCATCCAGCTGTGGGTCTAGATATGGTCAATCCAGGTTGCATCAGAGCCCCTGAACGGATTTTGTAAGAATTTCTCTCTCTTTCACTGTCTTTGTTTTATGGGTTTTTTTTTTTAAGTAGTTTATTTTTATAACGGGATTTAGCTGCTTTTCCCTGCTGAGTTTATGCCGCTTTACACCCTCTTGATTCACTTCCAGAGAGATATCAATACATAGGTTTTAAGACTCTTCCTAGTCAGATATATTCTTGGGCGGTGAATAGGGGGTGTTGAGTCCAGTTCACTGAGCAGGGAGTAGGTCTTGTCTATTACATATTTGGCTTGTGGAACGGTATCTGAGCTAATTTCAAACCCTTGTTTTATGCATCGCCCCACCTCACCTTTCCCGTTAAGCAGCCATAGTGTGTTTTCTAAATGTGTGACTCTGTTGTGTTTTGGAATTCAGTTCAGGTGTAGCGATTTTGACATTCCCTCTATAAGTGATATCTTAGGATACGTGTCCTTTTCTGTGTGACTTACTTCACTTAGAGTCATCGTCCCTAAATCCACTCATCATGCTGCTACTAGCCTTATGACACTGATTTATGGCTGAGTGATATTCCATTGTGCATAAGTACCACAACTTCTTTATCCATTTTTCTCTTTCCTGGGATATTTAAGGTGTACCGAAGTGGAGGTTCTTGGAAACAGTGCAGCCCTAAAATTTGGGGTGCCTGTGTCTTGTTGATTTTTAGGTTTCCCGATTTTACGCCCATGATTGGAAGTGCCCTATGCTCTCTTATCTGTGTTTATTACATGTTTCAGGACGCAGCGTACACTTCTCCAGAGTGGCTGTTGGCAATTTCCATCCCGCCCATCAGCGTAGCAAGGCTCCCATGTCTCCATGGCCTGTCCTGCATTTCCGGTTTTTACACTTTTTTCAGCATGGCCCTTTTGCCCGCTGGCAAGCCAGACTTCTTTGTATCGCCGATTTGCCTTTCCGGCTTGCTTGGTTGGCCAAAAAGGGCGTATGCGTTTTTTCCTGAATATATTCAGGAAAAAACGCATACGCCCTTTTTGGCCAAGGGCATCATTGTCAACGCTTTGCCGCTTTTCATGTGCTTTCAAGGCGAGTCGAATCTACCTCCTGAAACCGGTTTCCTGCAATTCTGCCTTGCTTTCAAATCCTCTTCGTTGCCTTCCCTCAATATATTTGTGGACGAGAGTTATCATTTACAACTCTGCAGGTTTGTGAATTGCAGTGCCCCTGAGCTCCATTTGTCAACTCGCTTTTTTGGGAGCTGGCCGCAAAAGCGCAGGATTGCTTCAGGCCCTATTCTGGTTCCGGGGGGCAGGCTGAGCCTGTGGTTCATTCTTCTTCCTGATGGGAAAATAGAGTGACCTGTGCCTGTCCCAACACCTAGAGCTAGTCTCTCATTGGTTCCCCCTCTTCCCGTTCATCCTCGGGACAAATTGCGACCTGTACGAAACAGGAGGTCAACGGTGCTGATTCTCCACGTAGGGAGATTGTTAGTGAAGCGGCTGGAATGGCGAACCCGAGCACAAGGAGAGGAGAAATGAGGTGCGTTTTAGAAACCTTTCCCGATCACATGGTGTACCATCTTCTGGGTTTCCCAGGCATGTTTTCGATGTAGGAAGATGCCCTTGAACCTGGAGATTTGGGACCCATGGCATGGGTACCACGCAGTATTACTTTAAAGGGTCTGCGTTTGCTCACCCAACCTCACCAATCCTCTCAGCCCCAAGAGTGTCCAGCCTTATGTCTCATCCAGCTGTGGGTCTAGATATGGTCAATCCAGGTTGCATCAGAGCCCCTGAACGGATTTTGTAAGAATTTCTCTCTCTTTCACTGTCTTTGTTTTATGGGTTTTTTTTTTAAGTAGTTTATTTTTATAACGGGATTTAGCTGCTTTTCCCTGCTGAGTTTATGCCGCTTTACACCCTCTTGATTCACTTCCAGAGAGATATCAATACATAGGTTTTAAGACTCTTCCTAGTCAGATATATTCTTGGGCGGTGAATAGGGGGTGTTGAGTCCAGTTCACTGAGCAGGGAGTAGGTCTTGTCTATTACATATTTGGCTTGTGGAACGGTATCTGAGCTAATTTCAAACCCTTGTTTTATGCATCGCCCCACCTCACCTTTCCCGTTAAGCAGCCATAGTGTGTTTTCTAAATGTGTGACTCTGTTGTGTTTTGGAATTCAGTTCAGGTGTAGCGATTTTGACATTCCCTCTATAAGTCATATCTTAGGATACGTGTCCTTTTCTGTGTGACTTACTTCACTTAGAGTCATCGTCCCTAAATCCACTCATCATGCTGCTACTAGCCTTATGACACTGATTTATGGCTGAGTGATATTCCATTGTGCATAAGTACCACAACTTCTTTATCCATTTTTCTCTTTCCTGGGATATTTAAGGTGTACCGAAGTGGAGGTTCTTGGAAACAGTGCAGCCCTAAAATTTGGGGTGCCTGTGTCTTGTTGATTTTTAGGTTTCCCGATTTTACGCCCATGATTGGAAGTGCCCTATGCTCTCTAAGCTGTGTTTATTACATGTTTCAGGACGCAGCGTACACTTCTCCAGAGTGGCTGTTGGCAATTTCCATCCCGCCCATCAGCGTAGCAAGGCTCCCATGTCTCCATGGCCTGTCTTGCATTTCCGGTTTTTACACTTTTTTCAGCATGGCCCTTTTGACTTCTGGCAAGCGAGACTTCTTTGTAGCGCCGATTTGCCTTTCCGGCTTGCTTGGTTGGCCAAAAAGGGCGTATGCGTTTTTTCCTGAATATATTCAGGAAAAAACGCATACGCCCTTTTTGGCCAAGGGCATCATTGTCAACGCTTTGCCGCTTTTCATGTGCTTTCAAGGCGAGTCGAATCTACCTCCTGAAACCGGTTTCCTGCAATTCTGCTTTGCTTTCAAATCCTCTTCGTTGCCTTCCCTCAATATATTTGTGGACAAGAGTTATCATTTACAACTCTGCAGGTTTGTGAATTGCAGTGCCCCTGAGCTCCATTTGTCAACTCGCTTTTTTGGGAGCTCGCGCAAAAGCGCAGGATTGCTTCAGGCCCTATTCTGGTTCCGGGGGGCAGGCTGAGCCTGTGGTTCATTCTTCTTCCTGATGGGAAAATAGAGTGACCTGTGCCTGTCCCAACACCTAGAGCTAGTCTCTCATTGGTTCCCCCTCTTCCCGTTCATCCTCAGGACAAATTGCAACCTGTACGAAACAGGAGGTCAACGGTGCTGATTCTCCACGTAGGGAGATTGTTAGTGAAGCGGCTGGAATGGCGAACCCGAGCACAAGGAGAGGAGAAATGAGGTGCGTTTTAGAAACCTTTCCCGATCACACGGTGTACCATCTTCTGGGTTTCCCAGGCATGTTTTCGATGTAGGAAGATGCCCTTGAACCTGGAGATTTGGGACCCATGGCATGGGTACCACGCAGTATTACTTTAAAGGGTCTGCGTTTGCTCACCCAACCTCACCAATCCTCTCAGCCCCAAGAGTGTCCAGCCTTATGTCTCATCCAGCTGTGGGTCTAGATATGGTCAATCCAGGTTGCATCAGAGCCCCTGAACGGATTTTGTAAGAATTTCTCTCTCTTTCACTGTCTTTGTTTTATGGGTTTTTTTTTTAAGTAGTTTATTTTTATAACGGGATTTAGCTGCTTTTCCCTGCTGAGTTTATGCCGCTTTACACCCTCTTGATTCACTTCCAGAGAGATATCAATACATAGGTTTTAAGACTCTTCCTAGTCAGATATATTCTTGGGCGGTGAATAGGGGGTGTTGAGTCCAGTTCACTGAGCAGGGAGTAGGTCTTGTCTATTACATATTTGGCTTGTGGAACGGTATCTGAGCTAATTTCAAACCCTTGTTTTATGCATCGCCCCACCTCACCTTTCCCGTTAAGCAGCCATAGTGTGTTTTCTAAATGTGTGACTCTGTTGTGTTTTGGAATTCAGTTCAGGTGTAGCGATTTTGACATTCCCTCTATAAGTGATATCTTAGGATACGTGTCCTTTTCTGTGTGACTTACTTCACTTAGAGTCATCGTCCCTAAATCCACTCATCATGCTGCTACTAGCCTTATGACACTGATTTATGGCTGAGTGATATTCCATTGTGCATAAGTACCACAACTTCTTTATCCATTTTTCTCTTTCCTGGGATATTTAAGGTGTACCGAAGTGGAGGTTCTTGGAAACAGTGCAGCCCTAAAATTTGGGGTGCCTGTGTCTTGTTGATTTTTAGGTTTCCCGATTTTACGCCCATGATTGGAAGTGCCCTATGCTCTCTAAGCTGTGTTTATTACATGTTTCAGGACGCAGCGTACACTTCTCCAGAGTGGCTGTTGGCAATTTCCATCCCGCCCATCAGCGTAGCAAGGCTCCCATGTCTCCATGGCCTGTCTTGCATTTCCGGTTTTTACACTTTTTTCAGCATGGCCCTTTTGACTTCTGGCAAGCGAGACTTCTTTGTAGCGCCGATTTGCCTTTCCGGCTTGCTTGGTTGGCCAAAAAGGGCGTATGCGTTTTTTCCTGAATATATTCAGGAAAAAACGCATACGCCCTTTTTGGCCAAGGGCATCATTGTCAAAGCTTTGCCGCTTTTCATGTGCTTTCAAGGCGAGTCGAATCTACCTCCTGAAACCGGTTTCCTGCAATTCTGCTTTGCTTTCAAATCCTCTTCGTTGCCTTCCCTCAATATATTTGTGGACAAGAGTTATCATTTACAACTTTGCAGGTTTGTGAATTGCAGTGCCCCTGAGCTCCATTTGTCAACTCGCTTTTTTGGGAGCTCGCGCAAAAGCGCAGGATTGCTTCAGGCCCTATTCTGGTTCCGGGGGGCAGGCTGAGCCTGTGGTTCATTCTTCTTCCTGATGGGAAAATAGAGTGACCTGTGCCTGTCCCAACACCTAGAGCTAGTCTCTCATTGGTTCCCCCTCTTCCCGTTCATCCTCAGGACAAATTGCAACCTGTACGAAACAGGAGGTCAACGGTGCTGATTCTCCACGTAGGGAGATTGTTAGTGAAGCGGCTGGAATGGCGAACCCGAGCACAAGGAGAGGAGAAATGAGGTGCGTTTTAGAAACCTTTCCCGATCACACGGTGTACCATCTTCTGGGTTTCCCAGGCATGTTTTCGATGTAGGAAGATGCCCTTGAACCTGGAGATTTGGGACCCATGGCATGGGTACCACGCAGTATTACTTTAAAGGGTCTGCGTTTGCTCACCCAACCTCACCAATCCTCTCAGCCCCAAGAGTGTCCAGCCTTATGTCTCATCCAGCTGTGGGTCTAGATATGGTCAATCCAGGTTGCATCAGAGCCCCTGAACGGATTTTGTAAGAATTTCTCTCTCTTTCACTGTCTTTGTTTTATGGGGTTTTTTTTTTAAGTAGCTTATTTTTATCACGGGATTTAGCTGCTTTTCCCTGCTGTGTTTATGCCGCTTTACACCCTCTTGATTCACTTCCAGAGAGATATCAATACATAGGTTTTAAGACTCTTCCTAGTCAGATATATTCTTGGGCGGTGAATAGGGGGTGTTGAGTCCAGTTCACTGAGCAGGGAGTAGGTCTTGTCTATTAAATATTTGGCTTGTGGAACGGTATCTGAGCTAATTTCAAACCCTTGTTTTATGCATCGCCCCACCTCAGCTTTCCCGTTAAGCAGCCATAGTGTGTTTTCTAAATGTGTGACTCTGTTCTGTTTTGCAATTCAATTCAGGTGTAGCGATTTTGACATTCCCTCTACAAGTGATAACTTAGGATAAGTTTCCTTTTCTGTGTGACTTACTTCACTTAGAGTCATCGTCCCTAAATCCACTCATCATGCTGCTACTAGCCTTATGACACTGATTTCATGGCTGAGTGATATTCCATTGTGCATAAGTACCACAACTTCTTTATCCATTTTTCTCTTTCCTGGGATATTTAAGGTGTACCGAAGTGGAGGTTCTTGGAAACAGAGCAGCCCTAAACTTTGGGGTGCCTGTGTCTTGTTGATTTTTAGGTTTCCCGATTTCTACGCCCATGAGTGGAAGTGCCCTATGCTCTCTAAGCTGTGTTTATTCCATGTTTCAGGACGCAGCGTACACTTCTCCAGAGTGGCTGTTGGCAATTTCCATCCCGCCCATCAGCGTAGCAAGGCTCCCATGTCTCCATGGCCTGTCCTGCATTTCTGGTTTTTACACTTTTTTCAGCATGGCCCTTTTGACCTCTGGCATGCCAGACTTCTTTGTAGCGCCGATTTGCCTTTCCGGCTTGCTTGGTTGGCCAAAAAGGGCGTATGCGTTTTTTCCTGAATATATTCAGGAAAAAACGCATACGCCCTTTTTGGCCAAGGGCATCATTGTCAACGCTTTGCCGCTTTTCATGTGCTTTCAAGGCGAGTCGAATCTACCTCCTGAAACCGGTTTCCTGCAATTCTGCCTTGCTTTCAAATCCTCTTTGTTGCCTTCCCTCAATATATTTGTGGACGAGAGTTATCATTTACAACTCTGCAGGTTTGTGAATTGCAGTGCCCCTGAGCTCCATTTGTCAACTCGCTTTTTTGGGAGCTGGCCGCAAAAGCGCAGGATTGCTTCAGGCCTTATTCTGGTTCCGGGGGGCAGGCTGAGCCTGTGGTTCATTCTTCTTCCTGATGGGAAAATAGAGTGACCTGTGCCTGTCCCAACACCTAGAGCTAGTCTCTCATTGGTTCCCCCTCTTCCCGTTCATCCTCGGGACAAATTGCGACCTGTACGAAACAGGAGGTCAACGGTGCTGATTCTCCACGTAGGGAGATTGTTAGTGAAGCGGCTGGAATGGCGAACCCGAGCACAAGGAGAGGAGAAATGAGGTGCGTTTTAGAAACCTTTCCCGATCACACGGTGTACCATCTTCTGGGTTTCCCAGGCATGTTTTCGATGTAGGAAGATGCCCTTGAACCTGGAGATTTGGGACCCATGGCATGGGTACCACGCAGTATTACTTTAAAGGGTCTGCGTTTGCTCACCCAACCTCACCAATCCTCTCAGCCCCAAGAGTGTCCAGCCTTATGTCTCATCCAGCTGTGGGTCTAGATATGGTCAATGCAGTTTGCATCAGAGCCCCTGAAAGGATTTTGTAAGAATTTCTCTCTCTTTCACTGTCTTTGTTTTATGGGTTTTTTTTTTAAGTAGTCAATTTTTATAAGGGGGTTTAGCTTCTTTTCCTTGCTGTGTTTATGCCGCTTTACACCCTCTTGATTCACTTCCAGAGAGATATCAATACATAGGTTTTAAGACTCTTCCTAGTCAGATATATTCTTGGGCGGTGAATAGGGGGTGTTGAGTCCAGTTCACTGAGCAGGGAGTAGGTCTTGTCTATTAAATATTTGGCTTGTGGAACGGTATCTGAGCTAATTTCAAACCCTTGTTTTATGCATCGCCCCACCTCAGCTTTTCCGTTAAGCAGCCATAGTGTGTTTTCTAAATGGGTGACTCTGTTCTGTTTTGCAATTCAATTCAGGTGTAGCGATTTTGACATTCCCTCTACAAGTCATATCTTAGGATAAGTGTCCTTTTCTGTGTGACTTACTTCACTTAGAGTCATCGTCCCTAAATCCACTCATCATGCTGCTACTAGCCTTATGACACTGATTTCATGGCTGAGTGATATTCCATTGTGCATAAGTACCACAACTTCTTTATCCATTTTTCTCTTTCCTGGGATATTTAAGGTGTACCGAAGTGGAGGTTCTTGGAAACAGAGCAGCCCTAAACTTTGGGGTGCCTGTGTCTTGTTGATTTTTAGGTTTCCCGATTTCTACGCCCATGAGTGGAAGTGCCCTATGCTCTCTAAGCTGTGTTTATTCCATGTTTCAGGACGCAGCGTACACTTCTCCAGAGTGGCTGTTGGCAATTTCCATCCCGCCCATCAGCGTAGCAAGGCTCCCATGTCTCCATGGCCTGTCCTGCATTTCTGGTTTTTACACATTTTTCAGCATGGCCCTTTTGACCGCTGGCAAGCGAGACTTCTTTGTAACACCGATTTGCCTTTCCGGCTTGCTTGGTTGGCCAAAAAGGGCGTATGCGTTTTTTCCTGAATATATTCAGGAAAAAACGCATACGCCCTTTTTGGCCAAGGGCATCATTGTCAACGCTTTGCCGCTTTTCATGTGCTTTCAAGGCGAGTCGAATCTACCTCCTGAAATCGGTTTCCTGCAATTCTGCCTTGCTTTCAAATCCTCTTCGTTGCCTTCCCTCAATATATTTGTGGACGAGAGTTATCATTTATAACTCTGCAGGTTTGTGAATTGCAGTGCCCCTGAGCTCCATGTGTCAACTCGCTTTTTTGGGAGCTGGCCGCAAAAGCGCAGGATTGCTTCAGGCCCTATTCTGGTTCCGGGGGGCAGGCTGAGCCTGTGGTTCATTCTTCTTCCTGATGGGAAAATAGGGTGACCTGTGCCTGTCCCAACACCTAGAGCTAGTCTCTCATTGGTTCCCCCTCTTCCCGTTCATCCTCGGGACAAATTGCGACCTCTACGAAACAGGAGGTCAACGGTGCTGATTCTCCACGTAGGGAGATTGTTAGTGAAGAGGCTGGAATGGCGAACCCGAGCACAAGGAGAGGAGAAATGAGGTGCGTTTTAGAAACCTTTCCCGATCACACGGTGTACCATCTTCTGGGTTTCCCAGGCATGTTTTCGATGTAGGAAGATGCCCTTGAACCTGGAGATTTGGGACCCATGGCATGGGTACCACGCAGTATTACTTTAAAGGGTCTGCGTTTGCTCACCCAACCTCACCAATCCTCTCAGCCCCAAGAGTGTCCAGCCTTATGTCTCATCCAGCTGTGGGTCTAGATATGGTCAATGCAGTTTGCATCAGAGCCCCTGAAAGGATTTTGTAAGAATTTCTCTCTCTTTCACTGTCTTTGTTTTATGGGTTTTTTTTTTAAGTAGTCAATTTTTATAAGGGGGTTTAGCTTCTTTTCCTTGCTGTGTTTATGCCGCTTTACACCCTCTTGATTCACTTCCAGAGAGATATCAATACATAGGTTTTAAGACTCTTCCTAGTCAGATATATTCTTGGGCGGTGAATAGGGGGTGTTGAGTCCAGTTCACTGAGCAGGGAGTAGGTCTTGTCTATTAAATATTTGGCTTGTGGAACGGTATCTGAGCTAATTTCAAACCCTTGTTTTATGCATCGCCCCACCTCAGCTTTCCCGTTAAGCAGCCATAGTGTGTTTTCTAAATGTGTGACTCTGTTCTGTTTTGCAATTCAATTCAGGTGTAGCGATTTTGACATTCCCTCTACAAGTGATAACTTAGGATAAGTTTCCTTTTCTGTGTGACTTACTTCACTTAGAGTCATCGTCCCTAAATCCACTCATCATGCTGCTACTAGCCTTATGACACTGATTTCATGGCTGAGTGATATTCCATTGTGCATAAGTACCACAACTTCTTTATCCATTTTTCTCTTTCCTGGGATATTTAAGGTGTACCGAAGTGGAGGTTCTTGGAAACAGAGCAGCCCTAAACTTTGGGGTGCCTGTGTCTTGTTGATTTTTAGGTTTCCCGATTTCTACGCCCATGAGTGGAAGTGCCCTATGCTCTCTAAGCTGTGTTTATTCCATGTTTCAGGACGCAGCGTACACTTCTCCAGAGTGGCTGTTGGCAATTTCCACCCCGCCCATCAGCGTAGCAAGGCTCCCATGTCTCCATGGCCTGTCCTGCATTTCTGGTTTTTACACATTTTTCAGCATGGCCCTTTTGACCGCTGGCAAGCGAGACTTCTTTGTAGCGCCGATTTGCCTTTCCGGCTTGCTTGGTTGGCCAAAAAGGGCGTATGCGTTTTTTCCTGAATATATTCAGGAAAAACGCATACGCCCTTTTTGGCCAAGGGCATCATTGTCAACGCTTTGCCGCTTTTCATGTGCTTTCAAGGCGAGTCGAATCTACCTCCTGAAACCGGTTTCCTGCAATTCTGCCTTGCTTTCAAATCCTCTTCGTTGCCTTCCCTCAATATATTTGTGGACGAGAGTTATCATTTATAACTCTGCAGGTTTGTGAATTGCAGTGCCCCTGAGCTCCATGTGTCAACTCGCTTTTTTGGGAGCTGGCCGCAAAAGCGCAGGATTGCTTCAGGCCCTATTCTGGTTCCGGGGGGCAGGCTGAGCCTGTGGTTCATTCTTCTTCCTGATGGGAAAATAGAGTGACCTGTGCCTGTCCCAACACCTAGAGCTAGTCTCTCATTGGTTCCCCCTCTTCCCGTTCATCCTCGGGACAAATTGCGACCTGTACGAAACAGGAGGTCAACGGTGCTGATTCTCCACGTAGGGAGATTGTTAGTGAAGAGGCTGGAATGGCGAACCCGAGCACAAGGAGAGGAGAAATGAGGTGCGTTTTAGAAACCTTTCCCGATCACACGGTGTACCATCTTCTGGGTTTCCCAGGCATGTTTTCGATGTAGGAAGATGCCCTTGAACCTGGAGATTTGGGACCCATGGCATGGGTACCACGCAGTATTACTTTAAAGGGTCTGCGTTTGCTCACCCAACCTCACCAATCCTCTCAGCCCCAAGAGTGTCCAGCCTTATGTCTCATCCAGCTGTGGGTCTAGATATGGTCAATCCAGGTTGCATCAGAACCCCTGAACGGATTTTGTAAGAATTTCTCTCTCTTTCACTGTCTTTGTTTTATGGGGTTTTTTTTTTTAAGTAGTCAATTTTTATAAGGGGGTTTAGCTGCTTTTCCTTGCTGTGTTTATGCCGCTTTACGCCCTCTTGATTCACTTCCAGAGAGATATCAATACATAGGTTTTAAGACTCTTCCTAGTCAGATATAATCTTGGGTGGTGAATAGGGGGTGTTGAGTCCAGTTCACTGAGCAGGGAGTAGGTCTTGTCTGTTACATATTTGGCTTGTGGAACGGTATCTGAGCTAATTTCAAACCCTTGTTTTATGCATCGCCCCACCTCACCTTTCCCTTTAAGCAGCCATAGTGTGTTTTCTAAATGTGTGACTCTGTTCTGTTTTGGAATTCAGTTCAGGTGTAGCGATTTTGACATTCCCTCTATAAGTCATATCTTAGGATAAGTGTCCTTTTCTGTGTGACTTACTTCACTTAGAGTCATCGTCCCTAAATCCACTCATCATGCTGCTACTAGCCTTATGACACTGATTTCATGGCTGAGTGATATTCCATTGTGCATAAGTACCACAACTTCTTTATCCATTTTTCTCTTTCCTGGGATATTTAAGGTGTACCGAAGTGGAGGTTCTTGGAAACAGAGCAGCCCTAAACTTTGGGGTGCCTGTGTCTTGTTGATTTTTAGGTTTCCCGATTTCTACGCCCATGAGTGGAAGTGCCCTATGCTCTCTAAGCTGTGTTTATTCCATGTTTCAGGACGCAGCGTACACTTCTCCAGAGTGGCTGTTGGCAATTTCCATCCCGCCCATCAGCGTAGCAAGGCTCCCATGTCTCCATGGCCTGTCCTGCATTTCCGGTTTTTACACTTTTTTCAGCATGGCCCTTTTGACCTCTGGCATGCCAGACTTCTTTGTAGCGCCGATTTGCCTTTCCGGCTTGCTTGGTTGGCCAAAAAGGGCGTATGCGTTTTTTCCTGAATATATTCAGGAAAAAACGCATACGCCCTTTTTGGCCAAGGGCATCATTGTCAACGCTTTGCCGCTTTTCATGTGCTTTCAAGGCGAGTCGAATCTACCTCCTGAAACCGGTTTCCTGCAATTCTGCCTTGCTTTCAAATCCTCTTTGTTGCCTTCCCTCAATATATTTGTGGACGAGAGTTATCATTTACAACTCTGCAGGTTTGTGAATTGCAGTGCCCCTGAGCTCCATGTGTCAACTCGCTTTTTTGGGAGCTGGCCGCAAAAGCGCAGGATTGCTTCAGGCCTTATTCTGGTTCCAGGGGGCAGGCTGAGCCTGTGGTTCATTCTTCTTCCTGATGGGAAAATAGGGTGACCTGTGCCTGTCCCAACACCTAGAGCTAGTCTCTCATTGGTTCCCCCTCTTCCCGTTCATCCTCGGGACAAATTGCGACCTGTACGAAACAGGAGGTCAACGGTGCTGATTCTCCATGTAGGGAGATTTTTAGTGAAGCGGCTGGAATGGCGAACCCGAGCACAAGGAGAGGAGAAATGAGGTGCGTTTTAGAAACCTTTCCCGATCACACGGTGTACCATCTTCTGGGTTTCCCAGGCATGTTTTCGATGTAGGAAGATGCCCTTGAACCTGGAGATTTGGGACCCATGGCATGGGTACCACGCAGTATTACTTTAAAGGGTCTGCGTTTGCTCACCCAACCTCACCAATCCTCTCAGCCCCAAGAGTGTCCAGCCTTATGTCTCATCCAACTGTGGGTCTAGATATGGTCAATCCAGGTTGCATCAGAACCCCTGAACGGATTTTGTAAGAATTTCTCTCTCTTTCACTGTCTTTGTTTTATGGGGTTTTTTTTTTTAAGTAGTCAATTTTTATAAGGGGGTTTAGCTTCTTTTCCTTGCTGTGTTTATGCCGCTTTACGCCCTCTTGATTCACTTCCAGAGAGATATCAATACATAGGTTTTAAGACTCTTCCTAGTCAGATATATTCTTGGGTGGTGAAAAGGGGTGTTGAGTCCAGTTCACTGAGCAGGGAGTAGGTCTTGTCTGTTACATATTTGGCTTGTGGAACGGTATCTGAGCTAATTTCAAACCCTTGTTTTATGCATCGCCCCACCTCACCTTTCCCTTTAAGCAGCCATAGTGTGTTTTCTAAATGTGTGACTCTGTTCTGTTTTGGAATTCAGTTCAGGTGTAGCGATTTTGACATTCCCTCTATAAGTCATATCTTAGGATAAGTGTCCTTTTCTGTGTGACTTACTTCACTTAGAGTCATCGTCCCTAAATCCACTCATCATGCTGCTACTAGCCTTATGACACTGATTTCATGGCTGAGTGATATTCCATTGTGCATAAGTACCACAACTTCTTTATCCATTTTTCTCTTTCCTGGGATATTTAAGGTGTACCGAAGTGGAGGTTCTTGGAAACAGAGCAGCCCTAAACTTTGGGGTGCCTGTGTCTTGTTGATTTTTAGGTTTCCCGATTTTACGCCCATGAGTGGAAGTGCCCTATGCTCTCTAAGCTGTGTTTATTCCATGTTTCAGGACGCAGCGTACACTTCTCCAGAGTGGCTGTTGGCAATTTCCATCCCGCCCATCAGCGTAGCAAGGCTCCCATGTCTCCATGGCCTGTCCTGCATTTCCGGTTTTTACACTTTTTTCAGCATGGCCCTTTTGACCTCTGGCATGCCAGACTTCTTTGTAGCGCCGATTTGCCTTTCCGGCTTGCTTGGTTGGCCAAAAAGGGCGTATGCGTTTTTTCCTGAATATATTCAGGAAAAAACGCATACGCCCTTTTTGGCCAAGGGCATCATTGTCAACGCTTTGCCGCTTTTCATGTGCTTTCAAGGCGAGTCGAATCTACCTCCTGAAACCGGTTTCCTGCAATTCTGCCTTGCTTTCAAATCCTCTTTGTTGCCTTCCCTCAATATATTTGTGGACGAGAGTTATCATTTACAACTCTGCAGGTTTGTGAATTGCAGTGCCCCTGAGCTCCATTTGTCAACTCGCTTTTTTGGGAGCTGGCCGCAAAAGCGCAGGATTGCTTCAGGCCTTATTCTGGTTCCGGGGGGCAGGCTGAGCCTGTGGTTCATTCTTCTTCCTGATGGGAAAATAGGGTGACCTGTGCCTGTCCCAACACCTAGAGCTAGTCTCTAATTGGTTCCCCCTCTTCCCGTTCATCCTCGGGACAAATTGCGACCTGTACGAAACAGGAGGTCAACGGTGCTGATTCTCCACGTAGGGAGATTGTTAGTGAAGCGGCTGGAATGGCGAACCCGAGCACAAGGAGAGGAGAAATGAGGTGCGTTTTAGAAACCTTTCCCGATCACACGGTGTACCATCTTCTGGGTTTCCCAGGCATGTTTTCGATGTAGGAAGATGCCCTTGAACCTGGAGATTTGGGACCCATGGCATGGGTACCACGCAGTATTACTTTAAAGGGTCTGCGTTTGCTCACCCAACCTCACCAATCCTCTCAGCCCCAAGAGTGTCCAGCCTTATGTCTCATCCAGCTGTGGGTCTAGATATGGTCAATGCAGTTTGCATCAGAGCCCCTGAAAGGATTTTGTAAGAATTTCTCTCTCTTTCACTGTCTTTGTTTTATGGGTTTTTTTTTTAAGTAGTCAATTTTTATAAGGGGGTTTAGTTTCTTTTCCTTGCTGTGTTTATGCCGCTTTACGCCCTCTTGATTCACTTCCAGAGAGATATCAATACATAGGTTTTAAGACTCTTCCTAGTCAGATATATTCTTGGGCGGTGAATAGGGGGTGTTGAGTCCAGTTCACTGAGCAGGGAGTAGGTCTTGTCTATTAAATATTTGGCTTGTGGAACGGTATCTGAGCTAATTTCAAACCCTTGTTTTATGCATCGCCCCACCTCAGCTTTCCCGTTAAGCAGCCATAGTGTGTTTTCTAAATGGGTGACTCTGTTCTGTTTTGCAATTCAATTCAGGTGTAGCGATTTTGACATTGCCTCTACAAGTGATAACTTAGGATAAGTTTCCTTTTCTGTGTGACTTACTTCACTTAGAGTCATCGTCCCTAAATCCACTCATCATGCTGCTACTAGCCTTATGACACTGATTTCATGGCTGAGTGATATTCCATTGTGCATAAGTACCACAAGTTTTTTATCCATTTTTCTCTTTCCTGGGATATTTAAGGTGTACCGAAGTGGAGGTTCTTGGAAACAGAGCAGCCCTAAACTTTGGGGTGCCTGTGTCTTGTTGATTTTTAGGTTTCCCGATTTTACGCCCATGAGTGGAAGTGCCCTATGCTCTCTAAGCTGTGTTTATTTCATGTTTCAGGACGCAGCGTACACTTCTCCAGAGTGGCTGTTGGCAATTTCCATCCCGCCCATCAGCGTAGCAAGGCTCCCATGTCTCCATGGCCTGTCCTGCATTTCTGGTTTTTACACTTTTTTCAGCATGGCCCTTTTGACCTCTGGCATGCCAGACTTCTTTGTAGCGCCGATTTGCCTTTCCGGCTTGCTTGGTTGGCCAAAAAGGGCGTATGCGTTTTTTCCTGAATATATTCAGGAAAAAACGCATACGCCCTTTTTGGCCAAGGGCATCATTGTCAACGCTTTGCCGCTTTTCATGTGCTTTCAAGGCGAGTCGAATCTACCTCCTGAAACCGGTTTCCTGCAATTCTGCCTTGCTTTCAAATCCTCTTTGTTGCCTTCCCTCAATATATTTGTGGACGAGAGTTATCATTTACAACTCTGCAGGTTTGTGAATTGCAGTGCCCCTGAGCTCCATTTGTCAACTCGCTTTTTTGGGAGCTGGCCGCAAAAGCGCAGGACTGCTTCAGGCCCTATTCTGGTTCCGGGGGGCAGGCTGAGCCTGTGGTTCATTCTTCTTCCTGATGGGAAAATAGAGTGACCTGTGCCTGTCCCAACACCTAGAGCTAGTCTCTCATTGGTTCCCCCTCTTCCCGTTCATCCTCGGGACAAATTGCGACCTGTACGAAACAGGAGGTCAACGGTGCTGATTCTCCACGTAGGGAGATTGTTAGTGAAGCGGCTGGAATGGCGAACCCGAGCACAAGGAGAGGAGAAATGAGGTGCGTTTTAGAAACCTTTCCCGATCACATGGTGTACCATCTTCTGGGTTTCCCAGGCATGTTTTCGATGTAGGAAGATGCCCTTGAACCTGGAGATTTGGGACCCATGGCATGGGTACCACGCAGTATTACTTTAAAGGGTCTGCGTTTGCTCACCCAACCTCACCAATCCTCTCATCCCCAAGAGTGTCCAGCCTTATGTCTCATCCAGCTGTGGGTCTAGATATGGTCAATGCAGTTTGCATCAGAGCCCCTGAAAGGATTTTGTAAGAATTTCTCTCTCTTTCACTGTCTTTGTTTTATGGGGTTTTTTTTTAAGTAGTCAATTTTTATAAGGGGGTTTAGCTTCTTTTCCTTGCTGTGTTTATGCCGCTTTACACCCTCTTGATTCACTTCCAGAGAGATATCAATACATAGGTTTTAAGACTCTTCCTAGTCAGATATATTCTTGGGCGGTGAATAGGGGGTGTTGAGTCCAGTTCACTGAGCAGGGAGTAGGTCTTGTCTATTAAATATTTGGCTTGTGGAACGGTATCTGAGCTAATTTCAAACCCTTGTTTTATGCATCGCCCCACCTCAGCTTTCCCGTTAAGCAGCCATAGTGTGTTTTCTAAATGTGTGACTCTGTTCTGTTTTGCAATTCAATTCAGGTGTAGCGATTTTGACATTCCCTCTACAAGTCATATCTTAGGATAAGTGTCCTTTTCTGTGTGACTTACTTCACTTAGAGTCATCGTCCCTAAATCCACTCATCATGCTGCTACTAGCCTTATGACACTGATTTCATGGCTGAGTGATATTCCATTGTGCATAAGTACCACAACTTCTTTATCCATTTTTCTCTTTCCTGGGATATTTAAGGTGTACCGAAGTGGAGGTTCTTGGAAACAGAGCAGCCCTAAACTTTGGGGTGCCTGTGTCTTGTTGATTTTTAGGTTTCCCGATTTCTACGCCCATGAGTGGAAGTGCCCTATGCTCTCTAAGCTGTGTTTATTCCATGTTTCAGGACGCAGCGTACACTTCTCCAGAGTGGCTGTTGGCAATTTCCATCCCGCCCATCAGCGTAGCAAGGCTCCCATGTCTCCATGGCCTGTCCTGCATTTCTGGTTTTTACACATTTTTCAGCATGGCCCTTTTGACCGCTGGCAAGCGAGACTTCTTTGTAACACCGATTTGCCTTTCCGGCTTGCTTGGTTGGCCAAAAAGGGCGTATGCGTTTTTTCCTGAATATATTCAGGAAAAAACGCATACGCCCTTTTTGGCCAAGTGCATCATTGTCAACGCTTTGCCGCTTTTCATGTGCTTTCAAGGCGAGTCGAATCTACCTCCTGAAATCGGTTTCCTGCAATTCTGCCTTGCTTTCAAATCCTCTTCGTTGCCTTCCCTCAATATATTTGTGGACGAGAGTTATCATTTATAACTCTGCAGGTTTGTGAATTGCAGTGCCCCTGAGCTCCCTGTGTCAACTCGCTTTTTTGGGAGCTGGCCGCAAAAGCGCAGGATTGCTTCAGGCCCTATTCTGGTTCCGGGGGGCAGGCTGAGCCTGTGGTTCATTCTTCTTCCTGATGGGAAAATAGGGTGACCTGTGCCTGTCCCAACACCTAGAGCTAGTCTCTAATTGGTTCCCCCTCTTCCCGTTCATCCTCGGGACAAATTGCGACCTCTACGAAACAGGAGGTCAACGGTGCTGATTCTCCACGTAGGGAGATTGTTAGTGAAGCGGCTGGAATGGCGAACCCGAGCACAAGGAGAGGAGAAATGAGGTGCGTTTTAGAAACCTTTCCCGATCACACGGTGTACCATCTTCTGGGTTTCCCAGGCATGTTTTCGATGTAGGAAGATGCCCTTGAACCTGGAGATTTGGGACCCATGGCATGGGTACCACGCAGTATTACTTTAAAGGGTCTGCGTTTGCTCACCCAACCTCACCAATCCTCTCAGCCCCAAGAGTGTCCAGCCTTATGTCTCATCCAGCTGTGGGTCTAGATATGGTCAATGCAGTTTGCATCAGAGCCCCTGAAAGGATTTTGTAAGAATTTCTCTCTCTTTCACTGTCTTTGTTTTATGGGTTTTTTTTTTAAGTAGTCAATTTTTATAAGGGGGTTTAGCTTCTTTTCCTTGCTGTGTTTATGCCGCTTTACACCCTCTTGATTCACTTCCAGAGAGATATCAATACATAGGTTTTAAGACTCTTCCTAGTCAGATATATTCTTGGGCGGTGAATAGGGGGTGTTGAGTCCAGTTCACTGAGCAGGGAGTAGGTCTTGTCTATTAAATATTTGGCTTGTGGAACGGTATCTGAGCTAATTTCAAACCCTTGTTTTATGCATCGCCCCACCTCAGCTTTCCCGTTAAGCAGCCATAGTGTGTTTTCTAAATGTGTGACTCTGTTCTGTTTTGCAATTCAATTCAGGTGTAGCGATTTTGACATTCCCTCTACAAGTCATATCTTAGGATAAGTGTCCTTTTCTGTGTGACTTACTTCACTTAGAGTCATCGTCCCTAAATCCACTCATCATGCTGCTACTAGCCTTATGACACTGATTTCATGGCTGAGTGATATTCCATTGTGCATAAGTACCACAACTTCTTTATCCATTTTTCTCTTTCCTGGGATATTTAAGGTGTACCGAAGTGGAGGTTCTTGGAAACAGAGCAGCCCTAAACTTTGGGGTGCCTGTGTCTTGTTGATTTTTAGGTTTCCCGATTTCTACGCCCATGAGTGGAAGTGCCCTATGCTCTCTAAGCTGTGTTTATTCCATGTTTCAGGACGCAGCGTACACTTCTCCAGAGTGGCTGTTGGCAATTTCCATCCCGCCCATCAGCGTAGCAAGGCTCCCATGTCTCCATGGCCTGTCCTGCATTTCTGGTTTTTACACATTTTTCAGCATGGCCCTTTTGACCGCTGGCAAGCGAGACTTCTTTGTAACACCGATTTGCCTTTCCGGCTTGCTTGGTTGGCCAAAAAGGGCGTATGCGTTTTTTCCTGAATATATTCAGGAAAAAACGCATACGCCCTTTTTGGCCAAGGGCATCATTGTCAACGCTTTGCCGCTTTTCATGTGCTTTCAAGGCGAGTCGAATCTACCTCCTGAAATCGGTTTCCTGCAATTCTGCCTTGCTTTCAAATCCTCTTCGTTGCCTTCCCTCAATATATTTGTGGACGAGAGTTATCATTTATAACTCTGCAGGTTTGTGAATTGCAGTGCCCCTGAGCTCCATGTGTCAACTCGCTTTTTTGGGAGCTGGCCGCAAAAGCGCAGGATTGCTTCAGGCCCTATTCTGGTTCCGGGGGGCAGGCTGAGCCTGTGGTTCATTCTTCTTCCTGATGGGAAAATAGGGTGACCTGTGCCTGTCCCAACACCTAGAGCTAGTCTCTAATTTGTTCCCCCTCTTCCCGTTCATCCTCGGGACAAATTGCGACCTCTACGAAACAGGAGGTCAACGGTGCTGATTCTCCACGTAGGGAGATTGTTAGTGAAGCGGCTGGAATGGCGAACCCGAGCACAAGGAGAGGAGAAATGAGGTGCGTTTTAGAAACCTTTCCCGATCACACGGTGTACCATCTTCTGGGTTTCCCAGGCATGTTTTCGATGTAGGAAGATGCCCTTGAACCTGGAGATTTGGGACCCATGGCATGGGTACCACGCAGTATTACTTTAAAGGGTCTGCGTTTGCTCACCCAACCTCACCAATCCTCTCAGCCCCAAGAGTGTCCAGCCTTATGTCTCATCCAGCTGTGGGTCTAGATATGGTCAATGCAGTTTGCATCAGAGCCCCTGAAAGGATTTTGTAAGAATTTCTCTCTCTTTCACTGTCTTTGTTTTATGGGTTTTTTTTTTAAGTAGTCAATTTTTATAAGGGGGTTTAGCTTCTTTTCCTTGCTGTGTTTATGCCGCTTTACACCCTCTTGATTCACTTCCAGAGAGATATCAATACATAGGTTTTAAGACTCTTCCTAGTCAGATATATTCTTGGGCGGTGAATAGGGGGTGTTGAGTCCAGTTCACTGAGCAGGGAGTAGGTCTTGTCTATTAAATATTTGGCTTGTGGAACGGTATCTGAGCTAATTTCAAACCCTTGTTTTATGCATCTCCCCACCTCAGCTTTCCCGTTAAGCAGCCATAGTGTGTTTTCTAAATGTGTGACTCTGTTCTGTTTTGCAATTCAATTCAGGTGTAGCGATTTTGACATTCCCTCTACAAGTGATAACTTAGGATAAGTTTCCTTTTCTGTGTGACTTACTTCACTTAGAGTCATCGTCCCTAAATCCACTCATCATGCTGCTACTAGCCTTATGACACTGATTTCATGGCTGAGTGATATTCCATTGTGCATAAGTACCACAACTTCTTTATCCATTTTTCTCTTTCCTGGGATATTTAAGGTGTACCGAAGTGGAGGTTCTTGGAAACAGAGCAGCCCTAAACTTTGGGGTGCCTGTGTCTTGTTGATTTTTAGGTTTCCCGATTTCTACGCCCATGAGTGGAAGTGCCCTATGCTCTCTAAGCTGTGTTTATTCCATGTTTCAGGACGCAGCGTACACTTCTCCAGAGTGGCTGTTGGCAATTTCCACCCCGCCCATCAGCGTAGCAAGGCTCCCATGTCTCCATGGCCTGTCCTGCATTTCTGGTTTTTACACATTTTTCAGCATGGCCCTTTTGACCGCTGGCAAGCGAGACTTCTTTGTAGCGCCGATTTGCCTTTCCGGCTTGCTTGGTTGGCCAAAAAGGGCGTATGCGTTTTTTCCTGAATATATTCAGGAAAAACGCATACGCCCTTTTTGGCCAAGGGCATCATTGTCAACGCTTTGCCGCTTTTCATGTGCTTTCAAGGAGAGTCGAATCTACCTCCTGAAATCGGTTTCCTGCAATTCTGCCTTGCTTTCAAATCCTCTTCGTTGCCTTCCCTCAATATATTTGTGGACGAGAGTTATCATTTATAACTCTGCAGGTTTGTGAATTGCAGTGCCCCTGAGCTCCATGTGTCAACTCGCTTTTTTGGGAGCTGGCCGCAAAAGCGCAGGATTGCTTCAGGCCCTATTCTGGTTCCGGGGGGCAGGCTGAGCCTGTGGTTCATTCTTCTTCCTGATGGGAAAATAGGGTGACCTGTGCCTGTCCCAACACCTAGAGCTAGTCTCTAATTGGTTCCCCCTCTTCCCGTTCATCCTCGGGACAAATTGCGACCTCTACGAAACAGGAGGTCAACGGTGCTGATTCTCCACGTAGGGAGATTGTTAGTGAAGCGGCTGGAATGGCGAACCCGAGCACAAGGAGAGGAGAAATGAGGTGCGTTTTAGAAACCTTTCCCGATCACACGGTGTACCATCTTCTGGGTTTCCCAGGCATGTTTTCGATGTAGGAAGATGCCCTTGAACCTGGAGATTTGGGACCCATGGCATGGGTACCACGCAGTATTACTTTAAAGGGTCTGCGTTTGCTCACCCAACCTCACCAATCCTCTCAGCCCCAAGAGTGTCCAGCCTTATGTCTCATCCAGCTGTGGGTCTAGATATGGTCAATGCAGTTTGCATCAGAGCCCCTGAAAGGATTTGTAAGAATTTCTCTCTCTTTCACTGTCTTTGTTTTATGGGTTTTTTTTTTAAGTAGTCAATTTTTATAAGGGGGTTTAGCTTCTTTTCCTTGCTGTGTTTATGCCGCTTTACACCCTCTTGATTCACTTCCAGAGAGATATCAATACATAGGTTTTAAGACTCTTCCTAGTCAGATATATTCTTGGGCGGTGAATAGGGGGTGTTGAGTCCAGTTCACTGAGCAGGGAGTAGGTCTTGTCTATTAAATATTTGGCTTGTGGAACGGTATCTGAGCTAATTTCAAACCCTTGTTTTATGCATCGCCCCACCTCAGCTTTCCCGTTAAGCAGCCATAGTGTGTTTTCTAAATGTGTGACTCTGTTCTGTTTTGCAATTCAATTCAGGTGTAGCGATTTTGACATTCCCTCTACAAGTCATATCTTAGGATAAGTGTCCTTTTCTGTGTGACTTACTTCACTTAGAGTCATCGTCCCTAAATCCACTCATCATGCTGCTACTAGCCTTATGACACTGATTTCATGGCTGAGTGATATTCCATTGTGCATAAGTACCACAACTTCTTTATCCATTTTTCTCTTTCCTGGGATATTTAAGGTGTACCGAAGTGGAGGTTCTTGGAAACAGAGCAGCCCTAAACTTTGGGGTGCCTGTGTCTTGTTGATTTTTAGGTTTCCCGATTTCTACGCCCATGAGTGGAAGTGCCCTATGCTCTCTAAGCTGTGTTTATTCCATGTTTCAGGACGCAGCGTACACTTCTCCAGAGTGGCTGTTGGCAATTTCCATCCCGCCCATCAGCGTAGCAAGGCTCCCATGTCTCCATGGCCTGTCCTGCATTTCTGGTTTTTACACATTTTTCAGCATGGCCCTTTTGACCGCTGGCAAGCGAGACTTCTTTGTAACACCGATTTGCCTTTCCGGCTTGCTTGGTTGGCCAAAAAGGGCGTATGCGTTTTTTCCTGAATATATTCAGGAAAAAACGCATACGCCCTTTTTGGCCAAGGGCATCATTGTCAATGCTTTGCCGCTTTTCATGTGCTTTCAAGGCGAGTCGAATCTACCTCCTGAAATCGGTTTCCTGCAATTCTGCCTTGCTTTCAAATCCTCTTCGTTGCCTTCCCTCAATATATTTGTGGACGAGAGTTATCATTTATAACTCTGCAGGTTTGTGAATTGCAGTGCCCCTGAGCTCCATGTGTCAACTCGCTTTTTTGGGAGCTGGCCGCAAAAGCGCAGGATTGCTTCAGGCCCTATTCTGGTTCCGGGGGGCAGGCTGAGCCTGTGGTTCATTCTTCTTCCTGATGGGAAAATAGGGTGACCTGTGCCTGTCCCAACACCTAGAGCTAGTCTCTAATTTGTTCCCCCTCTTCCCGTTCATCCTCGGGACAAATTGCTACCTCTACGAAACAGGAGGTCAACGGTGCTGATTCTCCACGTAGGGAGATTGTTAGTGAAGCGGCTGGAATGGCGAACCCGAGCACAAGGAGAGGAGAAATGAGGTGCGTTTTAGAAACCTTTCCCGATCACACGGTGTACCATCTTCTGGGTTTCCCAGGCATGTTTTCGATGTAGGAAGATGCCCTTGAACCTGGAGATTTGGGACCCATGGCATGGGTACCACGCAGTATTACTTTAAAGGGTCTGCGTTTGCTCACCCAACCTCACCAATCCTCTCAGCCCCAAGAGTGTCCAGCCTTATGTCTCATCCAGCTGTGGGTCTAGATATGGTCAATGCAGTTTGCATCAGAGCCCCTGAAAGGATTTTGTAAGAATTTCTCTCTCTTTCACTGTCTTTGTTTTATGGGTTTTTTTTTTAAGTAGTCAATTTTTATAAGGGGGTTTAGCTTCTTTTCCTTGCTGTGTTTATGCCGCTTTACACCCTCTTGATTCACTTCCAGAGAGATATCAATACATAGGTTTTAAGACTCTTCCTAGTCAGATATATTCTTGGGCGGTGAATAGGGGGTGTTGAGTCCAGTTCACTGAGCAGGGAGTAGGTCTTGTCTATTAAATATTTGGCTTGTGGAACGGTATCTGAGCTAATTTCAAACCCTTGTTTTATGCATCTCCCCACCTCAGCTTTCCCGTTAAGCAGCCATAGTGTGTTTTCTAAATGTGTGACTCTGTTCTGTTTTGCAATTCAATTCAGGTGTAGCGATTTTGACATTCCCTCTACAAGTGATAACTTAGGATAAGTTTCCTTTTCTGTGTGACTTACTTCACTTAGAGTCATCGTCCCTAAATCCACTCATCATGCTGCTACTAGCCTTATGACACTGATTTCATGGCTGAGTGATATTCCATTGTGCATAAGTACCACAACTTCTTTATCCATTTTTCTCTTTCCTGGGATATTTAAGGTGTACCGAAGTGGAGGTTCTTGGAAACAGAGCAGCCCTAAACTTTGGGGTGCCTGTGTCTTGTTGATTTTTAGGTTTCCCGATTTCTACGCCCATGAGTGGAAGTGCCCTATGCTCTCTAAGCTGTGTTTATTCCATGTTTCAGGACGCAGCGTACACTTCTCCAGAGTGGCTGTTGGCAATTTCCATCCCGCCCATCAGCGTAGCAAGGCTCCCATGTCTCCATGGCCTGTCCTGCATTTCTGGTTTTTACACATTTTTCAGCATGGCCCTTTTGACCGCTGGCAAGCGAGACTTCTTTGTAGCGCCGATTTGCCTTTCCGGCTTGCTTGGTTGGCCAAAAAGGGCGTATGCGTTTTTTCCTGAATATATTCAGGAAAAACGCATACGCCCTTTTTGGCCAAGGGCATCATTGTCAACGCTTTGCCGCTTTTCATGTGCTTTCAAGGAGAGTCGAATCTACCTCCTGAAATCGGTTTCCTGCAATTCTGCCTTGCTTTCAAATCCTCTTCGTTGCCTTCCCTCAATATATTTGTGGACGAGAGTTATCATTTATAACTCTGCAGGTTTGTGAATTGCAGTGCCCCTGAGCTCCATGTGTCAACTCGCTTTTTTGGGAGCTGGCCGCAAAAGCGCAGGATTGCTTCAGGCCCTATTCTGGTTCCGGGGGGCAGGCTGAGCCTGTGGTTCATTCTTCTTCCTGATGGGAAAATAGGGTGACCTGTGCCTGTCCCAACACCTAGAGCTAGTCTCTAATTGGTTCCCCCTCTTCCCGTTCATCCTCGGGACAAATTGCGACCTCTACGAAACAGGAGGTCAACGGTGCTGATTCTCCACGTAGGGAGATTGTTAGTGAAGCGGCTGGAATGGCGAACCCGAGCACAAGGAGAGGAGAAATGAGGTGCGTTTTAGAAACCTTTCCCGATCACACGGTGTACCATCTTCTGGGTTTCCCAGGCATGTTTTCGATGTAGGAAGATGCCCTTGAACCTGGAGATTTGGGACCCATGGCATGGGTACCACGCAGTATTACTTTAAAGGGTCTGCGTTTGCTCACGCAACCTCACCAATCCTCTCAGCCCCAAGAGTGTCCAGCCTTATGTCTCATCCAGCTGTGGGTCTAGATATGGTCAATGCAGTTTGCATCAGAGCCCCTGAAAGGATTTTGTAAGAATTTCTCTCTCTTTCACTGTCTTTGTTTTATGGGTTTTTTTTTTAAGTAGTCAATTTTTATAAGGGGGTTTAGCTTCTTTTCCTTGCTGTGTTTATGCCGCTTTACACCCTCTTGATTCACTTCCAGAGAGATATCAATACATAGGTTTTAAGACTCTTCCTAGTCAGATATATTCTTGGGCGGTGAATAGAGGGTGTTGAGTCCAGTTCACTGAGCAGGGAGTAGGTCTTGTCTATTAAATATTTGGCTTGTGGAACGGTATCTGAGCTAATTTCAAACCCTTGTTTTATGCATCGCCCCACCTCAGCTTTCCCGTTAAGCAGCCATAGTGTGTTTTCTAAATGTGTGACTCTGTTCTGTTTTGCAATTCAATTCAGGTGTAGCGATTTTGACATTCCCTCTACAAGTCATATCTTAGGATAAGTGTCCTTTTCTGTGTGACTTACTTCACTTAGAGTCATCGTCCCTAAATCCACTCATCATGCTGCTACTAGCCTTATGACACTGATTTCATGGCTGAGTGATATTCCATTGTGCATAAGTACCACAACTTCTTTATCCATTTTTCTCTTTCCTGGGATATTTAAGGTGTACCGAAGTGGAGGTTCTTGGAAACAGAGCAGCCCTAAACTTTGGGGTGCCTGTGTCTTGTTGATTTTTAGGTTTCCCGATTTCTACGCCCATGAGTGGAAGTGCCCTATGCTCTCTAAGCTGTGTTTATTCCATGTTTCAGGACGCAGCGTACACTTCTCCAGAGTGGCTGTTGGCAATTTCCATCCCGCCCATCAGCGTAGCAAGGCTCCCATGTCTCCATGGCCTGTCCTGCATTTCTGGTTTTTACACATTTTTCAGCATGGCCCTTTTGACCGCTGGCAAGCGAGACTTCTTTGTAACACCGATTTGCCTTTCCGGCTTGCTTGGTTGGCCAAAAAGGGCGTATGCGTTTTTTCCTGAATATATTCAGGAAAAAACGCATACGCCCTTTTTGGCCAAGGGCATCATTGTCAACGCTTTGCCGCTTTTCATGTGCTTTCAAGGCGAGTCGAATCTACCTCCTGAAATCGGTTTCCTGCAATTCTGCCTTGCTTTCAAATCCTCTTCGTTGCCTTCCCTCAATATATTTGTGGACGAGAGTTATCATTTATAACTCTGCAGGTTTGTGAATTGCAGTGCCCCTGAGCTCCATGTGTCAACTCGCTTTTTTGGGAGCTGGCCGCAAAAGCGCAGGATTGCTTCAGGCCCTATTCTGGTTCCGGGGGGCAGGCTGAGCCTGTGGTTCATTCTTCTTCCTGATGGGAAAATAGAGTGACCTGTGCCTGTCCCAACACCTAGAGCTAGTCTCTCATTGGTTCCCCCTCTTCCCGTTCATCCTCGGGACAAATTGCGACCTGTACGAAACAGGAGGTCAACGGTGCTGATTCTCCACGTAGGGAGATTGTTAGTGAAGAGGCTGGAATGGCGAACCCGAGCACAAGGAGAGGAGAAATGAGGTGCGTTTTAGAAACCTTTCCCGATCACACGGTGTACCATCTTCTGGGTTTCCCAGGCATGTTTTCGATGTAGGAAGATGCCGTTGAACCTGGAGATTTGGGACCCATGGCATGGGTACCACGCAGTATTACTTTAAAGGGTCTGCGTTTGCTCACCCAACCTCACCAATCCTCTCAGCCCCAAGAGTGTCCAGCCTTATGTCTCATCCAGCTGTGGGTCTAGATATGGTCAATCCAGGTTGCATCAGAACCCCTGAACGGATTTTGTAAGAATTTCTCTCTCTTTCACTGTCTTTGTTTTATGGGGTTTTTTTTTTTAAGTAGTCAATTTTTATAAGGGGGTTTAGCTTCTTTTCCTTGCTGTGTTTATGCCGCTTTACGCCCTCTTGATTCACTTCCAGAGAGATATCAATACATAGGTTTTAAGACTCTTCCTAGTCAGATATAATCTTGGGTGGTGAATAGGGGGTGTTGAGTCCAGTTCACTGAGCAGGGAGTAGGTCTTGTCTGTTACATATTTGGCTTGTGGAACGGTATCTGAGCTAATTTCAAACCCTTGTTTTATGCATCGCCCCACCTCACCTTTCCCTTTAAGCAGCCATAGTGTGTTTTCTAAATGTGTGACTCTGTTCTGTTTTGGAATTCAGTTCAGGTGTAGCGATTTTGACATTCCCTCTATAAGTCATATCTTAGGATAAGTGTCCTTTTCTGTGTGACTTACTTCACTTAGAGTCATCGTCCCTAAATCCACTCATCATGCTGCTACTAGCCTTATGACACTGATTTCATGGCTGAGTGATATTCCATTGTGCATAAGTACCACAACTTCTTTATCCATTTTTCTCTTTCCTGGGATATTTAAGGTGTACCGAAGTGGAGGTTCTTGGAAACAGAGCAGCCCTAAACTTTGGGGTGCCTGTGTCTTGTTGATTTTTAGGTTTCCCGATTTCTACGCCCATGAGTGGAAGTGCCCTATGCTCTCTAAGCTGTGTTTATTCCATGTTTCAGGACGCAGCGTACACTTCTCCAGAGTGGCTGTTGGCAATTTCCATCCCGCCCATCAGCGTAGCAAGGCTCCCATGTCTCCATGGCCTGTCCTGCATTTCCGGTTTTTACACTTTTTTCAGCATGGCCCTTTTGACCTCTGGCATGCCAGACTTCTTTGTAGCGCCGATTTGCCTTTCCGGCTTGCTTGGTTGGCCAAAAAGGGCGTATGCGTTTTTTCCTGAATATATTCAGGAAAAAACGCATACGCCCTTTTTGGCCAAGGGCATCATTGTCAACGCTTTGCCGCTTTTCATGTGCTTTCAAGGCGAGTCGAATCTACCTCCTGAAACCGGTTTCCTGCAATTCTGCCTTGCTTTCAAATCCTCTTCGTTGCCTTCCCTCAATATATTTGTGGACGAGAGTAATCATTTATAACTCTGCAGGTTTGTGAATTGCAGTGCCCCTGAGCTCCATTTGTCAACTCGCTTTTTTGGGAGCTGGCCGCAAAAGCGCAGGATTGCTTCAGGCCTTATTCTGGTTCCGGGGGGCAGGCTGAGCCTGTGGTTCATTCTTCTTCCTGATGGGAAAATAGGGTGACCTGTGCCTGTCCCAACACCTAGAGCTAGTCTCTCATTGGTTCCCCCTCTTCCCGTTCATCCTCGGGACAAATTGCGACCTGTACGAAACAGGAGGTCAACGGTGCTGATTCTCCACGTAGGGAGATTGTTAGTGAAGCGGCTGGAATGGCGAACCCGAGCACAAGGAGAGGAGAAATGAGGTGCGTTTTAGAAACCTTTCCCGATCACACGGTGTACCATCTTCTGGGTTTCCCAGGCATGTTTTCGATGTACGAAGATGCCCTTGAACCTGGAGATTTGGGACCCATGGCATGGGTACCACGCAGTATTACTTTAAAGGGTCTGCGTTTGCTCACCCAACCTCACCAATCCTCTCAGCCCCAAGAGTGTCCAGCCTTATGTCTCATCCAGCTGTGGGTCTAGATATGGTCAATCCAGGTTGCATCAGAACCCCTGAACGGATTTTGTAAGAATTTCTCTCTCTTTCACTGTCTTTGTTTTATGGGGTTTTTTTTTTTAAGTAGTCAATTTTTATAAGGGGGTTTAGCTTCTTTTCCTTGCTGTGTTTATGCCGCTTTACGCCCTCTTGATTCACTTCCAGAGAGATATCAATACATAGGTTTTAAGACTCTTCCTAGTCAGATATATTCTTGGGTGGTGAAAAGGGGTGTTGAGTCCAGTTCACTGAGCAGGGAGTAGGTCTTGTCTGTTACATATTTGGCTTGTGGAACGGTATCTGAGCTAATTTCAAACCCTTGTTTTATGCATCGCCCCACCTCACCTTTCCCTTTAAGCAGCCATAGTGTGTTTTCTAAATGTGTGACTCTGTTCTGTTTTGGAATTCAGTTCAGGTGTAGCGATTTTGACATTCCCTCTATAAGTCATATCTTAGGATAAGTGTCCTTTTCTGTGTGACTTACTTCACTTAGAGTCATCGTCCCTAAATCCACTCATCATGCTGCTACTAGCCTTATGACACTGATTTCATGGCTGAGTGATATTCCATTGTGCATAAGTACCACAACTTCTTTATCCATTTTTCTCTTTCCTGGGATATTTAAGGTGTACCGAAGTGGAGGTTCTTGGAAACAGAGCAGCCCTAAACTTTGGGGTGCCTGTGTCTTGTTGATTTTTAGGTTTCCCGATTTTACGCCCATGAGTGGAAGTGCCCTATGCTCTCTAAGCTGTGTTTATTCCATGTTTCAGGACGCAGCGTACACTTCTCCAGAGTGGCTGTTGGCAATTTCCATCCCGCCCATCAGCGTAGCAAGGCTCCCATGTCTCCATGGCCTGTCCTGCATTTCCGGTTTTTACACTTTTTTCAGCATGGCCCTTTTGACCTCTGGCATGCCAGACTTCTTTGTAGCGCCGATTTGCCTTTCCGGCTTGCTTGGTTGGCCAAAAAGGGCGTATGCGTTTTTTCCTGAATATATTCAGGAAAAAACGCATACGCCCTTTTTGGCCAAGGGCATCATTGTCAACGCTTTGCCGCTTTTCATGTGCTTTCAAGGCGAGTCGAATCTACCTCCTGAAACCGGTTTCCTGCAATTCTGCCTTGCTTTCAAATCCTCTTTGTTGCCTTCCCTCAATATATTTGTGGACGAGAGTTATCATTTACAACTCTGCAGGTTTGTGAATTGCAGTGCCCCTGAGCTCCATTTGTCAACTCGCTTTTTTGGGAGCTGGCCGCAAAAGCGCAGGATTGCTTCAGGCCTTATTCTGGTTCCGGGGGGCAGGCTGAGCCTGTGGTTCATTCTTCTTCCTGATGGGAAAATAGGGTGACCTGTGCCTGTCCCAACACCTAGAGCTAGTCTCTAATTGGTTCCCCCTCTTCCCGTTCATCCTCGGGAGAAATTGCGACCTGTACGAAACAGGAGGTCAACGGTGCTGATTCTCCACGTAGGGAGATTGTTAGTGAAGCGGCTGGAATGGCGAACCCGAGCACAAGGAGAGGAGAAATGAGGTGCGTTTTAGAAACCTTTCCCGATCACACGGTGTACCATCTTCTGGGTTTCCCAGGCATGTTTTCGATGTAGGAAGATGCCCTTGAACCTGGAGATTTGGGACCCATGGCATGGGTACCACGCAGTATTACTTTAAAGGGTCTGTGTTTGCTCACCCAACCTCACCAATCCTCTCAGCCCCAAGAGTGTCCAGCCTTATGTCTCATCCAGCTGTGGGTCTAGATATGGTCAATGCAGTTTGCATCAGAGCCCCTGAAAGGATTTTGTAAGAATTTCTCTCTCTTTCACTGTCTTTGTTTTATGGGTTTTTTTTTTAAGTAGTCAATTTTTATAAGGGGGTTTAGCTTCTTTTCCTTGCTGTGTTTATGCCGCTTTACGCCCTCTTGATTCACTTCCAGAGAGATATCAATACATAGGTTTTAAGACTCTTCCTAGTCAGATATATTCTTGGGCGGTGAATAGGGGGTGTTGAGTCCAGTTCACTGAGCAGGGAGTAGGTCTTGTCTATTAAATATTTGGCTTGTGGAACGGTATCTGAGCTAATTTCAAACCCTTGTTTTATGCATCGCCCCACCTCAGCTTTCCCGTTAAGCAGCCATAGTGTGTTTTCTAAATGGGTGACTCTGTTCTGTTTTGCAATTCAATTCAGGTGTAGCGATTTTGACATTCCCTCTACAAGTGATAACTTAGGATAAGTTTCCTTTTCTGTGTGACTTACTTCACTTAGAGTCATCGTCCCTAAATCCACTCATCATGCTGCTACTAGCCTTATGACACTGATTTCATGGCTGAGTGATATTCCATTGTGCATAAGTACCACAACTTCTTTATCCATTTTTCTCTTTCCTGGGATATTTAAGGTGTACCGAAGTGGAGGTTCTTGGAAACAGAGCAGCCCTAAACTTTGGGGTGCCTGTGTCTTGTTGATTTTTAGGTTTCCCGATTTTACGCCCATGAGTGGAAGTGCCCTATGCTCTCTAAGCTGTGTTTATTTCATGTTTCAGGACGCAGCGTACACTTCTCCAGAGTGGCTGTTGGCAATTTCCATCCCGCCCATCAGCGTAGCAAGGCTCCCATGTCTCCATGGCCTGTCCTGCATTTCCGGTTTTTACACTTTTTTCAGCATGGCCCTTTTGACTTCTGGCAAGCGAGACTTCTTTGTAGCGCCGATTTGCCTTTCTGGCTTGCTTGGTTGGCCAAAAAGGGCGTATGCGTTTTTTCCTGAATATATTCAGGAAAAAACGCATACGCCCTTTTTGGCCAAGGGCATCATTGTCAAAGCTTTGCCGCTTTTCATGTGCTTTCAAGGCGAGTCGAATCTACCTCCTGAAACCGGTTTCCTGCAATTCTGCCTTGCTTTCAAATCCTCTTCGTTGCCTTCCCTCAATATATTTGTGGACAAGAGTTATCATTTACAACTTTGCAGGTTTGTGAATTGCAGTGCCCCTGAGCTCCATTTGTCAACTCGGTTTTTTGGGAGCTCGCCCAAAAGCGCAGGATTGCTTCAGGCCCTATTCTGGTTCCCGGGGGCAGGCTGAGCCTGTGGTTCATTCTTCTTCCTGATGGGAAAATAGAGTGACCTGTGCCTGTCCCAACACCTAGAGCTAGTCTCTCATTGGTTCCCCCTCTTCCCGTTCATCCTCAGGACAAATTGCAACCTGTACGAAACAGGAGGTCAACGGTGCTGATTCTCCACGTAGGGAGATTGTTAGTGAAGCGGCTGGAATGGCGAACCCGAGCACAAGGAGAGGAGAAATGAGGTGCGTTTTAGAAACCTTTCCCGATCACACGGTGTACCATCTTCTGGGTTTCCCAGGCATGTTTTCGATGTAGGAAGATGCCCTTGAACCTGGAGATTTGGGACCCATGGCATGGGTACCACGCAGTATTACTTTAAAGGGTCTGCGTTTGCTCACCCAACCTCACCAATCCTCTCAGCCCCAAGAGTGTCCAGCCTTATGTCTCATCCAGCTGTGGGTCTAGATATGGTCAATGCAGTTTGCATCAGAGCCCCTGAAAGGATTTTGTAAGAATTTCTCTCTCTTTCACTGTCTTTGTTTTATGGGTTTTTTTTTAAGTAGTCAATTTTTATAAGGGGGTTTAGCTTCTTTTCCTTGCTGTGTTTATGCCGCTTTACGCCCTCTTGATTCACTTCCAGAGAGATATCAATATATAGGTTTTAAGACTCTTCCTAGTCAGATATATTCTTGGGCGGTGAATAGGGGGTGTTGAGTCCAGTTCACTGAGCAGGGAGTAGGTCTTGTCTATTAAATATTTGGCTTGTGGAACGGTATCTGAGCTAATTTCAAACCCTTGTTTTATGCATCGCCCCACCTCAGCTTTCCCGTTAAGCAGCCATAGTGTGTTTTCTAAATGTGTGACTCTGTTCTGTTTTGCAATTCAATTCAGGTGTAGCGATTTTGACATTGCCTCTACAAGTGATAACTTAGGATAAGTTTCCTTTTCTGTGTGACTTACTTCACTTAGAGTCATCGTCCCTAAATCCACTCATCATGCTGCTACTAGCCTTATGACACTGATTTCATGGCTGAGTGATATTCCATTGTGCATAAGTACCACAACTTTTTTATCCATTTTTCTCTTTCCTGGGATATTTAAGGTGTACCGAAGTGGAGGTTCTTGGAAACAGAGCAGCCCTAAACTTTGGGGTGCCTGTGTCTTGTTGATTTTTAGGTTTCCCGATTTTACGCCCATGAGTGGAAGTGCCCTATGCTCTCTAAGCTGTGTTTATTTCATGTTTCAGGACGCAGCGTACACTTCTCCAGAGTGGCTGTTGGCAATTTCCATCCCGCCCATCAGCGTAGCAAGGCTCCCATGTCTCCATGGCCTGTCCTGCATTTCCGGTTTTTACACTTTTTTCAGCATGGCCCTTTTGACTTCTGGCAAGCGAGACTTCTTTGTAGCGCCGATTTGCCTTTCTGGCTTGCTTGGTTGGCCAAAAAGGGCGTATGCGTTTTTTCCTGAATATATTCAGGAAAAAACGCATACGCCCTTTTTGGCCAAGGGCATCATTGTCAAGGCTTTGCCGCTTTTCATGTGCTTTAAAGGCGAGTCGCATCTACCTCCTGAAATCTGTTTCCGGCAATTTTGCCTTGCTTTCAAATCCTCTTCGTTGCTTTCCCTCAATATATATTTGTGGACGAGAGTTATCATTTATAACTGTGCAGGTTTGTGAATTGCAGTGCCCTTGAGCCCCGTTTGTCAACTCGCTTGTTTGGGAGCCTGCCGCAAAAGCGCAGGATTGATTCAGGCCCTATTCTGGTTCTGGGGGGGCAGGCTGAGTCTGTGGTTCATTCTTCTTCCTGATGGGAAAATAGAGTGACCTGTGCCTGTCCCAACACCTAGAGCTAATCTCTCATTGGTTCCCCCTCTTCCCGTTCATCCTCAGGACAAATTGCAACCTGTACGAAACAGGAGGTTAACGGTGCTGTTTCTCCAAGTAGGGAGATTGTTAGTAAAGCGGCTGGAATGGCGAACCCGAGCACAAGGAGAGGAGAAATGAGGTGCGTTTTAGAAACCTTTCCCGATCACACGGTGTACCATCTTCTGGGTTTCCCAGGCATGTTTTCGATGTAGGAAGATGCCCTTGAACCTGGAGATTTGGGACCCATGGCATGGGTACCACGCAGTATTACTTTAAAGGGTCTGCGTTTGCTCACCCAACCTCACCAATCCTCTCAACCCCAAGAGTGTCCAGCCTTATGTCTCATCCAGCTGTGGGTCTAGATATGGTCAATCCAGGTTGCATCAGAGCCCCTGAACGGATTTTGTAAGAATTTCTCTCTCTTTCACTGTCTTTGTTTTATGGGGTTTTTTTTGAAGTAATCTATTTTTATAATGGGGTTTAGCTGCCTTTCCCTGCTGTGTTTATGCCGCTTTACACCCTCTTGATTCACTTCCAGAGAGATATCAATACATAGGTTTTACGACTCTTCCTAGTCAGATATATTCTTGGGCGGTGAATAGGGGGTGTTGAGTCCAGTTCACTGAGCAGGGAGTAGGTCTTGTCTATTACATATTTGGCTTGTGGAACGGTATCTGAGCTAATTTCAAACCCTTGTTTTATGCATCGCCCCACCTCAGCTTTCCCGTTAAGCAGCCATAGTGTGTTTTCTAAATGTGTGACTCTGTTCTGTTTTGGAATTCAGTTCAGGTGTAGCGATTTTGACATTCCCTCTACAAGTGATATCTTAGGATAAGTGTCCTTTTCTGTGTGACTTACTTCACTTAGAGTCATCGTCCCTAAATCCACTCATCATGCTGCTACTAGCCTTATGACACTGATTTATGGCTGAGTGATATTCCATTGTGCATAAGTACCACAACTTCTTTATCCATTTTTCTCTTTCCTGGGATATTTAAGGTGTACCGAAGTGGAGGTTCTTGGAAACAGAGCAGCCCTAAACTTTGGGGTGCCTGTGTCTTGTTGATTTTTAGGTTTCCCGATTTCTACGCCCATGAGTGGAAGTGCCCTATGCTCTCTAAGCTGTGTTTATTCCATGTTTCAGGACGCAGCGTACACTTCTCCAGAGTGGCTGTTGGCAATTTCCACTCCGCCCATCAGCGTAGCAAGGCTCCCATGTGTCCATGGCCTGTCCTGCATTTCGGGTTTTTACACTTTTTTCAGCATGGCCCTTTTGACCGCTGGCAAGCGAGACTTCTTTGTAGCGCCGATTTGCCTTTCCGGCTTGCTTGGTTGGCCAAAAAGGGCGTATGCGTTTTTTCCTGAATATATTCAGGAAAAAACGCATAAGCCCTTTTTGGCCAAGGGCATCATTGTCAACGCTTTGCCGCTTTTCATGTGCTTTCAAGGCGAGTCGAATCTACCTCCTGAAATCGGTTTCCTGCAATTCTGCCTTGCTTTCAAATCCTCTTCGTTGCCTTCCCTCAATATATTTGTGGACGAGAGTAATCATTTATAACTCTGCAGGTTTGTGAATTGCAGTGCCCCTGAGCTCCATTTGTCAACTCGCTTTTTTGGGAGCTGGCCGCAAAAGCGCAGGATTGCTTCAGGCCCTATTCTGGTTCCGGGGGGCAGGCTGAGCCTGTGGTTCATTCTTCTTCCTGATGGGAAAATAGAGTGACCTGTGCCTGTCCCAACACCTAGAGCTAGTCTCTCATTGGTTCCCCCTCTTCCCGTTCATCCTCAGGACAAATTGCGACCTGTACAAAACAGGAGGTCAACGGTGCAGATTCTCCACGTAGGGAGATGGTTAGTGAAGCGGCTGGAATGGCGAACCCGAGCACAAGGAGAGGAGAAATGAGGTGCGTTTTAGAAACCTTTCCCGATCACACGGTGTACCATCTTCTGGGTTTCCCAGGCATGTTTTCGATGTAGGAAGATGCCCTTGAACCTGGAGATTTGGGACCCATGGCATGGGTACCACGCAGTATTACTTTAAAGGGTCTGCGTTTGCTCACCCAACCTCACCAATCCTCTCAGCCCCAAGAGTGTCCAGCCTTATGTCTCATCCAGCTGTGGGTCTAGATATGGTCAATCCAGGTTGCATCAGAGCCCCTGAACGGATTTTCTAAGAATTTCTCTCTCTTTCACTGTCTTTGTTTATGGGTTTTTTTAAGTAATCTATTTTTATAATGGGGTTTAGCTGCCTTTCCCTGCTGTGTTTATGCCGCTTTACACCCTCTTGATTCACTTCCAGAGAGATATCAATACATAGGTTTTAAGACTCTTCCTAGTCAGATATATTCTTGGGCGGTGAATAGGGGGTGTTGAGTCCAGTTTACTGAGCAGGGAGTAGGTCTTGTCTGTTACATATTTGGCTTGTGGAACGGTATCTGAGCTAATTTCAAACCCTTGTTTTATGCATCGCCCCACCTCAGCTTTCCCGTTAAGCAGCCATAGTGTGTTTTCTAAATGTGTGACTCTGTTCTGTTTTGGAATTCAGTTCAGGTGTAGCGATTTTGACATTCCCTCTATAAGTCATATCTTAGGATAAGTGTCCTTTTCTGTGTGACTTACTTCACTTAGAGTCATCGTCCCTAAATCCACTCATCATGCTGCTACTAGCCTTATGACACTGATTTCATGGCTGAGTGATATTCCATTGTGCATAAGTACCACAACTTCTTTATCCATTTTTCTCTTTCCTGGGATATTTAAGGTGTACCGAAGTGGAGGTTCTTGGAAACAGAGCAGCCCTAAACTTTGGGGTGCCTGTGTCTTGTTGATTTTTAGGTTTCCCGATTTCTACGCCCATGAGTGGAAGTGCCCTCTGCTCTCTAAGCTGTGTTTATTCCATGTTTCAGGACGCAGCGTACACTTCTCCAGAGTGGCTGTTGGCAATTTCCACCACGCCCATCAGCGTAGCAAGGCTCCCATGTCTCCATGGCCTGTCTTGCATTTCTGGTTTTTACACTTTTATCAGCATGGCCCTTTTGACCGCTGGCAAGCCAGACTTCTTTGTAGCGCCGATTTGCCTTTCCGGCTTGCTTGGTTGGCCAAAAAGGGCGTATGCGTTTTTTCCTGAATATATTCAGGAAAAAACGCATACGCCCTTTTTGGCCAAGGGCATCATTGTCAACGCTTTGCCGCTTTTCATGTGCTTTCAAGGCGAGTCGAATCTACCTCCTGAAATCGGTTTCCTGCAATTCTGCCTTGCTTTCAAATCCTCTTCGTTGCCTTCCCTCAATATATTTGTGGATGAGAGTTATCATTTATAACTCTGCAGGTTTGTGAATTGCAGTGCCCCTGAGCTCCATTTGTCAACTCGCTTTTTTGGGAGCTGGCCGCAAAAGCGCAGGATTGCTTCAGGCCCTATTCTGGTTCTGGGGGGGGTAGGCTGAGCCTGTGGTTCATTCTTCTTCCTGATGGGAAAATAGAGTGACCTGTGCCTGTCCCAAAACCTAGAGCTAGTCTGTCATTGGTTCCCCCTCTTCCCGTTCATCCTCAGGACAAATTGCAACCTGTAAGAAACAGGAGGTTAACGGTGCTGATTCTCCAAGTAGGGAGATTGTTAGTAAAGCGGTTGGAATGGCGAACCCGAGCACAAGGAGAGGAGAAATGAGGTGCGTTTTAGAAACCTTTCCCGATCACACATTGTACCATCTTCTGGGTTTCCCATGCATGTTTTCGATGTAGGAAGATGCCCTTGAACCTGGAGATTTGGGACCCATGGCATGGGTACCACGCAGTATTACTTCAAAGGGTCTGCGTTTGCTCTCCCAACCTCACCAATCCTCTGAGCCCCAAGAGCGTCCAGCCTTATGTCTCATCCAGCTGTGGTTCTAGATATGGTCAATCCAGGTTGCATCAGAGCCCCTGAACGGATTTTGTAAAAATTTCACTCTCTTTCACTGTCTTTGTTTTATGGGTTATTTTTTAAGTAATTTATGTTTGTAATGGGGTTTAGCTGCTTTTCACTGCTGTGTTTATGCCGCTTTACACCCTCTTGATTCACTTCCAGAGAGATATCAATACATAGGTTTTAAGATTCTTACTAGTCAGATATATTCTTGTGCGGTGAATAGGTGGTGTTGAGTCCAGTTCACTGAGCAGGGAATAGGTCTTTTCTACTGCATATTTGGCTTATGGAACGGTATCTGAGCTAATTTCAAACCCTTGTTTTATGCATCACCCCACCTCTCCTTTCCCTTTAAGCAGTCATAGTGTGTTTTCTATACGTGTGACTCTGTTCTGTTTTGTAATTCAGTTCAAGTGTAGCGATTTTTGACAATCCCTCTATAAGTGATATCTTAGGATAAGTGTCTTTTTCTGGGTGACTTATTTCACTTAGAGTCATCGTACCTAAATCCACTCATCATGCTGCTACTAGCCTTATGACATTGATTTCATGGCTGAGTGATATTCCATTGTGCATATGTACCACAACTTCTTTATCCATTTTTCTCCTTCCTGGGCTATTTAAGGTGTACCGAAGTGGAGGTTCTTGTAAACACAGCAGCGCTACACTTTGGGGTGCCTGTGTCTTGTGGATTTTCAGTTTTCCCAATGTATACACCAATGAGTGGAAGTGCCCTCTGCTCTCTAAGCTCTGTTTATTACATGTTTCAGGACACACCGTACACTTCTCCAGAGTGGCTGTTGGCAATTTACATCCCGCCCATCAGCGTAGCAAGGCTCCCATGTCTCCATGGCCTGTCCTGCATTTCCGGTTTTTACACTTTTTTCAGCATGGCCCTTTTGACCGCTGGCAAGCGAGACTTCTTTGTAGCGCCGATTTGCCTTTCCGGCTTGCTTGGTTGGCCAAAAAGGGCGTATGCGTTTTTTCCTGAATATATTCAGGAAAAAACGCATACGCCCTTTTTGGCCAAGGGCATCATTGTCAACGCTTTGCCGCTTTTCATGTGCTTTCAAGGCGAGTCGAATCTACCTCCTGAAATCGGTTTCCTGCAATTCTGCCTTGCTTTCAAATCCTCTTCGTTGCCTTCCCTCAATATATTTGTGGACGAGAGTAATCATTTATAACTCTGCAGGTTTGTGAATTGCAGTGCCCCTGAGCTCCATTTGTCAACTCGCTTTTTTGGGAGCTGGCCGCAAAAGCGCAGGATTGCTTCAGGCCCTATTCTGGTTCCGGGGGGCAGGCTGAGCCTGTGGTTCATTCTTCTTCCTGATGGGAAAATAGAGTGACCTGTGCCTGTCCCAACACCTAGAGCTAGTCTCTCATTGGTTCACCCTCTTCCCGTTCATCCTCAGGACAAATTGCGACCTGTACAAAACAGGAGGTCAACGGTGCAGATTCTCCACGTAGGGAGATGGTTAGTGAAGCGGCTGGAATGGCGAACCCGAGCACAAGGAGAGGAGAAATGAGGTGCGTTTTAGAAACCTTTCCCGATCACACGGTGTACCATCTTCTGGGTTTCCCATGCATGTTTTCGATGTAGGAAGATGCCCTTGAACCTGGAGATTTGGGACCCATGGCATGGGTACCACGCAGTATTACTTTAAAGGGTCTGCGTTTGCTCACCCAACCTCACCAATCCTCTCAGCCCCAAGAGTGTCCAGCCTTATGTCTCATCCAGCTGTGGGTCTAGATATGGTCAATCCAGGTTGCATCAGAGCCCCTGAACGGATTTTCTAAGAATTTCTCTCTCTTTCACTGTCTTTGTTTATGGGTTTTTTTAAGTAATCTATTTTTATAATGGGGTTTAGCTGCCTTTCCCTGCTGTGTTTATGCCGCTTTACACCCTCTTGATTCACTTCCAGAGAGATATCAATACATAGGTTTTAAGACTCTTCCTAGTCAGATATATTCTTGGGCGGTGAATAGGGGGTGTTGAGTCCAGTTTACTGAGCAGGGAGTAGGTCTTGTCTGTTACATATTTGGCTTGTGGAACGGTATCTGAGCTAATTTCAAACCCTTGTTTTATGCATCGCCCCACCTCAGCTTTCCCGTTAAGCAGCCATAGTGTGTTTTCTAAATGTGTGACTCTGTTCTGTTTTGGAATTCAGTTCAGGTGTAGCGATTTTGACATTCCCTCTATAAGTCATATCTTAGGATAAGTGTCCTTTTCTGTGTGACTTACTTCACTTAGAGTCATCGTCCCTAAATCCACTCATCATGCTGCTACTAGCCTTATGACACTGATTTCATGGCTGAGTGATATTCCATTGTGCATAAGTACCACAACTTGTTTATCCATTTTTCTCTTTCCTGGGATATTTAAGGTGTACCGAAGTGGAGGTTCTTGGAAACAGAGCAGCCCTAAACTTTGGGGTGCCTGTGTCTTGTTGATTTTTAGGTTTCCCGATTTCTACGCCCATGAGTGGAAGTGCCCTATGCTCTCTAAGCTGTGTTTATTACATGTTTCAGGACGCAGCGTACACTTCTCCAGAGTGGCTGTTGGCAATTTCCACCACGCCCATCAGCGTAGCAAGGCTCCCATGTCTCCATGGCCTGTCTTGCATTTCTGGTTTTTACACTTTTATCAGCATGGCCCTTTTGACCGCTGGCAGGCCAGACTTCTTTGTAGCGCCGATTTGCCTTTCCGGCTTGCTTGGTTGGCCAAAAAGGGCGTATGCGTTTTTTCCTGAATATATTCAGGAAAAAACGCATACGCCCTTTTTCGCCAAGGGCATCATTGTCAACGCTTTGCCGCTTTTCATGTGCTTTCAAGGCGAGTCGAATCTACCTCCTGAAATCGGTTTCCTGCAATTCTGCCTTGCTTTCAAATCCTCTTCGTTGCCTTCCCTCAATATATTTGTGGACGAGAGTTATCATTTATAACTCTGCAGGTTTGTGAATTGCAGTGCCCCTGAGCTCCATTTGTCAACTCGCTTTTTTGGGAGCTGGCCGCAAAAGCGCAGGATTGCTTCAGGCCCTATTCTTGTTCTGGGGGGGGTAGGCTGAGCCTGTGGTTCATTCTTCTTCCTGATGGGAAAATAGAGTGACCTGTGCCTGTCCCAAAACCTAGAGCTAGTCTGTCATTGGTTCCCCCTCTTCCCGTTCATCCTCAGGACAAATTGCAACCTGTAAGAAACAGGAGGTTAACGGTGCTGATTCTCCAAGTAGGGAGATTGTTAGTAAAGCGGTTGGAATGGCGAACCCGAGCACAAGGAGAGGAGAAATGAGGTGCGTTTTAGAAACCTTTCCCGATCACACATTGTACCATCTTATGGGTTTCCCATGCATGTTTTCGATGTAGGAAGATGCCCTTGAACCTGGAGATTTGGGACCCATGGCATGGGTACCACGCAGTATTACTTCAAAGGGTCTGCGTTTGCTCGCCCAACCTCACCAATCCTCTGAGCCCCAAGAGCGTCCAGCCTTATGTCTCATCCAGCTGTGGTTCTAGATATGGTCAATCCAGGTTGCATCAGAGCCCCTGAACGGATTTTGTAAAAATTTCACTCTCTTTCACTGTCTTTGTTTTATGGGTTATTTTTTAAGTAATTTATGTTTGTAATGGGGTTTAGCTGCTTTTCACTGCTGTGTTTATGCCGCTTTACACCCTCTTGATTCACTTCCAGAGAGATATCAATACATAGGTTTTAAGATTCTTACTAGTCAGATATATTCTTGTGCGGTGAATAGGTGGTGTTGAGTCCAGTTCACTGAGCAGGGAGTAGGTCTTTTCTACTGCATATTTGGCTTATGGAACGGTATCTGAGCTAATTTCAAACCCTTGTTTTATGCATCACCCCACCTCTCCTTTCCCTTTAAGCAGTCATAGTGTGTTTTCTATACGTGTGACTCTGTTCTGTTTTGTAATTCAGTTCAAGTGTAGCGATTTTTGACAATCCCTCTATAAGTGATATCTTAGGATAAGTGTCTTTTTCTGTGTGACTTATTTCACTTAGAGTCATCGTACCTAAATCCACTCATCATGCTGCTACTAGCCTTATGACATTGATTTCATGGCTGAGTGATATTCCACTGTGCATATGTACCACAACTTCTTTATCCATTTTTCTCCTTCCTGGGCTATTTAAGGTGTACCGAAGTGGAGGTTCTTGTAAACAGAGCAGCGCTACACTTTGGGGTGCCTGTGTCTTGTGGATTTTCAGTTTTCCCAATGTATACACCAATGAGTGGAAGTGCCCTCTGCTCTCTAAGCTGTGTTTATTACATGTTTCAGGACACACCGTACACTTCTCCAGAGTGGCTGTTGGCAATTTACATCCCGCCCATCAGCGTAGCAAGGCTCCCATGTCTCCATGGCCTGTCCTGCATTTCGGGTTTTTACACTTTTTTCAGCATGGCCCTTTTGACCGATGGCAAGCGAGACTTCTTTGTAGTGCTGATTTGTCTTTCTGGCTTGCTTGGTTGGCCAAAAAGGGCGTATGCGTTTTTTCCTGAATATATTCAGGAAAAAACGCATACGCCCTTTTTGGCCAAGGGCATCACTGTCGACGTTTTGCCGCTTTTCATGTGCTTTAAAGGCGAGTCGCATCTACCTCCTGAAATCTGTTTCCGGCAATTTTGCCTTGCTTTCAAATCCTCTTCGTTGCCTTCCCTCAATATATTTGTGGGCGAGAGTTATCATTTATACCTCTGCAGGTTTGTGAATTGCAGTGCCCTTGAGCCCCGTTTGTCAACTCGCTTGTTTGGGAGCTGGCCGCAAAAGCGCAGGATTGCTTCAGGCCCTATTCTGGTTCTGGGGGGGCAGGCTGAGTCTGTGGTTCATTCTTCTTCCTGATGGGAAAATAGAGTGACCTGTGCCTGTCCCAACACCTAGAGCTAGTCTCTCATTGGTTCCCCCTCTTCCCGTTCATCCTCAGGACAAATTGCAACCTGTACGAAACAGGAGGTTAACGGTGCTGATTCTCCAAGTAGGGAGATTGTTAGTAAAGCGGCTGGAATGGCGAAGCCGAGCACAAGGAGAGGAGAAATGAGGTGCGTTTTAGAAACCTTTCCCGATCACACATTGTACCATCCTCTGGGTTTCCCATGCATGTTTTCGATGTAGGAAGATGCCCTTGAACCTGGAGATTTGGGACCCATGGGATGGGTACCACGCAGTATTACTTCAAAGGGTCTGCGTTTGCTCGCCCAACCTCACCAATCCTCTCAGCCCCAAGAGTGTCCAGCCTTATGTCTCATCCAGCTGTGGGTCTAGATATGGTCAATCCAGGTTGCATCAGAGCCCCTGAACGGATTTTGTAAGAATTTCTCTCTCTTTCACTGTCTTTGTTTTATGGGTTATTTTTTAAGTAATTTAAGTTTATAATGGGGTTTAGCTGCTTTTCACTGCTGTGTTGATGCCGCTTTACACCCTCTTGATTCACTTCCAGAGAGATATCAATACATAGGTTTTAAGATTCTTACTAGTCAGATATATTCTTGTGCGGTGAATAGGGGGTGTTGAGTCCAGTTCACTGAGCCTGGAGTAGGTCTTTTCTAGTACATATTTGGCTTATGGAACGGTATCTGAGCTAATTTCAAACGCTTGTTTTATGCATCAACCCACCTGACCTTTCCCGTTAAGCAGCCATAGTGTGTTTTCTAAACGTGTGACTCTGTTCTGTTTTGTAATTCAGTTCAAGGGTAGCGATTTTGACATTCCCTCTATAAGTGATATCTTAGGATAAGTGTCTTTTTCTGTGTGACTTACTTCACTTAGAGTCATCGTCCCTAAATCCACTCATCATGCTGCTACTAGCCTTATGACATTGATTTCATGGCTGAGTGATATTCCATTGTGCATAAGTAGCACAACTTCTTTATCCATTTTTCTCTTTCCTGGGCTATTTAAGGTGTACCGAAGTGGAGGTTCTTGTAAACAGAGCAGCGCTACACTTTGGAGTGCCTGTGTCTTGTGGATTTTCAGTTTTCCCATTGTATACGCCCATGAGTGGAAGTGCCCTATGCTCTCTAAGCTGTGTTTATTACATGTTTCAGGCCACACCGTACACTTCTCTAGAGTGGCTGTTGGCAATTTACATCCCGCCCATCAGCGTAGCAAGGCTCCCATGTGTCCATGGCCTGTCCTGCATTTCGGGTTTTTACACTTTTTTCAGCATGGCCCTTTTGACCGATGGCAAGCGAGACTTCTTTGTAGTGCTGATTTGTCTTTCTGGCTTGCTTGGTTGGCCAAAAAGGGCGTATGCGTTTTTTCCTGAATATATTCAGGAAAAAACGCATACGCCCTTTTTGGCCAAGGGCATCATTGTCGACGTTTTGCCGCTTTTCATGTGCTTTCAAGGCGAGTCGCATCTACCTCCTGAAATCTGTTTCCGGCAATTTTGCCTTGCTTTCAAATCCTCTTCGTTGCTTTCCCTCAATATATATTTGTGGACGAGAGTTATCATTTATAACTCTGCAGGTTTGTGAATTGCAGTGCCCTTGAGCCCCGTTTGTCAACTCGCTTGTTTGGGAGCTGGCCGCAAAAGCGCAGGATTGATTCAGGCCCTATTCTGGTTCTGGGGGGGCAGGCTGAGTCTGTGGTTCATTCTTCTTCCTGATGGGAAAATAGAGTGACCTGTGCCTGTCCCAACACCTAGAGCTAATCTCTCATTGGTTCCCCCTCTTCCCGTTCATCCTCAGGACAAATTGCAACCTGTACGAAACAGGAGGTTAACGGTGCTGTTTCTCCAAGTAGGGAGATTGTTAGTAAAGCGGCTGGAATGGCGAACCCGAGCACAAGGAGAGGAGAAATGAGGTGCGTTTTAGAAACCTTTCCCGATCACACGGTGTACCATCTTCTGGGTTTCCCAGGCATGTTTTCGATGTAGGAAGATGCCCTTGAACCTGGAGATTTGGGACCCATGGCATGGGTACCACGCAGTATTACTTTAAAGGGTCTGCGTTTGCTCACCCAACCTCACCAATCCTCTCAACCCCAAGAGTGTCCAGCCTTATGTCTCATCCAGCTGTGGGTCTAGATATGGTCAATCCAGGTTGCATCAGAGCCCCTGAACGGATTTTGTAAGAATTTCTCTCTCTTTCACTGTCTTTGTTTTATGGGTTTTTTTTTGAAGTAATCTATTTTTATAATGGGGTTTAGCTGCCTTTCCCTGCTGTGTTTATGCCGCTTTACACCCTCTTGATTCACTTCCAGAGAGATATCAATACATAGGTTTTACGACTCTTCCTAGTCAGATATATTCTTGGGCGGTGAATAGGGGGTGTTGAGTCCAGTTCACTGAGCAGGGAGTAGGTCTTGTCTATTACATATTTGGCTTGTGGAACGGTATCTGAGCTAATTTCAAACCCTTGTTTTATGCATCGCCCCACCTCAGCTTTCCCGTTAAGCAGCCATAGTGTGTTTTCTAAATGTGTGACTCTGTTCTGTTTTGGAATTCAGTTCAGGTGTAGCGATTTTGACATTCCCTCTACAAGTGATATCTTAGGATAAGTGTCCTTTTCTGTGTGACTTACTTCACTTAGAGTCATCGTCCCTAAATCCACTCATCATGCTGCTACTAGCCTTATGACACTGATTTATGGCTGAGTGATATTCCATTGTGCATAAGTACCACAACTTCTTTATCCATTTTTCTCTTTCCTGGGATATTTAAGGTGTACCGAAGTGGAGGTTCTTGGAAACAGAGCAGCCCTAAACTTTGGGGTGCCTGTGTCTTGTTGATTTTTAGGTTTCCCGATTTCTACGCCCATGAGTGGAAGTGCCCTATGCTCTCTAAGCTGTGTTTATTCCATGTTTCAGGACGCAGCGTACACTTCTCCAGAGTGGCTGTTGGCAATTTCCACTCCGCCCATCAGCGTAGCAAGGCTCCCATGTGTCCATGGCCTGTCCTGCATTTCGGGTTTTTACACTTTTTTCAGCATGGCCCTTTTGACCGCTGGCAAGCGAGACTTCTTTGTAGCGCCGATTTGCCTTTCCGGCTTGCTTGGTTGGCCAAAAAGGGCGTATGCGTTTTTTCCTGAATATATTCAGGAAAAAACGCATACGCCCTTTTTGGCCAAGGGCATCATTGTCAACGCTTTGCCGCTTTTCATGTGCTTTCAAGGCGAGTCGAATCTACCTCCTGAAATCGGTTTCCTGCAATTCTGCCTTGCTTTCAAATCCTCTTCGTTGCCTTCCCTCAATATATTTGTGGACGAGAGTAATCATTTATAACTCTGCAGGTTTGTGAATTGCAGTGCCCCTGAGCTCCATTTGTCAACTCGCTTTTTTGGGAGCTGGCCGCAAAAGCGCAGGATTGCTTCAGGCCCTATTCTGGTTCCGGGGGGCAGGCTGAGCCTGTGGTTCATTCTTCTTCCTGATGGGAAAATAGAGTGACCTGTGCCTGTCCCAACACCTAGAGCTAGTCTCTCATTGGTTGCCCCTCTTCCCGTTCATCCTCAGGACAAATTGCGACCTGTACAAAACAGGAGGTCAACGGTGCAGATTCTCCACGTAAGGAGATGGTTAGTGAAGCGGCTGGAATGGCGAACCCGAGCACAAGGAGAGGAGAAATGAGGTGCGTTTTAGAAACCTTTCCCGATCACACGGTGTACCATCTTCTGGGTTTCCCATGCATGTTTTCGATGTAGGAAGATGCCCTTGAACCTGGAGATTTGGGACCCATGGCATGGGTACCACGCAGTATTACTTCAAAGGGTCTGCGTTTGCTCGCCCAACCTCACCAATCCTCTGAGCCCCAAGAGTGTCCAGCCTTATGTCTCATCCAGCTGTGGGTCTAGATATGGTCAATCCAGGTTCCATTAGAGCCCCTGAACGGATTTTGTAAGAATTTCTCTCTCTTTCACTGTCTTTGTTTTATGGGTTATTTTTTAAGTAATTTATGTTTATAATGGGGTTTAGCTGCTTTTCACTGCTGTGTTGATGCCGCTTTACACCCTCTTGATTCACTTCCAGAGAGATATCAATACATAGGTTTTAAGATTCTTACTAGTCAGATATATTCTTGTGCGGTGAATAGGGGGTGTTGAGTCCAGTTCACTGAGCCTGGAGTAGGTCTTTTCTAGTACATATTTGGCTTATGGAACGGTATCTGAGCTAATTTCAAACGCTTGTTTTATGCATCAACCCACCTGACCTTTCCCGTTAAGCAGCCATAGTGTGTTTTCTAAACGTGTGACTCTGTTCTGTTTTGTAATTCAGTTCAAGGGTAGCGATTTTGACATTCCCTCTATAAGTGATATCTTAGGATAAGTGTCTTTTTCTGTGTGACTTACTTCACTTAGAGTCATCGTCCCTAAATCCACTCATCATGCTGCTACTAGCCTTATGACATTGATTTCATGGCTGAGTGATATTCCATTGTGCATAAGTAGCACAACTTCTTTATCCATTTTTCTCTTTCCTGGGATATTTAAGGTGTACCGAAGTGGAGGTTCTTGTAAACAGAGCAGCGCTACACTTTGGAGTGCCTGTGTCTTGTGGATTTTCAGTTTTCCCATTGTATGCGCCCATGAGTGGAAGTGCCCTATGCTCTCTAAGCTGTGTTTATTACATGTTTCAGGCCACACCGTACACTTCTCTAGAGTGGCTGTTGGCAATTTACATCCCGCCCATCAGCGTAGCAAGGCTCCCATGTGTCCATGGCCTGTCCTGCATTTCGGGTTTTTACACTTTTTTCAGCATGGCCCTTTTGACCGATGGCAAGCGAGACTTCTTTGTAGTGCTGATTTGTCTTTCTGGCTTGCTTGGTTGGCCAAAAAGGGCGTATGCGTTTTTTCCTGAATATATTCAGGAAAAAACGCATACGCCCTTTTTGGCCAAGGGCATCACTGTCAATGCTTTGCCGCTTTTCATGTGCTTTCAAGGCGAGTCGAATCTACCTCCTGAAATCGGTTTCCTGCAATTCTGCCTTGCTTTCAAATCCTCTTCGTTGCCTTCCCTCAATATATTTGTGGACGAGAGTTATCATTTATAACTGTGCAAGTTTGTGAATTGCAGTGCCCCTGAGCTCCATTTGTCAACTCGCTTTTTTGGGAGCTGGCCGCAAAAGCGCATGATTGCTTCAGGCCCTATTCTGGTTCCGGGGGGCAGGCTGAGCCTGTGGTTCATTCTTCTTCCTGATGGGAAAATAGAGTGGCCTGTGCCTGTCCCAACACCTACAGCTAGTCTCTCATTGGTTCCCCCTCTTCCCGTTCATCCTCGGGACAAATTGCGACCTGTACGAAACAGGAGGTCAACGGTGCTGATTCTCCACGTAGGGAGATTGTTAGTGAAGCGGCTGGAATGGCGAACCCGAGCACAAGGAGAGGAGAAATGAGGTGCGTTTTAGAAACCTTTCCCGATCACACGGTGTACCATCTTCTGGGTTTCCCAGGCATGTTTTCGATGTAGGAAGATGCCCTTGAACCTGGAGATTTGGGACCCATGGCATGGGTACCACGCAGTATTACTTTAAAGGGTCTGCGTTTGCTCACCCAACCTCACCAATCCTCTCAGCCCCAAGAGTGTCCAGCCTTATGTCTCATCCAGCTGTGGGTCTAGATATGGTCAATCCAGGTTGAATCAGAGCCCGTGAACGGATTTTGTAAGAATTTCTCTCTCTTTCACTGTCTTTGTTTTATGGGTTTTTTTTTAAGTAATCTATTTTTATAATGGGGTTTAGCTGCCTTTCCCTGCTGTGTTTATGCCGCTTTACACCCTCTTGATTCACTTCCAGAGAGATATCAATACATAGGTTTTAAGACTCTTCCTAGTCAGATATATTCTTGGGCGGTGAATAGGGGGTGTTGAGTCCAGTTCACTGAGCAGGGAGTAGGTCTTGTCTATTACATATTTGGCTTGTGGAACGGTATCTGAGCTAATTTCAAACCCTTGTTTTATGCATCGCCCCACCTCAGGTTTCCCGTTAAGCAGCCATAGTGTGTTTTCTAAATGTGTGACTCTGTTCTGTTTTGGAATTCAGTTCAGGTGTAGCGATTTTGACATTCCCTCTACAAGTGATAACTTAGGATAAGTGTCCTTTTCTGTGTGACTTACTTCACTTAGAGTCATTGTCCCTAAATCCACTCATCATGCTGCTACTAGCCTTATGACACTGAATACATGGCTGAGTGATATTCCATTGTGCATAAGTACCACAACTTCTTTATCCATTTTTCTCTTTCCTGGGATATTTAAGGTGTACCGAAGTGGAGGTTCTTGGAAACAGAGCAGCCCTAAACTTTGGGGTGCCTGTGTCTTGTTGATTTTTAGGTTTCCCGATTTCTACTCCCATGAGTGGAAGTGCCCTATGCTCTCTAAGCTGTGTTTATTCCATGTTTCAGGACGCAGCGTACACTTCTCCAGAGTGGCTGTTGGCAATTTCCACCCCGCCCATCAGCGTAGCAAGGCTCCCATGTCTCCATGGCCTGTCCTACATTTCTGGTTTTTACACTTTTTTCAGCATGGCCCTTTTGACCGCTGGCAAGCGAGAATATATTCAGGAAAAAACGCATACGCCCTTTTTGGCCAAGGGCATCATTGTCAACGCTTTGCCGCTTTTCATGTGCTTTCAAGGCGAGTCGAATCTACCTCCTGAAATCGGTTTCCTGCAATTCTGCCTTGCTTTCAAATCCTCTTCGTTGCCTTCCCTCAATATATTTGTGGACGAGAGTTATCATTTATAACTCTGCAGGTTTGTGAATTGCAGTGCCCCTGAGATCCATTTGTCAACTCGCTTTTTTGGGAGCTGGCCGCAAAAGCGCAGGATTGCTTCAGGCCCTAGTCTGGTTCCGGGGGGCAGGCTGAGCCTGTGGTTCATTCTTCTTCCTGATGGGAAAATAGAGTGACCTGTGCCTGTCCCAAAACCTAGAGCTAGTCTCTCATTGGTTCCCCCTCTTCCCGTTCATCCTCGGGACAAATTGCGACCTGTACGAAACAGGAGGTCAACGGTGCTGATTCTCCACGTAGGGAGATTGTTAGTGAAGCGGCTGGAATGGCGAACCCGAGCACAAGGAGAGGAGAAATGAGGTGCGTTTTAGAAACCTTTCCCGATCACACGGTGTACCATCTTCTGGGTTTCCCAGGCATGTTTTCGATGTAGGAAGATGCCCTTGAACCTGGAGATTTGGGACCCATGGCATGGGTACCACGCAGTATTACTTTAAAGGGTCTGCATTTGCTCACCCAACCTCACCAATCCTCTCAGCCCCAAGAGTGTCCAGCCTTATGTCTCATCCAGCTGTGGGTCTAGATATGGTCAATCCAGGTTGCATCAGAGCCCCTGAACGGATTTTGTAAGAATTTCTCTCTCTTCCACTGTCTTTGTTTTATGGGTTTTTTTTTTAAGTAATCTATTTTTATAATGGGGTTTAGCTGCCTTTCCCTGCTGTGTTTATGCCGCTTTACACCCTCTTGATTCACTTCCAGAGAGATATCAATACATAGGTTTTAAGACTCTTCCTAGTCAGATATATTCTTGTGCGGTGAATAGGGGGTGTTGAGTCCAGTTCACTGAGCCTGGAGTAGGTCTTTTCTAGTACATATTTGGCTTATGGAACGGTATCTGAGCTAATTTCAAACGCTTGTTTTATGCATCAACCCACCTGACCTTTCCCGTTAAGCAGCCATAGTGTGTTTTCTAAACGTGTGACTCTGTTCTGTTTTGTAATTCAGTTCAAGGGTAGCGATTTTGACATTCCCTCTATAAGTGATATCTTAGGATAAGTGTCTTTTTCTGTGTGACTTACTTCACTTAGAGTCATCGTCCCTAAATCCACTCATCATGCTGCTACTAGCCTTATGACATTGATTTCATGGCTGAGTGATATTCCATTGTGCATAAGTAGCACAACTTCTTTATCCATTTTTCTCTTTCCTGGGCTATTTAAGGTGTACCGAAGTGGAGGTTCTTGTAAACAGAGCAGCGCTACACTTTGGAGTGCCTGTGTCTTGTGGATTTTCAGTTTTCCCATTGTATACGCCCATGAGTGGAAGTGCCCTATGCTCTCTAAGCTGTGTTTATTACATGTTTCAGGCCACACCGTACACTTCTCTAGAGTGGCTGTTGGCAATTTACATCCCGCCCATCAGCGTAGCAAGGCTCCCATGTGTCCATGGCCTGTCCTGCATTTCGGGTTTTTACACTTTTTTCAGCATGGCCCTTTTGACCGATGGCAAGCGAGACTTCTTTGTAGTGCTGATTTGTCTTTCTGGCTTGCTTGGTTGGCCAAAAAGGGCGTATGCGTTTTTTCCTGAATATATTCAGGAAAAAACGCATACGCCCTTTTTGGCCAAGGGCATCATTGTCGACGTTTTGCCGCTTTTCATGTGCTTTAAAGGCGAGTCGCATCTACCTCCTGAAATCTGTTTCTGGCAATTTTGCCTTGCTTTCAAATCCTCTTCGTTGCTTTCCCTCAATATATATTTGTGGACGAGAGTTATCATTTATAACTCTGCAGGTTTGTGAATTGCAGTGCCCTTGAGCCCCGTTTGTCAACTCGCTTGTTTGGGAGCTGGCCGCAAAAGCGCAGGATTGATTCAGGCCCTATTCTGGTTCTGGGGGGGCAGGCTGAGTCTGTGGTTCATTCTTCTTCCTGATGGGAAAATAGAGTGACCTGTGCCTGTCCCAACACCTAGAGCTAATCTCTCATTGGTTCCCCCTCTTCCCGTTCATCCTCAGGACAAATTGCAACCTGTACGAAACAGGAGGTTAACGGTGCTGTTTCTCCAAGTAGGGAGATTGTTAGTAAAGCGGCTGGAATGGCGAACCCGAGCACAAGGAGAGGAGAAATGAGGTGCGTTTTAGAAACCTTTCCCGATCACACGGTGTACCATCTTCTGGGTTTCCCAGGCATGTTTTCGATGTAGGAAGATGCCCTTGAACCTGGAGATTTGGGACCCATGGCATGGGTACCACGCAGTATTACTTTAAAGGGTCTGCGTTTGCTCACCCAACCTCACCAATCCTCTCAACCCCAAGAGTGTCCAGCCTTATGTCTCATCCAGCTGTGGGTCTAGATATGGTCAATCCAGGTTGCATCAGAGCCCCTGAACGGATTTTGTAAGAATTTCTCTCTCTTTCACTGTCTTTGTTTTATGGGTTTTTTTTTTAAGTAATCTATTTTTATAATGGGGTTTAGCTGCCTTTCCCTGCTGTGTTTATGCCGCTTTACACCCTCTTGATTCACTTCCAGAGAGATATCAATACATAGGTTTTACGACTCTTCCTAGTCAGATATATTCTTGGGCGGTGAATAGGGGGTGTTGAGTCCAGTTCACTGAGCAGGGAGTAGGTCTTGTCTATTACATATTTGGCTTGTGGAACGGTATCTGAGCTAATTTCAAACCCTTGTTTTATGCATCGCCCCACCTCAGCTTTCCCGTTAAGCAGCCATAGTGTGTTTTCTAAATGTGTGACTCTGTTCTGTTTTGGAATTCAGTTCAGGTGTAGCGATTTTGACATTCCCTCTACAAGTGATATCTTAGGATAAGTGTCCTTTTCTGTGTGACTTACTTCACTTAGAGTCATCGTCCCTAAATCCACTCATCATGCTGCTACTAGCCTTATGACACTGATTTATGGCTGAGTGATATTCCATTGTGCATAAGTACCACAACTTCTTTATCCATTTTTCTCTTTCCTGGGATATTTAAGGTGTACCGAAGTGGAGGTTCTTGGAAACAGAGCAGCCCTAAACTTTGGGGTGCCTGTGTCTTGTTGATTTTTAGGTTTCCCGATTTCTACGCCCATGAGTGGAAGTGCCCTATGCTCTCTAAGCTGTGTTTATTCCATGTTTCAGGACGCAGCGTACACTTCTCCAGAGTGGCTGTTGGCAATTTCCACTCCGCCCATCAGCGTAGCAAGGCTCCCATGTGTCCATGGCCTGTCCTGCATTTCGGGTTTTTACACTTTTTTCAGCATGGCCCTTTTGACCGCTGGCAAGCCAGACTTCTTTGTAGCGCCGATTTGCCTTTCTGGCTTGCTTGGTTGGCCAAAAAGGGCGTATGCGTTTTTTCCTGAATATATTCAGGAAAAAACGCATACGCCCTTTTTGGCCAAGGGCATCATTGTCAACGCTTTGCCGCTTTTCATGTGCTTTCAAGGCGAGTCGAATCTACCTCCTGAAATCGGTTTCCTGCAATTCTGCCTTGCTTTCAAATCCTCTTCGTTGCCTTCCCTCAATATATTTGTGGACGAGAGTAATCATTTATAACTCTGCAGGTTTGTGAATTGCAGTGCCCCTGAGCTCCATGTGTCAACTCGCTTTTTTGGGAGCTGGCCGCAAAAGCGCAGGATTGCTTCAGGCCCTATTCTGGTTCCGGGGGGCAGGCTGAGCCTGTGGTTCATTCTTCTTCCTGATGGGAAAATAGAGTGACCTGTGCCTGTCCCAACACCTAGAGCTAGTCTCTCATTGGTTCCCCCTCTTCCCGTTCATCCTCAGGACAAATTGCGACCTGTACAAAACAGGAGGTCAACGGTGCAGATTCTCCACGTAGGGAGATGGTTAGTGAAGCGGCTGGAATGTTGAACCCGAGCACAAGGAGAGGAGAAATGAGGTGCGTTTTAGAAACCTTTCCCGATCACACGGTGTACCATCTTCTGGGTTTCCCATGCATGTTTTCGATGTAGGAAGATGCCCTTGAACCTGGAGATTTGGGACCCATGGCATGGGTACCACGCAGTATTACTTCAAAGGGTCTGCGTTTGCTCGCCCAACCTCACCAATCCTCTGAGCCCCAAGAGTGTCCAGCCTTATGTCTCATCCAGCTGTGGGTCTAGATATGGTCAATCCAGGTTCCATTAGAGCCCCTGAACGGATTTTGTAAGAATTTCTCTCTCTTTCACTGTCTTTGTTTTATGGGTTATTTTTTAAGTAATTTATGTTTATAATGGGGTTTAGCTGCTTTTCACTGCTGTGTTGATGCCGCTTTACACCCTCTTGATTCACTTCCAGAGAGATATCAATACATAGGTTTTAAGATTCTTACTAGTCAGATATATTCTTGTGCGGTGAATAGGGGGTGTTGAGTCCAGTTCACTGAGCCTGGAGTAGGTCTTTTCTAGTACATATTTGGCTTATGGAACGGTATCTGAGCTAATTTCAAACGCTTGTTTTATGCATCAACCCACCTGACCTTTCCCGTTAAGCAGCCATAGTGTGTTTTCTAAACGTGTGACTCTGTTCTGTTTTGTAATTCAGTTCAAGGGTAGCGATTTTGACATTCCCTCTATAAGTGATATCTTAGGATAAGTGTCTTTTTCTGTGTGACTTACTTCACTTAGAGTCATCGTCCCTAAATCCACTCATCATGCTGCTACTAGCCTTATGACATTGATTTCATGGCTGAGTGATATTCCATTGTGCATAAGTAGCACAACTTCTTTATCCATTTTTCTCTTTCCTGGGCTATTTAAGGTGTACCGAAGTGGAGGTTCTTGTAAACAGAGCAGCGCTACACTTTGGAGTGCCTGTGTCTTGTGGATTTTCAGTTTTCCCATTGTATGCGCCCATGAGTGGAAGTGCCCTATGCTCTCTAAGCTGTGTTTATTACATGTTTCAGGCCACACCGTACACTTCTCTAGAGTGGCTGTTGGCAATTTACATCCCGCCCATCAGCGTAGCAAGGCTCCCATGTGTCCATGGCCTGTCCTGCATTTCGGGTTTTTACACTTTTTTCAGCATGGCCCTTTTGACCGATGGCAAGCGAGACTTCTTTGTAGTGCTGATTTGTCTTTCTGGCTTGCTTGGTTGGCCAAAAAGGGCGTATGCGTTTTTTCCTGAATATATTCAGGAAAAAACGCATACGCCCTTTTTGGCCAAGGGCATCACTGTTAATGCTTTGCCGCTTTTCATGTGCTTTCAAGGCGAGTCGAATCTACCTCCTGAAATCGGTTTCCTGCAATTCTGCCTTGCTTTCAAATCCTCTTCGTTGCCTTCCCTCAATATATTTGTGGACGAGAGTTATCATTTATAACTGTGCAAGTTTGTGAATTGCAGTGCCCCTGAGCTCCATTTGTCAACTCGCTTTTTTGGGAGCTGGCCGCAAAAGCGCATGATTGCTTCAGGCCCTATTCTGGTTCCGGGGGGCAGGCTGAGCCTGTGGTTCATTCTTCTTCCTGATGGGAAAATAGAGTGGCCTGTGCCTGTCCCAACACCTAGAGCTAGTCTCTCATTGGTTCCCCCTCTTCCCGTTCATCCTCGGGACAAATTGCGACCTGTACGAAACAGGAGGTCAACGGTGCTGATTCTCCACGTAGGGAGATTGTTAGTGAAGCGGCTGGAATGGCGAACCCGAGCACAAGGAGAGGAGAAATGAGGTGCGTTTTAGAAACCTTTCCCGATCACACGGTGTACCATCTTCTGGGTTTCCCAGGCATGTTTTCGATGTAGGAAGATGCCCTTGAACCTGGAGATTTGGGACCCATGGCATGGGTACCACGCAGTATTACTTTAAAGGGTCTGCGTTTGCTCACCCAACCTCACCAATCCTCTCAGCCCCAAGAGTGTCCAGCCTTATGTCTCATCCAGCTGTGGGTCTAGATATGGTCAATCCAGGTTGAATCAGAGCCCGTGAACGGATTTTGTAAGAATTTCTCTCTCTTTCACTGTCTTTGTTTTATGGGTTTTTTTTTAAGTAATCTATTTTTATAATGGGGTTTAGCTGCCTTTCCCTGCTGTGTTTATGCCGCTTTACACCCTCTTGATTCACTTCCAGAGAGATATCAATACATAGGTTTTAAGACTCTTCCTAGTCAGATATATTCTTGGGCGGTGAATAGGGGGTGTTGAGTCCAGTTCACTGAGCAGGGAGTAGGTCTTGTCTATTACATATTTGGCTTGTGGAACGGTATCTGAGCTAATTTCAAACCCTTGTTTTATGCATCGCCCCACCTCAGCTTTCCCGTTAAGCAGCCATAGTGTGTTTTCTAAATGTGTGACTCTGTTCTGTTTTGGAATTCAGTTCAGGTGTAGCGATTTTGACATTCCCTCTACAAGTGATAACTTAGGATAAGTGTCCTTTTCTGTGTGACTTACTTCACTTAGAGTCATTGTCCCTAAATCCACTCATCATGCTGCTACTAGCCTTATGACACTGAATACATGGCTGAGTGATATTCCATTGTGCATAAGTACCACAACTTCTTTATCCATTTTTCTCTTTCCTGGGATATTTAAGGTGTACCGAAGTGGAGGTTCTTGGAAACAGAGCAGCCCTAAACTTTGGGGTGCCTGTGTCTTGTTGATTTTTAGGTTTCCCGATTTCTACTCCCATGAGTGGAAGTGCCCTATGCTCTCTAAGCTGTGTTTATTCCATGTTTCAGGACGCAGCGTACACTTCTCCAGAGTGGCTGTTGGCAATTTCCACCCCGCCCATCAGCGTAGCAAGGCTCCCATGTCTCCATGGCCTGTCCTACATTTCTGGTTTTTACACTTTTTTCAGCATGGCCCTTTTGACCGCTGGCAAGCGAGAATATATTCAGGAAAAAACGCATACGCCCTTTTTGGCCAAGGGCATCATTGTCAACGCTTTGCCGCTTTTCATGTGCTTTCAAGGCGAGTCGAATCTACCTCCTGAAATCGGTTTCCTGCAATTCTGCCTTGCTTTCAAATCCTCTTCGTTGCCTTCCCTCAATATATTTGTGGACGAGAGTTATCATTTATAACTCTGCAGGTTTGTGAATTGCAGTGCCCCTGAGCTCCATTTGTCAACTCGCTTTTTTGGGAGCTGGCCGCAAAAGCGCAGGATTGCTTCAGGCCCTAGTCTGGTTCCGGGGGGCAGGCTGAGCCTGTGGTTCATTCTTCTTCCTGATGGGAAAATAGAGTGACCTGTGCCTGTCCCAAAACCTAGAGCTAGTCTCTCATTGGTTCCCCCTCTTCCCGTTCATCCTCGGGACAAATTGCGACCTGTACGAAACAGGAGGTCAACGGTGCTGATTCTCCACGTAGGGAGATTGTTAGTGAAGCGGCTGGAATGGCGAACCCGAGCACAAGGAGAGGAGAAATGAGGTGCGTTTTAGAAACCTTTCCCGATCACACGGTGTACCATCTTCTGGGTTTCCCAGGCATGTTTTCGATGTAGGAAGATGCCCTTGAACCTGGAGATTTGGGACCCATGGCATGGGTACCACGCAGTATTACTTTAAAGGGTCTGCGTTTGCTCACCCAACCTCACCAATCCTCTCAGCCCCAAGAGTGTCCAGCCTTATGTCTCATCCAGCTGTGGGTCTAGATATGGTCAATCCAGGTTGGATCAGAGCCCCTGAACGGATTTTGTAAGAATTTCTCTCTCTTCCACTGTCTTTGTTTTATGGGTTTTTTTTTTAAGTAATCTATTTTTATAATGGGGTTTAGCTGCCTTTCCCTGCTGTGTTTATGCCGCTTTACACCCTCTTGATTCACTTCCAGAGAGATATCAATACATAGGTTTTAAGACTCTTCCTAGTCAGATATATTCTTGTGCGGTGAATAGGGGGTGTTGAGTCCAGTTCACTGAGCCTGGAGTAGGTCTTTTCTAGTACATATTTGGCTTATGGAACGGTATCTGAGCTAATTTCAAACGCTTGTTTTATGCATCAACCCACCTGACCTTTCCCGTTAAGCAGCCATAGTGTGTTTTCTAAACGTGTGACTCTGTTCTGTTTTGTAATTCAGTTCAAGGGTAGCGATTTTGACATTCCCTCTATAAGTGATATCTTAGGATAAGTGTCTTTTTCTGTGTGACTTACTTCACTTAGAGTCATCGTCCCTAAATCCACTCATCATGCTGCTACTAGCCTTATGACATTGATTTCATGGCTGAGTGATATTCCATTGTGCATAAGTAGCACAACTTCTTTATCCATTTTTCTCTTTCCTGGGCTATTTAAGGTGTACCGAAGTGGAGGTTCTTGTAAACAGAGCAGCGCTACACTTTGGAGTGCCTGTGTCTTGTGGATTTTCAGTTTTCCCATTGTATACGCCCATGAGTGGAAGTGCCCTATGCTCTCTAAGCTGTGTTTATTACATGTTTCAGGCCACACCGTACACTTCTCTAGAGTGGCTGTTGGCAATTTACATCCCGCCCATCAGCGTAGCAAGGCTCCCATGTGTCCATGGCCTGTCCTGCATTTCGGGTTTTTACACTTTTTTCAGCATGGCCCTTTGACCGATGGCAAGCGAGACTTCTTTGTAGTGCTGATTTGTCTTTCTGGCTTGCTTGGTTGGCCAAAAAGGGCGTATGCGTTTTTTCCTGAATATATTCAGGAAAAAACGCATACGCCCTTTTTGGCCAAGGGCATCATTGTCGACGTTTTGCCGCTTTTCATGTGCTTTAAAGGCGAGTCGCATCTACCTCCTGAAATCTGTTTCTGGCAATTTTGCCTTGCTTTCAAATCCTCTTCGTTGCTTTCCCTCAATATATATTTGTGGACGAGAGTTATCATTTATAACTCTGCAGGTTTGTGAATTGCAGTGCCCTTGAGCCCCGTTTGTCAACTCGCTTGTTTGGGAGCTGGCCGCAAAAGCGCAGGATTGATTCAGGCCCTATTCTGGTTCTGGGGGGGCAGGCTGAGTCTGTGGTTCATTCTTCTTCCTGATGGGAAAATAGAGTGACCTGTGCCTGTCCCAACACCTAGAGCTAATCTCTCATTGGTTCCCCCTCTTCCCGTTCATCCTCAGGACAAATTGCAACCTGTACGAAACAGGAGGTTAACGGTGCTGTTTCTCCAAGTAGGGAGATTGTTAGTAAAGCGGCTGGAATGGCGAACCCGAGCACAAGGAGAGGAGAAATGAGGTGCGTTTTAGAAACCTTTCCCGATCACACGGTGTACCATCTTCTGGGTTTCCCAGGCATGTTTTCGATGTAGGAAGATGCCCTTGAACCTGGAGATTTGGGACCCATGGCATGGGTACCACGCAGTATTACTTTAAAGGGTCTGCGTTTGCTCACCCAACCTCACCAATCCTCTCAACCCCAAGAGTGTCCAGCCTTATGTCTCATCCAGCTGTGGGTCTAGATATGGTCAATCCAGGTTGCATCAGAGCCCCTGAACGGATTTTGTAAGAATTTCTCTCTCTTTCACTGTCTTTGTTTTATGGGTTTTTTTTTGAAGTAATCTATTTTTATAATGGGGTTTAGCTGCCTTTCCCTGCTGTGTTTATGCCGCTTTACACCCTCTTGATTCACTTCCAGAGAGATATCAATACATAGGTTTTACGACTCTTCCTAGTCAGATATATTCTTGGGCGGTGAATAGGGGGTGTTGAGTCCAGTTCACTGAGCAGGGAGTAGGTCTTGTCTATTACATATTTGGCTTGTGGAACGGTATCTGAGCTAATTTCAAACCCTTGTTTTATGCATCGCCCCACCTCAGCTTTCCCGTTAAGCAGCCATAGTGTGTTTTCTAAATGTGTGACTCTGTTCTGTTTTGGAATTCAGTTCAGGTGTAGCGATTTTGACATTCCCTCTACAAGTGATATCTTAGGATAAGTGTCCTTTTCTGTGTGACTTACTTCACTTAGAGTCATCGTCCCTAAATCCACTCATCATGCTGCTACTAGCCTTATGACACTGATTTATGGCTGAGTGATATTCCATTGTGCATAAGTACCACAACTTCTTTATCCATTTTTCTCTTTCCTGGGATATTTAAGGTGTACCGAAGTGGAGGTTCTTGGAAACAGAGCAGCCCTAAACTTTGGGGTGCCTGTGTCTTGTTGATTTTTAGGTTTCCCGATTTCTACGCCCATGAGTGGAAGTGCCCTATGCTCTCTAAGCTGTGTTTATTCCATGTTTCAGGACGCAGCGTACACTTCTCCAGAGTGGCTGTTGGCAATTTCCACTCCGCCCATCAGCGTAGCAAGGCTCCCATGTGTCCATGGCCTGTCCTGCATTTCGGGTTTTTACACTTTTTTCAGCATGGCCCTTTTGACCGCTGGCAAGCCAGACTTCTTTGTAGCGCCGATTTGCCTTTCTGGCTTGCTTGGTTGGCCAAAAAGGGCGTATGCGTTTTTTCCTGAATATATTCAGGAAAAAACGCATACGCCCTTTTTGGCCAAGGGCATCATTGTCAACGCTTTGCCGCTTTTCATGTGCTTTCAAGGCGAGTCGAATCTACCTCCTGAAATCGGTTTCCTGCAATTCTGCCTTGCTTTCAAATCCTCTTCGTTGCCTTCCCTCAATATATTTGTGGACGAGAGTAATCATTTATAACTCTGCAGGTTTGTGAATTGCAGTGCCCCTGAGCTCCATGTGTCAACTCGCTTTTTTGGGAGCTGGCCGCAAAAGCGCAGGATTGCTTCAGGCCCTATTCTGGTTCCGGGGGGCAGGCTGAGCCTGTGGTTCATTCTTCTTCCTGATGGGAAAATAGAGTGACCTGTGCCTGTCCCAACACCTAGAGCTAGTCTCTCATTGGTTCCCCCTCTTCCCGTTCATCCTCAGGACAAATTGCGACCTGTACAAAACAGGAGGTCAACGGTGCAGATTCTCCACGTAGGGAGATGGTTAGTGAAGCGGCTGGAATGTCGAACCCGAGCACAAGGAGAGGAGAAATGAGGTGCGTTTTAGAAACCTTTCCCGATCACACGGTGTACCATCTTCTGGGTTTCCCATGCATGTTTTCGATGTAGGAAGATGCCCTTGAACCTGGAGATTTGGGACCCATGGCATGGGTACCACGCAGTATTACTTCAAAGGGTCTGCGTTTGCTCGCCCAACCTCACCAATCCTCTGAGCCCCAAGAGTGTCCAGCCTTATGTCTCATCCAGCTGTGGGTCTAGATATGGTCAATCCAGGTTCCATTAGAGCCCCTGAACGGATTTTGTAAGAATTTCTCTCTCTTTCACTGTCTTTGTTTTATGGGTTATTTTTTAAGTAATTTATGTTTATAATGGGGTTTAGCTGCTTTTCACTGCTGTGTTGATGCCGCTTTACACCCTCTTGATTCACTTCCAGAGAGATATCAATACATAGGTTTTAAGATTCTTACTAGTCAGATATATTCTTGTGCGGTGAATAGGGGGTGTTGAGTCCAGTTCACTGAGCCTGGAGTAGGTCTTTTCTAGTACATATTTGGCTTATGGAACGGTATCTGAGCTAATTTCAAACGCTTGTTTTATGCATCAACCCACCTGACCTTTCCCGTTAAGCAGCCATAGTGTGTTTTCTAAACGTGTGACTCTGTTCTGTTTTGTAATTCAGTTCAAGGGTAGCGATTTTGACATTCCCTCTATAAGTGATATCTTAGGATAAGTGTCTTTTTCTGTGTGACTTACTTCACTTAGAGTCATCGTCCCTAAATCCACTCATCATGCTGCTACTAGCCTTATGACATTGATTTCATGGCTGAGTGATATTCCATTGTGCATAAGTAGCACAACTTCTTTATCCATTTTTCTCTTTCCTGGGCTATTTAAGGTGTACCGAAGTGGAGGTTCTTGTAAACAGAGCAGCGCTACACTTTGGAGTGCCTGTGTCTTGTGGATTTTCAGTTTTCCCATTGTATACGCCCATGAGTGGAAGTGCCCTATGCTCTCTAAGCTGTGTTTATTACATGTTTCAGGCCACACCGTACACTTCTCTAGAGTGGCTGTTGGCAATTTACATCCCGCCCATCAGCGTAGCAAGGCTCCCATGTGTCCATGGCCTGTCCTGCATTTCGGGTTTTTACACTTTTTTCAGCATGGCCCTTTTGACCGATGGCAAGCGAGACTTCTTTGTAGCGCCGATTTGCCTTTCCGGCTTGCTTGGTTGGCCAAAAAGGGCGTATGCGTTTTTTCCTGAATAGGAAAAAACGCATACGCCCTTTTTGGCCAAGGGCATCATTGTCAACGCTTTGCCGCTTTTCATGTGCTTTCAAGGCGAGTCGAATCTACCTCCTGAAATCGGTTTCCTGCAATTCTGCCTTGCTTTCAAATCCTCTTCGTTGCCTTCCCTCAATATATTTGTGGACGAGAGTTATCATTTATAACTCTGCAGGTTTGTGAATTGCAGTGCCCCTGAGCTCCATTTGTCAACTCGCTTTTTTGGGAGGTGGCCGCAAAAGCGCAGGATTGCTTCAGGCCCTAGTCTGGTTCCGGGGGGCAGGCTGAGCCTGTGGTTCATTCTTCTTCCTGATGGGAAAATAGAGTGACCTGTGCCTGTCCCAACACCTAGAGCTAGTCTCTCATTGGTTCCCCCTCTTCCCGTTCATCCTCGGGACAAATTGCGACCTGTACGAAACAGGAGGTCAACGGTGCTGATTCTCCACGTAGGGAGATGGTTAGTGAAGCGGCTGGAATGGCGAACCCGAGCACAAGGAGAGGAGAAATGAGGTGCGTTTTAGAAACCTTTCCCGATCACACGGTGTACCATCTTCTGGGTTTCCCAGGCATGTTTTCGATGTAGGAAGATGCCCTTGAACCTGGAGATTTGGGACCCATGGCATGGGTACCACGCAGTATTACTTTAAAGGGTCTGCGTTTGCTCACCCAACCTCACCAATCCTCTCAGCCCCAAGAGTGTCCAGCCTTATGTCTCATCCAGCTGTGGGTCTAGATATGGTCAATCCAGGTTGCATCAGAGCCCCTGAACGGATTTTGTAAGAATTTCTCTCTCTTTCACTGTCTTTGTTTTATGGGTTTTTTTTAAGTAATCTATTTTTATAATGGGGTTTAGCTGCCTTTCCCTGCTGTGTTTATGCCGCTTTACACCCTCTTGATTCACTTCCAGAGAGATATCAATACATAGGTTTTAAGACTCTTCGTAGTCAGATATATTCTTGGGCGGTGAATAGGGGGTGTTGAGTCCAGTTCACTGAGCAGGGAGTAGGTCTTGTCTGTTACATATTTGGCTTGTGGAACGGTATCTGAGCTAATTTCAAACCCTTGTTTTATGCATCGCCCCACCTCAGCTTTCCCGTTAAGCAGCCATAGTGTGTTTTCTAAATGTGTGACTCTGTTGTGTTTTGGAATTCAGTTCAGGTGTAGCGATTTTGACATTCCCTCTACAAGTGATAACTTAGGATAAGTGTCCTTTTCTGTGTGACTTACTTCACTTAGAGTCATCGTCCCTAAATCCACTCATCATGCTGCTACTAGCCTTATGACACTGATTTATGGCTGAGTGATATTCCATTGTGCATAAGTACCACAACTTCTTTATCCATTTTTCTCTTTCCTGGGATATTTAAGGTGTACCGAAGTGGAGGTTCTTGGAAACAGAGCAGCCCTAAACTTTGGGGTGCCTGTGTCTTGTTGATTTTTAGGTTTCCCGATTTCTACGCCCATGAGTGGAAGTGCCCTATGCTCTCTAAGCTGTGTTTATTCCATGTTTCAGGACGCAGCGTACACTTCTCCAGAGTGGCTGTTGGCAATTTCCACTCCGCCCATCAGCGTAGCAAGGCTCCCATGTGTCCATGGCCTGTCCTGCATTTCGGGTTTTTACACTTTTTTCAGCATGGCCCTTTTGACCGCTGGCAAGCGAGACTTCTTTGTAGCGCCGATTTGCCTTTCCGGCTTGCTTGGTTGGCCAAAAAGGGCGTATGCGTTTTTTCCTGAATATATTCAGGAAAAAACGCATACGCCCTTTTTGGCCAAGGGCATCATTGTCAACGCTTTGCCGCTTTTCATGTGCTTTCAAGGCGAGTCGAATCTACCTCCTGAAATCGGTTTCCTGCAATTCTGCCTTGCTTTCAAATCCTCTTCGTTGCCTTCCCTCAATATATTTGTGGACGAGAGTAATCATTTATAACTCTGCAGGTTTGTGAATTGCAGTGCCCCTGAGCTCCATTTGTCAACTCGCTTTTTTGGGAGCTGGCCGCAAAAGCGCAGGATTGCTTCAGGCCCTATTCTGGTTCCGGGGGGCAGGCTGAGCCTGTGGTTCATTCTTCTTCCTGATGGGAAAATAGAGTGACCTGTGCCTGTCCCAACACCTAGAGCTAGTCTCTCATTGGTTCCCCCTCTTCCCGTTCATCCTCAGGACAAATTGCGACCTGTACAAAACAGGAGGTCAACGGTGCAGATTCTCCACGTAGGGAGATGGTTAGTGAAGCGGCTGGAATGGCGAACCCGAGCACAAGGAGAGGAGAAATGAGGTGCGTTTTAGAAACCTTTCCCGATCACACGGTGTACCATCTTCTGGGTTTCCCATGCATGTTTTCGATGTAGGAAGATGCCCTTGAACCTGGAGATTTGGGACCCATGGCATGGGTACCACGCAGTATTACTTCAAAGGGTCTGCGTTTGCTCGCCCAACCTCACCAATCCTCTGAGCCCCAAGAGTGTCCAGCCTTATGTCTCATCCAGCTGTGGGTCTAGATATGGTCAATCCAGGTTGCATCAGAGCCCCTGAACGGATTTTGTAAGAATTTCTCTCTCTTTCACTGTCTTTGTTTTATGGGTTATTTTTTAAGTAATTTATGTTTATAATGGGGTTTAGCTGCTTTTCACTGCTGTGTTGATGCCGCTTTACACCCTCTTGATTCACTTCCAGAGAGATATCAATACATATGTTTTAAGATTCTTACTAGTCAGATATATTCTTGGGCGGTGAATAGGGGGTGTTGAGTCCAGTTCACTGAGCCTGGAGTAGGTCTTTTCTAGTACATATTTGGCTTATGGAACGGTATCTGAGCTAATTTCAAACGCTTGTTTTATGCATCAACCCACCTGACCTTTCCCGTTAAGCAGCCATAGTGTGTTTTCTAAACGTGTGACTCTGTTCTGTTTTGTAATTCAGTTCAAGGGTAGCGATTTTGACATTCCCTCTATAAGTGATATCTTAGGATAAGTGTCTTTTTCTGTGTGACTTACTTCACTTAGAGTCATCGTCCCTAAATCCACTCATCATGCTGCTACTAGCCTTATGACATTGATTTCATGGCTGAGTGATATTCCATTGTGCATAAGTAGCACAACTTCTTTATCCATTTTTCTCTTTCCTGGGCTATTTAAGGTGTACCGAAGTGGAGGTTCTTGTAAACAGAGCAGCGCTACACTTTGGAGTGCCTGTGTCTTGTGGATTTTCAGTTTTCCCATTGTATACGCCCATGAGTGGAAGTGCCCTATGCTCTCTAAGCTGTGTTTATTACATGTTTCAGGCCACACCGTACACTTCTCTAGAGTGGCTGTTGGCAATTTACATCCCGCCCATCAGCGTAGCAAGGCTCCCATGTGTCCATGGCCTGTCCTGCATTTCGGGTTTTTACACTTTTTTCAGCATGGCCCTTTTGACCGATGGCAAGCGAGACTTCTTTGTAGCGCCGATTTGCCTTTCCGGCTTGCTTGGTTGGCCAAAAAGGGCGTATGCGTTTTTTCCTGAATAGGAAAAAACGCATACGCCCTTTTTGGCCAAGGGCATCATTGTCAACGCTTTGCCGCTTTTCATGTGCTTTCAAGGCGAGTCGAATCTACCTCCTGAAATCGGTTTCCTGCAATTCTGCCTTGCTTTCAAATCCTCTTCGTTGCCTTCCCTCAATATATTTGTGGACGAGAGTTATCATTTATAACTCTGCAGGTTTGTGAATTGCAGTGCCCCTGAGCTCCATTTGTCAACTCGCTTTTTTGGGAGGTGGCCGCAAAAGCGCAGGATTGCTTCAGGCCCTAGTCTGGTTCCGGGGGACAGGCTGAGCCTGTGGTTCATTCTTCTTCCTGATGGGAAAATAGAGTGACCTGTGCCTGTCCCAACACCTAGAGCTAGTCTCTCATTGGTTCCCCCTCTTCCCGTTCATCCTCGGGACAAATTGCGACCTGTACGAAACAGGAGGTCAACGGTGCTGATTCTCCACGTAGGGAGATGGTTAGTGAAGCGGCTGGAATGGCGAACCCGAGCACAAGGAGAGGAGAAATGAGGTGCGTTTTAGAAACCTTTCCCGATCACACGGTGTACCATCTTCTGGGTTTCCCAGGCATGTTTTCGATGTAGGAAGATGCCCTTGAACCTGGAGATTTGGGACCCATGGCATGGGTACCACGCAGTATTACTTTAAAGGGTCTGCGTTTGCTCACCCAACCTCACCAATCCTCTCAGCCCCAAGAGTGTCCAGCCTTATGTCTCATCCAGCTGTGGGTCTAGATATGGTCAATCCAGGTTGCATCAGAGCCCCTGAACGGATTTTGTAAGAATTTCTCTCTCTTTCACTGTCTTTGTTTTATGGGTTTTTTTTAAGTAATCTATTTTTATAATGGGGTTTAGCTGCCTTTCCCTGCTGTGTTTATGCCGCTTTACACCCTCTTGATTCACTTCCAGAGAGATATCAATACATAGGTTTTAAGACTCTTCGTAGTCAGATATATTCTTGGGCGGTGAATAGGGGGTGTTGAGTCCAGTTCACTGAGCAGGGAGTAGGTCTTGTCTGTTACATATTTGGCTTGTGGAACGGTATCTGAGCTAATTTCAAACCCTTGTTTTATGCATCGCCCCACCTCAGCTTTCCCGTTAAGCAGCCATAGTGTGTTTTCTAAATGTGTGACTCTGTTCTGTTTTGGAATTCAGTTCAGGTGTAGCGATTTTGACATTCCCTCTACAAGTGATAACTTAGGATAAGTGTCCTTTTCTGTGTGACTTACTTCACTTAGAGTCATTGTCCCTAAATCCACTCATGATGCTGCTACTAGCCTTATGACACTGAATACATGGCTGAGTGATATTCCATTGTGCATAAGTACCACAACTTCTTTATCCATTTTTCTCTTTCCTGGGATATTTAAGGTGTACCGAAGTGGAGGTTCTTGGAAACAGAGCAGCCCTAAACTTTGGGGTGCCTGTGTCTTGTTGATTTTTAGGTTTCCCGATTTCTACTCCCATGAGTGGAAGTGCCCTATGCTCTCTAAGCTGTGTTTATTCCATGTTTCAGGACGCAGCGTACACTTCTCCAGAGTGGCTGTTGGCAATTTCCACCCCGCCCATCAGCGTAGCAAGGCTCCCATGTCTCCATGGCCTGTCCTACATTTCTGGTTTTTACACTTTTTTCAGCATGGCCCTTTTGACCGCTGGCAAGCGAGAATATATTCAGGAAAAAACGCATACGCCCTTTTTGGCCAAGGGCATCATTGTCAACGCTTTGCCGCTTTTCATGTGCTTTCAAGGCGAGTCGAATCTACCTCCTGAAATCGGTTTCCTGCAATTCTGCCTTGCTTTCAAATCCTCTTCGTTGCCTTCCCTCAATATATTTGTGGACGAGAGTTATCATTTATAACTCTGCAGGTTTGTGAATTGCAGTGCCCCTGAGCTCCATTTGTCAACTCGCTTTTTTGGGAGGTGGCCGCAAAAGCGCAGGATTGCTTCAGGCCCTAGTCTGGTTCCGGGGGGCAGGCTGAGCCTGTGGTTCATTCTTCTTCCTGATGGGAAAATAGAGTGACCTGTGCCTGTCCCAACACCTAGAGCTAGTCTCTCATTGGTTCCCCCTCTTCCCGTTCATCCTCGGGACAAATTGCGACCTGTACGAAACAGGAGGTCAACGGTGCTGATTCTCCACGTAGGGAGATGGTTAGTGAAGCGGCTGGAATGGCGAACCCGAGCACAAGGAGAGGAGAAATGAGGTGCGTTTTAGAAACCTTTCCCGATCACACGGTGTACCATCTTCTGGGTTTCCCAGGCATGTTTTCGATGTAGGAAGATGCCCTTGAACCTGGAGATTTGGGACCCATGGCATGGGTACCACGCAGTATTACTTTAAAGGGTCTGCGTTTGCTCACCCAACCTCACCAATCCTCTCAGCCCCAAGAGTGTCCAGCCTTATGTCTCATCCAGCTGTGGGTCTAGATATGGTCAATCCAGGTTGCATCAGAGCCCCTGAACGGATTTTGTAAGAATTTCTCTCTCTTTCACTGTCTTTGTTTTATGGGTTTTTTTTAAGTAATCTATTTTTATAATGGGGTTTAGCTGCCTTTCCCTGCTGTGTTTATGCCGCTTTACACCCTCTTGATTCACTTCCAGAGAGATATCAATACATAGGTTTTAAGACTCTTCGTAGTCAGATATATTCTTGGGCGGTGAATAGGGGGTGTTGAGTCCAGTTCACTGAGCAGGGAGTAGGTCTTGTCTGTTACATATTTGGCTTGTGGAACGGTATCTGAGCTAATTTCAAACCCTTGTTTTATGCATCGCCCCACCTCAGCTTTCCCGTTAAGCAGCCATAGTGTGTTTTCTAAATGTGTGACTCTGTTCTGTTTTGGAATTCAGTTCAGGTGTAGCGATTTTGACATTCCCTTTACAATTGATAACTTAGGATAAGTTTCCTTTTCTGTGTGACTTACTTCACTTAGAGTCATCGTCCCTAAATCCACTCATCATGCTGCTACTAGCCTTATGACACTGATTTCATGGCTGTGTGATATTCCATTGTGCATAAGTACCACAACTTCTTTATCCATTTTTCTCTTTCCTGGGATATTTAAGGTGTACCGAAGTGGAGGTTCTTGGAAACAGAGCAGCCCTAAACTTTGGGGTGCCTGTGTCTTGTTGATTTTTAGGTTTCCCGATTTCTACGCCCATGAGTGGAAGTGCCCTATGCTCTCTAAGCTGTGTTTATTACATGTTTCAGGACGCAGCGTACACTTCTCCAGAGTGGCTGTTGGCAATTTCCACCCCGCCCATCAGCGTAGCAAGGCTCCCATGTCTCCATGGCCTGTCCTGCATTTCTGGTTTTTACACTTTTATCAGCATGGCCCTTTTGACCGCTGGCAAGCCAGACTTCTTTGTAGCGCCGATTTGCCTTTCCGGCTTGCTTGGTTGGCCAAAAAGGGCGTATGCGTTTTTTCCTGAATATATTCAGGAAAAAACGCATACGCCCTTTTTGGCCAAGGGCATCATTGTCAACGCTTTGCCGCTTTTCATGTGCTTTCAAGGCGAGTGGAATCTACCTCCTGAAATCGGTTTCCTGCAATTCTGCCTTGCTTTCAAATCCTCTTCGTTGCCTTCCCTCAATATATTTGTGGACGAGAGTTATCATTTATAACTCTGCAGGTTTGTGAATTGCAGTGCCCCTGAGCTCCATTTTTCAACTCGCTTTTTTGGGAGCTGGCCGCAAAAGCACAGGATTGCTTCAGGCCCTATTCTTGTTCCGGGGGGCAGGCTGAGCCTGTGGTTCATTCTTCTTCCTGATGGGAAAATAGAGTGACCTGTGCCTGTCCCAACACCTAGAGCTAGTCTCTCATTGGTTCCCCCTCTTCCCGTTCATCCTCAAGACAAATTGCGACCTGTACGAAACAGGAGGTCAACGGTGCTGATTCTCCACGTAGGGAGATTGTGAGTGAAGAGACTGGAATGGCGAACCCGAGCACAAGGAGAGGAGAAATGAGGTGCGTTTTAGAAACCTTTCCCGATCACACGGTGTACCATCTTCTGGGTTTCCCAGGCATGTTTTCGATGTAGGAAGATGCCCTTGAACCTGGAGATTTGGGATCCATGGCATGGGTACCACGCAGTATTACTTTAAAGGGTCTGCGTTTGCTCACCCAACCTCACCAATCTTCTCAGCCCCAAGAATGTCCAGCCTTATGTTAAATCCAGCTGTGGGTCTAGATATGGTCAATCCAGGTTGCATCAGAGCCCCTGAACGGATTTTGTAAGAATTTCTCTGACTTTCACTGTCTTTGTTTTATGGGGTTTTTTTTAAATAGTCTATTTTTATAATGGGGTTTAGCAGCTTTTCCGTGCTGTGTTTATGCCGCTTTACACCCTCTTGATTCACTTCCAGAGAGATATCAATACATAGGTTTTAAGACTCTTCCTAGTCAGATATATTCTTGGGCAGTGAAAAGGGGGTGTTGAGTCCAGTTCACTGAGCAGGGAGTAGGTCTTGTCTGTTACATATTTGGCTTGTGGAACGGTATCTGAGCTAATTTCAAACCCTTGTTTTATGCATCGCCCCACCTCAGCTTTCCCGTTAAGCAGCCATAGTGTGTTTTCTAAATGTGTGACTCTGTTCTGTTTTGGAATTCAGTTCAGGTGTAGCGCTTTTGACATTCCCTCTACAAGTGATAACTTAGGATAAGTGTCCTTTTCTGTGTGACTTACTTCACTTAGAGTCATCGTCCCTAAATCCACTCATCATGCTGCTACTAGCCTTATGACACTGATTTCATGGCTGAGTGATATTCCATTGTGCATAAGTACCACAACTTCTTTATCCATTTTTCTCTTTCCTGGGATATTTAAGGTGTACCGAAGTGGAGGTTCTTGGAAACAGAGCAGCCCTAAACTTTGGGGTGCCTGTGTCTTGTTGATTTTTAGGTTTCCCGATTTCTACTCCCATGAGTGGAAGTGCCCTATGCTCTCTAAGCTGTGTTTATTCCATGTTTCAGGACGCAGCGTACACTTCTCCAGAGTGGCTGTTGGCAATTTCCACCCCGCCCATCAGCGTAGCAAGGCTCCCATGTCTCTAAGGCCTGTCCTGCATGTCTGGTTTTTACACTTTTTTCAGCATGGCCTTGTTGACCGCTGGCAAGCGAGACTTCTTTGTAGCGCCGATTTGCCTTTCCGGCTTGCTTGGTTGGCCAAAAAGGGCGTATGCGTTTTTTCCTGAATAGGAAAAAACGCATACGCCCTTTTTGGCCAAGGGCATCATTGTCAACGCTTTGCCGCTTTTCATGTGCTTTCAAGGCGAGTCGAATCTACCTCCTGAAATCGGTTTCCTGCAATTCTGCCTTGCTTTCAAATCCTCTTCGTTGCCTTCCCTCAATATATTTGTGGACGAGAGTTATCATTTATAACTCTGCAGGTTTGTGAATTGCAGTGCCCCTGAGCTCCATTTGTCAACTCGCTTTTTTGGGAGGTGGCCGCAAAAGCGCAGGATTGCTTCAGGCCCTAGTCTGGTTCCGGGGGGCAGGCTGAGCCTGTGGTTCATTCTTCTTCCTGATGGGAAAATAGAGTGACCTGTGCCTGTCCCAACACCTAGAGCTAGTCTCTCATTGGTTCCCCCTCTTCCCGTTCATCCTCGGGACAAATTGCGACCTGTACGAAACAGGAGGTCAACGGTGCTGATTCTCCACGTAGGGAGATGGTTAGTGAAGCGGCTGGAATGGCGAACCCGAGCACAAGGAGAGGAGAAATGAGGTGCGTTTTAGAAACCTTTCCCGATCACACGGTGTACCATCTTCTGGGTTTCCCAGGCATGTTTTCGATGTAGGAAGATGCCCTTGAACCTGGAGATTTGGGACCCATGGCATGGGTACCACGCAGTATTACTTTAAAGGGTCTGCGTTTGCTCACCCAACCTCACCAATCCTCTCAGCCCCAAGAGTGTCCAGCCTTATGTCTCATCCAGCTGTGGGTCTAGATATGGTCAATCCAGGTTGCATCAGAGCCCCTGAACGGATTTTGTAAGAATTTCTCTCTCTTTCACTGTCTTTGTTTTATGGGTTTTTTTTAAGTAATCTATTTTTATAATGGGGTTTAGCTGCCTTTCCCTGCTGTGTTTATGCCGCTTTACACCCTCTTGATTCACTTCCAGAGAGATATCAATACATAGGTTTTAAGACTCTTCCTAGTCAGATATATTCTTGGGCGGTGAATAGGGGGTGTTGAGTCCAGTTCACTGAGCAGGGAGTAGGTCTTGTCTGTTACATATTTGGCTTGTGGAACGGTATCTGAGCTAATTTCAAACCCTTGTTTTATGCATCGCCCCACCTCAGCTTTCCCGTTAAGCAGCCATAGTGTGTTTTCTAAATGTGTGACTCTGTTCTGTTTTGGAATTCAGTTCAGGTGTAGCGATTTTGACATTCCCTTTACAATTGATAACTTAGGATAAGTTTCCTTTTCTGTGTGACTTACTTCACTTAGAGTCATCGTCCCTAAATCCACTCATCATGCTGCTACTAGCCTTATGACACTGATTTCATGGCTGTGTGATATTCCATTGTGCATAAGTACCACAACTTCTTTATCCATTTTTCTCTTTCCTGGGATATTTAAGGTGTACCGAAGTGGAGGTTCTTGGAAACAGAGCAGCCCTAAACTTTGGGGTGCCTGTGTCTTGTTGATTTTTAGGTTTCCCGATTTCTACGCCCATGAGTGGAAGTGCCCTATGCTCTCTAAGCTGTGTTTATTACATGTTTCAGGACGCAGCGTACACTTCTCCAGAGTGGCTGTTGGCAATTTCCACCCCGCCCATCAGCGTAGCAAGGCTCCCATGTCTCCATGGCCTGTCCTGCATTTCTGGTTTTTACACTTTTATCAGCATGGCCCTTTTGACCGCTGGCAAGCCAGACTTCTTTGTAGCGCCGATTTGCCTTTCCGGCTTGCTTGGTTGGCCAAAAAGGGCGTATGCGTTTTTTCCTGAATATATTCAGGAAAAAACGCATACGCCCTTTTTGGCCAAGGGCATCATTGTCAACGCTTTGCCGCTTTTCATGTGCTTTCAAGGCGAGTGGAATCTACCTCCTGAAATCGGTTTCCTGCAATTCTGCCTTGCTTTCAAATCCTCTTCGTTGCCTTCCCTCAATATATTTGTGGACGAGAGTTATCATTTATAACTCTGCAGGTTTGTGAATTGCAGTGCCCCTGAGCTCCATTTGTCAACTCGCTTTTTTGGGAGCTGGCCGCAAAAGCACAGGATTGCTTCAGGCCCTATTCTTGTTCCGGGGGGCAGGCTGAGCCTGTGGTTCATTCTTCTTCCTGATGGGAAAATAGAGTGACCTGTGCCTGTCCCAACACCTAGAGCTAGTCTCTCATTGGTTCCCCCTCTTCCCGTTCATCCTCAAGACAAATTGCGACCTGTACGAAACAGGAGGTCAACGGTGCTGATTCTCCACGTAGGGAGATTGTGAGTGAAGAGACTGGAATGGCGAACCCGAGCACAAGGAGAGGAGAAATGAGGTGCGTTTTAGAAACCTTTCCCGATCACACGGTGTACCATCTTCTGGGTTTCCCAGGCATGTTTTCGATGTAGGAAGATGCCCTTGAACCTGGAGATTTGGGATCCATGGCATGGGTACCACGCAGTATTACTTTAAAGGGTCTGCGTTTGCTCACCCAACCTCACCAATCTTCTCAGCCCCAAGAATGTCCAGCCTTATGTTAAATCCAGCTGTGGGTCTAGATATGGTCAATCCAGGTTGCATCAGAGCCCCTGAACGGATTTTGTAAGAATTTCTCTCACTTTCACTGTCTTTGTTTTATGGGGTTTTTTTTAAATAGTCTATTTTTATAATGGGGTTTAGCAGCTTTTCCGTGCTGTGTTTATGCCGCTTTACACCCTCTTGATTCACTTCCAGAGAGATATCAATACATAGGTTTTAAGACTCTTCCTAGTCAGATATATTCTTGGGCAGTGAAAAGGGGGTGTTGAGTCCAGTTCACTGAGCAGGGAGTAGGTCTTGTCTGTTACATATTTGGCTTGTGGAACGGTATCTGAGCTAATTTCAAACCCTTGTTTTATGCATCGCCCCACCTCAGCTTTCCCGTTAAGCAGCCATAGTGTGTTTTCTAAATGTGTGACTCTGTTCTGTTTTGGAATTCAGTTCAGGTGTAGCGATTTTGACATTCCCTCTACAAGTGATAACTTAGGATAAGTTTCCTTTTCTGTGTGACTTACTTCACTTAGAGTCATTGTCCCTAAATCCACTCATCATGCTGCTACTAGCCATATGACACTGATTTCTTGGCTGAGTGATATTCCATTGTGCATAAGTACCACAACTTCTTTATCCATTTTTCTCTTTCCTGGGATATTTAAGGTGTACCGAAGTGGAGGTTCTTGGAAACAGAGCAGCCCTAAACTTTGGGGTGCCTGTGTCTTGTTGATTTTTAGGTTTCCCGATTTCTACGCCCATGAGTGGAAGTGCCCTATGCTCTCTAAGCTGTGTTTATTCCATGTTTCAGGACGCAGCGTACACTTCTCCAGAGTGGTTGTTGGCAATTTCCACCCCGCCCATCAGCGTAGCAAGGCTCCCATGTCTCCAAGGCCTGTCCTGCATTTCTGGTTTTTACACTTTTTTCAGCATGGCCCTGTTGACCGCTGGCAAGCGAGACTTCTTTGTAGCGTCGATTTGCCTTTCCGGCTTGCTTGGTTGGCCAAAAAGGGCGTATGCGTTTTTTCCTGAATAGGAAAAAACGCATACGCCCTTTTTGGCCAAGGGCATCATTGTCAACGCTTTGCCGCTTTTCATGTGCTTTCAAGGCGAGTCGAATCTACCTCCTGAAATCGGTTTCCTGCAATTCTGTCTTGCTTTCAAATCCTCTTCGTTGCCTTCCCTCAATATATTTGTGGACGAGAGTTATCATTTATAACTCTGCAGGTTTGTGAATTGCAGTGCCCCTGAGCTCCATTTGTCAACTCGCTTTTTTGGGAGCTGGCCGCAAAAGCGCAGGATTGCTTCAGGCCCTATTCTGGTTCCGGGGGGCAGGCTGAGCCTGTGGTTCATTCTTCTTCCTGATGGGAAAATAGAGTGACCTGTGCCTGTCCCAACACCTAGAGCTAGTCTCTCATTGGTTCCCCCTCTTCCCGTTCATCCTCGGGACAAATTGCGAACTGTACGAAACAGGAGGTCAACGGTGCTGATTCTCCACGTAGGGAGATTGTTAGTGAAGCGGCTGGAATGGCGAACGCGAGCACAAGGAGAGGAGAAATGAGGTGCGTTTTAGAAACCTTTCCCGATCACACGGTGTACCATCTTCTGGGTTTCCCAGGCATGTTTTTGATGTAGGAAGATGCCCTTGAACCTGGAGATTTAGGACCCATGGCATGGGTACCACGCAGTATTACTTTAAAGGGTCTGCGTTTGCTCACCCAACCTCACCAATCCTCTCAGCCCCAAGAGTGTCCAGCCTTATGTCTCATCCAGCTGTGGGTCTAGATATGGTCAATCCAGGTTGCATCAGAGCCCCTGAACGGATTTTGTAAGAATTTCTCTCTCTTTCACTGTCTTTGTTTTATGGGTTTTTTTTTTAAGTAATCTATTTTTATAATGGGGTTTAGCTGCCTTTCCCTGCTGTGTTTATGCCGCTTTACACCCTCTTGATTCACTTCCAGAGAGATATCAATACATAGGTTTTAAGACTCTTCCTAGTCAGATATATTCTTGGGCGGTGAATAGGGGGTGTTGAGTCCAGTTCACTGAGCAGGGAGTAGGTCTTGTCTGTTACATATTTGGCTTGTGGAACGGTATCTGAGCTAATTTCAAACCCTTGTTTTATGCATCGCCCCACCTCGGCTTTCCCGTTAAGCAGCCATAGTGTGTTTTCTAAATGTTTATCTCTGTTCTGTTTTGGAATTCAGTTCAGGTGTAGCGATTTTGACATTCCCTCTACAAGTGATAACTTAGGATAAGTTTCCTTTTCTGTGTGACTTACTTCACTTAGAGTCATCGTCCCTAAATCCACTCATCATGCTGCTACTAGCCTTATGACACTGATTTCATGGCTGAGTGATATTCCGTTGTGCATAAGTACCACAACATCTTTATCCATTTTTCTCTTTCCTGGGATATTTAAGGTGTACCGAAGTGGAGGCTCTTGGAAACAGAGCAGCCCTAAACTTTGGGGTGCCTGTGTCTTGTTGATTTTTAGGTTTCCCAATTTCTACGCCCATGAGTGGAAGTGCCCTATGCTCTCTCAGCTGTGTCTATTACATGTTTCAGGATGTAGCGTACACTTCTCCAGAGTGGCTGTTGGCAATTTCCACCCCGCCCATCATCGTAGCAAGGCTCCAATATCTCCATGGCCTGTCCTGCATTTCCGGTTTTTACACTTTTTTCAGCATGGCCCTTTTGACCGCTGGCAAGCGAGACTTCTTTGTAGCGCTGATTTGCCTTTCCGGCTTGCTTGGTTGGCCAAAAAGGGCGTATGCGTTTTTTCCTGAATATATTCAGGAAAAAACGCATACGCCCTTTTTGGCCAAGGGCATCATTGTCAACGCTTTGCCGCTTTTCATGTGCTTTCAAGGCGAGTCGAATCTACCTCCTGAAATCGGTTTCCTGCAATTCTGCCTTGCTTTCAAATCCTCTTCGTTGCCTTCCCTCAATATATTTGTGGACGAGAGTTATTATTTATAAGTCTTCAGGTTTGTGAATTGCAGTGCCCCTGAGCTCCATTTGTCAACTCGCTTTTTTGGGAGCTGGCCGCAAGAGCGCAGGATTGCTTCCGGCCCTATTCTGGTTCCGGAGGGCAGGCTGAGCCTGTGGTTCATTCTTCTTCCTGATGGGACAATAGAGTGACCTGTGCCTGTCCCAACACCTAGAGCTAGTTTCTCATTGGTTCCCCCTCTTCCCGTTCATCCTCAGGACAAATTGCGACCTGTACAAAACAGGAGGTCAACGGTGCTGATCCTCCAAGTAGGGAGATTGTTAATGAAGCGGCTGGAATGGCGAATCCGAGCACAAGGAGAGGAGAAATGAGGTGCGTTTTAGAAACCTTTCCCGATCACACGGTGTACCATTTTCTGCGTTTCCCAGGCATGTTTTCGGTGGAGGAAGATACCCTTGAACGTGGAGATTTGGGACCCATGGCATGGGTACCACGCAGTATTACTTTAAAGGGTCTGCGTTTGCTCACCCAACCTCACCAATCCTCTCAGCCCCAAGAGTGTCCAGCCTTATGTCTCATCCAGCTGTGGGTCTAGATATGGTCAATCCAGGCTGGATCAGAGCCCCTGAACGGATTTTGTAAGAATTTCTCTCTCTTTCACTGTCTTTGTTTTATGGGTTTTTTTTTGAAGTAATCTATTTTTATAATGGGGTTTAGCTGCTTTTCCCTGCTGTGTTTATGCCGCTTTACACCCTCTTGATTCACTTCCAGAGAGATATCAATATATAGGTTTTAAGCCTCTTCCTAGTCAGATATATTCTTGGGCGGTGAATAGGGGGTGTTGAGTCAAGTTCACTGAGCAGGGAGTAGGTCTTGTCTATTACATATTTGGCTTCTGGAATGGTATCTGAGCTAATTTCAAACCCTTGTTTTATGCATCGCCCCACCTCAGCTTTCCCGTTAAGCAGCCATAGTGTGTTTTCTAAATGTGTGACTCTGTTCTGTTTTGGAATTCAGTACAGGTGTAGCGATTTTGACATTCCTTCTATAAGTGATATCTTAGGATAAGTGTCCTTTTCTGTGTGACTTACTTCACTTAGAGTCATCGTCCCTAAATCCACTCATCATGCTGCTACTAACCTTATGACACTGATTTCATGGCTGAGTGATATTCCGTTGTGCATAAGTACCACAACTTCTTTATCCATTTTTCTCTTTCCTGGGATATTTAAGGTGTACCGAAGTGGAGGCTCTTGGAAACAGAGCAGCCCTAAAATTTGGGGTGCCTGTGTCTTGTTGATTTTTAAGTTTCCCGATTTCTACGCCCATGAGTGGAAGTGCCCTATGCTCTCTAAGCTGTGTCTATTACATGTTTCAGGACGCAGCGTACACTTCTGCAGAGTGGCTGTTGGCAATTTCCACCCCGCCCATCATCGTAGCAAGGCTCCCATGTCTCCATGGCCTGTCATGCATTTCTGGTTTTTACACTTTTTTCAGCATGGCCCTTTTGACCGCTGGCAAGCGAGGCTTCTTTGTAGCGCTGATTTGCCTTTCCGGCTTGCTTGGTTGGCCAAAAAGGGCGTATGCGTTTTTTCCTGAATATATTCAGGAAAAAACGCATACGCCCTTTTTGGCCAAGGGCATCATTGTCAACGCTTTGCCGCTTTTCATGTGCTTCCAAGGTGAGTCGAATCTACCTCCTGAAATCTGTTTCCTGCAATTCTGCCTTGCTTTCAAATCCTCTTCGTTGCCTTCCCTGAATATATTTGTGGACGAGAGTTATCATTTATAACTCTGCAGGTTTGTGAATTGCAGTGCCCCTGAGCTCCATTTGTCAACTCGCTTTTTTGGGAGCTGGCCGCAAAAGCACAGGATTGCTTCAGGCCCTATTCTGGTTCCGGGGGGCAGGCTGAGCCTGTGGTTCATTCTTCTTCCTGATGGGAAAATAGAGTGACCTGTGCCTGTCCCAACACCTAGAGCTAGTCTCTCATTGGTTCCCCCTCTTCCCGTTCATCCTCAGGACAAATTGCGACCTGTACGAAACAGGTGGTCAACGGTGCTGATTCTCCAAGTAGGGAGATTGTTAGTGAAGCGGCTGGAATGGTGAACCCGAGCACAAGGAGAGGAGAAATGAGGTGCGTTTTAGAAACCTTTCCCGATCACACGGTGTACCATCTTCTGGGTTTCCCAGGCATGTTTTCGATGTAGGAAGATGCCCTTGAACCTGGAGATTTGGGACCCATGGCATGTGTACCACACAGTATTACATTAAACGGTCTGCGTTTGCTCACCCAACCTCACCAATCCTCTCAGCCCCAAGAGTGTCCAGCCTTATGTCTCATCCAGCTGTGGGTCTAGATATGGTCAATCCAGGTTGCATCAGAGCCCCTGAACGGATTTTGTAAGAATTTCTCTCTCTTTCACTGTCTTTGTTCTTTGGGTTTATTTTTTTAAGTAATCTATTTTTATAATGGGGTTTAGCTGCTTTTCCCTGCTGTGCTTATGCCGCTTTACACCCTCTTGATTCACTTCCAGAGAGATATCAATACATTGGTTTTAAGACTCTTCCTAGTCAGATATATTCTTGGGCGGTGAATAGGGGGTGTTGAGTCCAGTTCACTGAGCAGGGAGTAGGTCTTGTCTATTACATATTTGGCTTCTGGAACGGTATCTGTGCTAATTTCAAACCCTTGTTTTATGCATCACCCCACCTCACCTTTCCCGTTAAGCAGCCATAGTGTGTTTTTTAAATGTGTGACTCTGTTTTGTTTTGGAATTCAGTTCAGGTGTAGCGATTTTGACATTCCCTTTATAAGTGATATCTTAGGATAAGTGTCCTTTTCTGTGTGACTCACTTCACTTAGAGTCATCGTCCCTAAATCCACTCATCATACTGCTACTAGCCTTATGACACTGATTTCATGGCTGAGTGATATTCCATTGTGCATAAGTACCACAACTTCTTTATCCATTTTTCTCTTTCCTGGGATATTTAAGGTGTACCGAAGTGGAGGTTCTTGGAAACAGAGCAGCCCTAAACTTTGGGGTGCCTGTGTCTTGTTGATTTTTAGGTTTCCCGATTTCTACGCCCGTGGGTGGAAGTGCCCTATGATCTCTCAGCTGTGTCTATTACATGTTTCAGGATGTAGCGTACACTTCTCCAGAGGGGCTGTTGGCAATATCCACCCCGCCCATCATCGTAGCAAGGCTCCCATGTCTCCATGGCCTGTCCTGCATTTCTGGTTTTTACACTTTTTTCAGCATAGCCCTTTTGACCGCTGGCAAGCGAGACTTCTTTGTAGCGCTGATTTGCCTTTCCGGCTTGCTTGGTTGGCCAGAAAGGGCGTATGCGTTTTTTCCTGAATATATTCAGGAAAAAACGCATACGCCCTATTTGGCCAAGGGCATCATTGTCAACGCTTTGCCGCTTTTCATGTGCTTTCAAGGCGAGTCGAATCTACCTCCTGAAATCGGTTTCCTGCAATTCTGCCTTGCTTTCAAATCCTCTTCGTTGCCTTCCCTCAATATATTTGTGGACGAGAGTTATCATTTATAAGTGTTCAGGTTTGTGAATTGCAGTGCCCCTGAGCTCCATTTGTCAACTCGCTTTTTTGGGAGCTGGCCGCAAGAGCGCAGGATTGCTTCAGGCCCTATTCTGGTTCCGGGGGGCAGGCTGAGCCTGTGGTTCATTCTTCTTCCTGATGGGAAAATAGAGTGACCTGTGCCTGTCCCAACACCTAGAGTTAGTCTCTCATTGGTTCCCCCTCTTCCCGTTCATCCTCAGGACAAATTGCGACCTGTACAAAACAGGAGGTCAACGGTGCTGATTCTCCACGTAGGGAGATTGTTAGTGAAGCGGCTGGAATGGCGAATCCGAGCACAAGGAGAGGAGAAATGATGTCAGTTTTAGAAACCTTTCCCGATCACACGGTGTACCATTTTCTGGATTTCCCAGGCATGTTTTCGATGGAGGAAGATGCCCTTGAACCTGGAGATTTGGGACCCATGGCATGGGTACCACGCAGTATTACTTTAAAGGGTCTGCGTTTGCTCACCCAACCTCACCAATCCTCTCAGCCCCAAGAGTGTCCAGCCTTATGTCTCATCCAGCTGTGGGTCTAGATATGGTCAATCCAGGTTGCATCAGAGCCCCTGAAGGGATTTTGTAAGAATTTCTCTCTCTTTCACTGTCTTTGTTCTTTGGGTTTATTTTTTTAAGTAATCTATTTTTATAATGGGTTTAGCTGCTTTTCCCTGCTGTGCTTATGCCGCTTTACACCCTCTTGATTCACTTCCAGAGAGATATCAATACATTGGTTTTAAGACTCTTCCTAGTCAGATATATTCTTGGGCGGTGAATAGGGGGTGTTGAGTCCAGTTCACTGAGCAGGGAGTAGGTCTTGTCTATTACATATTTGGCTTGTGGAACGGTATCTGAGCTAATTTCAAACCCTTGTTTTATGCATCACCCCACCTCACCTTTCCCGTTAAGCAGCCATAGTGTGTTTTCTAAATGTGTGACTCTGTTCTGTTTTGGAATTCAGTTCAGGTGTAGCGATTTTGACATTCCTTCTATAAGTGATATCTTAGGATAAGTGTCCTTTTCTGTGTGACTTACTTCACTTAGAGTCATCGTCCCTAAATCCACTCATCATTCTGCTACTAGCCTTATGACACTGATTTCATGGCTGAGTGATATTCCATTGTGCATAAGTACCACAACTTCTTTATCCATTTTTCTCTTTCCTGGGATATTTAAGGTGTCCCGAAGTGGAGGCTCTTGGAAACAGAGCAGCCCTAAAGTTTGGGTTGCCTGTGTCTTGTTGATTTTTAAGTTTCCCGATTTCTACGCCCATGGGTGGAAGTGCCCTATGCTCTCTCAGCTGTGTCTATTACATATTTCAGGACGCAGCGTACACTTCTGCAGAGTGGCTGTTGGCAATTTCCACCCCGCCCATCAGCGTAGCAAGGCTCCCATGTCTCCATGGCCTGTCCTGCATTTCTGGTTTTTACACTTTTTTCAGCATGGCCCTTTTGACCGCTGGCAAGCGAGACTTCTTTGTAGCGCTGATTTGCCTTTCCGGCTTGCTTGGTTTGCCAAAAACGGCGTATGCGTTTTTTCCTGAATATATTCAGGAAAAAACGCATACGCCCTTTTTGGCCAAGGGCATCATTGTCAACGCTTTGCCGCTTTTCATGTGCTTTCAAGGCGAGTCGAATCTACCTCCTGAAATCGGTTTCCTGCAATTCTGCCTTGCTTTCAAATCCTCTTCGTTGCCTTCCCTCAATATATTTGTGGACAAGAGTTATCATTTATAATTCTGCAGGTTTGTGAATTGCAGTGCCCCTGAGCTCCATTTGTCAACTCGCTTTTTTGGGAGCTGGCCGCAAAAGCCTAGGATTGCTTCAGGCCCTATTCTGGTTCCGGGGGGCAGGCTGAGCCTGTGGTTCATTCTTCTTCCTGATGGGAAAATAGAGTGACCTGTGCCTGTCCCAACACCTAGAGCTAGTCTCTCATTGGTTCCCCCTCTTCCCGTTCATCCTCAGGACAAATTGCGAGCTGTACGAAACAGGAGGTCAACGGTGCTGATTCTCCAAGTAGGGAGATTGTTAGTGAAGCGGCTGGAATGGCGAACCCGAGCACAAGGAGAGGAGAAATGAGGTGCGTTTTAGAAACCTTTCCCGATCACACGGTGTACCATCTTCTGGGTTTCCCAGGCATGTTTTCGATGGAGGAAGATGCCCTTGAACCTGGAGATTTGGGACCCATGGCATGGGTACCACGCAGTATTACTTTAAAGGGTCTGCGTTTGCTCACCCAACCTCACCAATCCTCTCAGCCCCAAGAGTATCCAGCCTTATGTCTCATCCAGCTGTGGCTCTAGATATGGTCAATCCAGGTTGCTCCACAGCCCCTGAAAGAACTTTGTACGAATTTCTCTCTCTTTCACTGTCTTTTTTTTTTTTGTAATTTATTTTTATAATTGGGTTTAGCTGATTTTCACTGCTGTGTTTATGCTGCTTTACACCCTCTTGATTCACTTCCAGAGAGATATCAATACATAGGTTTTAAGATTCTTACTAGTCAGATATATTCTTGTGCGGTGAATAGGGGGTGTTGAGTCCTGTTCACTGAGCAAGGAGTAGGCCTTGTGTGTTACATATTTGGTTTATGGAACGGTATCTGTGCTAATTTCAAACCCTTGTTTGCTTCCTCACCCCACCTCAGCTTTCCCGTTAAGCAGCCATAGTGTTTTTTCTAAATGTGTGACTCTGTTCTGTTTTGGAATTCAGTTCAGGTGTAGCGATTTTGACATTCCCTCTATAAGTGATATCTTAGGATAAGTGTCCTTTTCTGTGTGACTTACTTCACTTAGAGTCATCGTCCCTAAATCCACTCATCATGCTGCTACTAGCCTTATGACACTGATTTCATGGCTGAGTGATATTCCATTGTGCATAAGTACCACAACTTCTTCATCCATTTTTCTCTTTCCTGGGATATTTAAGGTGTACCGAAGTGGAGGTTCTTGGAAACAGAGCAGCCCTAAATTTTGGGGTGCCTGTGTTTTGTTGATTTTTAGGTTTCCCGATTTCTACGCCCATGAGTGGAAGTGCCCTATGCTCTCTAAGCTGTGTTCATTACATGTTTCAGGACACACCGTACAGTTCTCCAGAATGGCTGTTGGCAATTTCCATCCTTCCCATCAGCGTAGCAAGGCTCCATGTCTCCATGGCCTGTCCTGCATTTCTGGTTTTTACACGTTTTTCAGCCTGGCCCTTTTGACCGATGGCAAGCGAGACTTGTTTGTAGTGCTGATTTGCCTTTCTGGCTTGCTTGGTTAGCCAAAAAGGGGGTATGCGTTTTTTCCTGAATATATTCAGGAAAAAACGCATACCCCCTTTTTGGCCAAGTGCATCATTGTCGACGTTTTGTCGCTTTTCATGTGCTTTCAAGGCGAGTCGAATGTACCTCCTGAAATCTGTTTCCTGCAATTCTGCCTTGCTTTCAAATCCTCTTCGTTGCCTTCCCTCAATATATTTGTGGACGAGAGTTATCATTTATAATTCTGCAGGTTTGTGTATTGAAGTTTCCTGAGCTTCATTTGTGAACTCGCTTTTTTGCGAGCTGTCCGCAAAACCGCTCGTTTGCTTCTGGCCGTACTCTGGTTCTGGGCGGTAGACTAAACCTTTGCTTAATTCTTCTTCCTGATTGGAAATTAGAGTGGCATGTGCCTGTCCGAACATCTAGGGCTTGTCTCTCATTGTTTCTCCTCCTTCCCCTTCATCCTCTGGACAAATTCCAAACTCTGTGCAACAGGATGTTGAAGGTGCTGACATCCTCAAGTGTGGAGATTGTTAGGAAAGTGGCTGGAGGGGTGAACCCGACAACCAGGAGATTAGGAGATGAGGTGCCTTTTCCAAAATCTTCCTGATCCAACCGTGTACCATCTTCTGGGTATCACAGGCATGTTTTAGCTGTATGAAAGGTCCCATGTATGTAAGGAGAACACCAGGGATTTTTCCAAATCAGTGTCTCCCCGAACCCAATCTGGGGAATTTTTAAGCTACTGGTACATGTATGTTCATTAAGGGACTTGGGCCGTAGGCAGAGTCCGAACTTTAGATCATTGAAGTCTTCAGGGTCAGAAACGCTCACCATCGGCCTCCTTTAGGTTCCATTTTATCTGTAGTTGATAGATGATGTCGATATAGATATCTATTGTGTTTCAGATTATTTCCCCTTAGGGGTTATTACAAAGTATTGAGTATAGTTCCCTGTGGTATACAGTAGTTCCTTGTTGATGATATATTTTATACATAGCAGTGTGTATATGTTAATCCGATAGTGTTAATTTATCTCTCCTCCCACCTTTCCCCTTTGGTAATAAAAAAATATAAGATTTTATACTTCTCAGAAATCTAGGAACTGAAAGAGTGGTATCATTTTCAATGGAAAATCATTCAAAACAAGTTTGAAACTTCAGCCAAGATTATTAGATGTACATCCTTGGAAAGAAATCACTGCATTTCTCTAATGTTGACCTGACAAATAAGACAAACCCCTCCACTGAACTTGCTTATAATAAAGTGATGGAAATATCAAATGGAAGTGTTAGAAACATCTTATTTTACACGAGCCTTATACACTGCTCTATGTTCATTACAGTTTGGCTCACACATCTGTTCATTGAAGTTACAATGTTCTCAAATTCTGTTACTGATCCTGCAGAGTGGGCCCCAACAAGGGTCCCCCTGCCCAGTGTCATTGGAGCCAACAGATCGAGACTGAGTTTGGTTCAGAAGCAAAGGAAAACTTTATATTTTGATCAGAGAATGGAGAGGTGAGAGCGTGCGCTTGCCCGCGGGCTGTGGGCCGGGTTGCTGTGTAGGGATCCCGTCAGCGTCAGCGGGAGGGACGGGGCGGAGCTCTCGAGGGCCGGGTTGGCTGGAGCTCAGGCTCTATGTCGCGGAGTCTGCACGGGGCCCCGCGAGCTGAGGTGTCCGCCCAGCCATTTTGCACTAGGAAATCGGGTCTGAAGTGCAGGGTGTGGGACCTCTGCCTGTGGAAACCTAGGAGCAAGTGACATTATTCAAAGCACAAAGGAAAAAATGGTTAGACTTTATTATATTGCCCAGATTCTATTTTTATCTCCCAGGAATTTTTAATGGGCTTTGCCGGTGACAAACCCCTCCTCTGCCTTTTGTCCCATTCCTCATTCTTGGGGCGCTGAGGGTGCAGACACCTCTTCTGTAAATGCTTCGTGCTGAGTTGGGTGTCCTCATGCCCGGGGGGAGGGGCAGGACTTCTCCCCAGCAGCCTCCAGGTGAGGTTGATTGTCCCCAGGCCTCCTCCCTCACTGCTCGTCCGCCTGAGCACCAGCATTGGAAGGTTTATAGATTCTAATGACCTTTAAGGGTCCAGGAAAGAGATGCGCAGGGACGCTGGGGGGGCCGGATTTACCCTGCTCCACATTGGTTCGGCCCCCTTAGGCTGACGGTTTCTGCCAGCCTAGATGCTCTGACCAGTAGTCTGCGCTTTCTTCAGTTAGGCCACTGAATTAACGTACAAACAGCACCAGGTGTCAGAGCCCTGCCTGCTCAACTCCCAGACAGTCCAGGGCCGGTGGTGATCCAGGACCATGACGGCCACTCAGTCAACGGCCTTTTGAAGTAGTCAGGAGTCCAGCCGGTCTCATTGGCCGCCGTCACCACGGTGTCTGTAGGCTTTTCTATGGTGGCAGCGTTATTTACGGTTCCCCTGCCAAGTTTATTAGCTCTGCTCTGGGTGCAGTAAGTCCTGCAAGCAATAGTCTGCTCTTTTGGGGCACACTCTTGTTGTTTTCTGAGAGAAGCTCCAGGTCAAGTGATGGTCACACGAGTCGTCATGGGGGCCCGTTGCCCCAGGTTGTCTCTCTGGAGGTTGGAGTTGGAGGGCCTCCTCACTCGAGGTCATTGTGCCCACGGAGCGATCCCTGCAACTTCAGGGCATGGTGGGAGGTTAGGATCACCAAGTGGCGTCCTTTTCCCTTAGGAGGGAGCTGGCCTTGCGGGCTGCTTATTTCCAGGTTTTTAGATACCCCCAGTATCCTGGTCGGATGGGGTGGCTGGCCAATACCTGGAGGGCGTTCTTGCGTTGTTCCATTTCAAGTGGTCCCAGTTTTTGCACTAATACTCCAAGGGCGATTCGCCTTGGACCAGGAATGTAGAGGTCAAAGGGTTTAGCTAAATTAGGGAGGTCCAGGGCAAGGGTCTGAATTGACTGCTCTTTCCATTCTTGAAAGGCCGCTTCTGGATTCTATTCAAAAGGATCATCATCTTTTCCTTTCAGTGTTTCATATAGAGGCCCAGCTATTAGACTGTAGTTAGGGATCCAGATGCAGCAAACGCCGGTCTCCCCAGGAACCCCTAAGCTGTCTTCTAGTTTTAGGAAGGGTGAGGCTGCAAATGGCTTCTTCCTTTTCCTGGGATGGGCTTCTCCGATCTTCTGTGAGAATGAAGCCCAGGCAGGTCACCTTAGTCTGTGATATTTGAGCCTTTTTCTTGGACACCTTCTATCTTTTATTGGCTAGGTAGTTCAGAGGCCTCATTAGTAGGGCTGGCGATCAGAATGTCGTCTGCATATTGAAGGAGGGTTCCCTTCTCCAGAGGTAGATCTTTTAGGGCTTTAGCTAACGTTTCCCCAAAGATGGTGTGGGAATTTTTGAACCCCTGGGGCAGGACGGCCCAGCAGTATTGTTTTTGTTGTATGTTGAGTCCTGCCAGTCACAGCCAAAATTTCTTGTGACTCTGGGACTAATGGAATACAGAAGAAGGCATCATTGAAGTCTAATACAGAATAGCATGTCCTGGTGGATGGTAGAATGACCAGCAGGGTGTAGGAATTAGGAACTACTGGATGTATATCCTCTGTGGCTTCACTGACTGTCCTGGCGTCCTTTACCAGGTCCCCAGCAGCCCACGGGGCTCTCGTGGTCAAGCCCCTCCCCGGATATGGAGCTCACCTGTGCAGGTAGCCAGCAGCCCACGGGGCTCTCGTGGTCAGGCCCCTCCCAGGATATGGAGCTCACCTGGGCAGGTACCCAGCAGCTCATGGGGCTCTCATGGGCAGGCCCCTCCCTGGATATGGAGCTACCCTGGACAGGTACCCCGGCAGAGCTGGGCACACAGGAACCGTGCACATAACCCTCATTGCAGAGCACCCCCAGCACACCTGTCGCTCAGAGCTGACACAGAGCACCTCAGAGCAGGGCTTGAACTAACAAACAGCAGCTCCGACAGGTCTGTGACCCTAGGCTTCACTCCGTGCGGCCTCCCTCCACCTGGTCTTCCAGAGACTTCCACTGCAACCGGGGCACCAGGCCTCTGTCTCCACCCACCACCCCTCCCCTCCCTGACTCCTGGGTTCCTCTCATTAGGAGAGGGTCTTCTTGAAGTTGTCTCCCACTCATGGACCAGATAAAATGATTAGAAAACAAGCCAGGGCTGCAGCCCCTTGTCTATCCTGACTCTCAGGACCCTACACTTGTTCCTTGGACCTGGCCGGTGCAGCAAAGCCCATTTTCTGCAACTATGAGCCCCTGAGGCGCCAGGATTGGCTGACCTGGGCAGCCTGACCCGGCCAGCCAGCCCTTCCCAGGTGTGCCTGGGTTGAGGTCAATATAAACACCCCTCCAGGCAGCAAAAGCCTCTGCAGCTGTGCCTGACGCCATATTCTCTGCCCCGCCAGCAGTCTCGGGGTTGGGCTGGTGGGAGGGAGTAGGGCTCACGGCTCTATGAGTGGCCCGGTGTGAGTGGGGCTCTGCTGGACTTTCTGCAGGAGTTGCCGGGCTGCCACCTGCTAAAGAAGAGGATGTGTCACCCATACCTGCTGCTGGAATTTCTCCCCGGGCAGAGGTGAGGAAGGAAAAAAGCAGTGGGGGCTGGGACAGGAGGGGTACCTCAGGGAGGGAAATGGAAAGCTTCCAGAAGAGCGCCCGGGGCCAGGTTGGCCTGCGTGCTGTCGCTGGTGTGACTCCAAGCCCCTTCCTCTAGGCTTTAAAGTCTTTGCACACATTCAGGTGTTTTACCTGGGAAGGGTGGGAAAAGTTCAGCAGCAGCCTGGGGCTCAGCTCACGTTTACTCAGAGACGCCTCCTCACGGTCCCCCAGCTTTTCAATGAGGACGCTCCTTGCGGGGGTGCTGCTGGCTGCATGGGAGACGATTCCCCACCTCTGACCAACTTCAGAATTGTTTACCACTGGAGCAAGTGCCCTGATAGGGTTTTCCTCTGTATGGCCAGTGGGTTCTGTTTTTTTTTTTTCTTTTTTGGTTCAAGGCAGGTTTTATTCCTCTTTTTGTATTTATAGATATAAGCATGGAAATAATTCATTTATATAAATACGTCTATGGGAAGGACAGAACTTTTTTTTCTGTTTTATTTTTTTAAATATTATTTATTTTTGAATTTTATTTTATTCATTTTTTTATACAGCAGGTTCTTATTGGTTATCTATTTTATACATATAAGTGTATATATATGTCAATCCCAGGCTCGCAATTCATCCCACCACCACCACCCTGACACTTTCCCCCCTTGGTGTCCATACATTTGTTCTCTACATCTGTGTCTCTATTTCTGCCTTGCAAACCGGTTCATCTGTATCATTTTTCTAGGTTCCACATGTATGCATTAATATACGATATTTGTTTTTCTCTTTCTGACTTACTTCACTCTGTATGACAGTCTCTAGATCTATCCACGTCTCTACAAATGACCCAATTTCATTCCTTTTTATGGCTGAGTAATATTCCATTTTATATATGTACCACATCTTTTGCATTTGTCTGTCTATGGGCATTTAGGTTGCTTCCATGACCTGGCTATTGTAAATAGTGCTTCAATGAACATTGTGGTGACTGTGTCTTTTTAAATTATGGTTTTCTCTGGGTGTATGACCAGTAGTGGGATTGCTGGGTCATATGGTAATTCTATTTTTAGTTTTTTAAGGAACCTCCATACTGTTCTCCATAGTGACTGTATCAATTTACATTCCCACAAATAGTGCAAGAGGGTTCCCTTTTCTCCACACCCTCTCCAGCATTTGTTGTTTGTAGATTTTCTGATGATGCCCATTCTGACTTGTGTGAGGTGATACCTCATTGTAGTTTTGGTTTATATTTCTCTAATAATTCGTGATGTTGAGCAGCTTTTCATGTGCTTCTTGGCCATCTGTATGTCTTCCTGGGACAAATGTCTATTTACGTCATCTGCCCATTTTTGTATTGGGTTGTTTGTTTTTTTACTGTTGAGCTGCATGAGCTGTTTATATATATTTGAGATTAATCCTTTGTCCATTGATTTGTTTGCAAATATTTTCTCCCATTCTGAGGGTTGTCTTTTCGTCTTGTTTGTAGTTTCTTTTGCTTTCCAAAAGCTTTTAGGTTTCATTTGCTTCCATTTGTTTATTTGTGTTTTTTATTCCATTACTCTAGGAGGTGGATCAAAAAAGATCTTGCTGTGATTTATGTCAAAGAGTATTCTTCCTATGTTTTCCTCTAAGAGTTTTATAGTGTCCGGTCTTACATTTCGGTCTCTAATCCATTTTGAGTTTATTTTTTGTGTATGGTGTTAGGGAGTGTTCTAATTTCATTCTTTTACATGTAGCTGTCCATTTTCCCCAGCACCACTTATTGAAGAGACTGTCTTTTCTCCATTGTATATCCTTGCCTCCTTTGTCATAGATTAGTGGACCATAGATGTGTAGGTTTATCTCTGGGCTTTCTTTTTTTTTTCTTTTACATCTTTATTGGAGTATAATTGCTTTACAATTGTGTGTTAGTTTCTGCTGTATAAAAAAGTGAATCAGCTATACGTATACATATAACACCATATCCCCTCCCTCTTGCACCTCCCTCTCACTCCCTTATCCCACCCCTTTAGGTGGTCACAAAGCACCGAGCTGATCTCCCTGTGCTATGTGGCTGCTTCCCAGTAGCTATCAATTTTACATTTGGTAGTGTATATATGTCCATACCACTCTCTCACTTTGTCCCAGCTTACCCTTCCCCCTCCCCGTGTCCTCAAGTCCTTTCTCTACGTCTGTGTCCTTAATCCTTTCCTGCCCCTAGGTTCTTCATAAACTTTTTTCTTTTAGATTCCATATATATGTGTTAGCATACGGTATTTGTTTTTCTCTTTCTGACTTACTTTACTCTGTAGGACAGACTCTAGATCCATCCACCTCACTACAAATAACTCAATTTCGTTTCTTTTTATGGCTGAATAATGTTCCATTGTATATATGTGCCACATCTTCTTTATCCAGTTATCTGTTGATGGACACTTAGGTTGCTTCCATGTCCTGGCTATTGTAAATAGAGCTACAATGAACATTGTGGTACATGACTCTTTTTGAATTATGGTTTTCTCAGGGTAAATGTCCAGTAGTGGGATTGCTGGGTTGTACGGTAGTTCTATTTTTACTTTTTAAGGAACCCCCATACCATTCTCCTTAGTGGCTATATCAATTTACATTCCCACCAACAGTGCAAGAGGGTTCCCTTTTCTCCAATAAATGCCTCTCCAGCATTTATTGTTTGTAGATTTTTTGATGATGGCCATTCTGACTGGTGTGAGGTGATACCTCACTGTAGTTTTGATTTGCATTTCTCTAATGATTAGTGATGTTCAGCATCCTTTCATGTGTTTGTTGGCAAACTGTATATCTTCTTTTTTTTTTTTTTAATTTATTTATGGCTGTGTTGCATCTTCGTTTCTGTGCCAGGGCTTTCTCTAGTTGTGGCAAGTGGGGGCCACTCTTCATCACGTTGCGTGGGCCTCTCACTATCGCGGCCTCTCTAGTCGCGGAGCACAGGCTCCAGACACGCAGGCTCAGTAGTTGTGACTCACGGGCCCAGCTGCTCCACGGCATGTGGGATCCTCCCAGACCAGGGCTCAAACCCGTGTCCCCTGCATTGGCAGGCAGATTCTCAACCACTGCGCCACCAGGGAAACCCTGTATATCTTCTTTGGAGAAATGTCTATTTAGGTCTTCTGCCCATTTTTGGATTGGGTTGTTTGGTTTTGTGATATTGAGCTACATGAGCTGCTTTTTGGAGATTAATCCTTTGCCATTTGCTTCATTTGAAAATATTTTCTCCCATTCTGATGGTTGTCTTTTCGTCTTGCTTATGTTTTCCTTTGCTGTGCAAAAGACTTTAAGTTTCATTAGGTCCCATTTTTTTATTTTTGTTTTTATTTCCATTTCTCTAGGAGGTGGGTCAAAAAGGATCTTGCTGTGATTTATGTCATAGACTGTTCTGCTTATGTTTTCCTCTAAGTGTTCTATAGTGGCTGGTCTTACATTTAGGTCTCTAATCTATTTTGAGTTTATTTTTGTGTATGGTGTTAGGGAGTGTTCTAATTTCATTCTTTTACATGTAGCTGTCCAGGTTTCCCAGCACCACTTACTGAAGACACTGTCTTTTCTCCATTGTATACCCTTGCCTCCTTTGTCATAGATTAATTAACCATAGGTACGTGGGTTTATCTCTGTGCTTTCTATCCTGTTCTATTGATCTATATTTCTGTTTTTGTGTCAGTACCATATTATCTTGATTACTGTAGCTTTGTAATACAGTCTGAAGTCTGGAAGTCTGATTCCTCCAGCTCTTTTTTTTTCCCCTCAAGACTGCTTTGGCTATCCAGGGTCTTTTGTGTCTCCCTACAAATTTTAAGATGTTTTTTCTAGTTCTGTAGAAAATGCCAAAGGTATTTTGATAGGGATTGCATTGAATCTGTAGATTGCTTTGGGTAGTATAGTCTTTTTCACAATATTGATTCTTCTAATCCAAGAACATGGTATATGTCTCCATCTGTTTATATCATCTTTGATTTCTTTCATCAGTGTCTTATAGTTTTCTGAGTACAGGTCTTTTACTTCCTTAGGTAGGTTTATTCCTAGGTATTTTATTCTTTTTGTTGCAGTGGTAATGGGATTGTTTCCTTAATTTCTCTTTCTGATCTTTCATTGTTAGTGTATAGGAATGCAAGCAATTTCTGTGCATTAATTTTGTATCCTGCAACTTTACCAAATTCATTGATTAGCTCCAGTGGTTTTCTGGTGGCATCTTTAGGATTCTCTATCTATGATATGATGTCATCTGCAAACAGTGACAATTTTACTTCTTCTTTTCCTTTTTGTATTCCTTTTATTTCTTTTTCTTCTCTGATTGCCATGGCTAGGACTTCCAAAACTATGTTGAATAGTAGTGGTGAGAGTGGACATCCTCGTCTTGTTCCTGATCTTAGAGGAAACGCTTTCAGTTTTTCACCATTGAGAATGCTGTTTGCTGTGGGTTTGTCATATATGGTCTTTATTATGTTGAGGTAGTTTCCCTCTATGCCCACACTCTGCAGAGTTTTTATCATAAATGGGTGTTGAATTTTCTCAAAATCTTTTCCTGCATCTATTGAGATGATCATATGATTTTATTGTACAATTTGTTAATATGGTGTATCACATTGATTTGTGTATATTGAAGAATCCTTGCATCCCTGGGATAAACCCCACTTGATCATGGTGTATGATCCTTTTGATGTGTTGTTCGATTCTGTTTGCTACTATTTTGTTGAGGATTTTTACATCTATATTCATCAGTGATATTGGTCTATAATTTTCTTTCCTTGTAGTATCTTTGTCTGGTTTTGGTATCAGGATGATGGTGGTCTCATAGAATGAGTTTGGGAGTGTTCCTTCCCCTGCAATTGTTTTGAAGAATTTGAGAAGGTTGGGTGTTAGCTCGTCTCTAAATATTTGATAGAATTCACCTGTGACGCCATCTGGTTCTGGACTTTTGTTTGTTGGAAGATTTTTAATCACAGTTTCAATTTCATTGCTTGTGATAGGTTTGTTCATATTTTCTATTTCTTCCTGATTCACTCTTGGAAGGTTATCCCTTTCTAAGAATTTGTCCATTTCTTCCAGGTTGTCCATTTTACTGGCATAGACTAGCTTGTAGTAGTCTCTTAGGATGCTTTGCATTCCTGTGGTGTCTGTTGTAACTTCTCCTTTTTCACTTCTAATTTTGTTGATTTGAGTCCTCTCCCTCTTTTTCTTGAGTCTGGCTAAAGGCTTATCATTTTTGTTTATCTTCTCAAAGAACCAGCTTTTAGTTTTATTGATCTTTGCTTTTGTTTTCTTTGTTTCTATTTCATTTATTTCTGCTCTGATCTTTATGCTTCCTTTCCTTCTACTAACTTTGGGTTTTGTTCTTCTTTCTCTAGTTCCTCTAGGTGTAAGGTTAGATTGTTTATTTGAGATTTTTCTTGTTTCTTGAGGTAGGCTTGTATTGCTATAAACTTCCCTCTTAGAACTGCTTTTGCTGCATCCCATAGGTTTTGGATCATCGTGTTTTTGTTGTCATTTGTCTCTAGGTAGTTTTTGATTTCCTCTTTTATTTCTTCAGTGATCTCTTGGTTATTTAGTAACGTATTGTTTAGCCTCCATGTGTTTGTGTTTTTTACGGTTTTTTCCCTGTAATTGATTTCTAATCTCATAGCATTGTGGTCGGAACAGCTGCTTGATATGATTTCAGTTTTCTTAAATTTACTGAGGCTTTATTTGTGACCCAAGATGTGATCTATCCTGGAGAATGTTCCGTGTGCAGTTGAGAAGAACGTGTACTCTGCTGTTTTTGGATGGAATGTCCTATAAATATCAATTAACTCTATCTGGTCTATTGTGTCATTTAAAGCTTGTGTTTCCTTATTAATTTTCTGTCTGGATGATCTCCACTGGTGTAAGTGAGCTGTTAAAGTCACCCGCTATTATTGTGTTACTGTCGATTTCCTCTTTTATAGCTGTTAGCAGTTGCCTTATATATTGAGGTGCTCCTATGTTGGGTACATATATATTTATAATCGTTATATCTTCTTCTTGGATTGATCCCTTGACCATTATGTAGTGTCTTTCCTTGTCTCTTGTAACATTCTTTATTTTAAAGTTGATTTTACCTGATATGAGTATTGCTACTCCAGCTTTCTTTTGATTTTCATTTGCATAGAATATATTTTTCCATCGCCTCACTTTCAGTCTGTATGTGTCCCTAGGTCTGAAATGGGTCTCTTGTAGACAGCATATATATGGGTCTTGTTTTTGTATCCATTCAGCGAGCCTGTGTCTTTTGGTTGGAACATTTAGTCGATTCATGTTTAAGGTAATTATCAATATGTATGTTCCTATTACTATTTTCTTAATTGTTATGGGTTTGTCTTGGTGGGTCCTTTTCTTCTCTTGTGTTTCCCACTTAGAGAAGTTCCTTTAGCATTTGGTGTAGAGCTGGTTTCATGGTGCTGAATTCTCTTAGCTTTTGCTTGTCTGTAGGACTTTTGATTTCTCTGTGAAATCTGAATGAGATCCTTGCTGGGTGGAGTATTCTTGGTTGTAGGTTCTTCCCTTTCATCACTTTAAATTTATCATGCCACTCCCTTCTGGCTTGTAGATTTTCTGCTGAGAAATCAGCTGTTATGGGAGTTACCGTGTATGTTATTTGTCATTTTTCCCTTGTTGCTTTCAATAATTTTTCTTTGTCTTTAATTTTTGTCAATTTGGTTACTATGTGTCTTGGCATTTTTCTCCTTTGGTTTATCCTGCCTGGGACTCTCTGCACTTCCTGGACTTGGGTGGCTATTTCTTTTCCCATGCTAGGGAAGTTTTCAACTATAATCTCTTCAAATATATTCTTGGGTCCTTTCTCTCTCTCTTCTCCTTCTGGGACCCCTATAATTTGAATGTTGTTGCGTTTAATGTTGTCCCAGAGGACTCTTAGGGTGTCTTCATTTATTTTCATTCCTTTTCTTTATTCTGTTCCATGGCAGTGATTTCCACCTTTCTGTCTTCCAGGTCACTTATCCGTTCTTCTGCCACAGTTATTCTGCTACTGATTCCTTCTAGTGTATTCTTCATTTCAGTTATTATATTATTCACCTCTGTTTGTTTGTTCTTTAATTCTTTTAGGTCTTTGTTAAACATTTCTTGCATCTTCTCGATCTTTGCTTCCATTCTTTTTCCAAGGTTTTGGATCATCTTCACTATCATTATTCTGAATTCTTTTTCTGGAAGGTTGCCTATCTCCACCTCATTTCGTTTTTTTCTGGGGTTTTATCTTGTTCCTTGATCTGGTATAAAGTCCTCTGCCTTTTCATTTTGTCTATCTTTCTGTGAATGTGGTTTTCCTTCCACAGGCTGCAGAATTGTAGTTCTTCTTGCTTCTGCTGTCTGCTCTCCGGTGGATGAGTCTATCTTAGAGGCTTGTGCAAGCTTCCTGATGGGAGAGACTGGTGGTGAGTAGAGCTGGGTGTTGCTTTGGTGGGCAGAGCTTTAATCCGCTTGTCTGCTGATGCATGGGGCTGGGTTCCCTCCCTGTTGGTTGTTTGGCCTGAGGCAACCCAGCACTGGAGCCTACCTTGCTCTTGGTGGGGCTAATGGCGGACTCTGGGAGGGCTCACACCAAGGAGTATTTCCCAGAACTTCTGCTGCCAGTGTCATTGTCCTCACGGTGAGCCACAGCCACAGCCACCACCTGCCTCTGCAGAAGACCCTCTAAAACTAACAGGTAGTTCTGGTCATTCTCCTATGGGGTCACTGCTCCTTCCCCTGGGTCCTGATGTGCACACTACTTTGTGTGTGCCCTCCAAGAGTGGAGTGTCTGAGTGGAGTTGGGACTCTGAGACTCTGCATGGAGTCACACAGACTCTGGGTCCTGTGAAGCTTCGATGTTTTGTGGTTCTAGAAATCCTATAGGAGACGGTCCACAGCAGGTGAAGCTAATGCTGTCAGTAGAGGTGATGAAGCCAAAGATCAGCAGTTCCGACTAGAGGTGCCAATGTACATACAGGACAAAATCATCTCGTGTGAATGTAGTTCAGGCATGTTTAAGATGAATGCAGCCATGTTAATGCCTACCGTATTCTATCTTGAGCCTCTCCTCAGGGACCCCCTCCTCAGTTTCTGAGGCTCCTGTAAGTCATGTACAGGGGACTGGAGAGTGGACTCTGTCCAGTCTGAGCCTTGAGTTACGCTGTGTGTATCTTAGGATACTTTGTATTTCTGTGGTGTCTGTTGTAACATCATCTCTTTCATTTCAGATTTATTTGGGCCCTCTCTTTTTAAAAAAACATACTACTGTTGTCTTTTATTCTTTACAGAAGTTTAATAAGTGTTTGATCTACTATCCTTACTCTATGTATACTTTTTGCAGTGAGATTTTTACTTTACTTTGTTTTCTTGTTACTATCAACAATTAGTGAGACTTCTTTTAAGCTATCTTCAACATTGCTTATAAAGCTGCTTTATTAGTGATGACAGAGCCTTAATGGAAGTCATGTTCTGGGGGGTTGTAAATTATGATGCAATGTGCCAGCAAAAAGCCCCTTAAGTTTATGTCTCATTACTTCTTGTTCTTTTTTTAATTTAATTTTTATTTTTTATCAGAACAAATTTGATTAAACTGTTTAGTTTCTTCTAGGTGTGCAAGATGTGGTTCTTTTAAACATATACATATATCTGTTCTTTTTTGGATCATTTTACCATGTAGCTTATGACACAATGTTGAGTAATCTTTTCTTGGTATTCCGTAGGTCTTTGGTGATTACATATTTCACATGTGTTTCTATATCTATGTTAACTCCAATATGCTAATGTATCCAATCCTCACACCTTTCCATTTGGTGAACCATAAGTTTGTTTAATGAATCTGTGATTGCATTTCTCTGTGGAAATATCTTCATTGGTATCAATTTTTAGCTAAGACCTATAAGTGATATTATAGGATATGTGTCTTTTGCTTTCTGACTTAGTACAATTTGCCTGATTACCTCAAGAATCATACATGGTGCTGCAAATGGCATTGTTTCCTTTTTTCCACTGGCTAATATTCAAACTATACATGTACCAGTTCTTCTTTGGCCACACACCTCTTGATGGACTTTCTGGTTGCCTCCATGTCTTGGCTATTGTAATACTATGCAATGCAGATTTGCCTGCCTGTGTCTTTCCAATTCTGTCTTCTTAGGTCATAGTTCCAGGAATGGGTCTGCTGGATCATATGGTAGCTCAATGTTTACCTTTTAAAGGCACCTCCATTCTGTGCTCTTTGGTGGCTCTTTCCAGGTTACGTCGCACATAAAGTTGAGGGTATGCATTTCTCCACAGCACCTTCAGCATTTATTCTTTGTAGTCTTTTGCTGATGGTTATTCTGACTGGTGTGAGCTGATACCTCTTTGTGGTTGAATTTGCATGTGTCTCATAATGCGTTGAAATTGAGCTTTAAGACATGTGCTTTTTATTTTTCCAGCTGTGATTAGAGCTTAGTTCTTCAAAGTGTTTCCTTAAAGTATGTGTCACCTTTTGAAATATTTTGGCCATTACCTCCCTCAAGACATTTTGAGGGCAGGTTTCATTTACAGCCCTGCAGTACTAGTTCATATGAAGTGACCATTAGCTCAGGCTTTAAACCTGCTTTTGCAGGTAACGGCCAGAGGGCGGCAGCCTTTCTACGTTCCCCACGCTGGTACTAGGGAAACAGACCTACCGGCCAGTGGTGTTCTTCGGTTATAAATTAGAGTGGAATGTGCCCGGAGAAACCCACAAATGCTGATGTCTCCTTACATTTGTTTGTTTTTCACATTTAATTTATATTTTTTACTGGAGTACTATTCCGTTGTATACATGGACCACTTCTTCTTGGTGCATTCCTTGGTATGCTTGATTCACTGGTAGCTCAATGTTTACCTTTTCAAAGCACCTCCATTGTGTTTACATTAATGGTTCTTACCACGTCCCCCTTAGAGCTCAGCGTACACATTTCTCCACAATCCCTTCAGCATGTATTGTTTGCAGCATTTTTGCTGATGGCCATTCTGACTGCTGTGAGCTGATAGGTATTTGTAATTTCGGTTTGTGTGTCTTTAAAAATTCCTAAAATTTATCATTTTCCCACGCCTTTTTCTTTTCACTTAAAAGAAAAAACCCTGAGTACAATATACCTCTTGAAATTGTCTTCTTCGAAGGTTGCCCTCTTTTGAATTTTTTGCTCGATTTTTGACCCCAGAAATTCTTTGGAAGGCACGTGTCATTTACAGAACTGCAAGTTGGTGAATATTTAGGGACCTTTTGCGGTGGGTTTAAAGCTGCTGTTGTGGGAAACGGCCACAAGGAGGCAGCATTTCTCCAGTCCCCAATCTGGGTACTAGGGCAGCAGAGCCTTTCTGGAAGTCGTTGTCCTGGGTTGTAAATTAGAATGGAATTTGCCAGGAGAAATCCCCATAAGTTTATGTCTCATTACTTCTTCTTGGTTTTTAAAATTTTTTTAATCGGGGTAAAGATTAGAATATTGTTTGTCCTAGGTGTACACAATCTGGTTCATTTGTACATTATGTATGTCTATTAATGTACAGATCCTCTTCCCATGTAAAATATTACAGTGTTCCATAGACCTCCCTTGCTATATGGTCGTTCTTTTTGATACATGTATATACTATGTATTTGTATACGTATAGTAACACTAACCTTCATTTATCGATTCCCCCCTCCTTTCCTTTTAGATGAGCATAGTTTGTTTTCTAAGCCTGTGAGTGTCTTTCTCTTTGGAAATATGTTCATTTGTGTCAGTTAGTAGATAATGCCATAAGTGATATTATAGGATATAGGTCTTTTGCTTTCCGACCTACTTCATGTTTTGTGATTATCTCCAGGCTCATCTATGGTGCCTCAAAGAGCAGTGCTTCAATGTTTTCCATGGCTAATATTCCATTGTGTACATGGACCACTTCTTCTTGGTGCATTCCTCTGTTGATGGACATTTTCGTTGCTTCCAAGTGTTGCCTATGGTAACTATTGCGGGAGTGCAGGATTGCCAGCCTGTGACTTTTGGATTTTCATTTTCTCAGGTGATAGACCCAGCAGTGGGTATGACTGATTGACTGGTATGGTAGCTCAATGTTTACCTTTTCAAGGCGCCTCAATTGTGCTTTCATTAGTGGCTCTTACCACGTCCCCCTTAGAATCGAGGGTACGCATTTCTCCACAATCACGTCAGCATTTATTGTTTGCAGCAGTTTTGTTGATGGCCATTCTGACTGGTGTGAGCTGATAGGTTTTTGTAATTTGGGTTTACATGTCTTTAAAAATTCCTAAAATTCATTATTTTTCCACGCCTTTTTCTTTTCTGTTAAAAGAAAAAAGAAAAACAAAGTGTGAGTACAATCTACCTCTTCAAATTGTCTTCTTGGAAGGTTGCACTCTTGAATTTTTGGGTCGATTTTCGACCTCAGTATTTTTTGGAGGGCAGGTGTCATTTACAGTACTGCAATTGGTGAATATTTCGTGACCTTTTGCAGTGGGTTTAAAGCTGCTGTTGTGGGAAACGGCCACAAGGATGCAGCATTTCTCCACTCCCAAATCTGGGTACTAGGGCAGCAGAGCCTTTCTGGAAGTCGTTTACCTAGGTTGTAAATTTGAATGGAATGTGCCAGGAAAACCCCCCATAAGTTTACGTCTCATTACTTCTAGTTCGTTGTTTTAATTTTTTACATTGGGGTAAAGGTTCGAATGTTGTTTGTCCAAGGTGTACACACTCTGGTTCATTTACACATTATATATATCTATTTATGTAGAGATCCTCTTCCCATGTAAATTATTACAGAGTGTTCCGTCAACCTCCCTTGCTATATGGTCGGTCTTTTTGATATATGTATATAATATGAATTTGTATACATATGGTAACGCTAATCTTCATTTATCCGTTCCCCCCACCTTTCCTTTTAGATAAGCATAGTTTTTTTTTTTTTATAAGTCTGTGATTGCCTTTCTCTGTGGAAATGTGTTCATTTGTGTCAGTTATTAGATAACGCCTATAAGTGATATCATAGGATATAGGACTTTTGCTTTCCGACTTCCCTCATGTTCTGTCATTATCTCCAAGATCATCTATGGTGCCTCAAAGAGCAGTGTTTCATTGTTTTCCATGGCTAGTATTCATTGTGTACATGGACCCCTTCTTCTTTATCCCTTCATCTGTTGCTGGACATTTTGGCTGCTTCACTGTCTTGTCTATTGTGAATAAGGCTGCAGTGCAGCTTTTGCAGCCCGGGTCTTCTTGATTCTGGTCTTCTCAGGTGAGAGGCCCATTGGTGCGCCTGCTGGATTGAATGGTACGTCAATTTTTCCTTTTAAACGCAGCTCCTTTCTGTTCTCATTATTGGCTGTTAACCACTTTACATCTCACCAGCAGCTAGAGGGTACACAGTTCTCTGTTTGTAGGCTTTTTGCTGATGGTCAGTCGACTGGTGTGAGTTGAAAACTTTTTGTAGATTAGATTGCATGAGTCTAATACTTCCTGAGGTTGAGCTTTTATCCATTTTCCTTTTTTGAAAAAGAGAGTGAGTAAAACTTACCTCTTCATACTATCTTCTTGAAAATGTTGCCTGTTTTGAATTGTTTTTATCCATTCCCTACCTCAGCACAATTTTGAGGGCAGGTGTCCTTTACAGCCCTGAGTCCTTGTGAATGTTAAGTGACCATTAGCTGTGGGTTAAGAGCTGCTCTTGCGGGAATGGGCCACAAGGCGGCAGCATTTCTCCCTTACCAAATCTGGTTACTAGGGCAACAGAGCCTTACTGGAAGTGGTGTTCTAGGTTGTAAATTAGAATGGAATGTGCCAGGAAAAAGCCCTTTAAGTTTATGTCTCATTACTTCTTGTTCGGAGTTTTAACTTAATTTTTATTTTTTATCACAGCAAACTTGATTACAATGTTTTGTGTGTTCTAGGTGTGCAAGATGTGGTTCTTTCACACATATACGTATATCTATTGTTCTTCAGATCCTTTTCCCATGTGGGTTATGACACAATGTTGAGTAGTCTTCTCTTGGTATTCCGTAGGTCTTTGGTGATTATATATTTCACATGTGTTTGTATCTCTCTGTTAACCTCCATATGGTAGTGTATCCAATCCTCACACCTTTCCATTTGGCGAACCATAAGTTTTCGTACTGAATCTGTGATTGCCTTTCTCTGTGGAAATATCTTCGTTTGTTTCAGTTTTTAGGTAACACCTGTATGTGATATGATAAGATATGTGTCTTTCGCTGTCTCACTTACTACAAGTTGCGTGATTCCTTCTAGACTCATCTGTGGTGCTGCAAATGGCATTGTTTCATTTTTTCGCTAGCTCATATTCCGTCTGTACATGTAGCAGTTCTTCTTTGTCCACCCATCTGTCGGTGGACTTTTTGGTTACTTCCATATCTTGGCTATTGTAATACTATGCAATGCAGATTTGCCTGCCTGTGTCTTTCCAATTCTGTCTTCTTAGGTCATAGTTCCAGGAATGGGTCTGCTGGATCATATGGTAGCTCAATGTTTACCTTTTAAAGGCACCTCCATTCTGTGCTCTTTGGTGGCTCTTTCCAGGTTACGTCGCACATAAAGTTGAGGGTATGCATTTCTCCACAGCACCTTCAGCATTTATTCTTTGTAGTCTTTTGCTGATGGTTATTCTGACTGGTGTGAGCTGATACCTCTTTGTGGTTGAATTTGCATGTGTCTCATAATGCGTTGAAATTGAGCTTTAAGACATGTGCTTTTTATTTTTCCAGCTGTGATTAGAGCTTAGTTCTTCAAAGTGTTTCCTTAAAGTATGTGTCACCTTTTGAAATATTTTGGCCATTACCTCCCTCAAGACATTTTGAGGGCAGGTTTCATTTACAGCCCTGCAGTACTAGTTCATATGAAGTGACCATTAGGTCAGGCTTTAAACCTGCTTTTGCAGGTAACGGCCAGAGGGCGGCAGCCTTTCTACGTTCCCCACGCTGGTACTAGGGAAACAGACCTACCGGCCAGTGGTGTTCTTCGGTTATAAATTAGAGTGGAATGTGCCCGGAGAAACCCACAAATGCTGATGTCTCCTTACATTTGTTTGTTTTTCACATTTAATTTATATTTTTTACTGGAGTACTATTCCGTTGTATACATGGACCACTTCTTCTTGGTGCATTCCTTGGTATGCTTGATTCACTGGTAGCTCAATGTTTACCTTTTCAAAGCACCTCCATTGTGTTTACATTAATGGTTCTTACCACGTCCCCCTTAGAGCTCAGCGTACACATTTCTCCACAATCCCTTCAGCATGTATTGTTTGCAGCATTTTTGCTGATGGCCATTCTGACTGCTGTGAGCTGATAGGTATTTGTAATTTCGGTTTGCGTGTCTTTAAAAATTCCTAAAATTTATCATTTTCCCACGCCTTTTTCTTTTCACTTAAAAGAAAAAACCCTGAGTACAATATACCTCTTGAAATTGTCTTCTTCGAAGGTTGCCCTCTTTTGAATTTTTTGCTCGATTTTTGACCCCAGAAATTCTTTGGAAGGCACGTGTCATTTACAGAACTGCAAGTTGGTGAATATTTAGGGACCTTTTGCGGTGGGTTTAAAGCTGCTGTTGTGGGAAACGGCCACAAGGAGGCAGCATTTCTCCAGTCCCCAATCTGGGTACTAGGGCAGCAGAGCCTTTCTGGAAGTCGTTGTCCTGGGTTGTAAATTAGAATGGAATTTGCCAGGAGAAATCCCCATAAGTTTATGTCTCATTACTTCTTCTTGGTTTTTAAAATTTTTTTAATCGGGGTAAAGATTAGAATATTGTTTGTCCTAGGTGTACACAATCTGGTTCATTTGTACATTATGTATGTCTATTAATGTACAGATCCTCTTCCCATGTAAAATATTACAGTGTTCCATAGACCTCCCTTGCTATATGGTCGTTCTTTTTGATACATGTATATACTATGTATTTGTATACGTATAGTAACACTAACCTTCATTTATCGATTCCCCCCTCCTTTCCTTTTAGATGAGCATAGTTTGTTTTCTAAGCCTGTGAGTGTCTTTCTCTTTGGAAATATGTTCATTTGTGTCAGTTAGTAGATAATGCCATAAGTGATATTATAGGATATAGGTCTTTTGCTTTCCGACCTACTTCATGTTTTGTGATTATCTCCAGGCTCATCTATGGTGCCTCAAAGAGCAGTGCTTCAATGTTTTCCATGGCTAATATTCCATTGTGTACATGGACCACTTCTTCTTGGTGCATTCCTCTGTTGATGGACATTTTCGTTGCTTCCAAGTGTTGCCTATGGTAACTATTGCGGGAGTGCAGGATTGCCAGCCTGTGACTTTTGCATTTTCATTTTCTCAGGTGATAGACCCAGCAGTGGGTATGACTGATTGACTGGTATGGTAGCTCAATGTTTACCTTTTCAAGGCGCCTCAATTGTGCTTTCATTAGTGGCTCTTACCACGTCCCCCTTAGAATCGAGGGTACGCATTTCTCCACAATCACGTCAGCATTTATTGTTTGCAGCAGTTTTGTTGATGGCCATTCTGACTGGTGTGAGCTGATAGGTTTTTGTAATTTGGGTTTACATGTCTTTAAAAATTCCTAAAATTCATTATTTTTCCACGCCTTTTTCTTTTCTGTTAAAAGAAAAAAGAAAAACAAAGTGTGAGTACAATCTACCTCTTCAAATTGTCTTCTTGGAAGGTTGCACTCTTGAATTTTTGGGTCGATTTTCGACCTCAGTATTTTTTGGAGGGCAGGTGTCATTTACAGAACTGCAATTGGTGAATATTTCGTGACCTTTTGCAGTGGGTTTAAAGCTGCTGTTGTGGGAAACGGCCACAAGGATGCAGCATTTCTCCACTCCCAAATCTGGGTACTAGGGCAGCAGAGCCGTTCTGGAAGTCGTTTACTTAGGTTGTAAATTTGAATGGAATGTGCCAGGAAAACCCCCCATAAGTTTACGTCTCATTACTTCTAGTTCGTTGTTTTAATTTTTTACATTGGGGTAAAGGTTCGAATGTTGTTTGTCCAAGGTGTACACACTCTGGTTCATTTACACATTATATATATCTATTTATGTAGAGATCCTCTTCCCATGTAAATTATTACAGAGTGTTCCGTCAACCTCCCTTGCTATATGGTCGGTCTTTTTGATATATGTATATAATATGAATTTGTATACATATGGTAACGCTAATCTTCATTTATCCGTTCCCCCCACCTTTCCTTTTAGATAAGCATAGTTTTTTTTTTTATAAGTCTGTGATTGCCTTTCTCTGTGGAAATGTGTTCATTTGTGTCAGTTATTAGATAACGCCTATAAGTGATATCATAGGATATAGGACTTTTGCTTTCCGACTTCCCTCATGTTCTGTCATTATCTCCAAGATCATCTATGGTGCCTCAAAGAGCAGTGTTTCATTGTTTTCCATGGCTAGTATTCATTGTGTACATGGACCCCTTCTTCTTTATCCCTTCATCTGTTGCTGGACATTTTGGTTGCTTCACTGTCTTGTCTATTGTGAATAAGGCTGCAGTGCAGCTTTTGCAGCCCGGGTCTTCTTGATTCTGGTCTTCTCAGGTGAGAGGCCCATTGGTGCGCCTGCTGGATTGAATGGTACGTCAATTTTTCCTTTTAAACGCAGCTCCTTTCTGTTCTCATTATTGGCTGTTAACCACTTTACATCTCACCAGCAGCTAGAGGGTACACAGTTCTCTGTTTGTAGGCTTTTTGCTGATGGTCAGTCGACTGGTGTGAGTTGAAAACTTTTTGTAGATTAGATTGCATGAGTCTAATACTTCCTGAGGTTGAGCTTTTATCCATTTTCCTTTTTTGAAAAAGAGAGTGAGTAAAACTTACCTCTTCATACTATCTTCTTGAAAATGTTGCCTGTTTTGAATTGTTTTTATCCATTCCCTACCTCAGCACAATTTTGAGGGCAGGTGTCCTTTACAGCCCTGAGTCCTTGTGAATGTTAAGTGACCATTAGCTGTGGGTTAAGAGCTGCTCTTGCGGGAATGGGCCACAAGGCGGCAGCATTTCTCCCTTACCAAATCTGGTTACTAGGGCAACAGAGCCTTACTGGAAGTGGTGTTCTAGGTTGTAAATTAGAATGGAATGTGCCAGGAAAAAGCCCTTTAAGTTTATGTCTCATTACTTCTTGTTCGGAGTTTTAACTTAATTTTTATTTTTTATCACAGCAAACTTGATTACAATGTTTTGTGTGTTCTAGGTGTGCAAGATGTGGTTCTTTCACACATATACGTATATCTATTGTTCTTCAGATCCTTTTCCCATGTGGGTTATGACACAATGTTGAGTAGTCTTCTCTTGGTATTCCGTAGGTCTTTGGTGATTATATATTTCACATGTGTTTGTATCTCTCTGTTAACCTCCATATGGTAGTGTATCCAATCCTCACACCTTTCCATTTGGCGAACCATAAGTTTTCGTACTGAATCTGTGATTGCCTTTCTCTGTGGAAATATCTTCGTTTGTTTCAGTTTTTAGGTAACACCTGTATGTGATATGATAAGATATGTGTCTTTCGCTGTCTCACTTACTACAAGTTGCGTGATTCCTTCTAGACTCATCTGTGGTGCTGCAAATGGCATTGTTTCATTTTTTCGCTAGCTCATATTCCGTCTGTACATGTAGCAGTTCTTCTTTGTCCACCCATCTGTCGGTGGACTTTTTGGTTACTTCCATATCTTGGCTATTGTAATACTATGCAATGCAGATTTGCCTGCCTGTGTCTTTCCAATTCTGTCTTCTTAGGTCATAGTTCCAGGAATGGGTCTGCTGGATCATATGGTAGCTCAATGTTTACCTTTTAAAGGCACCTCCATTCTGTGCTCTTTGGTGGCTCTTTCCAGGTTACGTCGCACATAAAGTTGAGGGTATGCATTTCTCCACAGCACCTTCAGCATTTATTCTTTGTAGTCTTTTGCTGATGGTTATTCTGACTGGTGTGAGCTGATACCTCTTTGTGGTTGAATTTGCATGTGTCTCATAATGCGTTGAAATTGAGCTTTAAGACATGTGCTTTTTATTTTTCCAGCTGTGATTAGAGCTTAGTTCTTCAAAGTGTTTCCTTAAAGTATGTGTCACCTTTTGAAATATTTTGGCCATTACCTCCCTCAAGACATTTTGAGGGCAGGTTTCATTTACAGCCCTGCAGTACTAGTTCATATGAAGTGACCATTAGGTCAGGCTTTAAACCTGCTTTTGCAGGTAACGGCCAGAGGGCGGCAGCCTTTCTACGTTCCCCACGCTGGTACTAGGGAAACAGACCTACCGGCCAGTGGTGTTCTTCGGTTATAAATTAGAGTGGAATGTGCCCGGAGAAACCCACAAATGCTGATGTCTCCTTACATTTGTTTGTTTTTCACATTTAATTTATATTTTTTACTGGAGTACTATTCCGTTGTATACATGGACCACTTCTTCTTGGTGCATTCCTTGGTATGCTTGATTCACTGGTAGCTCAATGTTTACCTTTTCAAAGCACCTCCATTGTGTTTACATTAATGGTTCTTACCACGTCCCCCTTAGAGCTCAGCGTACACATTTCTCCACAATCCCTTCAGCATGTATTGTTTGCAGCATTTTTGCTGATGGCCATTCTGACTGCTGTGAGCTGATAGGTATTTGTAATTTCGGTTTGCGTGTCTTTAAAAATTCCTAAAATTTATCATTTTCCCACGCCTTTTTCTTTTCACTTAAAAGAAAAAACCCTGAGTACAATATACCTCTTGAAATTGTCTTCTTCGAAGGTTGCCCTCTTTTGAATTTTTTGCTCGATTTTTGACCCCAGAAATTCTTTGGAAGGCACGTGTCATTTACAGAACTGCAAGTTGGTGAATATTTAGGGACCTTTTGCGGTGGGTTTAAAGCTGCTGTTGTGGGAAACGGCCACAAGGAGGCAGCATTTCTCCAGTCCCCAATCTGGGTACTAGGGCAGCAGAGTCTTTCTGGAAGTCGTTGTCCTGGGTTGTAAATTAGAATGGAATTTGCCAGGAGAAATCCCCATAAGTTTATGTCTCATTACTTCTTCTTGGTTTTTAAAATTTTTTTAATCGGGGTAAAGATTAGAATATTGTTTGTCCTAGGTGTACACAATCTGGTTCATTTGTACATTATGTATGTCTATTAATGTACAGATCCTCTTCCCATGTAAAATATTACAGTGTTCCATAGACCTCCCTTGCTATATGGTCGTTCTTTTTGATACATGTATATACTATGTATTTGTATACGTATAGTAACACTAACCTTCATTTATCGATTCCCCCCTCCTTTCCTTTTAGATGAGCATAGTTTGTTTTCTAAGCCTGTGAGTGTCTTTCTCTTTGGAAATATGTTCATTTGTGTCAGTTAGTAGATAATGCCATAAGTGATATTATAGGATATAGGTCTTTTGCTTTCCGACCTACTTCATGTTTTGTGATTATCTCCAGGCTCATCTATGGTGCCTCAAAGAGCAGTGCTTCAATGTTTTCCATGGCTAATATTCCATTGTGTACATGGACCACTTCTTCTTGGTGCATTCCTCTGTTGATGGACATTTTCGTTGCTTCCAAGTGTTGCCTATGGTAACTATTGCGGGAGTGCAGGATTGCCAGCCTGTGACTTTTGGATTTTCATTTTCTCAGGTGATAGACCCAGCAGTGGGTATGACTGATTGACTGGTATGGTAGCTCAATGTTTACCTTTTCAAGGCGCCTCAATTGTGCTTTCATTAGTGGCTCTTACCACGTCCCCCTTAGAATCGAGGGTACGCATTTCTCCACAATCACGTCAGCATTTATTGTTTGCAGCAGTTTTGTTGATGGCCATTCTGACTGGTGTGAGCTGATAGGTTTTTGTAATTTGGGTTTACATGTCTTTAAAAATTCCTAAAATTCATTATTTTTCCACGCCTTTTTCTTTTCTGTTAAAAGAAAAAAGAAAAACACAGTGTGAGTACAATCTACCTCTTCAAATTGTCTTCTTGGAAGGTTGCACTCTTGAATTTTTGGGTCGATTTTCGACCTCAGTATTTTTTGGAGGGCAGGTGTCATTTACAGAACTGCAATTGGTGAATATTTCGTGACCTTTTGCAGTGGGTTTAAAGCTGCTGTTGTGGGAAACGGCCACAAGGATGCAGCATTTCTCCACTCCCAAATCTGGGTACTAGGGCAGCAGAGCCGTTCTGGAAGTCGTTTACCTAGGTTGTAAATTTGAATGGAATGTGCCAGGAAAACCCCCCATAAGTCTACGTCTCATTACTTCTAGTTCGTTGTTTTAATTTTTTACATTGGGGTAAAGGTTCGAATGTTGTTTGTCCAAGGTGTACACACTCTGGTTCATTTACACATTATATATATCTATTTATGTAGAGATCCTCTTCCCATGTAAATTATTACAGAGTGTTCCGTCAACCTCCCTTGCTATATGGTCGGTCTTTTTGATATATGTATATAATATGAATTTGTATACATATGGTAACGCTAATCTTCATTTATCCGTTCCCCCCACCTTTCCTTTTAGATAAGCATAGTTTTTTTTTTTTTTTATAAGTCTGTGATTGCCTTTCTCTGTGGAAATGTGTTCATTTGTGTCAGTTATTAGATAACGCCTATAAGTGATATCATAGGATATAGGACTTTTGCTTTCCGACTTCCCTCATGTTCTGTCATTATCTCCAAGATCATCTATGGTGCCTCAAAGAGCAGTGTTTCATTGTTTTCCATGGCTAGTATTCATTGTGTACATGGACCCCTTCTTCTTTATCCCTTCATCTGTTGCTGGACATTTTGGTTGCTTCACTGTCTTGTCTATTGTGAATAAGGCTGCAGTGCAGCTTTTGCAGCCCGGGTCTTCTTGATTCTGGTCTTCTCAGGTGAGAGGCCCATTGGTGCGCCTGCTGGATTGAATGGTACGTCAATTTTTCCTTTTAAACGCAGCTCCTTTCTGTTCTCATTATTGGCTGTTAACCACTTTACATCTCACCAGCAGCTAGAGGGTACACAGTTCTCTGTTTGTAGGCTTTTTGCTGATGGTCAGTCGACTGGTGTGAGTTGAAAACTTTTTGTAGATTAGATTGCATGAGTCTAATACTTCCTGAGGTTGAGCTTTTATCCATTTTCCTTTTTTGAAAAAGAGAGTGAGTAAAACTTACCTCTTCATACTATCTTCTTGAAAATGTTGCCTGTTTTGAATTGTTTTTATCCATTCCCTACCTCAGCACAATTTTGAGGGCAGGTGTCCTTTACAGCCCTGAGTCCTTGTGAATGTTAAGTGACCATTAGCTGTGGGTTAAGAGCTGCTCTTGCGGGAATGGGCCACAAGGCGGCAGCATTTCTCCCTTACCAAATCTGGTTACTAGGGCAACAGAGCCTTACTGGAAGTGGTGTTCTAGGTTGTAAATTAGAATGGAATGTGCCAGGAAAAAGCCCTTTAAGTTTATGTCTCATTACTTCTTGTTCGGAGTTTTAACTTAATTTTTATTTTTTATCACAGCAAACTTGATTACAATGTTTTGTGTGTTCTAGGTGTGCAAGATGTGGTTCTTTCACACATATACGTATATCTATTGTTCTTCAGATCCTTTTCCCATGTGGGTTATGACACAATGTTGAGTAGTCTTCTCTTGGTATTCCGTAGGTCTTTGGTGATTATATATTTCACATGTGTTTGTATCTCTCTGTTAACCTCCATATGGTAGTGTATCCAATCCTCACACCTTTCCATTTGGCGAACCATAAGTTTTCGTACTGAATCTGTGATTGCCTTTCTCTGTGGAAATATCTTCGTTTGTTTCAGTTTTTAGGTAACACCTGTATGTGATATGATAAGATATGTGTCTTTCGCTGTCTCACTTACTACAAGTTGCGTGATTCCTTCTAGACTCATCTGTGGTGCTGCAAATGGCATTGTTTCATTTTTTCGCTAGCTCATATTCCGTCTGTACATGTAGCAGTTCTTCTTTGTCCACCCATCTGTCGGTGGACTTTTTGGTTACTTCCATATCTTGGCTATTGTAATACTATGCAATGCAGATTTGCCTGCCTGTGTCTTTCCAATTCTGTCTTCTTAGGTCATAGTTCCAGGAATGGGTCTGCTGGATCATATGGTAGCTCAATGTTTACCTTTTAAAGGCACCTCCATTCTGTGCTCTTTGGTGGCTCTTTCCAGGTTACGTCGCACATAAAGTTGAGGGTATGCATTTCTCCACAGCACCTTCAGCATTTATTCTTTGTAGTCTTTTGCTGATGGTTATTCTGACTGGTGTGAGCTGATACCTCTTTGTGGTTGAATTTGCATGTGTCTCATAATGCGTTGAAATTGAGCTTTAAGACATGTGCTTTTTATTTTTCCAGCTGTGATTAGAGCTTAGTTCTTCAAAGTGTTTCCTTAAAGTATGTGTCACCTTTTGAAATATTTTGGCCATTACCTCCCTCAAGACATTTTGAGGGCAGGTTTCATTTACAGCCCTGCAGTACTAGTTCATATGAAGTGACCATTAGGTCAGGCTTTAAACCTGCTTTTGCAGGTAACGGCCAGAGGGCGGCAGCCTTTCTACGTTCCCCACGCTGGTACTAGGGAAACAGACCTACCGGCCAGTGGTGTTCTTCGGTTATAAATTAGAGTGGAATGTGCCCGGAGAAACCCACAAATGCTGATGTCTCCTTACATTTGTTTGTTTTTCACATTTAATTTATATTTTTTACTGGAGTACTATTCCATTGTATACATGGACCACTTCTTCTTGGTGCATTCCTTGGTATGCTTGATTCACTGGTAGCTCAATGTTTACCTTTTCAAAGCACCTCCATTGTGTTTACATTAATGGTTCTTACCACGTCCCCCTTAGAGCTCAGCGTACACATTTCTCCACAATCCCTTCAGCATGTATTGTTTGCAGCATTTTTGCTGATGGCCATTCTGACTGCTGTGAGCTGATAGGTATTTGTAATTTCGGTTTGCGTGTCTTTAAAAATTCCTAAAATTTATCATTTTCCCACGCCTTTTTCTTTTCACTTAAAAGAAAAAACCCTGAGTACAATATACCTCTTGAAATTGTCTTCTTCGAAGGTTGCCCTCTTTTGAATTTTTTGCTCGATTTTTGACCCCAGAAATTCTTTGGAAGGCACGTGTCATTTACAGAACTGCAAGTTGGTGAATATTTAGGGACCTTTTGCGGTGGGTTTAAAGCTGCTGTTGTGGGAAACGGCCACAAGGAGGCAGCATTTCTCCAGTCCCCAATCTGGGTACTAGGGCAGCAGAGCCTTTCTGGAAGTCGTTGTCCTGGGTTGTAAATTAGAATGGAATTTGCCAGGAGAAATCCCCATAAGTTTATGTCTCATTACTTCTTCTTGGTTTTTAAAATTTTTTTAATCGGGGTAAAGATTAGAATATTGTTTGTCCTAGGTGTACACAATCTGGTTCATTTGTACATTATGTATGTCTATTAATGTACAGATCCTCTTCCCATGTAAAATATTACAGTGTTCCATAGACCTCCCTTGCTATATGGTCGTTCTTTTTGATACATGTATATACTATGTATTTGTATACGTATAGTAACACTAACCTTCATTTATCGATTCCCCCCTCCTTTCCTTTTAGATGAGCATAGTTTGTTTTCTAAGCCTGTGAGTGTCTTTCTCTTTGGAAATATGTTCATTTGTGTCAGTTAGTAGATAATGCCATAAGTGATATTATAGGATATAGGTCTTTTGCTTTCCGACCTACTTCATGTTTTGTGATTATCTCCAGGCTCATCTATGGTGCCTCAAAGAGCAGTGCTTCAATGTTTTCCATGGCTAATATTCCATTGTGTACATGGACCACTTCTTCTTGGTGCATTCCTCTGTTGATGGACATTTTCGTTGCTTCCAAGTGTTGCCTATGGTAACTATTGCGGGAGTGCAGGATTGCCAGCCTGTGACTTTTGGATTTTCATTTTCTCAGGTGATAGACCCAGCAGTGGGTATGACTGATTGACTGGTATGGTAGCTCAATGTTTACCTTTTCAAGGCGCCTCAATTGTGCTTTCATTAGTGGCTCTTACCACGTCCCCCTTAGAATCGAGGGTACGCATTTCTCCACAATCACGTCAGCATTTATTGTTTGCAGCAGTTTTGTTGATGGCCATTCTGACTGGTGTGAGCTGATAGGTTTTTGTAATTTGGGTTTACATGTCTTTAAAAATTCCTAAAATTCATTATTTTTCCACGCCTTTTTCTTTTCTGTTAAAAGAAAAAAGAAAAACAAAGTGTGAGTACAATCTACCTCTTCAAATTGTCTTCTTGGAAGGTTGCACTCTTGAATTTTTGGGTCGATTTTCGACCTCAGTATTTTTTGGAGGGCAGGTGTCATTTACAGAACTGCAATTGGTGAATATTTCGTGACCTTTTGCAGTGGGTTTAAAGCTGCTGTTGTGGGAAACGGCCACAAGGATGCAGCATTTCTCCACTCCCAAATCTGGGTACTAGGGCAGCAGAGCCGTTCTGGAAGTCGTTTACCTAGGTTGTAAATTTGAATGGAATGTGCCAGGAAAACCCCCCATAAGTTTACGTCTCATTACTTCTAGTTCGTTGTTTTAATTTTTTACATTGGGGTAAAGGTTCGAATGTTGTTTGTCCAAGGTGTACACACTCTGGTTCATTTACACATTATATATATATCTATTTATGTAGAGATCCTCTTCCCATGTAAATTATTACAGAGTGTTCCGTCAACCTCCCTTGCTATATGGTCGGTCTTTTTGATATATGTATATAATATGAATTTGTATATATATGGTAACGCTAATCTTCATTTATCCGTTCCCCCCACCTTTCCTTTTAGATAAGCATAGTTTTTTTTTTTTATAAGTCTGTGATTGCCTTTCTCTGTGGAAATGTGTTCATTTGTGTCAGTTATTAGATAACGCCTATAAGTGATATCATAGGATATAGGACTTTTGCTTTCCGACTTCCCTCATGTTCTGTCATTATCTCCAAGATCATCTATGGTGCCTCAAAGAGCAGTGTTTCATTGTTTTCCATGGCTAGTATTCATTGTGTACATGGACCCCTTCTTCTTTATCCCTTCATCTGTTGCTGGACATTTTGGTTGCTTCACTGTCTTGTCTATTGTGAATAAGGCTGCAGTGCAGCTTTTGCAGCCCGGGTCTTCTTGATTCTGGTCTTCTCAGGTGAGAGGCCCATTGGTGCGCCTGCTGGATTGAATGGTACGTCAATTTTTCCTTTTAAACGCAGCTCCTTTCTGTTCTCATTATTGGCTGTTAACCACTTTACATCTCACCAGCAGCTAGAGGGTACACAGTTCTCTGTTTGTAGGCTTTTTGCTGATGGTCAGTCGACTGGTGTGAGTTGAAAACTTTTTGTAGATTAGATTGCATGAGTCTAATACTTCCTGAGGTTGAGCTTTTATCCATTTTCCTTTTTTGAAAAAGAGAGTGAGTAAAACTTACCTCTTCATACTATCTTCTTGAAAATGTTGCCTGTTTTGAATTGTTTTTATCCATTCCCTACCTCAGCACAATTTTGAGGGCAGGTGTCCTTTACAGCCCTGAGTCCTTGTGAATGTTAAGTGACCATTAGCTGTGGGTTAAGAGCTGCTCTTGCGGGAATGGGCCACAAGGCGGCAGCATTTCTCCCTTACCAAATCTGGTTACTAGGGCAACAGAGCCTTACTGGAAGTGGTGTTCTAGGTTGTAAATTAGAATGGAATGTGCCAGGAAAAAGCCCTTTAAGTTTATGTCTCATTACTTCTTGTTCGGAGTTTTAACTTAATTTTTATTTTTTATCACAGCAAACTTGATTACAATGTTTTGTGTGTTCTAGGTGTGCAAGATGTGGTTCTTTCACACATATACGTATATCTATTGTTCTTCAGATCCTTTTCCCATGTGGGTTATGACACAATGTTGAGTAGTCTTCTCTTGGTATTCCGTAGGTCTTTGGTGATTATATATTTCACATGTGTTTGTATCTCTCTGTTAACCTCCATATGGTAGTGTATCCAATCCTCACACCTTTCCATTTGGCGAACCATAAGTTTTCGTACTGAATCTGTGATTGCCTTTCTCTGTGGAAATATCTTCGTTTGTTTCAGTTTTTAGGTAACACCTGTATGTGATATGATAAGATATGTGTCTTTCGCTGTCTCACTTACTACAAGTTGCGTGATTCCTTCTAGACTCATCTGTGGTGCTGCAAATGGCATTGTTTCATTTTTTCGCTAGCTCATATTCCGTCTGTACATGTAGCAGTTCTTCTTTGTCCACCCATCTGTCGGTGGACTTTTTGGTTACTTCCATATCTTGGCTATTGTAATACTATGCAATGCAGATTTGCCTGCCTGTGTCTTTCCAATTCTGTCTTCTTAGGTCATAGTTCCAGGAATGGGTCTGCTGGATCATATGGTAGCTCAATGTTTACCTTTTAAAGGCACCTCCATTCTGTGCTCTTTGGTGGCTCTTTCCAGGTTACGTCGCACATAAAGTTGAGGGTATGCATTTCTCCACAGCACCTTCAGCATTTATTCTTTGTAGTCTTTTGCTGATGGTTATTCTGACTGGTGTGAGCTGATACCTCTTTGTGGTTGAATTTGCATGTGTCTCATAATGCGTTGAAATTGAGCTTTAAGACATGTGCTTTTTATTTTTCCAGCTGTGATTAGAGCTTAGTTCTTCAAAGTGTTTCCTTAAAGTATGTGTCACCTTTTGAAATATTTTGGCCATTACCTCCCTCAAGACATTTTGAGGGCAGGTTTCATTTACAGCCCTGCAGTACTAGTTCATATGAAGTGACCATTAGGTCAGGCTTTAAACCTGCTTTTGCAGGTAACGGCCAGAGGGCGGCAGCCTTTCTACGTTCCCCACGCTGGTACTAGGGAAACAGACCTACCGGCCAGTGGTGTTCTTCGGTTATAAATTAGAGTGGAATGTGCCCGGAGAAACCCACAAATGCTGATGTCTCCTTACATTTGTTTGTTTTTCACATTTAATTTATATTTTTTACTGGAGTACTATTCCGTTGTATACATGGACCACTTCTTCTTGGTGCATTCCTTGGTATGCTTGATTCACTGGTAGCTCAATGTTTACCTTTTCAAAGCACCTCCATTGTGTTTACATTAATGGTTCTTACCACGTCCCCCTTAGAGCTCAGCGTACACATTTCTCCACAATCCCTTCAGCATGTATTGTTTGCAGCATTTTTGCTGATGGCCATTCTGACTGCTGTGAGCTGATAGGTATTTGTAATTTCGGTTTGCGTGTCTTTAAAAATTCCTAAAATTTATCATTTTCCCACGCCTTTTTCTTTTCACTTAAAAGAAAAAACCCTGAGTACAATATACCTCTTGAAATTGTCTTCTTCGAAGGTTGCCCTCTTTTGAATTTTTTGCTCGATTTTTGACCCCAGAAATTCTTTGGAAGGCACGTGTCATTTACAGAACTGCAAGTTGGTGAATATTTAGTGACCTTTTGCGGTGGGTTTAAAGCTGCTGTTGTGGGAAACGGCCACAAGGAGGCAGCATTTCTCCAGTCCCCAATCTGGGTACTAGGGCAGCAGAGCCTTTCTGGAAGTCGTTGTCCTGGGTTGTAAATTAGAATGGAATTTGCCAGGAGAAATCCCCATAAGTTTATGTCTCATTACTTCTTCTTGGTTTTTAAAATTTTTTTAATCGGGGTAAAGATTAGAATATTGTTTGTCCTAGGTGTACACAATCTGGTTCATTTGTACATTATGTATGTCTATTAATGTACAGATCCTCTTCCCATGTAAAATATTACAGTGTTCCATAGACCTCCCTTGCTATATGGTCGTTCTTTTTGATACATGTATATACTATGTATTTGTATACGTATAGTAACACTAACCTTCATTTATCGATTCCCCCCTCCTTTCCTTTTAGATGAGCATAGTTTGTTTTCTAAGCCTGTGAGTGTCTTTCTCTTTGGAAATATGTTCATTTGTGTCAGTTAGTAGATAATGCCATAAGTGATATTATAGGATATAGGTCTTTTGCTTTCCGACCTACTTCATGTTTTGTGATTATCTCCAGGCTCATCTATGGTGCCTCAAAGAGCAGTGCTTCAATGTTTTCCATGGCTAATATTCCATTGTGTACATGGACCACTTCTTCTTGGTGCATTCCTCTGTTGATGGACATTTTCGTTGCTTCCAAGTGTTGCCTATGGTAACTATTGCGGGAGTGCAGGATTGCCAGCCTGTGACTTTTGGATTTTCATTTTCTCAGGTGATAGACCCAGCAGTGGGTATGACTGATTGACTGGTATGGTAGCTCAATGTTTACCTTTTCAAGGCGCCTCAATTGTGCTTTCATTAGTGGCTCTTACCACGTCCCCCTTAGAATCGAGGGTACGCATTTCTCCACAATCACGTCAGCATTTATTGTTTGCAGCAGTTTTGTTGATGGCCATTCTGACTGGTGTGAGCTGATAGGTTTTTGTAATTTGGGTTTACATGTCTTTAAAAATTCCTAAAATTCATTATTTTTCCACGCCTTTTTCTTTTCTGTTAAAAGAAAAAAGAAAAACAAAGTGTGAGTACAATCTACCTCTTCAAATTGTCTTCTTGGAAGGTTGCACTCTTGAATTTTTGGGTCGATTTTCGACCTCAGTATTTTTTGGAGGGCAGGTGTCATTTACAGAACTGCAATTGGTGAATATTTCGTGACCTTTTGCAGTGGGTTTAAAGCTGCTGTTGTGGGAAACGGCCACAAGGATGCAGCATTTCTCCACTCCCAAATCTGGGTACTAGGGCAGCAGAGCCGTTCTGGAAGTCGTTTACCTAGGTTGTAAATTTGAATGGAATGTGCCAGGAAAACCCCCCATAAGTTTACGTCTCATTACTTCTAGTTCGTTGTTTTAATTTTTTACATTGGGGTAAAGGTTCGAATGTTGTTTGTCCAAGGTGTACACACTCTGGTTCATTTACACATTATATATATATCTATTTATGTAGAGATCCTCTTCCCATGTAAATTATTACAGAGTGTTCCGTCAACCTCCCTTGCTATATGGTCGGTCTTTTTGATATATGTATATAATATGAATTTGTATATATATGGTAACGCTAATCTTCATTTATCCGTTCCCCCCACCTTTCCTTTTAGATAAGCATAGTTTTTTTTTTTTTATAAGTCTGTGATTGCCTTTCTCTGTGGAAATGTGTTCATTTGTGTCAGTTATTAGATAACGCCTATAAGTGATATCATAGGATATAGGACTTTTGCTTTCCGACTTCCCTCATGTTCTGTCATTATCTCCAAGATCATCTATGGTGCCTCAAAGAGCAGTGTTTCATTGTTTTCCATGGCTAGTATTCATTGTGTACATGGACCCCTTCTTCTTTATCCCTTCATCTGTTGCTGGACATTTTGGTTGCTTCACTGTCTTGTCTATTGTGAATAAGGCTGCAGTGCAGCTTTTGCAGCCCGGGTCTTCTTGATTCTGGTCTTCTCAGGTGAGAGGCCCATTGGTGCGCCTGCTGGATTGAATGGTACGTCAATTTTTCCTTTTAAACGCAGCTCCTTTCTGTTCTCATTATTGGCTGTTAACCACTTTACATCTCACCAGCAGCTAGAGGGTACACAGTTCTCTGTTTGTAGGCTTTTTGCTGATGGTCAGTCGACTGGTGTGAGTTGAAAACTTTTTGTAGATTAGATTGCATGAGTCTAATACTTCCTGAGGTTGAGCTTTTATCCATTTTCCTTTTTTGAAAAAGAGAGTGAGTAAAACTTACCTCTTCATACTATCTTCTTGAAAATGTTGCCTGTTTTGAATTGTTTTTATCCATTCCCTACCTCAGCACAATTTTGAGGGCAGGTGTCCTTTACAGCCCTGAGTCCTTGTGAATGTTAAGTGACCATTAGCTGTGGGTTAAGAGCTGCTCTTGCGGGAATGGGCCACAAGGCGGCAGCATTTCTCCCTTACCAAATCTGGTTACTAGGGCAACAGAGCCTTACTGGAAGTGGTGTTCTAGGTTGTAAATTAGAATGGAATGTGCCAGGAAAAAGCCCTTTAAGTTTATGTCTCATTACTTCTTGTTCGGAGTTTTAACTTAATTTTTATTTTTTATCACAGCAAACTTGATTACAATGTTTTGTGTGTTCTAGGTGTGCAAGATGTGGTTCTTTCACACATATACGTATATCTATTGTTCTTCAGATCCTTTTCCCATGTGGGTTATGACACAATGTTGAGTAGTCTTCTCTTGGTATTCCGTAGGTCTTTGGTGATTATATATTTCACATGTGTTTGTATCTCTCTGTTAACCTCCATATGGTAGTGTATCCAATCCTCACACCTTTCCATTTGGCGAACCATAAGTTTTCGTACTGAATCTGTGATTGCCTTTCTCTGTGGAAATATCTTCGTTTGTTTCAGTTTTTAGGTAACACCTGTATGTGATATGATAAGATATGTGTCTTTCGCTGTCTCACTTACTACAAGTTGCGTGATTCCTTCTAGACTCATCTGTGGTGCTGCAAATGGCATTGTTTCATTTTTTCGCTAGCTCATATTCCGTCTGTACATGTAGCAGTTCTTCTTTGTCCACCCATCTGTCGGTGGACTTTTTGGTTACTTCCATATCTTGGCTATTGTAATACTATGCAATGCAGATTTGCCTGCCTGTGTCTTTCCAATTCTGTCTTCTTAGGTCATAGTTCCAGGAATGGGTCTGCTGGATCATATGGTAGCTCAATGTTTACCTTTTAAAGGCACCTCCATTCTGTGCTCTTTGGTGGCTCTTTCCAGGTTACGTCGCACATAAAGTTGAGGGTATGCATTTCTCCACAGCACCTTCAGCATTTATTCTTTGTAGTCTTTTGCTGATGGTTATTCTGACTGGTGTGAGCTGATACCTCTTTGTGGTTGAATTTGCATGTGTCTCATAATGCGTTGAAATTGAGCTTTAAGACATGTGCTTTTTATTTTTCCAGCTGTGATTAGAGCTTAGTTCTTCAAAGTGTTTCCTTAAAGTATGTGTCACCTTTTGAAATATTTTGGCCATTACCTCCCTCAAGACATTTTGAGGGCAGGTTTCATTTACAGCCCTGCAGTACTAGTTCATATGAAGTGACCATTAGGTCAGGCTTTAAACCTGCTTTTGCAGGTAACGGCCAGAGGGCGGCAGCCTTTCTACGTTCCCCACGCTGGTACTAGGGAAACAGACCTACCGGCCAGTGGTGTTCTTCGGTTATAAATTAGAGTGGAATGTGCCCGGAGAAACCCACAAATGCTGATGTCTCCTTACATTTGTTTGTTTTTCACATTTAATTTATATTTTTTACTGGAGTACTATTCCGTTGTATACATGGACCACTTCTTCTTGGTGCATTCCTTGGTATGCTTGATTCACTGGTAGCTCAATGTTTACCTTTTCAAAGCACCTCCATTGTGTTTACATTAATGGTTCTTACCACGTCCCCCTTAGAGCTCAGCGTACACATTTCTCCACAATCCCTTCAGCATGTATTGTTTGCAGCATTTTTGCTGATGGCCATTCTGACTGCTGTGAGCTGATAGGTATTTGTAATTTCGGTTTGCGTGTCTTTAAAAATTCCTAAAATTTATCATTTTCCCACGCCTTTTTCTTTTCACTTAAAAGAAAAAACCCTGAGTACAATATACCTCTTGAAATTGTCTTCTTCGAAGGTTGCCCTCTTTTGAATTTTTTGCTCGATTTTTGACCCCAGAAATTCTTTGGAAGGCACGTGTCATTTACAGAACTGCAAGTTGGTGAATATTTAGTGACCTTTTGCGGTGGGTTTAAAGCTGCTGTTGTGGGAAACGGCCACAAGGAGGCAGCATTTCTCCAGTCCCCAATCTGGGTACTAGGGCAGCAGAGCCTTTCTGGAAGTCGTTGTCCTGGGTTGTAAATTAGAATGGAATTTGCCAGGAGAAATTCCCATAAGTTTATGTCTCATTACTCCTTCTTGGTTTTTAAAATTTTTTTAATCGGGGTAAAGATTAGAATATTGTTTGTCCTAGGTGTACACAATCTGGTTCATTTGTACATTATGTATGTCTATTAATGTACAGATCCTCTTCCCATGTAAAATATTACAGTGTTCCATAGACCTCCCTTGCTATATGGTCGTTCTTTTTGATACATGTATATACTATGTATTTGTATACGTATAGTAACACTAACCTTCATTTATCGATTCCCCCCTCCTTTCCTTTTAGATGAGCATAGTTTGTTTTCTAAGCCTGTGAGTGTCTTTCTCTTTGGAAATATGTTCATTTGTGTCAGTTAGTAGATAATGCCATAAGTGATATTATAGGATATAGGTCTTTTGCTTTCCGACCTACTTCATGTTTTGTGATTATCTCCAGGCTCATCTATGGTGCCTCAAAGAGCAGTGCTTCAATGTTTTCCATGGCTAATATTCCATTGTGTACATGGACCACTTCTTCTTGGTGCATTCCTCTGTTGATGGACATTTTCGTTGCTTCCAAGTGTTGCCTATGGTAACTATTGCGGGAGTGCAGGATTGCCAGCCTGTGACTTTTGGATTTTCATTTTCTCAGGTGATAGACCCAGCAGTGGGTATGACTGATTGACTGGTATGGTAGCTCAATGTTTACCTTTTCAAGGCGCCTCAATTGTGCTTTCATTAGTGGCTCTTACCACGTCCCCCTTAGAATCGAGGGTACGCATTTCTCCACAATCACGTCAGCATTTATTGTTTGCAGCAGTTTTGTTGATGGCCATTCTGACTGGTGTGAGCTGATAGGTTTTTGTAATTTGGGTTTACATGTCTTTAAAAATTCCTAAAATTCATTATTTTTCCACGCCTTTTTCTTTTCTGTTAAAAGAAAAAAGAAAAACAAAGTGTGAGTACAATCTACCTCTTCAAATTGTCTTCTTGGAAGGTTGCACTCTTGAATTTTTGGGTCGATTTTCGACCTCAGTATTTTTTGGAGGGCAGGTGTCATTTACAGAACTGCAATTGGTGAATATTTCGTGACCTTTTGCAGTGGGTTTAAAGCTGCTGTTGTGGGAAACGGCCACAAGGATGCAGCATTTCTCCACTCCCAAATCTGGGTACTAGGGCAGCAGAGCCTTTCTGGAAGTCGTTTACCTAGGTTGTAAATTTGAATGGAATGTGCCAGGAAAACCCCCCATAAGTTTACGTCTCATTACTTCTAGTTCGTTGTTTTAATTTTTTACATTGGGGTAAAGGTTCGAATGTTGTTTGTCCAAGGTGTACACACTCTGGTTCATTTACACATTATATATATCTATTTATGTAGAGATCCTCTTCCCATGTAAATTATTACAGAGTGTTCCGTCAACCTCCCTTGCTATATGGTCGGTCTTTTTGATATATGTATATAATATGAATTTGTATACATATGGTAACGCTAATCTTCATTTATCCGTTCCCCCCACCTTTCCTTTTAGATAAGCATAGTTTTTTTTTTTTTTATAAGTCTGTGATTGCCTTTCTCTGTGGAAATGTGTTCATTTGTGTCAGTTATTAGATAACGCCTATAAGTGATATCATAGGATATAGGACTTTTGCTTTCCGACTTCCCTCATGTTCTGTCATTATCTCCAAGATCATCTATGGTGCCTCAAAGAGCAGTGTTTCATTGTTTTCCATGGCTAGTATTCATTGTGTACATGGACCCCTTCTTCTTTATCCCTTCATCTGTTGCTGGACATTTTGGTTGCTTCACTGTCTTGTCTATTGTGAATAAGGCTGCAGTGCAGCTTTTGCAGCCCGGGTCTTCTTGATTCTGGTCTTCTCAGGTGAGAGGCCCATTGGTGCGCCTGCTGGATTGAATGGTACGTCAATTTTTCCTTTTAAACGCAGCTCCTTTCTGTTCTCATTATTGGCTGTTAACCACTTTACATCTCACCAGCAGCTAGAGGGTACACAGTTCTCTGTTTGTAGGCTTTTTGCTGATGGTCAGTCGACTGGTGTGAGTTGAAAACTTTTTGTAGATTAGATTGCATGAGTCTAATACTTCCTGAGGTTGAGCTTTTATCCATTTTCCTTTTTTGAAAAAGAGAGTGAGTAAAACTTACCTCTTCATACTATCTTCTTGAAAATGTTGCCTGTTTTGAATTGTTTTTATCCATTCCCTACCTCAGCACAATTTTGAGGGCAGGTGTCCTTTACAGCCCTGAGTCCTTGTGAATGTTAAGTGACCATTAGCTGTGGGTTAAGAGCTGCTCTTGCGGGAATGGGCCACAAGGCGGCAGCATTTCTCCCTTACCAAATCTGGTTACTAGGGCAACAGAGCCTTACTGGAAGTGGTGTTCTAGGTTGTAAATTAGAATGGAATGTGCCAGGAAAAAGCCCTTTAAGTTTATGTCTCATTACTTCTTGTTCGGAGTTTTAACTTAATTTTTATTTTTTATCACAGCAAACTTGATTACAATGTTTTGTGTGTTCTAGGTGTGCAAGATGTGGTTCTTTCACACATATACGTATATCTATTGTTCTTCAGATCCTTTTCCCATGTGGGTTATGACACAATGTTGAGTAGTCTTCTCTTGGTATTCCGTAGGTCTTTGGTGATTATATATTTCACATGTGTTTGTATCTCTCTGTTAACCTCCATATGGTAGTGTATCCAATCCTCACACCTTTCCATTTGGCGAACCATAAGTTTTCGTACTGAATCTGTGATTGCCTTTCTCTGTGGAAATATCTTCGTTTGTTTCAGTTTTTAGGTAACACCTGTATGTGATATGATAAGATATGTGTCTTTCGCTGTCTCACTTACTACAAGTTGCGTGATTCCTTCTAGACTCATCTGTGGTGCTGCAAATGGCATTGTTTCATTTTTTCGCTAGCTCATATTCCGTCTGTACATGTAGCAGTTCTTCTTTGTCCACCCATCTGTCGGTGGACTTTTTGGTTACTTCCATATCTTGGCTATTGTAATACTATGCAATGCAGATTTGCCTGCCTGTGTCTTTCCAATTCTGTCTTCTTAGGTCATAGTTCCAGGAATGGGTCTGCTGGATCATATGGTAGCTCAATGTTTACCTTTTAAAGGCACCTCCATTCTGTGCTCTTTGGTGGCTCTTTCCAGGTTACGTCGCACATAAAGTTGAGGGTATGCATTTCTCCACAGCACCTTCAGCATTTATTCTTTGTAGTCTTTTGCTGATGGTTATTCTGACTGGTGTGAGCTGATACCTCTTTGTGGTTGAATTTGCATGTGTCTCATAATGCGTTGAAATTGAGCTTTAAGACATGTGCTTTTTATTTTTCCAGCTGTGATTAGAGCTTAGTTCTTCAAAGTGTTTCCTTAAAGTATGTGTCACCTTTTGAAATATTTTGGCCATTACCTCCCTCAAGACATTTTGAGGGCAGGTTTCATTTACAGCCCTGCAGTACTAGTTCATATGAAGTGACCATTAGGTCAGGCTTTAAACCTGCTTTTGCAGGTAACGGCCAGAGGGCGGCAGCCTTTCTACGTTCCCCACGCTGGTACTAGGGAAACAGACCTACCGGCCAGTGGTGTTCTTCGGTTATAAATTAGAGTGGAATGTGCCCGGAGAAACCCACAAATGCTGATGTCTCCTTACATTTGTTTGTTTTTCACATTTAATTTATATTTTTTACTGGAGTACTATTCCGTTGTATACATGGACCACTTCTTCTTGGTGCATTCCTTGGTATGCTTGATTCACTGGTAGCTCAATGTTTACCTTTTCAAAGCACCTCCATTGTGTTTACATTAATGGTTCTTACCACGTCCCCCTTAGAGCTCAGCGTACACATTTCTCCACAATCCCTTCAGCATGTATTGTTTGCAGCATTTTTGCTGATGGCCATTCTGACTGCTGTGAGCTGATAGGTATTTGTAATTTCGGTTTGCGTGTCTTTAAAAATTCCTAAAATTTATCATTTTCCCACGCCTTTTTCTTTTCACTTAAAAGAAAAAACCCTGAGTACAATATACCTCTTGAAATTGTCTTCTTCGAAGGTTGCCCTCTTTTGAATTTTTTGCTCGATTTTTGACCCCAGAAATTCTTTGGAAGGCACGTGTCATTTACAGAACTGCAAGTTGGTGAATATTTAGTGACCTTTTGCGGTGGGTTTAAAGCTGCTGTTGTGGGAAACGGCCACAAGGAGGCAGCATTTCTCCAGTCCCCAATCTGGGTACTAGGGCAGCAGAGCCTTTCTGGAAGTCGTTGTCCTGGGTTGTAAATTAGAATGGAATTTGCCAGGAGAAATTCCCATAAGTTTATGTCTCATTACTCCTTCTTGGTTTTTAAAATTTTTTTAATCGGGGTAAAGATTAGAATATTGTTTGTCCTAGGTGTACACAATCTGGTTCATTTGTACATTATGTATGTCTATTAATGTACAGATCCTCTTCCCATGTAAAATATTACAGTGTTCCATAGACCTCCCTTGCTATATGGTCGTTCTTTTTGATACATGTATATACTATGTATTTGTATACGTATAGTAACACTAACCTTCATTTATCGATTCCCCCCTCCTTTCCTTTTAGATGAGCATAGTTTGTTTTCTAAGCCTGTGAGTGTCTTTCTCTTTGGAAATATGTTCATTTGTGTCAGTTAGTAGATAATGCCATAAGTGATATTATAGGATATAGGTCTTTTGCTTTCCGACCTACTTCATGTTTTGTGATTATCTCCAGGCTCATCTATGGTGCCTCAAAGAGCAGTGCTTCAATGTTTTCCATGGCTAATATTCCATTGTGTACATGGACCACTTCTTCTTGGTGCATTCCTCTGTTGATGGACATTTTCGTTGCTTCCAAGTGTTGCCTATGGTAACTATTGCGGGAGTGCAGGATTGCCAGCCTGTGACTTTTGGATTTTCATTTTCTCAGGTGATAGACCCAGCAGTGGGTATGACTGATTGACTGGTATGGTAGCTCAATGTTTACCTTTTCAAGGCGCCTCAATTGTGCTTTCATTAGTGGCTCTTACCACGTCCCCCTTAGAATCGAGGGTACGCATTTCTCCACAATCACGTCAGCATTTATTGTTTGCAGCAGTTTTGTTGATGGCCATTCTGACTGGTGTGAGCTGATAGGTTTTTGTAATTTGGGTTTACATGTCTTTAAAAATTCCTAAAATTCATTATTTTTCCACGCCTTTTTCTTTTCTGTTAAAAGAAAAAAGAAAAACAAAGTGTGAGTACAATCTACCTCTTCAAATTGTCTTCTTGGAAGGTTGCACTCTTGAATTTTTGGGTCGATTTTCGACCTCAGTATTTTTTGGAGGGCAGGTGTCATTTACAGAACTGCAATTGGTGAATATTTCGTGACCTTTTGCAGTGGGTTTAAAGCTGCTGTTGTGGGAAACGGCCACAAGGATGCAGCATTTCTCCACTCCCAAATCTGGGTACTAGGGCAGCAGAGCCTTTCTGGAAGTCGTTTACCTAGGTTGTAAATTTGAATGGAATGTGCCAGGAAAACCCCCCATAAGTTTACGTCTCATTACTTCTAGTTCGTTGTTTTAATTTTTTACATTGGGGTAAAGGTTCGAATGTTGTTTGTCCAAGGTGTACACACTCTGGTTCATTTACACATTATATATATCTATTTATGTAGAGATCCTCTTCCCATGTAAATTATTACAGAGTGTTCCGTCAACCTCCCTTGCTATATGGTCGGTCTTTTTGATATATGTATATAATATGAATTTGTATACATATGGTAACGCTAATCTTCATTTATCCGTTCCCCCCACCTTTCCTTTTAGATAAGCATAGTTTTTTTTTTTTTTATAAGTCTGTGATTGCCTTTCTCTGTGGAAATGTGTTCATTTGTGTCAGTTATTAGATAACGCCTATAAGTGATATCATAGGATATAGGACTTTTGCTTTCCGACTTCCCTCATGTTCTGTCATTATCTCCAAGATCATCTATGGTGCCTCAAAGAGCAGTGTTTCATTGTTTTCCATGGCTAGTATTCATTGTGTACATGGACCCCTTCTTCTTTATCCCTTCATCTGTTGCTGGACATTTTGGTTGCTTCACTGTCTTGTCTATTGTGAATAAGGCTGCAGTGCAGCTTTTGCAGCCCGGGTCTTCTTGATTCTGGTCTTCTCAGGTGAGAGGCCCATTGGTGCGCCTGCTGGATTGAATGGTACGTCAATTTTTCCTTTTAAACGCAGCTCCTTTCTGTTCTCATTATTGGCTGTTAACCACTTTACATCTCACCAGCAGCTAGAGGGTACACAGTTCTCTGTTTGTAGGCTTTTTGCTGATGGTCAGTCGACTGGTGTGAGTTGAAAACTTTTTGTAGATTAGATTGCATGAGTCTAATACTTCCTGAGGTTGAGCTTTTATCCATTTTCCTTTTTTGAAAAAGAGAGTGAGTAAAACTTACCTCTTCATACTATCTTCTTGAAAATGTTGCCTGTTTTGAATTGTTTTTATCCATTCCCTACCTCAGCACAATTTTGAGGGCAGGTGTCCTTTACAGCCCTGAGTCCTTGTGAATGTTAAGTGACCATTAGCTGTGGGTTAAGAGCTGCTCTTGCGGGAATGGGCCACAAGGCGGCAGCATTTCTCCCTTACCAAATCTGGTTACTAGGGCAACAGAGCCTTACTGGAAGTGGTGTTCTAGGTTGTAAATTAGAATGGAATGTGCCAGGAAAAAGCCCTTTAAGTTTATGTCTCATTACTTCTTGTTCGGAGTTTTAACTTAATTTTTATTTTTTATCACAGCAAACTTGATTACAATGTTTTGTGTGTTCTAGGTGTGCAAGATGTGGTTCTTTCACACATATACGTATATCTATTGTTCTTCAGATCCTTTTCCCATGTGGGTTATGACACAATGTTGAGTAGTCTTCTCTTGGTATTCCGTAGGTCTTTGGTGATTATATATTTCACATGTGTTTGTATCTCTCTGTTAACCTCCATATGGTAGTGTATCCAATCCTCACACCTTTCCATTTGGCGAACCATAAGTTTTCGTACTGAATCTGTGATTGCCTTTCTCTGTGGAAATATCTTCGTTTGTTTCAGTTTTTAGGTAACACCTGTATGTGATATGATAAGATATGTGTCTTTCGCTGTCTCACTTACTACAAGTTGCGTGATTCCTTCTAGACTCATCTGTGGTGCTGCAAATGGCATTGTTTCATTTTTTCGCTAGCTCATATTCCGTCTGTACATGTAGCAGTTCTTCTTTGTCCACCCATCTGTCGGTGGACTTTTTGGTTACTTCCATATCTTGGCTATTGTAATACTATGCAATGCAGATTTGCCTGCCTGTGTCTTTCCAATTCTGTCTTCTTAGGTCATAGTTCCAGGAATGGGTCTGCTGGATCATATGGTAGCTCAATGTTTACCTTTTAAAGGCACCTCCATTCTGTGCTCTTTGGTGGCTCTTTCCAGGTTACGTCGCACATAAAGTTGAGGGTATGCATTTCTCCACAGCACCTTCAGCATTTATTCTTTGCAGTCTTTTGCTGATGGTTATTCTGACTGGTGTGAGCTGATACCTCTTTGTGGTTGAATTTGCATGTGTCTCATAATGCATTGAAATTGAGCTTTAAGACATGTGCTTTTTATTTTTCCAGCTGTGATTAGAGCTTAGTTCTTCAAAGTGTTTCCTTAAAGTATGTGTCACCTTTTGAAATATTTTGGCCATTACCTCCCTCAAGACATTTTGAGGGCAGGTTTCATTTACAGCCCTGCAGTACTAGTTCATATGAAGTGACCATTAGGTCAGGCTTTAAACCTGCTTTTGCAGGTAACGGCCAGAGGGCGGCAGCCTTTCTACGTTCCCCACGCTGGTACTTCCCTAGTACCAGTTTCCCTAACAGACCTACCGGCCAGTGGTGTTCTTCGGTTATAAATTAGAGTGGAATGTGCCCGGAGAAACCCACAAATGCTGATGTCTCCTTACATTTGTTTGTTTTTCACATTTAATTTATATTTTTTACTGGAGTACTATTCCGTTGTATACATGGACCACTTCTTCTTGGTGCATTCCTTGGTATGCTTGATTCACTGGTAGCTCAATGTTTACCTTTTCAAAGCACCTCCATTGTGTTTACATTAATGGTTCTTACCACGTCCCCCTTAGAGCTCAGCGTACACATTTCTCCACAATCCCTTCAGCATGTATTGTTTGCAGCATTTTTGCTGATGGCCATTCTGACTGCTGTGAGCTGATAGGTATTTGTAATTTCGGTTTGCGTGTCTTTAAAAATTCCTAAAATTTATCATTTTCCCACGCCTTTTTCTTTTCACTTAAAAGAAAAAACCCTGAGTACAATATACCTCTTGAAATTGTCTTCTTCGAAGGTTGCCCTCTTTTGAATTTTTTGCTCGATTTTTGACCCCAGAAATTCTTTGGAAGGCACGTGTCATTTACAGAACTGCAAGTTGGTGAATATTTAGGGACCTTTTGCGGTGGGTTTAAAGCTGCTGTTGTGGGAAACGGCCACAAGGAGGCAGCATTTCTCCAGTCCCCAATCTGGGTACTAGGGCAGCAGAGCCTTTCTGGAAGTCGTTGTCCTGGGTTGTAAATTAGAATGGAATTTGCCAGGAGAAATCCCCATAAGTTTATGTCTCATTACTTCTTCTTGGTTTTTAAAATTTTTTTAATCGGGGTAAAGATTAGAATATTGTTTGTCCTAGGTGTACACAATCTGGTTCATTTGTACATTATGTATGTCTATTAATGTACAGATCCTCTTCCCATGTAAAATATTACAGTGTTCCATAGACCTCCCTTGCTATATGGTCGTTCTTTTTGATACATGTATATACTATGTATTTGTATACGTATAGTAACACTAACCTTCATTTATCGATTCCCCCCTCCTTTCCTTTTAGATGAGCATAGTTTGTTTTCTAAGCCTGTGAGTGTCTTTCTCTTTGGAAATATGTTCATTTGTGTCAGTTAGTAGATAATGCCATAAGTGATATTATAGGATATAGGTCTTTTGCTTTCCGACCTACTTCATGTTTTGTGATTATCTCCAGGCTCATCTATGGTGCCTCAAAGAGCAGTGCTTCAATGTTTTCCATGGCTAATATTCCATTGTGTACATGGACCACTTCTTCTTGGTGCATTCCTCTGTTGATGGACATTTTCGTTGCTTCCAAGTGTTGCCTATGGTAACTATTGCGGGAGTGCAGGATTGCCAGCCTGTGACTTTTGGATTTTCATTTTCTCAGGTGATAGACCCAGCAGTGGGTATGACTGATTGACTGGTATGGTAGCTCAATGTTTACCTTTTCAAGGCGCCTCAATTGTGCTTTCATTAGTGGCTCTTACCACGTCCCCCTTAGAATCGAGGGTACGCATTTCTCCACAATCACGTCAGCATTTATTGTTTGCAGCAGTTTTGTTGATGGCCATTCTGACTGGTGTGAGCTGATAGGTTTTTGTAATTTGGGTTTACATGTCTTTAAAAATTCCTAAAATTCATTATTTTTCCACGCCTTTTTCTTTTCTGTTAAAAGAAAAAAGAAAAACAAAGTGTGAGTACAATCTACCTCTTCAAATTGTCTTCTTGGAAGGTTGCACTCTTGAATTTTTGGGTCGATTTTCGACCTCAGTATTTTTTGGAGGGCAGGTGTCATTTACAGAACTGCAATTGGTGAATATTTCGTGACCTTTTGCAGTGGGTTTAAAGCTGCTGTTGTGGGAAACGGCCACAAGGATGCAGCATTTCTCCACTCCCAAATCTGGGTACTAGGGCAGCAGAGCCGTTCTGGAAGTCGTTTACCTAGGTTGTAAATTTGAATGGAATGTGCCAGGAAAACCCCCCATAAGTCTACGTCTCATTACTTCTAGTTCGTTGTTTTAATTTTTTACATTGGGGTAAAGGTTCGAATGTTGTTTGTCCAAGGTGTACACACTCTGGTTCATTTACACATTATATATATCTATTTATGTAGAGATCCTCTTCCCATGTAAATTATTACAGAGTGTTCCGTCAACCTCCCTTGCTATATGGTCGGTCTTTTTGATATATGTATATAATATGAATTTGTATACATATGGTAACGCTAATCTTCATTTATCCGTTCCCCCCACCTTTCCTTTTAGATAAGCATAGTTTTTTTTTTTTTTTTATAAGTCTGTGATTGCCTTTCTCTGTGGAAATGTGTTCATTTGTGTCAGTTATTAGATAACGCCTATAAGTGATATCATAGGATATAGGACTTTTGCTTTCCGACTTCCCTCATGTTCTGTCATTATCTCCAAGATCATCTATGGTGCCTCAAAGAGCAGTGTTTCATTGTTTTCCATGGCTAGTATTCATTGTGTACATGGACCCCTTCTTCTTTATCCCTTCATCTGTTGCTGGACATTTTGGTTGCTTCACTGTCTTGTCTATTGTGAATAAGGCTGCAGTGCAGCTTTTGCAGCCCGGGTCTTCTTGATTCTGGTCTTCTCAGGTGAGAGGCCCATTGGTGCGCCTGCTGGATTGAATGGTACGTCAATTTTTCCTTTTAAACGCAGCTCCTTTCTGTTCTCATTATTGGCTGTTAACCACTTTACATCTCACCAGCAGCTAGAGGGTACACAGTTCTCTGTTTGTAGGCTTTTTGCTGATGGTCAGTCGACTGGTGTGAGTTGAAAACTTTTTGTAGATTAGATTGCATGAGTCTAATACTTCCTGAGGTTGAGCTTTTATCCATTTTCCTTTTTTGAAAAAGAGAGTGAGTAAAACTTACCTCTTCATACTATCTTCTTGAAAATGTTGCCTGTTTTGAATTGTTTTTATCCATTCCCTACCTCAGCACAATTTTGAGGGCAGGTGTCCTTTACAGCCCTGAGTCCTTGTGAATGTTAAGTGACCATTAGCTGTGGGTTAAGAGCTGCTCTTGCGGGAATGGGCCACAAGGCGGCAGCATTTCTCCCTTACCAAATCTGGTTACTAGGGCAACAGAGCCTTACTGGAAGTGGTGTTCTAGGTTGTAAATTAGAATGGAATGTGCCAGGAAAAAGCCCTTTAAGTTTATGTCTCATTACTTCTTGTTCGGAGTTTTAACTTAATTTTTATTTTTTATCACAGCAAACTTGATTACAATGTTTTGTGTGTTCTAGGTGTGCAAGATGTGGTTCTTTCACACATATACGTATATCTATTGTTCTTCAGATCCTTTTCCCATGTGGGTTATGACACAATGTTGAGTAGTCTTCTCTTGGTATTCCGTAGGTCTTTGGTGATTATATATTTCACATGTGTTTGTATCTCTCTGTTAACCTCCATATGGTAGTGTATCCAATCCTCACACCTTTCCATTTGGCGAACCATAAGTTTTCGTACTGAATCTGTGATTGCCTTTCTCTGTGGAAATATCTTCGTTTGTTTCAGTTTTTAGGTAACACCTGTATGTGATATGATAAGATATGTGTCTTTCGCTGTCTCACTTACTACAAGTTGCGTGATTCCTTCTAGACTCATCTGTGGTGCTGCAAATGGCATTGTTTCATTTTTTCGCTAGCTCATATTCCGTCTGTACATGTAGCAGTTCTTCTTTGTCCACCCATCTGTCGGTGGACTTTTTGGTTACTTCCATATCTTGGCTATTGTAATACTATGCAATGCAGATTTGCCTGCCTGTGTCTTTCCAATTCTGTCTTCTTAGGTCATAGTTCCAGGAATGGGTCTGCTGGATCATATGGTAGCTCAATGTTTACCTTTTAAAGGCACCTCCATTCTGTGCTCTTTGGTGGCTCTTTCCAGGTTACGTCGCACATAAAGTTGAGGGTATGCATTTCTCCACAGCACCTTCAGCATTTATTCTTTGCAGTCTTTTGCTGATGGTTATTCTGACTGGTGTGAGCTGATACCTCTTTGTGGTTGAATTTGCATGTGTCTCATAATGCGTTGAAATTGAGCTTTAAGACATGTGCTTTTTATTTTTCCAGCTGTGATTAGAGCTTAGTTCTTCAAAGTGTTTCCTTAAAGTATGTGTCACCTTTTGAAATATTTTGGCCATTACCTCCCTCAAGACATTTTGAGGGCAGGTTTCATTTACAGCCCTGCAGTACTAGTTCATATGAAGTGACCATTAGGTCAGGCTTTAAACCTGCTTTTGCAGGTAACGGCCAGAGGGCGGCAGCCTTTCTACGTTCCCCACGCTGGTACTAGGGAAACAGACCTACCGGCCAGTGGTGTTCTTCGGTTATAAATTAGAGTGGAATGTGCCCGGAGAAACCCACAAATGCTGATGTCTCCTTACATTTGTTTGTTTTTCACATTTAATTTATATTTTTTACTGGAGTACTATTCCGTTGTATACATGGACCACTTCTTCTTGGTGCATTCCTTGGTATGCTTGATTCACTGGTAGCTCAATGTTTACCTTTTCAAAGCACCTCCATTGTGTTTACATTAATGGTTCTTACCACGTCCCCCTTAGAGCTCAGCGTACACATTTCTCCACAATCCCTTCAGCATGTATTGTTTGCAGCATTTTTGCTGATGGCCATTCTGACTGCTGTGAGCTGATAGGTATTTGTAATTTCGGTTTGCGTGTCTTTAAAAATTCCTAAAATTTATCATTTTCCCACGCCTTTTTCTTTTCACTTAAAAGAAAAAACCCTGAGTACAATATACCTCTTGAAATTGTCTTCTTCGAAGGTTGCCCTCTTTTGAATTTTTTGCTCGATTTTTGACCCCAGAAATTCTTTGGAAGGCACGTGTCATTTACAGAACTGCAAGTTGGTGAATATTTAGGGACCTTTTGCGGTGGGTTTAAAGCTGCTGTTGTGGGAAACGGCCACAAGGAGGCAGCATTTCTCCAGTCCCCAATCTGGGTACTAGGGCAGCAGAGCCTTTCTGGAAGTCGTTGTCCTGGGTTGTAAATTAGAATGGAATTTGCCAGGAGAAATCCCCATAAGTTTATGTCTCATTACTTCTTCTTGGTTTTTAAAATTTTTTTAATCGGGGTAAAGATTAGAATATTGTTTGTCCTAGGTGTACACAATCTGGTTCATTTGTACATTATGTATGTCTATTAATGTACAGATCCTCTTCCCATGTAAAATATTACAGTGTTCCATAGACCTCCCTTGCTATATGGTCGTTCTTTTTGATACATGTATATACTATGTATTTGTATACGTATAGTAACACTAACCTTCATTTATCGATTCCCCCCTCCTTTCCTTTTAGATGAGCATAGTTTGTTTTCTAAGCCTGTGAGTGTCTTTCTCTTTGGAAATATGTTCATTTGTGTCAGTTAGTAGATAATGCCATAAGTGATATTATAGGATATAGGTCTTTTGCTTTCCGACCTACTTCATGTTTTGTGATTATCTCCAGGCTCATCTATGGTGCCTCAAAGAGCAGTGCTTCAATGTTTTCCATGGCTAATATTCCATTGTGTACATGGACCACTTCTTCTTGGTGCATTCCTCTGTTGATGGACATTTTCGTTGCTTCCAAGTGTTGCCTATGGTAACTATTGCGGGAGTGCAGGATTGCCAGCCTGTGACTTTTGGATTTTCATTTTCTCAGGTGATAGACCCAGCAGTGGGTATGACTGATTGACTGGTATGGTAGCTCAATGTTTACCTTTTCAAGGCGCCTCAATTGTGCTTTCATTAGTGGCTCTTACCACGTCCCCCTTAGAATCGAGGGTACGCATTTCTCCACAATCACGTCAGCATTTATTGTTTGCAGCAGTTTTGTTGATGGCCATTCTGACTGGTGTGAGCTGATAGGTTTTTGTAATTTGGGTTTACATGTCTTTAAAAATTCCTAAAATTCATTATTTTTCCACGCCTTTTTCTTTTCTGTTAAAAGAAAAAAGAAAAACACAGTGTGAGTACAATCTACCTCTTCAAATTGTCTTCTTGGAAGGTTGCACTCTTGAATTTTTGGGTCGATTTTCGACCTCAGTATTTTTTGGAGGGCAGGTGTCATTTACAGAACTGCAATTGGTGAATATTTCGTGACCTTTTGCAGTGGGTTTAAAGCTGCTGTTGTGGGAAACGGCCACAAGGATGCAGCATTTCTCCACTCCCAAATCTGGGTACTAGGGCAGCAGAGCCGTTCTGGAAGTCGTTTACCTAGGTTGTAAATTTGAATGGAATGTGCCAGGAAAACCCCCCATAAGTCTACGTCTCATTACTTCTAGTTCGTTGTTTTAATTTTTTACATTGGGGTAAAGGTTCGAATGTTGTTTGTCCAAGGTGTACACACTCTGGTTCATTTACACATTATATATATCTATTTATGTAGAGATCCTCTTCCCATGTAAATTATTACAGAGTGTTCCGTCAACCTCCCTTGCTATATGGTCGGTCTTTTTGATATATGTATATAATATGAATTTGTATACATATGGTAACGCTAATCTTCATTTATCCGTTCCCCCCACCTTTCCTTTTAGATAAGCATAGTTTTTTTTTTTTTTTATAAGTCTGTGATTGCCTTTCTCTGTGGAAATGTGTTCATTTGTGTCAGTTATTAGATAACGCCTATAAGTGATATCATAGGATATAGGACTTTTGCTTTCCGACTTCCCTCATGTTCTGTCATTATCTCCAAGATCATCTATGGTGCCTCAAAGAGCAGTGTTTCATTGTTTTCCATGGCTAGTATTCATTGTGTACATGGACCCCTTCTTCTTTATCCCTTCATCTGTTGCTGGACATTTTGGTTGCTTCACTGTCTTGTCTATTGTGAATAAGGCTGCAGTGCAGCTTTTGCAGCCCGGGTCTTCTTGATTCTGGTCTTCTCAGGTGAGAGGCCCATTGGTGCGCCTGCTGGATTGAATGGTACGTCAATTTTTCCTTTTAAACGCAGCTCCTTTCTGTTCTCATTATTGGCTGTTAACCACTTTACATCTCACCAGCAGCTAGAGGGTACACAGTTCTCTGTTTGTAGGCTTTTTGCTGATGGTCAGTCGACTGGTGTGAGTTGAAAACTTTTTGTAGATTAGATTGCATGAGTCTAATACTTCCTGAGGTTGAGCTTTTATCCATTTTCCTTTTTTGAAAAAGAGAGTGAGTAAAACTTACCTCTTCATACTATCTTCTTGAAAATGTTGCCTGTTTTGAATTGTTTTTATCCATTCCCTACCTCAGCACAATTTTGAGGGCAGGTGTCCTTTACAGCCCTGAGTCCTTGTGAATGTTAAGTGACCATTAGCTGTGGGTTAAGAGCTGCTCTTGCGGGAATGGGCCACAAGGCGGCAGCATTTCTCCCTTACCAAATCTGGTTACTAGGGCAACAGAGCCTTACTGGAAGTGGTGTTCTAGGTTGTAAATTAGAATGGAATGTGCCAGGAAAAAGCCCTTTAAGTTTATGTCTCATTACTTCTTGTTCGGAGTTTTAACTTAATTTTTATTTTTTATCACAGCAAACTTGATTACAATGTTTTGTGTGTTCTAGGTGTGCAAGATGTGGTTCTTTCACACATATACGTATATCTATTGTTCTTCAGATCCTTTTCCCATGTGGGTTATGACACAATGTTGAGTAGTCTTCTCTTGGTATTCCGTAGGTCTTTGGTGATTATATATTTCACATGTGTTTGTATCTCTCTGTTAACCTCCATATGGTAGTGTATCCAATCCTCACACCTTTCCATTTGGCGAACCATAAGTTTTCGTACTGAATCTGTGATTGCCTTTCTCTGTGGAAATATCTTCGTTTGTTTCAGTTTTTAGGTAACACCTGTATGTGATATGATAAGATATGTGTCTTTCGCTGTCTCACTTACTACAAGTTGCGTGATTCCTTCTAGACTCATCTGTGGTGCTGCAAATGGCATTGTTTCATTTTTTCGCTAGCTCATATTCCGTCTGTACATGTAGCAGTTCTTCTTTGTCCACCCATCTGTCGGTGGACTTTTTGGTTACTTCCATATCTTGGCTATTGTAATACTATGCAATGCAGATTTGCCTGCCTGTGTCTTTCCAATTCTGTCTTCTTAGGTCATAGTTCCAGGAATGGGTCTGCTGGATCATATGGTAGCTCAATGTTTACCTTTTAAAGGCACCTCCATTCTGTGCTCTTTGGTGGCTCTTTCCAGGTTACGTCGCACATAAAGTTGAGGGTATGCATTTCTCCACAGCACCTTCAGCATTTATTCTTTGTAGTCTTTTGCTGATGGTTATTCTGACTGGTGTGAGCTGATACCTCTTTGTGGTTGAATTTGCATGTGTCTCATAATGCGTTGAAATTGAGCTTTAAGACATGTGCTTTTTATTTTTCCAGCTGTGATTAGAGCTTAGTTCTTCAAAGTGTTTCCTTAAAGTATGTGTCACCTTTTGAAATATTTTGGCCATTACCTCCCTCAAGACATTTTGAGGGCAGGTTTCATTTACAGCCCTGCAGTACTAGTTCATATGAAGTGACCATTAGGTCAGGCTTTAAACCTGCTTTTGCAGGTAACGGCCAGAGGGCGGCAGCCTTTCTACGTTCCCCACGCTGGTACTAGGGAAACAGACCTACCGGCCAGTGGTGTTCTTCGGTTATAAATTAGAGTGGAATGTGCCCGGAGAAACCCACAAATGCTGATGTCTCCTTACATTTGTTTGTTTTTCACATTTAATTTATATTTTTTACTGGAGTACTATTCCGTTGTATACATGGACCACTTCTTCTTGGTGCATTCCTTGGTATGCTTGATTCACTGGTAGCTCAATGTTTACCTTTTCAAAGCACCTCCATTGTGTTTACATTAATGGTTCTTACCACGTCCCCCTTAGAGCTCAGCGTACACATTTCTCCACAATCCCTTCAGCATGTATTGTTTGCAGCATTTTTGCTGATGGCCATTCTGACTGCTGTGAGCTGATAGGTATTTGTAATTTCGGTTTGCGTGTCTTTAAAAATTCCTAAAATTTATCATTTTCCCACGCCTTTTTCTTTTCACTTAAAAGAAAAAACCCTGAGTACAATATACCTCTTGAAATTGTCTTCTTCGAAGGTTGCCCTCTTTTGAATTTTTTGCTCGATTTTTGACCCCAGAAATTCTTTGGAAGGCACGTGTCATTTACAGAACTGCAAGTTGGTGAATATTTAGGGACCTTTTGCGGTGGGTTTAAAGCTGCTGTTGTGGGAAACGGCCACAAGGAGGCAGCATTTCTCCAGTCCCCAATCTGGGTACTAGGGCAGCAGAGCCTTTCTGGAAGTCGTTGTCCTGGGTTGTAAATTAGAATGGAATTTGCCAGGAGAAATCCCCATAAGTTTATGTCTCATTACTTCTTCTTGGTTTTTAAAATTTTTTTAATCGGGGTAAAGATTAGAATATTGTTTGTCCTAGGTGTACACAATCTGGTTCATTTGTACATTATGTATGTCTATTAATGTACAGATCCTCTTCCCATGTAAAATATTACAGTGTTCCATAGACCTCCCTTGCTATATGGTCGTTCTTTTTGATACATGTATATACTATGTATTTGTATACGTATAGTAACACTAACCTTCATTTATCGATTCCCCCCTCCTTTCCTTTTAGATGAGCATAGTTTGTTTTCTAAGCCTGTGAGTGTCTTTCTCTTTGGAAATATGTTCATTTGTGTCAGTTAGTAGATAATGCCATAAGTGATATTATAGGATATAGGTCTTTTGCTTTCCGACCTACTTCATGTTTTGTGATTATCTCCAGGCTCATCTATGGTGCCTCAAAGAGCAGTGCTTCAATGTTTTCCATGGCTAATATTCCATTGTGTACATGGACCACTTCTTCTTGGTGCATTCCTCTGTTGATGGACATTTTCGTTGCTTCCAAGTGTTGCCTATGGTAACTATTGCGGGAGTGCAGGATTGCCAGCCTGTGACTTTTGGATTTTCATTTTCTCAGGTGATAGACCCAGCAGTGGGTATGACTGATTGACTGGTATGGTAGCTCAATGTTTACCTTTTCAAGGCGCCTCAATTGTGCTTTCATTAGTGGCTCTTACCACGTCCCCCTTAGAATCGAGGGTACGCATTTCTCCACAATCACGTCAGCATTTATTGTTTGCAGCAGTTTTGTTGATGGCCATTCTGACTGGTGTGAGCTGATAGGTTTTTGTAATTTGGGTTTACATGTCTTTAAAAATTCCTAAAATTCATTATTTTTCCACGCCTTTTTCTTTTCTGTTAAAAGAAAAAAGAAAAACAAAGTGTGAGTACAATCTACCTCTTCAAATTGTCTTCTTGGAAGGTTGCACTCTTGAATTTTTGGGTCGATTTTCGACCTCAGTATTTTTTGGAGGGCAGGTGTCATTTACAGAACTGCAATTGGTGAATATTTCGTGACCTTTTGCAGTGGGTTTAAAGCTGCTGTTGTGGGAAACGGCCACAAGGATGCAGCATTTCTCCACTCCCAAATCTGGGTACTAGGGCAGCAGAGCCGTTCTGGAAGTCGTTTACCTAGGTTGTAAATTTGAATGGAATGTGCCAGGAAAACCCCCCATAAGTCTACGTCTCATTACTTCTAGTTCGTTGTTTTAATTTTTTACATTGGGGTAAAGGTTCGAATGTTGTTTGTCCAAGGTGTACACACTCTGGTTCATTTACACATTATATATATCTATTTATGTAGAGATCCTCTTCCCATGTAAATTATTACAGAGTGTTCCGTCAACCTCCCTTGCTATATGGTCGGTCTTTTTGATATATGTATATAATATGAATTTGTATACATATGGTAACGCTAATCTTCATTTATCCGTTCCCCCCACCTTTCCTTTTAGATAAGCATAGTTTTTTTTTTTTTTTATAAGTCTGTGATTGCCTTTCTCTGTGGAAATGTGTTCATTTGTGTCAGTTATTAGATAACGCCTATAAGTGATATCATAGGATATAGGACTTTTGCTTTCCGACTTCCCTCATGTTCTGTCATTATCTCCAAGATCATCTATGGTGCCTCAAAGAGCAGTGTTTCATTGTTTTCCATGGCTAGTATTCATTGTGTACATGGACCCCTTCTTCTTTATCCCTTCATCTGTTGCTGGACATTTTGGTTGCTTCACTGTCTTGTCTATTGTGAATAAGGCTGCAGTGCAGCTTTTGCAGCCCGGGTCTTCTTGATTCTGGTCTTCTCAGGTGAGAGGCCCATTGGTGCGCCTGCTGGATTGAATGGTACGTCAATTTTTCCTTTTAAACGCAGCTCCTTTCTGTTCTCATTATTGGCTGTTAACCACTTTACATCTCACCAGCAGCTAGAGGGTACACAGTTCTCTGTTTGTAGGCTTTTTGCTGATGGTCAGTCGACTGGTGTGAGTTGAAAACTTTTTGTAGATTAGATTGCATGAGTCTAATACTTCCTGAGGTTGAGCTTTTATCCATTTTCCTTTTTTGAAAAAGAGAGTGAGTAAAACTTACCTCTTCATACTATCTTCTTGAAAATGTTGCCTGTTTTGAATTGTTTTTATCCATTCCCTACCTCAGCACAATTTTGAGGGCAGGTGTCCTTTACAGCCCTGAGTCCTTGTGAATGTTAAGTGACCATTAGCTGTGGGTTAAGAGCTGCTCTTGCGGGAATGGGCCACAAGGCGGCAGCATTTCTCCCTTACCAAATCTGGTTACTAGGGCAACAGAGCCTTACTGGAAGTGGTGTTCTAGGTTGTAAATTAGAATGGAATGTGCCAGGAAAAAGCCCTTTAAGTTTATGTCTCATTACTTCTTGTTCGGAGTTTTAACTTAATTTTTATTTTTTATCACAGCAAACTTGATTACAATGTTTTGTGTGTTCTAGGTGTGCAAGATGTGGTTCTTTCACACATATACGTATATCTATTGTTCTTCAGATCCTTTTCCCATGTGGGTTATGACACAATGTTGAGTAGTCTTCTCTTGGTATTCCGTAGGTCTTTGGTGATTATATATTTCACATGTGTTTGTATCTCTCTGTTAACCTCCATATGGTAGTGTATCCAATCCTCACACCTTTCCGTTTGGCGAACCATAAGTTTTCGTACTGAATCTGTGATTGCCTTTCTCTGTGGAAATATCTTCGTTTGTTTCAGTTTTTAGGTAACACCTGTATGTGATATGATAAGATATGTGTCTTTCGCTGTCTCACTTACTACAAGTTGCGTGATTCCTTCTAGACTCATCTGTGGTGCTGCAAATGGCATTGTTTCATTTTTTCGCTAGCTCATATTCCGTCTGTACATGTAGCAGTTCTTCTTTGTCCACCCATCTGTCGGTGGACTTTTTGGTTACTTCCATATCTTGGCTATTGTAATACTATGCAATGCAGATTTGCCTGCCTGTGTCTTTCCAATTCTGTCTTCTTAGGTCATAGTTCCAGGAATGGGTCTGCTGGATCATATGGTAGCTCAATGTTTACCTTTTAAAGGCACCTCCATTCTGTGCTCTTTGGTGGCTCTTTCCAGGTTACGTCGCACATAAAGTTGAGGGTATGCATTTCTCCACAGCACCTTCAGCATTTATTCTTTGCAGTCTTTTGCTGATGGTTATTCTGACTGGTGTGAGCTGATACCTCTTTGTGGTTGAATTTGCATGTGTCTCATAATGCGTTGAAATTGAGCTTTAAGACATGTGCTTTTTATTTTTCCAGCTGTGATTAGAGCTTAGTTCTTCAAAGTGTTTCCTTAAAGTATGTGTCACCTTTTGAAATATTTTGGCCATTACCTCCCTCAAGACATTTTGAGGGCAGGTTTCATTTACAGCCCTGCAGTACTAGTTCATATGAAGTGACCATTAGGTCAGGCTTTAAACCTGCTTTTGCAGGTAACGGCCAGAGGGCGGCAGCCTTTCTACGTTCCCCACGCTGGTACTAGGGAAACAGACCTACCGGCCAGTGGTGTTCTTCGGTTATAAATTAGAGTGGAATGTGCCCGGAGAAACCCACAAATGCTGATGTCTCCTTACATTTGTTTGTTTTTCACATTTAATTTATATTTTTTACTGGAGTACTATTCCGTTGTATACATGGACCACTTCTTCTTGGTGCATTCCTTGGTATGCTTGATTCACTGGTAGCTCAATGTTTACCTTTTCAAAGCACCTCCATTGTGTTTACATTAATGGTTCTTACCACGTCCCCCTTAGAGCTCAGCGTACACATTTCTCCACAATCCCTTCAGCATGTATTGTTTGCAGCATTTTTGCTGATGGCCATTCTGACTGCTGTGAGCTGATAGGTATTTGTAATTTCGGTTTGCGTGTCTTTAAAAATTCCTAAAATTTATCATTTTCCCACGCCTTTTTCTTTTCACTTAAAAGAAAAAACCCTGAGTACAATATACCTCTTGAAATTGTCTTCTTCGAAGGTTGCCCTCTTTTGAATTTTTTGCTCGATTTTTGACCCCAGAAATTCTTTGGAAGGCACGTGTCATTTACAGAACTGCAAGTTGGTGAATATTTAGGGACCTTTTGCGGTGGGTTTAAAGCTGCTGTTGTGGGAAACGGCCACAAGGAGGCAGCATTTCTCCAGTCCCCAATCTGGGTACTAGGGCAGCAGAGCCTTTCTGGAAGTCGTTGTCCTGGGTTGTAAATTAGAATGGAATTTGCCAGGAGAAATCCCCATAAGTTTATGTCTCATTACTTCTTCTTGGTTTTTAAAATTTTTTTAATCGGGGTAAAGATTAGAATATTGTTTGTCCTAGGTGTACACAATCTGGTTCATTTGTACATTATGTATGTCTATTAATGTACAGATCCTCTTCCCATGTAAAATATTACAGTGTTCCATAGACCTCCCTTGCTATATGGTCGTTCTTTTTGATACATGTATATACTATGTATTTGTATACGTATAGTAACACTAACCTTCATTTATCGATTCCCCCCTCCTTTCCTTTTAGATGAGCATAGTTTGTTTTCTAAGCCTGTGAGTGTCTTTCTCTTTGGAAATATGTTCATTTGTGTCAGTTAGTAGATAATGCCATAAGTGATATTATAGGATATAGGTCTTTTGCTTTCCGACCTACTTCATGTTTTGTGATTATCTCCAGGCTCATCTATGGTGCCTCAAAGAGCAGTGCTTCAATGTTTTCCATGGCTAATATTCCATTGTGTACATGGACCACTTCTTCTTGGTGCATTCCTCTGTTGATGGACATTTTCGTTGCTTCCAAGTGTTGCCTATGGTAACTATTGCGGGAGTGCAGGATTGCCAGCCTGTGACTTTTGGATTTTCATTTTCTCAGGTGATAGACCCAGCAGTGGGTATGACTGATTGACTGGTATGGTAGCTCAATGTTTACCTTTTCAAGGCGCCTCAATTGTGCTTTCATTAGTGGCTCTTACCACGTCCCCCTTAGAATCGAGGGTACGCATTTCTCCACAATCACGTCAGCATTTATTGTTTGCAGCAGTTTTGTTGATGGCCATTCTGACTGGTGTGAGCTGATAGGTTTTTGTAATTTGGGTTTACATGTCTTTAAAAATTCCTAAAATTCATTATTTTTCCACGCCTTTTTCTTTTCTGTTAAAAGAAAAAAGAAAAACAAAGTGTGAGTACAATCTACCTCTTCAAATTGTCTTCTTGGAAGGTTGCACTCTTGAATTTTTGGGTCGATTTTCGACCTCAGTATTTTTTGGAGGGCAGGTGTCATTTACAGAACTGCAATTGGTGAATATTTCGTGACCTTTTGCAGTGGGTTTAAAGCTGCTGTTGTGGGAAACGGCCACAAGGATGCAGCATTTCTCCACTCCCAAATCTGGGTACTAGGGCAGCAGAGCCGTTCTGGAAGTCGTTTACCTAGGTTGTAAATTTGAATGGAATGTGCCAGGAAAACCCCCCATAAGTCTACGTCTCATTACTTCTAGTTCGTTGTTTTAATTTTTTACATTGGGGTAAAGGTTCGAATGTTGTTTGTCCAAGGTGTACACACTCTGGTTCATTTACACATTATATATATCTATTTATGTAGAGATCCTCTTCCCATGTAAATTATTACAGAGTGTTCCGTCAACCTCCCTTGCTATATGGTCGGTCTTTTTGATATATGTATATAATATGAATTTGTATACATATGGTAACGCTAATCTTCATTTATCCGTTCCCCCCACCTTTCCTTTTAGATAAGCATAGTTTTTTTTTTTTTTTTATAAGTCTGTGATTGCCTTTCTCTGTGGAAATGTGTTCATTTGTGTCAGTTATTAGATAACGCCTATAAGTGATATCATAGGATATAGGACTTTTGCTTTCCGACTTCCCTCATGTTCTGTCATTATCTCCAAGATCATCTATGGTGCCTCAAAGAGCAGTGTTTCATTGTTTTCCATGGCTAGTATTCATTGTGTACATGGACCCCTTCTTCTTTATCCCTTCATCTGTTGCTGGACATTTTGGTTGCTTCACTGTCTTGTCTATTGTGAATAAGGCTGCAGTGCAGCTTTTGCAGCCCGGGTCTTCTTGATTCTGGTCTTCTCAGGTGAGAGGCCCATTGGTGCGCCTGCTGGATTGAATGGTACGTCAATTTTTCCTTTTAAACGCAGCTCCTTTCTGTTCTCATTATTGGCTGTTAACCACTTTACATCTCACCAGCAGCTAGAGGGTACACAGTTCTCTGTTTGTAGGCTTTTTGCTGATGGTCAGTCGACTGGTGTGAGTTGAAAACTTTTTGTAGATTAGATTGCATGAGTCTAATACTTCCTGAGGTTGAGCTTTTATCCATTTTCCTTTTTTGAAAAAGAGAGTGAGTAAAACTTACCTCTTCATACTATCTTCTTGAAAATGTTGCCTGTTTTGAATTGTTTTTATCCATTCCCTACCTCAGCACAATTTTGAGGGCAGGTGTCCTTTACAGCCCTGAGTCCTTGTGAATGTTAAGTGACCATTAGCTGTGGGTTAAGAGCTGCTCTTGCGGGAATGGGCCACAAGGCGGCAGCATTTCTCCCTTACCAAATCTGGTTACTAGGGCAACAGAGCCTTACTGGAAGTGGTGTTCTAGGTTGTAAATTAGAATGGAATGTGCCAGGAAAAAGCCCTTTAAGTTTATGTCTCATTACTTCTTGTTCGGAGTTTTAACTTAATTTTTATTTTTTATCACAGCAAACTTGATTACAATGTTTTGTGTGTTCTAGGTGTGCAAGATGTGGTTTTTTCACACATATACGTATATCTATTGTTCTTCAGATCCTTTTCCCATGTGGGTTATGACACAATGTTGAGTAGTCTTCTCTTGGTATTCCGTAGGTCTTTGGTGATTATATATTTCACATGTGTTTGTATCTCTCTGTTAACCTCCATATGGTAGTGTATCCAATCCTCACACCTTTCCATTTGGCGAACCATAAGTTTTCGTACTGAATCTGTGATTGCCTTTCTCTGTGGAAATATCTTCGTTTGTTTCAGTTTTTAGGTAACACCTGTATGTGATATGATAAGATATGTGTCTTTCGCTGTCTCACTTACTACAAGTTGCGTGATTCCTTCTAGACTCATCTGTGGTGCTGCAAATGGCATTGTTTCATTTTTTCGCTAGCTCATATTCCGTCTGTACATGTAGCAGTTCTTCTTTGTCCACCCATCTGTCGGTGGACTTTTTGGTTACTTCCATATCTTGGCTATTGTAATACTATGCAATGCAGATTTGCCTGCCTGTGTCTTTCCAATTCTGTCTTCTTAGGTCATAGTTCCAGGAATGGGTCTGCTGGATCATATGGTAGCTCAATGTTTACCTTTTAAAGGCACCTCCATTCTGTGCTCTTTGGTGGCTCTTTCCAGGTTACGTCGCACATAAAGTTGAGGGTATGCATTTCTCCACAGCACCTTCAGCATTTATTCTTTGCAGTCTTTTGCTGATGGTTATTCTGACTGGTGTGAGCTGATACCTCTTTGTGGTTGAATTTGCATGTGTCTCATAATGCGTTGAAATTGAGCTTTAAGACATGTGCTTTTTATTTTTCCAGCTGTGATTAGAGCTTAGTTCTTCAAAGTGTTTCCTTAAAGTATGTGTCACCTTTTGAAATATTTTGGCCATTACCTCCCTCAAGACATTTTGAGGGCAGGTTTCATTTACAGCCCTGCAGTACTAGTTCATATGAAGTGACCATTAGGTCAGGCTTTAAACCTGCTTTTGCAGGTAACGGCCAGAGGGCGGCAGCCTTTCTACGTTCCCCACGCTGGTACTAGGGAAACAGACCTACCGGCCAGTGGTGTTCTTCGGTTATAAATTAGAGTGGAATGTGCCCGGAGAAACCCACAAATGCTGATGTCTCCTTACATTTGTTTGTTTTTCACATTTAATTTATATTTTTTACTGGAGTACTATTCCGTTGTATACATGGACCACTTCTTCTTGGTGCATTCCTTGGTATGCTTGATTCACTGGTAGCTCAATGTTTACCTTTTCAAAGCACCTCCATTGTGTTTACATTAATGGTTCTTACCACGTCCCCCTTAGAGCTCAGCGTACACATTTCTCCACAATCCCTTCAGCATGTATTGTTTGCAGCATTTTTGCTGATGGCCATTCTGACTGCTGTGAGCTGATAGGTATTTGTAATTTCGGTTTGCGTGTCTTTAAAAATTCCTAAAATTTATCATTTTCCCACGCCTTTTTCTTTTCACTTAAAAGAAAAAACCCTGAGTACAATATACCTCTTGAAATTGTCTTCTTCGAAGGTTGCCCTCTTTTGAATTTTTTGCTCGATTTTTGACCCCAGAAATTCTTTGGAAGGCACGTGTCATTTACAGAACTGCAAGTTGGTGAATATTTAGGGACCTTTTGCGGTGGGTTTAAAGCTGCTGTTGTGGGAAACGGCCACAAGGAGGCAGCATTTCTCCAGTCCCCAATCTGGGTACTAGGGCAGCAGAGCCTTTCTGGAAGTCGTTGTCCTGGGTTGTAAATTAGAATGGAATTTGCCAGGAGAAATCCCCATAAGTTTATGTCTCATTACTTCTTCTTGGTTTTTAAAATTTTTTTAATCGGGGTAAAGATTAGAATATTGTTTGTCCTAGGTGTACACAATCTGGTTCATTTGTACATTATGTATGTCTATTAATGTACAGATCCTCTTCCCATGTAAAATATTACAGTGTTCCATAGACCTCCCTTGCTATATGGTCGTTCTTTTTGATACATGTATATACTATGTATTTGTATACGTATAGTAACACTAACCTTCATTTATCGATTCCCCCCTCCTTTCCTTTTAGATGAGCATAGTTTGTTTTCTAAGCCTGTGAGTGTCTTTCTCTTTGGAAATATGTTCATTTGTGTCAGTTAGTAGATAATGCCATAAGTGATATTATAGGATATAGGTCTTTTGCTTTCCGACCTACTTCATGTTTTGTGATTATCTCCAGGCTCATCTATGGTGCCTCAAAGAGCAGTGCTTCAATGTTTTCCATGGCTAATATTCCATTGTGTACATGGACCACTTCTTCTTGGTGCATTCCTCTGTTGATGGACATTTTCGTTGCTTCCAAGTGTTGCCTATGGTAACTATTGCGGGAGTGCAGGATTGCCAGCCTGTGACTTTTGCATTTTCATTTTCTCAGGTGATAGACCCAGCAGTGGGTATGACTGATTGACTGGTATGGTAGCTCAATGTTTACCTTTTCAAGGCGCCTCAATTGTGCTTTCATTAGTGGCTCTTACCACGTCCCCCTTAGAATCGAGGGTACGCATTTCTCCACAATCACGTCAGCATTTATTGTTTGCAGCAGTTTTGTTGATGGCCATTCTGACTGGTGTGAGCTGATAGGTTTTTGTAATTTGGGTTTACATGTCTTTAAAAATTCCTAAAATTCATTATTTTTCCACGCCTTTTTCTTTTCTGTTAAAAGAAAAAAGAAAAACAAAGTGTGAGTACAATCTACCTCTTCAAATTGTCTTCTTGGAAGGTTGCACTCTTGAATTTTTGGGTCGATTTTCGACCTCAGTATTTTTTGGAGGGCAGGTGTCATTTACAGAACTGCAATTGGTGAATATTTCGTGACCTTTTGCAGTGGGTTTAAAGCTGCTGTTGTGGGAAACGGCCACAAGGATGCAGCATTTCTCCACTCCCAAATCTGGGTACTAGGGCAGCAGAGCCGTTCTGGAAGTCGTTTACCTAGGTTGTAAATTTGAATGGAATGTGCCAGGAAAACCCCCCATAAGTCTACGTCTCATTACTTCTAGTTCGTTGTTTTAATTTTTTACATTGGGGTAAAGGTTCGAATGTTGTTTGTCCAAGGTGTACACACTCTGGTTCATTTACACATTATATATATCTATTTATGTAGAGATCCTCTTCCCATGTAAATTATTACAGAGTGTTCCGTCAACCTCCCTTGCTATATGGTCGGTCTTTTTGATATATGTATATAATATGAATTTGTATACATATGGTAACGCTAATCTTCATTTATCCGTTCCCCCCACCTTTCCTTTTAGATAAGCATAGTTTTTTTTTTTTTATAAGTCTGTGATTGCCTTTCTCTGTGGAAATGTGTTCATTTGTGTCAGTTATTAGATAACGCCTATAAGTGATATCATAGGATATAGGACTTTTGCTTTCCGACTTCCCTCATGTTCTGTCATTATCTCCAAGATCATCTATGGTGCCTCAAAGAGCAGTGTTTCATTGTTTTCCATGGCTAGTATTCATTGTGTACATGGACCCCTTCTTCTTTATCCCTTCATCTGTTGCTGGACATTTTGGTTGCTTCACTGTCTTGTCTATTGTGAATAAGGCTGCAGTGCAGCTTTTGCAGCCCGGGTCTTCTTGATTCTGGTCTTCTCAGGTGAGAGGCCCATTGGTGCGCCTGCTGGATTGAATGGTACGTCAATTTTTCCTTTTAAACGCAGCTCCTTTCTGTTCTCATTATTGGCTGTTAACCACTTTACATCTCACCAGCAGCTAGAGGGTACACAGTTCTCTGTTTGTAGGCTTTTTGCTGATGGTCAGTCGACTGGTGTGAGTTGAAAACTTTTTGTAGATTAGATTGCATGAGTCTAATACTTCCTGAGGTTGAGCTTTTATCCATTTTCCTTTTTTGAAAAAGAGAGTGAGTAAAACTTACCTCTTCATACTATCTTCTTGAAAATGTTGCCTGTTTTGAATTGTTTTTATCCATTCCCTACCTCAGCACAATTTTGAGGGCAGGTGTCCTTTACAGCCCTGAGTCCTTGTGAATGTTAAGTGACCATTAGCTGTGGGTTAAGAGCTGCTCTTGCGGGAATGGGCCACAAGGCGGCAGCATTTCTCCCTTACCAAATCTGGTTACTAGGGCAACAGAGCCTTACTGGAAGTGGTGTTCTAGGTTGTAAATTAGAATGGAATGTGCCAGGAAAAAGCCCTTTAAGTTTATGTCTCATTACTTCTTGTTCGGAGTTTTAACTTAATTTTTATTTTTTATCACAGCAAACTTGATTACAATGTTTTGTGTGTTCTAGGTGTGCAAGATGTGGTTCTTTCACACATATACGTATATCTATTGTTCTTCAGATCCTTTTCCCATGTGGGTTATGACACAATGTTGAGTAGTCTTCTCTTGGTATTCCGTAGGTCTTTGGTGATTATATATTTCACATGTGTTTGTATCTCTCTGTTAACCTCCATATGGTAGTGTATCCAATCCTCACACCTTTCCATTTGGCGAACCATAAGTTTTCGTACTGAATCTGTGATTGCCTTTCTCTGTGGAAATATCTTCGTTTGTTTCAGTTTTTAGGTAACACCTGTATGTGATATGATAAGATATGTGTCTTTCGCTGTCTCACTTACTACAAGTTGCGTGATTCCTTCTAGACTCATCTGTGGTGCTGCAAATGGCATTGTTTCATTTTTTCGCTAGCTCATATTCCGTCTGTACATGTAGCAGTTCTTCTTTGTCCACCCATCTGTCGGTGGACTTTTTGGTTACTTCCATATCTTGGCTATTGTAATACTATGCAATGCAGATTTGCCTGCCTGTGTCTTTCCAATTCTGTCTTCTTAGGTCATAGTTCCAGGAATGGGTCTGCTGGATCATATGGTAGCTCAATGTTTACCTTTTAAAGGCACCTCCATTCTGTGCTCTTTGGTGGCTCTTTCCAGGTTACGTCGCACATAAAGTTGAGGGTATGCATTTCTCCACAGCACCTTCAGCATTTATTCTTTGTAGTCTTTTGCTGATGGTTATTCTGACTGGTGTGAGCTGATACCTCTTTGTGGTTGAATTTGCATGTGTCTCATAATGCGTTGAAATTGAGCTTTAAGACATGTGCTTTTTATTTTTCCAGCTGTGATTAGAGCTTAGTTCTTCAAAGTGTTTCCTTAAAGTATGTGTCACCTTTTGAAATATTTTGGCCATTACCTCCCTCAAGACATTTTGAGGGCAGGTTTCATTTACAGCCCTGCAGTACTAGTTCATATGAAGTGACCATTAGGTCAGGCTTTAAACCTGCTTTTGCAGGTAACGGCCAGAGGGCGGCAGCCTTTCTACGTTCCCCACGCTGGTACTAGGGAAACAGACCTACCGGCCAGTGGTGTTCTTCGGTTATAAATTAGAGTGGAATGTGCCCGGAGAAACCCACAAATGCTGATGTCTCCTTACATTTGTTTGTTTTTCACATTTAATTTATATTTTTTACTGGAGTACTATTCCGTTGTATACATGGACCACTTCTTCTTGGTGCATTCCTTGGTATGCTTGATTCACTGGTAGCTCAATGTTTACCTTTTCAAAGCACCTCCATTGTGTTTACATTAATGGTTCTTACCACGTCCCCCTTAGAGCTCAGCGTACACATTTCTCCACAATCCCTTCAGCATGTATTGTTTGCAGCATTTTTGCTGATGGCCATTCTGACTGCTGTGAGCTGATAGGTATTTGTAATTTCGGTTTGCGTGTCTTTAAAAATTCCTAAAATTTATCATTTTCCCACGCCTTTTTCTTTTCACTTAAAAGAAAAAACCCTGAGTACAATATACCTCTTGAAATTGTCTTCTTCGAAGGTTGCCCTCTTTTGAATTTTTTGCTCGATTTTTGACCCCAGAAATTCTTTGGAAGGCACGTGTCATTTACAGAACTGCAAGTTGGTGAATATTTAGGGACCTTTTGCGGTGGGTTTAAAGCTGCTGTTGTGGGAAACGGCCACAAGGAGGCAGCATTTCTCCAGTCCCCAATCTGGGTACTAGGGCAGCAGAGCCTTTCTGGAAGTCGTTGTCCTGGGTTGTAAATTAGAATGGAATTTGCCAGGAGAAATCCCCATAAGTTTATGTCTCATTACTTCTTCTTGGTTTTTAAAATTTTTTTAATCGGGGTAAAGATTAGAATATTGTTTGTCCTAGGTGTACACAATCTGGTTCATTTGTACATTATGTATGTCTATTAATGTACAGATCCTCTTCCCATGTAAAATATTACAGTGTTCCATAGACCTCCCTTGCTATATGGTCGTTCTTTTTGATACATGTATATACTATGTATTTGTATACGTATAGTAACACTAACCTTCATTTATCGATTCCCCCCTCCTTTCCTTTTAGATGAGCATAGTTTGTTTTCTAAGCCTGTGAGTGTCTTTCTCTTTGGAAATATGTTCATTTGTGTCAGTTAGTAGATAATGCCATAAGTGATATTATAGGATATAGGTCTTTTGCTTTCCGACCTACTTCATGTTTTGTGATTATCTCCAGGCTCATCTATGGTGCCTCAAAGAGCAGTGCTTCAATGTTTTCCATGGCTAATATTCCATTGTGTACATGGACCACTTCTTCTTGGTGCATTCCTCTGTTGATGGACATTTTCGTTGCTTCCAAGTGTTGCCTATGGTAACTATTGCGGGAGTGCAGGATTGCCAGCCTGTGACTTTTGGATTTTCATTTTCTCAGGTGATAGACCCAGCAGTGGGTATGACTGATTGACTGGTATGGTAGCTCAATGTTTACCTTTTCAAGGCGCCTCAATTGTGCTTTCATTAGTGGCTCTTACCACGTCCCCCTTAGAATCGAGGGTACGCATTTCTCCACAATCACGTCAGCATTTATTGTTTGCAGCAGTTTTGTTGATGGCCATTCTGACTGGTGTGAGCTGATAGGTTTTTGTAATTTGGGTTTACATGTCTTTAAAAATTCCTAAAATTCATTATTTTTCCACGCCTTTTTCTTTTCTGTTAAAAGAAAAAAGAAAAACAAAGTGTGAGTACAATCTACCTCTTCAAATTGTCTTCTTGGAAGGTTGCACTCTTGAATTTTTGGGTCGATTTTCGACCTCAGTATTTTTTGGAGGGCAGGTGTCATTTACAGAACTGCAATTGGTGAATATTTCGTGACCTTTTGCAGTGGGTTTAAAGCTGCTGTTGTGGGAAACGGCCACAAGGATGCAGCATTTCTCCACTCCCAAATCTGGGTACTAGGGCAGCAGAGCCGTTCTGGAAGTCGTTTACCTAGGTTGTAAATTTGAATGGAATGTGCCAGGAAAACCCCCCATAAGTTTACGTCTCATTACTTCTAGTTCGTTGTTTTAATTTTTTACATTGGGGTAAAGGTTCGAATGTTGTTTGTCCAAGGTGTACACACTCTGGTTCATTTACACATTATATATATCTATTTATGTAGAGATCCTCTTCCCATGTAAATTATTACAGAGTGTTCCGTCAACCTCCCTTGCTATATGGTCGGTCTTTTTGATATATGTATATAATATGAATTTGTATACATATGGTAACGCTAATCTTCATTTATCCGTTCCCCCCACCTTTCCTTTTAGATAAGCATAGTTTTTTTTTTTTTATAAGTCTGTGATTGCCTTTCTCTGTGGAAATGTGTTCATTTGTGTCAGTTATTAGATAACGCCTATAAGTGATATCATAGGATATAGGACTTTTGCTTTCCGACTTCCCTCATGTTCTGTCATTATCTCCAAGATCATCTATGGTGCCTCAAAGAGCAGTGTTTCATTGTTTTCCATGGCTAGTATTCATTGTGTACATGGACCCCTTCTTCTTTATCCCTTCATCTGTTGCTGGACATTTTGGTTGCTTCACTGTCTTGTCTATTGTGAATAAGGCTGCAGTGCAGCTTTTGCAGCCCGGGTCTTCTTGATTCTGGTCTTCTCAGGTGAGAGGCCCATTGGTGCGCCTGCTGGATTGAATGGTACGTCAATTTTTCCTTTTAAACGCAGCTCCTTTCTGTTCTCATTATTGGCTGTTAACCACTTTACATCTCACCAGCAGCTAGAGGGTACACAGTTCTCTGTTTGTAGGCTTTTTGCTGATGGTCAGTCGACTGGTGTGAGTTGAAAACTTTTTGTAGATTAGATTGCATGAGTCTAATACTTCCTGAGGTTGAGCTTTTATCCATTTTCCTTTTTTGAAAAAGAGAGTGAGTAAAACTTACCTCTTCATACTATCTTCTTGAAAATGTTGCCTGTTTTGAATTGTTTTTATCCATTCCCTACCTCAGCACAATTTTGAGGGCAGGTGTCCTTTACAGCCCTGAGTCCTTGTGAATGTTAAGTGACCATTAGCTGTGGGTTAAGAGCTGCTCTTGCGGGAATGGGCCACAAGGCGGCAGCATTTCTCCCTTACCAAATCTGGTTACTAGGGCAACAGAGCCTTACTGGAAGTGGTGTTCTAGGTTGTAAATTAGAATGGAATGTGCCAGGAAAAAGCCCTTTAAGTTTATGTCTCATTACTTCTTGTTCGGAGTTTTAACTTAATTTTTATTTTTTATCACAGCAAACTTGATTACAATGTTTTGTGTGTTCTAGGTGTGCAAGATGTGGTTCTTTCACACATATACGTATATCTATTGTTCTTCAGATCCTTTTCCCATGTGGGTTATGACACAATGTTGAGTAGTCTTCTCTTGGTATTCCATAGGTCTTTGGTGATTATATATTTCACATGTGTTTGTATCTCTCTGTTAACCTCCATATGGTAGTGTATCCAATCCTCACACCTTTCCATTTGGCGAACCATAAGTTTTCGTACTGAATCTGTGATTGCCTTTCTCTGTGGAAATATCTTCGTTTGTTTCAGTTTTTAGGTAACACCTGTATGTGATATGATAAGATATGTGTCTTTCGCTGTCTCACTTACTACAAGTTGCGTGATTCCTTCTAGACTCATCTGTGGTGCTGCAAATGGCATTGTTTCATTTTTTCGCTAGCTCATATTCCGTCTGTACATGTAGCAGTTCTTCTTTGTCCACCCATCTGTCGGTGGACTTTTTGGTTACTTCCATATCTTGGCTATTGTAATACTATGCAATGCAGATTTGCCTGCCTGTGTCTTTCCAATTCTGTCTTCTTAGGTCATAGTTCCAGGAATGGGTCTGCTGGATCATATGGTAGCTCAATGTTTACCTTTTAAAGGCACCTCCATTCTGTGCTCTTTGGTGGCTCTTTCCAGGTTACGTCGCACATAAAGTTGAGGGTATGCATTTCTCCACAGCACCTTCAGCATTTATTCTTTGTAGTCTTTTGCTGATGGTTATTCTGACTGGTGTGAGCTGATACCTCTTTGTGGTTGAATTTGCATGTGTCTCATAATGCGTTGAAATTGAGCTTTAAGACATGTGCTTTTTATTTTTCCAGCTGTGATTAGAGCTTAGTTCTTCAAAGTGTTTCCTTAAAGTATGTGTCACCTTTTGAAATATTTTGGCCATTACCTCCCTCAAGACATTTTGAGGGCAGGTTTCATTTACAGCCCTGCAGTACTAGTTCATATGAAGTGACCATTAGGTCAGGCTTTAAACCTGCTTTTGCAGGTAACGGCCAGAGGGCGGCAGCCTTTCTACGTTCCCCACGCTGGTACTAGGGAAACAGACCTACCGGCCAGTGGTGTTCTTCGGTTATAAATTAGAGTGGAATGTGCCCGGAGAAACCCACAAATGCTGATGTCTCCTTACATTTGTTTGTTTTTCACATTTAATTTATATTTTTTACTGGAGTACTATTCCGTTGTATACATGGACCACTTCTTCTTGGTGCATTCCTTGGTATGCTTGATTCACTGGTAGCTCAATGTTTACCTTTTCAAAGCACCTCCATTGTGTTTACATTAATGGTTCTTACCACGTCCCCCTTAGAGCTCAGCGTACACATTTCTCCACAATCCCTTCAGCATGTATTGTTTGCAGCATTTTTGCTGATGGCCATTCTGACTGCTGTGAGCTGATAGGTATTTGTATTTCGGTTTGCGTGTCTTTAAAAATTCCTAAAATTTATCATTTTCCCACGCCTTTTTCTTTTCACTTAAAAGAAAAAACCCTGAGTACAATATACCTCTTGAAATTGTCTTCTTCGAAGGTTGCCCTCTTTTGAATTTTTTGCTCGATTTTTGACCCCAGAAATTCTTTGGAAGGCACGTGTCATTTACAGAACTGCAAGTTGGTGAATATTTAGGGACCTTTTGCGGTGGGTTTAAAGCTGCTGTTGTGGGAAACGGCCACAAGGAGGCAGCATTTCTCCAGTCCCCAATCTGGGTACTAGGGCAGCAGAGCCTTTCTGGAAGTCGTTGTCCTGGGTTGTAAATTAGAATGGAATTTGCCAGGAGAAATCCCCATAAGTTTATGTCTCATTACTTCTTCTTGGTTTTTAAAATTTTTTTAATCGGGGTAAAGATTAGAATATTGTTTGTCCTAGGTGTACACAATCTGGTTCATTTGTACATTATGTATGTCTATTAATGTACAGATCCTCTTCCCATGTAAAATATTACAGTGTTCCATAGACCTCCCTTGCTATATGGTCGTTCTTTTTGATACATGTATATACTATGTATTTGTATACGTATAGTAACACTAACCTTCATTTATCGATTCCCCCCTCCTTTCCTTTTAGATGAGCATAGTTTGTTTTCTAAGCCTGTGAGTGTCTTTCTCTTTGGAAATATGTTCATTTGTGTCAGTTAGTAGGTAATGCCATAAGTGATATTATAGGATATAGGTATTTTGCTTTCCGACCTACTTCATGTTTTGTGATTATCTCCAGGCTCATCTATGGTGCCTCAAAGAGCAGTGCTTCAATGTTTTCCATGGCTAATATTCCATTGTGTACATGGACCACTTCTTCTTGGTGCATTCCTCTGTTGATGGACATTTTCGTTGCTTCCAAGTGTTGCCTATGGTAACTATTGCGGGAGTGCAGGATTGCCAGCCTGTGACTTTTGGATTTTCATTTTCTCAGGTGATAGACCCAGCAGTGGGTATGACTGATTGACTGGTATGGTAGCTCAATGTTTACCTTTTCAAGGCGCCTCAATTGTGCTTTCATTAGTGGCTCTTACCACGTCCCCCTTAGAATCGAGGGTACGCATTTCTCCACAATCACGTCAGCATTTATTGTTTGCAGCAGTTTTGTTGATGGCCATTCTGACTGGTGTGAGCTGATAGGTTTTTGTAATTTGGGTTTACATGTCTTTAAAAATTCCTAAAATTCATTATTTTTCCACGCCTTTTTCTTTTCTGTTAAAAGAAAAAAGAAAAACAAAGTGTGAGTACAATCTACCTCTTCAAATTGTCTTCTTGGAAGGTTGCACTCTTGAATTTTTGGGTCGATTTTCGACCTCAGTATTTTTTGGAGGGCAGGTGTCATTTACAGAACTGCAATTGGTGAATATTTCGTGACCTTTTGCAGTGGGTTTAAAGCTGCTGTTGTGGGAAACGGCCACAAGGATGCAGCATTTCTCCACTCCCAAATCTGGGTACTAGGGCAGCAGAGCCGTTCTGGAAGTCGTTTACCTAGGTTGTAAATTTGAATGGAATGTGCCAGGAAAACCCCCCATAAGTTTACGTCTCATTACTTCTAGTTCGTTGTTTTAATTTTTTACATTGGGGTAAAGGTTCGAATGTTGTTTGTCCAAGGTGTACACACTCTGGTTCATTTACACATTATATATATCTATTTATGTAGAGATCCTCTTCCCATGTAAATTATTACAGAGTGTTCCGTCAACCTCCCTTGCTATATGGTCGGTCTTTTTGATATATGTATATAATATGAATTTGTATACATATGGTAACGCTAATCTTCATTTATCCGTTCCCCCCACCTTTCCTTTTAGATAAGCATAGTTTTTTTTTTTTTATAAGTCTGTGATTGCCTTTCTCTGTGGAAATGTGTTCATTTGTGTCAGTTATTAGATAACGCCTATAAGTGATATCATAGGATATAGGACTTTTGCTTTCCGACTTCCCTCATGTTCTGTCATTATCTCCAAGATCATCTATGGTGCCTCAAAGAGCAGTGTTTCATTGTTTTCCATGGCTAGTATTCATTGTGTACATGGACCCCTTCTTCTTTATCCCTTCATCTGTTGCTGGACATTTTGGTTGCTTCACTGTCTTGTCTATTGTGAATAAGGCTGCAGTGCAGCTTTTGCAGCCCGGGTCTTCTTGATTCTGGTCTTCTCAGGTGAGAGGCCCATTGGTGCGCCTGCTGGATTGAATGGTACGTCAATTTTTCCTTTTAAACGCAGCTCCTTTCTGTTCTCATTATTGGCTGTTAACCACTTTACATCTCACCAGCAGCTAGAGGGTACACAGTTCTCTGTTTGTAGGCTTTTTGCTGATGGTCAGTCGACTGGTGTGAGTTGAAAACTTTTTGTAGATTAGATTGCATGAGTCTAATACTTCCTGAGGTTGAGCTTTTATCCATTTTCCTTTTTTGAAAAAGAGAGTGAGTAAAACTTACCTCTTCATACTATCTTCTTGAAAATGTTGCCTGTTTTGAATTGTTTTTATCCATTCCCTACCTCAGCACAATTTTGAGGGCAGGTGTCCTTTACAGCCCTGAGTCCTTGTGAATGTTAAGTGACCATTAGCTGTGGGTTAAGAGCTGCTCTTGCGGGAATGGGCCACAAGGCGGCAGCATTTCTCCCTTACCAAATCTGGTTACTAGGGCAACAGAGCCTTACTGGAAGTGGTGTTCTAGGTTGTAAATTAGAATGGAATGTGCCAGGAAAAAGCCCTTTAAGTTTATGTCTCATTACTTCTTGTTCGGAGTTTTAACTTAATTTTTATTTTTTATCACAGCAAACTTGATTACAATGTTTTGTGTGTTCTAGGTGTGCAAGATGTGGTTCTTTCACACATATACGTATATCTATTGTTCTTCAGATCCTTTTCCCATGTGGGTTATGACACAATGTTGAGTAGTCTTCTCTTGGTATTCCGTAGGTCTTTGGTGATTATATATTTCACATGTGTTTGTATCTCTCTGTTAACCTCCATATGGTAGTGTATCCAATCCTCACACCTTTCCATTTGGTGAACCATAAGTTTTCGTACTGAATCTGTGATTGCCTTTCTCTGTGGAAATATCTTCGTTTGTTTCAGTTTTTAGGTAACACCTGTATGTGATATGATAAGATATGTGTCTTTCGCTGTCTCACTTACTACAAGTTGCGTGATTCCTTCTAGACTCATCTGTGGTGCTGCAAATGGCATTGTTTCATTTTTTCGCTAGCTCATATTCCGTCTGTACATGTAGCAGTTCTTCTTTGTCCACCCATCTGTCGGTGGACTTTTTGGTTACTTCCATATCTTGGCTATTGTAATACTATGCAATGCAGATTTGCCTGCCTGTGTCTTTCCAATTCTGTCTTCTTAGGTCATAGTTCCAGGAATGGGTCTGCTGGATCATATGGTAGCTCAATGTTTACCTTTTAAAGGCACCTCCATTCTGTGCTCTTTGGTGGCTCTTTCCAGGTTACGTCGCACATAAAGTTGAGGGTATGCATTTCTCCACAGCACCTTCAGCATTTATTCTTTGTAGTCTTTTGCTGATGGTTATTCTGACTGGTGTGAGCTGATACCTCTTTGTGGTTGAATTTGCATGTGTCTCATAATGCGTTGAAATTGAGCTTTAAGACATGTGCTTTTTATTTTTCCAGCTGTGATTAGAGCTTAGTTCTTCAAAGTGTTTCCTTAAAGTATGTGTCACCTTTTGAAATATTTTGGCCATTACCTCCCTCAAGACATTTTGAGGGCAGGTTTCATTTACAGCCCTGCAGTACTAGTTCATATGAAGTGACCATTAGGTCAGGCTTTAAACCTGCTTTTGCAGGTAACGGCCAGAGGGCGGCAGCCTTTCTACGTTCCCCACGCTGGTACTAGGGAAACAGACCTACCGGCCAGTGGTGTTCTTCGGTTATAAATTAGAGTGGAATGTGCCCGGAGAAACCCACAAATGCTGATGTCTCCTTACATTTGTTTGTTTTTCACATTTAATTTATATTTTTTACTGGAGTACTATTCCGTTGTATACATGGACCACTTCTTCTTGGTGCATTCCTTGGTATGCTTGATTCACTGGTAGCTCAATGTTTACCTTTTCAAAGCACCTCCATTGTGTTTACATTAATGGTTCTTACCACGTCCCCCTTAGAGCTCAGCGTACACATTTCTCCACAATCCCTTCAGCATGTATTGTTTGCAGCATTTTTGCTGATGGCCATTCTGACTGCTGTGAGCTGATAGGTATTTGTAATTTCGGTTTGCGTGTCTTTAAAAATTCCTAAAATTTATCATTTTCCCACGCCTTTTTCTTTTCACTTAAAAGAAAAAACCCTGAGTACAATATACCTCTTGAAATTGTCTTCTTCGAAGGTTGCCCTCTTTTGAATTTTTTGCTCGATTTTTGACCCCAGAAATTCTTTGGAAGGCACGTGTCATTTACAGAACTGCAAGTTGGTGAATATTTAGGGACCTTTTGCGGTGGGTTTAAAGCTGCTGTTGTGGGAAACGGCCACAAGGAGGCAGCATTTCTCCAGTCCCCAATCTGGGTACTAGGGCAGCAGAGCCTTTCTGGAAGTCGTTGTCCTGGGTTGTAAATTAGAATGGAATTTGCCAGGAGAAATCCCCATAAGTTTATGTCTCATTACTTCTTCTTGGTTTTTAAAATTTTTTTAATCGGGGTAAAGATTAGAATATTGTTTGTCCTAGGTGTACACAATCTGGTTCATTTGTACATTATGTATGTCTATTAATGTACAGATCCTCTTCCCATGTAAAATATTACAGTGTTCCATAGACCTCCCTTGCTATATGGTCGTTCTTTTTGATACATGTATATACTATGTATTTGTATACGTATAGTAACACTAACCTTCATTTATCGATTCCCCCCTCCTTTCCTTTTAGATGAGCATAGTTTGTTTTCTAAGCCTGTGAGTGTCTTTCTCTTTGGAAATATGTTCATTTGTGTCAGTTAGTAGGTAATGCCATAAGTGATATTATAGGATATAGGTCTTTTGCTTTCCGACCTACTTCATGTTTTGTGATTATCTCCAGGCTCATCTATGGTGCCTCAAAGAGCAGTGCTTCAATGTTTTCCATGGCTAATATTCCATTGTGTACATGGACCACTTCTTCTTGGTGCATTCCTCTGTTGATGGACATTTTCGTTGCTTCCAAGTGTTGCCTATGGTAACTATTGCGGGAGTGCAGGATTGCCAGCCTGTGACTTTTGGATTTTCATTTTCTCAGGTGATAGACCCAGCAGTGGGTATGACTGATTGACTGGTATGGTAGCTCAATGTTTACCTTTTCAAGGCGCCTCAATTGTGCTTTCATTAGTGGCTCTTACCACGTCCCCCTTAGAATCGAGGGTACGCATTTCTCCACAATCACGTCAGCATTTATTGTTTGCAGCAGTTTTGTTGATGGCCATTCTGACTGGTGTGAGCTGATAGGTTTTTGTAATTTGGGTTTACATGTCTTTAAAAATTCCTAAAATTCATTATTTTTCCACGCCTTTTTCTTTTCTGTTAAAAGAAAAAAGAAAAACAAAGTGTGAGTACAATCTACCTCTTCAAATTGTCTTCTTGGAAGGTTGCACTCTTGAATTTTTGGGTCGATTTTCGACCTCAGTATTTTTTGGAGGGCAGGTGTCATTTACAGAACTGCAATTGGTGAATATTTCGTGACCTTTTGCAGTGGGTTTAAAGCTGCTGTTGTGGGAAACGGCCACAAGGATGCAGCATTTCTCCACTCCCAAATCTGGGTACTAGGGCAGCAGAGCCGTTCTGGAAGTCGTTTACCTAGGTTGTAAATTTGAATGGAATGTGCCAGGAAAACCCCCCATAAGTTTACGTCTCATTACTTCTAGTTCGTTGTTTTAATTTTTTACATTGGGGTAAAGGTTCGAATGTTGTTTGTCCAAGGTGTACACACTCTGGTTCATTTACACATTATATATATCTATTTATGTAGAGATCCTCTTCCCATGTAAATTATTACAGAGTGTTCCGTCAACCTCCCTTGCTATATGGTCGGTCTTTTTGATATATGTATATAATATGAATTTGTATACATATGGTAACGCTAATCTTCATTTATCCGTTCCCCCCACCTTTCCTTTTAGATAAGCATAGTTTTTTTTTTTTTATAAGTCTGTGATTGCCTTTCTCTGTGGAAATGTGTTCATTTGTGTCAGTTATTAGATAACGCCTATAAGTGATATCATAGGATATAGGACTTTTGCTTTCCGACTTCCCTCATGTTCTGTCATTATCTCCAAGATCATCTATGGTGCCTCAAAGAGCAGTGTTTCATTGTTTTCCATGGCTAGTATTCATTGTGTACATGGACCCCTTCTTCTTTATCCCTTCATCTGTTGCTGGACATTTTGGTTGCTTCACTGTCTTGTCTATTGTGAATAAGGCTGCAGTGCAGCTTTTGCAGCCCGGGTCTTCTTGATTCTGGTCTTCTCAGGTGAGAGGCCCATTGGTGCGCCTGCTGGATTGAATGGTACGTCAATTTTTCCTTTTAAACGCAGCTCCTTTCTGTTCTCATTATTGGCTGTTAACCACTTTACATCTCACCAGCAGCTAGAGGGTACACAGTTCTCTGTTTGTAGGCTTTTTGCTGATGGTCAGTCGACTGGTGTGAGTTGAAAACTTTTTGTAGATTAGATTGCATGAGTCTAATACTTCCTGAGGTTGAGCTTTTATCCATTTTCCTTTTTTGAAAAAGAGAGTGAGTAAAACTTACCTCTTCATACTATCTTCTTGAAAATGTTGCCTGTTTTGAATTGTTTTTATCCATTCCCTACCTCAGCACAATTTTGAGGGCAGGTGTCCTTTACAGCCCTGAGTCCTTGTGAATGTTAAGTGACCATTAGCTGTGGGTTAAGAGCTGCTCTTGCGGGAATGGGCCACAAGGCGGCAGCATTTCTCCCTTACCAAATCTGGTTACTAGGGCAACAGAGCCTTACTGGAAGTGGTGTTCTAGGTTGTAAATTAGAATGGAATGTGCCAGGAAAAAGCCCTTTAAGTTTATGTCTCATTACTTCTTGTTCGGAGTTTTAACTTAATTTTTATTTTTTATCACAGCAAACTTGATTACAATGTTTTGTGTGTTCTAGGTGTGCAAGATGTGGTTCTTTCACACATATACGTATATCTATTGTTCTTCAGATCCTTTTCCCATGTGGGTTATGACACAATGTTGAGTAGTCTTCTCTTGGTATTCCGTAGGTCTTTGGTGATTATATATTTCACATGTGTTTGTATCTCTCTGTTAACCTCCATATGGTAGTGTATCCAATCCTCACACCTTTCCATTTGGCGAACCATAAGTTTTCGTACTGAATCTGTGATTGCCTTTCTCTGTGGAAATATCTTCGTTTGTTTCAGTTTTTAGGTAACACCTGTATGTGATATGATAAGATATGTGTCTTTCGCTGTCTCACTTACTACAAGTTGCGTGATTCCTTCTAGACTCATCTGTGGTGCTGCAAATGGCATTGTTTCATTTTTTCGCTAGCTCATATTCCGTCTGTACATGTAGCAGTTCTTCTTTGTCCACCCATCTGTCGGTGGACTTTTTGGTTACTTCCATATCTTGGCTATTGTAATACTATGCAATGCAGATTTGCCTGCCTGTGTCTTTCCAATTCTGTCTTCTTAGGTCATAGTTCCAGGAATGGGTCTGCTGGATCATATGGTAGCTCAATGTTTACCTTTTAAAGGCACCTCCATTCTGTGCTCTTTGGTGGCTCTTTCCAGGTTACGTCGCACATAAAGTTGAGGGTATGCATTTCTCCACAGCACCTTCAGCATTTATTCTTTGTAGTCTTTTGCTGATGGTTATTCTGACTGGTGTGAGCTGATACCTCTTTGTGGTTGAATTTGCATGTGTCTCATAATGCGTTGAAATTGAGCTTTAAGACATGTGCTTTTTATTTTTCCAGCTGTGATTAGAGCTTAGTTCTTCAAAGTGTTTCCTTAAAGTATGTGTCACCTTTTGAAATATTTTGGCCATTACCTCCCTCAAGACATTTTGAGGGCAGGTTTCATTTACAGCCCTGCAGTACTAGTTCATATGAAGTGACCATTAGGTCAGGCTTTAAACCTGCTTTTGCAGGTAACGGCCAGAGGGCGGCAGCCTTTCTACGTTCCCCACGCTGGTACTAGGGAAACAGACCTACCGGCCAGTGGTGTTCTTCGGTTATAAATTAGAGTGGAATGTGCCCGGAGAAACCCACAAATGCTGATGTCTCCTTACATTTGTTTGTTTTTCACATTTAATTTATATTTTTTACTGGAGTACTATTCCGTTGTATACATGGACCACTTCTTCTTGGTGCATTCCTTGGTATGCTTGATTCACTGGTAGCTCAATGTTTACCTTTTCAAAGCACCTCCATTGTGTTTACATTAATGGTTCTTACCACGTCCCCCTTAGAGCTCAGCGTACACATTTCTCCACAATCCCTTCAGCATGTATTGTTTGCAGCATTTTTGCTGATGGCCATTCTGACTGCTGTGAGCTGATAGGTATTTGTAATTTCGGTTTGCGTGTCTTTAAAAATTCCTAAAATTTATCATTTTCCCACGCCTTTTTCTTTTCACTTAAAAGAAAAAACCCTGAGTACAATATACCTCTTGAAATTGTCTTCTTCGAAGGTTGCCCTCTTTTGAATTTTTTGCTCGATTTTTGACCCCAGAAATTCTTTGGAAGGCACGTGTCATTTACAGAACTGCAAGTTGGTGAATATTTAGGGACCTTTTGCGGTGGGTTTAAAGCTGCTGTTGTGGGAAACGGCCACAAGGAGGCAGCATTTCTCCAGTCCCCAATCTGGGTACTAGGGCAGCAGAGCCTTTCTGGAAGTCGTTGTCCTGGGTTGTAAATTAGAATGGAATTTGCCAGGAGAAATCCCCATAAGTTTATGTCTCATTACTTCTTCTTGGTTTTTAAAATTTTTTTAATCGGGGTAAAGATTAGAATATTGTTTGTCCTAGGTGTACACAATCTGGTTCATTTGTACATTATGTATGTCTATTAATGTACAGATCCTCTTCCCATGTAAAATATTACAGTGTTCCATAGACCTCCCTTGCTATATGGTCGTTCTTTTTGATACATGTATATACTATGTATTTGTATACGTATAGTAACACTAACCTTCATTTATCGATTCCCCCCTCCTTTCCTTTTAGATGAGCATAGTTTGTTTTCTAAGCCTGTGAGTGTCTTTCTCTTTGGAAATATGTTCATTTGTGTCAGTTAGTAGATAATGCCATAAGTGATATTATAGGATATAGGTCTTTTGCTTTCCGACCTACTTCATGTTTTGTGATTATCTCCAGGCTCATCTATGGTGCCTCAAAGAGCAGTGCTTCAATGTTTTCCATGGCTAATATTCCATTGTGTACATGGACCACTTCTTCTTGGTGCATTCCTCTGTTGATGGACATTTTCGTTGCTTCCAAGTGTTGCCTATGGTAACTATTGCGGGAGTGCAGGATTGCCAGCCTGTGACTTTTGGATTTTCATTTTCTCAGGTGATAGACCCAGCAGTGGGTATGACTGATTGACTGGTATGGTAGCTCAATGTTTACCTTTTCAAGGCGCCTCAATTGTGCTTTCATTAGTGGCTCTTACCACGTCCCCCTTAGAATCGAGGGTACGCATTTCTCCACAATCACGTCAGCATTTATTGTTTGCAGCAGTTTTGTTGATGGCCATTCTGACTGGTGTGAGCTGATAGGTTTTTGTAATTTGGGTTTACATGTCTTTAAAAATTCCTAAAATTCATTATTTTTCCACGCCTTTTTCTTTTCTGTTAAAAGAAAAAAGAAAAACAAAGTGTGAGTACAATCTACCTCTTCAAATTGTCTTCTTGGAAGGTTGCACTCTTGAATTTTTGGGTCGATTTTCGACCTCAGTATTTTTTGGAGGGCAGGTGTCATTTACAGAACTGCAATTGGTGAATATTTCGTGACCTTTTGCAGTGGGTTTAAAGCTGCTGTTGTGGGAAACGGCCACAAGGATGCAGCATTTCTCCACTCCCAAATCTGGGTACTAGGGCAGCAGAGCCGTTCTGGAAGTCGTTTACCTAGGTTGTAAATTTGAATGGAATGTGCCAGGAAAACCCCCCATAAGTTTACGTCTCATTACTTCTAGTTCGTTGTTTTAATTTTTTACATTGGGGTAAAGGTTCGAATGTTGTTTGTCCAAGGTGTACACACTCTGGTTCATTTACACATTATATATATCTATTTATGTAGAGATCCTCTTCCCATGTAAATTATTACAGAGTGTTCCGTCAACCTCCCTTGCTATATGGTCGGTCTTTTTGATATATGTATATAATATGAATTTGTATACATATGGTAACGCTAATCTTCATTTATCCGTTCCCCCCACCTTTCCTTTTAGATAAGCATAGTTTTTTTTTTTTTATAAGTCTGTGATTGCCTTTCTCTGTGGAAATGTGTTCATTTGTGTCAGTTATTAGATAACGCCTATAAGTGATATCATAGGATATAGGACTTTTGCTTTCCGACTTCCCTCATGTTCTGTCATTATCTCCAAGATCATCTATGGTGCCTCAAAGAGCAGTGTTTCATTGTTTTCCATGGCTAGTATTCATTGTGTACATGGACCCCTTCTTCTTTATCCCTTCATCTGTTGCTGGACATTTTGGTTGCTTCACTGTCTTGTCTATTGTGAATAAGGCTGCAGTGCAGCTTTTGCAGCCCGGGTCTTCTTGATTCTGGTCTTCTCAGGTGAGAGGCCCATTGGTGCGCCTGCTGGATTGAATGGTACGTCAATTTTTCCTTTTAAACGCAGCTCCTTTCTGTTCTCATTATTGGCTGTTAACCACTTTACATCTCACCAGCAGCTAGAGGGTACACAGTTCTCTGTTTGTAGGCTTTTTGCTGATGGTCAGTCGACTGGTGTGAGTTGAAAACTTTTTGTAGATTAGATTGCATGAGTCTAATACTTCCTGAGGTTGAGCTTTTATCCATTTTCCTTTTTTGAAAAAGAGAGTGAGTAAAACTTACCTCTTCATACTATCTTCTTGAAAATGTTGCCTGTTTTGAATTGTTTTTATCCATTCCTTACCTCAGCACAATTTTGAGGGCAGGTGTCCTTTACAGCCCTGAGTCCTTGTGAATGTTAAGTGACCATTAGCTGTGGGTTAAGAGCTGCTCTTGCGGGAATGGGCCACAAGGCGGCAGCATTTCTCCCTTACCAAATCTGGTTACTAGGGCAACAGAGCCTTACTGGAAGTGGTGTTCTAGGTTGTAAATTAGAATGGAATGTGCCAGGAAAAAGCCCTTTAAGTTTATGTCTCATTACTTCTTGTTCGGAGTTTTAACTTAATTTTTATTTTTTATCACAGCAAACTTGATTACAATGTTTTGTGTGTTCTAGGTGTGCAAGATGTGGTTCTTTCACACATATACGTATATCTATTGTTCTTCAGATCCTTTTCCCATGTGGGTTATGACACAATGTTGAGTAGTCTTCTCTTGGTATTCCGTAGGTCTTTGGTGATTATATATTTCACATGTGTTTGTATCTCTCTGTTAACCTCCATATGGTAGTGTATCCAATCCTCACACCTTTCCATTTGGCGAACCATAAGTTTTCGTACTGAATCTGTGATTGCCTTTCTCTGTGGAAATATCTTCGTTTGTTTCAGTTTTTAGGTAACACCTGTATGTGATATGATAAGATATGTGTCTTTCGCTGTCTCACTTACTACAAGTTGCGTGATTCCTTCTAGACTCATCTGTGGTGCTGCAAATGGCATTGTTTCATTTTTTCGCTAGCTCATATTCCGTCTGTACATGTAGCAGTTCTTCTTTGTCCACCCATCTGTCGGTGGACTTTTTGGTTACTTCCATATCTTGGCTATTGTAATACTATGCAATGCAGATTTGCCTGCCTGTGTCTTTCCAATTCTGTCTTCTTAGGTCATAGTTCCAGGAATGGGTCTGCTGGATCATATGGTAGCTCAATGTTTACCTTTTAAAGGCACCTCCATTCTGTGCTCTTTGGTGGCTCTTTCCAGGTTACGTCGCACATAAAGTTGAGGGTATGCATTTCTCCACAGCACCTTCAGCATTTATTCTTTGTAGTCTTTTGCTGATGGTTATTCTGACTGGTGTGAGCTGATACCTCTTTGTGGTTGAATTTGCATGTGTCTCATAATGCGTTGAAATTGAGCTTTAAGACATGTGCTTTTTATTTTTCCAGCTGTGATTAGAGCTTAGTTCTTCAAAGTGTTTCCTTAAAGTATGTGTCACCTTTTGAAATATTTTGGCCATTACCTCCCTCAAGACATTTTGAGGGCAGGTTTCATTTACAGCCCTGCAGTACTAGTTCATATGAAGTGACCATTAGGTCAGGCTTTAAACCTGCTTTTGCAGGTAACGGCCAGAGGGCGGCAGCCTTTCTACGTTCCCCACGCTGGTACTAGGGAAACAGACCTACCGGCCAGTGGTGTTCTTCGGTTATAAATTAGAGTGGAATGTGCCCGGAGAAACCCACAAATGCTGATGTCTCCTTACATTTGTTTGTTTTTCACATTTAATTTATATTTTTTACTGGAGTACTATTCCGTTGTATACATGGACCACTTCTTCTTGGTGCATTCCTTGGTATGCTTGATTCACTGGTAGCTCAATGTTTACCTTTTCAAAGCACCTCCATTGTGTTTACATTAATGGTTCTTACCACGTCCCCCTTAGAGCTCAGCGTACACATTTCTCCACAATCCCTTCAGCATGTATTGTTTGCAGCATTTTTGCTGATGGCCATTCTGACTGCTGTGAGCTGATAGGTATTTGTAATTTCGGTTTGCGTGTCTTTAAAAATTCCTAAAATTTATCATTTTCCCACGCCTTTTTCTTTTCACTTAAAAGAAAAAACCCTGAGTACAATATACCTCTTGAAATTGTCTTCTTCGAAGGTTGCCCTCTTTTGAATTTTTTGCTCGATTTTTGACCCCAGAAATTCTTTGGAAGGCACGTGTCATTTACAGAACTGCAAGTTGGTGAATATTTAGGGACCTTTTGCGGTGGGTTTAAAGCTGCTGTTGTGGGAAACGGCCACAAGGAGGCAGCATTTCTCCAGTCCCCAATCTGGGTACTAGGGCAGCAGAGCCTTTCTGGAAGTCGTTGTCCTGGGTTGTAAATTAGAATGGAATTTGCCAGGAGAAATCCCCATAAGTTTATGTCTCATTACTTCTTCTTGGTTTTTAAAATTTTTTTAATCGGGGTAAAGATTAGAATATTGTTTGTCCTAGGTGTACACAATCTGGTTCATTTGTACATTATGTATGTCTATTAATGTACAGATCCTCTTCCCATGTAAAATATTACAGTGTTCCATAGACCTCCCTTGCTATATGGTCGTTCTTTTTGATACATGTATATACTATGTATTTGTATACGTATAGTAACACTAACCTTCATTTATCGATTCCCCCCTCCTTTCCTTTTAGATGAGCATAGTTTGTTTTCTAAGCCTGTGAGTGTCTTTCTCTTTGGAAATATGTTCATTTGTGTCAGTTAGTAGATAATGCCATAAGTGATATTATAGGATATAGGTCTTTTGCTTTCCGACCTACTTTATGTTTTGTGATTATCTCCAGGCTCATCTATGGTGCCTCAAAGAGCAGTGCTTCAATGTTTTCCATGGCTAATATTCCATTGTGTACATGGACCACTTCTTCTTGGTGCATTCCTCTGTTGATGGACATTTTCGTTGCTTCCAAGTGTTGCCTATGGTAACTATTGCGGGAGTGCAGGATTGCCAGCCTGTGACTTTTGGATTTTCATTTTCTCAGGTGATAGACCCAGCAGTGGGTATGACTGATTGACTGGTATGGTAGCTCAATGTTTACCTTTTCAAGGCGCCTCAATTGTGCTTTCATTAGTGGCTCTTACCACGTCCCCCTTAGAATCGAGGGTACGCATTTCTCCACAATCACGTCAGCATTTATTGTTTGCAGCAGTTTTGTTGATGGCCATTCTGACTGGTGTGAGCTGATAGGTTTTTGTAATTTGGGTTTACATGTCTTTAAAAATTCCTAAAATTCATTATTTTTCCACGCCTTTTTCTTTTCTGTTAAAAGAAAAAAGAAAAACAAAGTGTGAGTACAATCTACCTCTTCAAATTGTCTTCTTGGAAGGTTGCACTCTTGAATTTTTGGGTCGATTTTCGACCTCAGTATTTTTTGGAGGGCAGGTGTCATTTACAGAACTGCAATTGGTGAATATTTCGTGACCTTTTGCAGTGGGTTTAAAGCTGCTGTTGTGGGAAACGGCCACAAGGATGCAGCATTTCTCCACTCCCAAATCTGGGTACTAGGGCAGCAGAGCCGTTCTGGAAGTCGTTTACCTAGGTTGTAAATTTGAATGGAATGTGCCAGGAAAACCCCCCATAAGTTTACGTCTCATTACTTCTAGTTCGTTGTTTTAATTTTTTACATTGGGGTAAAGGTTCGAATGTTGTTTGTCCAAGGTGTACACACTCTGGTTCATTTACACATTATATATATCTATTTATGTAGAGATCCTCTTCCCATGTAAATTATTACAGAGTGTTCCGTCAACCTCCCTTGCTATATGGTCGGTCTTTTTGATATATGTATATAATATGAATTTGTATACATATGGTAACGCTAATCTTCATTTATCCGTTCCCCCCACCTTTCCTTTTAGATAAGCATAGTTTTTTTTTTTTTATAAGTCTGTGATTGCCTTTCTCTGTGGAAATGTGTTCATTTGTGTCAGTTATTAGATAACGCCTATAAGTGATATCATAGGATATAGGACTTTTGCTTTCCGACTTCCCTCATGTTCTGTCATTATCTCCAAGATCATCTATGGTGCCTCAAAGAGCAGTGTTTCATTGTTTTCCATGGCTAGTATTCATTGTGTACATGGACCCCTTCTTCTTTATCCCTTCATCTGTTGCTGGACATTTTGGTTGCTTCACTGTCTTGTCTATTGTGAATAAGGCTGCAGTGCAGCTTTTGCAGCCCGGGTCTTCTTGATTCTGGTCTTCTCAGGTGAGAGGCCCATTGGTGCGCCTGCTGGATTGAATGGTACGTCAATTTTTCCTTTTAAACGCAGCTCCTTTCTGTTCTCATTATTGGCTGTTAACCACTTTACATCTCACCAGCAGCTAGAGGGTACACAGTTCTCTGTTTGTAGGCTTTTTGCTGATGGTCAGTCGACTGGTGTGAGTTGAAAACTTTTTGTAGATTAGATTGCATGAGTCTAATACTTCCTGAGGTTGAGCTTTTATCCATTTTCCTTTTTTGAAAAAGAGAGTGAGTAAAACTTACCTCTTCATACTATCTTCTTGAAAATGTTGCCTGTTTTGAATTGTTTTTATCCATTCCCTACCTCAGCACAATTTTGAGGGCAGGTGTCCTTTACAGCCCTGAGTCCTTGTGAATGTTAAGTGACCATTAGCTGTGGGTTAAGAGCTGCTCTTGCGGGAATGGGCCACAAGGCGGCAGCATTTCTCCCTTACCAAATCTGGTTACTAGGGCAACAGAGCCTTACTGGAAGTGGTGTTCTAGGTTGTAAATTAGAATGGAATGTGCCAGGAAAAAGCCCTTTAAGTTTATGTCTCATTACTTCTTGTTCGGAGTTTTAACTTAATTTTTATTTTTTATCACAGCAAACTTGATTACAATGTTTTGTGTGTTCTAGGTGTGCAAGATGTGGTTCTTTCACACATATACGTATATCTATTGTTCTTCAGATCCTTTTCCCATGTGGGTTATGACACATGTTGAGTAGTCTTCTCTTGGTATTCCGTAGGTCTTTGGTGATTATATATTTCACATGTGTTTGTATCTCTCTGTTAACCTCCATATGGTAGTGTATCCAATCCTCACACCTTTCCATTTGGCGAACCATAAGTTTTCGTACTGAATCTGTGATTGCCTTTCTCTGTGGAAATATCTTCGTTTGTTTCAGTTTTTAGGTAACACCTGTATGTGATATGATAAGATATGTGTCTTTCGCTGTCTCACTTACTACAAGTTGCGTGATTCCTTCTAGACTCATCTGTGGTGCTGCAAATGGCATTGTTTCATTTTTTCGCTAGCTCATATTCCGTCTGTACATGTAGCAGTTCTTCTTTGTCCACCCATCTGTCGGTGGACTTTTTGGTTACTTCCATATCTTGGCTATTGTAATACTATGCAATGCAGATTTGCCTGCCTGTGTCTTTCCAATTCTGTCTTCTTAGGTCATAGTTCCAGGAATGGGTCTGCTGGATCATATGGTAGCTCAATGTTTACCTTTTAAAGGCACCTCCATTCTGTGCTCTTTGGTGGCTCTTTCCAGGTTACGTCGCACATAAAGTTGAGGGTATGCATTTCTCCACAGCACCTTCAGCATTTATTCTTTGTAGTCTTTTGCTGATGGTTATTCTGACTGGTGTGAGCTGATACCTCTTTGTGGTTGAATTTGCATGTGTCTCATAATGCGTTGAAATTGAGCTTTAAGACATGTGCTTTTTATTTTTCCAGCTGTGATTAGAGCTTAGTTCTTCAAAGTGTTTCCTTAAAGTATGTGTCACCTTTTGAAATATTTTGGCCATTACCTCCCTCAAGACATTTTGAGGGCAGGTTTCATTTACAGCCCTGCAGTACTAGTTCATATGAAGTGACCATTAGGTCAGGCTTTAAACCTGCTTTTGCAGGTAACGGCCAGAGGGCGGCAGCCTTTCTACGTTCCCCACGCTGGTACTAGGGAAACAGACCTACCGGCCAGTGGTGTTCTTCGGTTATAAATTAGAGTGGAATGTGCCCGGAGAAACCCACAAATGCTGATGTCTCCTTACATTTGTTTGTTTTTCACATTTAATTTATATTTTTTACTGGAGTACTATTCCGTTGTATACATGGACCACTTCTTCTTGGTGCATTCCTTGGTATGCTTGATTCACTGGTAGCTCAATGTTTACCTTTTCAAAGCACCTCCATTGTGTTTACATTAATGGTTCTTACCACGTCCCCCTTAGAGCTCAGCGTACACATTTCTCCACAATCCCTTCAGCATGTATTGTTTGCAGCATTTTTGCTGATGGCCATTCTGACTGCTGTGAGCTGATAGGTATTTGTAATTTCGGTTTGCGTGTCTTTAAAAATTCCTAAAATTTATCATTTTCCCACGCCTTTTTCTTTTCACTTAAAAGAAAAAACCCTGAGTACAATATACCTCTTGAAATTGTCTTCTTCGAAGGTTGCCCTCTTTTGAATTTTTTGCTCGATTTTTGACCCCAGAAATTCTTTGGAAGGCACGTGTCATTTACAGAACTGCAAGTTGGTGAATATTTAGGGACCTTTTGCGGTGGGTTTAAAGCTGCTGTTGTGGGAAACGGCCACAAGGAGGCAGCATTTCTCCAGTCCCCAATCTGGGTACTAGGGCAGCAGAGCCTTTCTGGAAGTCGTTGTCCTGGGTTGTAAATTAGAATGGAATTTGCCAGGAGAAATCCCCATAAGTTTATGTCTCATTACTTCTTCTTGGTTTTTAAAATTTTTTTAATCGGGGTAAAGATTAGAATATTGTTTGTCCTAGGTGTACACAATCTGGTTCATTTGTACATTATGTATGTCTATTAATGTACAGATCCTCTTCCCATGTAAAATATTACAGTGTTCCATAGACCTCCCTTGCTATATGGTCGTTCTTTTTGATACATGTATATACTATGTATTTGTATACGTATAGTAACACTAACCTTCATTTATCGATTCCCCCCTCCTTTCCTTTTAGATGAGCATAGTTTGTTTTCTAAGCCTGTGAGTGTCTTTCTCTTTGGAAATATGTTCATTTGTGTCAGTTAGTAGATAATGCCATAAGTGATATTATAGGATATAGGTCTTTTGCTTTCCGACCTACTTCATGTTTTGTGATTATCTCCAGGCTCATCTATGGTGCCTCAAAGAGCAGTGCTTCAATGTTTTCCATGGCTAATATTCCATTGTGTACATGGACCACTTCTTCTTGGTGCATTCCTCTGTTGATGGACATTTTCGTTGCTTCCAAGTGTTGCCTATGGTAACTATTGCGGGAGTGCAGGATTGCCAGCCTGTGACTTTTGGATTTTCATTTTCTCAGGTGATAGACCCAGCAGTGGGTATGACTGATTGACTGGTATGGTAGCTCAATGTTTACCTTTTCAAGGCGCCTCAATTGTGCTTTCATTAGTGGCTCTTACCACGTCCCCCTTAGAATCGAGGGTACGCATTTCTCCACAATCACGTCAGCATTTATTGTTTGCAGCAGTTTTGTTGATGGCCATTCTGACTGGTGTGAGCTGATAGGTTTTTGTAATTTGGGTTTACATGTCTTTAAAAATTCCTAAAATTCATTATTTTTCCACGCCTTTTTCTTTTCTGTTAAAAGAAAAAAGAAAAACAAAGTGTGAGTACAATCTACCTCTTCAAATTGTCTTCTTGGAAGGTTGCACTCTTGAATTTTTGGGTCGATTTTCGACCTCAGTATTTTTTGGAGGGCAGGTGTCATTTACAGAACTGCAATTGGTGAATATTTCGTGACCTTTTGCAGTGGGTTTAAAGCTGCTGTTGTGGGAAACGGCCACAAGGATGCAGCATTTCTCCACTCCCAAATCTGGGTACTAGGGCAGCAGAGCCGTTCTGGAAGTCGTTTACCTAGGTTGTAAATTTGAATGGAATGTGCCAGGAAAACCCCCCATAAGTTTACGTCTCATTACTTCTAGTTCGTTGTTTTAATTTTTTACATTGGGGTAAAGGTTCGAATGTTGTTTGTCCAAGGTGTACACACTCTGGTTCATTTACACATTATATATATCTATTTATGTAGAGATCCTCTTCCCATGTAAATTATTACAGAGTGTTCCGTCAACCTCCCTTGCTATATGGTCGGTCTTTTTGATATATGTATATAATATGAATTTGTATACATATGGTAACGCTAATCTTCATTTATCCGTTCCCCCCACCTTTCCTTTTAGATAAGCATAGTTTTTTTTTTTTTTTATAAGTCTGTGATTGCCTTTCTCTGTGGAAATGTGTTCATTTGTGTCAGTTATTAGATAACGCCTATAAGTGATATCATAGGATATAGGACTTTTGCTTTCCGACTTCCCTCATGTTCTGTCATTATCTCCAAGATCATCTATGGTGCCTCAAAGAGCAGTGTTTCATTGTTTTCCATGGCTAGTATTCATTGTGTACATGGACCCATTCTTCTTTATCCCTTCATCTGTTGCTGGACATTTTGGTTGCTTCACTGTCTTGTCTATTGTGAATAAGGCTGCAGTGCAGCTTTTGCAGCCCGGGTCTTCTTGATTCTGGTCTTCTCAGGTGAGAGGCCCATTGGTGCGCCTGCTGGATTGAATGGTACGTCAATTTTTCCTTTTAAACGCAGCTCCTTTCTGTTCTCATTATTGGCTGTTAACCACTTTACATCTCACCAGCAGCTAGAGGGTACACAGTTCTCTGTTTGTAGGCTTTTTGCTGATGGTCAGTCGACTGGTGTGAGTTGAAAACTTTTTGTAGATTAGATTGCATGAGTCTAATACTTCCTGAGGTTGAGCTTTTATCCATTTTCCTTTTTTGAAAAAGAGAGTGAGTAAAACTTACCTCTTCATACTATCTTCTTGAAAATGTTGCCTGTTTTGAATTGTTTTTATCCATTCCCTACCTCAGCACAATTTTGAGGGCAGGTGTCCTTTACAGCCCTGAGTCCTTGTGAATGTTAAGTGACCATTAGCTGTGGGTTAAGAGCTGCTCTTGCGGGAATGGGCCACAAGGCGGCAGCATTTCTCCCTTACCAAATCTGGTTACTAGGGCAACAGAGCCTTACTGGAAGTGGTGTTCTAGGTTGTAAATTAGAATGGAATGTGCCAGGAAAAAGCCCTTTAAGTTTATGTCTCATTACTTCTTGTTCGGAGTTTTAACTTAATTTTTATTTTTTATCACAGCAAACTTGATTACAATGTTTTGTGTGTTCTAGGTGTGCAAGATGTGGTTCTTTCACACATATACGTATATCTATTGTTCTTCAGATCCTTTTCCCATGTGGGTTATGACACAATGTTGAGTAGTCTTCTCTTGGTATTCCGTAGGTCTTTGGTGATTATATATTTCACATGTGTTTGTATCTCTCTGTTAACCTCCATATGGTAGTGTATCCAATCCTCACACCTTTCCATTTGGCGAACCATAAGTTTTCGTACTGAATCTGTGATTGCCTTTCTCTGTGGAAATATCTTCGTTTGTTTCAGTTTTTAGGTAACACCTGTATGTGATATGATAAGATATGTGTCTTTCGCTGTCTCACTTACTACAAGTTGCGTGATTCCTTCTAGACTCATCTGTGGTGCTGCAAATGGCATTGTTTCATTTTTTCGCTAGCTCATATTCCGTCTGTACATGTAGCAGTTCTTCTTTGTCCACCCATCTGTCGGTGGACTTTTTGGTTACTTCCATATCTTGGCTATTGTAATACTATGCAATGCAGATTTGCCTGCCTGTGTCTTTCCAATTCTGTCTTCTTAGGTCATAGTTCCAGGAATGGGTCTGCTGGATCATATGGTAGCTCAATGTTTACCTTTTAAAGGCACCTCCATTCTGTGCTCTTTGGTGGCTCTTTCCAGGTTACGTCGCACATAAAGTTGAGGGTATGCATTTCTCCACAGCACCTTCAGCATTTATTCTTTGTAGTCTTTTGCTGATGGTTATTCTGACTGGTGTGAGCTGATACCTCTTTGTGGTTGAATTTGCATGTGTCTCATAATGCGTTGAAATTGAGCTTTAAGACATGTGCTTTTTATTTTTCCAGCTGTGATTAGAGCTTAGTTCTTCAAAGTGTTTCCTTAAAGTATGTGTCACCTTTTGAAATATTTTGGCCATTACCTCCCTCAAGACATTTTGAGGGCAGGTTTCATTTACAGCCCTGCAGTACTAGTTCATATGAAGTGACCATTAGGTCAGGCTTTAAACCTGCTTTTGCAGGTAACGGCCAGAGGGCGGCAGCCTTTCTACGTTCCCCACGCTGGTACTAGGGAAACAGACCTACCGGCCAGTGGTGTTCTTCGGTTATAAATTAGAGTGGAATGTGCCCGGAGAAACCCACAAATGCTGATGTCTCCTTACATTTGTTTGTTTTTCACATTTAATTTATATTTTTTACTGGAGTACTATTCCGTTGTATACATGGACCACTTCTTCTTGGTGCATTCCTTGGTATGCTTGATTCACTGGTAGCTCAATGTTTACCTTTTCAAAGCACCTCCATTGTGTTTACATTAATGGTTCTTACCACGTCCCCCTTAGAGCTCAGCGTACACATTTCTCCACAATCCCTTCAGCATGTATTGTTTGCAGCATTTTTGCTGATGGCCATTCTGACTGCTGTGAGCTGATAGGTATTTGTAATTTCGGTTTGCGTGTCTTTAAAAATTCCTAAAATTTATCATTTTCCCACGCCTTTTTCTTTTCACTTAAAAGAAAAAACCCTGAGTACAATATACCTCTTGAAATTGTCTTCTTCGAAGGTTGCCCTCTTTTGAATTTTTTGCTCGATTTTTGACCCCAGAAATTCTTTGGAAGGCACGTGTCATTTACAGAACTGCAAGTTGGTGAATATTTAGGGACCTTTTGCGGTGGGTTTAAAGCTGCTGTTGTGGGAAACGGCCACAAGGAGGCAGCATTTCTCCAGTCCCCAATCTGGGTACTAGGGCAGCAGAGCCTTTCTGGAAGTCGTTGTCCTGGGTTGTAAATTAGAATGGAATTTGCCAGGAGAAATCCCCATAAGTTTATGTCTCATTACTTCTTCTTGGTTTTTAAAATTTTTTTAATCGGGGTAAAGATTAGAATATTGTTTGTCCTAGGTGTACACAATCTGGTTCATTTGTACATTATGTATGTCTATTAATGTACAGATCCTCTTCCCATGTAAAATATTACAGTGTTCCATAGACCTCCCTTGCTATATGGTCGTTCTTTTTGATACATGTATATACTATGTATTTGTATACGTATAGTAACACTAACCTTCATTTATCGATTCCCCCCTCCTTTCCTTTTAGATGAGCATAGTTTGTTTTCTAAGCCTGTGAGTGTCTTTCTCTTTGGAAATATGTTCATTTGTGTCAGTTAGTAGATAATGCCATAAGTGATATTATAGGATATAGGTCTTTTGCTTTCCGACCTACTTCATGTTTTGTGATTATCTCCAGGCTCATCTATGGTGCCTCAAAGAGCAGTGCTTCAATGTTTTCCATGGCTAATATTCCATTGTGTACATGGACCACTTCTTCTTGGTGCATTCCTCTGTTGATGGACATTTTCGTTGCTTCCAAGTGTTGCCTATGGTAACTATTGCGGGAGTGCAGGATTGCCAGCCTGTGACTTTTGGATTTTCATTTTCTCAGGTGATAGACCCAGCAGTGGGTATGACTGATTGACTGGTATGGTAGCTCAATGTTTACCTTTTCAAGGCGCCTCAATTGTGCTTTCATTAGTGGCTCTTACCACGTCCCCCTTAGAATCGAGGGTACGCATTTCTCCACAATCACGTCAGCATTTATTGTTTGCAGCAGTTTTGTTGATGGCCATTCTGACTGGTGTGAGCTGATAGGTTTTTGTAATTTGGGTTTACATGTCTTTAAAAATTCCTAAAATTCATTATTTTTCCACGCCTTTTTCTTTTCTGTTAAAAGAAAAAAGAAAAACAAAGTGTGAGTACAATCTACCTCTTCAAATTGTCTTCTTGGAAGGTTGCACTCTTGAATTTTTGGGTCGATTTTCGACCTCAGTATTTTTTGGAGGGCAGGTGTCATTTACAGAACTGCAATTGGTGAATATTTCGTGACCTTTTGCAGTGGGTTTAAAGCTGCTGTTGTGGGAAACGGCCACAAGGATGCAGCATTTCTCCACTCCCAAATCTGGGTACTAGGGCAGCAGAGCCGTTCTGGAAGTCGTTTACCTAGGTTGTAAATTTGAATGGAATGTGCCAGGAAAACCCCCCATAAGTTTACGTCTCATTACTTCTAGTTCGTTGTTTTAATTTTTTACATTGGGGTAAAGGTTCGAATGTTGTTTGTCCAAGGTGTACACACTCTGGTTCATTTACACATTATATATATCTATTTATGTAGAGATCCTCTTCCCATGTAAATTATTACAGAGTGTTCCGTCAACCTCCCTTGCTATATGGTCGGTCTTTTTGATATATGTATATAATATGAATTTGTATACATATGGTAACGCTAATCTTCATTTATCCGTTCCCCCCACCTTTCCTTTTAGATAAGCATAGTTTTTTTTTTTTTTTTATAAGTCTGTGATTGCCTTTCTCTGTGGAAATGTGTTCATTTGTGTCAGTTATTAGATAACGCCTATAAGTGATATCATAGGATATAGGACTTTTGCTTTCCGACTTCCCTCATGTTCTGTCATTATCTCCAAGATCATCTATGGTGCCTCAAAGAGCAGTGTTTCATTGTTTTCCATGGCTAGTATTCATTGTGTACATGGACCCCTTCTTCTTTATCCCTTCATCTGTTGCTGGACATTTTGGTTGCTTCACTGTCTTGTCTATTGTGAATAAGGCTGCAGTGCAGCTTTTGCAGCCCGGGTCTTCTTGATTCTGGTCTTCTCAGGTGAGAGGCCCATTGGTGCGCCTGCTGGATTGAATGGTACGTCAATTTTTCCTTTTAAACGCAGCTCCTTTCTGTTCTCATTATTGGCTGTTAACCACTTTACATCTCACCAGCAGCTAGAGGGTACACAGTTCTCTGTTTGTAGGCTTTTTGCTGATGGTCAGTCGACTGGTGTGAGTTGAAAACTTTTTGTAGATTAGATTGCATGAGTCTAATACTTCCTGAGGTTGAGCTTTTATCCATTTTCCTTTTTTGAAAAAGAGAGTGAGTAAAACTTACCTCTTCATACTATCTTCTTGAAAATGTTGCCTGTTTTGAATTGTTTTTATCCATTCCCTACCTCAGCACAATTTTGAGGGCAGGTGTCCTTTACAGCCCTGAGTCCTTGTGAATGTTAAGTGACCATTAGCTGTGGGTTAAGAGCTGCTCTTGCGGGAATGGGCCACAAGGCGGCAGCATTTCTCCCTTACCAAATCTGGTTACTAGGGCAACAGAGCCTTACTGGAAGTGGTGTTCTAGGTTGTAAATTAGAATGGAATGTGCCAGGAAAAAGCCCTTTAAGTTTATGTCTCATTACTTCTTGTTCGGAGTTTTAACTTAATTTTTATTTTTTATCACAGCAAACTTGATTACAATGTTTTGTGTGTTCTAGGTGTGCAAGATGTGGTTCTTTCACACATATACGTATATCTATTGTTCTTCAGATCCTTTTCCCATGTGGGTTATGACACAATGTTGAGTAGTCTTCTCTTGGTATTCCGTAGGTCTTTGGTGATTATATATTTCACATGTGTTTGTATCTCTCTGTTAACCTCCATATGGTAGTGTATCCAATCCTCACACCTTTCCATTTGGCGAACCATAAGTTTTCGTACTGAATCTGTGATTGCCTTTCTCTGTGGAAATATCTTCGTTTGTTTCAGTTTTTAGGTAACACCTGTATGTGATATGATAAGATATGTGTCTTTCGCTGTCTCACTTACTACAAGTTGCGTGATTCCTTCTAGACTCATCTGTGGTGCTGCAAATGGCATTGTTTCATTTTTTCGCTAGCTCATATTCCGTCTGTACATGTAGCAGTTCTTCTTTGTCCACCCATCTGTCGGTGGACTTTTTGGTTACTTCCATATCTTGGCTATTGTAATACTATGCAATGCAGATTTGCCTGCCTGTGTCTTTCCAATTCTGTCTTCTTAGGTCATAGTTCCAGGAATGGGTCTGCTGGATCATATGGTAGCTCAATGTTTACCTTTTAAAGGCACCTCCATTCTGTGCTCTTTGGTGGCTCTTTCCAGGTTACGTCGCACATAAAGTTGAGGGTATGCATTTCTCCACAGCACCTTCAGCATTTATTCTTTGTAGTCTTTTGCTGATGGTTATTCTGACTGGTGTGAGCTGATACCTCTTTGTGGTTGAATTTGCATGTGTCTCATAATGCGTTGAAATTGAGCTTTAAGACATGTGCTTTTTATTTTTCCAGCTGTGATTAGAGCTTAGTTCTTCAAAGTGTTTCCTTAAAGTATGTGTCACCTTTTGAAATATTTTGGCCATTACCTCCCTCAAGACATTTTGAGGGCAGGTTTCATTTACAGCCCTGCAGTACTAGTTCATATGAAGTGACCATTAGGTCAGGCTTTAAACCTGCTTTTGCAGGTAACGGCCAGAGGGCGGCAGCCTTTCTACGTTCCCCACGCTGGTACTAGGGAAACAGACCTACCGGCCAGTGGTGTTCTTCGGTTATAAATTAGAGTGGAATGTGCCCGGAGAAACCCACAAATGCTGATGTCTCCTTACATTTGTTTGTTTTTCACATTTAATTTATATTTTTTACTGGAGTACTATTCCGTTGTATACATGGACCACTTCTTCTTGGTGCATTCCTTGGTATGCTTGATTCACTGGTAGCTCAATGTTTACCTTTTCAAAGCACCTCCATTGTGTTTACATTAATGGTTCTTACCACGTCCCCCTTAGAGCTCAGCGTACACATTTCTCCACAATCCCTTCAGCATGTATTGTTTGCAGCATTTTTGCTGATGGCCATTCTGACTGCTGTGAGCTGATAGGTATTTGTAATTTCGGTTTGCGTGTCTTTAAAAATTCCTAAAATTTATCATTTTCCCACGCCTTTTTCTTTTCACTTAAAAGAAAAAACCCTGAGTACAATATACCTCTTGAAATTGTCTTCTTCGAAGGTTGCCCTCTTTTGAATTTTTTGCTCGATTTTTGACCCCAGAAATTCTTTGGAAGGCACGTGTCATTTACAGAACTGCAAGTTGGTGAATATTTAGGGACCTTTTGCGGTGGGTTTAAAGCTGCTGTTGTGGGAAACGGCCACAAGGAGGCAGCATTTCTCCAGTCCCCAATCTGGGTACTAGGGCAGCAGAGCCTTTCTGGAAGTCGTTGTCCTGGGTTGTAAATTAGAATGGAATTTGCCAGGAGAAATCCCCATAAGTTTATGTCTCATTACTTCTTCTTGGTTTTTAAAATTTTTTTAATCGGGGTAAAGATTAGAATATTGTTTGTCCTAGGTGTACACAATCTGGTTCATTTGTACATTATGTATGTCTATTAATGTACAGATCCTCTTCCCATGTAAAATATTACAGTGTTCCATAGACCTCCCTTGCTATATGGTCGTTCTTTTTGATACATGTATATACTATGTATTTGTATACGTATAGTAACACTAACCTTCATTTATCGATTCCCCCCTCCTTTCCTTTTAGATGAGCATAGTTTGTTTTCTAAGCCTGTGAGTGTCTTTCTCTTTGGAAATATGTTCATTTGTGTCAGTTAGTAGATAATGCCATAAGTGATATTATAGGATATAGGTCTTTTGCTTTCCGACCTACTTCATGTTTTGTGATTATCTCCAGGCTCATCTATGGTGCCTCAAAGAGCAGTGCTTCAATGTTTTCCATGGCTAATATTCCATTGTGTACATGGACCACTTCTTCTTGGTGCATTCCTCTGTTGATGGACATTTTCGTTGCTTCCAAGTGTTGCCTATGGTAACTATTGCGGGAGTGCAGGATTGCCAGCCTGTGACTTTTGGATTTTCATTTTCTCAGGTGATAGACCCAGCAGTGGGTATGACTGATTGACTGGTATGGTAGCTCAATGTTTACCTTTTCAAGGCGCCTCAATTGTGCTTTCATTAGTGGCTCTTACCACGTCCCCCTTAGAATCGAGGGTACGCATTTCTCCACAATCACGTCAGCATTTATTGTTTGCAGCAGTTTTGTTGATGGCCATTCTGACTGGTGTGAGCTGATAGGTTTTTGTAATTTGGGTTTACATGTCTTTAAAAATTCCTAAAATTCATTATTTTTCCACGCCTTTTTCTTTTCTGTTAAAAGAAAAAAGAAAAACAAAGTGTGAGTACAATCTACCTCTTCAAATTGTCTTCTTGGAAGGTTGCACTCTTGAATTTTTGGGTCGATTTTCGACCTCAGTATTTTTTGGAGGGCAGGTGTCATTTACAGAACTGCAATTGGTGAATATTTCGTGACCTTTTGCAGTGGGTTTAAAGCTGCTGTTGTGGGAAACGGCCACAAGGATGCAGCATTTCTCCACTCCCAAATCTGGGTACTAGGGCAGCAGAGCCGTTCTGGAAGTCGTTTACCTAGGTTGTAAATTTGAATGGAATGTGCCAGGAAAACCCCCCATAAGTTTACGTCTCATTACTTCTAGTTCGTTGTTTTAATTTTTTACATTGGGGTAAAGGTTCGAATGTTGTTTGTCCAAGGTGTACACACTCTGGTTCATTTACACATTATATATATCTATTTATGTAGAGATCCTCTTCCCATGTAAATTATTACAGAGTGTTCCGTCAACCTCCCTTGCTATATGGTCGGTCTTTTTGATATATGTATATAATATGAATTTGTATACATATGGTAACGCTAATCTTCATTTATCCGTTCCCCCCACCTTTCCTTTTAGATAAGCATAGTTTTTTTTTTTTTTTTATAAGTCTGTGATTGCCTTTCTCTGTGGAAATGTGTTCATTTGTGTCAGTTATTAGATAACGCCTATAAGTGATATCATAGGATATAGGACTTTTGCTTTCCGACTTCCCTCATGTTCTGTCATTATCTCCAAGATCATCTATGGTGCCTCAAAGAGCAGTGTTTCATTGTTTTCCATGGCTAGTATTCATTGTGTACATGGACCCCTTCTTCTTTATCCCTTCATCTGTTGCTGGACATTTTGGTTGCTTCACTGTCTTGTCTATTGTGAATAAGGCTGCAGTGCAGCTTTTGCAGCCCGGGTCTTCTTGATTCTGGTCTTCTCAGGTGAGAGGCCCATTGGTGCGCCTGCTGGATTGAATGGTACGTCAATTTTTCCTTTTAAACGCAGCTCCTTTCTGTTCTCATTATTGGCTGTTAACCACTTTACATCTCACCAGCAGCTAGAGGGTACACAGTTCTCTGTTTGTAGGCTTTTTGCTGATGGTCAGTCGACTGGTGTGAGTTGAAAACTTTTTGTAGATTAGATTGCATGAGTCTAATACTTCCTGAGGTTGAGCTTTTATCCATTTTCCTTTTTTGAAAAAGAGAGTGAGTAAAACTTACCTCTTCATACTATCTTCTTGAAAATGTTGCCTGTTTTGAATTGTTTTTATCCATTCCCTACCTCAGCACAATTTTGAGGGCAGGTGTCCTTTACAGCCCTGAGTCCTTGTGAATGTTAAGTGACCATTAGCTGTGGGTTAAGAGCTGCTCTTGCGGGAATGGGCCACAAGGCGGCAGCATTTCTCCCTTACCAAATCTGGTTACTAGGGCAACAGAGCCTTACTGGAAGTGGTGTTCTAGGTTGTAAATTAGAATGGAATGTGCCAGGAAAAAGCCCTTTAAGTTTATGTCTCATTACTTCTTGTTCGGAGTTTTAACTTAATTTTTATTTTTTATCACAGCAAACTTGATTACAATGTTTTGTGTGTTCTAGGTGTGCAAGATGTGGTTCTTTCACACATATACGTATATCTATTGTTCTTCAGATCCTTTTCCCATGTGGGTTATGACACAATGTTGAGTAGTCTTCTCTTGGTATTCCGTAGGTCTTTGGTGATTATATATTTCACATGTGTTTGTATCTCTCTGTTAACCTCCATATGGTAGTGTATCCAATCCTCACACCTTTCCATTTGGCGAACCATAAGTTTTCGTACTGAATCTGTGATTGCCTTTCTCTGTGGAAATATCTTCGTTTGTTTCAGTTTTTAGGTAACACCTGTATGTGATATGATAAGATATGTGTCTTTCGCTGTCTCACTTACTACAAGTTGCGTGATTCCTTCTAGACTCATCTGTGGTGCTGCAAATGGCATTGTTTCATTTTTTCGCTAGCTCATATTCCGTCTGTACATGTAGCAGTTCTTCTTTGTCCACCCATCTGTCGGTGGACTTTTTGGTTACTTCCATATCTTGGCTATTGTAATACTATGCAATGCAGATTTGCCTGCCTGTGTCTTTCCAATTCTGTCTTCTTAGGTCATAGTTCCAGGAATGGGTCTGCTGGATCATATGGTAGCTCAATGTTTACCTTTTAAAGGCACCTCCATTCTGTGCTCTTTGGTGGCTCTTTCCAGGTTACGTCGCACATAAAGTTGAGGGTATGCATTTCTCCACAGCACCTTCAGCATTTATTCTTTGTAGTCTTTTGCTGATGGTTATTCTGACTGGTGTGAGCTGATACCTCTTTGTGGTTGAATTTGCATGTGTCTCATAATGCGTTGAAATTGAGCTTTAAGACATGTGCTTTTTATTTTTCCAGCTGTGATTAGAGCTTAGTTCTTCAAAGTGTTTCCTTAAAGTATGTGTCACCTTTTGAAATATTTTGGCCATTACCTCCCTCAAGACATTTTGAGGGCAGGTTTCATTTACAGCCCTGCAGTACTAGTTCATATGAAGTGACCATTAGGTCAGGCTTTAAACCTGCTTTTGCAGGTAACGGCCAGAGGGCGGCAGCCTTTCTACGTTCCCCACGCTGGTACTAGGGAAACAGACCTACCGGCCAGTGGTGTTCTTCGGTTATAAATTAGAGTGGAATGTGCCCGGAGAAACCCACAAATGCTGATGTCTCCTTACATTTGTTTGTTTTTCACATTTAATTTATATTTTTTACTGGAGTACTATTCCGTTGTATACATGGACCACTTCTTCTTGGTGCATTCCTTGGTATGCTTGATTCACTGGTAGCTCAATGTTTACCTTTTCAAAGCACCTCCATTGTGTTTACATTAATGGTTCTTACCACGTCCCCCTTAGAGCTCAGCGTACACATTTCTCCACAATCCCTTCAGCATGTATTGTTTGCAGCATTTTTGCTGATGGCCATTCTGACTGCTGTGAGCTGATAGGTATTTGTAATTTCGGTTTGCGTGTCTTTAAAAATTCCTAAAATTTATCATTTTCCCACGCCTTTTTCTTTTCACTTAAAAGAAAAAACCCTGAGTACAATATACCTCTTGAAATTGTCTTCTTCGAAGGTTGCCCTCTTTTGAATTTTTTGCTCGATTTTTGACCCCAGAAATTCTTTGGAAGGCACGTGTCATTTACAGAACTGCAAGTTGGTGAATATTTAGGGACCTTTTGCGGTGGGTTTAAAGCTGCTGTTGTGGGAAACGGCCACAAGGAGGCAGCATTTCTCCAGTCCCCAATCTGGGTACTAGGGCAGCAGAGCCTTTCTGGAAGTCGTTGTCCTGGGTTGTAAATTAGAATGGAATTTGCCAGGAGAAATCCCCATAAGTTTATGTCTCATTACTTCTTCTTGGTTTTTAAAATTTTTTTAATCGGGGTAAAGATTAGAATATTGTTTGTCCTAGGTGTACACAATCTGGTTCATTTGTACATTATGTATGTCTATTAATGTACAGATCCTCTTCCCATGTAAAATATTACAGTGTTCCATAGACCTCCCTTGCTATATGGTCGTTCTTTTTGATACATGTATATACTATGTATTTGTATACGTATAGTAACACTAACCTTCATTTATCGATTCCCCCCTCCTTTCCTTTTAGATGAGCATAGTTTGTTTTCTAAGCCTGTGAGTGTCTTTCTCTTTGGAAATATGTTCATTTGTGTCAGTTAGTAGATAATGCCATAAGTGATATTATAGGATATAGGTCTTTTGCTTTCCGACCTACTTCATGTTTTGTGATTATCTCCAGGCTCATCTATGGTGCCTCAAAGAGCAGTGCTTCAATGTTTTCCATGGCTAATATTCCATTGTGTACATGGACCACTTCTTCTTGGTGCATTCCTCTGTTGATGGACATTTTCGTTGCTTCCAAGTGTTGCCTATGGTAACTATTGCGGGAGTGCAGGATTGCCAGCCTGTGACTTTTGGATTTTCATTTTCTCAGGTGATAGACCCAGCAGTGGGTATGACTGATTGACTGGTATGGTAGCTCAATGTTTACCTTTTCAAGGCGCCTCAATTGTGCTTTCATTAGTGGCTCTTACCACGTCCCCCTTAGAATCGAGGGTACGCATTTCTCCACAATCACGTCAGCATTTATTGTTTGCAGCAGTTTTGTTGATGGCCATTCTGACTGGTGTGAGCTGATAGGTTTTTGTAATTTGGGTTTACATGTCTTTAAAAATTCCTAAAATTCATTATTTTTCCACGCCTTTTTCTTTTCTGTTAAAAGAAAAAAGAAAAACAAAGTGTGAGTACAATCTACCTCTTCAAATTGTCTTCTTGGAAGGTTGCACTCTTGAATTTTTGGGTCGATTTTCGACCTCAGTATTTTTTGGAGGGCAGGTGTCATTTACAGAACTGCAATTGGTGAATATTTCGTGACCTTTTGCAGTGGGTTTAAAGCTGCTGTTGTGGGAAACGGCCACAAGGATGCAGCATTTCTCCACTCCCAAATCTGGGTACTAGGGCAGCAGAGCCGTTCTGGAAGTCGTTTACCTAGGTTGTAAATTTGAATGGAATGTGCCAGGAAAACCCCCCATAAGTTTACGTCTCATTACTTCTAGTTCGTTGTTTTAATTTTTTACATTGGGGTAAAGGTTCGAATGTTGTTTGTCCAAGGTGTACACACTCTGGTTCATTTACACATTATATATATCTATTTATGTAGAGATCCTCTTCCCATGTAAATTATTACAGAGTGTTCCGTCAACCTCCCTTGCTATATGGTCGGTCTTTTTGATATATGTATATAATATGAATTTGTATACATATGGTAACGCTAATCTTCATTTATCCGTTCCCCCCACCTTTCCTTTTAGATAAGCATAGTTTTTTTTTTTTTTTATAAGTCTGTGATTGCCTTTCTCTGTGGAAATGTGTTCATTTGTGTCAGTTATTAGATAACGCCTATAAGTGATATCATAGGATATAGGACTTTTGCTTTCCGACTTCCCTCATGTTCTGTCATTATCTCCAAGATCATCTATGGTGCCTCAAAGAGCAGTGTTTCATTGTTTTCCATGGCTAGTATTCATTGTGTACATGGACCCCTTCTTCTTTATCCCTTCATCTGTTGCTGGACATTTTGGTTGCTTCACTGTCTTGTCTATTGTGAATAAGGCTGCAGTGCAGCTTTTGCAGCCCGGGTCTTCTTGATTCTGGTCTTCTCAGGTGAGAGGCCCATTGGTGCGCCTGCTGGATTGAATGGTACGTCAATTTTTCCTTTTAAACGCAGCTCCTTTCTGTTCTCATTATTGGCTGTTAACCACTTTACATCTCACCAGCAGCTAGAGGGTACACAGTTCTCTGTTTGTAGGCTTTTTGCTGATGGTCAGTCGACTGGTGTGAGTTGAAAACTTTTTGTAGATTAGATTGCATGAGTCTAATACTTCCTGAGGTTGAGCTTTTATCCATTTTCCTTTTTTGAAAAAGAGAGTGAGTAAAACTTACCTCTTCATACTATCTTCTTGAAAATGTTGCCTGTTTTGAATTGTTTTTATCCATTCCCTACCTCAGCACAATTTTGAGGGCAGGTGTCCTTTACAGCCCTGAGTCCTTGTGAATGTTAAGTGACCATTAGCTGTGGGTTAAGAGCTGCTCTTGCGGGAATGGGCCACAAGGCGGCAGCATTTCTCCCTTACCAAATCTGGTTACTAGGGCAACAGAGCCTTACTGGAAGTGGTGTTCTAGGTTGTAAATTAGAATGGAATGTGCCAGGAAAAAGCCCTTTAAGTTTATGTCTCATTACTTCTTGTTCGGAGTTTTAACTTAATTTTTATTTTTTATCACAGCAAACTTGATTACAATGTTTTGTGTGTTCTAGGTGTGCAAGATGTGGTTCTTTCACACATATACGTATATCTATTGTTCTTCAGATCCTTTTCCCATGTGGGTTATGACACAATGTTGAGTAGTCTTCTCTTGGTATTCCGTAGGTCTTTGGTGATTATATATTTCACATGTGTTTGTATCTCTCTGTTAACCTCCATATGGTAGTGTATCCAATCCTCACACCTTTCCATTTGGCGAACCATAAGTTTTCGTACTGAATCTGTGATTGCCTTTCTCTGTGGAAATATCTTCGTTTGTTTCAGTTTTTAGGTAACACCTGTATGTGATATGATAAGATATGTGTCTTTCGCTGTCTCACTTACTACAAGTTGCGTGATTCCTTCTAGACTCATCTGTGGTGCTGCAAATGGCATTGTTTCATTTTTTCGCTAGCTCATATTCCGTCTGTACATGTAGCAGTTCTTCTTTGTCCACCCATCTGTCGGTGGACTTTTTGGTTACTTCCATATCTTGGCTATTGTAATACTATGCAATGCAGATTTGCCTGCCTGTGTCTTTCCAATTCTGTCTTCTTAGGTCATAGTTCCAGGAATGGGTCTGCTGGATCATATGGTAGCTCAATGTTTACCTTTTAAAGGCACCTCCATTCTGTGCTCTTTGGTGGCTCTTTCCAGGTTACGTCGCACATAAAGTTGAGGGTATGCATTTCTCCACAGCACCTTCAGCATTTATTCTTTGTAGTCTTTTGCTGATGGTTATTCTGACTGGTGTGAGCTGATACCTCTTTGTGGTTGAATTTGCATGTGTCTCATAATGCGTTGAAATTGAGCTTTAAGACATGTGCTTTTTATTTTTCCAGCTGTGATTAGAGCTTAGTTCTTCAAAGTGTTTCCTTAAAGTATGTGTCACCTTTTGAAATATTTTGGCCATTACCTCCCTCAAGACATTTTGAGGGCAGGTTTCATTTACAGCCCTGCAGTACTAGTTCATATGAAGTGACCATTAGGTCAGGCTTTAAACCTGCTTTTGCAGGTAACGGCCAGAGGGCGGCAGCCTTTCTACGTTCCCCACGCTGGTACTAGGGAAACAGACCTACCGGCCAGTGGTGTTCTTCGGTTATAAATTAGAGTGGAATGTGCCCGGAGAAACCCACAAATGCTGATGTCTCCTTACATTTGTTTGTTTTTCACATTTAATTTATATTTTTTACTGGAGTACTATTCCGTTGTATACATGGACCACTTCTTCTTGGTGCATTCCTTGGTATGCTTGATTCACTGGTAGCTCAATGTTTACCTTTTCAAAGCACCTCCATTGTGTTTACATTAATGGTTCTTACCACGTCCCCCTTAGAGCTCAGTGTACACATTTCTCCACAATCCCTTCAGCATGTATTGTTTGCAGCATTTTTGCTGATGGCCATTCTGACTGCTGTGAGCTGATAGGTATTTGTAATTTCGGTTTGCGTGTCTTTAAAAATTCCTAAAATTTATCATTTTCCCACGCCTTTTTCTTTTCACTTAAAAGAAAAAACCCTGAGTACAATATACCTCTTGAAATTGTCTTCTTCGAAGGTTGCCCTCTTTTGAATTTTTTGCTCGATTTTTGACCCCAGAAATTCTTTGGAAGGCACGTGTCATTTACAGAACTGCAAGTTGGTGAATATTTAGGGACCTTTTGCGGTGGGTTTAAAGCTGCTGTTGTGGGAAACGGCCACAAGGAGGCAGCATTTCTCCAGTCCCCAATCTGGGTACTAGGGCAGCAGAGCCTTTCTGGAAGTCGTTGTCCTGGGTTGTAAATTAGAATGGAATTTGCCAGGAGAAATCCCCATAAGTTTATGTCTCATTACTCCTTCTTGGTTTTTAAAATTTTTTTAATCGGGGTAAAGATTAGAATATTGTTTGTCCTAGGTGTACACAATCTGGTTCATTTGTACATTATGTATGTCTATTAATGTACAGATCCTCTTCCCATGTAAAATATTACAGTGTTCCATAGACCTCCCTTGCTATATGGTCGTTCTTTTTGATACATGTATATACTATGTATTTGTATACGTATAGTAACACTAACCTTCATTTATCGATTCCCCCCTCCTTTCCTTTTAGATGAGCATAGTTTGTTTTCTAAGCCTGTGAGTGTCTTTCTCTTTGGAAATATGTTCATTTGTGTCAGTTAGTAGATAATGCCATAAGTGATATTATAGGATATAGGTCTTTTGCTTTCCGACCTACTTCATGTTTTGTGATTATCTCCAGGCTCATCTATGGTGCCTCAAAGAGCAGTGCTTCAATGTTTTCCATGGCTAATATTCCATTGTGTACATGGACCACTTCTTCTTGGTGCATTCCTCTGTTGATGGACATTTTCGTTGCTTCCAAGTGTTGCCTATGGTAACTATTGCGGGAGTGCAGGATTGCCAGCCTGTGACTTTTGGATTTTCATTTTCTCAGGTGATAGACCCAGCAGTGGGTATGACTGATTGACTGGTATGGTAGCTCAATGTTTACCTTTTCAAGGCGCCTCAATTGTGCTTTCATTAGTGGCTCTTACCACGTCCCCCTTAGAATCGAGGGTACGCATTTCTCCACAATCACGTCAGCATTTATTGTTTGCAGCAGTTTTGTTGATGGCCATTCTGACTGGTGTGAGCTGATAGGTTTTTGTAATTTGGGTTTACATGTCTTTAAAAATTCCTAAAATTCATTATTTTTCCACGCCTTTTTCTTTTCTGTTAAAAGAAAAAAGAAAAACAAAGTGTGAGTACAATCTACCTCTTCAAATTGTCTTCTTGGAAGGTTGCACTCTTGAATTTTTGGGTCGATTTTCGACCTCAGTATTTTTTGGAGGGCAGGTGTCATTTACAGAACTGCAATTGGTGAATATTTCGTGACCTTTTGCAGTGGGTTTAAAGCTGCTGTTGTGGGAAACGGCCACAAGGATGCAGCATTTCTCCACTCCCAAATCTGGGTACTAGGGCAGCAGAGCCGTTCTGGAAGTCGTTTACCTAGGTTGTAAATTTGAATGGAATGTGCCAGGAAAACCCCCCATAAGTTTACGTCTCATTACTTCTAGTTCGTTGTTTTAATTTTTTACATTGGGGTAAAGGTTCGAATGTTGTTTGTCCAAGGTGTACACACTCTGGTTCATTTACACATTATATATATCTATTTATGTAGAGATCCTCTTCCCATGTAAATTATTACAGAGTGTTCCGTCAACCTCCCTTGCTATATGGTCGGTCTTTTTGATATATGTATATAATATGAATTTGTATACATATGGTAACGCTAATCTTCATTTATCCGTTCCCCCCACCTTTCCTTTTAGATAAGCATAGTTTTTTTTTTTTTATAAGTCTGTGATTGCCTTTCTCTGTGGAAATGTGTTCATTTGTGTCAGTTATTAGATAACGCCTATAAGTGATATCATAGGATATAGGACTTTTGCTTTCCGACTTCCCTCATGTTCTGTCATTATCTCCAAGATCATCTATGGTGCCTCAAAGAGCAGTGTTTCATTGTTTTCCATGGCTAGTATTCATTGTGTACATGGACCCCTTCTTCTTTATCCCTTCATCTGTTGCTGGACATTTTGGTTGCTTCACTGTCTTGTCTATTGTGAATAAGGCTGCAGTGCAGCTTTTGCAGCCCGGGTCTTCTTGATTCTGGTCTTCTCAGGTGAGAGGCCCATTGGTGCGCCTGCTGGATTGAATGGTACGTCAATTTTTCCTTTTAAACGCAGCTCCTTTCTGTTCTCATTATTGGCTGTTAACCACTTTACATCTCACCAGCAGCTAGAGGGTACACAGTTCTCTGTTTGTAGGCTTTTTGCTGATGGTCAGTCGACTGGTGTGAGTTGAAAACTTTTTGTAGATTAGATTGCATGAGTCTAATACTTCCTGAGGTTGAGCTTTTATCCATTTTCCTTTTTTGAAAAAGAGAGTGAGTAAAACTTACCTCTTCATACTATCTTCTTGAAAATGTTGCCTGTTTTGAATTGTTTTTATCCATTCCCTACCTCAGCACAATTTTGAGGGCAGGTGTCCTTTACAGCCCTGAGTCCTTGTGAATGTTAAGTGACCATTAGCTGTGGGTTAAGAGCTGCTCTTGCGGGAATGGGCCACAAGGCGGCAGCATTTCTCCCTTACCAAATCTGGTTACTAGGGCAACAGAGCCTTACTGGAAGTGGTGTTCTAGGTTGTAAATTAGAATGGAATGTGCCAGGAAAAAGCCCTTTAAGTTTATGTCTCATTACTTCTTGTTCGGAGTTTTAACTTAATTTTTATTTTTTATCACAGCAAACTTGATTACAATGTTTTGTGTGTTCTAGGTGTGCAAGATGTGGTTCTTTCACACATATACGTATATCTATTGTTCTTCAGATCCTTTTCCCATGTGGGTTATGACACAATGTTGAGTAGTCTTCTCTTGGTATTCCGTAGGTCTTTGGTGATTATATATTTCACATGTGTTTGTATCTCTCTGTTAACCTCCATATGGTAGTGTATCCAATCCTCACACCTTTCCATTTGGCGAACCATAAGTTTTCGTACTGAATCTGTGATTGCCTTTCTCTGTGGAAATATCTTCGTTTGTTTCAGTTTTTAGGTAACACCTGTATGTGATATGATAAGATATGTGTCTTTCGCTGTCTCACTTACTACAAGTTGCGTGATTCCTTCTAGACTCATCTGTGGTGCTGCAAATGGCATTGTTTCATTTTTTCGCTAGCTCATATTCCGTCTGTACATGTAGCAGTTCTTCTTTGTCCACCCATCTGTCGGTGGACTTTTTGGTTACTTCCATATCTTGGCTATTGTAATACTATGCAATGCAGATTTGCCTGCCTGTGTCTTTCCAATTCTGTCTTCTTAGGTCATAGTTCCAGGAATGGGTCTGCTGGATCATATGGTAGCTCAATGTTTACCTTTTAAAGGCACCTCCATTCTGTGCTCTTTGGTGGCTCTTTCCAGGTTACGTCGCACATAAAGTTGAGGGTATGCATTTCTCCACAGCACCTTCAGCATTTATTCTTTGCAGTCTTTTGCTGATGGTTATTCTGACTGGTGTGAGCTGATACCTCTTTGTGGTTGAATTTGCATGTGTCTCATAATGCGTTGAAATTGAGCTTTAAGACATGTGCTTTTTATTTTTCCAGCTGTGATTAGAGCTTAGTTCTTCAAAGTGTTTCCTTAAAGTATGTGTCACCTTTTGAAATATTTTGGCCATTACCTCCCTCAAGACATTTTGAGGGCAGGTTTCATTTACAGCCCTGCAGTACTAGTTCATATGAAGTGACCATTAGGTCAGGCTTTAAACCTGCTTTTGCAGGTAACGGCCAGAGGGCGGCAGCCTTTCTACGTTCCCCACGCTGGTACTAGGGAAACAGACCTACCGGCCAGTGGTGTTCTTCGGTTATAAATTAGAGTGGAATGTGCCCGGAGAAACCCACAAATGCTGATGTCTCCTTACATTTGTTTGTTTTTCACATTTAATTTATATTTTTTACTGGAGTACTATTCCGTTGTATACATGGACCACTTCTTCTTGGTGCATTCCTTGGTATGCTTGATTCACTGGTAGCTCAATGTTTACCTTTTCAAAGCACCTCCATTGTGTTTACATTAATGGTTCTTACCACGTCCCCCTTAGAGCTCAGCGTACACATTTCTCCACAATCCCTTCAGCATGTATTGTTTGCAGCATTTTTGCTGATGGCCATTCTGACTGCTGTGAGCTGATAGGTATTTGTAATTTCGGTTTGCGTGTCTTTAAAAATTCCTAAAATTTATCATTTTCCCACGCCTTTTTCTTTTCACTTAAAAGAAAAAACCCTGAGTACAATATACCTCTTGAAATTGTCTTCTTCGAAGGTTGCCCTCTTTTGAATTTTTTGCTCGATTTTTGACCCCAGAAATTCTTTGGAAGGCACGTGTCATTTACAGAACTGCAAGTTGGTGAATATTTAGGGACCTTTTGCGGTGGGTTTAAAGCTGCTGTTGTGGGAAACGGCCACAAGGAGGCAGCATTTCTCCAGTCCCCAATCTGGGTACTAGGGCAGCAGAGCCTTTCTGGAAGTCGTTGTCCTGGGTTGTAAATTAGAATGGAATTTGCCAGGAGAAATCCCCATAAGTTTATGTCTCATTACTCCTTCTTGGTTTTTAAAATTTTTTTAATCGGGGTAAAGATTAGAATATTGTTTGTCCTAGGTGTACACAATCTGGTTCATTTGTACATTATGTATGTCTATTAATGTACAGATCCTCTTCCCATGTAAAATATTACAGTGTTCCATAGACCTCCCTTGCTATATGGTCGTTCTTTTTGATACATGTATATACTATGTATTTGTATACGTATAGTAACACTAACCTTCATTTATCGATTCCCCCCTCCTTTCCTTTTAGATGAGCATAGTTTGTTTTCTAAGCCTGTGAGTGTCTTTCTCTTTGGAAATATGTTCATTTGTGTCAGTTAGTAGATAATGCCATAAGTGACATTATAGGATATAGGTCTTTTGCTTTCCGACCTACTTCATGTTTTGTGATTATCTCCAGGCTCATCTATGGTGCCTCAAAGAGCAGTGCTTCAATGTTTTCCATGGCTAATATTCCATTGTGTACATGGACCACTTCTTCTTGGTGCATTCCTCTGTTGATGGACATTTTCGTTGCTTCCAAGTGTTGCCTATGGTAACTATTGCGGGAGTGCAGGATTGCCAGCCTGTGACTTTTGGATTTTCATTTTCTCAGGTGATAGACCCAGCAGTGGGTATGACTGATTGACTGGTATGGTAGCTCAATGTTTACCTTTTCAAGGCGCCTCAATTGTGCTTTCATTAGTGGCTCTTACCACGTCCCCCTTAGAATCGAGGGTACGCATTTCTCCACAATCACGTCAGCATTTATTGTTTGCAGCAGTTTTGTTGATGGCCATTCTGACTGGTGTGAGCTGATAGGTTTTTGTAATTTGGGTTTACATGTCTTTAAAAATTCCTAAAATTCATTATTTTTCCACGCCTTTTTCTTTTCTGTTAAAAGAAAAAAGAAAAACAAAGTGTGAGTACAATCTACCTCTTCAAATTGTCTTCTTGGAAGGTTGCACTCTTGAATTTTTGGGTCGATTTTCGACCTCAGTATTTTTTGGAGGGCAGGTGTCATTTACAGAACTGCAATTGGTGAATATTTCGTGACCTTTTGCAGTGGGTTTAAAGCTGCTGTTGTGGGAAACGGCCACAAGGATGCAGCATTTCTCCACTCCCAAATCTGGGTACTAGGGCAGCAGAGCCGTTCTGGAAGTCGTTTACCTAGGTTGTAAATTTGAATGGAATGTGCCAGGAAAACCCCCCATAAGTCTACGTCTCATTACTTCTAGTTCGTTGTTTTAATTTTTTACATTGGGGTAAAGGTTCGAATGTTGTTTGTCCAAGGTGTACACACTCTGGTTCATTTACACATTATATATATCTATTTATGTAGAGATCCTCTTCCCATGTAAATTATTACAGAGTGTTCCGTCAACCTCCCTTGCTATATGGTCGGTCTTTTTGATATATGTATATAATATGAATTTGTATACATATGGTAACGCTAATCTTCATTTATCCGTTCCCCCCACCTTTCCTTTTAGATAAGCATAGTTTTTTTTTTTTTTTTATAAGTCTGTGATTGCCTTTCTCTGTGGAAATGTGTTCATTTGTGTCAGTTATTAGATAACGCCTATAAGTGATATCATAGGATATAGGACTTTTGCTTTCCGACTTCCCTCATGTTCTGTCATTATCTCCAAGATCATCTATGGTGCCTCAAAGAGCAGTGTTTCATTGTTTTCCATGGCTAGTATTCATTGTGTACATGGACCCCTTCTTCTTTATCCCTTCATCTGTTGCTGGACATTTTGGTTGCTTCACTGTCTTGTCTATTGTGAATAAGGCTGCAGTGCAGCTTTTGCAGCCCGGGTCTTCTTGATTCTGGTCTTCTCAGGTGAGAGGCCCATTGGTGCGCCTGCTGGATTGAATGGTACGTCAATTTTTCCTTTTAAACGCAGCTCCTTTCTGTTCTCATTATTGGCTGTTAACCACTTTACATCTCACCAGCAGCTAGAGGGTACACAGTTCTCTGTTTGTAGGCTTTTTGCTGATGGTCAGTCGACTGGTGTGAGTTGAAAACTTTTTGTAGATTAGATTGCATGAGTCTAATACTTCCTGAGGTTGAGCTTTTATCCATTTTCCTTTTTTGAAAAAGAGAGTGAGTAAAACTTACCTCTTCATACTATCTTCTTGAAAATGTTGCCTGTTTTGAATTGTTTTTATCCATTCCCTACCTCAGCACAATTTTGAGGGCAGGTGTCCTTTACAGCCCTGAGTCCTTGTGAATGTTAAGTGACCATTAGCTGTGGGTTAAGAGCTGCTCTTGCGGGAATGGGCCACAAGGCGGCAGCATTTCTCCCTTACCAAATCTGGTTACTAGGGCAACAGAGCCTTACTGGAAGTGGTGTTCTAGGTTGTAAATTAGAATGGAATGTGCCAGGAAAAAGCCCTTTAAGTTTATGTCTCATTACTTCTTGTTCGGAGTTTTAACTTAATTTTTATTTTTTATCACAGCAAACTTGATTACAATGTTTTGTGTGTTCTAGGTGTGCAAGATGTGGTTCTTTCACACATATACGTATATCTATTGTTCTTCAGATCCTTTTCCCATGTGGGTTATGACACAATGTTGAGTAGTCTTCTCTTGGTATTCCGTAGGTCTTTGGTGATTATATATTTCACATGTGTTTGTATCTCTCTGTTAACCTCCATATGGTAGTGTATCCAATCCTCACACCTTTCCATTTGGCGAACCATAAGTTTTCGTACTGAATCTGTGATTGCCTTTCTCTGTGGAAATATCTTCGTTTGTTTCAGTTTTTAGGTAACACCTGTATGTGATATGATAAGATATGTGTCTTTCGCTGTCTCACTTACTACAAGTTGCGTGATTCCTTCTAGACTCATCTGTGGTGCTGCAAATGGCATTGTTTCATTTTTTCGCTAGCTCATATTCCGTCTGTACATGTAGCAGTTCTTCTTTGTCCACCCATCTGTCGGTGGACTTTTTGGTTACTTCCATATCTTGGCTATTGTAATACTATGCAATGCAGATTTGCCTGCCTGTGTCTTTCCAATTCTGTCTTCTTAGGTCATAGTTCCAGGAATGGGTCTGCTGGATCATATGGTAGCTCAATGTTTACCTTTTAAAGGCACCTCCATTCTGTGCTCTTTGGTGGCTCTTTCCAGGTTACGTCGCACATAAAGTTGAGGGTATGCATTTCTCCACAGCACCTTCAGCATTTATTCTTTGCAGTCTTTTGCTGATGGTTATTCTGACTGGTGTGAGCTGATACCTCTTTGTGGTTGAATTTGCATGTGTCTCATAATGCGTTGAAATTGAGCTTTAAGACATGTGCTTTTTATTTTTCCAGCTGTGATTAGAGCTTAGTTCTTCAAAGTGTTTCCTTAAAGTATGTGTCACCTTTTGAAATATTTTGGCCATTACCTCCCTCAAGACATTTTGAGGGCAGGTTTCATTTACAGCCCTGCAGTACTAGTTCATATGAAGTGACCATTAGGTCAGGCTTTAAACCTGCTTTTGCAGGTAACGGCCAGAGGGCGGCAGCCTTTCTACGTTCCCCACGCTGGTACTAGGGAAACAGACCTACCGGCCAGTGGTGTTCTTCGGTTATAAATTAGAGTGGAATGTGCCCGGAGAAACCCACAAATGCTGATGTCTCCTTACATTTGTTTGTTTTTCACATTTAATTTATATTTTTTACTGGAGTACTATTCCGTTGTATACATGGACCACTTCTTCTTGGTGCATTCCTTGGTATGCTTGATTCACTGGTAGCTCAATGTTTACCTTTTCAAAGCACCTCCATTGTGTTTACATTAATGGTTCTTACCACGTCCCCCTTAGAGCTCAGCGTACACATTTCTCCACAATCCCTTCAGCATGTATTGTTTGCAGCATTTTTGCTGATGGCCATTCTGACTGCTGTGAGCTGATAGGTATTTGTAATTTCGGTTTGCGTGTCTTTAAAAATTCCTAAAATTTATCATTTTCCCACGCCTTTTTCTTTTCACTTAAAAGAAAAAACCCTGAGTACAATATACCTCTTGAAATTGTCTTCTTCGAAGGTTGCCCTCTTTTGAATTTTTTGCTCGATTTTTGACCCCAGAAATTCTTTGGAAGGCACGTGTCATTTACAGAACTGCAAGTTGGTGAATATTTAGGGACCTTTTGCGGTGGGTTTAAAGCTGCTGTTGTGGGAAACGGCCACAAGGAGGCAGCATTTCTCCAGTCCCCAATCTGGGTACTAGGGCAGCAGAGCCTTTCTGGAAGTCGTTGTCCTGGGTTGTAAATTAGAATGGAATTTGCCAGGAGAAATCCCCATAAGTTTATGTCTCATTACTTCTTCTTGGTTTTTAAAATTTTTTTAATCGGGGTAAAGATTAGAATATTGTTTGTCCTAGGTGTACACAATCTGGTTCATTTGTACATTATGTATGTCTATTAATGTACAGATCCTCTTCCCATGTAAAATATTACAGTGTTCCATAGACCTCCCTTGCTATATGGTCGTTCTTTTTGATACATGTATATACTATGTATTTGTATACGTATAGTAACACTAACCTTCATTTATCGATTCCCCCCTCCTTTCCTTTTAGATGAGCATAGTTTGTTTTCTAAGCCTGTGAGTGTCTTTCTCTTTGGAAATATGTTCATTTGTGTCAGTTAGTAGATAATGCCATAAGTGATATTATAGGATATAGGTCTTTTGCTTTCCGACCTACTTCATGTTTTGTGATTATCTCCAGGCTCATCTATGGTGCCTCAAAGAGCAGTGCTTCAATGTTTTCCATGGCTAATATTCCATTGTGTACATGGACCACTTCTTCTTGGTGCATTCCTCTGTTGATGGACATTTTCGTTGCTTCCAAGTGTTGCCTATGGTAACTATTGCGGGAGTGCAGGATTGCCAGCCTGTGACTTTTGGATTTTCATTTTCTCAGGTGATAGACCCAGCAGTGGGTATGACTGATTGACTGGTATGGTAGCTCAATGTTTACCTTTTCAAGGCGCCTCAATTGTGCTTTCATTAGTGGCTCTTACCACGTCCCCCTTAGAATCGAGGGTACGCATTTCTCCACAATCACGTCAGCATTTATTGTTTGCAGCAGTTTTGTTGATGGCCATTCTGACTGGTGTGAGCTGATAGGTTTTTGTAATTTGGGTTTACATGTCTTTAAAAATTCCTAAAATTCATTATTTTTCCACGCCTTTTTCTTTTCTGTTAAAAGAAAAAAGAAAAACAAAGTGTGAGTACAATCTACCTCTTCAAATTGTCTTCTTGGAAGGTTGCACTCTTGAATTTTTGGGTCGATTTTCGACCTCAGTATTTTTTGGAGGGCAGGTGTCATTTACAGAACTGCAATTGGTGAATATTTCGTGACCTTTTGCAGTGGGTTTAAAGCTGCTGTTGTGGGAAACGGCCACAAGGATGCAGCATTTCTCCACTCCCAAATCTGGGTACTAGGGCAGCAGAGCCGTTCTGGAAGTCGTTTACCTAGGTTGTAAATTTGAATGGAATGTGCCAGGAAAACCCCCCATAAGTCTACGTCTCATTACTTCTAGTTCGTTGTTTTAATTTTTTACATTGGGGTAAAGGTTCGAATGTTGTTTGTCCAAGGTGTACACACTCTGGTTCATTTACACATTATATATATCTATTTATGTAGAGATCCTCTTCCCATGTAAATTATTACAGAGTGTTCCGTCAACCTCCCTTGCTATATGGTCGGTCTTTTTGATATATGTATATAATATGAATTTGTATACATATGGTAACGCTAATCTTCATTTATCCGTTCCCCCCACCTTTCCTTTTAGATAAGCATAGTTTTTTTTTTTTTTTATAAGTCTGTGATTGCCTTTCTCTGTGGAAATGTGTTCATTTGTGTCAGTTATTAGATAACGCCTATAAGTGATATCATAGGATATAGGACTTTTGCTTTCCGACTTCCCTCATGTTCTGTCATTATCTCCAAGATCATCTATGGTGCCTCAAAGAGCAGTGTTTCATTGTTTTCCATGGCTAGTATTCATTGTGTACATGGACCCCTTCTTCTTTATCCCTTCATCTGTTGCTGGACATTTTGGTTGCTTCACTGTCTTGTCTATTGTGAATAAGGCTGCAGTGCAGCTTTTGCAGCCCGGGTCTTCTTGATTCTGGTCTTCTCAGGTGAGAGGCCCATTGGTGCGCCTGCTGGATTGAATGGTACGTCAATTTTTCCTTTTAAACGCAGCTCCTTTCTGTTCTCATTATTGGCTGTTAACCACTTTACATCTCACCAGCAGCTAGAGGGTACACAGTTCTCTGTTTGTAGGCTTTTTGCTGATGGTCAGTCGACTGGTGTGAGTTGAAAACTTTTTGTAGATTAGATTGCATGAGTCTAATACTTCCTGAGGTTGAGCTTTTATCCATTTTCCTTTTTTGAAAAAGAGAGTGAGTAAAACTTACCTCTTCATACTATCTTCTTGAAAATGTTGCCTGTTTTGAATTGTTTTTATCCATTCCCTACCTCAGCACAATTTTGAGGGCAGGTGTCCTTTACAGCCCTGAGTCCTTGTGAATGTTAAGTGACCATTAGCTGTGGGTTAAGAGCTGCTCTTGCGGGAATGGGCCACAAGGCGGCAGCATTTCTCCCTTACCAAATCTGGTTACTAGGGCAACAGAGCCTTACTGGAAGTGGTGTTCTAGGTTGTAAATTAGAATGGAATGTGCCAGGAAAAAGCCCTTTAAGTTTATGTCTCATTACTTCTTGTTCGGAGTTTTAACTTAATTTTTATTTTTTATCACAGCAAACTTGATTACAATGTTTTGTGTGTTCTAGGTGTGCAAGATGTGGTTCTTTCACACATATACGTATATCTATTGTTCTTCAGATCCTTTTCCCATGTGGGTTATGACACAATGTTGAGTAGTCTTCTCTTGGTATTCCGTAGGTCTTTGGTGATTATATATTTCACATGTGTTTGTATCTCTCTGTTAACCTCCATATGGTAGTGTATCCAATCCTCACACCTTTCCATTTGGCGAACCATAAGTTTTCGTACTGAATCTGTGATTGCCTTTCTCTGTGGAAATATCTTCGTTTGTTTCAGTTTTTAGGTAACACCTGTATGTGATATGATAAGATATGTGTCTTTCGCTGTCTCACTTACTACAAGTTGCGTGATTCCTTCTAGACTCATCTGTGGTGCTGCAAATGGCATTGTTTCATTTTTTCGCTAGCTCATATTCCGTCTGTACATGTAGCAGTTCTTCTTTGTCCACCCATCTGTCGGTGGACTTTTTGGTTACTTCCATATCTTGGCTATTGTAATACTATGCAATGCAGATTTGCCTGCCTGTGTCTTTCCAATTCTGTCTTCTTAGGTCATAGTTCCAGGAATGGGTCTGCTGGATCATATGGTAGCTCAATGTTTACCTTTTAAAGGCACCTCCATTCTGTGCTCTTTGGTGGCTCTTTCCAGGTTACGTCGCACATAAAGTTGAGGGTATGCATTTCTCCACAGCACCTTCAGCATTTATTCTTTGTAGTCTTTTGCTGATGGTTATTCTGACTGGTGTGAGCTGATACCTCTTTGTGGTTGAATTTGCATGTGTCTCATAATGCGTTGAAATTGAGCTTTAAGACATGTGCTTTTTATTTTTCCAGCTGTGATTAGAGCTTAGTTCTTCAAAGTGTTTCCTTAAAGTATGTGTCACCTTTTGAAATATTTTGGCCATTACCTCCCTCAAGACATTTTGAGGGCAGGTTTCATTTACAGCCCTGCAGTACTAGTTCATATGAAGTGACCATTAGGTCAGGCTTTAAACCTGCTTTTGCAGGTAACGGCCAGAGGGTGGCAGCCTTTCTACGTTCCCCACGCTGGTACTAGGGAAACAGACCTACCGGCCAGTGGTGTTCTTCGGTTATAAATTAGAGTGGAATGTGCCCGGAGAAACCCACAAATGCTGATGTCTCCTTACATTTGTTTGTTTTTCACATTTAATTTATATTTTTTACTGGAGTACTATTCCGTTGTATACATGGACCACTTCTTCTTGGTGCATTCCTTGGTATGCTTGATTCACTGGTAGCTCAATGTTTACCTTTTCAAAGCACCTCCATTGTGTTTACATTAATGGTTCTTACCACGTCCCCCTTAGAGCTCAGCGTACACATTTCTCCACAATCCCTTCAGCATGTATTGTTTGCAGCATTTTTGCTGATGGCCATTCTGACTGCTGTGAGCTGATAGGTATTTGTAATTTCGGTTTGCGTGTCTTTAAAAATTCCTAAAATTTATCATTTTCCCACGCCTTTTTCTTTTCACTTAAAAGAAAAAACCCTGAGTACAATATACCTCTTGAAATTGTCTTCTTCGAAGGTTGCCCTCTTTTGAATTTTTTGCTCGATTTTTGACCCCAGAAATTCTTTGGAAGGCACGTGTCATTTACAGAACTGCAAGTTGGTGAATATTTAGGGACCTTTTGCGGTGGGTTTAAAGCTGCTGTTGTGGGAAACGGCCACAAGGAGGCAGCATTTCTCCAGTCCCCAATCTGGGTACTAGGGCAGCAGAGCCTTTCTGGAAGTCGTTGTCCTGGGTTGTAAATTAGAATGGAATTTGCCAGGAGAAATCCCCATAAGTTTATGTCTCATTACTTCTTCTTGGTTTTTAAAATTTTTTTAATCGGGGTAAAGATTAGAATATTGTTTGTCCTAGGTGTACACAATCTGGTTCATTTGTACATTATGTATGTCTATTAATGTACAGATCCTCTTCCCATGTAAAATATTACAGTGTTCCATAGACCTCCCTTGCTATATGGTCGTTCTTTTTGATACATGTATATACTATGTATTTGTATACGTATAGTAACACTAACCTTCATTTATCGATTCCCCCCTCCTTTCCTTTTAGATGAGCATAGTTTGTTTTCTAAGCCTGTGAGTGTCTTTCTCTTTGGAAATATGTTCATTTGTGTCAGTTAGTAGATAATGCCATAAGTGATATTATAGGATATAGGTCTTTTGCTTTCCGACCTACTTCATGTTTTGTGATTATCTCCAGGCTCATCTATGGTGCCTCAAAGAGCAGTGCTTCAATGTTTTCCATGGCTAATATTCCATTGTGTACATGGACCACTTCTTCTTGGTGCATTCCTCTGTTGATGGACATTTTCGTTGCTTCCAAGTGTTGCCTATGGTAACTATTGCGGGAGTGCAGGATTGCCAGCCTGTGACTTTTGGATTTTCATTTTCTCAGGTGATAGACCCAGCAGTGGGTATGACTGATTGACTGGTATGGTAGCTCAATGTTTACCTTTTCAAGGCGCCTCAATTGTGCTTTCATTAGTGGCTCTTACCACGTCCCCCTTAGAATCGAGGGTACGCATTTCTCCACAATCACGTCAGCATTTATTGTTTGCAGCAGTTTTGTTGATGGCCATTCTGACTGGTGTGAGCTGATAGGTTTTTGTAATTTGGGTTTACATGTCTTTAAAAATTCCTAAAATTCATTATTTTTCCACGCCTTTTTCTTTTCTGTTAAAAGAAAAAAGAAAAACAAAGTGTGAGTACAATCTACCTCTTCAAATTGTCTTCTTGGAAGGTTGCACTCTTGAATTTTTGGGTCGATTTTCGACCTCAGTATTTTTTGGAGGGCAGGTGTCATTTACAGAACTGCAATTGGTGAATATTTCGTGACCTTTTGCAGTGGGTTTAAAGCTGCTGTTGTGGGAAACGGCCACAAGGATGCAGCATTTCTCCACTCCCAAATCTGGGTACTAGGGCAGCAGAGCCGTTCTGGAAGTCGTTTACCTAGGTTGTAAATTTGAATGGAATGTGCCAGGAAAACCCCCCATAAGTCTACGTCTCATTACTTCTAGTTCGTTGTTTTAATTTTTTACATTGGGGTAAAGGTTCGAATGTTGTTTGTCCAAGGTGTACACACTCTGGTTCATTTACACATTATATATATCTATTTATGTAGAGATCCTCTTCCCATGTAAATTATTACAGAGTGTTCCGTCAACCTCCCTTGCTATATGGTCGGTCTTTTTGATATATGTATATAATATGAATTTGTATACATATGGTAACGCTAATCTTCATTTATCCGTTCCCCCCACCTTTCCTTTTAGATAAGCATAGTTTTTTTTTTTTTTTATAAGTCTGTGATTGCCTTTCTCTGTGGAAATGTGTTCATTTGTGTCAGTTATTAGATAACGCCTATAAGTGATATCATAGGATATAGGACTTTTGCTTTCCGACTTCCCTCATGTTCTGTCATTATCTCCAAGATCATCTATGGTGCCTCAAAGAGCAGTGTTTCATTGTTTTCCATGGCTAGTATTCATTGTGTACATGGACCCCTTCTTCTTTATCCCTTCATCTGTTGCTGGACATTTTGGTTGCTTCACTGTCTTGTCTATTGTGAATAAGGCTGCAGTGCAGCTTTTGCAGCCCGGGTCTTCTTGATTCTGGTCTTCTCAGGTGAGAGGCCCATTGGTGCGCCTGCTGGATTGAATGGTACGTCAATTTTTCCTTTTAAACGCAGCTCCTTTCTGTTCTCATTATTGGCTGTTAACCACTTTACATCTCACCAGCAGCTAGAGGGTACACAGTTCTCTGTTTGTAGGCTTTTTGCTGATGGTCAGTCGACTGGTGTGAGTTGAAAACTTTTTGTAGATTAGATTGCATGAGTCTAATACTTCCTGAGGTTGAGCTTTTATCCATTTTCCTTTTTTGAAAAAGAGAGTGAGTAAAACTTACCTCTTCATACTATCTTCTTGAAAATGTTGCCTGTTTTGAATTGTTTTTATCCATTCCCTACCTCAGCACAATTTTGAGGGCAGGTGTCCTTTACAGCCCTGAGTCCTTGTGAATGTTAAGTGACCATTAGCTGTGGGTTAAGAGCTGCTCTTGCGGGAATGGGCCACAAGGCGGCAGCATTTCTCCCTTACCAAATCTGGTTACTAGGGCAACAGAGCCTTACTGGAAGTGGTGTTCTAGGTTGTAAATTAGAATGGAATGTGCCAGGAAAAAGCCCTTTAAGTTTATGTCTCATTACTTCTTGTTCGGAGTTTTAACTTAATTTTTATTTTTTATCACAGCAAACTTGATTACAATGTTTTGTGTGTTCTAGGTGTGCAAGATGTGGTTCTTTCACACATATACGTATATCTATTGTTCTTCAGATCCTTTTCCCATGTGGGTTATGACACAATGTTGAGTAGTCTTCTCTTGGTATTCCGTAGGTCTTTGGTGATTATATATTTCACATGTGTTTGTATCTCTCTGTTAACCTCCATATGGTAGTGTATCCAATCCTCACACCTTTCCATTTGGCGAACCATAAGTTTTCGTACTGAATCTGTGATTGCCTTTCTCTGTGGAAATATCTTCGTTTGTTTCAGTTTTTAGGTAACACCTGTATGTGATATGATAAGATATGTGTCTTTCGCTGTCTCACTTACTACAAGTTGCGTGATTCCTTCTAGACTCATCTGTGGTGCTGCAAATGGCATTGTTTCATTTTTTCGCTAGCTCATATTCCGTCTGTACATGTAGCAGTTCTTCTTTGTCCACCCATCTGTCGGTGGACTTTTTGGTTACTTCCATATCTTGGCTATTGTAATACTATGCAATGCAGATTTGCCTGCCTGTGTCTTTCCAATTCTGTCTTCTTAGGTCATAGTTCCAGGAATGGGTCTGCTGGATCATATGGTAGCTCAATGTTTACCTTTTAAAGGCACCTCCATTCTGTGCTCTTTGGTGGCTCTTTCCAGGTTACGTCGCACATAAAGTTGAGGGTATGCATTTCTCCACAGCACCTTCAGCATTTATTCTTTGCAGTCTTTTGCTGATGGTTATTCTGACTGGTGTGAGCTGATACCTCTTTGTGGTTGAATTTGCATGTGTCTCATAATGCGTTGAAATTGAGCTTTAAGACATGTGCTTTTTATTTTTCCAGCTGTGATTAGAGCTTAGTTCTTCAAAGTGTTTCCTTAAAGTATGTGTCACCTTTTGAAATATTTTGGCCATTACCTCCCTCAAGACATTTTGAGGGCAGGTTTCATTTACAGCCCTGCAGTACTAGTTCATATGAAGTGACCATTAGGTCAGGCTTTAAACCTGCTTTTGCAGGTAACGGCCAGAGGGCGGCAGCCTTTCTACGTTCCCCACGCTGGTACTAGGGAAACAGACCTACCGGCCAGTGGTGTTCTTCGGTTATAAATTAGAGTGGAATGTGCCCGGAGAAACCCACAAATGCTGATGTCTCCTTACATTTGTTTGTTTTTCACATTTAATTTATATTTTTTACTGGAGTACTATTCCGTTGTATACATGGACCACTTCTTCTTGGTGCATTCCTTGGTATGCTTGATTCACTGGTAGCTCAATGTTTACCTTTTCAAAGCACCTCCATTGTGTTTACATTAATGGTTCTTACCACGTCCCCCTTAGAGCTCAGCGTACACATTTCTCCACAATCCCTTCAGCATGTATTGTTTGCAGCATTTTTGCTGATGGCCATTCTGACTGCTGTGAGCTGATAGGTATTTGTAATTTCGGTTTGCGTGTCTTTAAAAATTCCTAAAATTTATCATTTTCCCACGCCTTTTTCTTTTCACTTAAAAGAAAAAACCCTGAGTACAATATACCTCTTGAAATTGTCTTCTTCGAAGGTTGCCCTCTTTTGAATTTTTTGCTCGATTTTTGACCCCAGAAATTCTTTGGAAGGCACGTGTCATTTACAGAACTGCAAGTTGGTGAATATTTAGGGACCTTTTGCGGTGGGTTTAAAGCTGCTGTTGTGGGAAACGGCCACAAGGAGGCAGCATTTCTCCAGTCCCCAATCTGGGTACTAGGGCAGCAGAGCCTTTCTGGAAGTCGTTGTCCTGGGTTGTAAATTAGAATGGAATTTGCCAGGAGAAATCCCCATAAGTTTATGTCTCATTACTTCTTCTTGGTTTTTAAAATTTTTTTAATCGGGGTAAAGATTAGAATATTGTTTGTCCTAGGTGTACACAATCTGGTTCATTTGTACATTATGTATGTCTATTAATGTACAGATCCTCTTCCCATGTAAAATATTACAGTGTTCCATAGACCTCCCTTGCTATATGGTCGTTCTTTTTGATACATGTATATACTATGTATTTGTATACGTATAGTAACACTAACCTTCATTTATCGATTCCCCCCTCCTTTCCTTTTAGATGAGCATAGTTTGTTTTCTAAGCCTGTGAGTGTCTTTCTCTTTGGAAATATGTTCATTTGTGTCAGTTAGTAGATAATGCCATAAGTGATATTATAGGATATAGGTCTTTTGCTTTCCGACCTACTTCATGTTTTGTGATTATCTCCAGGCTCATCTATGGTGCCTCAAAGAGCAGTGCTTCAATGTTTTCCATGGCTAATATTCCATTGTGTACATGGACCACTTCTTCTTGGTGCATTCCTCTGTTGATGGACATTTTCGTTGCTTCCAAGTGTTGCCTATGGTAACTATTGCGGGAGTGCAGGATTGCCAGCCTGTGACTTTTGGATTTTCATTTTCTCAGGTGATAGACCCAGCAGTGGGTATGACTGATTGACTGGTATGGTAGCTCAATGTTTACCTTTTCAAGGCGCCTCAATTGTGCTTTCATTAGTGGCTCTTACCACGTCCCCCTTAGAATCGAGGGTACGCATTTCTCCACAATCACGTCAGCATTTATTGTTTGCAGCAGTTTTGTTGATGGCCATTCTGACTGGTGTGAGCTGATAGGTTTTTGTAATTTGGGTTTACATGTCTTTAAAAATTCCTAAAATTCATTATTTTTCCACGCCTTTTTCTTTTCTGTTAAAAGAAAAAAGAAAAACAAAGTGTGAGTACAATCTACCTCTTCAAATTGTCTTCTTGGAAGGTTGCACTCTTGAATTTTTGGGTCGATTTTCGACCTCAGTATTTTTTGGAGGGCAGGTGTCATTTACAGAACTGCAATTGGTGAATATTTCGTGACCTTTTGCAGTGGGTTTAAAGCTGCTGTTGTGGGAAACGGCCACAAGGATGCAGCATTTCTCCACTCCCAAATCTGGGTACTAGGGCAGCAGAGCCGTTCTGGAAGTCGTTTACCTAGGTTGTAAATTTGAATGGAATGTGCCAGGAAAACCCCCCATAAGTCTACGTCTCATTACTTCTAGTTCGTTGTTTTAATTTTTTACATTGGGGTAAAGGTTCGAATGTTGTTTGTCCAAGGTGTACACACTCTGGTTCATTTACACATTATATATATCTATTTATGTAGAGATCCTCTTCCCATGTAAATTATTACAGAGTGTTCCGTCAACCTCCCTTGCTATATGGTCGGTCTTTTTGATATATGTATATAATATGAATTTGTATACATATGGTAACGCTAATCTTCATTTATCCGTTCCCCCCACCTTTCCTTTTAGATAAGCATAGTTTTTTTTTTTTTTTATAAGTCTGTGATTGCCTTTCTCTGTGGAAATGTGTTCATTTGTGTCAGTTATTAGATAACGCCTATAAGTGATATCATAGGATATAGGACTTTTGCTTTCCGACTTCCCTCATGTTCTGTCATTATCTCCAAGATCATCTATGGTGCCTCAAAGAGCAGTGTTTCATTGTTTTCCATGGCTAGTATTCATTGTGTACATGGACCCCTTCTTCTTTATCCCTTCATCTGTTGCTGGACATTTTGGTTGCTTCACTGTCTTGTCTATTGTGAATAAGGCTGCAGTGCAGCTTTTGCAGCCCGGGTCTTCTTGATTCTGGTCTTCTCAGGTGAGAGGCCCATTGGTGCGCCTGCTGGATTGAATGGTACGTCAATTTTTCCTTTTAAACGCAGCTCCTTTCTGTTCTCATTATTGGCTGTTAACCACTTTACATCTCACCAGCAGCTAGAGGGTACACAGTTCTCTGTTTGTAGGCTTTTTGCTGATGGTCAGTCGACTGGTGTGAGTTGAAAACTTTTTGTAGATTAGATTGCATGAGTCTAATACTTCCTGAGGTTGAGCTTTTATCCATTTTCCTTTTTTGAAAAAGAGAGTGAGTAAAACTTACCTCTTCATACTATCTTCTTGAAAATGTTGCCTGTTTTGAATTGTTTTTATCCATTCCCTACCTCAGCACAATTTTGAGGGCAGGTGTCCTTTACAGCCCTGAGTCCTTGTGAATGTTAAGTGACCATTAGCTGTGGGTTAAGAGCTGCTCTTGCGGGAATGGGCCACAAGGCGGCAGCATTTCTCCCTTACCAAATCTGGTTACTAGGGCAACAGAGCCTTACTGGAAGTGGTGTTCTAGGTTGTAAATTAGAATGGAATGTGCCAGGAAAAAGCCCTTTAAGTTTATGTCTCATTACTTCTTGTTCGGAGTTTTAACTTAATTTTTATTTTTTATCACAGCAAACTTGATTACAATGTTTTGTGTGTTCTAGGTGTGCAAGATGTGGTTCTTTCACACATATACGTATATCTATTGTTCTTCAGATCCTTTTCCCATGTGGGTTATGACACAATGTTGAGTAGTCTTCTCTTGGTATTCCGTAGGTCTTTGGTGATTATATATTTCACATGTGTTTGTATCTCTCTGTTAACCTCCATATGGTAGTGTATCCAATCCTCACACCTTTCCATTTGGCGAACCATAAGTTTTCGTACTGAATCTGTGATTGCCTTTCTCTGTGGAAATATCTTCGTTTGTTTCAGTTTTTAGGTAACACCTGTATGTGATATGATAAGATATGTGTCTTTCGCTGTCTCACTTACTACAAGTTGCGTGATTCCTTCTAGACTCATCTGTGGTGCTGCAAATGGCATTGTTTCATTTTTTCGCTAGCTCATATTCCGTCTGTACATGTAGCAGTTCTTCTTTGTCCACCCATCTGTCGGTGGACTTTTTGGTTACTTCCATATCTTGGCTATTGTAATACTATGCAATGCAGATTTGCCTGCCTGTGTCTTTCCAATTCTGTCTTCTTAGGTCATAGTTCCAGGAATGGGTCTGCTGGATCATATGGTAGCTCAATGTTTACCTTTTAAAGGCACCTCCATTCTGTGCTCTTTGGTGGCTCTTTCCAGGTTACGTCGCACATAAAGTTGAGGGTATGCATTTCTCCACAGCACCTTCAGCATTTATTCTTTGCAGTCTTTTGCTGATGGTTATTCTGACTGGTGTGAGCTGATACCTCTTTGTGGTTGAATTTGCATGTGTCTCATAATGCGTTGAAATTGAGCTTTAAGACATGTGCTTTTTATTTTTCCAGCTGTGATTAGAGCTTAGTTCTTCAAAGTGTTTCCTTAAAGTATGTGTCACCTTTTGAAATATTTTGGCCATTACCTCCCTCAAGACATTTTGAGGGCAGGTTTCATTTACAGCCCTGCAGTACTAGTTCATATGAAGTGACCATTAGGTCAGGCTTTAAACCTGCTTTTGCAGGTAACGGCCAGAGGGCGGCAGCCTTTCTACGTTCCCCACGCTGGTACTAGGGAAACAGACCTACCGGCCAGTGGTGTTCTTCGGTTATAAATTAGAGTGGAATGTGCCCGGAGAAACCCACAAATGCTGATGTCTCCTTACATTTGTTTGTTTTTCACATTTAATTTATATTTTTTACTGGAGTACTATTCCGTTGTATACATGGACCACTTCTTCTTGGTGCATTCCTTGGTATGCTTGATTCACTGGTAGCTCAATGTTTACCTTTTCAAAGCACCTCCATTGTGTTTACATTAATGGTTCTTACCACGTCCCCCTTAGAGCTCAGCGTACACATTTCTCCACAATCCCTTCAGCATGTATTGTTTGCAGCATTTTTGCTGATGGCCATTCTGACTGCTGTGAGCTGATAGGTATTTGTAATTTCGGTTTGCGTGTCTTTAAAAATTCCTAAAATTTATCATTTTCCCACGCCTTTTTCTTTTCACTTAAAAGAAAAAACCCTGAGTACAATATACCTCTTGAAATTGTCTTCTTCGAAGGTTGCCCTCTTTTGAATTTTTTGCTCGATTTTTGACCCCAGAAATTCTTTGGAAGGCACGTGTCATTTACAGAACTGCAAGTTGGTGAATATTTAGGGACCTTTTGCGGTGGGTTTAAAGCTGCTGTTGTGGGAAACGGCCACAAGGAGGCAGCATTTCTCCAGTCCCCAATCTGGGTACTAGGGCAGCAGAGCCTTTCTGGAAGTCGTTGTCCTGGGTTGTAAATTAGAATGGAATTTGCCAGGAGAAATCCCCATAAGTTTATGTCTCATTACTTCTTCTTGGTTTTTAAAATTTTTTTAATCGGGGTAAAGATTAGAATATTGTTTGTCCTAGGTGTACACAATCTGGTTCATTTGTACATTATGTATGTCTATTAATGTACAGATCCTCTTCCCATGTAAAATATTACAGTGTTCCATAGACCTCCCTTGCTATATGGTCGTTCTTTTTGATACATGTATATACTATGTATTTGTATACGTATAGTAACACTAACCTTCATTTATCGATTCCCCCCTCCTTTCCTTTTAGATGAGCATAGTTTGTTTTCTAAGCCTGTGAGTGTCTTTCTCTTTGGAAATATGTTCATTTGTGTCAGTTAGTAGATAATGCCATAAGTGATATTATAGGATATAGGTCTTTTGCTTTCCGACCTACTTCATGTTTTGTGATTATCTCCAGGCTCATCTATGGTGCCTCAAAGAGCAGTGCTTCAATGTTTTCCATGGCTAATATTCCATTGTGTACATGGACCACTTCTTCTTGGTGCATTCCTCTGTTGATGGACATTTTCGTTGCTTCCAAGTGTTGCCTATGGTAACTATTGCGGGAGTGCAGGATTGCCAGCCTGTGACTTTTGGATTTTCATTTTCTCAGGTGATAGACCCAGCAGTGGGTATGACTGATTGACTGGTATGGTAGCTCAATGTTTACCTTTTCAAGGCGCCTCAATTGTGCTTTCATTAGTGGCTCTTACCACGTCCCCCTTAGAATCGAGGGTACGCATTTCTCCACAATCACGTCAGCATTTATTGTTTGCAGCAGTTTTGTTGATGGCCATTCTGACTGGTGTGAGCTGATAGGTTTTTGTAATTTGGGTTTACATGTCTTTAAAAATTCCTAAAATTCATTATTTTTCCACGCCTTTTTCTTTTCTGTTAAAAGAAAAAAGAAAAACAAAGTGTGAGTACAATCTACCTCTTCAAATTGTCTTCTTGGAAGGTTGCACTCTTGAATTTTTGGGTCGATTTTCGACCTCAGTATTTTTTGGAGGGCAGGTGTCATTTACAGAACTGCAATTGGTGAATATTTCGTGACCTTTTGCAGTGGGTTTAAAGCTGCTGTTGTGGGAAACGGCCACAAGGATGCAGCATTTCTCCACTCCCAAATCTGGGTACTAGGGCAGCAGAGCCGTTCTGGAAGTCGTTTACCTAGGTTGTAAATTTGAATGGAATGTGCCAGGAAAACCCCCCATAAGTCTACGTCTCATTACTTCTAGTTCGTTGTTTTAATTTTTTACATTGGGGTAAAGGTTCGAATGTTGTTTGTCCAAGGTGTACACACTCTGGTTCATTTACACATTATATATATCTATTTATGTAGAGATCCTCTTCCCATGTAAATTATTACAGAGTGTTCCGTCAACCTCCCTTGCTATATGGTCGGTCTTTTTGATATATGTATATAATATGAATTTGTATACATATGGTAACGCTAATCTTCATTTATCCGTTCCCCCCACCTTTCCTTTTAGATAAGCATAGTTTTTTTTTTTTTTATAAGTCTGTGATTGCCTTTCTCTGTGGAAATGTGTTCATTTGTGTCAGTTATTAGATAACGCCTATGAGTGATATCATAGGATATAGGACTTTTGCTTTCCGACTTCCCTCATGTTCTGTCATTATCTCCAAGATCATCTATGGTGCCTCAAAGAGCAGTGTTTCATTGTTTTCCATGGCTAGTATTCATTGTGTACATGGACCCCTTCTTCTTTATCCCTTCATCTGTTGCTGGACATTTTGGTTGCTTCACTGTCTTGTCTATTGTGAATAAGGCTGCAGTGCAGCTTTTGCAGCCCGGGTCTTCTTGATTCTGGTCTTCTCAGGTGAGAGGCCCATTGGTGCGCCTGCTGGATTGAATGGTACGTCAATTTTTCCTTTTAAACGCAGCTCCTTTCTGTTCTCATTATTGGCTGTTAACCACTTTACATCTCACCAGCAGCTAGAGGGTACACAGTTCTCTGTTTGTAGGCTTTTTGCTGATGGTCAGTCGACTGGTGTGAGTTGAAAACTTTTTGTAGATTAGATTGCATGAGTCTAATACTTCCTGAGGTTGAGCTTTTATCCATTTTCCTTTTTTGAAAAAGAGAGTGAGTAAAACTTACCTCTTCATACTATCTTCTTGAAAATGTTGCCTGTTTTGAATTGTTTTTATCCATTCCCTACCTCAGCACAATTTTGAGGGCAGGTGTCCTTTACAGCCCTGAGTCCTTGTGAATGTTAAGTGACCATTAGCTGTGGGTTAAGAGCTGCTCTTGCGGGAATGGGCCACAAGGCGGCAGCATTTCTCCCTTACCAAATCTGGTTACTAGGGCAACAGAGCCTTACTGGAAGTGGTGTTCTAGGTTGTAAATTAGAATGGAATGTGCCAGGAAAAAGCCCTTTAAGTTTATGTCTCATTACTTCTTGTTCGGAGTTTTAACTTAATTTTTATTTTTTATCACAGCAAACTTGATTACAATGTTTTGTGTGTTCTAGGTGTGCAAGATGTGGTTCTTTCACACATATACGTATATCTATTGTTCTTCAGATCCTTTTCCCATGTGGGTTATGACACAATGTTGAGTAGTCTTCTCTTGGTATTCCGTAGGTCTTTGGTGATTATATATTTCACATGTGTTTGTATCTCTCTGTTAACCTCCATATGGTAGTGTATCCAATCCTCACACCTTTCCATTTGGCGAACCATAAGTTTTCGTACTGAATCTGTGATTGCCTTTCTCTGTGGAAATATCTTCGTTTGTTTCAGTTTTTAGGTAACACCTGTATGTGATATGATAAGATATGTGTCTTTCGCTGTCTCACTTACTACAAGTTGCGTGATTCCTTCTAGACTCATCTGTGGTGCTGCAAATGGCATTGTTTCATTTTTTCGCTAGCTCATATTCCGTCTGTACATGTAGCAGTTCTTCTTTGTCCACCCATCTGTCGGTGGACTTTTTGGTTACTTCCATATCTTGGCTATTGTAATACTATGCAATGCAGATTTGCCTGCCTGTGTCTTTCCAATTCTGTCTTCTTAGGTCATAGTTCCAGGAATGGGTCTGCTGGATCATATGGTAGCTCAATGTTTACCTTTTAAAGGCACCTCCATTCTGTGCTCTTTGGTGGCTCTTTCCAGGTTACGTCGCACATAAAGTTGAGGGTATGCATTTCTCCACAGCACCTTCAGCATTTATTCTTTGCAGTCTTTTGCTGATGGTTATTCTGACTGGTGTGAGCTGATACCTCTTTGTGGTTGAATTTGCATGTGTCTCATAATGCGTTGAAATTGAGCTTTAAGACATGTGCTTTTTATTTTTCCAGCTGTGATTAGAGCTTAGTTCTTCAAAGTGTTTCCTTAAAGTATGTGTCACCTTTTGAAATATTTTGGCCATTACCTCCCTCAAGACATTTTGAGGGCAGGTTTCATTTACAGCCCTGCAGTACTAGTTCATATGAAGTGACCATTAGCTCAGGCTTTAAACCTGCTTTTGCAGGTAACGGCCAGAGGGCGGCAGCCTTTCTACGTTCCCCACGCTGGTACTAGGGAAACAGACCTACCGGCCAGTGGTGTTCTTCGGTTATAAATTAGAGTGGAATGTGCCCGGAGAAACCCACAAATGCTGATGTCTCCTTACATTTGTTTGTTTTTCACATTTAATTTATATTTTTTACTGGAGTACTATTCCGTTGTATACATGGACCACTTCTTCTTGGTGCATTCCTTGGTATGCTTGATTCACTGGTAGCTCAATGTTTACCTTTTCAAAGCACCTCCATTGTGTTTACATTAATGGTTCTTACCACGTCCCCCTTAGAGCTCAGCGTACACATTTCTCCACAATCCCTTCAGCATGTATTGTTTGCAGCATTTTTGCTGATGGCCATTCTGACTGCTGTGAGCTGATAGGTATTTGTAATTTCGGTTTGCGTGTCTTTAAAAATTCCTAAAATTTATCATTTTCCCACGCCTTTTTCTTTTCACTTAAAAGAAAAAACCCTGAGTACAATATACCTCTTGAAATTGTCTTCTTCGAAGGTTGCCCTCTTTTGAATTTTTTGCTCGATTTTTGACCCCAGAAATTCTTTGGAAGGCACGTGTCATTTACAGAACTGCAAGTTGGTGAATATTTAGGGACCTTTTGCGGTGGGTTTAAAGCTGCTGTTGTGGGAAACGGCCACAAGGAGGCAGCATTTCTCCAGTCCCCAATCTGGGTACTAGGGCAGCAGAGCCTTTCTGGAAGTCGTTGTCCTGGGTTGTAAATTAGAATGGAATTTGCCAGGAGAAATCCCCATAAGTTTATGTCTCATTACTTCTTCTTGGTTTTTAAAATTTTTTTAATCGGGGTAAAGATTAGAATATTGTTTGTCCTAGGTGTACACAATCTGGTTCATTTGTACATTATGTATGTCTATTAATGTACAGATCCTCTTCCCATGTAAAATATTACAGTGTTCCATAGACCTCCCTTGCTATATGGTCGTTCTTTTTGATACATGTATATACTATGTATTTGTATACGTATAGTAACACTAACCTTCATTTATCGATTCCCCCTCCTTTCCTTTTAGATGAGCATAGTTTGTTTTCTAAGCCTGTGAGTGTCTTTCTCTTTGGAAATATGTTCATTTGTGTCAGTTAGTAGATAATGCCATAAGTGATATTATAGGATATAGGTCTTTTGCTTTCCGACCTACTTCATGTTTTGTGATTATCTCCAGGCTCATCTATGGTGCCTCAAAGAGCAGTGCTTCAATGTTTTCCATGGCTAATATTCCATTGTGTACATGGACCACTTCTTCTTGGTGCATTCCTCTGTTGATGGACATTTTCGTTGCTTCCAAGTGTTGCCTATGGTAACTATTGCGGGAGTGCAGGATTGCCAGCCTGTGACTTTTGGATTTTCATTTTCTCAGGTGATAGACCCAGCAGTGGGTATGACTGATTGACTGGTATGGTAGCTCAATGTTTACCTTTTCAAGGCGCCTCAATTGTGCTTTCATTAGTGGCTCTTACCACGTCCCCCTTAGAATCGAGGGTACGCATTTCTCCACAATCACGTCAGCATTTATTGTTTGCAGCAGTTTTGTTGATGGCCATTCTGACTGGTGTGAGCTGATAGGTTTTTGTAATTTGGGTTTACATGTCTTTAAAAATTCCTAAAATTCATTATTTTTCCACGCCTTTTTCTTTTCTGTTAAAAGAAAAAAGAAAAACAAAGTGTGAGTACAATCTACCTCTTCAAATTGTCTTCTTGGAAGGTTGCACTCTTGAATTTTTGGGTCGATTTTCGACCTCAGTATTTTTTGGAGGGCAGGTGTCATTTACAGAACTGCAATTGGTGAATATTTCGTGACCTTTTGCAGTGGGTTTAAAGCTGCTGTTGTGGGAAACGGCCACAAGGATGCAGCATTTCTCCACTCCCAAATCTGGGTACTAGGGCAGCAGAGCCGTTCTGGAAGTCGTTTACCTAGGTTGTAAATTTGAATGGAATGTGCCAGGAAAACCCCCCATAAGTCTACGTCTCATTACTTCTAGTTCGTTGTTTTAATTTTTTACATTGGGGTAAAGGTTCGAATGTTGTTTGTCCAAGGTGTACACACTCTGGTTCATTTACACATTATATATATCTATTTATGTAGAGATCCTCTTCCCATGTAAATTATTACAGAGTGTTCCGTCAACCTCCCTTGCTATATGGTCGGTCTTTTTGATATATGTATATAATATGAATTTGTATACATATGGTAACGCTAATCTTCATTTATCCGTTCCCCCCACCTTTCCTTTTAGATAAGCATAGTTTTTTTTTTTTTTATAAGTCTGTGATTGCCTTTCTCTGTGGAAATGTGTTCATTTGTGTCAGTTATTAGATAACGCCTATGAGTGATATCATAGGATATAGGACTTTTGCTTTCCGACTTCCCTCATGTTCTGTCATTATCTCCAAGATCATCTATGGTGCCTCAAAGAGCAGTGTTTCATTGTTTTCCATGGCTAGTATTCATTGTGTACATGGACCCCTTCTTCTTTATCCCTTCATCTGTTGCTGGACATTTTGGTTGCTTCACTGTCTTGTCTATTGTGAATAAGGCTGCAGTGCAGCTTTTGCAGCCCGGGTCTTCTTGATTCTGGTCTTCTCAGGTGAGAGGCCCATTGGTGCGCCTGCTGGATTGAATGGTACGTCAATTTTTCCTTTTAAACGCAGCTCCTTTCTGTTCTCATTATTGGCTGTTAACCACTTTACATCTCACCAGCAGCTAGAGGGTACACAGTTCTCTGTTTGTAGGCTTTTTGCTGATGGTCAGTCGACTGGTGTGAGTTGAAAACTTTTTGTAGATTAGATTGCATGAGTCTAATACTTCCTGAGGTTGAGCTTTTATCCATTTTCCTTTTTTGAAAAAGAGAGTGAGTAAAACTTACCTCTTCATACTATCTTCTTGAAAATGTTGCCTGTTTTGAATTGTTTTTATCCATTCCCTACCTCAGCACAATTTTGAGGGCAGGTGTCCTTTACAGCCCTGAGTCCTTGTGAATGTTAAGTGACCATTAGCTGTGGGTTAAGAGCTGCTCTTGCGGCAATGGGCCACAAGGCGGCAGCATTTCTCCCTTACCAAATCTGGTTACTAGGGCAACAGAGCCTTACTGGAAGTGGTGTTCTAGGTTGTAAATTAGAATGGAATGTGCCAGGAAAAAGCCCTTTAAGTTTATGTCTCATTACTTCTTGTTCGGAGTTTTAACTTAATTTTTATTTTTTATCACAGCAAACTTGATTACAATGTTTTGTGTGTTCTAGGTGTGCAAGATGTGGTTCTTTCACACATATACGTATATCTATTGTTCTTCAGATCCTTTTCCCATGTGGGTTATGACACAATGTTGAGTAGTCTTCTCTTGGTATTCCGTAGGTCTTTGGTGATTATATATTTCACATGTGTTTGTATCTCTCTGTTAACCTCCATATGGTAGTGTATCCAATCCTCACACCTTTCCATTTGGCGAACCATAAGTTTTCGTACTGAATCTGTGATTGCCTTTCTCTGTGGAAATATCTTCGTTTGTTTCAGTTTTTAGGTAACACCTGTATGTGATATGATAAGATATGTGTCTTTCGCTGTCTCACTTACTACAAGTTGCGTGATTCCTTCTAGACTCATCTGTGGTGCTGCAAATGGCATTGTTTCATTTTTTCGCTAGCTCATATTCCGTCTGTACATGTAGCAGTTCTTCTTTGTCCACCCATCTGTCGGTGGACTTTTTGGTTACTTCCATATCTTGGCTATTGTAATACTATGCAATGCAGATTTGCCTGCCTGTGTCTTTCCAATTCTGTCTTCTTAGGTCATAGTTCCAGGAATGGGTCTGCTGGATCATATGGTAGCTCAATGTTTACCTTTTAAAGGCACCTCCATTCTGTGCTCTTTGGTGGCTCTTTCCAGGTTACGTCGCACATAAAGTTGAGGGTATGCATTTCTCCACAGCACCTTCAGCATTTATTCTTTGTAGTCTTTTGCTGATGGTTATTCTGACTGGTGTGAGCTGATACCTCTTTGTGGTTGAATTTGCATGTGTCTCATAATGCGTTGAAATTGAGCTTTAAGACATGTGCTTTTTATTTTTCCAGCTGTGATTAGAGCTTAGTTCTTCAAAGTGTTTCCTTAAAGTATGTGTCACCTTTTGAAATATTTTGGCCATTACCTCCCTCAAGACATTTTGAGGGCAGGTTTCATTTACAGCCCTGCAGTACTAGTTCATATGAAGTGACCATTAGCTCAGGCTTTAAACCTGCTTTTGCAGGTAACGGCCAGAGGGCGGCAGCCTTTCTACGTTCCCCACGCTGGTACTAGGGAAACAGACCTACCGGCCAGTGGTGTTCTTCGGTTATAAATTAGAGTGGAATGTGCCCGGAGAAACCCACAAATGCTGATGTCTCCTTACATTTGTTTGTTTTTCACATTTAATTTATATTTTTTACTGGAGTACTATTCCGTTGTATACATGGACCACTTCTTCTTGGTGCATTCCTTGGTATGCTTGATTCACTGGTAGCTCAATGTTTACCTTTTCAAAGCACCTCCATTGTGTTTACATTAATGGTTCTTACCACGTCCCCCTTAGAGCTCAGCGTACACATTTCTCCACAATCCCTTCAGCATGTATTGTTTGCAGCATTTTTGCTGATGGCCATTCTGACTGCTGTGAGCTGATAGGTATTTGTAATTTCGGTTTGCGTGTCTTTAAAAATTCCTAAAATTTATCATTTTCCCACGCCTTTTTCTTTTCACTTAAAAGAAAAAACCCTGAGTACAATATACCTCTTGAAATTGTCTTCTTCGAAGGTTGCCCTCTTTTGAATTTTTTGCTCGATTTTTGACCCCAGAAATTCTTTGGAAGGCACGTGTCATTTACAGAACTGCAAGTTGGTGAATATTTAGGGACCTTTTGCGGTGGGTTTAAAGCTGCTGTTGTGGGAAACGGCCACAAGGAGGCAGCATTTCTCCAGTCCCCAATCTGGGTACTAGGGCAGCAGAGCCTTTCTGGAAGTCGTTGTCCTGGGTTGTAAATTAGAATGGAATTTGCCAGGAGAAATCCCCATAAGTTTATGTCTCATTACTTCTTCTTGGTTTTTAAAATTTTTTTAATCGGGGTAAAGATTAGAATATTGTTTGTCCTAGGTGTACACAATCTGGTTCATTTGTACATTATGTATGTCTATTAATGTACAGATCCTCTTCCCATGTAAAATATTACAGTGTTCCATAGACCTCCCTTGCTATATGGTCGTTCTTTTTGATACATGTATATACTATGTATTTGTATACGTATAGTAACACTAACCTTCATTTATCGATTCCCCCTCCTTTCCTTTTAGATGAGCATAGTTTGTTTTCTAAGCCTGTGAGTGTCTTTCTCTTTGGAAATATGTTCATTTGTGTCAGTTAGTAGATAATGCCATAAGTGATATTATAGGATATAGGTCTTTTGCTTTCCGACCTACTTCATGTTTTGTGATTATCTCCAGGCTCATCTATGGTGCCTCAAAGAGCAGTGCTTCAATGTTTTCCATGGCTAATATTCCATTGTGTACATGGACCACTTCTTCTTGGTGCATTCCTCTGTTGATGGACATTTTCGTTGCTTCCAAGTGTTGCCTATGGTAACTATTGCGGGAGTGCAGGATTGCCAGCCTGTGACTTTTGGATTTTCATTTTCTCAGGTGATAGACCCAGCAGTGGGTATGACTGATTGACTGGTATGGTAGCTCAATGTTTACCTTTTCAAGGCGCCTCAATTGTGCTTTCATTAGTGGCTCTTACCACGTCCCCCTTAGAATCGAGGGTACGCATTTCTCCACAATCACGTCAGCATTTATTGTTTGCAGCAGTTTTGTTGATGGCCATTCTGACTGGTGTGAGCTGATAGGTTTTTGTAATTTGGGTTTACATGTCTTTAAAAATTCCTAAAATTCATTATTTTTCCACGCCTTTTTCTTTTCTGTTAAAAGAAAAAAGAAAAACAAAGTGTGAGTACAATCTACCTCTTCAAATTGTCTTCTTGGAAGGTTGCACTCTTGAATTTTTGGGTCGATTTTCGACCTCAGTATTTTTTGGAGGGCAGGTGTCATTTACAGAACTGCAATTGGTGAATATTTCGTGACCTTTTGCAGTGGGTTTAAAGCTGCTGTTGTGGGAAACGGCCACAAGGATGCAGCATTTCTCCACTCCCAAATCTGGGTACTAGGGCAGCAGAGCCGTTCTGGAAGTCGTTTACCTAGGTTGTAAATTTGAATGGAATGTGCCAGGAAAACCCCCCATAAGTTTACGTCTCACTACTTCTAGTTCGTTGTTTTAATTTTTTACATTGGGGTAAAGGTTCGAATGTTGTTTGTCCAAGGTGTACACACTCTGGTTCATTTACACATTATATATATATCTATTTATGTAGAGATCCTCTTCCCATGTAAATTATTACAGAGTGTTCCGTCAACCTCCCTTGCTATATGGTCGGTCTTTTTGATATATGTATATAATATGAATTTGTATACATATGGTAACGCTAATCTTCATTTATCCGTTCCCCCCACCTTTCCTTTTAGATAAGCATAGTTTTTTTTTTTTTTATAAGTCTGTGATTGCCTTTCTCTGTGGAAATGTGTTCATTTGTGTCAGTTATTAGATAACGCCTATAAGTGATATCATAGGATATAGGACTTTTGCTTTCCGACTTCCCTCATGTTCTGTCATTATCTCCAAGATCATCTATGGTGCCTCAAAGAGCAGTGTTTCATTGTTTTCCATGGCTAGTATTCATTGTGTACATGGACCCCTTCTTCTTTATCCCTTCATCTGTTGCTGGACATTTTGGTTGCTTCACTGTCTTGTCTAGTGTGAATAAGGCTGCAGTGCAGCTTTTGCAGCCCGGGTCTTCTTGATTCTGGTCTTCTCAGGTGAGAGGCCCATTGGTGCGCCTGCTGGATTGAATGGTACGTCAATTTTTCCTTTTAAACGCAGCTCCTTTCTGTTCTCATTATTGGCTGTTAACCACTTTACATCTCACCAGCAGCTAGAGGGTACACAGTTCTCTGTTTGTAGGCTTTTTGCTGATGGTCAGTCGACTGGTGTGAGTTGAAAACTTTTTGTAGATTAGATTGCATGAGTCTAATACTTCCTGAGGTTGAGCTTTTATCCATTTTCCTTTTTTGAAAAAGAGAGTGAGTAAAACTTACCTCTTCATACTATCTTCTTGAAAATGTTGCCTGTTTTGAATTGTTTTTATCCATTCCCTACCTCAGCACAATTTTGAGGGCAGGTGTCCTTTACAGCCCTGAGTCCTTGTGAATGTTAAGTGACCATTAGCTGTGGGTTAAGAGCTGCTCTTGCGGCAATGGGCCACAAGGCGGCAGCATTTCTCCCTTACCAAATCTGGTTACTAGGGCAACAGAGCCTTACTGGAAGTGGTGTTCTAGGTTGTAAATTAGAATGGAATGTGCCAGGAAAAAGCCCTTTAAGTTTATGTCTCATTACTTCTTGTTCGGAGTTTTAACTTAATTTTTATTTTTTATCACAGCAAACTTGATTACAATGTTTTGTGTGTTCTAGGTGTGCAAGATGTGGTTCTTTCACACATATACGTATATCTATTGTTCTTCAGATCCTTTTCCCATGTGGGTTATGACACAATGTTGAGTAGTCTTCTCTTGGTATTCCGTAGGTCTTTGGTGATTATATATTTCACATGTGTTTGTATCTCTCTGTTAACCTCCATATGGTAGTGTATCCAATCCTCACACCTTTCCATTTGGCGAACCATAAGTTTTCGTACTGAATCTGTGATTGCCTTTCTCTGTGGAAATATCTTCGTTTGTTTCAGTTTTTAGGTAACACCTGTATGTGATATGATAAGATATGTGTCTTTCGCTGTCTCACTTACTACAAGTTGCGTGATTCCTTCTAGACTCATCTGTGGTGCTGCAAATGGCATTGTTTCATTTTTTCGCTAGCTCATATTCCGTCTGTACATGTAGCAGTTCTTCTTTGTCCACCCATCTGTCGGTGGACTTTTTGGTTACTTCCATATCTTGGCTATTGTAATACTATGCAATGCAGATTTGCCTGCCTGTGTCTTTCCAATTCTGTCTTCTTAGGTCATAGTTCCAGGAATGGGTCTGCTGGATCATATGGTAGCTCAATGTTTACCTTTTAAAGGCACCTCCATTCTGTGCTCTTTGGTGGCTCTTTCCAGGTTACGTCGCACATAAAGTTGAGGGTATGCATTTCTCCACAGCACCTTCAGCATTTATTCTTTGTAGTCTTTTGCTGATGGTTATTCTGACTGGTGTGAGCTGATACCTCTTTGTGGTTGAATTTGCATGTGTCTCATAATGCGTTGAAATTGAGCTTTAAGACATGTGCTTTTTATTTTTCCAGCTGTGATTAGAGCTTAGTTCTTCAAAGTGTTTCCTTAAAGTATGTGTCACCTTTTGAAATATTTTGGCCATTACCTCCCTCAAGACATTTTGAGGGCAGGTTTCATTTACAGCCCTGCAGTACTAGTTCATATGAAGTGACCATTAGGTCAGGCTTTAAACCTGCTTTTGCAGGTAACGGCCAGAGGGCGGCAGCCTTTCTACGTTCCCCACGCTGGTACTAGGGAAACAGACCTACCGGCCAGTGGTGTTCTTCGGTTATAAATTAGAGTGGAATGTGCCCGGAGAAACCCACAAATGCTGATGTCTCCTTACATTTGTTTGTTTTTCACATTTAATTTATATTTTTTACTGGAGTACTATTCCGTTGTATACATGGACCACTTCTTCTTGGTGCATTCCTTGGTATGCTTGATTCACTGGTAGCTCAATGTTTACCTTTTCAAAGCACCTCCATTGTGTTTACATTAATGGTTCTTACCACGTCCCCCTTAGAGCTCAGCGTACACATTTCTCCACAATCCCTTCAGCATGTATTGTTTGCAGCATTTTTGCTGATGGCCATTCTGACTGCTGTGAGCTGATAGGTATTTGTAATTTCGGTTTGCGTGTCTTTAAAAATTCCTAAAATTTATCATTTTCCCACGCCTTTTTCTTTTCACTTAAAAGAAAAAACCCTGAGTACAATATACCTCTTGAAATTGTCTTCTTCGAAGGTTGCCCTCTTTTGAATTTTTTGCTCGATTTTTGACCCCAGAAATTCTTTGGAAGGCACGTGTCATTTACAGAACTGCAAGTTGGTGAATATTTAGGGACCTTTTGCGGTGGGTTTAAAGCTGCTGTTGTGGGAAACGGCCACAAGGAGGCAGCATTTCTCCAGTCCCCAATCTGGGTACTAGGGCAGCAGAGCCTTTCTGGAAGTCGTTGTCCTGGGTTGTAAATTAGAATGGAATTTGCCAGGAGAAATCCCCATAAGTTTATGTCTCATTACTTCTTCTTGGTTTTTAAAATTTTTTTAATCGGGGTAAAGATTAGAATATTGTTTGTCCTAGGTGTACACAATCTGGTTCATTTGTACATTATGTATGTCTATTAATGTACAGATCCTCTTCCCATGTAAAATATTACAGTGTTCCATAGACCTCCCTTGCTATATGGTCGTTCTTTTTGATACATGTATATACTATGTATTTGTATACGTATAGTAACACTAACCTTCATTTATCGATTCCCCCCTCCTTTCCTTTTAGATGAGCATAGTTTGTTTTCTAAGCCTGTGAGTGTCTTTCTCTTTGGAAATATGTTCATTTGTGTCAGTTAGTAGATAATGCCATAAGTGATATTATAGGATATAGGTCTTTTGCTTTCCGACCTACTTCATGTTTTGTGATTATCTCCAGGCTCATCTATGGTGCCTCAAAGAGCAGTGCTTCAATGTTTTCCATGGCTAATATTCCATTGTGTACATGGACCACTTCTTCTTGGTGCATTCCTCTGTTGATGGACATTTTCGTTGCTTCCAAGTGTTGCCTATGGTAACTATTGCGGGAGTGCAGGATTGCCAGCCTGTGACTTTTGGATTTTCATTTTCTCAGGTGATAGACCCAGCAGTGGGTATGACTGATTGACTGGTATGGTAGCTCAATGTTTACCTTTTCAAGGCGCCTCAATTGTGCTTTCATTAGTGGCTCTTACCACGTCCCCCTTAGAATCGAGGGTACCCATTTCTCCACAATCTCGTCAGCATTTATTGTTTGCAGCAGTTTTGTTGATGGCCATTCTGACTGGTGTGAGCTGATAGGTTTTTGTAATTTGGGTTTACATGTCTTTAAAAATTCCTAAAATTCATTATTTTTCCACGCCTTTTTCTTTTCTGTTAAAAGAAAAAAGAAAAACAAAGTGTGAGTACAATCTACCTCTTCAAATTGTCTTCTTGGAAGGTTGCACTCTTGAATTTTTGGGTCGATTTTCGACCTCAGTATTTTTTGGAGGGCAGGTGTCATTTACAGAACTGCAATTGGTGAATATTTCGTGACCTTTTGCAGTGGGTTTAAAGCTGCTGTTGTGGGAAACGGCCACAAGGATGCAGCATTTCTCCACTCCCAAATCTGGGTACTAGGGCAGCAGAGCCGTTCTGGAAGTCGTTTACCTAGGTTGTAAATTTGAATGGAATGTGCCAGGAAAACCCCCCATAAGTTTACGTCTCACTACTTCTAGTTCGTTGTTTTAATTTTTTACATTGGGGTAAAGGTTCGAATGTTGTTTGTCCAAGGTGTACACACTCTGGTTCATTTACACATTATATATATCTATTTATGTAGAGATCCTCTTCCCATGTAAATTATTACAGAGTGTTCCGTCAACCTCCCTTGCTATATGGTCGGTCTTTTTGATATATGTATATAATATGAATTTGTATACATATGGTAACGCTAATCTTCATTTATCCGTTCCCCCCACCTTTCCTTTTAGATAAGCATAGTTTTTTTTTTTTTTATAAGTCTGTGATTGCCTTTCTCTGTGGAAATGTGTTCATTTGTGTCAGTTATTAGATAACGCCTATAAGTGATATCATAGGATATAGGACTTTTGCTTTCCGACTTCCCTCATGTTCTGTCATTATCTCCAAGATCATCTATGGTGCCTCAAAGAGCAGTGTTTCATTGTTTTCCATGGCTAGTATTCATTGTGTACATGGACCCCTTCTTCTTTATCCCTTCATCTGTTGCTGGACATTTTGGTTGCTTCACTGTCTTGTCTAGTGTGAATAAGGCTGCAGTGCAGCTTTTGCAGCCCGGGTCTTCTTGATTCTGGTCTTCTCAGGTGAGAGGCCCATTGGTGCGCCTGCTGGATTGAATGGTACGTCAATTTTTCCTTTTAAACGCAGCTCCTTTCTGTTCTCATTATTGGCTGTTAACCACTTTACATCTCACCAGCAGCTAGAGGGTACACAGTTCTCTGTTTGTAGGCTTTTTGCTGATGGTCAGTCGACTGGTGTGAGTTGAAAACTTTTTGTAGATTAGATTGCATGAGTCTAATACTTCCTGAGGTTGAGCTTTTATCCATTTTCCTTTTTTGAAAAAGAGAGTGAGTAAAACTTACCTCTTCATACTATCTTCTTGAAAATGTTGCCTGTTTTGAATTGTTTTTATCCATTCCCTACCTCAGCACAATTTTGAGGGCAGGTGTCCTTTACAGCCCTGAGTCCTTGTGAATGTTAAGTGACCATTAGCTGTGGGTTAAGAGCTGCTCTTGCGGGAATGGGCCACAAGGCGGCAGCATTTCTCCCTTACCAAATCTGGTTACTAGGGCAACAGAGCCTTACTGGAAGTGGTGTTCTAGGTTGTAAATTAGAATGGAATGTGCCAGGAAAAAGCCCTTTAAGTTTATGTCTCATTACTTCTTGTTCGGAGTTTTAACTTAATTTTTATTTTTTATCACAGCAAACTTGATTACAATGTTTTGTGTGTTCTAGGTGTGCAAGATGTGGTTCTTTCACACATATACGTATATCTATTGTTCTTCAGATCCTTTTCCCATGTGGGTTATGACACAATGTTGAGTAGTCTTCTCTTGGTATTCCGTAGGTCTTTGGTGATTATATATTTCACATGTGTTTGTATCTCTCTGTTAACCTCCATATGGTAGTGTATCCAATCCTCACACCTTTCCATTTGGCGAACCATAAGTTTTCGTACTGAATCTGTGATTGCCTTTCTCTGTGGAAATATCTTCGTTTGTTTCAGTTTTTAGGTAACACCTGTATGTGATATGATAAGATATGTGTCTTTCGCTGTCTCACTTACTACAAGTTGCGTGATTCCTTCTAGACTCATCTGTGGTGCTGCAAATGGCATTGTTTCATTTTTTCGCTAGCTCATATTCCGTCTGTACATGTAGCAGTTCTTCTTTGTCCACCCATCTGTCGGTGGACTTTTTGGTTACTTCCATATCTTGGCTATTGTAATACTATGCAATGCAGATTTGCCTGCCTGTGTCTTTCCAATTCTGTCTTCTTAGGTCATAGTTCCAGGAATGGGTCTGCTGGATCATATGGTAGCTCAATGTTTACCTTTTAAAGGCACCTCCATTCTGTGCTCTTTGGTGGCTCTTTCCAGGTTACGTCGCACATAAAGTTGAGGGTATGCATTTCTCCACAGCACCTTCAGCATTTATTCTTTGTAGTCTTTTGCTGATGGTTATTCTGACTGGTGTGAGCTGATACCTCTTTGTGGTTGAATTTGCATGTGTCTCATAATGCGTTGAAATTGAGCTTTAAGACATGTGCTTTTTATTTTTCCAGCTGTGATTAGAGCTTAGTTCTTCAAAGTGTTTCCTTAAAGTATGTGTCACCTTTTGAAATATTTTGGCCATTACCTCCCTCAAGACATTTTGAGGGCAGGTTTCATTTACAGCCCTGCAGTACTAGTTCATATGAAGTGACCATTAGGTCAGGCTTTAAACCTGCTTTTGCAGGTAACGGCCAGAGGGCGGCAGCCTTTCTACGTTCCCCACGCTGGTACTAGGGAAACAGACCTACCGGCCAGTGGTGTTCTTCGGTTATAAATTAGAGTGGAATGTGCCCGGAGAAACCCACAAATGCTGATGTCTCCTTACATTTGTTTGTTTTTCACATTTAATTTATATTTTTTACTGGAGTACTATTCCGTTGTATACATGGACCACTTCTTCTTGGTGCATTCCTTGGTATGCTTGATTCACTGGTAGCTCAATGTTTACCTTTTCAAAGCACCTCCATTGTGTTTACATTAATGGTTCTTACCACGTCCCCCTTAGAGCTCAGCGTACACATTTCTCCACAATACCTTCAGCATGTATTGTTTGCAGCATTTTTGCTGATGGCCATTCTGACTGCTGTGAGCTGATAGGTATTTGTAATTTCGGTTTGCGTGTCTTTAAAAATTCCTAAAATTTATCATTTTCCCACGCCTTTTTCTTTTCACTTAAAAGAGAAAACCCTGAGTACAATATACCTCTTGAAATTGTCTTCTTCGAAGGTTGCCCTCTTTTGAATTTTTTGCTCGATTTTTGACCCCAGAAATTCTTTGGAAGGCACGTGTCATTTACAGAACTGCAAGTTGGTGAATATTTAGTGACCTTTTGCGGTGGGTTTAAAGCTGCTGTTGTGGGAAACGGCCACAAGGAGGCAGCATTTCTCCAGTCCCCAATCTGGGTACTAGGGCAGCAGAGCCTTTCTGGAAGTCGTTGTCCTGGGTTGTAAATTAGAATGGAATTTGCCAGGAGAAATCCCCATAAGTTTATGTCTCATTACTCCTTCTTGGTTTTTAAAATTTTTTTAATCGGGGTAAAGATTAGAATATTGTTTGTCCTAGGTGTACACAATCTGGTTCATTTGTACATTATGTATGTCTATTAATGTACAGATCCTCTTCCCATGTAAAATATTACAGTGTTCCATAGACCTCCCTTGCTATATGGTCGTTCTTTTTGATACATGTATATACTATGTATTTGTATACGTATAGTAACACTAACCTTCATTTATCGATTCCCCCCTCCTTTCCTTTTAGATGAGCATAGTTTGTTTTCTAAGCCTGTGAGTGTCTTTCTCTTTGGAAATATGTTCATTTGTGTCAGTTAATAGATAATGCCATAAGTGATATTATAGGATATAGGTCTTTTGCTTTCCGACCTACTTCATGTTTTGTGAGTATCTCCAGGCTCATCTATGGTGCCTCAAAGAACAGTGCTTCAATGTTTTCCATGGCTAATATTCCATTGTGTACATGGACCACTTCTTCTTGGTGCATTCCTCTGTTGATGGACATTTTCGTTGCTTCCAAGTGTTGCCTATGGTAACTATTGCGGGAGTGCAGGATTGCCAGCCTGTGACTTTTGGATTTTCATTTTCTCAGGTGATAGACCCAGCAGTGGGTATGACTGATTGACTGGTATGGTAGCTCAATGTTTACCTTTTCAAGGCGCCTCAATTGTGCTTTCATTAGTGGCTCTTACCACGTCCCCCTTAGAATCGAGGGTACCCATTTCTCCACAATCTCGTCAGCATTTATTGTTTGCAGCAGTTTTGTTGATGGCCATTCTGACTGGTGTGAGCTGATAGGTTTTTGTAATTTGGGTTTACATGTCTTTAAAAATTCCTAAAATTCATTATTTTTCCACGCCTTTTTCTTTTCTGTTAAAAGAAAAAAGAAAAACAAAGTGTGAGTACAATCTACCTCTTCAAATTGTCTTCTTGGAAGGTTGCACTCTTGAATTTTTGGGTCGATTTTCGACCTCAGTATTTTTTGGAGGGCAGGTGTCATTTACAGAACTGCAATTGGTGAATATTTCGTGACCTTTTGCAGTGGGTTTAAAGCTGCTGTTGTGGGAAACGGCCACAAGGATGCAGCATTTCTCCACTCCCAAATCTGGGTACTAGGGCAGCAGAGCCGTTCTGGAAGTCGTTTACCTAGGTTGTAAATTTGAATGGAATGTGCCAGGAAAACCCCCCATAAGTTTACGTCTCACTACTTCTAGTTCGTTGTTTTAATTTTTTACATTGGGGTAAAGGTTCGAATGTTGTTTGTCCAAGGTGTACACACTCTGGTTCATTTACACATTATATATATCTATTTATGTAGAGATCCTCTTCCCATGTAAATTATTACAGAGTGTTCCGTCAACCTCCCTTGCTATATGGTCGGTCTTTTTGATATATGTATATAATATGAATTTGTATACATATGGTAACGCTAATCTTCATTTATCCGTTCCCCCCACCTTTCCTTTTAGATAAGCATAGTTTTTTTTTTTTTTTATAAGTCTGTGATTGCCTTTCTCTGTGGAAATGTGTTCATTTGTGTCAGTTATTAGATAACGCCTATAAGTGATATCATAGGATATAGGACTTTTGCTTTCCGACTTCCCTCATGTTCTGTCATTATCTCCAAGATCATCTATGGTGCCTCAAAGAGCAGTGTTTCATTGTTTTCCATGGCTAGTATTCATTGTGTACATGGACCCCTTCTTCTTTATCCCTTCATCTGTTGCTGGACATTTTGGTTGCTTCACTGTCTTGTCTAGTGTGAATAAGGCTGCAGTGCAGCTTTTGCAGCCCGGGTCTTCTTGATTCTGGTCTTCTCAGGTGAGAGGCCCATTGGTGCGCCTGCTGGATTGAATGGTACGTCAATTTTTCCTTTTAAACGCAGCTCCTTTCTGTTCTCATTATTGGCTGTTAACCACTTTACATCTCACCAGCAGCTAGAGGGTACACAGTTCTCTGTTTGTAGGCTTTTTGCTGATGGTCAGTCGACTGGTGTGAGTTGAAAACTTTTTGTAGATTAGATTGCATGAGTCTAATACTTCCTGAGGTTGAGCTTTTATCCATTTTCCTTTTTTGAAAAAGAGAGTGAGTAAAACTTACCTCTTCATACTATCTTCTTGAAAATGTTGCCTGTTTTGAATTGTTTTTATCCATTCCCTACCTCAGCACAATTTTGAGGGCAGGTGTCCTTTACAGCCCTGAGTCCTTGTGAATGTTAAGTGACCATTAGCTGTGGGTTAAGAGCTGCTCTTGCGGGAATGGGCCACAAGGCGGCAGCATTTCTCCCTTACCAAATCTGGTTACTAGGGCAACAGAGCCTTACTGGAAGTGGTGTTCTAGGTTGTAAATTAGAATGGAATGTGCCAGGAAAAAGCCCTTTAAGTTTATGTCTCATTACTTCTTGTTCGGAGTTTTAACTTAATTTTTATTTTTTATCACAGCAAACTTGATTACAATGTTTTGTGTGTTCTAGGTGTGCAAGATGTGGTTCTTTCACACATATACGTATATCTATTGTTCTTCAGATCCTTTTCCCATGTGGGTTATGACACAATGTTGAGTAGTCTTCTCTTGGTATTCCGTAGGTCTTTGGTGATTATATATTTCACATGTGTTTGTATCTCTCTGTTAACCTCCATATGGTAGTGTATCCAATCCTCACACCTTTCCATTTGGCGAACCATAAGTTTTCGTACTGAATCTGTGATTGCCTTTCTCTGTGGAAATATCTTCGTTTGTTTCAGTTTTTAGGTAACACCTGTATGTGATATGATAAGATATGTGTCTTTCGCTGTCTCACTTACTACAAGTTGCGTGATTCCTTCTAGACTCATCTGTGGTGCTGCAAATGGCATTGTTTCATTTTTTCGCTAGCTCATATTCCGTCTGTACATGTAGCAGTTCTTCTTTGTCCACCCATCTGTCGGTGGACTTTTTGGTTACTTCCATATCTTGGCTATTGTAATACTATGCAATGCAGATTTGCCTGCCTGTGTCTTTCCAATTCTGTCTTCTTAGGTCATAGTTCCAGGAATGGGTCTGCTGGATCATATGGTAGCTCAATGTTTACCTTTTAAAGGCACCTCCATTCTGTGCTCTTTGGTGGCTCTTTCCAGGTTACGTCGCACATAAAGTTGAGGGTATGCATTTCTCCACAGCACCTTCAGCATTTATTCTTTGTAGTCTTTTGCTGATGGTTATTCTGACTGGTGTGAGCTGATACCTCTTTGTGGTTGAATTTGCATGTGTCTCATAATGCGTTGAAATTGAGCTTTAAGACATGTGCTTTTTATTTTTCCAGCTGTGATTAGAGCTTAGTTCTTCAAAGTGTTTCCTTAAAGTATGTGTCACCTTTTGAAATATTTTGGCCATTACCTCCCTCAAGACATTTTGAGGGCAGGTTTCATTTACAGCCCTGCAGTACTAGTTCATATGAAGTGACCATTAGCTCAGGCTTTAAACCTGCTTTTGCAGGTAACGGCCAGAGGGCGGCAGCCTTTCTACGTTCCCCACGCTGGTACTAGGGAAACAGACCTACCGGCCAGTGGTGTTCTTCGGTTATAAATTAGAGTGGAATGTGCCCGGAGAAACCCACAAATGCTGATGTCTCCTTACATTTGTTTGTTTTTCACATTTAATTTATATTTTTTACTGGAGTACTATTCCGTTGTATACATGGACCACTTCTTCTTGGTGCATTCCTTGGTATGCTTGATTCACTGGTAGCTCAATGTTTACCTTTTCAAAGCACCTCCATTGTGTTTACATTAATGGTTCTTACCACGTCCCCCTTAGAGCTCAGCGTACACATTTCTCCACAATCCCTTCAGCATGTATTGTTTGCAGCATTTTTGCTGATGGCCATTCTGACTGCTGTGAGCTGATAGGTATTTGTAATTTCGGTTTGCGTGTCTTTAAAAATTCCTAAAATTTATCATTTTCCCACGCCTTTTTCTTTTCACTTAAAAGAAAAAACCCTGAGTACAATATACCTCTTGAAATTGTCTTCTTCGAAGGTTGCCCTCTTTTGAATTTTTTGCTCGATTTTTGACCCCAGAAATTCTTTGGAAGGCACGTGTCATTTACAGAACTGCAAGTTGGTGAATATTTAGGGACCTTTTGCGGTGGGTTTAAAGCTGCTGTTGTGGGAAACGGCCACAAGGAGGCAGCATTTCTCCAGTCTCCAATCTGGGTACTAGGGCAGCAGAGCCTTTCTGGAAGTCGTTGTCCTGGGTTGTAAATTAGAATGGAATTTGCCAGGAGAAATCCCCATAAGTTTATGTCTCATTACTTCTTCTTGGTTTTTAAAATTTTTTTAATCGGGGTAAAGATTAGAATATTGTTTGTCCTAGGTGTACACAATCTGGTTCATTTGTACATTATGTATGTCTATTAATGTACAGATCCTCTTCCCATGTAAAATATTACAGTGTTCCATAGACCTCCCTTGCTATATGGTCGTTCTTTTTGATACATGTATATACTATGTATTTGTATACGTATAGTAACACTAACCTTCATTTATCGATTCCCCCCTCCTTTCCTTTTAGATGAGCATAGTTTGTTTTCTAAGCCTGTGAGTGTCTTTCTCTTTGGAAATATGTTCATTTGTGTCAGTTAATAGATAATGCCATAAGTGATATTATAGGATATAGGTCTTTTGCTTTCCGACCTACTTCATGTTTTGTGATTATCTCCAGGCTCATCTATGGTGCCTCAAAGAGCAGTGCTTCAATGTTTTCCATGGCTAATATTCCATTGTGTACATGGACCACTTCTTCTTGGTGCATTCCTCTGTTGATGGACATTTTCGTTGCTTCCAAGTGTTGCCTATGGTAACTATTGCGGGAGTGCAGGATTGCCAGCCTGTGACTTTTGGATTTTCATTTTCTCAGGTGATAGACCCAGCAGTGGGTATGACTGATTGACTGGTATGGTAGCTCAATGTTTACCTTTTCAAGGCGCCTCAATTGTGCTTTCATTAGTGGCTCTTACCACGTCCCCCTTAGAATCGAGGGTACCCATTTCTCCACAATCTCGTCAGCATTTATTGTTTGCAGCAGTTTTGTTGATGGCCATTCTGACTGGTGTGAGCTGATAGGTTTTTGTAATTTGGGTTTACATGTCTTTAAAAATTCCTAAAATTCATTATTTTTCCACGCCTTTTTCTTTTCTGTTAAAAGAAAAAAGAAAAACAAAGTGTGAGTACAATCTACCTCTTCAAATTGTCTTCTTGGAAGGTTGCACTCTTGAATTTTTGGGTCGATTTTCGACCTCAGTATTTTTTGGAGGGCAGGTGTCATTTACAGAACTGCAATTGGTGAATATTTCGTGACCTTTTGCAGTGGGTTTAAAGCTGCTGTTGTGGGAAACGGCCACAAGGATGCAGCATTTCTCCACTCCCAAATCTGGGTACTAGGGCAGCAGAGCCGTTCTGGAAGTCGTTTACCTAGGTTGTAAATTTGAATGGAATGTGCCAGGAAAACCCCCCATAAGTTTACGTCTCATTACTTCTAGTTCGTTGTTTTAATTTTTTACATTGGGGTAAAGGTTCGAATGTTGTTTGTCCAAGGTGTACACACTCTGGTTCATTTACACATTATATATATCTATTTATGTAGAGATCCTCTTCCCATGTAAATTATTACAGAGTGTTCCGTCAACCTCCCTTGCTATATGGTCGGTCTTTTTGATATATGTATATAATATGAATTTGTATACATATGGTAACGCTAATCTTCATTTATCCGTTCCCCCCACCTTTCCTTTTAGATAAGCATAGTTTTTTTTTTTTTTATAAGTCTGTGATTGCCTTTCTCTGTGGAAATGTGTTCATTTGTGTCAGTTATTAGATAACGCCTATAAGTGATATCATAGGATATAGGACTTTTGCTTTCCGACTTCCCTCATGTTCTGTCATTATCTCCAAGATCATCTATGGTGCCTCAAAGAGCAGTGTTTCATTGTTTTCCATGGCTAGTATTCATTGTGTACATGGACCCCTTCTTCTTTATCCCTTCATCTGTTGCTGGACATTTTGGTTGCTTCACTGTCTTGTCTAGTGTGAATAAGGCTGCAGTGCAGCTTTTGCAGCCCGGGTCTTCTTGATTCTGGTCTTCTCAGGTGAGAGGCCCATTGGTGCGCCTGCTGGATTGAATGGTACGTCAATTTTTCCTTTTAAACGCAGCTCCTTTCTGTTCTCATTATTGGCTGTTAACCACTTTACATCTCACCAGCAGCTAGAGGGTACACAGTTCTCTGTTTGTAGGCTTTTTGCTGATGGTCAGTCGACTGGTGTGAGTTGAAAACTTTTTGTAGATTAGATTGCATGAGTCTAATACTTCCTGAGGTTGAGCTTTTATCCATTTTCCTTTTTTGAAAAAGAGAGTGAGTAAAACTTACCTCTTCATACTATCTTCTTGAAAATGTTGCCTGTTTTGAATTGTTTTTATCCATTCCCTACCTCAGCACAATTTTGAGGGCAGGTGTCCTTTACAGCCCTGAGTCCTTGTGAATGTTAAGTGACCATTAGCTGTGGGTTAAGAGCTGCTCTTGCGGGAATGGGCCACAAGGCGGCAGCATTTCTCCCTTACCAAATCTGGTTACTAGGGCAACAGAGCCTTACTGGAAGTGGTGTTCTAGGTTGTAAATTAGAATGGAATGTGCCAGGAAAAAGCCCTTTAAGTTTATGTCTCATTACTTCTTGTTCGGAGTTTTAACTTAATTTTTATTTTTTATCACAGCAAACTTGATTACAATGTTTTGTGTGTTCTAGGTGTGCAAGATGTGGTTCTTTCACACATATACGTATATCTATTGTTCTTCAGATCCTTTTCCCATGTGGGTTATGACACAATGTTGAGTAGTCTTCTCTTGGTATTCCGTAGGTCTTTGGTGATTATATATTTCACATGTGTTTGTATCTCTCTGTTAACCTCCATATGGTAGTGTATCCAATCCTCACACCTTTCCATTTGGCGAACCATAAGTTTTCGTACTGAATCTGTGATTGCCTTTCTCTGTGGAAATATCTTCGTTTGTTTCAGTTTTTAGGTAACACCTGTATGTGATATGATAAGATATGTGTCTTTCGCTGTCTCACTTACTACAAGTTGCGTGATTCCTTCTAGACTCATCTGTGGTGCTGCAAATGGCATTGTTTCATTTTTTCGCTAGCTCATATTCCGTCTGTACATGTAGCAGTTCTTCTTTGTCCACCCATCTGTCGGTGGACTTTTTGGTTACTTCCATATCTTGGCTATTGTAATACTATGCAATGCAGATTTGCCTGCCTGTGTCTTTCCAATTCTGTCTTCTTAGGTCATAGTTCCAGGAATGGGTCTGCTGGATCATATGGTAGCTCAATGTTTACCTTTTAAAGGCACCTCCATTCTGTGCTCTTTGGTGGCTCTTTCCAGGTTACGTCGCACATAAAGTTGAGGGTATGCATTTCTCCACAGCACCTTCAGCATTTATTCTTTGTAGTCTTTTGCTGATGGTTATTCTGACTGGTGTGAGCTGATACCTCTTTGTGGTTGAATTTGCATGTGTCTCATAATGCGTTGAAATTGAGCTTTAAGACATGTGCTTTTTATTTTTCCAGCTGTGATTAGAGCTTAGTTCTTCAAAGTGTTTCCTTAAAGTATGTGTCACCTTTTGAAATATTTTGGCCATTACCTCCCTCAAGACATTTTGAGGGCAGGTTTCACTTACAGCCCTGCAGTACTAGTTCATATGAAGTGACCATTAGGTCAGGCTTTAAACCTGCTTTTGCAGGTAACGGCCAGAGGGCGGCAGCCTTTCTACGTTCCCCACGCTGGTACTAGGGAAACAGACCTACCGGCCAGTGGTGTTCTTCGGTTATAAATTAGAGTGGAATGTGCCCGGAGAAACCCACAAATGCTGATGTCTCCTTACATTTGTTTGTTTTTCACATTTAATTTATATTTTTTACTGGAGTACTATTCCGTTGTATACATGGACCACTTCTTCTTGGTGCATTCCTTGGTATGCTTGATTCACTGGTAGCTCAATGTTTACCTTTTCAAAGCACCTCCATTGTGTTTACATTAATGGTTCTTACCACGTCCCCCTTAGAGCTCAGCGTACACATTTCTCCACAATCCCTTCAGCATGTATTGTTTGCAGCATTTTTGCTGATGGCCATTCTGACTGCTGTGAGCTGATAGGTATTTGTAATTTCGGTTTGCGTGTCTTTAAAAATTCCTAAAATTTATCATTTTCCCACGCCTTTTTCTTTTCACTTAAAAGAAAAAACCCTGAGTACAATATACCTCTTGAAATTGTCTTCTTCGAAGGTTGCCCTCTTTTGAATTTTTTGCTCGATTTTTGACCCCAGAAATTCTTTGGAAGGCACGTGTCATTTACAGAACTGCAAGTTGGTGAATATTTAGGGACCTTTTGCGGCGGGTTTAAAGCTGCTGTTGTGGGAAACGGCCACAAGGAGGCAGCATTTCTCCAGTCCCCAATCTGGGTACTAGGGCAGCAGAGCCTTTCTGGAAGTCGTTGTCCTGGGTTGTAAATTAGAATGGAATTTGCCAGGAGAAATCCCCATAAGTTTATGTCTCATTACTCCTTCTTGGTTTTTAAAATTTTTTTAATCGGGGTAAAGATTAGAATATTGTTTGTCCTAGGTGTACACAATCTGGTTCATTTGTACATTATGTATGTCTATTAATGTACAGATCCTCTTCCCATGTAAAATATTACAGTGTTCCATAGACCTCCCTTGCTATATGGTCGTTCTTTTTGATACATGTATATACTATGTATTTGTATACGTATAGTAACACTAACCTTCATTTATCGATTCCCCCCTCCTTTCCTTTTAGATGAGCATAGTTTGTTTTCTAAGCCTGTGAGTGTCTTTCTCTTTGGAAATATGTTCATTTGTGTCAGTTAGTAGATAATGCCATAAGTGACATTATAGGATATAGGTCTTTTGCTTTCCGACCTACTTCATGTTTTGTGATTATCTCCAGGCTCATCTATGGTGCCTCAAAGAGCAGTGCTTCAATGTTTTCCATGGCTAATATTCCATTGTGTACATGGACCACTTCTTCTTGGTGCATTCCTCTGTTGATGGACATTTTCGTTGCTTCCAAGTGTTGCCTATGGTAACTATTGCGGGAGTGCAGGATTGCCAGCCTGTGACTTTTGGATTTTCATTTTCTCAGGTGATAGACCCAGCAGTGGGTATGACTGATTGACTGGTATGGTAGCTCAATGTTTACCTTTTCAAGGCGCCTCAATTGTGCTTTCATTAGTGGCTCTTACCACGTCCCCCTTAGAATCGAGGGTACGCATTTCTCCACAATCACGTCAGCATTTATTGTTTGCAGCAGTTTTGTTGATGGCCATTCTGACTGGTGTGAGCTGATAGGTTTTTGTAATTTGGGTTTACATGTCTTTAAAAATTCCTAAAATTCATTATTTTTCCACGCCTTTTTCTTTTCTGTTAAAAGAAAAAAGAAAAACAAAGTGTGAGTACAATCTACCTCTTCAAATTGTCTTCTTGGAAGGTTGCACTCTTGAATTTTTGGGTCGATTTTCGACCTCAGTATTTTTTGGAGGGCAGGTGTCATTTACAGAACTGCAATTGGTGAATATTTCGTGACCTTTTGCAGTGGGTTTAAAGCTGCTGTTGTGGGAAACGGCCACAAGGATGCAGCATTTCTCCACTCCCAAATCTGGGTACTAGGGCAGCAGAGCCGTTCTGGAAGTCGTTTACTTAGGTTGTAAATTTGAATGGAATGTGCCAGGAAAACCCCCCATAAGTTTACGTCTCATTACTTCTAGTTCGTTGTTTTAATTTTTTACATTGGGGTAAAGGTTCGAATGTTGTTTGTCCAAGGTGTACACACTCTGGTTCATTTACACATTATATATATCTATTTATGTAGAGATCCTCTTCCCATGTAAATTATTACAGAGTGTTCCGTCAACCTCCCTTGCTATATGGTCGGTCTTTTTGATATATGTATATAATATGAATTTGTATACATATGGTAACGCTAATCTTCATTTATCCGTTCCCCCCACCTTTCCTTTTAGATAAGCATAGTTTTTTTTTTTTTATAAGTCTGTGATTGCCTTTCTCTGTGGAAATGTGTTCATTTGTGTCAGTTATTAGATAACGCCTATAAGTGATATCATAGGATATAGGACTTTTGCTTTCCGACTTCCCTCATGTTCTGTCATTATCTCCAAGATCATCTATGGTGCCTCAAAGAGCAGTGTTTCATTGTTTTCCATGGCTAGTATTCATTGTGTACATGGACCCCTTCTTCTTTATCCCTTCATCTGTTGCTGGACATTTTGGTTGCTTCACTGTCTTGTCTATTGTGAATAAGGCTGCAGTGCAGCTTTTGCAGCCCGGGTCTTCTTGATTCTGGTCTTCTCAGGTGAGAGGCCCATTGGTGCGCCTGCTGGATTGAATGGTACGTCAATTTTTCCTTTTAAACGCAGCTCCTTTCTGTTCTCATTATTGGCTGTTAACCACTTTACATCTCACCAGCAGCTAGAGGGTACACAGTTCTCTGTTTGTAGGCTTTTTGCTGATGGTCAGTCGACTGGTGTGAGTTGAAAACTTTTTGTAGATTAGATTGCATGAGTCTAATACTTCCTGAGGTTGAGCTTTTATCCATTTTCCTTTTTTGAAAAAGAGAGTGAGTAAAACTTACCTCTTCATACTATCTTCTTGAAAATGTTGCCTGTTTTGAATTGTTTTTATCCATTCCCTACCTCAGCACAATTTTGAGGGCAGGTGTCCTTTACAGCCCTGAGTCCTTGTGAATGTTAAGTGACCATTAGCTGTGGGTTAAGAGCTGCTCTTGCGGGAATGGGCCACAAGGCGGCAGCATTTCTCCCTTACCAAATCTGGTTACTAGGGCAACAGAGCCTTACTGGAAGTGGTGTTCTAGGTTGTAAATTAGAATGGAATGTGCCAGGAAAAAGCCCTTTAAGTTTATGTCTCATTACTTCTTGTTCGGAGTTTTAACTTAATTTTTATTTTTTATCACAGCAAACTTGATTACAATGTTTTGTGTGTTCTAGGTGTGCAAGATGTGGTTCTTTCACACATATACGTATATCTATTGTTCTTCAGATCCTTTTCCCATGTGGGTTATGACACAATGTTGAGTAGTCTTCTCTTGGTATTCCGTAGGTCTTTGGTGATTATATATTTCACATGTGTTTGTATCTCTCTGTTAACCTCCATATGGTAGTGTATCCAATCCTCACACCTTTCCATTTGGCGAACCATAAGTTTTCGTACTGAATCTGTGATTGCCTTTCTCTGTGGAAATATCTTCGTTTGTTTCAGTTTTTAGGTAACACCTGTATGTGATATGATAAGATATGTGTCTTTCGCTGTCTCACTTACTACAAGTTGCGTGATTCCTTCTAGACTCATCTGTGGTGCTGCAAATGGCATTGTTTCATTTTTTCGCTAGCTCATATTCCGTCTGTACATGTAGCAGTTCTTCTTTGTCCACCCATCTGTCGGTGGACTTTTTGGTTACTTCCATATCTTGGCTATTGTAATACTATGCAATGCAGATTTGCCTGCCTGTGTCTTTCCAATTCTGTCTTCTTAGGTCATAGTTCCAGGAATGGGTCTGCTGGATCATATGGTAGCTCAATGTTTACCTTTTAAAGGCACCTCCATTCTGTGCTCTTTGGTGGCTCTTTCCAGGTTACGTCGCACATAAAGTTGAGGGTATGCATTTCTCCACAGCACCTTCAGCATTTATTCTTTGTAGTCTTTTGCTGATGGTTATTCTGACTGGTGTGAGCTGATACCTCTTTGTGGTTGAATTTGCATGTGTCTCATAATGCGTTGAAATTGAGCTTTAAGACATGTGCTTTTTATTTTTCCAGCTGTGATTAGAGCTTAGTTCTTCAAAGTGTTTCCTTAAAGTATGTGTCACCTTTTGAAATATTTTGGCCATTACCTCCCTCAAGACATTTTGAGGGCAGGTTTCACTTACAGCCCTGCAGTACTAGTTCATATGAAGTGACCATTAGGTCAGGCTTTAAACCTGCTTTTGCAGGTAACGGCCAGAGGGCGGCAGCCTTTCTACGTTCCCCACGCTGGTACTAGGGAAACAGACCTACCGGCCAGTGGTGTTCTTCGGTTATAAATTAGAGTGGAATGTGCCCGGAGAAACCCACAAATGCTGATGTCTCCTTACATTTGTTTGTTTTTCACATTTAATTTATATTTTTTACTGGAGTACTATTCCGTTGTATACATGGACCACTTCTTCTTGGTGCATTCCTTGGTATGCTTGATTCACTGGTAGCTCAATGTTTACCTTTTCAAAGCACCTCCATTGTGTTTACATTAATGGTTCTTACCACGTCCCCCTTAGAGCTCAGCGTACACATTTCTCCACAATCCCTTCAGCATGTATTGTTTGCAGCATTTTTGCTGATGGCCATTCTGACTGCTGTGAGCTGATAGGTATTTGTAATTTCGGTTTGCGTGTCTTTAAAAATTCCTAAAATTTATCATTTTCCCACGCCTTTTTCTTTTCACTTAAAAGAAAAAACCCTGAGTACAATATACCTCTTGAAATTGTCTTCTTCGAAGGTTGCCCTCTTTTGAATTTTTTGCTCGATTTTTGACCCCAGAAATTCTTTGGAAGGCACGTGTCATTTACAGAACTGCAAGTTGGTGAATATTTAGGGACCTTTTGCGGCGGGTTTAAAGCTGCTGTTGTGGGAAACGGCCACAAGGAGGCAGCATTTCTCCAGTCCCCAATCTGGGTACTAGGGCAGCAGAGCCTTTCTGGAAGTCGTTGTCCTGGGTTGTAAATTAGAATGGAATTTGCCAGGAGAAATCCCCATAAGTTTATGTCTCATTACTCCTTCTTGGTTTTTAAAATTTTTTTAATCGGGGTAAAGATTAGAATATTGTTTGTCCTAGGTGTACACAATCTGGTTCATTTGTACATTATGTATGTCTATTAATGTACAGATCCTCTTCCCATGTAAAATATTACAGTGTTCCATAGACCTCCCTTGCTATATGGTCGTTCTTTTTGATACATGTATATACTATGTATTTGTATACGTATAGTAACACTAACCTTCATTTATCGATTCCCCCCTCCTTTCCTTTTAGATGAGCATAGTTTGTTTTCTAAGCCTGTGAGTGTCTTTCTCTTTGGAAATATGTTCATTTGTGTCAGTTAGTAGATAATGCCATAAGTGACATTATAGGATATAGGTCTTTTGCTTTCCGACCTACTTCATGTTTTGTGATTATCTCCAGGCTCATCTATGGTGCCTCAAAGAGCAGTGCTTCAATGTTTTCCATGGCTAATATTCCATTGTGTACATGGACCACTTCTTCTTGGTGCATTCCTCTGTTGATGGACATTTTCGTTGCTTCCAAGTGTTGCCTATGGTAACTATTGCGGGAGTGCAGGATTGCCAGCCTGTGACTTTTGGATTTTCATTTTCTCAGGTGATAGACCCAGCAGTGGGTATGACTGATTGACTGGTATGGTAGCTCAATGTTTACCTTTTCAAGGCGCCTCAATTGTGCTTTCATTAGTGGCTCTTACCACGTCCCCCTTAGAATCGAGGGTACGCATTTCTCCACAATCACGTCAGCATTTATTGTTTGCAGCAGTTTTGTTGATGGCCATTCTGACTGGTGTGAGCTGATAGGTTTTTGTAATTTGGGTTTACATGTCTTTAAAAATTCCTAAAATTCATTATTTTTCCACGCCTTTTTCTTTTCTGTTAAAAGAAAAAAGAAAAACAAAGTGTGAGTACAATCTACCTCTTCAAATTGTCTTCTTGGAAGGTTGCACTCTTGAATTTTTGGGTCGATTTTCGACCTCAGTATTTTTTGGAGGGCAGGTGTCATTTACAGAACTGCAATTGGTGAATATTTCGTGACCTTTTGCAGTGGGTTTAAAGCTGCTGTTGTGGGAAACGGCCACAAGGATGCAGCATTTCTCCACTCCCAAATCTGGGTACTAGGGCAGCAGAACCGTTCTGGAAGTCGTTTACTTAGGTTGTAAATTTGAATGGAATGTGCCAGGAAAACCCCCCATAAGTTTACGTCTCATTACTTCTAGTTCGTTGTTTTAATTTTTTACATTGGGGTAAAGGTTCGAATGTTGTTTGTCCAAGGTGTACACACTCTGGTTCATTTACACATTATATATATCTATTTATGTAGAGATCCTCTTCCCATGTAAATTATTACAGAGTGTTCCGTCAACCTCCCTTGCTATATGGTCGGTCTTTTTGATATATGTATATAATATGAATTTGTATACATATGGTAACGCTAATCTTCATTTATCCGTTCCCCCCACCTTTCCTTTTAGATAAGCATAGTTTTTTTTTTTTATAAGTCTGTGATTGCCTTTCTCTGTGGAAATGTGTTCATTTGTGTCAGTTATTAGATAACGCCTATAAGTGATATCATAGGATATAGGACTTTTGCTTTCCGACTTCCCTCATGTTCTGTCATTATCTCCAAGATCATCTATGGTGCCTCAAAGAGCAGTGTTTCATTGTTTTCCATGGCTAGTATTCATTGTGTACATGGACCCCTTCTTCTTTATCCCTTCATCTGTTGCTGGACATTTTGGCTGCTTCACTGTCTTGTCTATTGTGAATAAGGCTGCAGTGCAGCTTTTGCAGCCCGGGTCTTCTTGATTCTGGTCTTCTCAGGTGAGAGGCCCATTGGTGCGCCTGCTGGATTGAATGGTACGTCAATTTTTCCTTTTAAACGCAGCTCCTTTCTGTTCTCATTATTGGCTGTTAACCACTTTACATCTCACCAGCAGCTAGAGGGTACACAGTTCTCTGTTTGTAGGCTTTTTGCTGATGGTCAGTCGACTGGTGTGAGTTGAAAACTTTTTGTAGATTAGATTGCATGAGTCTAATACTTCCTGAGGTTGAGCTTTTATCCATTTTCCTTTTTTGAAAAAGAGAGTGAGTAAAACTTACCTCTTCATACTATCTTCTTGAAAATGTTGCCTGTTTTGAATTGTTTTTATCCATTCCCTACCTCAGCACAATTTTGAGGGCAGGTGTCCTTTACAGCCCTGAGTCCTTGTGAATGTTAAGTGACCATTAGCTGTGGGTTAAGAGCTGCTCTTGCGGGAATGGGCCACAAGGCGGCAGCATTTCTCCCTTACCAAATCTGGTTACTAGGGCAACAGAGCCTTACTGGAAGTGGTGTTCTAGGTTGTAAATTAGAATGGAATGTGCCAGGAAAAAGCCCTTTAAGTTTATGTCTCATTACTTCTTGTTCGGAGTTTTAACTTAATTTTTATTTTTTATCACAGCAAACTTGATTACAATGTTTTGTGTGTTCTAGGTGTGCAAGATGTGGTTCTTTCACACATATACGTATATCTATTGTTCTTCAGATCCTTTTCCCATGTGGGTTATGACACAATGTTGAGTAGTCTTCTCTTGGTATTCCGTAGGTCTTTGGTGATTATATATTTCACATGTGTTTGTATCTCTCTGTTAACCTCCATATGGTAGTGTATCCAATCCTCACACCTTTCCATTTGGCGAACCATAAGTTTTCGTACTGAATCTGTGATTGCCTTTCTCTGTGGAAATATCTTCGTTTGTTTCAGTTTTTAGGTAACACCTGTATGTGATATGATAAGATATGTGTCTTTCGCTGTCTCACTTACTACAAGTTGCGTGATTCCTTCTAGACTCATCTGTGGTGCTGCAAATGGCATTGTTTCATTTTTTCGCTAGCTCATATTCCGTCTGTACATGTAGCAGTTCTTCTTTGTCCACCCATCTGTCGGTGGACTTTTTGGTTACTTCCATATCTTGGCTATTGTAATACTATGCAATGCAGATTTGCCTGCCTGTGTCTTTCCAATTCTGTCTTCTTAGGTCATAGTTCCAGGAATGGGTCTGCTGGATCATATGGTAGCTCAATGTTTACCTTTTAAAGGCACCTCCATTCTGTGCTCTTTGGTGGCTCTTTCCAGGTTACGTCGCACATAAAGTTGAGGGTATGCATTTCTCCACAGCACCTTCAGCATTTATTCTTTGTAGTCTTTTGCTGATGGTTATTCTGACTGGTGTGAGCTGATACCTCTTTGTGGTTGAATTTGCATGTGTCTCATAATGCGTTGAAATTGAGCTTTAAGACATGTGCTTTTTATTTTTCCAGCTGTGATTAGAGCTTAGTTCTTCAAAGTGTTTCCTTAAAGTATGTGTCACCTTTTGAAATATTTTGGCCATTACCTCCCTCAAGACATTTTGAGGGCAGGTTTCATTTACAGCCCTGCAGTACTAGTTCATATGAAGTGACCATTAGGTCAGGCTTTAAACCTGCTTTTGCAGGTAACGGCCAGAGGGCGGCAGCCTTTCTACGTTCCCCACGCTGGTACTAGGGAAACAGACCTACCGGCCAGTGGTGTTCTTCGGTTATAAATTAGAGTGGAATGTGCCCGGAGAAACCCACAAATGCTGATGTCTCCTTACATTTGTTTGTTTTTCACATTTAATTTATATTTTTTACTGGAGTACTATTCCGTTGTATACATGGACCACTTCTTCTTGGTGCATTCCTTGGTATGCTTGATTCACTGGTAGCTCAATGTTTACCTTTTCAAAGCACCTCCATTGTGTTTACATTAATGGTTCTTACCACGTCCCCCTTAGAGCTCAGCGTACACATTTCTCCACAATCCCTTCAGCATGTATTGTTTGCAGCATTTTTGCTGATGGCCATTCTGACTGCTGTGAGCTGATAGGTATTTGTAATTTCGGTTTGCGTGTCTTTAAAAATTCCTAAAATTTATCATTTTCCCACGCCTTTTTCTTTTCACTTAAAAGAAAAAACCCTGAGTACAATATACCTCTTGAAATTGTCTTCTTCGAAGGTTGCCCTCTTTTGAATTTTTTGCTCGATTTTTGACCCCAGAAATTCTTTGGAAGGCACGTGTCATTTACAGAACTGCAAGTTGGTGAATATTTAGGGACCTTTTGCGGTGGGTTTAAAGCTGCTGTTGTGGGAAACGGCCACAAGGAGGCAGCATTTCTCCAGTCCCCAATCTGGGTACTAGGGCAGCAGAGCCTTTCTGGAAGTCGTTGTCCTGGGTTGTAAATTAGAATGGAATTTGCCAGGAGAAATCCCCATAAGTTTATGTCTCATTACTCCTTCTTGGTTTTTAAAATTTTTTTAATCGGGGTAAAGATTAGAATATTGTTTGTCCTAGGTGTACACAATCTGGTTCATTTGTACATTATGTATGTCTATTAATGTACAGATCCTCTTCCCATGTAAAATATTACAGTGTTCCATAGACCTCCCTTGCTATATGGTCGTTCTTTTTGATACATGTATATACTATGTATTTGTATACGTATAGTAACACTAACCTTCATTTATCGATTCCCCCCTCCTTTCCTTTTAGATGAGCATAGTTTGTTTTCTAAGCCTGTGAGTGTCTTTCTCTTTGGAAATATGTTCATTTGTGTCAGTTAGTAGATAATGCCATAAGTGACATTATAGGATATAGGTCTTTTGCTTTCCGACCTACTTCATGTTTTGTGATTATCTCCAGGCTCATCTATGGTGCCTCAAAGAGCAGTGCTTCAATGTTTTCCATGGCTAATATTCCATTGTGTACATGGACCACTTCTTCTTGGTGCATTCCTCTGTTGATGGACATTTTCGTTGCTTCCAAGTGTTGCCTATGGTAACTATTGCGGGAGTGCAGGATTGCCAGCCTGTGACTTTTGCATTTTCATTTTCTCAGGTGATAGACCCAGCAGTGGGTATGACTGATTGACTGGTATGGTAGCTCAATGTTTACCTTTTCAAGGCGCCTCAATTGTGCTTTCATTAGTGGCTCTTACCACGTCCCCCTTAGAATCGAGGGTACGCATTTCTCCACAATCACGTCAGCATTTATTGTTTGCAGCAGTTTTGTTGATGGCCATTCTGACTGGTGTGAGCTGATAGGTTTTTGTAATTTGGGTTTACATGTCTTTAAAAATTCCTAAAATTCATTATTTTTCCACGCCTTTTTCTTTTCTGTTAAAAGAAAAAAGAAAAACAAAGTGTGAGTACAATCTACCTCTTCAAATTGTCTTCTTGGAAGGTTGCACTCTTGAATTTTTGGGTCGATTTTCGACCTCAGTATTTTTTGGAGGGCAGGTGTCATTTACAGAACTGCAATTGGTGAATATTTCGTGACCTTTTGCAGTGGGTTTAAAGCTGCTGTTGTGGGAAACGGCCACAAGGATGCAGCATTTCTCCACTCCCAAATCTGGGTACTAGGGCAGCAGAGCCGTTCTGGAAGTCGTTTACCTAGGTTGTAAATTTGAATGGAATGTGCCAGGAAAACCCCCCATAAGTCTACGTCTCATTACTTCTAGTTCGTTGTTTTAATTTTTTACATTGGGGTAAAGGTTCGAATGTTGTTTGTCCAAGGTGTACACACTCTGGTTCATTTACACATTATATATATCTATTTATGTAGAGATCCTCTTCCCATGTAAATTATTACAGAGTGTTCCGTCAACCTCCCTTGCTATATGGTCGGTCTTTTTGATATATGTATATAATATGAATTTGTATACATATGGTAACGCTAATCTTCATTTATCCGTTCCCCCCACCTTTCCTTTTAGATAAGCATAGTTTTTTTTTTTTATAAGTCTGTGATTGCCTTTCTCTGTGGAAATGTGTTCATTTGTGTCAGTTATTAGATAACGCCTATAAGTGATATCATAGGATATAGGACTTTTGCTTTCCGACTTCCCTCATGTTCTGTCATTATCTCCAAGATCATCTATGGTGCCTCAAAGAGCAGTGTTTCATTGTTTTCCATGGCTAGTATTCATTGTGTACATGGACCCCTTCTTCTTTATCCCTTCATCTGTTGCTGGACATTTTGGTTGCTTCACTGTCTTGTCTATTGTGAATAAGGCTGCAGTGCAGCTTTTGCAGCCCGGGTCTTCTTGATTCTGGTCTTCTCAGGTGAGAGGCCCATTGGTGCGCCTGCTGGATTGAATGGTATGTCAATTTTTCCTTTTAAACGCAGCTCCTTTCTGTTCTCATTATTGGCTGTTAACCACTTTACATCTCACCAGCAGCTAGAGGGTACACAGTTCTCTGTTTGTAGGCTTTTTGCTGATGGTCAGTCGACTGGTGTGAGTTGAAAACTTTTTGTAGATTAGATTGCATGAGTCTAATACTTCCTGAGGTTGAGCTTTTATCCATTTTCCTTTTTTGAAAAAGAGAGTGAGTAAAACTTACCTCTTCATACTATCTTCTTGAAAATGTTGCCTGTTTTGAATTGTTTTTATCCATTCCCTACCTCAGCACAATTTTGAGGGCAGGTGTCCTTTACAGCCCTGAGTCCTTGTGAATGTTAAGTGACCATTAGCTGTGGGTTAAGAGCTGCTCTTGCGGGAATGGGCCACAAGGCGGCAGCATTTCTCCCTTACCAAATCTGGTTACTAGGGCAACAGAGCCTTACTGGAAGTGGTGTTCTAGGTTGTAAATTAGAATGGAATGTGCCAGGAAAAAGCCCTTTAAGTTTATGTCTCATTACTTCTTGTTCGGAGTTTTAACTTAATTTTTATTTTTTATCACAGCAAACTTGATTACAATGTTTTGTGTGTTCTAGGTGTGCAAGATGTGGTTCTTTCACACATATACGTATATCTATTGTTCTTCAGATCCTTTTCCCATGTGGGTTATGACACAATGTTGAGTAGTCTTCTCTTGGTATTCCGTAGGTCTTTGGTGATTATATATTTCACATGTGTTTGTATCTCTCTGTTAACCTCCATATGGTAGTGTATCCAATCCTCACACCTTTCCATTTGGCGAACCATAAGTTTTCGTACTGAATCTGTGATTGCCTTTCTCTGTGGAAATATCTTCGTTTGTTTCAGTTTTTAGGTAACACCTGTATGTGATATGATAAGATATGTGTCTTTCGCTGTCTCACTTACTACAAGTTGCGTGATTCCTTCTAGACTCATCTGTGGTGCTGCAAATGGCATTGTTTCATTTTTTCGCTAGCTCATATTCCGTCTGTACATGTAGCAGTTCTTCTTTGTCCACCCATCTGTCGGTGGACTTTTTGGTTACTTCCATATCTTGGCTATTGTAATACTATGCAATGCAGATTTGCCTGCCTGTGTCTTTCCAATTCTGTCTTCTTAGGTCATAGTTCCAGGAATGGGTCTGCTGGATCATATGGTAGCTCAATGTTTACCTTTTAAAGGCACCTCCATTCTGTGCTCTTTGGTGGCTCTTTCCAGGTTACGTCGCACATAAAGTTGAGGGTATGCATTTCTCCACAGCACCTTCAGCATTTATTCTTTGTAGTCTTTTGCTGATGGTTATTCTGACTGGTGTGAGCTGATACCTCTTTGTGGTTGAATTTGCATGTGTCTCATAATGCGTTGAAATTGAGCTTTAAGACATGTGCTTTTTATTTTTCCAGCTGTGATTAGAGCTTAGTTCTTCAAAGTGTTTCCTTAAAGTATGTGTCACCTTTTGAAATATTTTGGCCATTACCTCCCTCAAGACATTTTGAGGGCAGGTTTCATTTACAGCCCTGCAGTACTAGTTCATATGAAGTGACCATTAGGTCAGGCTTTAAACCTGCTTTTGCAGGTAACGGCCAGAGGGCGGCAGCCTTTCTACGTTCCCCACGCTGGTACTAGGGAAACAGACCTACCGGCCAGTGGTGTTCTTCGGTTATAAATTAGAGTGGAATGTGCCCGGAGAAACCCACAAATGCTGATGTCTCCTTACATTTGTTTGTTTTTCACATTTAATTTATATTTTTTACTGGAGTACTATTCCGTTGTATACATGGACCACTTCTTCTTGGTGCATTCCTTGGTATGCTTGATTCACTGGTAGCTCAATGTTTACCTTTTCAAAGCACCTCCATTGTGTTTACATTAATGGTTCTTACCACGTCCCCCTTAGAGCTCAGCGTACACATTTCTCCACAATCCCTTCAGCATGTATTGTTTGCAGCATTTTTGCTGATGGCCATTCTGACTGCTGTGAGCTGATAGGTATTTGTAATTTCGGTTTGCGTGTCTTTAAAAATTCCTAAAATTTATCATTTTCCCACGCCTTTTTCTTTTCACTTAAAAGAAAAAACCCTGAGTACAATATACCTCTTGAAATTGTCTTCTTCGAAGGTTGCCCTCTTTTGAATTTTTTGCTCGATTTTTGACCCCAGAAATTCTTTGGAAGGCACGTGTCATTTACAGAACTGCAAGTTGGTGAATATTTAGGGACCTTTTGCGGTGGGTTTAAAGCTGCTGTTGTGGGAAACGGCCACAAGGAGGCAGCATTTCTCCAGTCCCCAATCTGGGTACTAGGGCAGCAGAGCCTTTCTGGAAGTCGTTGTCCTGGGTTGTAAATTAGAATGGAATTTGCCAGGAGAAATCCCCATAAGTTTATGTCTCATTACTCCTTCTTGGTTTTTAAAATTTTTTTAATCGGGGTAAAGATTAGAATATTGTTTGTCCTAGGTGTACACAATCTGGTTCATTTGTACATTATGTATGTCTATTAATGTACAGATCCTCTTCCCATGTAAAATATTACAGTGTTCCATAGACCTCCCTTGCTATATGGTCGTTCTTTTTGATACATGTATATACTATGTATTTGTATACGTATAGTAACACTAACCTTCATTTATCGATTCCCCCCTCCTTTCCTTTTAGATGAGCATAGTTTGTTTTCTAAGCCTGTGAGTGTCTTTCTCTTTGGAAATATGTTCATTTGTGTCAGTTAGTAGATAATGCCATAAGTGATATTATAGGATATAGGTCTTTTGCTTTCCGACCTACTTCATGTTTTGTGATTATCTCCAGGCTCATCTATGGTGCCTCAAAGAGCAGTGCTTCAATGTTTTCCATGGCTAATATTCCATTGTGTACATGGACCACTTCTTCTTGGTGCATTCCTCTGTTGATGGACATTTTCGTTGCTTCCAAGTGTTGCCTATGGTAACTATTGCGGGAGTGCAGGATTGCCAGCCTGTGACTTTTGCATTTTCATTTTCTCAGGTGATAGACCCAGCAGTGGGTATGACTGATTGACTGGTATGGTAGCTCAATGTTTACCTTTTCAAGGCGCCTCAATTGTGCTTTCATTAGTGGCTCTTACCACGTCCCCCTTAGAATCGAGGGTACGCATTTCTCCACAATCACGTCAGCATTTATTGTTTGCAGCAGTTTTGTTGATGGCCATTCTGACTGGTGTGAGCTGATAGGTTTTTGTAATTTGGGTTTACATGTCTTTAAAAATTCCTAAAATTCATTATTTTTCCACGCCTTTTTCTTTTCTGTTAAAAGAAAAAAGAAAAACAAAGTGTGAGTACAATCTACCTCTTCAAATTGTCTTCTTGGAAGGTTGCACTCTTGAATTTTTGGGTCGATTTTCGACCTCAGTATTTTTTGGAGGGCAGGTGTCATTTACAGTACTGCAATTGGTGAATATTTCGTGACCTTTTGCAGTGGGTTTAAAGCTGCTGTTGTGGGAAACGGCCACAAGGATGCAGCATTTCTCCACTCCCAAATCTGGGTACTAGGGCAGCAGAGCCGTTCTGGAAGTCGTTTACCTAGGTTGTAAATTTGAATGGAATGTGCCAGGAAAACCCCCCATAAGTTTACGTCTCATTACTTCTAGTTCGTTGTTTTAATTTTTTACATTGGGGTAATGGTTCGAATGTTGTTTGTCCAAGGTGTACACACTCTGGTTCATTTACACATTATATATATCTATTTATGTAGAGATCCTCTTCCCATGTAAATTATTACAGAGTGTTCCGTCAACCTCCCTTGCTATATGGTCGGTCTTTTTGATATATGTATATAATATGAATTTGTATACATATGGTAACGCTAATCTTCATTTATCCGTTCCCCCCACCTTTCCTTTTAGATAAGCATAGTTTTTTTTTTTTTTATAAGTCTGTGATTGCCTTTCTCTGTGGAAATGTGTTCATTTGTGTCAGTTATTAGATAACGCCTATAAGTGATATCATAGGATATAGGACTTTTGCTTTCCGACTTCCCTCATGTTCTGTCATTATCTCCAAGATCATCTATGGTGCCTCAAAGAGCAGTGTTTCATTGTTTTCCATGGCTAGTATTCATTGTGTACATGGACCCCTTCTTCTTTATCCCTTCATCTGTTGCTGGACATTTTGGTTGCTTCACTGTCTTGTCTATTGTGAATAAGGCTGCAGTGCAGCTTTTGCAGCCCGGGTCTTCTTGATTCTGGTCTTCTCAGGTGAGAGGCCCATTGGTGCGCCTGCTGGATTGAATGGTACGTCAATTTTTCCTTTTAAACGCAGCTCCTTTCTGTTCTCATTATTGGCTGTTAACCACTTTACATCTCACCAGCAGCTAGAGGGTACACAGTTCTCTGTTTGTAGGCTTTTTGCTGATGGTCAGTCGACTGGTGTGAGTTGAAAACTTTTTGTAGATTAGATTGCATGAGTCTAATACTTCCTGAGGTTGAGCTTTTATCCATTTTCCTTTTTTGAAAAAGAGAGTGAGTAAAACTTACCTCTTCATACTATCTTCTTGAAAATGTTGCCTGTTTTGAATTGTTTTTATCCATTCCCTACCTCAGCACAATTTTGAGGGCAGGTGTCCTTTACAGCCCTGAGTCCTTGTGAATGTTAAGTGACCATTAGCTGTGGGTTAAGAGCTGCTCTTGCGGGAATGGGCCACAAGGCGGCAGCATTTCTCCCTTACCAAATCTGGTTACTAGGGCAACAGAGCCTTACTGGAAGTGGTGTTCTAGGTTGTAAATTAGAATGGAATGTGCCAGGAAAAAGCCCTTTAAGTTTATGTCTCATTACTTCTTGTTCGGAGTTTTAACTTAATTTTTATTTTTTATCACAGCAAACTTGATTACAATGTTTTGTGTGTTCTAGGTGTGCAAGATGTGGTTCTTTCACACATATACGTATATCTATTGTTCTTCAGATCCTTTTCCCATGTGGGTTATGACACAATGTTGAGTAGTCTTCTCTTGGTATTCCGTAGGTCTTTGGTGATTATATATTTCACATGTGTTTGTATCTCTCTGTTAACCTCCATATGGTAGTGTATCCAATCCTCACACCTTTCCATTTGGCGAACCATAAGTTTTCGTACTGAATCTGTGATTGCCTTTCTCTGTGGAAATATCTTCGTTTGTTTCAGTTTTTAGGTAACACCTGTATGTGATATGATAAGATATGTGTCTTTCGCTGTCTCACTTACTACAAGTTGCGTGATTCCTTCTAGACTCATCTGTGGTGCTGCAAATGGCATTGTTTCATTTTTTCGCTAGCTCATATTCCGTCTGTACATGTAGCAGTTCTTCTTTGTCCACCCATCTGTCGGTGGACTTTTTGGTTACTTCCATATCTTGGCTATTGTAATACTATGCAATGCAGATTTGCCTGCCTGTGTCTTTCCAATTCTGTCTTCTTAGGTCATAGTTCCAGGAATGGGTCTGCTGGATCATATGGTAGCTCAATGTTTACCTTTTAAAGGCACCTCCATTCTGTGCTCTTTGGTGGCTCTTTCCAGGTTACGTCGCACATAAAGTTGAGGGTATGCATTTCTCCACAGCACCTTCAGCATTTATTCTTTGTAGTCTTTTGCTGATGGTTATTCTGACTGGTGTGAGCTGATACCTCTTTGTGGTTGAATTTGCATGTGTCTCATAATGCGTTGAAATTGAGCTTTAAGACATGTGCTTTTTATTTTTCCAGCTGTGATTAGAGCTTAGTTCTTCAAAGTGTTTCCTTAAAGTATGTGTCACCTTTTGAAATATTTTGGCCATTACCTCCCTCAAGACATTTTGAGGGCAGGTTTCATTTACAGCCCTGCAGTACTAGTTCATATGAAGTGACCATTAGGTCAGGCTTTAAACCTGCTTTTGCAGGTAACGGCCAGAGGGCGGCAGCCTTTCTACGTTCCCCACGCTGGTACTAGGGAAACAGACCTACCGGCCAGTGGTGTTCTTCGGTTATAAATTAGAGTGGAATGTGCCCGGAGAAACCCACAAATGCTGATGTCTCCTTACATTTGTTTGTTTTTCACATTTAATTTATATTTTTTACTGGAGTACTATTCCGTTGTATACATGGACCACTTCTTCTTGGTGCATTCCTTGGTATGCTTGATTCACTGGTAGCTCAATGTTTACCTTTTCAAAGCACCTCCATTGTGTTTACATTAATGGTTCTTACCACGTCCCCCTTAGAGCTCAGCGTACACATTTCTCCACAATCCCTTCAGCATGTATTGTTTGCAGCATTTTTGCTGATGGCCATTCTGACTGCTGTGAGCTGATAGGTATTTGTAATTTCGGTTTGCGTGTCTTTAAAAATTCCTAAAATTTATCATTTTCCCACGCCTTTTTCTTTTCACTTAAAAGAAAAAACCCTGAGTACAATATACCTCTTGAAATTGTCTTCTTCGAAGGTTGCCCTCTTTTGAATTTTTTGCTCGATTTTTGACCCCAGAAATTCTTTGGAAGGCACGTGTCATTTACAGAACTGCAAGTTGGTGAATATTTAGGGACCTTTTGCGGTGGGTTTAAAGCTGCTGTTGTGGGAAACGGCCACAAGGAGGCAGCATTTCTCCAGTCCCCAATCTGGGTACTAGGGCAGCAGAGCCTTTCTGGAAGTCGTTGTCCTGGGTTGTAAATTAGAATGGAATTTGCCAGGAGAAATCCCCATAAGTTTATGTCTCATTACTTCTTCTTGGTTTTTAAAATTTTTTTAATCGGGGTAAAGATTAGAATATTGTTTGTCCTAGGTGTACACAATCTGGTTCATTTGTACATTATGTATGTCTATTAATGTACAGATCCTCTTCCCATGTAAAATATTACAGTGTTCCATAGACCTCCCTTGCTATATGGTCGTTCTTTTTGATACATGTATATACTATGTATTTGTATACGTATAGTAACACTAACCTTCATTTATCGATTCCCCCCTCCTTTCCTTTTAGATGAGCATAGTTTGTTTTCTAAGCCTGTGAGTGTCTTTCTCTTTGGAAATATGTTCATTTGTGTCAGTTAGTAGATAATGCCATAAGTGATATTATAGGATATAGGTCTTTTGCTTTCCGACCTACTTCATGTTTTGTGATTATCTCCAGGCTCATCTATGGTGCCTCAAAGAGCAGTGCTTCAATGTTTTCCATGGCTAATATTCCATTGTGTACATGGACCACTTCTTCTTGGTGCATTCCTCTGTTGATGGACATTTTCGTTGCTTCCAAGTGTTGCCTATGGTAACTATTGCGGGAGTGCAGGATTGCCAGCCTGTGACTTTTGGATTTTCATTTTCTCAGGTGATAGACCCAGCAGTGGGTATGACTGATTGACTGGTATGGTAGCTCAATGTTTACCTTTTCAAGGCGCCTCAATTGTGCTTTCATTAGTGGCTCTTACCACGTCCCCCTTAGAATCGAGGGTACGCATTTCTCCACAATCACGTCAGCATTTATTGTTTGCAGCAGTTTTGTTGATGGCCATTCTGACTGGTGTGAGCTGATAGGTTTTTGTAATTTGGGTTTACATGTCTTTAAAAATTCCTAAAATTCATTATTTTTCCACGCCTTTTTCTTTTCTGTTAAAAGAAAAAAGAAAAACAAAGTGTGAGTACAATCTACCTCTTCAAATTGTCTTCTTGGAAGGTTGCACTCTTGAATTTTTGGGTCGATTTTCGACCTCAGTATTTTTTGGAGGGCAGGTGTCATTTACAGAACTGCAATTGGTGAATATTTCGTGACCTTTTGCAGTGGGTTTAAAGCTGCTGTTGTGGGAAACGGCCACAAGGATGCAGCATTTCTCCACTCCCAAATCTGGGTACTAGGGCAGCAGAGCCTTTCTGGAAGTCGTTTACCTAGGTTGTAAATTTGAATGGAATGTGCCAGGAAAACCCCCCATAAGTTTACGTCTCATTACTTCTAGTTCGTTGTTTTAATTTTTTACATTGGGGTAAAGGTTCGAATGTTGTTTGTCCAAGGTGTACACACTCTGGTTCATTTACACATTATATATATATCTATTTATGTAGAGATCCTCTTCCCATGTAAATTATTACAGAGTGTTCCGTCAACCTCCCTTGCTATATGGTCGGTCTTTTTGATATATGTATATAATATGAATTTGTATACATATGGTAACGCTAATCTTCATTTATCCGTTCCCCCCACCTTTCCTTTTAGATAAGCATAGTTTTTTTTTTTTTATAAGTCTGTGATTGCCTTTCTCTGTGGAAATGTGTTCATTTGTGTCAGTTATTAGATAACGCCTATAAGTGATATCATAGGATATAGGACTTTTGCTTTCCGACTTCCCTCATGTTCTGTCATTATCTCCAAGATCATCTATGGTGCCTCAAAGAGCAGTGTTTCATTGTTTTCCATGGCTAGTATTCATTGTGTACATGGACCCCTTCTTCTTTATCCCTTCATCTGTTGCTGGACATTTTGGTTGCTTCACTGTCTTGTCTATTGTGAATAAGGCTGCAGTGCAGCTTTTGCAGCCCGGGTCTTCTTGATTCTGGTCTTCTCAGGTGAGAGGCCCATTGGTGCGCCTGCTGGATTGAATGGTACGTCAATTTTTCCTTTTAAACGCAGCTCCTTTCTGTTCTCATTATTGGCTGTTAACCACTTTACATCTCACCAGCAGCTAGAGGGTACACAGTTCTCTGTTTGTAGGCTTTTTGCTGATGGTCAGTCGACTGGTGTGAGTTGAAAACTTTTTGTAGATTAGATTGCATGAGTCTAATACTTCCTGAGGTTGAGCTTTTATCCATTTTCCTTTTTTGAAAAAGAGAGTGAGTAAAACTTACCTCTTCATACTATCTTCTTGAAAATGTTGCCTGTTTTGAATTGTTTTTATCCATTCCCTACCTCAGCACAATTTTGAGGGCAGGTGTCCTTTACAGCCCTGAGTCCTTGTGAATGTTAAGTGACCATTAGCTGTGGGTTAAGAGCTGCTCTTGCGGGAATGGGCCACAAGGCGGCAGCATTTCTCCCTTACCAAATCTGGTTACTAGGGCAACAGAGCCTTACTGGAAGTGGTGTTCTAGGTTGTAAATTAGAATGGAATGTGCCAGGAAAAAGCCCTTTAAGTTTATGTCTCATTACTTCTTGTTCGGAGTTTTAACTTAATTTTTATTTTTTATCACAGCAAACTTGATTACAATGTTTTGTGTGTTCTAGGTGTGCAAGATGTGGTTCTTTCACACATATACGTATATCTATTGTTCTTCAGATCCTTTTCCCATGTGGGTTATGACACAATGTTGAGTAGTCTTCTCTTGGTATTCCGTAGGTCTTTGGTGATTATATATTTCACATGTGTTTGTATCTCTCTGTTAACCTCCATATGGTAGTGTATCCAATCCTCACACCTTTCCATTTGGCGAACCATAAGTTTTCGTACTGAATCTGTGATTGCCTTTCTCTGTGGAAATATCTTCGTTTGTTTCAGTTTTTAGGTAACACCTGTATGTGATATGATAAGATATGTGTCTTTCGCTGTCTCACTTACTACAAGTTGCGTGATTCCTTCTAGACTCATCTGTGGTGCTGCAAATGGCATTGTTTCATTTTTTCGCTAGCTCATATTCCGTCTGTACATGTAGCAGTTCTTCTTTGTCCACCCATCTGTCGGTGGACTTTTTGGTTACTTCCATATCTTGGCTATTGTAATACTATGCAATGCAGATTTGCCTGCCTGTGTCTTTCCAATTCTGTCTTCTTAGGTCATAGTTCCAGGAATGGGTCTGCTGGATCATATGGTAGCTCAATGTTTACCTTTTAAAGGCACCTCCATTCTGTGCTCTTTGGTGGCTCTTTCCAGGTTACGTCGCACATAAAGTTGAGGGTATGCATTTCTCCACAGCACCTTCAGCATTTATTCTTTGTAGTCTTTTGCTGATGGTTATTCTGACTGGTGTGAGCTGATACCTCTTTGTGGTTGAATTTGCATGTGTCTCATAATGCGTTGAAATTGAGCTTTAAGACATGTGCTTTTTATTTTTCCAGCTGTGATTAGAGCTTAGTTCTTCAAAGTGTTTCCTTAAAGTATGTGTCACCTTTTGAAATATTTTGGCCATTACCTCCCTCAAGACATTTTGAGGGCAGGTTTCATTTACAGCCCTGCAGTACTAGTTCATATGAAGTGACCATTAGGTCAGGCTTTAAACCTGCTTTTGCAGGTAACGGCCAGAGGGCGGCAGCCTTTCTACGTTCCCCACGCTGGTACTAGGGAAACAGACCTACCGGCCAGTGGTGTTCTTCGGTTATAAATTAGAGTGGAATGTGCCCGGAGAAACCCACAAATGCTGATGTCTCCTTACATTTGTTTGTTTTTCACATTTAATTTATATTTTTTACTGGAGTACTATTCCGTTGTATACATGGACCACTTCTTCTTGGTGCATTCCTTGGTATGCTTGATTCACTGGTAGCTCAATGTTTACCTTTTCAAAGCACCTCCATTGTGTTTACATTAATGGTTCTTACCACGTCCCCCTTAGAGCTCAGCGTACACATTTCTCCACAATCCCTTCAGCATGTATTGTTTGCAGCATTTTTGCTGATGGCCATTCTGACTGCTGTGAGCTGATAGGTATTTGTAATTTCGGTTTGCGTGTCTTTAAAAATTCCTAAAATTTATCATTTTCCCACGCCTTTTTCTTTTCACTTAAAAGAAAAAACCCTGAGTACAATATACCTCTTGAAATTGTCTTCTTCGAAGGTTGCCCTCTTTTGAATTTTTTGCTCGATTTTTGACCCCAGAAATTCTTTGGAAGGCACGTGTCATTTACAGAACTGCAAGTTGGTGAATATTTAGTGACCTTTTGCGGTGGGTTTAAAGCTGCTGTTGTGGGAAACGGCCACAAGGAGGCAGCATTTCTCCAGTCCCCAATCTGGGTACTAGGGCAGCAGAGCCTTTCTGGAAGTCGTTGTCCTGGGTTGTAAATTAGAATGGAATTTGCCAGGAGAAATCCCCATAAGTTTATGTCTCATTACTTCTTCTTGGTTTTTAAAATTTTTTTAATCGGGGTAAAGATTAGAATATTGTTTGTCCTAGGTGTACACAATCTGGTTCATTTGTACATTATGTATGTCTATTAATGTACAGATCCTCTTCCCATGTAAAATATTACAGTGTTCCATAGACCTCCCTTGCTATATGGTCGTTCTTTTTGATACATGTATATACTATGTATTTGTATACGTATAGTAACACTAACCTTCATTTATCGATTCCCCCCTCCTTTCCTTTTAGATGAGCATAGTTTGTTTTCTAAGCCTGTGAGTGTCTTTCTCTTTGGAAATATGTTCATTTGTGTCAGTTAGTAGATAATGCCATAAGTGATATTATAGGATATAGGTCTTTTGCTTTCCGACCTACTTCATGTTTTGTGATTATCTCCAGGCTCATCTATGGTGCCTCAAAGAGCAGTGCTTCAATGTTTTCCATGGCTAATATTCCATTGTGTACATGGACCACTTCTTCTTGGTGCATTCCTCTGTTGATGGACATTTTCGTTGCTTCCAAGTGTTGCCTATGGTAACTATTGCGGGAGTGCAGGATTGCCAGCCTGTGACTTTTGGATTTTCATTTTCTCAGGTGATAGACCCAGCAGTGGGTATGACTGATTGACTGGTATGGTAGCTCAATGTTTACCTTTTCAAGGCGCCTCAATTGTGCTTTCATTAGTGGCTCTTACCACGTCCCCCTTAGAATCGAGGGTACGCATTTCTCCACAATCACGTCAGCATTTATTGTTTGCAGCAGTTTTGTTGATGGCCATTCTGACTGGTGTGAGCTGATAGGTTTTTGTAATTTGGGTTTACATGTCTTTAAAAATTCCTAAAATTCATTATTTTTCCACGCCTTTTTCTTTTCTGTTAAAAGAAAAAAGAAAAACAAAGTGTGAGTACAATCTACCTCTTCAAATTGTCTTCTTGGAAGGTTGCACTCTTGAATTTTTGGGTCGATTTTCGACCTCAGTATTTTTTGGAGGGCAGGTGTCATTTACAGAACTGCAATTGGTGAATATTTCGTGACCTTTTGCAGTGGGTTTAAAGCTGCTGTTGTGGGAAACGGCCACAAGGATGCAGCATTTCTCCACTCCCAAATCTGGGTACTAGGGCAGCAGAGCCTTTCTGGAAGTCGTTTACCTAGGTTGTAAATTTGAATGGAATGTGCCAGGAAAACCCCCCATAAGTTTACGTCTCATTACTTCTAGTTCGTTGTTTTAATTTTTTACATTGGGGTAAAGGTTCGAATGTTGTTTGTCCAAGGTGTACACACTCTGGTTCATTTACACATTATATATATATCTATTTATGTAGAGATCCTCTTCCCATGTAAATTATTACAGAGTGTTCCGTCAACCTCCCTTGCTATATGGTCGGTCTTTTTGATATATGTATATAATATGAATTTGTATACATATGGTAACGCTAATCTTCATTTATCCGTTCCCCCCACCTTTCCTTTTAGATAAGCATAGTTTTTTTTTTTTTATAAGTCTGTGATTGCCTTTCTCTGTGGAAATGTGTTCATTTGTGTCAGTTATTAGATAACGCCTATAAGTGATATCATAGGATATAGGACTTTTGCTTTCCGACTTCCCTCATGTTCTGTCATTATCTCCAAGATCATCTATGGTGCCTCAAAGAGCAGTGTTTCATTGTTTTCCATGGCTAGTATTCATTGTGTACATGGACCCCTTCTTCTTTATCCCTTCATCTGTTGCTGGACATTTTGGTTGCTTCACTGTCTTGTCTATTGTGAATAAGGCTGCAGTGCAGCTTTTGCAGCCCGGGTCTTCTTGATTCTGGTCTTCTCAGGTGAGAGGCCCATTGGTGCGCCTGCTGGATTGAATGGTACGTCAATTTTTCCTTTTAAACGCAGCTCCTTTCTGTTCTCATTATTGGCTGTTAACCACTTTACATCTCACCAGCAGCTAGAGGGTACACAGTTCTCTGTTTGTAGGCTTTTTGCTGATGGTCAGTCGACTGGTGTGAGTTGAAAACTTTTTGTAGATTAGATTGCATGAGTCTAATACTTCCTGAGGTTGAGCTTTTATCCATTTTCCTTTTTTGAAAAAGAGAGTGAGTAAAACTTACCTCTTCATACTATCTTCTTGAAAATGTTGCCTGTTTTGAATTGTTTTTATCCATTCCCTACCTCAGCACAATTTTGAGGGCAGGTGTCCTTTACAGCCCTGAGTCCTTGTGAATGTTAAGTGACCATTAGCTGTGGGTTAAGAGCTGCTCTTGCGGGAATGGGCCACAAGGCGGCAGCATTTCTCCCTTACCAAATCTGGTTACTAGGGCAACAGAGCCTTACTGGAAGTGGTGTTCTAGGTTGTAAATTAGAATGGAATGTGCCAGGAAAAAGCCCTTTAAGTTTATGTCTCATTACTTCTTGTTCGGAGTTTTAACTTAATTTTTATTTTTTATCACAGCAAACTTGATTACAATGTTTTGTGTGTTCTAGGTGTGCAAGATGTGGTTCTTTCACACATATACGTATATCTATTGTTCTTCAGATCCTTTTCCCATGTGGGTTATGACACAATGTTGAGTAGTCTTCTCTTGGTATTCCGTAGGTCTTTGGTGATTATATATTTCACATGTGTTTGTATCTCTCTGTTAACCTCCATATGGTAGTGTATCCAATCCTCACACCTTTCCATTTGGCGAACCATAAGTTTTCGTACTGAATCTGTGATTGCCTTTCTCTGTGGAAATATCTTCGTTTGTTTCAGTTTTTAGGTAACACCTGTATGTGATATGATAAGATATGTGTCTTTCGCTGTCTCACTTACTACAAGTTGCGTGATTCCTTCTAGACTCATCTGTGGTGCTGCAAATGGCATTGTTTCATTTTTTCGCTAGCTCATATTCCGTCTGTACATGTAGCAGTTCTTCTTTGTCCACCCATCTGTCGGTGGACTTTTTGGTTACTTCCATATCTTGGCTATTGTAATACTATGCAATGCAGATTTGCCTGCCTGTGTCTTTCCAATTCTGTCTTCTTAGGTCATAGTTCCAGGAATGGGTCTGCTGGATCATATGGTAGCTCAATGTTTACCTTTTAAAGGCACCTCCATTCTGTGCTCTTTGGTGGCTCTTTCCAGGTTACGTCGCACATAAAGTTGAGGGTATGCATTTCTCCACAGCACCTTCAGCATTTATTCTTTGTAGTCTTTTGCTGATGGTTATTCTGACTGGTGTGAGCTGATACCTCTTTGTGGTTGAATTTGCATGTGTCTCATAATGCGTTGAAATTGAGCTTTAAGACATGTGCTTTTTATTTTTCCAGCTGTGATTAGAGCTTAGTTCTTCAAAGTGTTTCCTTAAAGTATGTGTCACCTTTTGAAATATTTTGGCCATTACCTCCCTCAAGACATTTTGAGGGCAGGTTTCATTTACAGCCCTGCAGTACTAGTTCATATGAAGTGACCATTAGGTCAGGCTTTAAACCTGCTTTTGCAGGTAACGGCCAGAGGGCGGCAGCCTTTCTACGTTCCCCACGCTGGTACTAGGGAAACAGACCTACCGGCCAGTGGTGTTCTTCGGTTATAAATTAGAGTGGAATGTGCCCGGAGAAACCCACAAATGCTGATGTCTCCTTACATTTGTTTGTTTTTCACATTTAATTTATATTTTTTACTGGAGTACTATTCCGTTGTATACATGGACCACTTCTTCTTGGTGCATTCCTTGGTATGCTTGATTCACTGGTAGCTCAATGTTTACCTTTTCAAAGCACCTCCATTGTGTTTACATTAATGGTTCTTACCACGTCCCCCTTAGAGCTCAGCGTACACATTTCTCCACAATACCTTCAGCATGTATTGTTTGCAGCATTTTTGCTGATGGCCATTCTGACTGCTGTGAGCTGATAGGTATTTGTAATTTCGGTTTGCGTGTCTTTAAAAATTCCTAAAATTTATCATTTTCCCACGCCTTTTTCTTTTCACTTAAAAGAAAAAACCCTGAGTACAATATACCTCTTGAAATTGTCTTCTTCGAAGGTTGCCCTCTTTTGAATTTTTTGCTCGATTTTTGACCCCAGAAATTCTTTGGAAGGCACGTGTCATTTACAGAACTGCAAGTTGGTGAATATTTAGTGACCTTTTGCGGTGGGTTTAAAGCTGCTGTTGTGGGAAACGGCCACAAGGAGGCAGCATTTCTCCAGTCCCCAATCTGGGTACTAGGGCAGCAGAGCCTTTCTGGAAGTCGTTGTCCTGGGTTGTAAATTAGAATGGAATTTGCCAGGAGAAATCCCCATAAGTTTATGTCTCATTACTCCTTCTTGGTTTTTAAAATTTTTTTAATCGGGGTAAAGATTAGAATATTGTTTGTCCTAGGTGTACACAATCTGGTTCATTTGTACATTATGTATGTCTATTAATGTACAGATCCTCTTCCCATGTAAAATATTACAGTGTTCCATAGACCTCCCTTGCTATATGGTCGTTCTTTTTGATACATGTATATACTATGTATTTGTATACGTATAGTAACACTAACCTTCATTTATCGATCCCCCCTCCTTTCCTTTTAGATGAGCATAGTTTGTTTTCTAAGCCTGTGAGTGTCTTTCTCTTTGGAAATATGTTCATTTGTGTCAGTTAGTAGATAATGCCATAAGTGATATTATAGGATATAGGTCTTTTGCTTTCCGACCTACTTCATGTTTTGTGATTATCTCCAGGCTCATCTATGGTGCCTCAAAGAGCAGTGCTTCAATGTTTTCCATGGCTAATATTCCATTGTGTACATGGACCACTTCTTCTTGGTGCATTCCTCTGTTGATGGACATTTTCGTTGCTTCCAAGTGTTGCCTATGGTAACTATTGCGGGAGTGCAGGATTGCCAGCCTGTGACTTTTGGATTTTCATTTTCTCAGGTGATAGACCCAGCAGTGGGTATGACTGATTGACTGGTATGGTAGCTCAATGTTTACCTTTTCAAGGCGCCTCAATTGTGCTTTCATTAGTGGCTCTTACCACGTCCCCCTTAGAATCGAGGGTACGCATTTCTCCACAATCACGTCAGCATTTATTGTTTGCAGCAGTTTTGTTGATGGCCATTCTGACTGGTGTGAGCTGATAGGTTTTTGTAATTTGGGTTTACATGTCTTTAAAAATTCCTAAAATTCATTATTTTTCCACGCCTTTTTCTTTTCTGTTAAAAGAAAAAAGAAAAACAAAGTGTGAGTACAATCTACCTCTTCAAATTGTCTTCTTGGAAGGTTGCACTCTTGAATTTTTGGGTCGATTTTCGACCTCAGTATTTTTTGGAGGGCAGGTGTCATTTACAGAACTGCAATTGGTGAATATTTCGTGACCTTTTGCAGTGGGTTTAAAGCTGCTGTTGTGGGAAACGGCCACAAGGATGCAGCATTTCTCCACTCCCAAATCTGGGTACTAGGGCAGCAGAGCCGTTCTGGAAGTCGTTTACCTAGGTTGTAAATTTGAATGGAATGTGCCAGGAAAACCCCCCATAAGTTTACGTCTCATTACTTCTAGTTCGTTGTTTTAATTTTTTACATTGGGGTAAAGGTTCGAATGTTGTTTGTCCAAGGTGTACACACTCTGGTTCATTTACACATTATATATATATCTATTTATGTAGAGATCCTCTTCCCATGTAAATTATTACAGAGTGTTCCGTCAACCTCCCTTGCTATATGGTCGGTCTTTTTGATATATGTATATAATATGAATTTGTATACATATGGTAACGCTAATCTTCATTTATCCGTTCCCCCCACCTTTCCTTTTAGATAAGCATAGTTTTTTTTTTTTTTTATAAGTCTGTGATTGCCTTTCTCTGTGGAAATGTGTTCATTTGTGTCAGTTATTAGATAACGCCTATAAGTGATATCATAGGATATAGGACTTTTGCTTTCCGACTTCCCTCATGTTCTGTCATTATCTCCAAGATCATCTATGGTGCCTCAAAGAGCAGTGTTTCATTGTTTTCCATGGCTAGTATTCATTGTGTACATGGACCCCTTCTTCTTTATCCCTTCATCTGTTGCTGGACATTTTGGTTGCTTCACTGTCTTGTCTATTGTGAATAAGGCTGCAGTGCAGCTTTTGCAGCCCGGGTCTTCTTGATTCTGGTCTTCTCAGGTGAGAGGCCCATTGGTGCGCCTGCTGGATTGAATGGTACGTCAATTTTTCCTTTTAAACGCAGCTCCTTTCTGTTCTCATTATTGGCTGTTAACCACTTTACATCTCACCAGCAGCTAGAGGGTACACAGTTCTCTGTTTGTAGGCTTTTTCCTGATGGTCAGTCGACTGGTGTGAGTTGAAAACTTTTTGTAGATTAGATTGCATGAGTCTAATACTTCCTGAGGTTGAGCTTTTATCCATTTTCCTTTTTTGAAAAAGAGAGTGAGTAAAACTTACCTCTTCATACTATCTTCTTGAAAATGTTGCCTGTTTTGAATTGTTTTTATCCATTCCCTACCTCAGCACAATTTTGAGGGCAGGTGTCCTTTACAGCCCTGAGTCCTTGTGAATGTTAAGTGACCATTAGCTGTGGGTTAAGAGCTGCTCTTGCGGGAATGGGCCACAAGGCGGCAGCATTTCTCCCTTACCAAATCTGGTTACTAGGGCAACAGAGCCTTACTGGAAGTGGTGTTCTAGGTTGTAAATTAGAATGGAATGTGCCAGGAAAAAGCCCTTTAAGTTTATGTCTCATTACTTCTTGTTCGGAGTTTTAACTTAATTTTTATTTTTTATCACAGCAAACTTGATTACAATGTTTTGTGTGTTCTAGGTGTGCAAGATGTGGTTCTTTCACACATATACGTATATCTATTGTTCTTCCGATCCTTTTCCCATGTGGGTTATGACACAATGTTGAGTAGTCTTCTCTTGGTATTCCGTAGGTCTTTGGTGATTATATATTTCACATGTGTTTGTATCTCTCTGTTAACCTCCATATGGTAGTGTATCCAATCCTCACACCTTTCCATTTGGCGAACCATAAGTTTTCGTACTGAATCTGTGATTGCCTTTCTCTGTGGAAATATCTTCGTTTGTTTCAGTTTTTAGGTAACACCTGTATGTGATATGATAAGATATGTGTCTTTCGCTGTCTCACTTACTACAAGTTGCGTGATTCCTTCTAGACTCATCTGTGGTGCTGCAAATGGCATTGTTTCATTTTTTCGCTAGCTCATATTCCGTCTGTACATGTAGCAGTTCTTCTTTGTCCACCCATCTGTCGGTGGACTTTTTGGTTACTTCCATATCTTGGCTATTGTAATACTATGCAATGCAGATTTGCCTGCCTGTGTCTTTCCAATTCTGTCTTCTTAGGTCATAGTTCCAGGAATGGGTCTGCTGGATCATATGGTAGCTCAATGTTTACCTTTTAAAGGCACCTCCATTCTGTGCTCTTTGGTGGCTCTTTCCAGGTTACGTCGCACATAAAGTTGAGGGTATGCATTTCTCCACAGCACCTTCAGCATTTATTCTTTGTAGTCTTTTGCTGATGGTTATTCTGACTGGTGTGAGCTGATACCTCTTTGTGGTTGAATTTGCATGTGTCTCATAATGCGTTGAAATTGAGCTTTAAGACATGTGCTTTTTATTTTTCCAGCTGTGATTAGAGCTTAGTTCTTCAAAGTGTTTCCTTAAAGTATGTGTCACCTTTTGAAATATTTTGGCCATTACCTCCCTCAAGACATTTTGAGGGCAGGTTTCATTTACAGCCCTGCAGTACTAGTTCATATGAAGTGACCATTAGGTCAGGCTTTAAACCTGCTTTTGCAGGTAACGGCCAGAGGGCGGCAGCCTTTCTACGTTCCCCACGCTGGTACTAGGGAAACAGACCTACCGGCCAGTGGTGTTCTTCGGTTATAAATTAGAGTGGAATGTGCCCGGAGAAACCCACAAATGCTGATGTCTCCTTACATTTGTTTGTTTTTCACATTTAATTTATATTTTTTACTGGAGTACTATTCCGTTGTATACATGGACCACTTCTTCTTGGTGCATTCCTTGGTATGCTTGATTCACTGGTAGCTCAATGTTTACCTTTTCAAAGCACCTCCATTGTGTTTACATTAATGGTTCTTACCACGTCCCCCTTAGAGCTCAGCGTACACATTTCTCCACAATCCCTTCAGCATGTATTGTTTGCAGCATTTTTGCTGATGGCCATTCTGACTGCTGTGAGCTGATAGGTATTTGTAATTTCGGTTTGCGTGTCTTTAAAAATTCCTAAAATTTATCATTTTCCCACGCCTTTTTCTTTTCACTTAAAAGAAAAAACCCTGAGTACAATATACCTCTTGAAATTGTCTTCTTCGAAGGTTGCCCTCTTTTGAATTTTTTGCTCGATTTTTGACCCCAGAAATTCTTTGGAAGGCACGTGTCATTTACAGAACTGCAAGTTGGTGAATATTTAGTGACCTTTTGCGGTGGGTTTAAAGCTGCTGTTGTGGGAAACGGCCACAAGGAGGCAGCATTTCTCCAGTCCCCAATCTGGGTACTAGGGCAGCAGAGCCTTTCTGGAAGTCGTTGTCCTGGGTTGTAAATTAGAATGGAATTTGCCAGGAGAAATCCCCATAAGTTTATGTCTCATTACTCCTTCTTGGTTTTTAAAATTTTTTTAATCGGGGTAAAGATTAGAATATTGTTTGTCCTAGGTGTACACAATCTGGTTCATTTGTACATTATGTATGTCTATTAATGTACAGATCCTCTTCCCATGTAAAATATTACAGTGTTCCATAGACCTCCCTTGCTATATGGTCGTTCTTTTTGATACATGTATATACTATGTATTTGTATACGTATAGTAACACTAACCTTCATTTATCGATCCCCCCTCCTTTCCTTTTAGATGAGCATAGTTTGTTTTCTAAGCCTGTGAGTGTCTTTCTCTTTGGAAATATGTTCATTTGTGTCAGTTAGTAGATAATGCCATAAGTGATATTATAGGATATAGGTCTTTTGCTTTCCGACCTACTTCATGTTTTGTGATTATCTCCAGGCTCATCTATGGTGCCTCAAAGAGCAGTGCTTCAATGTTTTCCATGGCTAATATTCCATTGTGTACATGGACCACTTCTTCTTGGTGCATTCCTCTGTTGATGGACATTTTCGTTGCTTCCAAGTGTTGCCTATGGTAACTATTGCGGGAGTGCAGGATTGCCAGCCTGTGACTTTTGGATTTTCATTTTCTCAGGTGATAGACCCAGCAGTGGGTATGACTGATTGACTGGTATGGTAGCTCAATGTTTACCTTTTCAAGGCGCCTCAATTGTGCTTTCATTAGTGGCTCTTACCACGTCCCCCTTAGAATCGAGGGTACGCATTTCTCCACAATCACGTCAGCATTTATTGTTTGCAGCAGTTTTGTTGATGGCCATTCTGACTGGTGTGAGCTGATAGGTTTTTGTAATTTGGGTTTACATGTCTTTAAAAATTCCTAAAATTCATTATTTTTCCACGCCTTTTTCTTTTCTGTTAAAAGAAAAAAGAAAAACAAAGTGTGAGTACAATCTACCTCTTCAAATTGTCTTCTTGGAAGGTTGCACTCTTGAATTTTTGGGTCGATTTTCGACCTCAGTATTTTTTGGAGGGCAGGTGTCATTTACAGAACTGCAATTGGTGAATATTTCGTGACCTTTTGCAGTGGGTTTAAAGCTGCTGTTGTGGGAAACGGCCACAAGGATGCAGCATTTCTCCACTCCCAAATCTGGGTACTAGGGCAGCAGAGCCGTTCTGGAAGTCGTTTACCTAGGTTGTAAATTTGAATGGAATGTGCCAGGAAAACCCCCCATAAGTTTACGTCTCATTACTTCTAGTTCGTTGTTTTAATTTTTTACATTGGGGTAAAGGTTCGAATGTTGTTTGTCCAAGGTGTACACACTCTGGTTCATTTACACATTATATATATATCTATTTATGTAGAGATCCTCTTCCCATGTAAATTATTACAGAGTGTTCCGTCAACCTCCCTTGCTATATGGTCGGTCTTTTTGATATATGTATATAATATGAATTTGTATACATATGGTAACGCTAATCTTCATTTATCCGTTCCCCCCACCTTTCCTTTTAGATAAGCATAGTTTTTTTTTTTTTATAAGTCTGTGATTGCCTTTCTCTGTGGAAATGTGTTCATTTGTGTCAGTTATTAGATAACGCCTATAAGTGATATCATAGGATATAGGACTTTTGCTTTCCGACTTCCCTCATGTTCTGTCATTATCTCCAAGATCATCTATGGTGCCTCAAAGAGCAGTGTTTCATTGTTTTCCATGGCTAGTATTCATTGTGTACATGGACCCCTTCTTCTTTATCCCTTCATCTGTTGCTGGACATTTTGGTTGCTTCACTGTCTTGTCTATTGTGAATAAGGCTGCAGTGCAGCTTTTGCAGCCCGGGTCTTCTTGATTCTGGTCTTCTCAGGTGAGAGGCCCATTGGTGCGCCTGCTGGATTGAATGGTACGTCAATTTTTCCTTTTAAACGCAGCTCCTTTCTGTTCTCATTATTGGCTGTTAACCACTTTACATCTCACCAGCAGCTAGAGGGTACACAGTTCTCTGTTTGTAGGCTTTTTGCTGATGGTCAGTCGACTGGTGTGAGTTGAAAACTTTTTGTAGATTAGATTGCATGAGTCTAATACTTCCTGAGGTTGAGCTTTTATCCATTTTCCTTTTTTGAAAAAGAGAGTGAGTAAAACTTACCTCTTCATACTATCTTCTTGAAAATGTTGCCTGTTTTGAATTGTTTTTATCCATTCCCTACCTCAGCACAATTTTGAGGGCAGGTGTCCTTTACAGCCCTGAGTCCTTGTGAATGTTAAGTGACCATTAGCTGTGGGTTAAGAGCTGCTCTTGCGGGAATGGGCCACAAGGCGGCAGCATTTCTCCCTTACCAAATCTGGTTACTAGGGCAACAGAGCCTTACTGGAAGTGGTGTTCTAGGTTGTAAATTAGAATGGAATGTGCCAGGAAAAAGCCCTTTAAGTTTATGTCTCATTACTTCTTGTTCGGAGTTTTAACTTAATTTTTATTTTTTATCACAGCAAACTTGATTACAATGTTTTGTGTGTTCTAGGTGTGCAAGATGTGGTTCTTTCACACATATACGTATATCTATTGTTCTTCAGATCCTTTTCCCATGTGGGTTATGACACAATGTTGAGTAGTCTTCTCTTGGTATTCCGTAGGTCTTTGGTGATTATATATTTCACATGTGTTTGTATCTCTCTGTTAACCTCCATATGGTAGTGTATCCAATCCTCACACCTTTCCATTTGGCGAACCATAAGTTTTCGTACTGAATCTGTGATTGCCTTTCTCTGTGGAAATATCTTCGTTTGTTTCAGTTTTTAGGTAACACCTGTATGTGATATGATAAGATATGTGTCTTTCGCTGTCTCACTTACTACAAGTTGCGTGATTCCTTCTAGACTCATCTGTGGTGCTGCAAATGGCATTGTTTCATTTTTTCGCTAGCTCATATTCCGTCTGTACATGTAGCAGTTCTTCTTTGTCCACCCATCTGTCGGTGGACTTTTTGGTTACTTCCATATCTTGGCTATTGTAATACTATGCAATGCAGATTTGCCTGCCTGTGTCTTTCCAATTCTGTCTTCTTAGGTCATAGTTCCAGGAATGGGTCTGCTGGATCATATGGTAGCTCAATGTTTACCTTTTAAAGGCACCTCCATTCTGTGCTCTTTGGTGGCTCTTTCCAGGTTACGTCGCACATAAAGTTGAGGGTATGCATTTCTCCACAGCACCTTCAGCATTTATTCTTTGTAGTCTTTTGCTGATGGTTATTCTGACTGGTGTGAGCTGATACCTCTTTGTGGTTGAATTTGCATGTGTCTCATAATGCGTTGAAATTGAGCTTTAAGACATGTGCTTTTTATTTTTCCAGCTGTGATTAGAGCTTAGTTCTTCAAAGTGTTTCCTTAAAGTATGTGTCACCTTTTGAAATATTTTGGCCATTACCTCCCTCAAGACATTTTGAGGGCAGGTTTCATTTACAGCCCTGCAGTACTAGTTCATATGAAGTGACCATTAGGTCAGGCTTTAAACCTGCTTTTGCAGGTAACGGCCAGAGGGCGGCAGCCTTTCTACGTTCCCCACGCTGGTACTAGGGAAACAGACCTACCGGCCAGTGGTGTTCTTCGGTTATAAATTAGAGTGGAATGTGCCCGGAGAAACCCACAAATGCTGATGTCTCCTTACATTTGTTTGTTTTTCACATTTAATTTATATTTTTTACTGGAGTACTATTCCGTTGTATACATGGACCACTTCTTCTTGGTGCATTCCTTGGTATGCTTGATTCACTGGTAGCTCAATGTTTACCTTTTCAAAGCACCTCCATTGTGTTTACATTAATGGTTCTTACCACGTCCCCCTTAGAGCTCAGCGTACACATTTCTCCACAATCCCTTCAGCATGTATTGTTTGCAGCATTTTTGCTGATGGCCATTCTGACTGCTGTGAGTTGATAGGTATTTGTAATTTCGGTTTGCGTGTCTTTAAAAATTCCTAAAATTTATCATTTTCCCACGCCTTTTTCTTTTCACTTAAAAGAAAAAACCCTGAGTACAATATACCTCTTGAAATTGTCTTCTTCGAAGGTTGCCCTCTTTTGAATTTTTTGCTCGATTTTTGACCCCAGAAATTCTTTGGAAGGCACGTGTCATTTACAGAACTGCAAGTTGGTGAATATTTAGTGACCTTTTGCGGTGGGTTTAAAGCTGCTGTTGTGGGAAACGGCCACAAGGAGGCAGCATTTCTCCAGTCCCCAATCTGGGTACTAGGGCAGCAGAGCCTTTCTGGAAGTCGTTGTCCTGGGTTGTAAATTAGAATGGAATTTGCCAGGAGAAATCCCCATAAGTTTATGTCTCATTACTCCTTCTTGGTTTTTAAAATTTTTTTAATCGGGGTAAAGATTAGAATATTGTTTGTCCTAGGTGTACACAATCTGGTTCATTTGTACATTATGTATGTCTATTAATGTACAGATCCTCTTCCCATGTAAAATATTACAGTGTTCCATAGACCTCCCTTGCTATATGGTCGTTCTTTTTGATACATGTATATACTATGTATTTGTATACGTATAGTAACACTAACCTTCATTTATCGATTCCCCCCTCCTTTCCTTTTAGATGAGCATAGTTTGTTTTCTAAGCCTGTGAGTGTCTTTCTCTTTGGAAATATGTTCATTTGTGTCAGTTAGTAGATAATGCCATAAGTGATATTATAGGATATAGGTCTTTTGCTTTCCGACCTACTTCATGTTTTGTGATTATCTCCAGGCTCATCTATGGTGCCTCAAAGAGCAGTGCTTCAATGTTTTCCATGGCTAATATTCCATTGTGTACATGGACCACTTCTTCTTGGTGCATTCCTCTGTTGATGGACATTTTCGTTGCTTCCAAGTGTTGCCTATGGTAACTATTGCGGGAGTGCAGGATTGCCAGCCTGTGACTTTTGCATTTTCATTTTCTCAGGTGATAGACCCAGCAGTGGGTATGACTGATTGACTGGTATGGTAGCTCAATGTTTACCTTTTCAAGGCGCCTCAATTGTGCTTTCATTAGTGGCTCTTACCACGTCCCCCTTAGAATCGAGGGTACGCATTTCTCCACAATCACGTCAGCATTTATTGTTTGCAGCAGTTTTGTTGATGGCCATTCTGACTGGTGTGAGCTGATAGGTTTTTGTAATTTGGGTTTACATGTCTTTAAAAATTCCTAAAATTCATTATTTTTCCACGCCTTTTTCTTTTCTGTTAAAAGAAAAAAGAAAAACAAAGTGTGAGTACAATCTACCTCTTCAAATTGTCTTCTTGGAAGGTTGCACTCTTGAATTTTTGGGTCGATTTTCGACCTCAGTATTTTTTGGAGGGCAGGTGTCATTTACAGTACTGCAATTGGTGAATATTTCGTGACCTTTTGCAGTGGGTTTAAAGCTGCTGTTGTGGGAAACGGCCACAAGGATGCAGCATTTCTCCACTCCCAAATCTGGGTACTAGGGCAGCAGAGCCGTTCTGGAAGTCGTTTACCTAGGTTGTAAATTTGAATGGAATGTGCCAGGAAAACCCCCCATAAGTTTACGTCTCATTACTTCTAGTTCGTTGTTTTAATTTTTTACATTGGGGTAATGGTTCGAATGTTGTTTGTCCAAGGTGTACACACTCTGGTTCATTTACACATTATATATATCTATTTATGTAGAGATCCTCTTCCCATGTAAATTATTACAGAGTGTTCCGTCAACCTCCCTTGCTATATGGTCGGTCTTTTTGATATATGTATATAATATGAATTTGTATACATATGGTAACGCTAATCTTCATTTATCCGTTCCCCCCACCTTTCCTTTTAGATAAGCATAGTTTTTTTTTTTTTTTATAAGTCTGTGATTGCCTTTCTCTGTGGAAATGTGTTCATTTGTGTCAGTTATTAGATAACGCCTATAAGTGATATCATAGGATATAGGACTTTTGCTTTCCGACTTCCCTCATGTTCTGTCATTATCTCCAAGATCATCTATGGTGCCTCAAAGAGCAGTGTTTCATTGTTTTCCATGGCTAGTATTCATTGTGTACATGGACCCCTTCTTCTTTATCCCTTCATCTGTTGCTGGACATTTTGGTTGCTTCACTGTCTTGTCTATTGTGAATAAGGCTGCAGTGCAGCTTTTGCAGCCCGGGTCTTCTTGATTCTGGTCTTCTCAGGTGAGAGGCCCATTGGTGCGCCTGCTGGATTGAATGGTACGTCAATTTTTCCTTTTAAACGCAGCTCCTTTCTGTTCTCATTATTGGCTGTTAACCACTTTACATCTCACCAGCAGCTAGAGGGTACACAGTTCTCTGTTTGTAGGCTTTTTGCTGATGGTCAGTCGACTGGTGTGAGTTGAAAACTTTTTGTAGATTAGATTGCATGAGTCTAATACTTCCTGAGGTTGAGCTTTTATCCATTTTCCTTTTTTGAAAAAGAGAGTGAGTAAAACTTACCTCTTCATACTATCTTCTTGAAAATGTTGCCTGTTTTGAATTGTTTTTATCCATTCCCTACCTCAGCACAATTTTGAGGGCAGGTGTCCTTTACAGCCCTGAGTCCTTGTGAATGTTAAGTGACCATTAGCTGTGGGTTAAGAGCTGCTCTTGCGGGAATGGGCCACAAGGCGGCAGCATTTCTCCCTTACCAAATCTGGTTACTAGGGCAACAGAGCCTTACTGGAAGTGGTGTTCTAGGTTGTAAATTAGAATGGAATGTGCCAGGAAAAAGCCCTTTAAGTTTATGTCTCATTACTTCTTGTTCGGAGTTTTAACTTAATTTTTATTTTTTATCACAGCAAACTTGATTACAATGTTTTGTGTGTTCTAGGTGTGCAAGATGTGGTTCTTTCACACATATACGTATATCTATTGTTCTTCAGATCCTTTTCCCATGTGGGTTATGACACAATGTTGAGTAGTCTTCTCTTGGTATTCCGTAGGTCTTTGGTGATTATATATTTCACATGTGTTTGTATCTCTCTGTTAACCTCCATATGGTAGTGTATCCAATCCTCACACCTTTCCATTTGGCGAACCATAAGTTTTCGTACTGAATCTGTGATTGCCTTTCTCTGTGGAAATATCTTCGTTTGTTTCAGTTTTTAGGTAACACCTGTATGTGATATGATAAGATATGTGTCTTTCGCTGTCTCACTTACTACAAGTTGCGTGATTCCTTCTAGACTCATCTGTGGTGCTGCAAATGGCATTGTTTCATTTTTTCGCTAGCTCATATTCCGTCTGTACATGTAGCAGTTCTTCTTTGTCCACCCATCTGTCGGTGGACTTTTTGGTTACTTCCATATCTTGGCTATTGTAATACTATGCAATGCAGATTTGCCTGCCTGTGTCTTTCCAATTCTGTCTTCTTAGGTCATAGTTCCAGGAATGGGTCTGCTGGATCATATGGTAGCTCAATGTTTACCTTTTAAAGGCACCTCCATTCTGTGCTCTTTGGTGGCTCTTTCCAGGTTACGTCGCACATAAAGTTGAGGGTATGCATTTCTCCACAGCACCTTCAGCATTTATTCTTTGTAGTCTTTTGCTGATGGTTATTCTGACTGGTGTGAGCTGATACCTCTTTGTGGTTGAATTTGCATGTGTCTCATAATGCGTTGAAATTGAGCTTTAAGACATGTGCTTTTTATTTTTCCAGCTGTGATTAGAGCTTAGTTCTTCAAAGTGTTTCCTTAAAGTATGTGTCACCTTTTGAAATATTTTGGCCATTACCTCCCTCAAGACATTTTGAGGGCAGGTTTCATTTACAGCCCTGCAGTACTAGTTCATATGAAGTGACCATTAGGTCAGGCTTTAAACCTGCTTTTGCAGGTAACGGCCAGAGGGCGGCAGCCTTTCTACGTTCCCCACGCTGGTACTAGGGAAACAGACCTACCGGCCAGTGGTGTTCTTCGGTTATAAATTAGAGTGGAATGTGCCCGGAGAAACCCACAAATGCTGATGTCTCCTTACATTTGTTTGTTTTTCACATTTAATTTATATTTTTTACTGGAGTACTATTCCGTTGTATACATGGACCACTTCTTCTTGGTGCATTCCTTGGTATGCTTGATTCACTGGTAGCTCAATGTTTACCTTTTCAAAGCACCTCCATTGTGTTTACATTAATGGTTCTTACCAGGTCCCCCTTAGAGCTCAGCGTACACATTTCTCCACAATACCTTCAGCATGTATTGTTTGCAGCATTTTTGCTGATGGCCATTCTGACTGCTGTGAGCTGATAGGTATTTGTAATTTCGGTTTGCGTGTCTTTAAAAATTCCTAAAATTTATCATTTTCCCACGCCTTTTTCTTTTCACTTAAAAGAGAAAACCCTGAGTACAATATACCTCTTGAAATTGTCTTCTTCGAAGGTTGCCCTCTTTTGAATTTTTTGCTCGATTTTTGACCACAGAAATTCTTTGGAAGGCACGTGTCATTTACAGAACTGCAAGTTGGTGAATATTTAGTGACCTTTTGCGGTGGGTTTAAAGCTGCTGTTGTGGGAAACGGCCACAAGGAGGCAGCATTTCTCCAGTCCCCAATCTGGGTACTAGGGCAGCAGAGCCTTTCTGGAAGTCGTTGTCCTGGGTTGTAAATTAGAATGGAATTTGCCAGGAGAAATCCCCATAAGTTTATGTCTCATTACTCCTTCTTGGTTTTTAAAATTTTTTTAATCGGGGTAAAGATTAGAATATTGTTTGTCCTAGGTGTACACAATCTGGTTCATTTCTACATTATGTATGTCTATTAATGTACAGATCCTCTTCCCATGTAAAATATTACAGTGTTCCATAGACCTCCCTTGCTATATGGTCGTTCTTTTTGATACATGTATATACTATGTATTTGTATACGTATAGTAACACTAACCTTCATTTATCGATTCCCCCCTCCTTTCCTTTTAGATGAGCATAGTTTGTTTTCTAAGCCTGTGAGTGTCTTTCTCTTTGGAAATATGTTCATTTGTGTCAGTTAATAGATAATGCCATAAGTGATATTATAGGATATAGGTCTTTTGCTTTCCGACCTACTTCATGTTTTGTGATTATCTCCAGGCTCATCTATGGTGCCTCAAAGAACAGTGCTTCAATGTTTTCCATGGCTAATATTCCATTGTGTACATGGACCACTTCTTCTTGGTGCATTCCTCTGTTGATGGACATTTTCGTTGCTTCCAAGTGTTGCCTATGGTAACTATTGCGGGAGTGCAGGATTGCCAGCCTGTGACTTTTGGATTTTCATTTTCTCAGGTGATAGACCCAGCAGTGGGTATGACTGATTGACTGGTATGGTAGCTCAATGTTTACCTTTTCAAGGCGCCTCAATTGTGCTTTCATTAGTGGCTCTTACCACGTCCCCCTTAGAATCGAGGGTACGCATTTCTCCACAATCACGTCAGCATTTATTGTTTGCAGCAGTTTTGTTGATGGCCATTCTGACTGGTGTGAGCTGATAGCTTTTTGTAATTTGGGTTTACATGTCTTTAAAAATTCCTAAAATTCATTATTTTTCCACGCCTTTTTCTTTTCTGTTAAAAGAAAAAAGAAAAACAAAGTGTGAGTACAATCTACCTCTTCAAATTGTCTTCTTGGAAGGTTGCACTCTTGAATTTTTGGGTCGATTTTCGACCTCAGTATTTTTTGGAGGGCAGGTGTCATTTACAGAACTGCAATTGGTGAATATTTCGTGACCTTTTGCAGTGGGTTTAAAGCTGCTGTTGTGGGAAACGGCCACAAGGATGCAGCATTTCTCCACTCCCAAATCTGGGTACTAGGGCAGCAGAGCCGTTCTGGAAGTCGTTTACCTAGGTTGTAAATTTGAATGGAATGTGCCAGGAAAACCCCCCATAAGTTTACGTCTCATTACTTCTAGTTCGTTGTTTTAATTTTTTACATTGGGGTAAAGGTTCGAATGTTGTTTGTCCAAGGTGTACACACTCTGGTTCATTTACACATTATATATATCTATTTATGTAGAGATCCTCTTCCCATGTAAATTATTACAGAGTGTTCCGTCAACCTCCCTTGCTATATGGTCGGTCTTTTTGATATATGTATATAATATGAATTTGTATACATATGGTAACGCTAATCTTCATTTATCCGTTCCCCCCACCTTTCCTTTTAGATAAGCATAGTTTTTTTTTTTTTATAAGTCTGTGATTGCCTTTCTCTGTGGAAATGTGTTCATTTGTGTCAGTTATTAGATAACGCCTATAAGTGATATCATAGGATATAGGACTTTTGCTTTCCGACTTCCCTCATGTTCTGTCATTATCTCCAAGATCATCTATGGTGCCTCAAAGAGCAGTGTTTCATTGTTTTCCATGGCTAGTATTCATTGTGTACATGGACCCCTTCTTCTTTATCCCTTCATCTGTTGCTGGACATTTTGGTTGCTTCACTGTCTTGTCTATTGTGAATAAGGCTGCAGTGCAGCTTTTGCAGCCCGGGTCTTCTTGATTCTGGTCTTCTCAGGTGAGAGGCCCATTGGTGCGCCTGCTGGATTGAATGGTACGTCAATTTTTCCTTTTAAACGCAGCTCCTTTCTGTTCTCATTATTGGCTGTTAACCACTTTACATCTCACCAGCAGCTAGAGGGTACACAGTTCTCTAAAACCTCTTCAGCATTGATTGTTTGTAGGCTTTTTGCTGATGGTCAGTCGACTGGTGTGAGTTGAAAACTTTTTGTAGATTAGATTGCATGAGTCTAATACTTCCTGAGGTTGAGCTTTTATCCATTTTCCTTTTTTGAAAAAGAGAGTGAGTAAAACTTACCTCTTCATACTATCTTCTTGAAAATGTTGCCTGTTTTGAATTGTTTTTATCCATTCCCTACCTCAGCACAATTTTGAGGGCAGGTGTCCTTTACAGCCCTGAGTCCTTGTGAATGTTAAGTGACCATTAGCTGTGGGTTAAGAGCTGCTCTTGCGGGAATGGGCCACAAGGCGGCAGCATTTCTCCCTTACCAAATCTGGTTACTAGGGCAACAGAGCCTTACTGGAAGTGGTGTTCTAGGTTGTAAATTAGAATGGAATGTGCCAGGAAAAAGCCCTTTAAGTTTATGTCTCATTACTTCTTGTTCGGAGTTTTAACTTAATTTTTATTTTTTATCACAGCAAACTTGATTACAATGTTTTGTGTGTTCTAGGTGTGCAAGATGTGGTTCTTTCACACATATACGTATATCTATTGTTCTTCAGATCCTTTTCCCATGTGGGTTATGACACAATGTTGAGTAGTCTTCTCTTGGTATTCCGTAGGTCTTTGGTGATTATATATTTCACATGTGTTTGTATCTCTCTGTTAACCTCCATATGGTAGTGTATCCAATCCTCACACCTTTCCATTTGGCGAACCATAAGTTTTCGTACTGAATCTGTGATTGCCTTTCTCTGTGGAAATATCTTCGTTTGTTTCAGTTTTTAGGTAACACCTGTATGTGATATGATAAGATATGTGTCTTTCGCTGTCTCACTTACTACAAGTTGCGTGATTCCTTCTAGACTCATCTGTGGTGCTGCAAATGGCATTGTTTCATTTTTTCGCTAGCTCATATTCCGTCTGTACATGTAGCAGTTCTTCTTTGTCCACCCATCTGTCGGTGGACTTTTTGGTTACTTCCATATCTTGGCTATTGTAATACTATGCAATGCAGATTTGCCTGCCTGTGTCTTTCCAATTCTGTCTTCTTAGGTCATAGTTCCAGGAATGGGTCTGCTGGATCATATGGTAGCTCAATGTTTACCTTTTAAAGGCACCTCCATTCTGTGCTCTTTGGTGGCTCTTTCCAGGTTACGTCGCACATAAAGTTGAGGGTATGCATTTCTCCACAGCACCTTCAGCATTTATTCTTTGTAGTCTTTTGCTGATGGTTATTCTGACTGGTGTGAGCTGATACCTCTTTGTGGTTGAATTTGCATGTGTCTCATAATGCGTTGAAATTGAGCTTTAAGACATGTGCTTTTTATTTTTCCAGCTGTGATTAGAGCTTAGTTCTTCAAAGTGTTTCCTTAAAGTATGTGTCACCTTTTGAAATATTTTGGCCATTACCTCCCTCAAGACATTTTGAGGGCAGGTTTCATTTACAGCCCTGCAGTACTAGTTCATATGAAGTGACCATTAGGTCAGGCTTTAAACCTGCTTTTGCAGGTAACGGCCAGAGGGCGGCAGCCTTTCTACGTTCCCTACGCTGGTACTAGGGAAACAGACCTACCGGCCAGTGGTGTTCTTCGGTTATAAATTAGAGTGGAATGTGCCCGGAGAAACCCACAAATGTTGATGTCTCCTTACATTTGTTTGTTTTTCACATTTAATTTATATTTTTTACTGGAGTACTATTCCGTTGTATACATGGACCACTTCTTCTTGGTGCATTCCTTGGTATGCTTGATTCACTGGTAGCTCAATGTTTACCTTTTCAAAGCACCTCCATTGTGTTTACATTAATGGTTCTTACCACGTCCCCCTTAGAGCTCAGCGTACACATTTCTCCACAATCCCTTCAGCATGTATTGTTTGCAGCATTTTTGCTGATGGCCATTCTGACTGCTGTGAGCTGATAGGTATTTGTAATTTCGGTTTGCGTGTCTTTAAAAATTCCTAAAATTTATCATTTTCCCACGCCTTTTTCTTTTCACTTAAAAGAAAAAACCCTGAGTACAATATACCTCTTGAAATTGTCTTCTTCGAAGGTTGCCCTCTTTTGAATTTTTTGCTCGATTTTTGACCCCAGAAATTCTTTGGAAGGCACGTGTCATTTACAGAACTGCAAGTTGGTGAATATTTAGTGACCTTTTGCGGTGGGTTTAAAGCTGCTGTTGTGGGAAACGGCCACAAGGAGGCAGCATTTCTCCAGTCCCCAATCTGGGTACTAGGGCAGCAGAGCCTTTCTGGAAGTCGTTGTCCTGGGTTGTAAATTAGAATGGAATTTGCCAGGAGAAATCCCCATAAGTTTATGTCTCATTACTTCTTCTTGGTTTTTAAAATTTTTTTAATCGGGGTAAAGATTAGAATATTGTTTGTCCTAGGTGTACACAATCTGGTTCATTTGTACATTATGTATGTCTATTAATGTACAGATCCTCTTCCCATGTAAAATATTACAGTGTTCCATAGACCTCCCTTGCTATATGGTCGTTCTTTTTGATACATGTATATACTATGTATTTGTATACGTATAGTAACACTAACCTTCATTTATCGATTCCCCCCTCCTTTCCTTTTAGATGAGCATAGTTTGTTTTCTAAGCCTGTGAGTGTCTTTCTCTTTGGAAATATGTTCATTTGTGTCAGTTAGTAGATAATGCCATAAGTGATATTATAGGATATAGGTCTTTTGCTTTCCGACCTACTTCATGTTTTGTGATTATCTCCAGGCTCATCTATGGTGCCTCAAAGAGCAGTGCTTCAATGTTTTCCATGGCTAATATTCCATTGTGTACATGGACCACTTCTTCTTGGTGCATTCCTCTGTTGATGGACATTTTCGTTGCTTCCAAGTGTTGCCTATGGTAACTATTGCGGGAGTGCAGGATTGCCAGCCTGTGACTTTTGGATTTTCATTTTCTCAGGTGATAGACCCAGCAGTGGGTATGACTGATTGACTGGTATGGTAGCTCAATGTTTACCTTTTCAAGGCGCCTCAATTGTGCTTTCATTAGTGGCTCTTACCACGTCCCCCTTAGAATCGAGGGTACGCATTTCTCCACAATCACGTCAGCATTTATTGTTTGCAGCAGTTTTGTTGATGGCCATTCTGACTGGTGTGAGCTGATAGCTTTTTGTAATTTGGGTTTACATGTCTTTAAAAATTCCTAAAATTCATTATTTTTCCACGCCTTTTTCTTTTCTGTTAAAAGAAAAAAGAAAAACAAAGTGTGAGTACAATCTACCTCTTCAAATTGTCTTCTTGGAAGGTTGCACTCTTGAATTTTTGGGTCGATTTTCGACCTCAGTATTTTTTGGAGGGCAGGTGTCATTTACAGAACTGCAATTGGTGAATATTTCGTGACCTTTTGCAGTGGGTTAAAAGCTGCTGTTGTGGGAAACGGCCACAAGGATGCAGCATTTCTCCACTCCCAAATCTGGGTACTAGGGCAGCAGAGCCGTTCTGGAAGTCGTTTACCTAGGTTGTAAATTTGAATGGAATGTGCCAGGAAAACCCCCCATAAGTTTACGTCTCATTACTTGTAGTTCGTTGTTTTAATTTTTTACATTGGGGTAAAGGTTCGAATGTTGTTTGTCCAAGGTGTACACACTCTGGTTCATTTACACATTATATATATCTATTTATGTAGAGATCCTCTTCCCATGTAAATTATTACAGAGTGTTCCGTCAACCTCCCTTGCTATATGGTCGGTCTTTTTGATATATGTATATAATATGAATTTGTATACATATGGTAACGCTAATCTTCATTTATCCGTTCCCCCCACCTTTCCTTTTAGATAAGCATAGTTTTTTTTTTATAAGTCTGTGATTGCCTTTCTCTGTGGAAATGTGTTCATTTGTGTCAGTTATTAGATAATGCCTATAAGTGATATCATAGGATATAGGACTTTTGCTTTCCGACTTCACTCATGTTCTGTCATTATCTCCAAGATCATCTATGGTGCCTCAAAGAGCAGTGTTTCATTGTTTTCCATGGCTAGTATTCATTGTGTACATGGACCCCTTCTTCTTTATCCCTTCATCTGTTGCTGGACATTTTGGTTGCTTCACTGTCTTGTCTATTGTGAATAAGGCTGCAGTGCAGCTTTTGCAGCCCGGGTCTTCTTGATTCTGGTCTTCTCAGGTGAGAGGCCCATTGGTGCGCCTGCTGGATTGAATGGTACGTCAATTTTTCCTTTTAAACGCAGCTCCTTTCTGTTCTCATTATTGGCTGTTAACCACTTTACATCTCACCAGCAGCTAGAGGGTACACAGTTCTCTGTTTGTAGGCTTTTTGCTGATGGTCAGTCGACTGGTGTGAGTTGAAAACTTTTTGTAGATTAGATTGCATGAGTCTAATACTTCCTGAGGTTGAGCTTTTATCCATTTTCCTTTTTTGAAAAAGAGAGGGAGTAAAACTTACCTCTTCATACTATCTTCTTGAAAATGTTGCCTGTTTTGAATTGTTTTTATCCATTCCCTACCTCAGCACAATTTTGAGGGCAGGTGTCCTTTACAGCCCTGAGTCCTTGTGAATGTTAAGTGACCATTAGCTGTGGGTTAAGAGCTGCTCTTGCGGGAATGGGCCACAAGGCGGCAGCATTTCTCCCTTACCAAATCTGGTTACTAGGGCAACAGAGCCTTACTGGAAGTGGTGTTCTAGGTTGTAAATTAGAATGGAATGTGCCAGGAAAAAGCCCTTTACGTTTATGTCTCATTACTTCTTGTTCGGAGTTTTAACTTAATTTTTATTTTTTATCACAGCAAACTTGATTACAATGTTTTGTGTGTTCTAGGTGTGCAAGATGTGGTTCTTTCACACATATACGTATATCTATTGTTCTTCAGATCCTTTTCCCATGTGGGTTATGACACAATGTTGAGTAGTCTTCTCTTGGTATTCCGTAGGTCTTTGGTGATTATATATTTCACATGTGTTTGTATCTCTCTGTTAACCTCCATATGGTAGTGTATCCAATCCTCACACCTTTCCATTTGGCGAACCATAAGTTTTCGTACTGAATCTGTGATTGCCTTTCTCTGTGGAAATATCTTCGTTTGTTTCAGTTTTTAGGTAACACCTGTATGTGATATGATAAGATATGTGTCTTTCGCTGTCTCACTTACTACAAGTTGCGTGATTCCTTCTAGACTCATCTGTGGTGCTGCAAATGGCATTGTTTCATTTTTTCGCTAGCTCATATTCCGTCTGTACATGTAGCAGTTCTTCTTTGTCCACCCATCTGTCGGTGGACTTTTTGGTTACTTCCATATCTTGGCTATTGTAATACTATGCAATGCAGATTTGCCTGCCTGTGTCTTTCCAATTCTGTCTTCTTAGGTCATAGTTCCAGGAATGGGTCTGCTGGATCATATGGTAGCTCAATGTTTACCTTTTAAAGGCACCTCCATTCTGTGCTCTTTGGTGGCTCTTTCCAGGTTACGTCGCACATAAAGTTGAGGGTATGCATTTCTCCACAGCACCTTCAGCATTTATTCTTTGTAGTCTTTTGCTGATGGTTATTCTGACTGGTGTGAGCTGATACCTCTTTGTGGTTGAATTTGCATGTGTCTCATAATGCGTTGAAATTGAGCTTTAAGACATGTGCTTTTTATTTTTCCAGCTGTGATTAGAGCTTAGTTCTTCAAAGTGTTTCCTTAAAGTATGTGTCACCTTTTGAAATATTTTGGCCATTACCTCCCTCAAGACATTTTGAGGGCAGGTTTCATTTACAGCCCTGCAGTACTAGTTCATATGAAGTGACCATTAGGTCAGGCTTTAAACCTGCTTTTGCAGGTAACGGCCAGAGGGCGGCAGCCTTTCTACGTTCCCCACGCTGGTACTAGGGAAACAGACCTACCGGCCAGTGGTGTTCTTCGGTTATAAATTAGAGTGGAATGTGCCCGGAGAAACCCACAAATGCTGATGTCTCCTTACATTTGTTTGTTTTTCACATTTAATTTATATTTTTTACTGGAGTACTATTCCGTTGTATACATGGACCACTTCTTCTTGGTGCATTCCTTGGTATGCTTGATTCACTGGTAGCTCAATGTTTACCTTTTCAAAGCACCTCCATTGTGTTTACATTAATGGTTCTTACCAGGTCCCCCTTAGAGCTCAGCGTACACATTTCTCCACAATCCCTTCAGCATGTATTGTTTGCAGCATTTTTGCTGATGGCCATTCTGACTGCTGTGAGCTGATAGGTATTTGTAATTTCGGTTTGCGTGTCTTTAAAAATTCCTAAAATTTATCATTTTCCCACGCCTTTTTCTTTTCACTTAAAAGAGAAAACCCTGAGTACAATATACCTCTTGAAATTGTCTTCTTCGAAGGTTGCCCTCTTTTGAATTTTTTGCTCGATTTTTGACCACAGAAATTCTTTGGAAGGCACGTGTCATTTACAGAACTGCAAGTTGGTGAATATTTAGTGACCTTTTGCGGTGGGTTTAAAGCTGCTGTTGTGGGAAACGGCCACAAGGAGGCAGCATTTCTCCAGTCCCCAATCTGGGTACTAGGGCAGCAGAGCCTTTCTGGAAGTCGTTGTCCTGGGTTGTAAATTAGAATGGAATTTGCCAGGAGAAATCCCCATAAGTTTATGTCTCATTACTCCTTCTTGGTTTTTAAAATTTTTTTAATCGGGGTAAAGATTAGAATATTGTTTGTCCTAGGTGTACACAATCTGGTTCATTTCTACATTATGTATGTCTATTAATGTACAGATCCTCTTCCCATGTAAAATATTACAGTGTTCCATAGACCTCCCTTGCTATATGGTCGTTCTTTTTGATACATGTATATACTATGTATTTGTATACGTATAGTAACACTAACCTTCATTTATCGATTCCCCCCTCCTTTCCTTTTAGATGAGCATAGTTTGTTTTCTAAGCCTGTGAGTGTCTTTCTCTTTGGAAATATGTTCATTTGTGTCAGTTAATAGATAATGCCATAAGTGATATTATAGGATATAGGTCTTTTGCTTTCCGACCTACTTCATGTTTTGTGATTATCTCCAGGCTCATCTATGGTGCCTCAAAGAACAGTGCTTCAATGTTTTCCATGGCTAATATTCCATTGTGTACATGGACCACTTCTTCTTGGTGCATTCCTCTGTTGATGGACATTTTCGTTGCTTCCAAGTGTTGCCTATGGTAACTATTGCGGGAGTGCAGGATTGCCAGCCTGTGACTTTTGGATTTTCATTTTCTCAGGTGATAGACCCAGCAGTGGGTATGACTGATTGACTGGTATGGTAGCTCAATGTTTACCTTTTCAAGGCACCTCAATTGTGCTTTCATTAGTGGCTCTTACCACGTCCCCCTTAGAATCGAGGGTACGCATTTCTCCACAATCACGTCAGCATTTATTGTTTGCAGCAGTTTTGTTGATGGCCATTCTGACTGGTGTGAGCTGATAGCTTTTTGTAATTTGGGTTTACATGTCTTTAAAAATTCCTAAAATTCATTATTTTTCCACGCCTTTTTCTTTTCTGTTAAAAGAAAAAAGAAAAACAAAGTGTGAGTACAATCTACCTCTTCAAATTGTCTTCTTGGAAGGTTGCACTCTTGAATTTTTGGGTCGATTTTCGACCTCAGTATTTTTTGGAGGGCAGGTGTCATTTACAGAACTGCAATTGGTGAATATTTCGTGACCTTTTGCAGTGGGTTTAAAGCTGCTGTTGTGGGAAACGGCCACAAGGATGCAGCATTTCTCCACTCCCAAATCTGGGTACTAGGGCAGCAGAGCCGTTCTGGAAGTCGTTTACCTAGGTTGTAAATTTGAATGGAATGTGCCAGGAAAACCCCCCATAAGTTTACGTCTCATTACTTCTAGTTCGTTGTTTTAATTTTTTACATTGGGGTAAAGGTTCGAATGTTGTTTGTCCAAGGTGTACACACTCTGGTTCATTTACACATTATATATATCTATTTATGTAGAGATCCTCTTCCCATGTAAATTATTACAGAGTGTTCCGTCAACCTCCCTTGCTATATGGTCGGTCTTTTTGATATATGTATATAATATGAATTTGTATACATATGGTAACGCTAATCTTCATTTATCCGTTCCCCCCACCTTTCCTTTTAGATAAGCATAGTTTTTTTTTTTTTATAAGTCTGTGATTGCCTTTCTCTGTGGAAATGTGTTCATTTGTGTCAGTTATTAGATAACGCCTATAAGTGATATCATAGGATATAGGACTTTTGCTTTCCGACTTCCCTCATGTTCTGTCATTATCTCCAAGATCATCTATGGTGCCTCAAAGAGCAGTGTTTCATTGTTTTCCATGGCTAGTATTCATTGTGTACATGGACCCCTTCTTCTTTATCCCTTCATCTGTTGCTGGACATTTTGGTTGCTTCACTGTCTTGTCTATTGTGAATAAGGCTGCAGTGCAGCTTTTGCAGCCCGGGTCTTCTTGATTCTGGTCTTCTCAGGTGAGAGGCCCATTGGTGCGCCTGCTGGATTGAATGGTACGTCAATTTTTCCTTTTAAACGCAGCTCCTTTCTGTTCTCATTATTGGCTGTTAACCACTTTACATCTCACCAGCAGCTAGAGGGTACACAGTTCTCTGTTTGTAGGCTTTTTGCTGATGGTCAGTCGACTGGTGTGAGTTGAAAACTTTTTGTAGATTAGATTGCATGAGTCTAATACTTCCTGAGGTTGAGCTTTTATCCATTTTCCTTTTTTGAAAAAGAGAGTGAGTAAAACTTACCTCTTCATACTATCTTCTTGAAAATGTTGCCTGTTTTGAATTGTTTTTATCCATTCCCTACCTCAGCACAATTTTGAGGGCAGGTGTCCTTTACAGCCCTGAGTCCTTGTGAATGTTAAGTGACCATTAGCTGTGGGTTAAGAGCTGCTCTTGCGGGAATGGGCCACAAGGCGGCAGCATTTCTCCCTTACCAAATCTGGTTACTAGGGCAACAGAGCCTTACTGGAAGTGGTGTTCTAGGTTGTAAATTAGAATGGAATGTGCCAGGAAAAAGCCCTTTAAGTTTATGTCTCATTACTTCTTGTTCGGAGTTTTAACTTAATTTTTATTTTTTATCACAGCAAACTTGATTACAATGTTTTGTGTGTTCTAGGTGTGCAAGATGTGGTTCTTTCACACATATACGTATATCTATTGTTCTTCAGATCCTTTTCCCATGTGGGTTATGACACAATGTTGAGTAGTCTTCTCTTGGTATTCCGTAGGTCTTTGGTGATTATATATTTCACATGTGTTTGTATCTCTCTGTTAACCTCCATATGGTAGTGTATCCAATCCTCACACCTTTCCATTTGGCGAACCATAAGTTTTCGTACTGAATCTGTGATTGCCTTTCTCTGTGGAAATATCTTCGTTTGTTTCAGTTTTTAGGTAACACCTGTATGTGATATGATAAGATATGTGTCTTTCGCTGTCTCACTTACTACAAGTTGCGTGATTCCTTCTAGACTCATCTGTGGTGCTGCAAATGGCATTGTTTCATTTTTTCGCTAGCTCATATTCCGTCTGTACATGTAGCAGTTCTTCTTTGTCCACCCATCTGTCGGTGGACTTTTTGGTTACTTCCATATCTTGGCTATTGTAATACTATGCAATGCAGATTTGCCTGCCTGTGTCTTTCCAATTCTGTCTTCTTAGGTCATAGTTCCAGGAATGGGTCTGCTGGATCATATGGTAGCTCAATGTTTACCTTTTAAAGGCACCTCCATTCTGTGCTCTTTGGTGGCTCTTTCCAGGTTACGTCGCACATAAAGTTGAGGGTATGCATTTCTCCACAGCACCTTCAGCATTTATTCTTTGTAGTCTTTTGCTGATGGTTATTCTGACTGGTGTGAGCTGATACCTCTTTGTGGTTGAATTTGCATGTGTCTCATAATGCGTTGAAATTGAGCTTTAAGACATGTGCTTTTTATTTTTCCAGCTGTGATTAGAGCTTAGTTCTTCAAAGTGTTTCCTTAAAGTATGTGTCACCTTTTGAAATATTTTGGCCATTACCTCCCTCAAGACATTTTGAGGGCAGGTTTCATTTACAGCCCTGCAGTACTAGTTCATATGAAGTGACCATTAGGTCAGGCTTTAAACCTGCTTTTGCAGGTAACGGCCAGAGGGCGGCAGCCTTTCTACGTTCCCCACGCTGGTACTAGGGAAACAGACCTACCGGCCAGTGGTGTTCTTCGGTTATAAATTAGAGTGGAATGTGCCCGGAGAAACCCACAAATGCTGATGTCTCCTTACATTTGTTTGTTTTTCACATTTAATTTATATTTTTTACTGGAGTACTATTCCGTTGTATACATGGACCACTTCTTCTTGGTGCATTCCTTGGTATGCTTGATTCACTGGTAGCTCAATGTTTACCTTTTCAAAGCACCTCCATTGTGTTTACATTAATGGTTCTTACCACGTCCCCCTTAGAGCTCAGCGTACACATTTCTCCACAATACCTTCAGCATGTATTGTTTGCAGCATTTTTGCTGATGGCCATTCTGACTGCTGTGAGCTGATAGGTATTTGTAATTTCGGTTTGCGTGTCTTTAAAAATTCCTAAAATTTATCATTTTCCCACGCCTTTTTCTTTTCACTTAAAAGAAAAAACCCTGAGTACAATATACCTCTTGAAATTGTCTTCTTCGAAGGTTGCCCTCTTTTGAATTTTTTGCTCGATTTTTGACCCCAGAAATTCTTTGGAAGGCACGTGTCATTTACAGAACTGCAAGTTGGTGAATATTTAGTGACCTTTTGCGGTGGGTTTAAAGCTGCTGTTGTGGGAAACGGCCACAAGGAGGCAGCATTTCTCCAGTCCCCAATCTGGGTACTAGGGCAGCAGAGCCTTTCTGGAAGTCGTTGTCCTGGGTTGTAAATTAGAATGGAATTTGCCAGGAGAAATCCCCATAAGTTTATGTCTCATTACTTCTTCTTGGTTTTTAAAATTTTTTTAATCGGGGTAAAGATTAGAATATTGTTTGTCCTAGGTGTACACAATCTGGTTCATTTGTACATTATGTATGTCTATTAATGTACAGATCCTCTTCCCATGTAAAATATTACAGTGTTCCATAGACCTCCCTTGCTATATGGTCGTTCTTTTTGATACATGTATATACTATGTATTTGTATACGTATAGTAACACTAACCTTCATTTATCGATTCCCCCCTCCTTTCCTTTTAGATGAGCATAGTTTGTTTTCTAAGCCTGTGAGTGTCTTTCTCTTTGGAAATATGTTCATTTGTGTCAGTTAGTAGATAATGCCATAAGTGATATTATAGGATATAGGTCTTTTGCTTTCCGACCTACTTCATGTTTTGTGATTATCTCCAGGCTCATCTATGGTGCCTCAAAGAGCAGTGCTTCAATGTTTTCCATGGCTAATATTCCATTGTGTACATGGACCACTTCTTCTTGGTGCATTCCTCTGTTGATGGACATTTTCGTTGCTTCCAAGTGTTGCCTATGGTAACTATTGCGGGAGTGCAGGATTGCCAGCCTGTGACTTTTGCATTTTCATTTTCTCAGGTGATAGACCCAGCAGTGGGTATGACTGATTGACTGGTATGGTAGCTCAATGTTTACCTTTTCAAGGCGCCTCAATTGTGCTTTCATTAGTGGCTCTTACCACGTCCCCCTTAGAATCGAGGGTACGCATTTCTCCACAATCACGTCAGCATTTATTGTTTGCAGCAGTTTTGTTGATGGCCATTCTGACTGGTGTGAGCTGATAGCTTTTTGTAATTTGGGTTTACATGTCTTTAAAAATTCCTAAAATTCATTATTTTTCCACGCCTTTTTCTTTTCTGTTAAAAGAAAAAAGAAAAACAAAGTGTGAGTACAATCTACCTCTTCAAATTGTCTTCTTGGAAGGTTGCACTCTTGAATTTTTGGGTCGATTTTCGACCTCAGTATTTTTTGGAGGGCAGGTGTCATTTACAGAACTGCAATTGGTGAATATTTCGTGACCTTTTGCAGTGGGTTTAAAGCTGCTGTTGTGGGAAACGGCCACAAGGATGCAGCATTTCTCCACTCCCAAATCTGGGTACTAGGGCAGCAGAGCCGTTCTGGAAGTCGTTTACCTAGGTTGTAAATTTGAATGGAATGTGCCAGGAAAAACCCCCATAAGTTTACGTCTCATTACTTCTAGTTCGTTGTTTTAATTTTTTACATTGGGGTAAAGGTTCGAATGTTGTTTGTCCAAGGTGTACACACTCTGGTTCATTTACACATTATATATATCTATTTATGTAGAGATCCTCTTCCCATGTAAATTATTACAGAGTGTTCCGTCAACCTCCCTTGCTATATGGTCGGTCTTTTTGATATATGTATATAATATGAATTTGTATACATATGGTAACGCTAATCTTCATTTATCCGTTCCCCCCACCTTTCCTTTTAGATAAGCATAGTTTTTTTTTTTTATAAGTCTGTGATTGCCTTTCTCTGTGGAAATGTGTTCATTTGTGTCAGTTATTAGATAACGCCTATAAGTGATATCATAGGATATAGGACTTTTGCTTTCCGACTTCCCTCATGTTCTGTCATTATCTCCAAGATCATCTATGGTGCCTCAAAGAGCAGTGTTTCATTGTTTTCCATGGCTAGTATTCATTGTGTACATGGACCCCTTCTTCTTTATCCCTTCATCTGTTGCTGGACATTTTGGTTGCTTCACTGTCTTGTCTATTGTGAATAAGGCTGCAGTGCAGCTTTTGCAGCCCGGGTCTTCTTGATTCTGGTCTTCTCAGGTGAGAGGCCCATTGGTGCGCCTGCTGGATTGAATGGTACGTCAATTTTTCCTTTTAAACGCAGCTCCTTTCTGTTCTCATTATTGGCTGTTAACCACTTTACATCTCACCAGCAGCTAGAGGGTACACAGTTCTCTAAAAGCTCTTCAGCATTGATTGTTTGTAGGCTTTTTGCTGATGGTCAGTCGACTGGTGTGAGTTGAAAACTTTTTGTAGATTAGATTGCATGAGTCTAATACTTCCTGAGGTTGAGCTTTTATCCATTTTCCTTTTTTGAAAAAGAGAGTGAGTAAAACTTACCTCTTCATACTATCTTCTTGAAAATGTTGCCTGTTTTGAATTGTTTTTATCCATTCCCTACCTCAGCACAATTTTGAGGGCAGGTGTCCTTTACAGCCCTGAGTCCTTGTGAATGTTAAGTGACCATTAGCTGTGGGTTAAGAGCTGCTCTTGCGGGAATGGGCCACAAGGCGGCAGCATTTCTCCCTTACCAAATCTGGTTACTAGGGCAACAGAGCCTTACTGGAAGTGGTGTTCTAGGTTGTAAATTAGAATGGAATGTGCCAGGAAAAAGCCCTTTAAGTTTATGTCTCATTACTTCTTGTTCGGAGTTTTAACTTAATTTTTATTTTTTATCACAGCAAACTTGATTACAATGTTTTGTGTGTTCTAGGTGTGCAAGATGTGGTTCTTTCACACATATACGTATATCTATTGTTCTTCAGATCCTTTTCCCATGTGGGTTATGACACAATGTTGAGTAGTCTTCTCTTGGTATTCCGTAGGTCTTTGGTGATTATATATTTCACATGTGTTTGTATCTCTCTGTTAACCTCCATATGGTAGTGTATCCAATCCTCACACCTTTCCATTTGGCGAACCATAAGTTTTCGTACTGAATCTGTGATTGCCTTTCTCTGTGGAAATATCTTCGTTTGTTTCAGTTTTTAGGTAACACCTGTATGTGATATGATAAGATATGTGTCTTTCGCTGTCTCACTTACTACAAGTTGCGTGATTCCTTCTAGACTCATCTGTGGTGCTGCAAATGGCATTGTTTCATTTTTTCGCTAGCTCATATTCCGTCTGTACATGTAGCAGTTCTTCTTTGTCCACCCATCTGTCGGTGGACTTTTTGGTTACTTCCATATCTTGGCTATTGTAATACTATGCAATGCAGATTTGCCTGCCTGTGTCTTTCCAATTCTGTCTTCTTAGGTCATAGTTCCAGGAATGGGTCTGCTGGATCATATGGTAGCTCAATGTTTACCTTTTAAAGGCACCTCCATTCTGTGCTCTTTGGTGGCTCTTTCCAGGTTACGTCGCACATAAAGTTGAGGGTATGCATTTCTCCACAGCACCTTCAGCATTTATTCTTTGTAGTCTTTTGCTGATGGTTATTCTGACTGGTGTGAGCTGATACCTCTTTGTGGTTGAATTTGCATGTGTCTCATAATGCGTTGAAATTGAGCTTTAAGACATGTGCTTTTTATTTTTCCAGCTGTGATTAGAGCTTAGTTCTTCAAAGTGTTTCCTTAAAGTATGTGTCACCTTTTGAAATATTTTGGCCATTACCTCCCTCAAGACATTTTGAGGGCAGGTTTCATTTACAGCCCTGCAGTACTAGTTCATATGAAGTGACCATTAGGTCAGGCTTTAAACCTGCTTTTGCAGGTAACGGCCAGAGGGCGGCAGCCTTTCTACGTTCCCCACGCTGGTACTAGGGAAACAGACCTACCGGCCAGTGGTGTTCTTCGGTTATAAATTAGAGTGGAATGTGCCCGGAGAAACCCACAAATGCTGATGTCTCCTTACATTTGTTTGTTTTTCACATTTAATTTATATTTTTTACTGGAGTACTATTCCGTTGTATACATGGACCACTTCTTCTTGGTGCATTCCTTGGTATGCTTGATTCACTGGTAGCTCAATGTTTACCTTTTCAAAGCACCTCCATTGTGTTTACATTAATGGTTCTTACCACGTCCCCCTTAGAGCTCAGCGTACACATTTCTCCACAATACCTTCAGCATGTATTGTTTGCAGCATTTTTGCTGATGGCCATTCTGACTGCTGTGAGCTGATAGGTATTTGTAATTTCGGTTTGCGTGTCTTTAAAAATTCCTAAAATTTATCATTTTCCCACGCCTTTTTCTTTTCACTTAAAAGAGAAAACCCTGAGTACAATATACCTCTTGAAATTGTCTTCTTCGAAGGTTGCCCTCTTTTGAATTTTTTGCTCGATTTTTGACCCCAGAAATTCTTTGGAAGGCACGTGTCATTTACAGAACTGCAAGTTGGTGAATATTTAGTGACCTTTTGCGGTGGGTTTAAAGCTGCTGTTGTGGGAAACGGCCACAAGGAGGCAGCATTTCTCCAGTCCCCAATCTGGGTACTAGGGCAGCAGAGCCTTTCTGGAAGTCGTTGTCCTGGGTTGTAAATTAGAATGGAATTTGCCAGGAGAAATCCCCATAAGTTTATGTCTCATTACTCCTTCTTGGTTTTTAAAATTTTTTTAATCGGGGTAAAGATTAGAATATTGTTTGTCCTAGGTGTACACAATCTGGTTCATTTGTACATTATGTATGTCTATTAATGTACAGATCCTCTTCCCATGTAAAATATTACAGTGTTCCATAGACCTCCCTTGCTATATGGTCGTTCTTTTTGATACATGTATATACTATGTATTTGTATACGTATAGTAACACTAACCTTCATTTATCGATTCCCCCCTCCTTTCCTTTTAGATGAGCATAGTTTGTTTTCTAAGCCTGTGAGTGTCTTTCTCTTTGGAAATATGTTCATTTGTGTCAGTTAATAGATAATGCCATAAGTGATATTATAGGATATAGGTCTTTTGCTTTCCGACCTACTTCATGTTTTGTGAGTATCTCCAGGCTCATCTATGGTGCCTCAAAGAACAGTGCTTCAATGTTTTCCATGGCTAATATTCCATTGTGTACATGGACCACTTCTTCTTGGTGCATTCCTCTGTTGATGGACATTTTCGTTGCTTCCAAGTGTTGCCTATGGTAACTATTGCGGGAGTGCAGGATTGCCAGCCTGTGACTTTTGGATTTTCATTTTCTCAGGTGATAGACCCAGCAGTGGGTATGACTGATTGACTGGTATGGTAGCTCAATGTTTACCTTTTCAAGGCGCCTCAATTGTGCTTTCATTAGTGGCTCTTACCACGTCCCCCTTAGAATCGAGGGTACGCATTTCTCCACAATCACGTCAGCATTTATTGTTTGCAGCAGTTTTGTTGATGGCCATTCTGACTGGTGTGAGCTGATAGGTTTTTGTAATTTGGGTTTACATGTCTTTAAAAATTCCTAAAATTCATTATTTTTCCACGCCTTTTTCTTTTCTGTTAAAAGAAAAAAGAAAAACAAAGTGTGAGTACAATCTACCTCTTCAAATTGTCTTCTTGGAAGGTTGCACTCTTGAATTTTTGGGTCGATTTTCGACCTCAGTATTTTTTGGAGGGCAGGTGTCATTTACAGAACTGCAATTGGTGAATATTTCGTGACCTTTTGCAGTGGGTTTAAAGCTGCTGTTGTGGGAAACGGCCACAAGGATGCAGCATTTCTCCACTCCCAAATCTGGGTACTAGGGCAGCAGAGCCGTTCTGGAAGTCGTTTACCTAGGTTGTAAATTTGAATGGAATGTGCCAGGAAAACCCCCCATAAGTTTACGTCTCATTACTTCTAGTTCGTTGTTTTAATTTTTTACATTGGGGTAAAGGTTCGAATGTTGTTTGTCCAAGGTGTACACACTCTGGTTCATTTACACATTATATATATCTATTTATGTAGAGATCCTCTTCCCATGTAAATTATTACAGAGTGTTCCGTCAACCTCCCTTGCTATATGGTCGGTCTTTTTGATATATGTATATAATATGAATTTGTATACATATGGTAACGCTAATCTTCATTTATCCGTTCCCCCCACCTTTCCTTTTAGATAAGCATAGTTTTTTTTTTTTTATAAGTCTGTGATTGCCTTTCTCTGTGGAAATGTGTTCATTTGTGTCAGTTATTAGATAACGCCTATAAGTGATATCATAGGATATAGGACTTTTGCTTTCCGACTTCCCTCATGTTCTGTCATTATCTCCAAGATCATCTATGGTGCCTCAAAGAGCAGTGTTTCATTGTTTTCCATGGCTAGTATTCATTGTGTACATGGACCCCTTCTTCTTTATCCCTTCATCTGTTGCTGGACATTTTGGTTGCTTCACTGTCTTGTCTATTGTGAATAAGGCTGCAGTGCAGCTTTTGCAGCCCGGGTCTTCTTGATTCTGGTCTTCTCAGGTGAGAGGCCCATTGGTGCGCCTGCTGGATTGAATGGTACGTCAATTTTTCCTTTTAAACGCAGCTCCTTTCTGTTCTCATTATTGGCTGTTAACCACTTTACATCTCACCAGCAGCTAGAGGGTACACAGTTCTCTGTTTGTAGGCTTTTTGCTGATGGTCAGTCGACTGGTGTGAGTTGAAAACTTTTTGTAGATTAGATTGCATGAGTCTAATACTTCCTGAGGTTGAGCTTTTATCCATTTTCCTTTTTTGAAAAAGAGAGGGAGTAAAACTTACCTCTTCATACTATCTTCTTGAAAATGTTGCCTGTTTTGAATTGTTTTTATCCATTCCCTACCTCAGCACAATTTTGAGGGCAGGTGTCCTTTACAGCCCTGAGTCCTTGTGAATGTTAAGTGACCATTAGCTGTGGGTTAAGAGCTGCTCTTGCGGGAATGGGCCACAAGGCGGCAGCATTTCTCCCTTACCAAATCTGGTTACTAGGGCAACAGAGCCTTACTGGAAGTGGTGTTCTAGGTTGTAAATTAGAATGGAATGTGCCAGGAAAAAGCCCTTTAAGTTTATGTCTCATTACTTCTTGTTCGGAGTTTTAACTTAATTTTTATTTTTTATCACAGCAAACTTGATTACAATGTTTTGTGTGTTCTAGGTGTGCAAGATGTGGTTCTTTCACACATATACGTATATCTATTGTTCTTCAGATCCTTTTCCCATGTGGGTTATGACACAATGTTGAGTAGTCTTCTCTTGGTATTCCGTAGGTCTTTGGTGATTATATATTTCACATGTGTTTGTATCTCTCTGTTAACCTCCATATGGTAGTGTATCCAATCCTCACACCTTTCCATTTGGCGAACCATAAGTTTTCGTACTGAATCTGTGATTGCCTTTCTCTGTGGAAATATCTTCGTTTGTTTCAGTTTTTAGGTAACACCTGTATGTGATATGATAAGATATGTGTCTTTCGCTGTCTCACTTACTACAAGTTGCGTGATTCCTTCTAGACTCATCTGTGGTGCTGCAAATGGCATTGTTTCATTTTTTCGCTAGCTCATATTCCGTCTGTACATGTAGCAGTTCTTCTTTGTCCACCCATCTGTCGGTGGACTTTTTGGTTACTTCCATATCTTGGCTATTGTAATACTATGCAATGCAGATTTGCCTGCCTGTGTCTTTCCAATTCTGTCTTCTTAGGTCATAGTTCCAGGAATGGGTCTGCTGGATCATATGGTAGCTCAATGTTTACCTTTTAAAGGCACCTCCATTCTGTGCTCTTTGGTGGCTCTTTCCAGGTTACGTCGCACATAAAGTTGAGGGTATGCATTTCTCCACAGCACCTTCAGCATTTATTCTTTGTAGTCTTTTGCTGATGGTTATTCTGACTGGTGTGAGCTGATACCTCTTTGTGGTTGAATTTGCATGTGTCTCATAATGCGTTGAAATTGAGCTTTAAGACATGTGCTTTTTATTTTTCCAGCTGTGATTAGAGCTTAGTTCTTCAAAGTGTTTCCTTAAAGTATGTGTCACCTTTTGAAATATTTTGGCCATTACCTCCCTCAAGACATTTTGAGGGCAGGTTTCATTTACAGCCCTGCAGTACTAGTTCATATGAAGTGACCATTAGGTCAGGCTTTAAACCTGCTTTTGCAGGTAACGGCCAGAGGGCGGCAGCCTTTCTACGTTCCCCACGCTGGTACTAGGGAAACAGACCTACCGGCCAGTGGTGTTCTTCGGTTATAAATTAGAGTGGAATGTGCCCGGAGAAACCCACAAATGCTGATGTCTCCTTACATTTGTTTGTTTTTCACATTTAATTTATATTTTTTACTGGAGTACTATTCCGTTGTATACATGGACCACTTCTTCTTGGTGCATTCCTTGGTATGCTTGATTCACTGGTAGCTCAATGTTTACCTTTTCAAAGCACCTCCATTGTGTTTACATTAATGGTTCTTACCACGTCCCCCTTAGAGCTCAGCGTACACATTTCTCCACAATACCTTCAGCATGTATTGTTTGCAGCATTTTTGCTGATGGCCATTCTGACTGCTGTGAGCTGATAGGTATTTGTAATTTCGGTTTGCGTGTCTTTAAAAATTCCTAAAATTTATCATTTTCCCACGCCTTTTTTTTTCACTTAAAAGAGAAAACCCTGAGTACAATATACCTCTTGAAATTGTCTTCTTCGAAGGTTGCCCTCTTTTGAATTTTTTGCTCGATTTTTGACCCCAGAAATTCTTTGGAAGGCACGTGTCATTTACAGAACTGCAAGTTGGTGAATATTTAGTGACCTTTTGCGGTGGGTTTAAAGCTGCTGTTGTGGGAAACGGCCACAAGGAGGCAGCATTTCTCCAGTCCCCAATCTGGGTACTAGGGCAGCAGAGCCTTTCTGGAAGTCGTTGTCCTGGGTTGTAAATTAGAATGGAATTTGCCAGGAGAAATCCCCATAAGTTTATGTCTCATTACTTCTTCTTGGTTTTTAAAATTTTTTTAATCGGGGTAAAGATTAGAATATTGTTTGTCCTAGGTGTACACAATCTGGTTCATTTGTACATTATGTATGTCTATTAATGTACAGATCCTCTTCCCATGTAAAATATTACAGTGTTCCATAGACCTCCCTTGCTATATGGTCGTTCTTTTTGATACATGTATATACTATGTATTTGTATACGTATAGTAACACTAACCTTCATTTATCGATTCCCCCCTCCTTTCCTTTTAGATGAGCATAGTTTGTTTTCTAAGCCTGTGAGTGTCTTTCTCTTTGGAAATATGTTCATTTGTGTCAGTTAGTAGATAATGCCATAAGTGATATTATAGGATATAGGTCTTTTGCTTTCCGACCTACTTCATGTTTTGTGATTATCTCCAGGCTCATCTATGGTGCCTCAAAGAGCAGTGCTTCAATGTTTTCCATGGCTAATATTCCATTGTGTACATGGACCACTTCTTCTTGGTGCATTCCTCTGTTGATGGACATTTTCGTTGCTTCCAAGTGTTGCCTATGGTAACTATTGCGGGAGTGCAGGATTGCCAGCCTGTGACTTTTGGATTTTCATTTTCTCAGGTGATAGACCCAGCAGTGGGTATGACTGATTGACTGGTATGGTAGCTCAATGTTTACCTTTTCAAGGCGCCTCAATTGTGCTTTCATTAGTGGCTCGTACCACGTCCCCCTTAGAATCGAGGGTACGCATTTCTCCACAATCACGTCAGCATTTATTGTTTGCAGCAGTTTTGTTGATGGCCATTCTGACTGGTGTGAGCTGATAGGTTTTTGTAATTTGGGTTTACATGTCTTTAAAAATTCCTAAAATTCATTATTTTTCCACGCCTTTTTCTTTTCTGTTAAAAGAAAAAAGAAAAACAAAGTGTGAGTACAATCTACCTCTTCAAATTGTCTTCTTGGAAGGTTGCACTCTTGAATTTTTGGGTCGATTTTCGACCTCAGTATTTTTTGGAGGGCAGGTGTCATTTACAGAACTGCAATTGGTGAATATTTCGTGACCTTTTGCAGTGGGTTTAAAGCTGCTGTTGTGGGAAACGGCCACAAGGATGCAGCATTTCTCCACTCCCAAATCTGGGTACTAGGGCAGCAGAGCCGTTCTGGAAGTCGTTTACCTAGGTTGTAAATTTGAATGGAATGTGCCAGGAAAACCCCCCATAAGTTTACGTCTCATTACTTCTAGTTCGTTGTTTTAATTTTTTACATTGGGGTAAAGGTTCGAATGTTGTTTGTCCAAGGTGTACACACTCTGGTTCATTTACACATTATATATATCTATTTATGTAGAGATCCTCTTCCCATGTAAATTATTACAGAGTGTTCCGTCAACCTCCCTTGCTATATGGTCGGTCTTTTTGATATATGTATATAATATGAATTTGTATACATATGGTAACGCTAATCTTCATTTATCCGTTCCCCCCACCTTTCCTTTTAGATAAGCATAGTTTTTTTTTTTTATAAGTCTGTGATTGCCTTTCTCTGTGGAAATGTGTTCATTTGGGTCAGTTATTAGATAACGCCTATAAGTGATATCATAGGATATAGGACTTTTGCTTTCCGACTTCCCTCATGTTCTGTCATTATCTCCAAGATCATCTATGGTGCCTCAAAGAGCAGTGTTTCATTGTTTTCCATGGCTAGTATTCATTGTGTACATGGACCCCTTCTTCTTTATCCCTTCATCTGTTGCTGGACATTTTGGTTGCTTCACTGTCTTGTCTATTGTGAATAAGGCTGCAGTGCAGCTTTTGCAGCCCGGGTCTTCTTGATTCTGGTCTTCTCAGGTGAGAGGCCCATTGGTGCGCCTGCTGGATTGAATGGTACGTCAATTTTTCCTTTTAAACGCAGCTCCTTTCTGTTCTCATTATTGGCTGTTAACCACTTTACATCTCACCAGCAGCTAGAGGGTACACAGTTCTCTAAAACCTCTTCAGCATTGATTGTTTGTAGGCTTTTTGCTGATGGTCAGTCGACTGGTGTGAGTTGAAAACTTTTTGTAGATTAGATTGCATGAGTCTAATACTTCCTGAGGTTGAACTTTTATCCATTTTCCTTTTTTGAAAAAGAGAGTGAGTAAAACTTACCTCTTCATACTATCTTCTTGAAAATGTTGCCTGTTTTGAATTGTTTTTATCCATTCCCTACCTCAGCACAATTTTGAGGGCAGGTGTCCTTTACAGCCCTGAGTCCTTGTGAATGTTAAGTGACCATTAGCTGTGGGTTAAGAGCTGCTCTTGCGGGAATGGGCCACAAGGCGGCAGCATTTCTCCCTTACCAAATCTGGTTACTAGGGCAACAGAGCCTTACTGGAAGTGGTGTTCTAGGTTGTAAATTAGAATGGAATGTGCCAGGAAAAAGCCCTTTACGTTTATGTCTCATTACTTCTTGTTCGGAGTTTTAACTTAATTTTTATTTTTTATCACAGCAAACTTGATTACAATGTTTTGTGTGTTCTAGGTGTGCAAGATGTGGTTCTTTCACACATATACGTATATCTATTGTTCTTCAGATCCTTTTCCCATGTGGGTTATGACACAATGTTGAGTAGTCTTCTCTTGGTATTCCGTAGGTCTTTGGTGATTATATATTTCACATGTGTTTGTATCTCTCTGTTAACCTCCATATGGTAGTGTATCCAATCCTCACACCTTTCCATTTGGCGAACCATAAGTTTTCGTACTGAATCTGTGATTGCCTTTCTCTGTGGAAATATCTTCGTTTGTTTCAGTTTTTAGGTAACACCTGTATGTGATATGATAAGATATGTGTCTTTCGCTGTCTCACTTACTACAAGTTGCGTGATTCCTTCTAGACTCATCTGTGGTGCTGCAAATGGCATTGTTTCATTTTTTCGCTAGCTCATATTCCGTCTGTACATGTAGCAGTTCTTCTTTGTCCACCCATCTGTCGGTGGACTTTTTGGTTACTTCCATATCTTGGCTATTGTAATACTATGCAATGCAGATTTGCCTGCCTGTGTCTTTCCAATTCTGTCTTCTTAGGTCATAGTTCCAGGAATGGGTCTGCTGGATCATATGGTAGCTCAATGTTTACCTTTTAAAGGCACCTCCATTCTGTGCTCTTTGGTGGCTCTTTCCAGGTTACGTCGCACATAAAGTTGAGGGTATGCATTTCTCCACAGCACCTTCAGCATTTATTCTTTGTAGTCTTTTGCTGATGGTTATTCTGACTGGTGTGAGCTGATACCTCTTTGTGGTTGAATTTGCATGTGTCTCATAATGCGTTGAAATTGAGCTTTAAGACATGTGCTTTTTATTTTTCCAGCTGTGATTAGAGCTTAGTTCTTCAAAGTGTTTCCTTAAAGTATGTGTCACCTTTTGAAATATTTTGGCCATTACCTCCCTCAAGACATTTTGAGGGCAGGTTTCATTTACAGCCCTGCAGTACTAGTTCATATGAAGTGACCATTAGGTCAGGCTTTAAACCTGCTTTTGCAGGTAACGGCCAGAGGGCGGCAGCCTTTCTACGTTCCCCACGCTGGTACTAGGGAAACAGACCTACCGGCCAGTGGTGTTCTTCGGTTATAAATTAGAGTGGAATGTGCCCGGAGAAACCCACAAATGCTGATGTCTCCTTACATTTGTTTGTTTTTCACATTTAATTTATATTTTTTACTGGAGTACTATTCCGTTGTATACATGGACCACTTCTTCTTGGTGCATTCCTTGGTATGCTTGATTCACTGGTAGCTCAATGTTTACCTTTTCAAAGCACCTCCATTGTGTTTACATTAATGGTTCTTACCACGTCCCCCTTAGAGCTCAGCGTACACATTTCTCCACAATCCCTTCAGCATGTATTGTTTGCAGCATTTTTGCTGATGGCCATTCTGACTGCTGTGAGCTGATAGGTATTTGTAATTTCGGTTTGCGTGTCTTTAAAAATTCCTAAAATTTATCATTTTCCCACGCCTTTTTCTTTTCACTTAAAAGAAAAAACCCTGAGTACAATATACCTCTTGAAATTGTCTTCTTCGAAGGTTGCCCTCTTTTGAATTTTTTGCTCGATTTTTGACCCCAGAAATTCTTTGGAAGGCACGTGTCATTTACAGAACTGCAAGTTGGTGAATATTTAGTGACCTTTTGCGGTGGGTTTAAAGCTGCTGTTGTGGGAAACGGCCACAAGGAGGCAGCATTTCTCCAGTCCCCAATCTGGGTACTAGGGCAGCAGAGCCTTTCTGGAAGTCGTTGTCCTGGGTTGTAAATTAGAATGGAATTTGCCAGGAGAAATCCCCATAAGTTTATGTCTCATTACTTCTTCTTGGTTTTTAAAATTTTTTTAATCGGGGTAAAGATTAGAATATTGTTTGTCCTAGGTGTACACAATCTGGTTCATTTGTACATTATGTATGTCTATTAATGTACAGATCCTCTTCCCATGTAAAATATTACAGTGTTCCATAGACCTCCCTTGCTACATGGTCGTTCTTTTTGATACATGTATATACTATGTATTTGTATACGTATAGTAACACTAACCTTCATTTATCGATTCCCCCCTCCTTTCCTTTTAGATGAGCATAGTTTGTTTTCTAAGCCTGTGAGTGTCTTTCTCTTTGGAAATATGTTCATTTGTGTCAGTTAGTAGATAATGCCATAAGTGATATTATAGGATATAGGTCTTTTGCTTTCCGACCTACTTCATGTTTTGTGATTATCTCCAGGCTCATCTATGGTGCCTCAAAGAGCAGTGCTTCAATGTTTTCCATGGCTAATATTCCATTGTGTACATGGACCACTTCTTCTTGGTGCATTCCTCTGTTGATGGACATTTTCGTTGCTTCCAAGTGTTGCCTATGGTAACTATTGCGGGAGTGCAGGATTGCCAGCCTGTGACTTTTGCATTTTCATTTTCTCAGGTGATAGACCCAGCAGTGGGTATGACTGATTGACTGGTATGGTAGCTCAATGTTTACCTTTTCAAGGCGCCTCAATTGTGCTTTCATTAGTGGCTCGTACCACGTCCCCCTTAGAATCGAGGGTACGCATTTCTCCACAATCACGTCAGCATTTATTGTTTGCAGCAGTTTTGTTGATGGCCATTCTGACTGGTGTGAGCTGATAGGTTTTTGTAATTTGGGTTTACATGTCTTTAAAAATTCCTAAAATTCATTATTTTTCCACGCCTTTTTCTTTTCTGTTAAAAGAAAAAAGAAAAACAAAGTGTGAGTACAATCTACCTCTTCAAATTGTCTTCTTGGAAGGTTGCACTCTTGAATTTTTGGGTCGATTTTCGACCTCAGTATTTTTTGGAGGGCAGGTGTCATTTACAGAACTGCAATTGGTGAATATTTCGTGACCTTTTGCAGTGGGTTTAAAGCTGCTGTTGTGGGAAACGGCCACAAGGATGCAGCATTTCTCCACTCCCAAATCTGGGTACTAGGGCAGCAGAGCCGTTCTGGAAGTCGTTTACCTAGGTTGTAAATTTGAATGGAATGTGCCAGGAAAACCCCCCATAAGTTTACGTCTCATTACTTCTAGTTCGTTGTTTTAATTTTTTACATTGGGGTAAAGGTTCGAATGTTGTTTGTCCAAGGTGTACACACTCTGGTTCATTTACACATTATATATATCTATTTATGTAGAGATCCTCTTCCCATGTAAATTATTACAGAGTGTTCCGTCAACCTCCCTTGCTATATGGTCGGTCTTTTTGATATATGTATATAATATGAATTTGTATACATATGGTAACGCTAATCTTCATTTATCCGTTCCCCCCACCTTTCCTTTTAGATAAGCATAGTTTTTTTTTTTTATAAGTCTGTGATTGCCTTTCTCTGTGGAAATGTGTTCATTTGTGTCAGTTATTAGATAATGCCTATAAGTGATATCATAGGATATAGGACTTTTGCTTTCCGACTTCACTCATGTTCTGTCATTATCTCCAAGATCATCTATGGTGCCTCAAAGAGCAGTGTTTCATTGTTTTCCATGGCTAGTATTCATTGTGTACATGGACCCCTTCTTCTTTATCCCTTCATCTGTTGCTGGACATTTTGGTTGCTTCACTGTCTTGTCTATTGTGAATAAGGCTGCAGTGCAGCTTTTGCAGCCCGGGTCTTCTTGATTCTGGTCTTCTCAGGTGAGAGGCCCATTGGTGCGCCTGCTGGATTGAATGGTACGTCAATTTTTCCTTTTAAACGCAGCTCCTTTCTGTTCTCATTATTGGCTGTTAACCACTTTACATCTCACCAGCAGCTAGAGGGTACACAGTTCTCTAAAAGCTCTTCAGCATTGATTGTTTGTAGGCTTTTTGCTGATGGTCAGTCGACTGGTGTGAGTTGAAAACTTTTTGTAGATTAGATTGCATGAGTCTAATACTTCCTGAGGTTGAGCTTTTATCCATTTTCCTTTTTTGAAAAAGAGAGTGAGTAAAACTTACCTCTTCATACTATCTTCTTGAAAATGTTGCCTGTTTTGAATTGTTTTTATCCATTCCCTACCTCAGCACAATTTTGAGGGCAGGTGTCCTTTACAGCCCTGAGTCCTTGTGAATGTTAAGTGACCATTAGCTGTGGGTTAAGAGCTGCTCTTGCGGGAATGGGCCACAAGGCGGCAGCATTTCTCCCTTACCAAATCTGGTTACTAGGGCAACAGAGCCTTACTGGAAGTGGTGTTCTAGGTTGTAAATTAGAATGGAATGTGCCAGGAAAAAGCCCTTTAAGTTTATGTCTCATTACTTCTTGTTCGGAGTTTTAACTTAATTTTTATTTTTTATCACAGCAAACTTGATTACAATGTTTTGTGTGTTCTAGGTGTGCAAGATGTGGTTCTTTCACACATATACGTATATCTATTGTTCTTCAGATCCTTTTCCCATGTGGGTTATGACACAATGTTGAGTAGTCTTCTCTTGGTATTCCGTAGGTCTTTGGTGATTATATATTTCACATGTGTTTGTATCTCTCTGTTAACCTCCATATGGTAGTGTATCCAATCCTCACACCTTTCCATTTGGCGAACCATAAGTTTTCGTACTGAATCTGTGATTGCCTTTCTCTGTGGAAATATCTTCGTTTGTTTCAGTTTTTAGGTAACACCTGTATGTGATATGATAAGATATGTGTCTTTCGCTGTCTCACTTACTACAAGTTGCGTGATTCCTTCTAGACTCATCTGTGGTGCTGCAAATGGCATTGTTTCATTTTTTCGCTAGCTCATATTCCGTCTGTACATGTAGCAGTTCTTCTTTGTCCACCCATCTGTCGGTGGACTTTTTGGTTACTTCCATATCTTGGCTATTGTAATACTATGCAATGCAGATTTGCCTGCCTGTGTCTTTCCAATTCTGTCTTCTTAGGTCATAGTTCCAGGAATGGGTCTGCTGGATCATATGGTAGCTCAATGTTTACCTTTTAAAGGCACCTCCATTCTGTGCTCTTTGGTGGCTCTTTCCAGGTTACGTCGCACATAAAGTTGAGGGTATGCATTTCTCCACAGCACCTTCAGCATTTATTCTTTGTAGTCTTTTGCTGATGGTTATTCTGACTGGTGTGAGCTGATACCTCTTTGTGGTTGAATTTGCATGTGTCTCATAATGCGTTGAAATTGAGCTTTAAGACATGTGCTTTTTATTTTTCCAGCTGTGATTAGAGCTTAGTTCTTCAAAGTGTTTCCTTAAAGTATGTGTCACCTTTTGAAATATTTTGGCCATTACCTCCCTCAAGACATTTTGAGGGCAGGTTTCATTTACAGCCCTGCAGTACTAGTTCATATGAAGTGACCATTAGGTCAGGCTTTAAACCTGCTTTTGCAGGTAACGGCCAGAGGGCGGCAGCCTTTCTACGTTCCCCACGCTGGTACTAGGGAAACAGACCTACCGGCCAGTGGTGTTCTTCGGTTATAAATTAGAGTGGAATGTGCCCGGAGAAACCCACAAATGCTGATGTCTCCTTACATTTGTTTGTTTTTCACATTTAATTTATATTTTTTACTGGAGTACTATTCCGTTGTATACATGGACCACTTCTTCTTGGTGCATTCCTTGGTATGCTTGATTCACTGGTAGCTCAATGTTTACCTTTTCAAAGCACCTCCATTGTGTTTACATTAATGGTTCTTACCACGTCCCCCTTAGAGCTCAGCGTACACATTTCTCCACAATCCCTTCAGCATGTATTGTTTGCAGCATTTTTGCTGATGGCCATTCTGACTGCTGTGAGCTGATAGGTATTTGTAATTTCGGTTTGCGTGTCTTTAAAAATTCCTAAAATTTATCATTTTCCCACGCCTTTTTCTTTTCACTTAAAAGAAAAAACCCTGAGTACAATATACCTCTTGAAATTGTCTTCTTCGAAGGTTGCCCTCTTTTGAATTTTTTGCTCGATTTTTGACCCCAGAAATTCTTTGGAAGGCACGTGTCATTTACAGAACTGCAAGTTGGTGAATATTTAGGGACCTTTTGCGGTGGGTTTAAAGCTGCTGTTGTGGGAAACGGCCACAAGGAGGCAGCATTTCTCCAGTCCCCAATCTGGGTACTAGGGCAGCAGAGCCTTTCTGGAAGTCGTTGTCCTGGGTTGTAAATTAGAATGGAATTTGCCAGGAGAAATCCCCATAAGTTTATGTCTCATTACTCCTTCTTGGTTTTTAAAATTTTTTTAATCGGGGTAAAGATTAGAATATTGTTTGTCCTAGGTGTACACAATCTGGTTCATTTGTACATTATGTATGTCTATTAATGTACAGATCCTCTTCCCATGTAAAATATTACAGTGTTCCATAGACCTCCCTTGCTATATGGTCGTTCTTTTTGATACATGTATATACTATGTATTTGCATACGTATAGTAACACTAACCTTCATTTATCGATTCCCCCCTCCTTTCCTTTTAGATGAGCATAGTTTGTTTTCTAAGCCTGTGAGTGTCTTTCTCTTTGGAAATATGTTCATTTGTGTCAGTTAATAGATAATGCCATAAGTGATATTATAGGATATAGGTCTTTTGCTTTCCGACCTACTTCATGTTTTGTGATTATCTCCAGGCTCATCTATGGTGCCTCAAAGAGCAGTGCTTCAATGTTTTCCATGGCTAATATTCCATTGTGTACATGGACCACTTCTTCTTGGTGCATTCCTCTGTTGATGGACATTTTCGTTGCTTCCAAGTGTTGCCTATGGTAACTATTGCGGGAGTGCAGGATTGCCAGCCTGTGACTTTTGGATTTTCATTTTCTCAGGTGATAGACCCAGCAGTGGGTATGACTGATTGACTGGTATGGTAGCTCAATGTTTACCTTTTCAAGGCGCCTCAATTGTGCTTTCATTAGTGGCTCTTACCACGTCCCCCTTAGAATCGAGGGTACGCATTTCTCCACAATCACGTCAGCATTTATTGTTTGCAGCAGTTTTGTTGATGGCCATTCTGACTGGTGTGAGCTGATAGGTTTTTGTAATTTGGGTTTACATGTCTTTAAAAATTCCTAAAATTCATTATTTTTCCACGCCTTTTTCTTTTCTGTTAAAAGAAAAAAGAAAAACAAAGTGTGAGTACAATCTACCTCTTCAAATTGTCTTCTTGGAAGGTTGCACTCTTGAATTTTTGGGTCGATTTTCGACCTCAGTATTTTTTGGAGGGCAGGTGTCATTTACAGAACTGCAATTGGTGAATATTTCGTGACCTTTTGCAGTGGGTTTAAAGCTGCTGTTGTGGGAAACGGCCACAAGGATGCAGCATTTCTCCACTCCCAAATCTGGGTACTAGGGCAGCAGAGCCGTTCTGGAAGTCGTTTACCTAGGTTGTAAATTTGAATGGAATGTGCCAGGAAAACCCCCCATAAGTTTACGTCTCATTACTTCTAGTTCGTTGTTTTAATTTTTTACATTGGGGTAAAGGTTCGAATGTTGTTTGTCCAAGGTGTACACACTCTGGTTCATTTACACATTATATATATCTATTTATGTAGAGATCCTCTTCCCATGTAAATTATTACAGAGTGTTCCGTCAACCTCCCTTGCTATATGGTCGGTCTTTTTGATATATGTATATAATATGAATTTGTATACATATGGTAACGCTAATCTTCATTTATCCATTCCCCCCACCTTTCCTTTTAGATAAGCATAGTTTTTTTTTTTTTATAAGTCTGTGATTGCCTTTCTCTGTGGAAATGTGTTCATTTGTGTCAGTTATTAGATAATGCCTATAAGTGATATCATAGGATATAGGACTTTTGCTTTCCGACTTCCCTCATGTTCTGTCATTATCTCCAAGATCATCTATGGTGCCTCAAAGAGCAGTGTTTCATTGTTTTCCATGGCTAGTATTCATTGTGTACATGGACCCCTTCTTCTTTATCCCTTCATCTGTTGCTGGACATTTTGGTTGCTTCACTGTCTTGTCTATTGTGAATAAGGCTGCAGTGCAGCTTTTGCAGCCCGGGTCTTCTTGATTCTGGTCTTCTCAGGTGAGAGGCCCATTGGTGCGCCTGCTGGATTGAATGGTACGTCAATTTTTCCTTTTAAACGCAGCTCCTTTCTGTTCTCATTATTGGCTGTTAACCACTTTACATCTCACCAGCAGCTAGAGGGTACACAGTTCTCTAAAACCTCTTCAGCATTGATTGTTTGTAGGCTTTTTGCTGATGGTCAGTCGACTGGTGTGAGTTGAAAACTTTTTGTAGATTAGATTGCATGAGTCTAATACTTCCTGAGGTTGAGCTTTTATCCATTTTCCTTTTTTGAAAAAGAGAGTGAGTAAAACTTACCTCTTCATACTATCTTCTTGAAAATGTTGCCTGTTTTGAATTGTTTTTATCCATTCCCTACCTCAGCACAATTTTGAGGGCAGGTGTCCTTTACAGCCCTGAGTCCTTGTGAATGTTAAGTGACCATTAGCTGTGGGTTAAGAGCTGCTCTTGCGGGAATGGGCCACAAGGCGGCAGCATTTCTCCCTTACCAAATCTGGTTACTAGGGCAACAGAGCCTTACTGGAAGTGGTGTTCTAGGTTGTAAATTAGAATGGAATGTGCCAGGAAAAAGCCCTTTAAGTTTATGTCTCATTACTTCTTGTTCGGAGTTTTAACTTAATTTTTATTTTTTATCACAGCAAACTTGATTACAATGTTTTGTGTGTTCTAGGTGTGCAAGATGTGGTTCTTTCACACATATACGTATATCTATTGTTCTTCAGATCCTTTTCCCATGTGGGTTATGACACAATGTTGAGTAGTCTTCTCTTGGTATTCCGTAGGTCTTTGGTGATTATATATTTCACATGTGTTTGTATCTCTCTGTTAACCTCCATATGGTAGTGTATCCAATCCTCACACCTTTCCATTTGGCGAACCATAAGTTTTCGTACTGAATCTGTGATTGCCTTTCTCTGTGGAAATATCTTCGTTTGTTTCAGTTTTTAGGTAACACCTGTATGTGATATGATAAGATATGTGTCTTTCGCTGTCTCACTTACTACAAGTTGCGTGATTCCTTCTAGACTCATCTGTGGTGCTGCAAATGGCATTGTTTCATTTTTTCGCTAGCTCATATTCCGTCTGTACATGTAGCAGTTCTTCTTTGTCCACCCATCTGTCGGTGGACTTTTTGGTTACTTCCATATCTTGGCTATTGTAATACTATGCAATGCAGATTTGCCTGCCTGTGTCTTTCCAATTCTGTCTTCTTAGGTCATAGTTCCAGGAATGGGTCTGCTGGATCATATGGTAGCTCAATGTTTACCTTTTAAAGGCACCTCCATTCTGTGCTCTTTGGTGGCTCTTTCCAGGTTACGTCACACATAAAGTTGAGGGTATGCATTTCTCCACAGCACCTTCAGCATTTATTCTTTGTAGTTTTTTGCTGATGGTTATTCTGACTGGTGTGAGCTGATACCTCTTTGTGGTTGAATTTGCATGTGTCTCATAATGCGTTGAAATTGAGCTTTAAGACATGTGCTTTTTATTTTTCCAGCTGTGATTAGAGCTTAGTTCTTCAAAGTGTTTCCTTAAAGTATGTGTCACCTTTTGAAATATTTTGGCCATTACCTCCCTCAAGACATTTTGAGGGCAGGTTTCATTTACAGCCCTGCAGTACTAGTTCATATGAAGTGACCATTAGGTCAGGCTTTAAACCTGCTTTTGCAGGTAACGGCCAGAGGGCGGCAGCCTTTCTACGTTCCCCACGCTGGTACTAGGGAAACAGACCTACCGGCCAGTGGTGTTCTTCGGTTATAAATTAGAGTGGAATGTGCCCGGAGAAACCCACAAATGCTGATGTCTCCTTACATTTGTTTGTTTTTCACATTTAATTTATATTTTTTACTGGAGTACTATTCCGTTGTATACATGGACCACTTCTTCTTGGTGCATTCCTTGGTATGCTTGATTCACTGGTAGCTCAATGTTTACCTTTTCAAAGCACCTCCATTGTGTTTACATTAATGGTTCTTACCACGTCCCCCTTAGAGCTCAGCGTACACATTTCTCCACAATCCCTTCAGCATGTATTGTTTGCAGCATTTTTGCTGATGGCCATTCTGACTGCTGTGAGCTGATAGGTATTTGTAATTTCGGTTTGCGTGTCTTTAAAAATTCCTAAAATTTATCATTTTCCCACGCCTTTTTCTTTTCACTTAAAAGAAAAAACCCTGAGTACAATATACCTCTTGAAATTGTCTTCTTCGAAGGTTGCCCTCTTTTGAATTTTTTGCTCGATTTTTGACCCCAGAAATTCTTTGGAAGGCACGTGTCATTTACAGAACTGCAAGTTGGTGAATATTTAGGGACCTTTTGCGGTGGGTTTAAAGCTGCTGTTGTGGGAAACGGCCACAAGGAGGCAGCATTTCTCCAGTCCCCAATCTGGGTACTAGGGCAGCAGAGCCTTTCTGGAAGTCGTTGTCCTGGGTTGTAAATTAGAATGGAATTTGCCAGGAGAAATCCCCATAAGTTTATGTCTCATTACTTCTTCTTGGTTTTTAAAATTTTTTTAATCGGGGTAAAGATTAGAATATTGTTTGTCCTAGGTGTACACAATCTGGTTCATTTGTACATTATGTATGTCTATTAATGTACAGATCCTCTTCCCATGTAAAATATTACAGTGTTCCATAGACCTCCCTTGCTATATGGTCGTTCTTTTTGATACATGTATATACTATGTATTTGTATACGTATAGTAACACTAACCTTCATTTATCGATTCCCCCCTCCTTTCCTTTTAGATGAGCATAGTTTGTTTTCTAAGCCTGTGAGTGTCTTTCTCTTTGGAAATATGTTCATTTGTGTCAGTTAGTAGATAATGCCATAAGTGATATTATAGGATATAGGTCTTTTGCTTTCCGACCTACTTCATGTTTTGTGATTATCTCCAGGCTCATCTATGGTGCCTCAAAGAGCAGTGCTTCAATGTTTTCCATGGCTAATATTCCATTGTGTACATGGACCACTTCTTCTTGGTGCATTCCTCTGTTGATGGACATTTTCGTTGCTTCCAAGTGTTGCCTATGGTAACTATTGCGGGAGTGCAGGATTGCCAGCCTGTGACTTTTGGATTTTCATTTTCTCAGGTGATAGACCCAGCAGTGGGTATGACTGATTGACTGGTATGGTAGCTCAATGTTTACCTTTTCAAGGCGCCTCAATTGTGCTTTCATTAGTGGCTCTTACCACGTCCCCCTTAGAATCGAGGGTACGCATTTCTCCACAATCACGTCAGCATTTATTGTTTGCAGCAGTTTTGTTGATGGCCATTCTGACTGGTGTGAGCTGATAGGTTTTTGTAATTTGGGTTTACATGTCTTTAAAAATTCCTAAAATTCATTATTTTTCCACGCCTTTTTCTTTTCTGTTAAAAGAAAAAAGAAAAACAAAGTGTGAGTACAATCTACCTCTTCAAATTGTCTTCTTGGAAGGTTGCACTCTTGAATTTTTGGGTCGATTTTCGACCTCAGTATTTTTTGGAGGGCAGGTGTCATTTACAGAACTGCAATTGGTGAATATTTCGTGACCTTTTGCAGTGGGTTTAAAGCTGCTGTTGTGGGAAACGGCCACAAGGATGCAGCATTTCTCCACTCCCAAATCTGGGTACTAGGGCAGCAGAGCCGTTCTGGAAGTCGTTTACCTAGGTTGTAAATTTGAATGGAATGTGCCAGGAAAACCCCCCATAAGTTTACGTCTCATTACTTCTAGTTCGTTGTTTTAATTTTTTACATTGGGGTAAAGGTTCGAATGTTGTTTGTCCAAGGTGTACACACTCTGGTTCATTTACACATTATATATATCTATTGATGTAGAGATCCTCTTCCCATGTAAATTATTACAGAGTGTTCCGTCAACCTCCCTTGCTATATGGTCGGTCTTTTTGATATATGTATATAATATGAATTTGTATACATATGGTAACGCTAATCTTCATTTATCCGTTCCCCCCACCTTTCCTTTTAGATAAGCATAGTTTTTTTTTTTTTATAAGTCTGTGATTGCCTTTCTCTGTGGAAATGTGTTCATTTGTGTCAGTTATTAGATAATGCCTATAAGTGATATCATAGGATATAGGACTTTTGCTTTCCGACTTCCCTCATGTTCTGTCATTATCTCCAAGATCATCTATGGTGCCTCAAAGAGCAGTGTTTCATTGTTTTCCATGGCTAGTATTCATTGTGTACATGGACCCCTTCTTCTTTATCCCTTCATCTGTTGCTGGACATTTTGGTTGCTTCACTGTCTTGTCTATTGTGAATAAGGCTGCAGTGCAGCTTTTGCAGCCCGGGTCTTCTTGATTCTGGTCTTCTCAGGTGAGAGGCCCATTGGTGCGCCTGCTGGATTGAATGGTACCTCAATTTTTCCTTTTAAATGCAGCTCCTTTCTGTTCTCATTATTGGCTGTTAACCACTTTACATCTCACCAGCAGCTAGAGGGTACACAGTTCTCTAAAACCTCTTCAGCATTGATTGTTTGTAGGCTTTTTGCTGATGGTCAGTCGACTGGTGTGAGTTGAAAACTTTTTGTAGATTAGATTGCATGAGTCTAATACTTCCTGAGGTTGAGCTTTTATCCATTTTCCTTTTTTGAAAAAGAGAGTGAGTAAAACTTACCTCTTCATACTATCTTCTTGAAAATGTTGCCTGTATTGAATTGTTTTTATCCATTCCCCTCCTCAGCACAATTTTGAGGGCAGGTGTCCTTTACAGCCCTGAGTCCTTGTGAATGTTAAGTGACCATTAGCTGTGGGTTAAGAGCTGCTCTTGCGGGAATGGGCCACAAGGCGGCAGCATTTCTCCCTTACCAAATCTGGTTACTAGGGCAACAGAGCCTTACTGGAAGTGGTGTTCTAGGTTGTAAATTAGAATGGAATGTGCCAGGAAAAAGCCCTTTACGTTTATGTCTCATTACTTCTTGTTCGGAGTTTTAACTTAATTTTTATTTTTTATCACAGCAAACTTGATTACAATGTTTTGTGTGTTCTAGGTGTGCAAGATGTGGTTCTTTCACACATATACGTATATCTATTGTTCTTCAGATCCTTTTCCCATGTGGGTTATGACACAATGTTGAGTAGTCTTCTCTTGGTATTCCGTAGGTCTTTGGTGATTATATATTTCACATGTGTTTGTATCTCTCTGTTAACCTCCATATGGTAGTGTATCCAATCCTCACACCTTTCCATTTGGCGAACCATAAGTTTTCGTACTGAATCTGTGATTGCCTTTCTCTGTGGAAATATCTTCGTTTGTTTCAGTTTTTAGGTAACACCTGTATGTGATATGATAAGATATGTGTCTTTCGCTGTCTCACTTACTACAAGTTGCGTGATTCCTTCTAGACTCATCTGTGGTGCTGCAAATGGCATTGTTTCATTTTTTCGCTAGCTCATATTCCGTCTGTACATGTAGCAGTTCTTCTTTGTCCACCCATCTGTCGGTGGACTTTTTGGTTACTTCCATATCTTGGCTATTGTAATACTATGCAATGCAGATTTGCCTGCCTGTGTCTTTCCAATTCTGTCTTCTTAGGTCATAGTTCCAGGAATGGGTCTGCTGGATCATATGGTAGCTCAATGTTTACCTTTTAAAGGCACCTCCATTCTGTGCTCTTTGGTGGCTCTTTCCAGGTTACGTCGCACATAAAGTTGAGGGTATGCATTTCTCCACAGCACCTTCAGCATTTATTCTTTGTAGTCTTTTGCTGATGGTTATTCTGACTGGTGTGAGCTGATACCTCTTTGTGGTTGAATTTGCATGTGTCTCATAATACGTTGAAATTGAGCTTTAAGACATGTGCTTTTTATTTTTCCAGCTGTGATTAGAGCTTAGTTCTTCAAAGTGTTTCCTTAAAGTATGTGTCACCTTTTGAAATATTTTGGCCATTACCTCCCTCAAGACATTTTGAGGGCAGGTTTCATTTACAGCCCTGCAGTACTAGTTCATATGAAGTGACCATTAGGTCAGGCTTTAAACCTGCTTTTGCAGGTAACGGCCAGAGGGCGGCAGCCTTTCTACGTTCCCCACGCTGGTACTAGGGAAACAGACCTACCGGCCAGTGGTGTTCTTCGGTTATAAATTAGAGTGGAATGTGCCCGGAGAAACCCACAAATGCTGATGTCTCCTTACATTTGTTTGTTTTTCACATTTAATTTATATTTTTTACTGGAGTACTATTCCGTTGTATACATGGACCACTTCTTCTTGGTGCATTCCTTGGTATGCTTGATTCACTGGTAGCTCAATGTTTACCTTTTCAAAGCACCTCCATTGTGTTTACATTAATGGTTCTTACCACGTCCCCCTTAGAGCTCAGCGTACACATTTCTCCACAATCCCTTCAGCATGTATTGTTTGCAGCATTTTTGCTGATGGCCATTCTGACTGCTGTGAGCTGATAGGTATTTGTAATTTCGGTTTGCGTGTCTTTAAAAATTCCTAAAATTTATCATTTTCCCACGCCTTTTTCTTTTCACTTAAAAGAAAAAACCCTGAGTACAATATACCTCTTGAAATTGTCTTCTTCGAAGGTTGCCCTCTTTTGAATTTTTTGCTCGATTTTTGACCCCAGAAATTCTTTGGAAGGCACGTGTCATTTACAGAACTGCAAGTTGGTGAATATTTAGGGACCTTTTGCGGTGGGTTTAAAGCTGCTGTTGTGGGAAACGGCCACAAGGAGGCAGCATTTCTCCAGTCCCCAATCTGGGTACTAGGGCAGCAGAGCCTTTCTGGAAGTCGTTGTCCTGGGTTGTAAATTAGAATGGAATTTGCCAGGAGAAATCCCCATAAGTTTATGTCTCATTACTCCTTCTTGGTTTTTAAAATTTTTTTAATCGGGGTAAAGATTAGAATATTGTTTGTCCTAGGTGTACACAATCTGGTTCATTTGTACATTATGTATGTCTATTAATGTACAGATCCTCTTCCCATGTAAAATATTACAGTGTTCCATAGACCTCCCTTGCTATATGGTCGTTCTTTTTGATACATGTATATACTATGTATTTGCATACGTATAGTAACACTAACCTTCATTTATCGATTCCCCCCTCCTTTCCTTTTAGATGAGCATAGTTTGTTTTCTAAGCCTGTGAGTGTCTTTCTCTTTGGAAATATGTTCATTTGTGTCAGTTAATAGATAATGCCATAAGTGATATTATAGGATATAGGTCTTTTGCTTTCCGACCTACTTCATGTTTTGTGATTATCTCCAGGCTCATCTATGGTGCCTCAAAGAGCAGTGCTTCAATGTTTTCCATGGCTAATATTCCATTGTGTACATGGACCACTTCTTCTTGGTGCATTCCTCTGTTGATGGACATTTTCGTTGCTTCCAAGTGTTGCCTATGGTAACTATTGCGGGAGTGCAGGATTGCCAGCCTGTGACTTTTGGATTTTCATTTTCTCAGGTGATAGACCCAGCAGTGGGTATGACTGATTGACTGGTATGGTAGCTCAATGTTTACCTTTTCAAGGCGCCTCAATTGTGCTTTCATTAGTGGCTCTTACCACGTCCCCCTTAGAATCGAGGGTACGCATTTCTCCACAATCACGTCAGCATTTATTGTTTGCAGCAGTTTTGTTGATGGCCATTCTGACTGGTGTGAGCTGATAGGTTTTTGTAATTTGGGTTTACATGTCTTTAAAAATTCCTAAAATTCATTATTTTTCCACGCCTTTTTCTTTTCTGTTAAAAGAAAAAAGAAAAACAAAGTGTGAGTACAATCTACCTCTTCAAATTGTCTTCTTGGAAGGTTGCACTCTTGAATTTTTGGGTCGATTTTCGACCTCAGTATTTTTTGGAGGGCAGGTGTCATTTACAGAACTGCAATTGGTGAATATTTCGTGACCTTTTGCAGTGGGTTTAAAGCTGCTGTTGTGGGAAACGGCCACAAGGATGCAGCATTTCTCCACTCCCAAATCTGGGTACTAGGGCAGCAGAGCCGTTCTGGAAGTCGTTTACCTAGGTTGTAAATTTGAATGGAATGTGCCAGGAAAACCCCCCATAAGTTTACGTCTCATTACTTCTAGTTCGTTGTTTTAATTTTTTACATTGGGGTAAAGGTTCGAATGTTGTTTGTCCAAGGTGTACACACTCTGGTTCATTTACACATTATATATATCTATTTATGTAGAGATCCTCTTCCCATGTAAATTATTACAGAGTGTTCCGTCAACCTCCCTTGCTATATGGTCGGTCTTTTTGATATATGTATATAATATGAATTTGTATACATATGGTAACGCTAATCTTCATTTATCCATTCCCCCCACCTTTCCTTTTAGATAAGCATAGTTTTTTTTTTTTTATAAGTCTGTGATTGCCTTTCTCTGTGGAAATGTGTTCATTTGTGTCAGTTATTAGATAATGCCTATAAGTGATATCATAGGATATAGGACTTTTGCTTTCCGACTTCCCTCATGTTCTGTCATTATCTCCAAGATCATCTATGGTGCCTCAAAGAGCAGTGTTTCATTGTTTTCCATGGCTAGTATTCATTGTGTACATGGACCCCTTCTTCTTTATCCCTTCATCTGTTGCTGGACATTTTGGTTGCTTCACTGTCTTGTCTATTGTGAATAAGGCTGCAGTGCAGCTTTTGCAGCCCGGGTCTTCTTGATTCTGGTCTTCTCAGGTGAGAGGCCCATTGGTGCGCCTGCTGGATTGAATGGTACGTCAATTTTTCCTTTTAAACGCAGCTCCTTTCTGTTCTCATTATTGGCTGTTAACCACTTTACATCTCACCAGCAGCTAGAGGGTACACAGTTCTCTAAAAGCTCTTCAGCATTGATTGTTTGTAGGCTTTTTGCTGATGGTCAGTCGACTGGTGTGAGTTGAAAACTTTTTGTAGATTAGATTGCATGAGTCTAATACTTCCTGAGGTTGAGCTTTTATCCATTTTCCTTTTTTGAAAAAGAGAGTGAGTAAAACTTACCTCTTCATACTATCTTCTTGAAAATGTTGCCTGTTTTGAATTGTTTTTATCCATTCCCTACCTCAGCACAATTTTGAGGGCAGGTGTCCTTTACAGCCCTGAGTCCTTGTGAATGTTAAGTGACCATTAGCTGTGGGTTAAGAGCTGCTCTTGCGGGAATGGGCCACAAGGCGGCAGCATTTCTCCCTTACCAAATCTGGTTACTAGGGCAACAGAGCCTTACTGGAAGTGGTGTTCTAGGTTGTAAATTAGAATGGAATGTGCCAGGAAAAAGCCCTTTAAGTTTATGTCTCATTACTTCTTGTTCGGAGTTTTAACTTAATTTTTATTTTTTATCACAGCAAACTTGATTACAATGTTTTGTGTGTTCTAGGTGTGCAAGATGTGGTTCTTTCACACATATACGTATATCTATTGTTCTTCAGATCCTTTTCCCATGTGGGTTATGACACAATGTTGAGTAGTCTTCTCTTGGTATTCCGTAGGTCTTTGGTGATTATATATTTCACATGTGTTTGTATCTCTCTGTTAACCTCCATATGGTAGTGTATCCAATCCTCACACCTTTCCATTTGGCGAACCATAAGTTTTCGTACTGAATCTGTGATTGCCTTTCTCTGTGGAAATATCTTCGTTTGTTTCAGTTTTTAGGTAACACCTGTATGTGATATGATAAGATATGTGTCTTTCGCTGTCTCACTTACTACAAGTTGCGTGATTCCTTCTAGACTCATCTGTGGTGCTGCAAATGGCATTGTTTCATTTTTTCGCTAGCTCATATTCCGTCTGTACATGTAGCAGTTCTTCTTTGTCCACCCATCTGTCGGTGGACTTTTTGGTTACTTCCATATCTTGGCTATTGTAATACTATGCAATGCAGATTTGCCTGCCTGTGTCTTTCCAATTCTGTCTTCTTAGGTCATAGTTCCAGGAATGGGTCTGCTGGATCATATGGTAGCTCAATGTTTACCTTTTAAAGGCACCTCCATTCTGTGCTCTTTGGTGGCTCTTTCCAGGTTACGTCACACATAAAGTTGAGGGTATGCATTTCTCCACAGCACCTTCAGCATTTATTCTTTGTAGTCTTTTGCTGATGGTTATTCTGACTGGTGTGAGCTGATACCTCTTTGTGGTTGAATTTGCATGTGTCTCATAATACGTTGAAATTGAGCTTTAAGACATGTGCTTTTTATTTTTCCAGCTGTGATTAGAGCTTAGTTCTTCAAAGTGTTTCCTTAAAGTATGTGTCACCTTTTGAAATATTTTGGCCATTACCTCCCTCAAGACATTTTGAGGGCAGGTTTCATTTACAGCCCTGCAGTACTAGTTCATATGAAGTGACCATTAGGTCAGGCTTTAAACCTGCTTTTGCAGGTAACGGCCAGAGGGCGGCAGCCTTTCTACGTTCCCCACGCTGGTACTAGGGAAACAGACCTACCGGCCAGTGGTGTTCTTCGGTTATAAATTAGAGTGGAATGTGCCCGGAGAAACCCACAAATGCTGATGTCTCCTTACATTTGTTTGTTTTTCACATTTAATTTATATTTTTTACTGGAGTACTATTCCGTTGTATACATGGACCACTTCTTCTTGGTGCATTCCTTGGTATGCTTGATTCACTGGTAGCTCAATGTTTACCTTTTCAAAGCACCTCCATTGTGTTTACATTAATGGTTCTTACCACGTCCCCCTTAGAGCTCAGCGTACACATTTCTCCACAATCCCTTCAGCATGTATTGTTTGCAGCATTTTTGCTGATGGCCATTCTGACTGCTGTGAGCTGATAGGTATTTGTAATTTCGGTTTGCGTGTCTTTAAAAATTCCTAAAATTTATCATTTTCCCACGCCTTTTTCTTTTCACTTAAAAGAAAAAACCCTGAGTACAATATACCTCTTGAAATTGTCTTCTTCGAAGGTTGCCCTCTTTTGAATTTTTTGCTCGATTTTTGACCCCAGAAATTCTTTGGAAGGCACGTGTCATTTACAGAACTGCAAGTTGGTGAATATTTAGTGACCTTTTGCGGTGGGTTTAAAGCTGCTGTTGTGGGAAACGGCCACAAGGAGGCAGCATTTCTCCAGTCCCCAATCTGGGTACTAGGGCAGCAGAGCCTTTCTGGAAGTCGTTGTCCTGGGTTGTAAATTAGAATGGAATTTGCCAGGAGAAATCCCCATAAGTTTATGTCTCATTACTTCTTCTTGGTTTTTAAAATTTTTTTAATCGGGGTAAAGATTAGAATATTGTTTGTCCTAGGTGTACACAATCTGGTTCATTTGTACATTATGTATGTCTATTAATGTACAGATCCTCTTCCCATGTAAAATATTACAGTGTTCCATAGACCTCCCTTGCTATATGGTCGTTCTTTTTGATACATGTATATACTATGTATTTGTATACGTATAGTAACACTAACCTTCATTTATCGATTCCCCCCTCCTTTCCTTTTAGATGAGCATAGTTTGTTTTCTAAGCCTGTGAGTGTCTTTCTCTTTGGAAATATGTTCATTTGTGTCAGTTAGTAGATAATGCCATAAGTGATATTATAGGATATAGGTCTTTTGCTTTCCGACCTACTTCATGTTTTGTGATTATCTCCAGGCTCATCTATGGTGCCTCAAAGAGCAGTGCTTCAATGTTTTCCATGGCTAATATTCCATTGTGTACATGGACCACTTCTTCTTGGTGCATTCCTCTGTTGATGGACATTTTCGTTGCTTCCAAGTGTTGCCTATGGTAACTATTGCGGGAGTGCAGGATTGCCAGCCTGTGACTTTTGGATTTTCATTTTCTCAGGTGATACACCCAGCAGTGGGTATGACTGATTGACTGGTATGGTAGCTCAATGTTTACCTTTTCAAGGCGCCTCAATTGTGCTTTCATTAGTGGCTCTTACCACGTCCCCCTTAGAATCGAGGGTACGCATTTCTCCACAATCACGTCAGCATTTATTGTTTGCAGCAGTTTTGTTGATGGCCATTCTGACTGGTGTGAGCTGATAGGTTTTTGTAATTTGGGTTTACATGTCTTTAAAAATTCCTAAAATTCATTATTTTTCCACGCCTTTTTCTTTTCTGTTAAAAGAAAAAAGAAAAACAAAGTGTGAGTACAATCTACCTCTTCAAATTGTCTTCTTGGAAGGTTGCACTCTTGAATTTTTGGGTCGATTTTCGACCTCAGTATTTTTTGGAGGGCAGGTGTCATTTACAGAACTGCAATTGGTGAATATTTCGTGACCTTTTGCAGTGGGTTTAAAGCTGCTGTTGTGGGAAACGGCCACAAGGATGCAGCATTTCTCCACTCCCAAATCTGGGTACTAGGGCAGCAGAGCCGTTCTGGAAGTCGTTTACCTAGGTTGTAAATTTGAATGGAATGTGCCAGGAAAACCCCCCATAAGTTTACGTCTCATTACTTCTAGTTCGTTGTTTTAATTTTTTACATTGGGGTAAAGGTTCGAATGTTGTTTGTCCAAGGTGTACACACTCTGGTTCATTTACACATTATATATATCTATTGATGTAGAGATCCTCTTCCCATGTAAATTATTACAGAGTGTTCCGTCAACCTCCCTTGCTATATGGTCGGTCTTTTTGATATATGTATATAATATGAATTTGTATACATATGGTAACGCTAATCTTCATTTATCCGTTCCCCCCACCTTTCCTTTTAGATAAGCATAGTTTTTTTTTTTTTATAAGTCTGTGATTGCCTTTCTCTGTGGAAATGTGTTCATTTGGGTCAGTTATTAGATAACGCCTATAAGTGATATCATAGGATATAGGACTTTTGCTTTCCGACTTCCCTCATGTTCTGTCATTATCTCCAAGATCATCTATGGTGCCTCAAAGAGCAGTGTTTCATTGTTTTCCATGGCTAGTATTCATTGTGTACATGGACCCCTTCTTCTTTATCCCTTCATCTGTTGCTGGACATTTTGGTTGCTTCACTGTCTTGTCTATTGTGAATAAGGCTGCAGTGCAGCTTTTGCAGCCCGGGTCTTCTTGATTCTGGTCTTCTCAGGTGAGAGGCCCATTGGTGCGCCTGCTGGATTGAATGGTACCTCAATTTTTCCTTTTAAATGCAGCTCCTTTCTGTTCTCATTATTGGCTGTTAACCACTTTACATCTCACCAGCAGCTAGAGGGTACACAGTTCTCTAAAACCTCTTCAGCATTGATTGTTTGTAGGCTTTTTGCTGATGGTCAGTCGACTGGTGTGAGTTGAAAACTTTTTGTAGATTAGATTGCATGAGTCTAATACTTCCTGAGGTTGAGCTTTTATCCATTTTCCTTTTTTGAAAAAGAGAGTGAGTAAAACTTACCTCTTCATACTATCTTCTTGAAAATGTTGCCTGTATTGAATTGTTTTTATCCATTCCCCTCCTCAGCACAATTTTGAGGGCAGGTGTCCTTTACAGCCCTGAGTCCTTGTGAATGTTAAGTGACCATTAGCTGTGGGTTAAGAGCTGCTCTTGCGGGAATGGGCCACAAGGCGGCAGCATTTCTCCCTTACCAAATCTGGTTACTAGGGCAACAGAGCCTTACTGGAAGTGGTGTTCTAGGTTGTAAATTAGAATGGAATGTGCCAGGAAAAAGCCCTTTACGTTTATGTCTCATTACTTCTTGTTCGGAGTTTTAACTTAATTTTTATTTTTTATCACAGCAAACTTGATTACAATGTTTTGTGTGTTCTAGGTGTGCAAGATGTGGTTCTTTCACACATATACGTATATCTATTGTTCTTCAGATCCTTTTCCCATGTGGGTTATGACACAATGTTGAGTAGTCTTCTCTTGGTATTCCGTAGGTCTTTGGTGATTATATATTTCACATGTGTTTGTATCTCTCTGTTAACCTCCATATGGTAGTGTATCCAATCCTCACACCTTTCCATTTGGCGAACCATAAGTTTTCGTACTGAATCTGTGATTGCCTTTCTCTGTGGAAATATCTTCGTTTGTTTCAGTTTTTAGGTAACACCTGTATGTGATATGATAAGATATGTGTCTTTCGCTGTCTCACTTACTACAAGTTGCGTGATTCCTTCTAGACTCATCTGTGGTGCTGCAAATGGCATTGTTTCATTTTTTCGCTAGCTCATATTCCGTCTGTACATGTAGCAGTTCTTCTTTGTCCACCCATCTGTCGGTGGACTTTTTGGTTACTTCCATATCTTGGCTATTGTAATACTATGCAATGCAGATTTGCCTGCCTGTGTCTTTCCAATTCTGTCTTCTTAGGTCATAGTTCCAGGAATGGGTCTGCTGGATCATATGGTAGCTCAATGTTTACCTTTTAAAGGCACCTCCATTCTGTTCTCTTTGGTGGCTCTTTCCAGGTTACGTCGCACATAAAGTTGAGGGTATGCATTTCTCCACAGCACCTTCAGCATTTATTCTTTGTAGTCTTTTGCTGATGGTTATTCTGACTGGTGTGAGCTGATACCTCTTTGTGGTTGAATTTGCATGTGTCTCATAATACGTTGAAATTGAGCTTTAAGACATGTGCTTTTTATTTTTCCAGCTGTGATTAGAGCTTAGTTCTTCAAAGTGTTTCCTTAAAGTATGTGTCACCTTTTGAAATATTTTGGCCATTACCTCCCTCAAGACATTTTGAGGGCAGGTTTCATTTACAGCCCTGCAGTACTAGTTCATATGAAGTGACCATTAGGTCAGGCTTTAAACCTGCTTTTGCAGGTAACGGCCAGAGGGCGGCAGCCTTTCTACGTTCCCCACGCTGGTACTAGGGAAACAGACCTACCGGCCAGTGGTGTTCTTCGGTTATAAATTAGAGTGGAATGTGCCCGGAGAAACCCACAAATGCTGATGTCTCCTTACATTTGTTTGTTTTTCACATTTAATTTATATTTTTTACTGGAGTACTATTCCGTTGTATACATGGACCACTTCTTCTTGGTGCATTCCTTGGTATGCTTGATTCACTGGTAGCTCAATGTTTACCTTTTCAAAGCACCTCCATTGTGTTTACATTAATGGTTCTTACCACGTCCCCCTTAGAGCTCAGCGTACACATTTCTCCACAATCCCTTCAGCATGTATTGTTTGCAGCATTTTTGCTGATGGCCATTCTGACTGCTGTGAGCTGATAGGTATTTGTAATTTCGGTTTGCGTGTCTTTAAAAATTCCTAAAATTTATCATTTTCCCACGCCTTTTTCTTTTCACTTAAAAGAAAAAACCCTGAGTACAATATACCTCTTGAAATTGTCTTCTTCGAAGGTTGCCCTCTTTTGAATTTTTTGCTCGATTTTTGACCCCAGAAATTCTTTGGAAGGCACGTGTCATTTACAGAACTGCAAGTTGGTGAATATTTAGGGACCTTTTGCGGTGGGTTTAAAGCTGCTGTTGTGGGAAACGGCCACAAGGAGGCAGCATTTCTCCAGTCCCCAATCTGGGTACTAGGGCAGCAGAGCCTTTCTGGAAGTCGTTGTCCTGGGTTGTAAATTAGAATGGAATTTGCCAGGAGAAATCCCCATAAGTTTATGTCTCATTACTTCTTCTTGGTTTTTAAAATTTTTTTAATCGGGGTAAAGATTAGAATATTGTTTGTCCTAGGTGTACACAATCTGGTTCATTTGTACATTATGTATGTCTATTAATGTACAGATCCTCTTCCCATGTAAAATATTACAGTGTTCCATAGACCTCCCTTGCTATATGGTCGTTCTTTTTGATACATGTATATACTATGTATTTGTATACGTATAGTAACACTAACCTTCATTTATCGATTCCCCCCTCCTTTCCTTTTAGATGAGCATAGTTTGTTTTCTAAGCCTGTGAGTGTCTTTCTCTTTGGAAATATGTTCATTTGTGTCAGTTAGTAGATAATGCCATAAGTGATATTATAGGATATAGGTCTTTTGCTTTCCGACCTACTTCATGTTTTGTGATTATCTCCAGGCTCATCTATGGTGCCTCAAAGAGCAGTGCATCAATGTTTTCCATGGCTAATATTCCATTGTGTACATGGACCACTTCTTCTTGGTGCATTCCTCTGTTGATGGACATTTTCGTTGCTTCCAAGTGTTGCCTATGGTAACTATTGCGGGAGTGCAGGATTGCCAGCCTGTGACTTTTGCATTTTCATTTTCTCAGGTGAGAGACCCAGCAGTGGGTATGACTGATTGACTGGTATGGTAGCTCAATGTTTACCTTTTCAAGGCGCCTCAATTGTGCTTTCATTAGTGGCTCTTACCACGTCCCCCTTAGAATCGAGGGTACGCATTTCTCCACAATCACGTCAGCATTTATTGTTTGCAGCAGTTTTGTTGATGGCCATTCTGACTGGTGTGAGCTGATAGGTTTTTGTAATTTGGGTTTACATGTCTTTAAAAATTCCTAAAATTCATCATTTTTCCACGCCTTTTTCTTTTCTGTTAAAAGAAAAAAGAAAAACAAAGTGTGAGTACAATCTACCTCTTCAAATTGTCTTCTTGGAAGGTTGCACTCTTGAATTTTTGGGTCGATTTTCGACCTCAGTATTTTTTGGAGGGCAGGTGTCATTTACAGAACTGCAATTGGTGAATATTTCGTGACCTTTTGCAGTGGGTTTAAAGCTGCTGTTGTGGGAAACGGCCACAAGGATGCAGCATTTCTCCACTCCCAAATCTGGGTACTAGGGCAGCAGAGCCGTTCTGGAAGTCGTTTACCTAGGTTGTAAATTTGAATGGAATGTGCCAGGAAAACCCCCCATAAGTTTACGTCTCATTACTTCTAGTTCGTTGTTTTAATTTTTTACATTGGGGTAAAGGTTCGAATGTTGTTTGTCCAAGGTGTACACACTCTGGTTCATTTACACATTATATATATCTATTGATGTAGAGATCCTCTTCCCATGTAAATTATTACAGAGTGTTCCGTCAACCTCCCTTGCTATATGGTCGGTCTTTTTGATATATGTATATAATATGAATTTGTATACATATGGTAACGCTAATCTTCATTTATCCGTTCCCCCCACCTTTCCTTTTAGATAAGCATAGTTTTTTTTTTTTTATAAGTCTGTGATTGCCTTTCTCTGTGGAAATGTGTTCATTTGGGTCAGTTATTAGATAACGCCTATAAGTGATATCATAGGATATAGGACTTTTGCTTTCCGACTTCCCTCATGTTCTGTCATTATCTCCAAGATCATCTATGGTGCCTCAAAGAGCAGTGTTTCATTGTTTTCCATGGCTAGTATTCATTGTGTACATGGACCCCTTCTTCTTTATCCCTTCATCTGTTGCTGGACATTTTGGTTGCTTCACTGTCTTGTCTATTGTGAATAAGGCTGCAGTGCAGCTTTTGCAGCCCGGGTCTTCTTGATTCTGGTCTTCTCAGGTGAGAGGCCCATTGGTGCGCCTGCTGGATTGAATGGTACCTCAATTTTTCCTTTTAAATGCAGCTCCTTTCTGTTCTCATTATTGGCTGTTAACCACTTTACATCTCACCAGCAGCTAGAGGGTACACAGTTCTCTAAAACCTCTTCAGCATTGATTGTTTGTAGGCTTTTTGCTGATGGTCAGTCGACTGGTGTGAGTTGAAAACTTTTTGTAGATTAGATTGCATGAGTCTAATACTTCCTGAGGTTGAGCTTTTATCCATTTTCCTTTTTTGAAAAAGAGAGTGAGTAAAACTTACCTCTTCATACTATCTTCTTGAAAATGTTGCCTGTATTGAATTGTTTTTATCCATTCCCCTCCTCAGCACAATTTTGAGGGCAGGTGTCCTTTACAGCCCTGAGTCCTTGTGAATGTTAAGTGACCATTAGCTGTGGGTTAAGAGCTGCTCTTGCGGGAATGGGCCACAAGGCGGCAGCATTTCTCCCTTACCAAATCTGGTTACTAGGGCAACAGAGCCTTACTGGAAGTGGTGTTCTAGGTTGTAAATTAGAATGGAATGTGCCAGGAAAAAGCCCTTTACGTTTATGTCTCATTACTTCTTGTTCGGAGTTTTAACTTAATTTTTATTTTTTATCACAGCAAACTTGATTACAATGTTTTGTGTGTTCTAGGTGTGCAAGATGTGGTTCTTTCACACATATACGTATATCTATTGTTCTTCAGATCCTTTTCCCATGTGGGTTATGACACAATGTTGAGTAGTCTTCTCTTGGTATTCCGTAGGTCTTTGGTGATTATATATTTCACATGTGTTTGTATCTCTCTGTTAACCTCCATATGGTAGTGTATCCAATCCTCACACCTTTCCATTTGGCGAACCATAAGTTTTCGTACTGAATCTGTGATTGCCTTTCTCTGTGGAAATATCTTCGTTTGTTTCAGTTTTTAGGTAACACCTGTATGTGATATGATAAGATATGTGTCTTTCGCTGTCTCACTTACTACAAGTTGCGTGATTCCTTCTAGACTCATCTGTGGTGCTGCAAATGGCATTGTTTCATTTTTTCGCTAGCTCATATTCCGTCTGTACATGTAGCAGTTCTTCTTTGTCCACCCATCTGTCGGTGGACTTTTTGGTTACTTCCATATCTTGGCTATTGTAATACTATGCAATGCAGATTTGCCTGCCTGTGTCTTTCCAATTCTGTCTTCTTAGGTCATAGTTCCAGGAATGGGTCTGCTGGATCATATGGTAGCTCAATGTTTACCTTTTAAAGGCACCTCCATTCTGTTCTCTTTGGTGGCTCTTTCCAGGTTACGTCGCACATAAAGTTGAGGGTATGCATTTCTCCACAGCACCTTCAGCATTTATTCTTTGTAGTCTTTTGCTGATGGTTATTCTGACTGGTGTGAGCTGATACCTCTTTGTGGTTGAATTTGCATGTGTCTCATAATACGTTGAAATTGAGCTTTAAGACATGTGCTTTTTATTTTTCCAGCTGTGATTAGAGCTTAGTTCTTCAAAGTGTTTCCTTAAAGTATGTGTCACCTTTTGAAATATTTTGGCCATTACCTCCCTCAAGACATTTTGAGGGCAGGTTTCATTTACAGCCCTGCAGTACTAGTTCATATGAAGTGACCATTAGGTCAGGCTTTAAACCTGCTTTTGCAGGTAACGGCCAGAGGGCGGCAGCCTTTCTACGTTCCCCACGCTGGTACTAGGGAAACAGACCTACCGGCCAGTGGTGTTCTTCGGTTATAAATTAGAGTGGAATGTGCCCGGAGAAACCCACAAATGCTGATGTCTCCTTACATTTGTTTGTTTTTCACATTTAATTTATATTTTTTACTGGAGTACTATTCCGTTGTATACATGGACCACTTCTTCTTGGTGCATTCCTTGGTATGCTTGATTCACTGGTAGCTCAATGTTTACCTTTTCAAAGCACCTCCATTGTGTTTACATTAATGGTTCTTACCACGTCCCCCTTAGAGCTCAGCGTACACATTTCTCCACAATCCCTTCAGCATGTATTGTTTGCAGCATTTTTGCTGATGGCCATTCTGACTGCTGTGAGCTGATAGGTATTTGTAATTTCGGTTTGCGTGTCTTTAAAAATTCCTAAAATTTATCATTTTCCCACGCCTTTTTCTTTTCACTTAAAAGAAAAAACCCTGAGTACAATATACCTCTTGAAATTGTCTTCTTCGAAGGTTGCCCTCTTTTGAATTTTTTGCTCGATTTTTGACCCCAGAAATTCTTTGGAAGGCACGTGTCATTTACAGAACTGCAAGTTGGTGAATATTTAGGGACCTTTTGCGGTGGGTTTAAAGCTGCTGTTGTGGGAAACGGCCACAAGGAGGCAGCATTTCTCCAGTCCCCAATCTGGGTACTAGGGCAGCAGAGCCTTTCTGGAAGTCGTTGTCCTGGGTTGTAAATTAGAATGGAATTTGCCAGGAGAAATCCCCATAAGTTTATGTCTCATTACTTCTTCTTGGTTTTTAAAATTTTTTTAATCGGGGTAAAGATTAGAATATTGTTTGTCCTAGGTGTACACAATCTGGTTCATTTGTACATTATGTATGTCTATTAATGTACAGATCCTCTTCCCATGTAAAATATTACAGTGTTCCATAGACCTCCCTTGCTATATGGTCGTTCTTTTTGATACATGTATATACTATGTATTTGTATACGTATAGTAACACTAACCTTCATTTATCGATTCCCCCCTCCTTTCCTTTTAGATGAGCATAGTTTGTTTTCTAAGCCTGTGAGTGTCTTTCTCTTTGGAAATATGTTCATTTGTGTCAGTTAGTAGATAATGCCATAAGTGATATTATAGGATATAGGTCTTTTGCTTTCCGACCTACTTCATGTTTTGTGATTATCTCCAGGCTCATCTATGGTGCCTCAAAGAGCAGTGCATCAATGTTTTCCATGGCTAATATTCCATTGTGTACATGGACCACTTCTTCTTGGTGCATTCCTCTGTTGATGGACATTTTCGTTGCTTCCAAGTGTTGCCTATGGTAACTATTGCGGGAGTGCAGGATTGCCAGCCTGTGACTTTTGCATTTTCATTTTCTCAGGTGAGAGACCCAGCAGTGGGTATGACTGATTGACTGGTATGGTAGCTCAATGTTTACCTTTTCAAGGCGCCTCAATTGTGCTTTCATTAGTGGCTCTTACCACGTCCCCCTTAGAATCGAGGGTACGCATTTCTCCACAATCACGTCAGCATTTATTGTTTGCAGCAGTTTTGTTGATGGCCATTCTGACTGGTGTGAGCTGATAGGTTTTTGTAATTTGGGTTTACATGTCTTTAAAAATTCCTAAAATTCATCATTTTTCCACGCCTTTTTCTTTTCTGTTAAAAGAAAAAAGAAAAACAAAGTGTGAGTACAATCTACCTCTTCAAATTGTCTTCTTGGAAGGTTGCACTCTTGAATTTTTGGGTCGATTTTCGACCTCAGTATTTTTTGGAGGGCAGGTGTCATTTACAGAACTGCAATTGGTGAATATTTCGTGACCTTTTGCAGTGGGTTTAAAGCTGCTGTTGTGGGAAACGGCCACAAGGATGCAGCATTTCTCCACTCCCAAATCTGGGTACTAGGGCAGCAGAGCCGTTCTGGAAGTCGTTTACCTAGGTTGTAAATTTGAATGGAATGTGCCAGGAAAACCCCCCATAAGTTTACGTCTCATTACTTCTAGTTCGTTGTTTTAATTTTTTACATTGGGGTAAAGGTTCGAATGTTGTTTGTCCAAGGTGTACACACTCTGGTTCATTTACACATTATATATATCTATTGATGTAGAGATCCTCTTCCCATGTAAATTATTACAGAGTGTTCCGTCAACCTCCCTTGCTATATGGTCGGTCTTTTTGATATATGTATATAATATGAATTTGTATACATATGGTAACGCTAATCTTCATTTATCCGTTCCCCCCACCTTTCCTTTTAGATAAGCATAGTTTTTTTTTTTTTATAAGTCTGTGATTGCCTTTCTCTGTGGAAATGTGTTCATTTGGGTCAGTTATTAGATAACGCCTATAAGTGATATCATAGGATATAGGACTTTTGCTTTCCGACTTCCCTCATGTTCTGTCATTATCTCCAAGATCATCTATGGTGCCTCAAAGAGCAGTGTTTCATTGTTTTCCATGGCTAGTATTCATTGTGTACATGGACCCCTTCTTCTTTATCCCTTCATCTGTTGCTGGACATTTTGGTTGCTTCACTGTCTTGTCTATTGTGAATAAGGCTGCAGTGCAGCTTTTGCAGCCCGGGTCTTCTTGATTCTGGTCTTCTCAGGTGAGAGGCCCATTGGTGCGCCTGCTGGATTGAATGGTACCTCAATTTTTCCTTTTAAATGCAGCTCCTTTCTGTTCTCATTATTGGCTGTTAACCACTTTACATCTCACCAGCAGCTAGAGGGTACACAGTTCTCTAAAACCTCTTCAGCATTGATTGTTTGTAGGCTTTTTGCTGATGGTCAGTCGACTGGTGTGAGTTGAAAACTTTTTGTAGATTAGATTGCATGAGTCTAATACTTCCTGAGGTTGAGCTTTTATCCATTTTCCGTTTTTGAAAAAGAGAGTGAGTAAAACTTACCTCTTCATACTATCTTCTTGAAAATGTTGCCTGTATTGAATTGTTTTTATCCATTCCCCTCCTCAGCACAATTTTGAGGGCAGGTGTCCTTTACAGCCCTGAGTCCTTGTGAATGTTAAGTGACCATTAGCTGTGGGTTAAGAGCTGCTCTTGCGGGAATGGGCCACAAGGCGGCAGCATTTCTCCCTTACCAAATCTGGTTACTAGGGCAACAGAGCCTTACTGGAAGTGGTGTTCTAGGTTGTAAATTAGAATGGAATGTGCCAGGAAAAAGCCCTTTACGTTTATGTCTCATTACTTCTTGTTCGGAGTTTTAACTTAATTTTTATTTTTTATCACAGCAAACTTGATTACAATGTTTTGTGTGTTCTAGGTGTGCAAGATGTGGTTCTTTCACACATATACGTATATCTATTGTTCTTCAGATCCTTTTCCCATGTGGGTTATGACACAATGTTGAGTAGTCTTCTCTTGGTATTCCGTAGGTCTTTGGTGATTATATATTTCACATGTGTTTGTATCTCTCTGTTAACCTCCATATGGTAGTGTATCCAATCCTCACACCTTTCCATTTGGCGAACCATAAGTTTTCGTACTGAATCTGTGATTGCCTTTCTCTGTGGAAATATCTTCGTTTGTTTCAGTTTTTAGGTAACACCTGTATGTGATATGATAAGATATGTGTCTTTCGCTGTCTCACTTACTACAAGTTGCGTGATTCCTTCTAGACTCATCTGTGGTGCTGCAAATGGCATTGTTTCATTTTTTCGCTAGCTCATATTCCGTCTGTACATGTAGCAGTTCTTCTTTGTCCACCCATCTGTCGGTGGACTTTTTGGTTACTTCCATATCTTGGCTATTGTAATACTATGCAATGCAGATTTGCCTGCCTGTGTCTTTCCAATTCTGTCTTCTTAGGTCATAGTTCCAGGAATGGGTCTGCTGGATCATATGGTAGCTCAATGTTTACCTTTTAAAGGCACCTCCATTCTGTTCTCTTTGGTGGCTCTTTCCAGGTTACGTCGCACATAAAGTTGAGGGTATGCATTTCTCCACAGCACCTTCAGCATTTATTCTTTGTAGTCTTTTGCTGATGGTTATTCTGACTGGTGTGAGCTGATACCTCTTTGTGGTTGAATTTGCATGTGTCTCATAATACGTTGAAATTGAGCTTTAAGACATGTGCTTTTTATTTTTCCAGCTGTGATTAGAGCTTAGTTCTTCAAAGTGTTTCCTTAAAGTATGTGTCACCTTTTGAAATATTTTGGCCATTACCTCCCTCAAGACATTTTGAGGGCAGGTTTCATTTACAGCCCTGCAGTACTAGTTCATATGAAGTGACCATTAGGTCAGGCTTTAAACCTGCTTTTGCAGGTAACGGCCAGAGGGCGGCAGCCTTTCTACGTTCCCCACGCTGGTACTAGGGAAACAGACCTACCGGCCAGTGGTGTTCTTCGGTTATAAATTAGAGTGGAATGTGCCCGGAGAAACCCACAAATGCTGATGTCTCCTTACATTTGTTTGTTTTTCACATTTAATTTATATTTTTTACTGGAGTACTATTCCGTTGTATACATGGACCACTTCTTCTTGGTGCATTCCTTGGTATGCTTGATTCACTGGTAGCTCAATGTTTACCTTTTCAAAGCACCTCCATTGTGTTTACATTAATGGTTCTTACCACGTCCCCCTTAGAGCTCAGCGTACACATTTCTCCACAATCCCTTCAGCATGTATTGTTTGCAGCATTTTTGCTGATGGCCATTCTGACTGCTGTGAGCTGATAGGTATTTGTAATTTCGGTTTGCGTGTCTTTAAAAATTCCTAAAATTTATCATTTTCCCACGCCTTTTTCTTTTCACTTAAAAGAAAAAACCCTGAGTACAATATACCTCTTGAAATTGTCTTCTTCGAAGGTTGCCCTCTTTTGAATTTTTTGCTCGATTTTTGACCCCAGAAATTCTTTGGAAGGCACGTGTCATTTACAGAACTGCAAGTTGGTGAATATTTAGTGACCTTTTGCGGTGGGTTTAAAGCTGCTGTTGTGGGAAACGGCCACAAGGAGGCAGCATTTCTCCAGTCCCCAATCTGGGTACTAGGGCAGCAGAGCCTTTCTGGAAGTCGTTGTCCTGGGTTGTAAATTAGAATGGAATTTGCCAGGAGAAATCCCCATAAGTTTATGTCTCATTACTTCTTCTTGGTTTTTAAAATTTTTTTAATCGGGGTAAAGATTAGAATATTGTTTGTCCTAGGTGTACACAATCTGGTTCATTTGTACATTATGTATGTCTATTAATGTACAGATCCTCTTCCCATGTAAAATATTACAGTGTTCCATAGACCTCCCTTGCTATATGGTCGTTCTTTTTGATACATGTATATACTATGTATTTGTATACGTATAGTAACACTAACCTTCATTTATCGATTCCCCCCTCCTTTCCTTTTAGATGAGCATAGTTTGTTTTCTAAGCCTGTGAGTGTCTTTCTCTTTGGAAATATGTTCATTTGTGTCAGTTAGTAGATAATGCCATAAGTGATATTATAGGATATAGGTCTTTTGCTTTCCGACCTACTTCATGTTTTGTGATTATCTCCAGGCTCATCTATGGTGCCTCAAAGAGCAGTGCTTCAATGTTTTCCATGGCTAATATTCCATTGTGTACATGGACCACTTCTTCTTGGTGCATTCCTCTGTTGATGGACATTTTCGTTGCTTCCAAGTGTTGCCTATGGTAACTATTGCGGGAGTGCAGGATTGCCAGCCTGTGACTTTTGGATTTTCATTTTCTCAGGTGATAGACCCAGCAGTGGGTATGACTGATTGACTGGTATGGTAGCTCAATGTTTACCTTTTCAAGGCGCCTCAATTGTGCTTTCATTAGTGGCTCTTACCACGTCCCCCTTAGAATCGAGGGTACGCATTTCTCCACAATCACGTCAGCATTTATTGTTTGCAGCAGTTTTGTTGATGGCCATTCTGACTGGTGTGAGCTGATAGGTTTTTGTAATTTGGGTTTACATGTCTTTAAAAATTCCTAAAATTCATTATTTTTCCACGCCTTTTTCTTTTCTGTTAAAAGAAAAAAGAAAAACAAAGTGTGAGTACAATCTACCTCTTCAAATTGTCTTCTTGGAAGGTTGCACTCTTGAATTTTTGGGTCGATTTTCGACCTCAGTATTTTTTGGAGGGCAGGTGTCATTTACAGAACTGCAATTGGTGAATATTTCGTGACCTTTTGCAGTGGGTTTAAAGCTGCTGTTGTGGGAAACGGCCACAAGGATGCAGCATTTCTCCACTCCCAAATCTGGGTACTAGGGCAGCAGAGCCGTTCTGGAAGTCGTTTACCTAGGTTGTAAATTTGAATGGAATGTGCCAGGAAAACCCCCCATAAGTTTACGTCTCATTACTTCTAGTTCGTTGTTTTAATTTTTTACATTGGGGTAAAGGTTCGAATGTTGTTTGTCCAAGGTGTACACACTCTGGTTCATTTACACATTATATATATCTATTGATGTAGAGATCCTCTTCCCATGTAAATTATTACAGAGTGTTCCGTCAACCTCCCTTGCTATATGGTCGGTCTTTTTGATATATGTATATAATATGAATTTGTATACATATGGTAACGCTAATCTTCATTTATCCGTTCCCCCCACCTTTCCTTTTAGATAAGCATAGTTTTTTTTTTTTTATAAGTCTGTGATTGCCTTTCTCTGTGGAAATGTGTTCATTTGGGTCAGTTATTAGATAACGCCTATAAGTGATATCATAGGATATAGGACTTTTGCTTTCCGACTTCCCTCATGTTCTGTCATTATCTCCAAGATCATCTATGGTGCCTCAAAGAGCAGTGTTTCATTGTTTTCCATGGCTAGTATTCATTGTGTACATGGACCCCTTCTTCTTTATCCCTTCATCTGTTGCTGGACATTTTGGTTGCTTCACTGTCTTGTCTATTGTGAATAAGGCTGCAGTGCAGCTTTTGCAGCCCGGGTCTTCTTGATTCTGGTCTTCTCAGGTGAGAGGCCCATTGGTGCGCCTGCTGGATTGAATGGTACCTCAATTTTTCCTTTTAAATGCAGCTCCTTTCTGTTCTCATTATTGGCTGTTAACCACTTTACATCTCACCAGCAGCTAGAGGGTACACAGTTCTCTAAAACCTCTTCAGCATTGATTGTTTGTAGGCTTTTTGCTGATGGTCAGTCGACTGGTGTGAGTTGAAAACTTTTTGTAGATTAGATTGCATGAGTCTAATACTTCCTGAGGTTGAGCTTTTATCCATTTTCCTTTTTTGAAAAAGAGAGTGAGTAAAACTTACCTCTTCATACTATCTTCTTGAAAATGTTGCCTGTATTGAATTGTTTTTATCCATTCCCCTCCTCAGCACAATTTTGAGGGCAGGTGTCCTTTACAGCCCTGAGTCCTTGTGAATGTTAAGTGACCATTAGCTGTGGGTTAAGAGCTGCTCTTGCGGGAATGGGCCACAAGGCGGCAGCATTTCTCCCTTACCAAATCTGGTTACTAGGGCAACAGAGCCTTACTGGAAGTGGTGTTCTAGGTTGTAAATTAGAATGGAATGTGCCAGGAAAAAGCCCTTTACGTTTATGTCTCATTACTTCTTGTTCGGAGTTTTAACTTAATTTTTATTTTTTATCACAGCAAACTTGATTACAATGTTTTGTGTGTTCTAGGTGTGCAAGATGTGGTTCTTTCACACATATACGTATATCTATTGTTCTTCAGATCCTTTTCCCATGTGGGTTATGACACAATGTTGAGTAGTCTTCTCTTGGTATTCCGTAGGTCTTTGGTGATTATATATTTCACATGTGTTTGTATCTCTCTGTTAACCTCCATATGGTAGTGTATCCAATCCTCACACCTTTCCATTTGGCGAACCATAAGTTTTCGTACTGAATCTGTGATTGCCTTTCTCTGTGGAAATATCTTCGTTTGTTTCAGTTTTTAGGTAACACCTGTATGTGATATGATAAGATATGTGTCTTTCGCTGTCTCACTTACTACAAGTTGCGTGATTCCTTCTAGACTCATCTGTGGTGCTGCAAATGGCATTGTTTCATTTTTTCGCTAGCTCATATTCCGTCTGTACATGTAGCAGTTCTTCTTTGTCCACCCATCTGTCGGTGGACTTTTTGGTTACTTCCATATCTTGGCTATTGTAATACTATGCAATGCAGATTTGCCTGCCTGTGTCTTTCCAATTCTGTCTTCTTAGGTCATAGTTCCAGGAATGGGTCTGCTGGATCATATGGTAGCTCAATGTTTACCTTTTAAAGGCACCTCCATTCTGTTCTCTTTGGTGGCTCTTTCCAGGTTACGTCGCACATAAAGTTGAGGGTATGCATTTCTCCACAGCACCTTCAGCATTTATTCTTTGTAGTCTTTTGCTGATGGTTATTCTGACTGGTGTGAGCTGATACCTCTTTGTGGTTGAATTTGCATGTGTCTCATAATACGTTGAAATTGAGCTTTAAGACATGTGCTTTTTATTTTTCCAGCTGTGATTAGAGCTTAGTTCTTCAAAGTGTTTCCTTAAAGTATGTGTCACCTTTTGAAATATTTTGGCCATTACCTCCCTCAAGACATTTTGAGGGCAGGTTTCATTTACAGCCCTGCAGTACTAGTTCATATGAAGTGACCATTAGGTCAGGCTTTAAACCTGCTTTTGCAGGTAACGGCCAGAGGGCGGCAGCCTTTCTACGTTCCCCACGCTGGTACTAGGGAAACAGACCTACCGGCCAGTGGTGTTCTTCGGTTATAAATTAGAGTGGAATGTGCCCGGAGAAACCCACAAATGCTGATGTCTCCTTACATTTGTTTGTTTTTCACATTTAATTTATATTTTTTACTGGAGTACTATTCCGTTGTATACATGGACCACTTCTTCTTGGTGCATTCCTTGGTATGCTTGATTCACTGGTAGCTCAATGTTTACCTTTTCAAAGCACCTCCATTGTGTTTACATTAATGGTTCTTACCACGTCCCCCTTAGAGCTCAGCGTACACATTTCTCCACAATCCCTTCAGCATGTATTGTTTGCAGCATTTTTGCTGATGGCCATTCTGACTGCTGTGAGCTGATAGGTATTTGTAATTTCGGTTTGCGTGTCTTTAAAAATTCCTAAAATTTATCATTTTCCCACGCCTTTTTCTTTTCACTTAAAAGAAAAAACCCTGAGTACAATATACCTCTTGAAATTGTCTTCTTCGAAGGTTGCCCTCTTTTGAATTTTTTGCTCGATTTTTGACCCCAGAAATTCTTTGGAAGGCACGTGTCATTTACAGAACTGCAAGTTGGTGAATATTTAGGGACCTTTTGCGGTGGGTTTAAAGCTGCTGTTGTGGGAAACGGCCACAAGGAGGCAGCATTTCTCCAGTCCCCAATCTGGGTACTAGGGCAGCAGAGCCTTTCTGGAAGTCGTTGTCCTGGGTTGTAAATTAGAATGGAATTTGCCAGGAGAAATCCCCATAAGTTTATGTCTCATTACTTCTTCTTGGTTTTTAAAATTTTTTTAATCGGGGTAAAGATTAGAATATTGTTTGTCCTAGGTGTACACAATCTGGTTCATTTGTACATTATGTATGTCTATTAATGTACAGATCCTCTTCCCATGTAAAATATTACAGTGTTCCATAGACCTCCCTTGCTATATGGTCGTTCTTTTTGATACATGTATATACTATGTATTTGTATACGTATAGTAACACTAACCTTCATTTATCGATTCCCCCCTCCTTTCCTTTTAGATGAGCATAGTTTGTTTTCTAAGCCTGTGAGTGTCTTTCTCTTTGGAAATATGTTCATTTGTGTCAGTTAGTAGATAATGCCATAAGTGATATTATAGGATATAGGTCTTTTGCTTTCCGACCTACTTCATGTTTTGTGATTATCTCCAGGCTCATCTATGGTGCCTCAAAGAGCAGTGCTTCAATGTTTTCCATGGCTAATATTCCATTGTGTACATGGACCACTTCTTCTTGGTGCATTCCTCTGTTGATGGACATTTTCGTTGCTTCCAAGTGTTGCCTATGGTAACTATTGCGGGAGTGCAGGATTGCCAGCCTGTGACTTTTGCATTTTCATTTTCTCAGGTGAGAGACCCAGCAGTGGGTATGACTGATTGACTGGTATGGTAGCTCAATGTTTACCTTTTCAAGGCGCCTCAATTGTGCTTTCATTAGTGGCTCTTACCACGTCCCCCTTAGAATCGAGGGTACGCATTTCTCCACAATCACGTCAGCATTTATTGTTTGCAGCAGTTTTGTTGATGGCCATTCTGACTGGTGTGAGCTGATAGGTTTTTGTAATTTGGGTTTACATGTCTTTAAAAATTCCTAAAATTCATCATTTTTCCACGCCTTTTTCTTTTCTGTTAAAAGAAAAAAGAAAAACAAAGTGTGAGTACAATCTACCTCTTCAAATTGTCTTCTTGGAAGGTTGCACTCTTGAATTTTTGGGTCGATTTTCGACCTCATTATTTTTTGGAGGGCAGGTGTCATTTACAGAACTGCAATTGGTGAATATTTCGTGACCTTTTGCAGTGGGTTTAAAGCTGCTGTTGTGGGAAACGGCCACAAGGATGCAGCATTTCTCCACTCCCAAATCTGGGTACTAGGGCAGCAGAGCCGTTCTGGAAGTCGTTTACCTAGGTTGTAAATTTGAATGGAATGTGCCAGGAAAACCCCCCATAAGTTTACGTCTCATTACTTCTAGTTCGTTGTTTTAATTTTTTACATTGGGGTAAAGGTTCGAATGTTGTTTGTCCAAGGTGTACACACTCTGGTTCATTTACACATTATATATATCTATTTATGTAGAGATCCTCTTCCCATGTAAATTATTACAGAGTGTTCCGTCAACCTCCCTTGCTATATGGTCGGTCTTTTTGATATATGTATATAATATGAATTTGTATACATATGGTAACGCTAATCTTCATTTATCCGTTCCCCCCACCTTTCCTTTTAGATAAGCATAGTTTTTTTTTTTTATAAGTCTGTGATTGCCTTTCTCTGTGGAAATGTGTTCATTTGTGTCAGTTATTAGATAACGCCTATAAGTGATATCATAGGATATAGGACTTTTGCTTTCCGACTTCCCTCATGTTCTGTCATTATCTCCAAGATCATCTATGGTGCCTCAAAGAGCAGTGTTTCATTGTTTTCCATGGCTAGTATTCATTGTGTACATGGACCCCTTCTTCTTTATCCCTTCATCTGTTGCTGGACATTTTGGTTGCTTCACTGTCTTGTCTGTTGTGAATAAGGCTGCAGTGCAGCTTTTGCAGCCCGGGTCTTCTTGATTCTGGTCTTCTCAGGTGAGAGGCCCATTGGTGCGCCTGCTGGATTGAATGGTACGTCAATTTTTCCTTTTAAACGCAGCTCCTTTCTGTTCTCATTATTGGCTGTTAACCACTTTACATCTCACCAGCAGCTAGAGGGTACACAGTTCTCTGTTTGTAGGCTTTTTGCTGATGGTCAGTCGACTGGTGTGAGTTGAAAACTTTTTGTAGATTAGATTGCATGAGTCTAATACTTCCTGAGGTTGAGCTTTTATCCATTTTCCTTTTTTGAAAAAGAGAGTGAGTAAAACTTACCTCTTCATACTATCTTCTTGAAAATGTTGCCTGTTTTGAATTGTTTTTATCCATTCCCTACCTCAGCACAATTTTGAGGGCAGGTGTCCTTTACAGCCCTGAGTCCTTGTGAATGTTAAGTGACCATTAGCTGTGGGTTAAGAGCTGCTCTTGCAGGAATGGGCCACAAGGCGGCAGCATTTCTCCCTTACCAAATCTGGTTACTAGGGCAACAGAGCCTTACTGGAAGTGGTGTTCTAGGTTGTAAATTAGAATGGAATGTGCCAGGAAAAAGCCCTTTAAGTTTATGTCTCATTACTTCTTGTTCGGAGTTTTAACTTAATTTTTATTTTTTATCACAGCAAACTTGATTACAATGTTTTGTGTGTTCTAGGTGTGCAAGATGTGGTTCTTTCACACATATACGTATATCTATTGTTCTTCAGATCCTTTTCCCATGTGGGTTATGACACAATGTTGAGTAGTCTTCTCTTGGTATTCCGTAGGTCTTTGGTGATTATATATTTCACATGTGTTTGTATCTCTCTGTTAACCTCCATATGGTAGTGTATCCAATCCTCACACCTTTCCATTTGGCGAACCATAAGTTTTCGTACTGAATCTGTGATTGCCTTTCTCTGTGGAAATATCTTCGTTTGTTTCAGTTTTTAGGTAACACCTGTATGTGATATGATAAGATATGTGTCTTTCGCTGTCTCACTTACTACAAGTTGCGTGATTCCTTCTAGACTCATCTGTGGTGCTGCAAATGGCATTGTTTCATTTTTTCGCTAGCTCATATTCCGTCTGTACATGTAGCAGTTCTTCTTTGTCCACCCATCTGTCGGTGGACTTTTTGGTTACTTCCATATCTTGGCTATTGTAATACTATGCAATGCAGATTTGCCTGCCTGTGTCTTTCCAATTCTGTCTTCTTAGGTCATAGTTCCAGGAATGGGTCTGCTGGATCATATGGTAGCTCAATGTTTACCTTTTAAAGGCACCTCCATTCTGTTCTCTTTGGTGGCTCTTTCCAGGTTACGTCGCACATAAAGTTGAGGGTATGCATTTCTCCACAGCACCTTCAGCATTTATTCTTTGTAGTCTTTTGCTGATGGTTATTCTGACTGGTGTGAGCTGATACCTCTTTGTGGTTGAATTTGCATGTGTCTCATAATACGTTGAAATTGAGCTTTAAGACATGTGCTTTTTATTTTTCCAGCTGTGATTAGAGCTTAGTTCTTCAAAGTGTTTCCTTAAAGTATGTGTCACCTTTTGAAGTATTTTGGCCATTTCCTCCCTCAAGACATTTTGAGGGCAGGTTTCATTTACAGCCCTGCAGTACTAGTTCATATGAAGTGACCATTAGGTCAGGCTTTAAACCTGCTTTTGCAGGTAACGGCCAGAGGGCGGCAGCCTTTCTACGTTCCCCACGCTGGTACTAGGGAAACAGACCTACCGGCCAGTGGTGTTCTTCGGTTATAAATTAGAGTGGAATGTGCCCGGAGAAACCCACAAATGCTGATGTCTCCTTACATTTGTTTGTTTTTCACATTTAATTTATATTTTTTACTGGAGTACTATTCCGTTGTATACATGGACCACTTCTTCTTGGTGCATTCCTTGGTATGCTTGATTCACTGGTAGCTCAATGTTTACCTTTTCAAAGCACCTCCATTGTGTTTACATTAATGGTTCTTACCACGTCCCCCTTAGAGCTCAGCGTACACATTTCTCCACAATCCCTTCAGCATGTATTGTTTGCAGCATTTTTGCTGATGGCCATTCTGACTGCTGTGAGCTGATAGGTATTTGTAATTTCGGTTTGCGTGTCTTTAAAAATTCCTAAAATTTATCATTTTCCCACGCCTTTTTCTTTTCACTTAAAAGAAAAAACCCTGAGTACAATATACCTCTTGAAATTGTCTTCTTCGAAGGTTGCCCTCTTTTGAATTTTTTGCTCGATTTTTGACCCCAGAAATTCTTTGGAAGGCACGTGTCATTTACAGAACTGCAAGTTGGTGAATATTTAGGGACCTTTTGCGGTGGGTTTAAAGCTGCTGTTGTGGGAAACGGCCACAAGGAGGCAGCATTTCTCCAGTCCCCAATCTGGGTACTAGGGCAGCAGAGCCTTTCTGGAAGTCGTTGTCCTGGGTTGTAAATTAGAATGGAATTTGCCAGGAGAAATCCCCATAAGTTTATGTCTCATTACTTCTTCTTGGTTTTTAAAATTTTTTTAATCGGGGTAAAGATTAGAATATTGTTTGTCCTAGGTGTACACAATCTGGTTCATTTGTACATTATGTATGTCTATTAATGTACAGATCCTCTTCCCATGTAAAATATTACAGTGTTCCATAGACCTCCCTTGCTATATGGTCGTTCTTTTTGATACATGTATATACTATGTATTTGTATACGTATAGTAACACTAACCTTCATTTATCGATTCCCCCCTCCTTTCCTTTTAGATGAGCATAGTTTGTTTTCTAAGCCTGTGAGTGTCTTTCTCTTTGGAAATATGTTCATTTGTGTCAGTTAGTAGATAATGCCATAAGTGATATTATAGGATATAGGTCTTTTGCTTTCCGACCTACTTCATGTTTTGTGATTATCTCCAGGCTCATCTATGGTGCCTCAAAGAGCAGTGCTTCAATGTTTTCCATGGCTAATATTCCATTGTGTACATGGACCACTTCTTCTTGGTGCATTCCTCTGTTGATGGACATTTTCGTTGCTTCCAAGTGTTGCCTATGGTAACTATTGCGGAAGTGCAGGATTGCCAGCCTGTGACTTTTGGATTTTCATTTTCTCAGGTGATAGACCCAGCAGTGGGTATGACTGATTGACTGGTATGGTAGCTCAATGTTTACCTTTTCAAGGCACCTCAATTGTGCTTTCATTAGTGGCTCTTACCACGTCCCCCTTAGAATCGAGGGTACGCATTTCTCCACAATCACGTCAGCATTTATTGTTTGCAGCAGTTTTGTTGATGGCCATTCTGACTGGTGTGAGCTGATAGCTTTTTGTAATTTGGGTTTACATGTCTTTAAAAATTCCTAAAATTCATCATTTTTCCACGCCTTTTTCTTTTCTGTTAAAAGAAAAAAGAAAAACAAAGTGTGAGTACAATCTACCTCTTCAAATTGTCTTCTTGGAAGGTTGCACTCTTGAATTTTTGGGTCGATTTTCGACCTCATTATTTTTTGGAGGGCAGGTGTCATTTACAGAACTGCAATTGGTGAATATTTCGTGACCTTTTGCAGTGGGTGTAAAGCTGCTGTTGTGGGAAACGGCCACAAGGATGCAGCATTTCTCCACTCCCAAATCTGGGTACTAGGGCAGCAGAGCCGTTCTGGAAGTCGTTTACCTAGGTTGTAAATTTGAATGGAATGTGCCAGGAAAACCCCCCATAAGTTTACGTCTCATTACTTCTAGTTCGTTGTTTTAATTTTTTACATTGGGGTAAAGGTTCGAATGTTGTTTGTCCAAGGTGTACACACTCTGGTTCATTTACACATTATATATATCTATTTATGTAGAGATCCTCTTCCCATGTAAATTATTACAGAGTGTTCCGTCAACCTCCCTTGCTATATGGTCGGTCTTTTTGATATATGTATATAATATGAATTTGTATACATATGGTAACGCTAATCTTCATTTATCCGTTCCCCCCACCTTTCCTTTTAGATAAGCATAGTTTTTTTTTTTTTATAAGTCTGTGATTGCCTTTCTCTGTGGAAATGTGTTCATTTGTGTCAGTTATTAGATAACGCCTATAAGTGATATCATAGGATATAGGACTTTTGCTTTCCGACTTCACTCATGTTCTGTCATTATCTCCAAGATCATCTATGGTGCCTCAAAGAGCAGTGTTTCATTGTTTTCCATGGCTAGTATTCATTGTGTACATGGACCCCTTCTTCTTTATCCCTTCATCTGTTGCTGGACATTTTGGTTGCTTCACTGTCTTGTCTATTGTGAATAAGGCTGCAGTGCAGCTTTTGCAGCCCGGGTCTTCTTGATTCTGGTCTTCTCAGGTGAGAGGCCCATTGGTGCGCCTGCTGGATTGAATGGTACCTCAATTTTTCCTTTTAAATGCAGCTCCTTTCTGTTCTCATTATTGGCTGTTAACCACTTTACATCTCACCAGCAGCTAGAGGGTACACAGTTCTCTAAAACCTCTTCAGCATTGATTGTTTGTAGGCTTTTTGCTGATGGTCAGTCGACTGGTGTGAGTTGAAAACTTTTTGTAGATTAGATTGCATGAGTCTAATACTTCCTGAGGTTGAGCTTTTATCCATTTTCCTTTTTTGAAAAAGAGAGTGAGTAAAACTTACCTCTTCATACTATCTTCTTGAAAATGTTGCCTGTATTGAATTGTTTTTATCCATTCCCCTCCTCAGCACAATTTTGAGGGCAGGTGTCCTTTACAGCCCTGAGTCCTTGTGAATGTTAAGTGACCATTAGCTGTGGGTTAAGAGCTGCTCTTGCGGGAATGGGCCACAAGGCGGCAGCATTTCTCCCTTACCAAATCTGGTTACTAGGGCAACAGAGCCTTACTGGAAGTGGTGTTCTAGGTTGTAAATTAGAATGGAATGTGCCAGGAAAAAGCCCTTTACGTTTATGTCTCATTACTTCTTGTTCGGAGTTTTAACTTAATTTTTATTTTTTATCACAGCAAACTTGATTACAATGTTTTGTGTGTTCTAGGTGTGCAAGATGTGGTTCTTTCACACATATACGTATATCTATTGTTCTTCAGATCCTTTTCCCATGTGGGTTATGACACAATGTTGAGTAGTCTTCTCTTGGTATTCCGTAGGTCTTTGGTGATTATATATTTCACATGTGTTTGTATCTCTCTGTTAACCTCCATATGGTAGTGTATCCAATCCTCACACCTTTCCATTTGGCGAACCATAAGTTTTCGTACTGAATCTGTGATTGCCTTTCTCTGTGGAAATATCTTCGTTTGTTTCAGTTTTTAGGTAACACCTGTATGTGATATGATAAGATATGTGTCTTTCGCTGTCTCACTTACTACAAGTTGCGTGATTCCTTCTAGACTCATCTGTGGTGCTGCAAATGGCATTGTTTCATTTTTTCGCTAGCTCATATTCCGTCTGTACATGTAGCAGTTCTTCTTTGTCCACCCATCTGTCGGTGGACTTTTTGGTTACTTCCATATCTTGGCTATTGTAATACTATGCAATGCAGATTTGCCTGCCTGTGTCTTTCCAATTCTGTCTTCTTAGGTCATAGTTCCAGGAATGGGTCTGCTGGATCATATGGTAGCTCAATGTTTACCTTTTAAAGGCACCTCCATTCTGTTCTCTTTGGTGGCTCTTTCCAGGTTACGTCGCACATAAAGTTGAGGGTATGCATTTCTCCACAGCACCTTCAGCATTTATTCTTTGTAGTCTTTTGCTGATGGTTATTCTGACTGGTGTGAGCTGATACCTCTTTGTGGTTGAATTTGCATGTGTCTCATAATACGTTGAAATTGAGCTTTAAGACATGTGCTTTTTATTTTTCCAGCTGTGATTAGAGCTTAGTTCTTCAAAGTGTTTCCTTAAAGTATGTGTCACCTTTTGAAATATTTTGGCCATTACCTCCCTCAAGACATTTTGAGGGCAGGTTTCATTTACAGCCCTGCAGTACTAGTTCATATGAAGTGACCATTAGGTCAGGCTTTAAACCTGCTTTTGCAGGTAACGGCCAGAGGGCGGCAGCCTTTCTACGTTCCCCACGCTGGTACTAGGGAAACAGACCTACCGGCCAGTGGTGTTCTTCGGTTATAAATTAGAGTGGAATGTGCCCGGAGAAACCCACAAATGCTGATGTCTCCTTACATTTGTTTGTTTTTCACATTTAATTTATATTTTTTACTGGAGTACTATTCCGTTGTATACATGGACCACTTCTTCTTGGTGCATTCCTTGGTATGCTTGATTCACTGGTAGCTCAATGTTTACCTTTTCAAAGCACCTCCATTGTGTTTACATTAATGGTTCTTACCACGTCCCCCTTAGAGCTCAGCGTACACATTTCTCCACAATCCCTTCAGCATGTATTGTTTGCAGCATTTTTGCTGATGGCCATTCTGACTGCTGTGAGCTGATAGGTATTTGTAATTTCGGTTTGCGTGTCTTTAAAAATTCCTAAAATTTATCATTTTCCCACGCCTTTTTCTTTTCACTTAAAAGAAAAAACCCTGAGTACAATATACCTCTTGAAATTGTCTTCTTCGAAGGTTGCCCTCTTTTGAATTTTTTGCTCGATTTTTGACCCCAGAAATTCTTTGGAAGGCACGTGTCATTTACAGAACTGCAAGTTGGTGAATATTTAGGGACCTTTTGCGGTGGGTTTAAAGCTGCTGTTGTGGGAAACGGCCACAAGGAGGCAGCATTTCTCCAGTCCCCAATCTGGGTACTAGGGCAGCAGAGCCTTTCTGGAAGTCGTTGTCCTGGGTTGTAAATTAGAATGGAATTTGCCAGGAGAAATCCCCATAAGTTTATGTCTCATTACTTCTTCTTGGTTTTTAAAATTTTTTTAATCGGGGTAAAGATTAGAATATTGTTTGTCCTAGGTGTACACAATCTGGTTCATTTGTACATTATGTATGTCTATTAATGTACAGATCCTCTTCCCATGTAAAATATTACAGTGTTCCATAGACCTCCCTTGCTATATGGTCGTTCTTTTTGATACATGTATATACTATGTATTTGTATACGTATAGTAACACTAACCTTCATTTATCGATTCCCCCCTCCTTTCCTTTTAGATGAGCATAGTTTGTTTTCTAAGCCTGTGAGTGTCTTTCTCTTTGGAAATATGTTCATTTGTGTCAGTTAGTAGATAATGCCATAAGTGATATTATAGGATATAGGTCTTTTGCTTTCCGACCTACTTCATGTTTTGTGATTATCTCCAGGCTCATCTATGGTGCCTCAAAGAGCAGTGCTTCAATGTTTTCCATGGCTAATATTCCATTGTGTACATGGACCACTTCTTCTTGGTGCATTCCTCTGTTGATGGACATTTTCGTTGCTTCCAAGTGTTGCCTATGGTAACTATTGCGGGAGTGCAGGATTGCCAGCCTGTGACTTTTGCATTTTCATTTTCTCAGGTGAGAGACCCAGCAGTGGGTATGACTGATTGACTGGTATGGTAGCTCAATGTTTACCTTTTCAAGGCGCCTCAATTGTGCTTTCATTAGTGGCTCTTACCACGTCCCCCTTAGAATCGAGGGTACGCATTTCTCCACAATCACGTCAGCATTTATTGTTTGCAGCAGTTTTGTTGATGGCCATTCTGACTGGTGTGAGCTGATAGGTTTTTGTAATTTGGGTTTACATGTCTTTAAAAATTCCTAAAATTCATCATTTTTCCACGCCTTTTTCTTTTCTGTTAAAAGAAAAAAGAAAAACAAAGTGTGAGTACAATCTACCTCTTCAAATTGTCTTCTTGGAAGGTTGCACTCTTGAATTTTTGGGTCGATTTTCGACCTCATTATTTTTTGGAGGGCAGGTGTCATTTACAGAACTGCAATTGGTGAATATTTCGTGACCTTTTGCAGTGGGTTTAAAGCTGCTGTTGTGGGAAACGGCCACAAGGATGCAGCATTTCTCCACTCCCAAATCTGGGTACTAGGGCAGCAGAGCCGTTCTGGAAGTCGTTTACCTAGGTTGTAAATTTGAATGGAATGTGCCAGGAAAACCCCCCATAAGTTTACGTCTCATTACTTCTAGTTCGTTGTTTTAATTTTTTACATTGGGGTAAAGGTTCGAATGTTGTTTGTCCAAGGTGTACACACTCTGGTTCATTTACACATTATATATATCTATTTATGTAGAGATCCTCTTCCCATGTAAATTATTACAGAGTGTTCCGTCAACCTCCCTTGCTATATGGTCGGTCTTTTTGATATATGTATATAATATGAATTTGTATACATATGGTAACGCTAATCTTCATTTATCCGTTCCCCCCACCTTTCCTTTTAGATAAGCATAGTTTTTTTTTTTTATAAGTCTGTGATTGCCTTTCTCTGTGGAAATGTGTTCATTTGTGTCAGTTATTAGATAACGCCTATAAGTGATATCATAGGATATAGGACTTTTGCTTTCCGACTTCCCTCATGTTCTGTCATTATCTCCAAGATCATCTATGGTGCCTCAAAGAGCAGTGTTTCATTGTTTTCCATGGCTAGTATTCATTGTGTACATGGACCCCTTCTTCTTTATCCCTTCATCTGTTGCTGGACATTTTGGTTGCTTCACTGTCTTGTCTGTTGTGAATAAGGCTGCAGTGCAGCTTTTGCAGCCCGGGTCTTCTTGATTCTGGTCTTCTCAGGTGAGAGGCCCATTGGTGCGCCTGCTGGATTGAATGGTACGTCAATTTTTCCTTTTAAACGCAGCTCCTTTCTGTTCTCATTATTGGCTGTTAACCACTTTACATCTCACCAGCAGCTAGAGGGTACACAGTTCTCTGTTTGTAGGCTTTTTGCTGATGGTCAGTCGACTGGTGTGAGTTGAAAACTTTTTGTAGATTAGATTGCATGAGTCTAATACTTCCTGAGGTTGAGCTTTTATCCATTTTCCTTTTTTGAAAAAGAGAGTGAGTAAAACTTACCTCTTCATACTATCTTCTTGAAAATGTTGCCTGTTTTGAATTGTTTTTATCCATTCCCTACCTCAGCACAATTTTGAGGGCAGGTGTCCTTTACAGCCCTGAGTCCTTGTGAATGTTAAGTGACCATTAGCTGTGGGTTAAGAGCTGCTCTTGCAGGAATGGGCCACAAGGCGGCAGCATTTCTCCCTTACCAAATCTGGTTACTAGGGCAACAGAGCCTTACTGGAAGTGGTGTTCTAGGTTGTAAATTAGAATGGAATGTGCCAGGAAAAAGCCCTTTAAGTTTATGTCTCATTACTTCTTGTTCGGAGTTTTAACTTAATTTTTATTTTTTATCACAGCAAACTTGATTACAATGTTTTGTGTGTTCTAGGTGTGCAAGATGTGGTTCTTTCACACATATACGTATATCTATTGTTCTTCAGATCCTTTTCCCATGTGGGTTATGACACAATGTTGAGTAGTCTTCTCTTGGTATTCCGTAGGTCTTTGGTGATTATATATTTCACATGTGTTTGTATCTCTCTGTTAACCTCCATATGGTAGTGTATCCAATCCTCACACCTTTCCATTTGGCGAACCATAAGTTTTCGTACTGAATCTGTGATTGCCTTTCTCTGTGGAAATATCTTCGTTTGTTTCAGTTTTTAGGTAACACCTGTATGTGATATGATAAGATATGTGTCTTTCGCTGTCTCACTTACTACAAGTTGCGTGATTCCTTCTAGACTCATCTGTGGTGCTGCAAATGGCATTGTTTCATTTTTTCGCTAGCTCATATTCCGTCTGTACATGTAGCAGTTCTTCTTTGTCCACCCATCTGTCGGTGGACTTTTTGGTTACTTCCATATCTTGGCTATTGTAATACTATGCAATGCAGATTTGCCTGCCTGTGTCTTTCCAATTCTGTCTTCTTAGGTCATAGTTCCAGGAATGGGTCTGCTGGATCATATGGTAGCTCAATGTTTACCTTTTAAAGGCACCTCCATTCTGTTCTCTTTGGTGGCTCTTTCCAGGTTACGTCGCACATAAAGTTGAGGGTATGCATTTCTCCACAGCACCTTCAGCATTTATTCTTTGTAGTCTTTTGCTGATGGTTATTCTGACTGGTGTGAGCTGATACCTCTTTGTGGTTGAATTTGCATGTGTCTCATAATACGTTGAAATTGAGCTTTAAGACATGTGCTTTTTATTTTTCCAGCTGTGATTAGAGCTTAGTTCTTCAAAGTGTTTCCTTAAAGTATGTGTCACCTTTTGAAGTATTTTGGCCATTTCCTCCCTCAAGACATTTTGAGGGCAGGTTTCATTTACAGCCCTGCAGTACTAGTTCATATGAAGTGACCATTAGGTCAGGCTTTAAACCTGCTTTTGCAGGTAACGGCCAGAGGGCGGCAGCCTTTCTATGTTCCCCACGCTGGTACTAGGGAAACAGACCTACCGGCCAGTGGTGTTCTTCGGTTATAAATTAGAGTGGAATGTGCCCGGAGAAACCCACAAATGCTGATGTCTCCTTACATTTGTTTGTTTTTCACATTTAATTTATATTTTTTACTGGAGTACTATTCCGTTGTATACATGGACCACTTCTTCTTGGTGCATTCCTTGGTATGCTTGATTCACTGGTAGCTCAATGTTTACCTTTTCAAAGCACCTCCATTGTGTTTACATTAATGGTTCTTACCACGTCCCCCTTAGAGCTCAGCGTACACATTTCTCCACAATCCCTTCAGCATGTATTGTTTGCAGCATTTTTGCTGATGGCCATTCTGACTGCTGTGAGCTGATAGGTATTTGTAATTTCGGTTTGCGTGTCTTTAAAAATTCCTAAAATTTATCATTTTCCCACGCCTTTTTCTTTTCACTTAAAAGAAAAAACCCTGAGTACAATATACCTCTTGAAATTGTCTTCTTCGAAGGTTGCCCTCTTTTGAATTTTTTGCTCGATTTTTGACCCCAGAAATTCTTTGGAAGGCACGTGTCATTTACAGAACTGCAAGTTGGTGAATATTTAGGGACCTTTTGCGGTGGGTTTAAAGCTGCTGTTGTGGGAAACGGCCACAAGGAGGCAGCATTTCTCCAGTCCCCAATCTGGGTACTAGGGCAGCAGAGCCTTTCTGGAAGTCGTTGTCCTGGGTTGTAAATTAGAATGGAATTTGCCAGGAGAAATCCCCATAAGTTTATGTCTCATTACTTCTTCTTGGTTTTTAAAATTTTTTTAATCGGGGTAAAGATTAGAATATTGTTTGTCCTAGGTGTACACAATCTGGTTCATTTGTACATTATGTATGTCTATTAATGTACAGATCCTCTTCCCATGTAAAATATTACAGTGTTCCATAGACCTCCCTTGCTATATGGTCGTTCTTTTTGATACATGTATATACTATGTATTTGTATACGTATAGTAACACTAACCTTCATTTATCGATTCCCCCCTCCTTTCCTTTTAGATGAGCATAGTTTGTTTTCTAAGCCTGTGAGTGTCTTTCTCTTTGGAAATATGTTCATTTGTGTCAGTTAGTAGATAATGCCATAAGTGATATTATAGGATATAGGTCTTTTGCTTTCCGACCTACTTCATGTTTTGTGATTATCTCCAGGCTCATCTATGGTGCCTCAAAGAGCAGTGCTTCAATGTTTTCCATGGCTAATATTCCATTGTGTACATGGACCACTTCTTCTTGGTGCATTCCTCTGTTGATGGACATTTTCGTTGCTTCCAAGTGTTGCCTATGGTAACTATTGCGGGAGTGCAGGATTGCCAGCCTGTGACTTTTGCATTTTCATTTTCTCAGGTGAGAGACCCAGCAGTGGGTATGACTGATTGACTGGTATGGTAGCTCAATGTTTACCTTTTCAAGGCGCCTCAATTGTGCTTTCATTAGTGGCTCTTACCACGTCCCCCTTAGAATCGAGGGTACGCATTTCTCCACAATCACGTCAGCATTTATTGTTTGCAGCAGTTTTGTTGATGGCCATTCTGACTGGTGTGAGCTGATAGGTTTTTGTAATTTGGGTTTACATGTCTTTAAAAATTCCTAAAATTCATCATTTTTCCACGCCTTTTTCTTTTCTGTTAAAAGAAAAAAGAAAAACAAAGTGTGAGTACAATCTACCTCTTCAAATTGTCTTCTTGGAAGGTTGCACTCTTGAATTTTTGGGTCGATTTTCGACCTCATTATTTTTTGGAGGGCAGGTGTCATTTACAGAACTGCAATTGGTGAATATTTCGTGACCTTTTGCAGTGGGTTTAAAGCTGCTGTTGTGGGAAACGGCCACAAGGATGCAGCATTTCTCCACTCCCAAATCTGGGTACTAGGGCAGCAGAGCCGTTCTGGAAGTCGTTTACCTAGGTTGTAAATTTGAATGGAATGTGCCAGGAAAACCCCCCATAAGTTTACGTCTCATTACTTCTAGTTCGTTGTTTTAATTTTTTACATTGGGGTAAAGGTTCGAATGTTGTTTGTCCAAGGTGTACACACTCTGGTTCATTTACACATTATATATATCTATTTATGTAGAGATCCTCTTCCCATGTAAATTATTACAGAGTGTTCCGTCAACCTCCCTTGCTATATGGTCGGTCTTTTTGATATATGTATATAATATGAATTTGTATACATATGGTAACGCTAATCTTCATTTATCCGTTCCCCCCACCTTTCCTTTTAGATAAGCATAGTTTTTTTTTTTTATAAGTCTGTGATTGCCTTTCTCTGTGGAAATGTGTTCATTTGTGTCAGTTATTAGATAACGCCTATAAGTGATATCATAGGATATAGGACTTTTGCTTTCCGACTTCCCTCATGTTCTGTCATTATCTCCAAGATCATCTATGGTGCCTCAAAGAGCAGTGTTTCATTGTTTTCCATGGCTAGTATTCATTGTGTACATGGACCCCTTCTTCTTTATCCCTTCATCTGTTGCTGGACATTTTGGTTGCTTCACTGTCTTGTCTGTTGTGAATAAGGCTGCAGTGCAGCTTTTGCAGCCCGGGTCTTCTTGATTCTGGTCTTCTCAGGTGAGAGGCCCATTGGTGCGCCTGCTGGATTGAATGGTACGTCAATTTTTCCTTTTAAACGCAGCTCCTTTCTGTTCTCATTATTGGCTGTTAACCACTTTACATCTCACCAGCAGCTAGAGGGTACACAGTTCTCTGTTTGTAGGCTTTTTGCTGATGGTCAGTCGACTGGTGTGAGTTGAAAACTTTTTGTAGATTAGATTGCATGAGTCTAATACTTCCTGAGGTTGAGCTTTTATCCATTTTCCTTTTTTGAAAAAGAGAGTGAGTAAAACTTACCTCTTCATACTATCTTCTTGAAAATGTTGCCTGTTTTGAATTGTTTTTATCCATTCCCTACCTCAGCACAATTTTGAGGGCAGGTGTCCTTTACAGCCCTGAGTCCTTGTGAATGTTAAGTGACCATTAGCTGTGGGTTAAGAGCTGCTCTTGCAGGAATGGGCCACAAGGCGGCAGCATTTCTCCCTTACCAAATCTGGTTACTAGGGCAACAGAGCCTTACTGGAAGTGGTGTTCTAGGTTGTAAATTAGAATGGAATGTGCCAGGAAAAAGCCCTTTAAGTTTATGTCTCATTACTTCTTGTTCGGAGTTTTAACTTAATTTTTATTTTTTATCACAGCAAACTTGATTACAATGTTTTGTGTGTTCTAGGTGTGCAAGATGTGGTTCTTTCACACATATACGTATATCTATTGTTCTTCAGATCCTTTTCCCATGTGGGTTATGACACAATGTTGAGTAGTCTTCTCTTGGTATTCCGTAGGTCTTTGGTGATTATATATTTCACATGTGTTTGTATCTCTCTGTTAACCTCCATATGGTAGTGTATCCAATCCTCACACCTTTCCATTTGGCGAACCATAAGTTTTCGTACTGAATCTGTGATTGCCTTTCTCTGTGGAAATATCTTCGTTTGTTTCAGTTTTTAGGTAACACCTGTATGTGATATGATAAGATATGTGTCTTTCGCTGTCTCACTTACTACAAGTTGCGTGATTCCTTCTAGACTCATCTGTGGTGCTGCAAATGGCATTGTTTCATTTTTTCGCTAGCTCATATTCCGTCTGTACATGTAGCAGTTCTTCTTTGTCCACCCATCTGTCGGTGGACTTTTTGGTTACTTCCATATCTTGGCTATTGTAATACTATGCAATGCAGATTTGCCTGCCTGTGTCTTTCCAATTCTGTCTTCTTAGGTCATAGTTCCAGGAATGGGTCTGCTGGATCATATGGTAGCTCAATGTTTACCTTTTAAAGGCACCTCCATTCTGTTCTCTTTGGTGGCTCTTTCCAGGTTACGTCGCACATAAAGTTGAGGGTATGCATTTCTCCACAGCACCTTCAGCATTTATTCTTTGTAGTCTTTTGCTGATGGTTATTCTGACTGGTGTGAGCTGATACCTCTTTGTGGTTGAATTTGCATGTGTCTCATAATACGTTGAAATTGAGCTTTAAGACATGTGCTTTTTATTTTTCCAGCTGTGATTAGAGCTTAGTTCTTCAAAGTGTTTCCTTAAAGTATGTGTCACCTTTTGAAGTATTTTGGCCATTTCCTCCCTCAAGACATTTTGAGGGCAGGTTTCATTTACAGCCCTGCAGTACTAGTTCATATGAAGTGACCATTAGGTCAGGCTTTAAACCTGCTTTTGCAGGTAACGGCCAGAGGGCGGCAGCCTTTCTACGTTCCCCACGCTGGTACTAGGGAAACAGACCTACCGGCCAGTGGTGTTCTTCGGTTATAAATTAGAGTGGAATGTGCCCGGAGAAACCCACAAATGCTGATGTCTCCTTACATTTGTTTGTTTTTCACATTTAATTTATATTTTTTACTGGAGTACTATTCCGTTGTATACATGGACCACTTCTTCTTGGTGCATTCCTTGGTATGCTTGATTCACTGGTAGCTCAATGTTTACCTTTTCAAAGCACCTCCATTGTGTTTACATTAATGGTTCTTACCACGTCCCCCTTAGAGCTCAGCGTACACATTTCTCCACAATCCCTTCAGCATGTATTGTTTGCAGCATTTTTGCTGATGGCCATTCTGACTGCTGTGAGCTGATAGGTATTTGTAATTTCGGTTTGCGTGTCTTTAAAAATTCCTAAAATTTATCATTTTCCCACGCCTTTTTCTTTTCACTTAAAAGAAAAAACCCTGAGTACAATATACCTCTTGAAATTGTCTTCTTCGAAGGTTGCCCTCTTTTGAATTTTTTGCTCGATTTTTGACCCCAGAAATTCTTTGGAAGGCACGTGTCATTTACAGAACTGCAAGTTGGTGAATATTTAGGGACCTTTTGCGGTGGGTTTAAAGCTGCTGTTGTGGGAAACGGCCACAAGGAGGCAGCATTTCTCCAGTCCCCAATCTGGGTACTAGGGCAGCAGAGCCTTTCTGGAAGTCGTTGTCCTGGGTTGTAAATTAGAATGGAATTTGCCAGGAGAAATCCCCATAAGTTTATGTCTCATTACTTCTTCTTGGTTTTTAAAATTTTTTTAATCGGGGTAAAGATTAGAATATTGTTTGTCCTAGGTGTACACAATCTGGTTCATTTGTACATTATGTATGTCTATTAATGTACAGATCCTCTTCCCATGTAAAATATTACAGTGTTCCATAGACCTCCCTTGCTATATGGTCGTTCTTTTTGATACATGTATATACTATGTATTTGTATACGTATAGTAACACTAACCTTCATTTATCGATTCCCCCCTCCTTTCCTTTTAGATGAGCATAGTTTGTTTTCTAAGCCTGTGAGTGTCTTTCTCTTTGGAAATATGTTCATTTGTGTCAGTTAGTAGATAATGCCATAAGTGATATTATAGGATATAGGTCTTTTGCTTTCCGACCTACTTCATGTTTTGTGATTATCTCCAGGCTCATCTATGGTGCCTCAAAGAGCAGTGCTTCAATGTTTTCCATGGCTAATATTCCATTGTGTACATGGACCACTTCTTCTTGGTGCATTCCTCTGTTGATGGACATTTTCGTTGCTTCCAAGTGTTGCCTATGGTAACTATTGCGGAAGTGCAGGATTGCCAGCCTGTGACTTTTGGATTTTCATTTTCTCAGGTGATAGACCCAGCAGTGGGTATGACTGATTGACTGGTATGGTAGCTCAATGTTTACCTTTTCAAGGCACCTCAATTGTGCTTTCATTAGTGGCTCTTACCACGTCCCCCTTAGAATCGAGAGTACGCATTTCTCCACAATCACGTCAGCATTTATTGTTTGCAGCAGTTTTGTTGATGGCCATTCTGACTGGTGTGAGCTGATAGCTTTTTGTAATTTGGGTTTACATGTCTTTAAAAATTCCTAAAATTCATCATTTTTCCACGCCTTTTTCTTTTCTGTTAAAAGAAAAAAGAAAAACAAAGTGTGAGTACAATCTACCTCTTCAAATTGTCTTCTTGGAAGGTTGCACTCTTGAATTTTTGGGTCGATTTTCGACCTCATTATTTTTTGGAGGGCAGGTGTCATTTACAGAACTGCAATTGGTGAATATTTCGTGACCTTTTGCAGTGGGTGTAAAGCTGCTGTTGTGGGAAACGGCCACAAGGATGCAGCATTTCTCCACTCCCAAATCTGGGTACTAGGGCAGCAGAGCCGTTCTGGAAGTCGTTTACCTAGGTTGTAAATTTGAATGGAATGTGCCAGGAAAACCCCCCATAAGTTTACGTCTCATTACTTCTAGTTCGTTGTTTTAATTTTTTACATTGGGGTAAAGGTTCGAATGTTGTTTGTCCAAGGTGTACACACTCTGGTTCATTTACACATTATATATATCTATTTATGTAGAGATCCTCTTCCCATGTAAATTATTACAGAGTGTTCCGTCAACCTCCCTTGCTATATGGTCGGTCTTTTTGATATATGTATATAATATGAATTTGTATACATATGGTAACGCTAATCTTCATTTATCCGTTCCCCCCACCTTTCCTTTTAGATAAGCATAGTTTTTTTTTTTTTATAAGTCTGTGATTGCCTTTCTCTGTGGAAATGTGTTCATTTGTGTCAGTTATTAGATAACGCCTATAAGTGATATCATAGGATATAGGACTTTTGCTTTCCGACTTCACTCATGTTCTGTCATTATCTCCAAGATCATCTATGGTGCCTCAAAGAGCAGTGTTTCATTGTTTTCCATGGCTAGTATTCATTGTGTACATGGACCCCTTCTTCTTTATCCCTTCATCTGTTGCTGGACATTTTGGTTGCTTCACTGTCTTGTCTATTGTGAATAAGGCTGCAGTGCAGCTTTTGCAGCCCGGGTCTTCTTGATTCTGGTCTTCTCAGGTGAGAGGCCCATTGGTGCGCCTGCTGGATTGAATGGTACGTCAATTTTTCCTTTTAAACGCAGCTCCTTTCTGTTCTCATTATTGGCTGTTAACCACTTTACATCTCACCAGCAGCTAGAGGGTACACAGTTCTCTAAAAGCTCTTCAGCATTGATTGTTTGTAGGCTTTTTGCTGATGGTCAGTCGACTGGTGTGAGTTGAAAACTTTTTGTAGATTAGATTGCATGAGTCTAATACTTCCTGAGGTTGAGCTTTTATCCATTTTCCTTTTTTGAAAAAGAGAGTGAGTAAAACTTACCTCTTCATACTATCTTCTTGAAAATGTTGCCTGTTTTGAATTGTTTTTATCCATTCCCTACCTCAGCACAATTTTGAGGGCAGGTGTCCTTTACAGCCCTGAGTCCTTGTGAATGTTAAGTGACCATTAGCTGTGGGTTAAGAGCTGCTCTTGCGGGAATGGGCCACAAGGCGGCAGCATTTCTCCCTTACCAAATCTGGTTACTAGGGCAACAGAGCCTTACTGGAAGTGGTGTTCTAGGTTGTAAATTAGAATGGAATGTGCCAGGAAAAAGCCCTTTACGTTTATGTCTCATTACTTCTTGTTCGGAGTTTTAACTTAATTTTTATTTTTTATCACAGCAAACTTGATTACAATGTTTTGTGTGTTCTAGGTGTGCAAGATGTGGTTCTTTCACACATATACGTATATCTATTGTTCTTCAGATCCTTTTCCCATGTGGGTTATGACACAATGTTGAGTAGTCTTCTCTTGGTATTCCGTAGGTCTTTGGTGATTATATATTTCACATGTGTTTGTATCTCTCTGTTAACCTCCATATGGTAGTGTATCCAATCCTCACACCTTTCCATTTGGCGAACCATAAGTTTTCGTACTGAATCTGTGATTGCCTTTCTCTGTGGAAATATCTTCGTTTGTTTCAGTTTTTAGGTAACACCTGTATGTGATATGATAAGATATGTGTCTTTCGCTGTCTCACTTACTACAAGTTGCGTGATTCCTTCTAGACTCATCTGTGGTGCTGCAAATGGCATTGTTTCATTTTTTCGCTAGCTCATATTCCGTCTGTACATGTAGCAGTTCTTCTTTGTCCACCCATCTGTCGGTGGACTTTTTGGTTACTTCCATATCTTGGCTATTGTAATACTATGCAATGCAGATTTGCCTGCCTGTGTCTTTCCAATTCTGTCTTCTTAGGTCATAGTTCCAGGAATGGGTCTGCTGGATCATATGGTAGCTCAATGTTTACCTTTTAAAGGCACCTCCATTCTGTTCTCTTTGGTGGCTCTTTCCAGGTTACGTCGCACATAAAGTTGAGGGTATGCATTTCTCCACAGCACCTTCAGCATTTATTCTTTGTAGTCTTTTGCTGATGGTTATTCTGACTGGTGTGAGCTGATACCTCTTTGTGGTTGAATTTGCATGTGTCTCATAATACGTTGAAATTGAGCTTTAAGACATGTGCTTTTTATTTTTCCAGCTGTGATTAGAGCTTAGTTCTTCAAAGTGTTTCCTTAAAGTATGTGTCACCTTTTGAAATATTTTGGCCATTACCTCCCTCAAGACATTTTGAGGGCAGGTTTCATTTACAGCCCTGCAGTACTAGTTCATATGAAGTGACCATTAGGTCAGGCTTTAAACCTGCTTTTGCAGGTAACGGCCAGAGGGCGGCAGCCTTTCTACGTTCCCCACGCTGGTACTAGGGAAACAGACCTACCGGCCAGTGGTGTTCTTCGGTTATAAATTAGAGTGGAATGTGCCCGGAGAAACCCACAAATGCTGATGTCTCCTTACATTTGTTTGTTTTTCACATTTAATTTATATTTTTTACTGGAGTACTATTCCGTTGTATACATGGACCACTTCTTCTTGGTGCATTCCTTGGTATGCTTGATTCACTGGTAGCTCAATGTTTACCTTTTCAAAGCACCTCCATTGTGTTTACATTAATGGTTCTTACCACGTCCCCCTTAGAGCTCAGCGTACACATTTCTCCACAATCCCTTCAGCATGTATTGTTTGCAGCATTTTTGCTGATGGCCATTCTGACTGCTGTGAGCTGATAGGTATTTGTAATTTCGGTTTGCGTGTCTTTAAAAATTCCTAAAATTTATCATTTTCCCACGCCTTTTTCTTTTCACTTAAAAGAAAAAACCCTGAGTACAATATACCTCTTGAAATTGTCTTCTTCGAAGGTTGCCCTCTTTTGAATTTTTTGCTCGATTTTTGACCCCAGAAATTCTTTGGAAGGCACGTGTCATTTACAGAACTGCAAGTTGGTGAATATTTAGGGACCTTTTGCGGTGGGTTTAAAGCTGCTGTTGTGGGAAACGGCCACAAGGAGGCAGCATTTCTCCAGTCCCCAATCTGGGTACTAGGGCAGCAGAGCCTTTCTGGAAGTCGTTGTCCTGGGTTGTAAATTAGAATGGAATTTGCCAGGAGAAATCCCCATAAGTTTATGTCTCATTACTTCTTCTTGGTTTTTAAAATTTTTTTAATCGGGGTAAAGATTAGAATATTGTTTGTCCTAGGTGTACACAATCTGGTTCATTTGTACATTATGTATGTCTATTAATGTACAGATCCTCTTCCCATGTAAAATATTACAGTGTTCCATAGACCTCCCTTGCTATATGGTCGTTCTTTTTGATACATGTATATACTATGTATTTGTATACGTATAGTAACACTAACCTTCATTTATCGATTCCCCCCTCCTTTCCTTTTAGATGAGCATAGTTTGTTTTCTAAGCCTGTGAGTGTCTTTCTCTTTGGAAATATGTTCATTTGTGTCAGTTAGTAGATAATGCCATAAGTGATATTATAGGATATAGGTCTTTTGCTTTCCGACCTACTTCATGTTTTGTGATTATCTCCAGGCTCATCTATGGTGCCTCAAAGAGCAGTGCTTCAATGTTTTCCATGGCTAATATTCCATTGTGTACATGGACCACTTCTTCTTGGTGCATTCCTCTGTTGATGGACATTTTCGTTGCTTCCAAGTGTTGCCTATGGTAACTATTGCGGGAGTGCAGGATTGCCAGCCTGTGACTTTTGCATTTTCATTTTCTCAGGTGAGAGACCCAGCAGTGGGTATGACTGATTGACTGGTATGGTAGCTCAATGTTTACCTTTTCAAGGCGCCTCAATTGTGCTTTCATTAGTGGCTCTTACCACGTCCCCCTTAGAATCGAGGGTACGCATTTCTCCACAATCACGTCAGCATTTATTGTTTGCAGCAGTTTTGTTGATGGCCATTCTGACTGGTGTGAGCTGATAGGTTTTTGTAATTTGGGTTTACATGTCTTTAAAAATTCCTAAAATTCATCATTTTTCCACGCCTTTTTCTTTTCTGTTAAAAGAAAAAAGAAAAACAAAGTGTGAGTACAATCTACCTCTTCAAATTGTCTTCTTGGAAGGTTGCACTCTTGAATTTTTGGGTCGATTTTCGACCTCATTATTTTTTGGAGGGCAGGTGTCATTTACAGAACTGCAATTGGTGAATATTTCGTGACCTTTTGCAGTGGGTTTAAAGCTGCTGTTGTGGGAAACGGCCACAAGGATGCAGCATTTCTCCACTCCCAAATCTGGGTACTAGGGCAGCAGAGCCGTTCTGGAAGTCGTTTACCTAGGTTGTAAATTTGAATGGAATGTGCCAGGAAAACCCCCCATAAGTTTACGTCTCATTACTTCTAGTTCGTTGTTTTAATTTTTTACATTGGGGTAAAGGTTCGAATGTTGTTTGTCCAAGGTGTACACACTCTGGTTCATTTACACATTATATATATCTATTTATGTAGAGATCCTCTTCCCATGTAAATTATTACAGAGTGTTCCGTCAACCTCCCTTGCTATATGGTCGGTCTTTTTGATATATGTATATAATATGAATTTGTATACATATGGTAACGCTAATCTTCATTTATCCGTTCCCCCCACCTTTCCTTTTAGATAAGCATAGTTTTTTTTTTTTATAAGTCTGTGATTGCCTTTCTCTGTGGAAATGTGTTCATTTGTGTCAGTTATTAGATAACGCCTATAAGTGATATCATAGGATATAGGACTTTTGCTTTCCGACTTCCCTCATGTTCTGTCATTATCTCCAAGATCATCTATGGTGCCTCAAAGAGCAGTGTTTCATTGTTTTCCATGGCTAGTATTCATTGTGTACATGGACCCCTTCTTCTTTATCCCTTCATCTGTTGCTGGACATTTTGGTTGCTTCACTGTCTTGTCTGTTGTGAATAAGGCTGCAGTGCAGCTTTTGCAGCCCGGGTCTTCTTGATTCTGGTCTTCTCAGGTGAGAGGCCCATTGGTGCGCCTGCTGGATTGAATGGTACGTCAATTTTTCCTTTTAAACGCAGCTCCTTTCTGTTCTCATTATTGGCTGTTAACCACTTTACATCTCACCAGCAGCTAGAGGGTACACAGTTCTCTGTTTGTAGGCTTTTTGCTGATGGTCAGTCGACTGGTGTGAGTTGAAAACTTTTTGTAGATTAGATTGCATGAGTCTAATACTTCCTGAGGTTGAGCTTTTATCCATTTTCCTTTTTTGAAAAAGAGAGTGAGTAAAACTTACCTCTTCATACTATCTTCTTGAAAATGTTGCCTGTTTTGAATTGTTTTTATCCATTCCCTACCTCAGCACAATTTTGAGGGCAGGTGTCCTTTACAGCCCTGAGTCCTTGTGAATGTTAAGTGACCATTAGCTGTGGGTTAAGAGCTGCTCTTGCAGGAATGGGCCACAAGGCGGCAGCATTTCTCCCTTACCAAATCTGGTTACTAGGGCAACAGAGCCTTACTGGAAGTGGTGTTCTAGGTTGTAAATTAGAATGGAATGTGCCAGGAAAAAGCCCTTTAAGTTTATGTCTCATTACTTCTTGTTCGGAGTTTTAACTTAATTTTTATTTTTTATCACAGCAAACTTGATTACAATGTTTTGTGTGTTCTAGGTGTGCAAGATGTGGTTCTTTCACACATATACGTATATCTATTGTTCTTCAGATCCTTTTCCCATGTGGGTTATGACACAATGTTGAGTAGTCTTCTCTTGGTATTCCGTAGGTCTTTGGTGATTATATATTTCACATGTGTTTGTATCTCTCTGTTAACCTCCATATGGTAGTGTATCCAATCCTCACACCTTTCCATTTGGCGAACCATAAGTTTTCGTACTGAATCTGTGATTGCCTTTCTCTGTGGAAATATCTTCGTTTGTTTCAGTTTTTAGGTAACACCTGTATGTGATATGATAAGATATGTGTCTTTCGCTGTCTCACTTACTACAAGTTGCGTGATTCCTTCTAGACTCATCTGTGGTGCTGCAAATGGCATTGTTTCATTTTTTCGCTAGCTCATATTCCGTCTGTACATGTAGCAGTTCTTCTTTGTCCACCCATCTGTCGGTGGACTTTTTGGTTACTTCCATATCTTGGCTATTGTAATACTATGCAATGCAGATTTGCCTGCCTGTGTCTTTCCAATTCTGTCTTCTTAGGTCATAGTTCCAGGAATGGGTCTGCTGGATCATATGGTAGCTCAATGTTTACCTTTTAAAGGCACCTCCATTCTGTTCTCTTTGGTGGCTCTTTCCAGGTTACGTCGCACATAAAGTTGAGGGTATGCATTTCTCCACAGCACCTTCAGCATTTATTCTTTGTAGTCTTTTGCTGATGGTTATTCTGACTGGTGTGAGCTGATACCTCTTTGTGGTTGAATTTGCATGTGTCTCATAATACGTTGAAATTGAGCTTTAAGACATGTGCTTTTTATTTTTCCAGCTGTGATTAGAGCTTAGTTCTTCAAAGTGTTTCCTTAAAGTATGTGTCACCTTTTGAAATATTTTGGCCATTACCTCCCTCAAGACATTTTGAGGGCAGGTTTCATTTACAGCCCTGCAGTACTAGTTCATATGAAGTGACCATTAGGTCAGGCTTTAAACCTGCTTTTGCAGGTAACGGCCAGAGGGCGGCAGCCTTTCTACGTTCCCCACGCTGGTACTAGGGAAACAGACCTACCGGCCAGTGGTGTTCTTCGGTTATAAATTAGAGTGGAATGTGCCCGGAGAAACCCACAAATGCTGATGTCTCCTTACATTTGTTTGTTTTTCACATTTAATTTATATTTTTTACTGGAGTACTATTCCGTTGTATACATGGACCACTTCTTCTTGGTGCATTCCTTGGTATGCTTGATTCACTGGTAGCTCAATGTTTACCTTTTCAAAGCACCTCCATTGTGTTTACATTAATGGTTCTTACCACGTCCCCCTTAGAGCTCAGCGTACACATTTCTCCACAATCCCTTCAGCATGTATTGTTTGCAGCATTTTTGCTGATGGCCATTCTGACTGCTGTGAGCTGATAGGTATTTGTAATTTCGGTTTGCGTGTCTTTAAAAATTCCTAAAATTTATCATTTTCCCACGCCTTTTTCTTTTCACTTAAAAGAAAAAACCCTGAGTACAATATACCTCTTGAAATTGTCTTCTTCGAAGGTTGCCCTCTTTTGAATTTTTTGCTCGATTTTTGACCCCAGAAATTCTTTGGAAGGCACGTGTCATTTACAGAACTGCAAGTTGGTGAATATTTAGGGACCTTTTGCGGTGGGTTTAAAGCTGCTGTTGTGGGAAACGGCCACAAGGAGGCAGCATTTCTCCAGTCCCCAATCTGGGTACTAGGGCAGCAGAGCCTTTCTGGAAGTCGTTGTCCTGGGTTGTAAATTAGAATGGAATTTGCCAGGAGAAATCCCCATAAGTTTATGTCTCATTACTTCTTCTTGGTTTTTAAAATTTTTTTAATCGGGGTAAAGATTAGAATATTGTTTGTCCTAGGTGTACACAATCTGGTTCATTTGTACATTATGTATGTCTATTAATGTACAGATCCTCTTCCCATGTAAAATATTACAGTGTTCCATAGACCTCCCTTGCTATATGGTCGTTCTTTTTGATACATGTATATACTATGTATTTGTATACGTATAGTAACACTAACCTTCATTTATCGATTCCCCCCTCCTTTCCTTTTAGATGAGCATAGTTTGTTTTCTAAGCCTGTGAGTGTCTTTCTCTTTGGAAATATGTTCATTTGTGTCAGTTAGTAGATAATGCCATAAGTGATATTATAGGATATAGGTCTTTTGCTTTCCGACCTACTTCATGTTTTGTGATTATCTCCAGGCTCATCTATGGTGCCTCAAAGAGCAGTGCTTCAATGTTTTCCATGGCTAATATTCCATTGTGTACATGGACCACTTCTTCTTGGTGCATTCCTCTGTTGATGGACATTTTCGTTGCTTCCAAGTGTTGCCTATGGTAACTATTGCGGGAGTGCAGGATTGCCAGCCTGTGACTTTTGCATTTTCATTTTCTCAGGTGAGAGACCCAGCAGTGGGTATGACTGATTGACTGGTATGGTAGCTCAATGTTTACCTTTTCAAGGCGCCTCAATTGTGCTTTCATTAGTGGCTCTTACCACGTCCCCCTTAGAATCGAGGGTACGCATTTCTCCACAATCACGTCAGCATTTATTGTTTGCAGCAGTTTTGTTGATGGCCATTCTGACTGGTGTGAGCTGATAGGTTTTTGTAATTTGGGTTTACATGTCTTTAAAAATTCCTAAAATTCATCATTTTTCCACGCCTTTTTCTTTTCTGTTAAAAGAAAAAAGAAAAACAAAGTGTGAGTACAATCTACCTCTTCAAATTGTCTTCTTGGAAGGTTGCACTCTTGAATTTTTGGGTCGATTTTCGACCTCATTATTTTTTGGAGGGCAGGTGTCATTTACAGAACTGCAATTGGTGAATATTTCGTGACCTTTTGCAGTGGGTTTAAAGCTGCTGTTGTGGGAAACGGCCACAAGGATGCAGCATTTCTCCACTCCCAAATCTGGGTACTAGGGCAGCAGAGCCGTTCTGGAAGTCGTTTACCTAGGTTGTAAATTTGAATGGAATGTGCCAGGAAAACCCCCCATAAGTTTACGTCTCATTACTTCTAGTTCGTTGTTTTAATTTTTTACATTGGGGTAAAGGTTCGAATGTTGTTTGTCCAAGGTGTACACACTCTGGTTCATTTACACATTATATATATCTATTTATGTAGAGATCCTCTTCCCATGTAAATTATTACAGAGTGTTCCGTCAACCTCCCTTGCTATATGGTCGGTCTTTTTGATATATGTATATAATATGAATTTGTATACATATGGTAACGCTAATCTTCATTTATCCGTTCCCCCCACCTTTCCTTTTAGATAAGCATAGTTTTTTTTTTTTATAAGTCTGTGATTGCCTTTCTCTGTGGAAATGTGTTCATTTGTGTCAGTTATTAGATAACGCCTATAAGTGATATCATAGGATATAGGACTTTTGCTTTCCGACTTCCCTCATGTTCTGTCATTATCTCCAAGATCATCTATGGTGCCTCAAAGAGCAGTGTTTCATTGTTTTCCATGGCTAGTATTCATTGTGTACATGGACCCCTTCTTCTTTATCCCTTCATCTGTTGCTGGACATTTTGGTTGCTTCACTGTCTTGTCTGTTGTGAATAAGGCTGCAGTGCAGCTTTTGCAGCCCGGGTCTTCTTGATTCTGGTCTTCTCAGGTGAGAGGCCCATTGGTGCGCCTGCTGGATTGAATGGTACGTCAATTTTTCCTTTTAAACGCAGCTCCTTTCTGTTCTCATTATTGGCTGTTAACCACTTTACATCTCACCAGCAGCTAGAGGGTACACAGTTCTCTGTTTGTAGGCTTTTTGCTGATGGTCAGTCGACTGGTGTGAGTTGAAAACTTTTTGTAGATTAGATTGCATGAGTCTAATACTTCCTGAGGTTGAGCTTTTATCCATTTTCCTTTTTTGAAAAAGAGAGTGAGTAAAACTTACCTCTTCATACTATCTTCTTGAAAATGTTGCCTGTTTTGAATTGTTTTTATCCATTCCCTACCTCAGCACAATTTTGAGGGCAGGTGTCCTTTACAGCCCTGAGTCCTTGTGAATGTTAAGTGACCATTAGCTGTGGGTTAAGAGCTGCTCTTGCAGGAATGGGCCACAAGGCGGCAGCATTTCTCCCTTACCAAATCTGGTTACTAGGGCAACAGAGCCTTACTGGAAGTGGTGTTCTAGGTTGTAAATTAGAATGGAATGTGCCAGGAAAAAGCCCTTTAAGTTTATGTCTCATTACTTCTTGTTCGGAGTTTTAACTTAATTTTTATTTTTTATCACAGCAAACTTGATTACAATGTTTTGTGTGTTCTAGGTGTGCAAGATGTGGTTCTTTCACACATATACGTATATCTATTGTTCTTCAGATCCTTTTCCCATGTGGGTTATGACACAATGTTGAGTAGTCTTCTCTTGGTATTCCGTAGGTCTTTGGTGATTATATATTTCACATGTGTTTGTATCTCTCTGTTAACCTCCATATGGTAGTGTATCCAATCCTCACACCTTTCCATTTGGCGAACCATAAGTTTTCGTACTGAATCTGTGATTGCCTTTCTCTGTGGAAATATCTTCGTTTGTTTCAGTTTTTAGGTAACACCTGTATGTGATATGATAAGATATGTGTCTTTCGCTGTCTCACTTACTACAAGTTGCGTGATTCCTTCTAGACTCATCTGTGGTGCTGCAAATGGCATTGTTTCATTTTTTCGCTAGCTCATATTCCGTCTGTACATGTAGCAGTTCTTCTTTGTCCACCCATCTGTCGGTGGACTTTTTGGTTACTTCCATATCTTGGCTATTGTAATACTATGCAATGCAGATTTGCCTGCCTGTGTCTTTCCAATTCTGTCTTCTTAGGTCATAGTTCCAGGAATGGGTCTGCTGGATCATATGGTAGCTCAATGTTTACCTTTTAAAGGCACCTCCATTCTGTTCTCTTTGGTGGCTCTTTCCAGGTTACGTCGCACATAAAGTTGAGGGTATGCATTTCTCCACAGCACCTTCAGCATTTATTCTTTGTAGTCTTTTGCTGATGGTTATTCTGACTGGTGTGAGCTGATACCTCTTTGTGGTTGAATTTGCATGTGTCTCATAATACGTTGAAATTGAGCTTTAAGACATGTGCTTTTTATTTTTCCAGCTGTGATTAGAGCTTAGTTCTTCAAAGTGTTTCCTTAAAGTATGTGTCACCTTTTGAAGTATTTTGGCCATTTCCTCCCTCAAGACATTTTGAGGGCAGGTTTCATTTACAGCCCTGCAGTACTAGTTCATATGAAGTGACCATTAGGTCAGGCTTTAAACCTGCTTTTGCAGGTAACGGCCAGAGGGCGGCAGCCTTTCTACGTTCCCCACGCTGGTACTAGGGAAACAGACCTACCGGCCAGTGGTGTTCTTCGGTTATAAATTAGAGTGGAATGTGCCCGGAGAAACCCACAAATGCTGATGTCTCCTTACATTTGTTTGTTTTTCACATTTAATTTATATTTTTTACTGGAGTACTATTCCGTTGTATACATGGACCACTTCTTCTTGGTGCATTCCTTGGTATGCTTGATTCACTGGTAGCTCAATGTTTACCTTTTCAAAGCACCTCCATTGTGTTTACATTAATGGTTCTTACCACGTCCCCCTTAGAGCTCAGCGTACACATTTCTCCACAATCCCTTCAGCATGTATTGTTTGCAGCATTTTTGCTGATGGCCATTCTGACTGCTGTGAGCTGATAGGTATTTGTAATTTCGGTTTGCGTGTCTTTAAAAATTCCTAAAATTTATCATTTTCCCACGCCTTTTTCTTTTCACTTAAAAGAAAAAACCCTGAGTACAATATACCTCTTGAAATTGTCTTCTTCGAAGGTTGCCCTCTTTTGAATTTTTTGCTCGATTTTTGACCCCAGAAATTCTTTGGAAGGCACGTGTCATTTACAGAACTGCAAGTTGGTGAATATTTAGGGACCTTTTGCGGTGGGTTTAAAGCTGCTGTTGTGGGAAACGGCCACAAGGAGGCAGCATTTCTCCAGTCCCCAATCTGGGTACTAGGGCAGCAGAGCCTTTCTGGAAGTCGTTGTCCTGGGTTGTAAATTAGAATGGAATTTGCCAGGAGAAATCCCCATAAGTTTATGTCTCATTACTTCTTCTTGGTTTTTAAAATTTTTTTAATCGGGGTAAAGATTAGAATATTGTTTGTCCTAGGTGTACACAATCTGGTTCATTTGTACATTATGTATGTCTATTAATGTACAGATCCTCTTCCCATGTAAAATATTACAGTGTTCCATAGACCTCCCTTGCTATATGGTCGTTCTTTTTGATACATGTATATACTATGTATTTGTATACGTATAGTAACACTAACCTTCATTTATCGATTCCCCCCTCCTTTCCTTTTAGATGAGCATAGTTTGTTTTCTAAGCCTGTGAGTGTCTTTCTCTTTGGAAATATGTTCATTTGTGTCAGTTAGTAGATAATGCCATAAGTGATATTATAGGATATAGGTCTTTTGCTTTCCGACCTACTTCATGTTTTGTGATTATCTCCAGGCTCATCTATGGTGCCTCAAAGAGCAGTGCTTCAATGTTTTCCATGGCTAATATTCCATTGTGTACATGGACCACTTCTTCTTGGTGCATTCCTCTGTTGATGGACATTTTCGTTGCTTCCAAGTGTTGCCTATGGTAACTATTGCGGAAGTGCAGGATTGCCAGCCTGTGACTTTTGGATTTTCATTTTCTCAGGTGATAGACCCAGCAGTGGGTATGACTGATTGACTGGTATGGTAGCTCAATGTTTACCTTTTCAAGGCACCTCAATTGTGCTTTCATTAGTGGCTCTTACCACGTCCCCCTTAGAATCGAGGGTACGCATTTCTCCACAATCACGTCAGCATTTATTGTTTGCAGCAGTTTTGTTGATGGCCATTCTGACTGGTGTGAGCTGATAGCTTTTTGTAATTTGGGTTTACATGTCTTTAAAAATTCCTAAAATTCATCATTTTTCCACGCCTTTTTCTTTTCTGTTAAAAGAAAAAAGAAAAACAAAGTGTGAGTACAATCTACCTCTTCAAATTGTCTTCTTGGAAGGTTGCACTCTTGAATTTTTGGGTCGATTTTCGACCTCATTATTTTTTGGAGGGCAGGTGTCATTTACAGAACTGCAATTGGTGAATATTTCGTGACCTTTTGCAGTGGGTGTAAAGCTGCTGTTGTGGGAAACGGCCACAAGGATGCAGCATTTCTCCACTCCCAAATCTGGGTACTAGGGCAGCAGAGCCGTTCTGGAAGTCGTTTACCTAGGTTGTAAATTTGAATGGAATGTGCCAGGAAAACCCCCCATAAGTTTACGTCTCATTACTTCTAGTTCGTTGTTTTAATTTTTTACATTGGGGTAAAGGTTCGAATGTTGTTTGTCCAAGGTGTACACACTCTGGTTCATTTACACATTATATATATCTATTTATGTAGAGATCCTCTTCCCATGTAAATTATTACAGAGTGTTCCGTCAACCTCCCTTGCTATATGGTCGGTCTTTTTGATATATGTATATAATATGAATTTGTATACATATGGTAACGCTAATCTTCATTTATCCGTTCCCCCCACCTTTCCTTTTAGATAAGCATAGTTTTTTTTTTTATAAGTCTGTGATTGCCTTTCTCTGTGGAAATGTGTTCATTTGTGTCAGTTATTAGATAACGCCTATAAGTGATATCATAGGATATAGGACTTTTGCTTTCCGACTTCACTCATGTTCTGTCATTATCTCCAAGATCATCTATGGTGCCTCAAAGAGCAGTGTTTCATTGTTTTCCATGGCTAGTATTCATTGTGTACATGGACCCCTTCTTCTTTATCCCTTCATCTGTTGCTGGACATTTTGGTTGCTTCACTGTCTTGTCTATTGTGAATAAGGCTGCAGTGCAGCTTTTGCAGCCCGGGTCTTCTTGATTCTGGTCTTCTCAGGTGAGAGGCCCATTGGTGCGCCTGCTGGATTGAATGGTACGTCAATTTTTCCTTTTAAACGCAGCTCCTTTCTGTTCTCATTATTGGCTGTTAACCACTTTACATCTCACCAGCAGCTAGAGGGTACACAGTTCTCTAAAAGCTCTTCAGCATTGATTGTTTGTAGGCTTTTTGCTGATGGTCAGTCGACTGGTGTGAGTTGAAAACTTTTTGTAGATTAGATTGCATGAGTCTAATACTTCCTGAGGTTGAGCTTTTATCCATTTTCCTTTTTTGAAAAAGAGAGTGAGTAAAACTTACCTCTTCATACTATCTTCTTGAAAATGTTGCCTGTTTTGAATTGTTTTTATCCATTCCCTACCTCAGCACAATTTTGAGGGCAGGTGTCCTTTACAGCCCTGAGTCCTTGTGAATGTTAAGTGACCATTAGCTGTGGGTTAAGAGCTGCTCTTGCAGGAATGGGCCACAAGGCGGCAGCATTTCTCCCTTACCAAATCTGGTTACTAGGGCAACAGAGCCTTACTGGAAGTGGTGTTCTAGGTTGTAAATTAGAATGGAATGTGCCAGGAAAAAGCCCTTTAAGTTTATGTCTCATTACTTCTTGTTCGGAGTTTTAACTTAATTTTTATTTTTTATCACAGCAAACTTGATTACAATGTTTTGTGTGTTCTAGGTGTGCAAGATGTGGTTCTTTCACACATATACGTATATCTATTGTTCTTCAGATCCTTTTCCCATGTGGGTTATGACACAATGTTGAGTAGTCTTCTCTTGGTATTCCGTAGGTCTTTGGTGATTATATATTTCACATGTGTTTGTATCTCTCTGTTAACCTCCATATGGTAGTGTATCCAATCCTCACACCTTTCCATTTGGCGAACCATAAGTTTTCGTACTGAATCTGTGATTGCCTTTCTCTGTGGAAATATCTTCGTTTGTTTCAGTTTTTAGGTAACACCTGTATGTGATATGATAAGATATGTGTCTTTCGCTGTCTCACTTACTACAAGTTGCGTGATTCCTTCTAGACTCATCTGTGGTGCTGCAAATGGCATTGTTTCATTTTTTCGCTAGCTCATATTCCGTCTGTACATGTAGCAGTTCTTCTTTGTCCACCCATCTGTCGGTGGACTTTTTGGTTACTTCCATATCTTGGCTATTGTAATACTATGCAATGCAGATTTGCCTGCCTGTGTCTTTCCAATTCTGTCTTCTTAGGTCATAGTTCCAGGAATGGGTCTGCTGGATCATATGGTAGCTCAATGTTTACCTTTTAAAGGCACCTCCATTCTGTTCTCTTTGGTGGCTCTTTCCAGGTTACGTCGCACATAAAGTTGAGGGTATGCATTTCTCCACAGCACCTTCAGCATTTATTCTTTGTAGTCTTTTGCTGATGGTTATTCTGACTGGTGTGAGCTGATACCTCTTTGTGGTTGAATTTGCATGTGTCTCATAATACGTTGAAATTGAGCTTTAAGACATGTGCTTTTTATTTTTCCAGCTGTGATTAGAGCTTAGTTCTTCAAAGTGTTTCCTTAAAGTATGTGTCACCTTTTGAAGTATTTTGGCCATTTCCTCCCTCAAGACATTTTGAGGGCAGGTTTCATTTACAGCCCTGCAGTACTAGTTCATATGAAGTGACCATTAGGTCAGGCTTTAAACCTGCTTTTGCAGGTAACGGCCAGAGGGCGGCAGCCTTTCTACGTTCCCCACGCTGGTACTAGGGAAACAGACCTACCGGCCAGTGGTGTTCTTCGGTTATAAATTAGAGTGGAATGTGCCCGGAGAAACCCACAAATGCTGATGTCTCCTTACATTTGTTTGTTTTTCACATTTAATTTATATTTTTTACTGGAGTACTATTCCGTTGTATACATGGACCACTTCTTCTTGGTGCATTCCTTGGTATGCTTGATTCACTGGTAGCTCAATGTTTACCTTTTCAAAGCACCTCCATTGTGTTTACATTAATGGTTCTTACCACGTCCCCCTTAGAGCTCAGCGTACACATTTCTCCACAATCCCTTCAGCATGTATTGTTTGCAGCATTTTTGCTGATGGCCATTCTGACTGCTGTGAGCTGATAGGTATTTGTAATTTCGGTTTGCGTGTCTTTAAAAATTCCTAAAATTTATCATTTTCCCACGCCTTTTTCTTTTCACTTAAAAGAAAAAACCCTGAGTACAATATACCTCTTGAAATTGTCTTCTTCGAAGGTTGCCCTCTTTTGAATTTTTTGCTCGATTTTTGACCCCAGAAATTCTTTGGAAGGCACGTGTCATTTACAGAACTGCAAGTTGGTGAATATTTAGGGACCTTTTGCGGTGGGTTTAAAGCTGCTGTTGTGGGAAACGGCCACAAGGAGGCAGCATTTCTCCAGTCCCCAATCTGGGTACTAGGGCAGCAGAGCCTTTCTGGAAGTCGTTGTCCTGGGTTGTAAATTAGAATGGAATTTGCCAGGAGAAATCCCCATAAGTTTATGTCTCATTACTTCTTCTTGGTTTTTAAAATTTTTTTAATCGGGGTAAAGATTAGAATATTGTTTGTCCTAGGTGTACACAATCTGGTTCATTTGTACATTATGTATGTCTATTAATGTACAGATCCTCTTCCCATGTAAAATATTACAGTGTTCCATAGACCTCCCTTGCTATATGGTCGTTCTTTTTGATACATGTATATACTATGTATTTGTATACGTATAGTAACACTAACCTTCATTTATCGATTCCCCCCTCCTTTCCTTTTAGATGAGCATAGTTTGTTTTCTAAGCCTGTGAGTGTCTTTCTCTTTGGAAATATGTTCATTTGTGTCAGTTAGTAGATAATGCCATAAGTGATATTATAGGATATAGGTCTTTTGCTTTCCGACCTACTTCATGTTTTGTGATTATCTCCAGGCTCATCTATGGTGCCTCAAAGAGCAGTGCTTCAATGTTTTCCATGGCTAATATTCCATTGTGTACATGGACCACTTCTTCTTGGTGCATTCCTCTGTTGATGGACATTTTCGTTGCTTCCAAGTGTTGCCTATGGTAACTATTGCGGAAGTGCAGGATTGCCAGCCTGTGACTTTTGGATTTTCATTTTCTCAGGTGATAGACCCAGCAGTGGGTATGACTGATTGACTGGTATGGTAGCTCAATGTTTACCTTTTCAAGGCACCTCAATTGTGCTTTCATTAGTGGCTCTTACCACGTCCCCCTTAGAATCGAGGGTACGCATTTCTCCACAATCACGTCAGCATTTATTGTTTGCAGCAGTTTTGTTGATGGCCATTCTGACTGGTGTGAGCTGATAGCTTTTTGTAATTTGGGTTTACATGTCTTTAAAAATTCCTAAAATTCATCATTTTTCCACGCCTTTTTCTTTTCTGTTAAAAGAAAAAAGAAAAACAAAGTGTGAGTACAATCTACCTCTTCAAATTGTCTTCTTGGAAGGTTGCACTCTTGAATTTTTGGGTCGATTTTCGACCTCATTATTTTTTGGAGGGCAGGTGTCATTTACAGAACTGCAATTGGTGAATATTTCGTGACCTTTTGCAGTGGGTGTAAAGCTGCTGTTGTGGGAAACGGCCACAAGGATGCAGCATTTCTCCACTCCCAAATCTGGGTACTAGGGCAGCAGAGCCGTTCTGGAAGTCGTTTACCTAGGTTGTAAATTTGAATGGAATGTGCCAGGAAAACCCCCCATAAGTTTACGTCTCATTACTTCTAGTTCGTTGTTTTAATTTTTTACATTGGGGTAAAGGTTCGAATGTTGTTTGTCCAAGGTGTACACACTCTGGTTCATTTACACATTATATATATCTATTTATGTAGAGATCCTCTTCCCATGTAAATTATTACAGAGTGTTCCGTCAACCTCCCTTGCTATATGGTCGGTCTTTTTGATATATGTATATAATATGAATTTGTATACATATGGTAACGCTAATCTTCATTTATCCGTTCCCCCCACCTTTCCTTTTAGATAAGCATAGTTTTTTTTTTTTATAAGTCTGTGATTGCCTTTCTCTGTGGAAATGTGTTCATTTGTGTCAGTTATTAGATAACGCCTATAAGTGATATCATAGGATATAGGACTTTTGCTTTCCGACTTCACTCATGTTCTGTCATTATCTCCAAGATCATCTATGGTGCCTCAAAGAGCAGTGTTTCATTGTTTTCCATGGCTAGTATTCATTGTGTACATGGACCCCTTCTTCTTTATCCCTTCATCTGTTGCTGGACATTTTGGTTGCTTCACTGTCTTGTCTATTGTGAATAAGGCTGCAGTGCAGCTTTTGCAGCCCGGGTCTTCTTGATTCTGGTCTTCTCAGGTGAGAGGCCCATTGGTGCGCCTGCTGGATTGAATGGTACGTCAATTTTTCCTTTTAAACGCAGCTCCTTTCTGTTCTCATTATTGGCTGTTAACCACTTTACATCTCACCAGCAGCTAGAGGGTACACAGTTCTCTAAAAGCTCTTCAGCATTGATTGTTTGTAGGCTTTTTGCTGATGGTCAGTCGACTGGTGTGAGTTGAAAACTTTTTGTAGATTAGATTGCATGAGTCTAATACTTCCTGAGGTTGAGCTTTTATCCATTTTCCTTTTTTGAAAAAGAGAGTGAGTAAAACTTACCTCTTCATACTATCTTCTTGAAAATGTTGCCTGTTTTGAATTGTTTTTATCCATTCCCTACCTCAGCACAATTTTGAGGGCAGGTGTCCTTTACAGCCCTGAGTCCTTGTGAATGTTAAGTGACCATTAGCTGTGGGTTAAGAGCTGCTCTTGCGGGAATGGGCCACAAGGCGGCAGCATTTCTCCCTTACCAAATCTGGTTACTAGGGCAACAGAGCCTTACTGGAAGTGGTGTTCTAGGTTGTAAATTAGAATGGAATGTGCCAGGAAAAAGCCCTTTACGTTTATGTCTCATTACTTCTTGTTCGGAGTTTTAACTTAATTTTTATTTTTTATCACAGCAAACTTGATTACAATGTTTTGTGTGTTCTAGGTGTGCAAGATGTGGTTCTTTCACACATATACGTATATCTATTGTTCTTCAGATCCTTTTCCCATGTGGGTTATGACACAATGTTGAGTAGTCTTCTCTTGGTATTCCGTAGGTCTTTGGTGATTATATATTTCACATGTGTTTGTATCTCTCTGTTAACCTCCATATGGTAGTGTATCCAATCCTCACACCTTTCCATTTGGCGAACCATAAGTTTTCGTACTGAATCTGTGATTGCCTTTCTCTGTGGAAATATCTTCGTTTGTTTCAGTTTTTAGGTAACACCTGTATGTGATATGATAAGATATGTGTCTTTCGCTGTCTCACTTACTACAAGTTGCGTGATTCCTTCTAGACTCATCTGTGGTGCTGCAAATGGCATTGTTTCATTTTTTCGCTAGCTCATATTCCGTCTGTACATGTAGCAGTTCTTCTTTGTCCACCCATCTGTCGGTGGACTTTTTGGTTACTTCCATATCTTGGCTATTGTAATACTATGCAATGCAGATTTGCCTGCCTGTGTCTTTCCAATTCTGTCTTCTTAGGTCATAGTTCCAGGAATGGGTCTGCTGGATCATATGGTAGCTCAATGTTTACCTTTTAAAGGCACCTCCATTCTGTTCTCTTTGGTGGCTCTTTCCAGGTTACGTCGCACATAAAGTTGAGGGTATGCATTTCTCCACAGCACCTTCAGCATTTATTCTTTGTAGTCTTTTGCTGATGGTTATTCTGACTGGTGTGAGCTGATACCTCTTTGTGGTTGAATTTGCATGTGTCTCATAATACGTTGAAATTGAGCTTTAAGACATGTGCTTTTTATTTTTCCAGCTGTGATTAGAGCTTAGTTCTTCAAAGTGTTTCCTTAAAGTATGTGTCACCTTTTGAAGTATTTTGGCCATTTCCTCCCTCAAGACATTTTGAGGGCAGGTTTCATTTACAGCCCTGCAGTACTAGTTCATATGAAGTGACCATTAGGTCAGGCTTTAAACCTGCTTTTGCAGGTAACGGCCAGAGGGCGGCAGCCTTTCTACGTTCCCCACGCTGGTACTAGGGAAACAGACCTACCGGCCAGTGGTGTTCTTCGGTTATAAATTAGAGTGGAATGTGCCCGGAGAAACCCACAAATGCTGATGTCTCCTTACATTTGTTTGTTTTTCACATTTAATTTATATTTTTTACTGGAGTACTATTCCGTTGTATACATGGACCACTTCTTCTTGGTGCATTCCTTGGTATGCTTGATTCACTGGTAGCTCAATGTTTACCTTTTCAAAGCACCTCCATTGTGTTTACATTAATGGTTCTTACCACGTCCCCCTTAGAGCTCAGCGTACACATTTCTCCACAATCCCTTCAGCATGTATTGTTTGCAGCATTTTTGCTGATGGCCATTCTGACTGCTGTGAGCTGATAGGTATTTGTAATTTCGGTTTGCGTGTCTTTAAAAATTCCTAAAATTTATCATTTTCCCACGCCTTTTTCTTTTCACTTAAAAGAAAAAACCCTGAGTACAATATACCTCTTGAAATTGTCTTCTTCGAAGGTTGCCCTCTTTTGAATTTTTTGCTCGATTTTTGACCCCAGAAATTCTTTGGAAGGCACGTGTCATTTACAGAACTGCAAGTTGGTGAATATTTAGGGACCTTTTGCGGTGGGTTTAAAGCTGCTGTTGTGGGAAACGGCCACAAGGAGGCAGCATTTCTCCAGTCCCCAATCTGGGTACTAGGGCAGCAGAGCCTTTCTGGAAGTCGTTGTCCTGGGTTGTAAATTAGAATGGAATTTGCCAGGAGAAATCCCCATAAGTTTATGTCTCATTACTTCTTCTTGGTTTTTAAAATTTTTTTAATCGGGGTAAAGATTAGAATATTGTTTGTCCTAGGTGTACACAATCTGGTTCATTTGTACATTATGTATGTCTATTAATGTACAGATCCTCTTCCCATGTAAAATATTACAGTGTTCCATAGACCTCCCTTGCTATATGGTCGTTCTTTTTGATACATGTATATACTATGTATTTGTATACGTATAGTAACACTAACCTTCATTTATCGATTCCCCCCTCCTTTCCTTTTAGATGAGCATAGTTTGTTTTCTAAGCCTGTGAGTGTCTTTCTCTTTGGAAATATGTTCATTTGTGTCAGTTAGTAGATAATGCCATAAGTGATATTATAGGATATAGGTCTTTTGCTTTCCGACCTACTTCATGTTTTGTGATTATCTCCAGGCTCATCTATGGTGCCTCAAAGAGCAGTGCTTCAATGTTTTCCATGGCTAATATTCCATTGTGTACATGGACCACTTCTTCTTGGTGCATTCCTCTGTTGATGGACATTTTCGTTGCTTCCAAGTGTTGCCTATGGTAACTATTGCGGAAGTGCAGGATTGCCAGCCTGTGACTTTTGGATTTTCATTTTCTCAGGTGATAGACCCAGCAGTGGGTATGACTGATTGACTGGTATGGTAGCTCAATGTTTACCTTTTCAAGGCACCTCAATTGTGCTTTCATTAGTGGCTCTTACCACGTCCCCCTTAGAATCGAGGGTACGCATTTCTCCACAATCACGTCAGCATTTATTGTTTGCAGCAGTTTTGTTGATGGCCATTCTGACTGGTGTGAGCTGATAGCTTTTTGTAATTTGGGTTTACATGTCTTTAAAAATTCCTAAAATTCATCATTTTTCCACGCCTTTTTCTTTTCTGTTAAAAGAAAAAAGAAAAACAAAGTGTGAGTACAATCTACCTCTTCAAATTGTCTTCTTGGAAGGTTGCACTCTTGAATTTTTGGGTCGATTTTCGACCTCATTATTTTTTGGAGGGCAGGTGTCATTTACAGAACTGCAATTGGTGAATATTTCGTGACCTTTTGCAGTGGGTGTAAAGCTGCTGTTGTGGGAAACGGCCACAAGGATGCAGCATTTCTCCACTCCCAAATCTGGGTACTAGGGCAGCAGAGCCGTTCTGGAAGTCGTTTACCTAGGTTGTAAATTTGAATGGAATGTGCCAGGAAAACCCCCCATAAGTTTACGTCTCATTACTTCTAGTTCGTTGTTTTAATTTTTTACATTGGGGTAAAGGTTCGAATGTTGTTTGTCCAAGGTGTACACACTCTGGTTCATTTACACATTATATATATCTATTTATGTAGAGATCCTCTTCCCATGTAAATTATTACAGAGTGTTCCGTCAACCTCCCTTGCTATATGGTCGGTCTTTTTGATATATGTATATAATATGAATTTGTATACATATGGTAACGCTAATCTTCATTTATCCGTTCCCCCCACCTTTCCTTTTAGATAAGCATAGTTTTTTTTTTTTATAAGTCTGTGATTGCCTTTCTCTGTGGAAATGTGTTCATTTGTGTCAGTTATTAGATAACGCCTATAAGTGATATCATAGGATATAGGACTTTTGCTTTCCGACTTCACTCATGTTCTGTCATTATCTCCAAGATCATCTATGGTGCCTCAAAGAGCAGTGTTTCATTGTTTTCCATGGCTAGTATTCATTGTGTACATGGACCCCTTCTTCTTTATCCCTTCATCTGTTGCTGGACATTTTGGTTGCTTCACTGTCTTGTCTATTGTGAATAAGGCTGCAGTGCAGCTTTTGCAGCCCGGGTCTTCTTGATTCTGGTCTTCTCAGGTGAGAGGCCCATTGGTGCGCCTGCTGGATTGAATGGTACGTCAATTTTTCCTTTTAAACGCAGCTCCTTTCTGTTCTCATTATTGGCTGTTAACCACTTTACATCTCACCAGCAGCTAGAGGGTACACAGTTCTCTAAAAGCTCTTCAGCATTGATTGTTTGTAGGCTTTTTGCTGATGGTCAGTCGACTGGTGTGAGTTGAAAACTTTTTGTAGATTAGATTGCATGAGTCTAATACTTCCTGAGGTTGAGCTTTTATCCATTTTCCTTTTTTGAAAAAGAGAGTGAGTAAAACTTACCTCTTCATACTATCTTCTTGAAAATGTTGCCTGTTTTGAATTGTTTTTATCCATTCCCTACCTCAGCACAATTTTGAGGGCAGGTGTCCTTTACAGCCCTGAGTCCTTGTGAATGTTAAGTGACCATTAGCTGTGGGTTAAGAGCTGCTCTTGCGGGAATGGGCCACAAGGCGGCAGCATTTCTCCCTTACCAAATCTGGTTACTAGGGCAACAGAGCCTTACTGGAAGTGGTGTTCTAGGTTGTAAATTAGAATGGAATGTGCCAGGAAAAAGCCCTTTACGTTTATGTCTCATTACTTCTTGTTCGGAGTTTTAACTTAATTTTTATTTTTTATCACAGCAAACTTGATTACAATGTTTTGTGTGTTCTAGGTGTGCAAGATGTGGTTCTTTCACACATATACGTATATCTATTGTTCTTCAGATCCTTTTCCCATGTGGGTTATGACACAATGTTGAGTAGTCTTCTCTTGGTATTCCGTAGGTCTTTGGTGATTATATATTTCACATGTGTTTGTATCTCTCTGTTAACCTCCATATGGTAGTGTATCCAATCCTCACACCTTTCCATTTGGCGAACCATAAGTTTTCGTACTGAATCTGTGATTGCCTTTCTCTGTGGAAATATCTTCGTTTGTTTCAGTTTTTAGGTAACACCTGTATGTGATATGATAAGATATGTGTCTTTCGCTGTCTCACTTACTACAAGTTGCGTGATTCCTTCTAGACTCATCTGTGGTGCTGCAAATGGCATTGTTTCATTTTTTCGCTAGCTCATATTCCGTCTGTACATGTAGCAGTTCTTCTTTGTCCACCCATCTGTCGGTGGACTTTTTGGTTACTTCCATATCTTGGCTATTGTAATACTATGCAATGCAGATTTGCCTGCCTGTGTCTTTCCAATTCTGTCTTCTTAGGTCATAGTTCCAGGAATGGGTCTGCTGGATCATATGGTAGCTCAATGTTTACCTTTTAAAGGCACCTCCATTCTGTTCTCTTTGGTGGCTCTTTCCAGGTTACGTCGCACATAAAGTTGAGGGTATGCATTTCTCCACAGCACCTTCAGCATTTATTCTTTGTAGTCTTTTGCTGATGGTTATTCTGACTGGTGTGAGCTGATACCTCTTTGTGGTTGAATTTGCATGTGTCTCATAATACGTTGAAATTGAGCTTTAAGACATGTGCTTTTTATTTTTCCAGCTGTGATTAGAGCTTAGTTCTTCAAAGTGTTTCCTTAAAGTATGTGTCACCTTTTGAAATATTTTGGCCATTACCTCCCTCAAGACATTTTGAGGGCAGGTTTCATTTACAGCCCTGCAGTACTAGTTCATATGAAGTGACCATTAGGTCAGGCTTTAAACCTGCTTTTGCAGGTAACGGCCAGAGGGCGGCAGCCTTTCTACGTTCCCCACGCTGGTACTAGGGAAACAGACCTACCGGCCAGTGGTGTTCTTCGGTTATAAATTAGAGTGGAATGTGCCCGGAGAAACCCACAAATGCTGATGTCTCCTTACATTTGTTTGTTTTTCACATTTAATTTATATTTTTTACTGGAGTACTATTCCGTTGTATACATGGACCACTTCTTCTTGGTGCATTCCTTGGTATGCTTGATTCACTGGTAGCTCAATGTTTACCTTTTCAAAGCACCTCCATTGTGTTTACATTAATGGTTCTTACCACGTCCCCCTTAGAGCTCAGCGTACACATTTCTCCACAATCCCTTCAGCATGTATTGTTTGCAGCATTTTTGCTGATGGCCATTCTGACTGCTGTGAGCTGATAGGTATTTGTAATTTCGGTTTGCGTGTCTTTAAAAATTCCTAAAATTTATCATTTTCCCACGCCTTTTTCTTTTCACTTAAAAGAAAAAACCCTGAGTACAATATACCTCTTGAAATTGTCTTCTTCGAAGGTTGCCCTCTTTTGAATTTTTTGCTCGATTTTTGACCCCAGAAATTCTTTGGAAGGCACGTGTCATTTACAGAACTGCAAGTTGGTGAATATTTAGGGACCTTTTGCGGTGGGTTTAAAGCTGCTGTTGTGGGAAACGGCCACAAGGAGGCAGCATTTCTCCAGTCCCCAATCTGGGTACTAGGGCAGCAGAGCCTTTCTGGAAGTCGTTGTCCTGGGTTGTAAATTAGAATGGAATTTGCCAGGAGAAATCCCCATAAGTTTATGTCTCATTACTTCTTCTTGGTTTTTAAAATTTTTTTAATCGGGGTAAAGATTAGAATATTGTTTGTCCTAGGTGTACACAATCTGGTTCATTTGTACATTATGTATGTCTATTAATGTACAGATCCTCTTCCCATGTAAAATATTACAGTGTTCCATAGACCTCCCTTGCTATATGGTCGTTCTTTTTGATACATGTATATACTATGTATTTGTATACGTATAGTAACACTAACCTTCATTTATCGATTCCCCCCTCCTTTCCTTTTAGATGAGCATAGTTTGTTTTCTAAGCCTGTGAGTGTCTTTCTCTTTGGAAATATGTTCATTTGTGTCAGTTAGTAGATAATGCCATAAGTGATATTATAGGATATAGGTCTTTTGCTTTCCGACCTACTTCATGTTTTGTGATTATCTCCAGGCTCATCTATGGTGCCTCAAAGAGCAGTGCTTCAATGTTTTCCATGGCTAATATTCCATTGTGTACATGGACCACTTCTTCTTGGTGCATTCCTCTGTTGATGGACATTTTCGTTGCTTCCAAGTGTTGCCTATGGTAACTATTGCGGGAGTGCAGGATTGCCAGCCTGTGACTTTTGCATTTTCATTTTCTCAGGTGAGAGACCCAGCAGTGGGTATGACTGATTGACTGGTATGGTAGCTCAATGTTTACCTTTTCAAGGCGCCTCAATTGTGCTTTCATTAGTGGCTCTTACCACGTCCCCCTTAGAATCGAGGGTACGCATTTCTCCACAATCACGTCAGCATTTATTGTTTGCAGCAGTTTTGTTGATGGCCATTCTGACTGGTGTGAGCTGATAGGTTTTTGTAATTTGGGTTTACATGTCTTTAAAAATTCCTAAAATTCATCATTTTTCCACGCCTTTTTCTTTTCTGTTAAAAGAAAAAAGAAAAACAAAGTGTGAGTACAATCTACCTCTTCAAATTGTCTTCTTGGAAGGTTGCACTCTTGAATTTTTGGGTCGATTTTCGACCTCATTATTTTTTGGAGGGCAGGTGTCATTTACAGAACTGCAATTGGTGAATATTTCATGACCTTTTGCAGTGGGTTTAAAGCTGCTGTTGTGGGAAACGGCCACAAGGATGCAGCATTTCTCCACTCCCAAATCTGGGTACTAGGGCAGCAGAGCCGTTCTGGAAGTCGTTTACCTAGGTTGTAAATTTGAATGGAATGTGCCAGGAAAACCCCCCATAAGTTTACGTCTCATTACTTCTAGTTCGTTGTTTTAATTTTTTACATTGGGGTAAAGGTTCGAATGTTGTTTGTCCAAGGTGTACACACTCTGGTTCATTTACACATTATATATATCTATTTATGTAGAGATCCTCTTCCCATGTAAATTATTACAGAGTGTTCCGTCAACCTCCCTTGCTATATGGTCGGTCTTTTTGATATATGTATATAATATGAATTTGTATACATATGGTAACGCTAATCTTCATTTATCCGTTCCCCCCACCTTTCCTTTTAGATAAGCATAGTTTTTTTTTTTTATAAGTCTGTGATTGCCTTTCTCTGTGGAAATGTGTTCATTTGTGTCAGTTATTAGATAACGCCTATAAGTGATATCATAGGATATAGGACTTTTGCTTTCCGACTTCCCTCATGTTCTGTCATTATCTCCAAGATCATCTATGGTGCCTCAAAGAGCAGTGTTTCATTGTTTTCCATGGCTAGTATTCATTGTGTACATGGACCCCTTCTTCTTTATCCCTTCATCTGTTGCTGGACATTTTGGTTGCTTCACTGTCTTGTCTGTTGTGAATAAGGCTGCAGTGCAGCTTTTGCAGCCCGGGTCTTCTTGATTCTGGTCTTCTCAGGTGAGAGGCCCATTGGTGCGCCTGCTGGATTGAATGGTACGTCAATTTTTCCTTTTAAACGCAGCTCCTTTCTGTTCTCATTATTGGCTGTTAACCACTTTACATCTCACCAGCAGCTAGAGGGTACACAGTTCTCTGTTTGTAGGCTTTTTGCTGATGGTCAGTCGACTGGTGTGAGTTGAAAACTTTTTGTAGATTAGATTGCATGAGTCTAATACTTCCTGAGGTTGAGCTTTTATCCATTTTCCTTTTTTGAAAAAGAGAGTGAGTAAAACTTACCTCTTCATACTATCTTCTTGAAAATGTTGCCTGTTTTGAATTGTTTTTATCCATTCCCTACCTCAGCACAATTTTGAGGGCAGGTGTCCTTTACAGCCCTGAGTCCTTGTGAATGTTAAGTGACCATTAGCTGTGGGTTAAGAGCTGCTCTTGCGGGAATGGGCCACAAGGCGGCAGCATTTCTCCCTTACCAAATCTGGTTACTAGGGCAACAGAGCCTTACTGGAAGTGGTGTTCTAGGTTGTAAATTAGAATGGAATGTGCCAGGAAAAAGCCCTTTAAGTTTATGTCTCATTACTTCTTGTTCGGAGTTTTAACTTAATTTTTATTTTTTATCACAGCAAACTTGATTACAATGTTTTGTGTGTTCTAGGTGTGCAAGATGTGGTTCTTTCACACATATACGTATATCTATTGTTCTTCAGATCCTTTTCCCATGTGGGTTATGACACAATGTTGAGTAGTCTTCTCTTGGTATTCCGTAGGTCTTTGGTGATTATATATTTCACATGTGTTTGTATCTCTCTGTTAACCTCCATATGGTAGTGTATCCAATCCTCACACCTTTCCATTTGGCGAACCATAAGTTTTCGTACTGAATCTGTGATTGCCTTTCTCTGTGGAAATATCTTCGTTTGTTTCAGTTTTTAGGTAACACCTGTATGTGATATGATAAGATATGTGTCTTTCGCTGTCTCACTTACTACAAGTTGCGTGATTCCTTCTAGACTCATCTGTGGTGCTGCAAATGGCATTGTTTCATTTTTTCGCTAGCTCATATTCCGTCTGTACATGTAGCAGTTCTTCTTTGTCCACCCATCTGTCGGTGGACTTTTTGGTTACTTCCATATCTTGGCTATTGTAATACTATGCAATGCAGATTTGCCTGCCTGTGTCTTTCCAATTCTGTCTTCTTAGGTCATAGTTCCAGGAATGGGTCTGCTGGATCATATGGTAGCTCAATGTTTACCTTTTAAAGGCACCTCCATTCTGTTCTCTTTGGTGGCTCTTTCCAGGTTACGTCGCACATAAAGTTGAGGGTATGCATTTCTCCACAGCACCTTCAGCATTTATTCTTTGTAGTCTTTTGCTGATGGTTATTCTGACTGGTGTGAGCTGATACCTCTTTGTGGTTGAATTTGCATGTGTCTCATAATACGTTGAAATTGAGCTTTAAGACATGTGCTTTTTATTTTTCCAGCTGTGATTAGAGCTTAGTTCTTCAAAGTGTTTCCTTAAAGTATGTGTCACCTTTTGAAGTATTTTGGCCATTTCCTCCCTCAAGACATTTTGAGGGCAGGTTTCATTTACAGCCCTGCAGTACTAGTTCATATGAAGTGACCATTAGGTCAGGCTTTAAACCTGCTTTTGCAGGTAACGGCCAGAGGGCGGCAGCCTTTCTACGTTCCCCATGCTGGTACTAGGGAAACAGACCTACCGGCCAGTGGTGTTCTTCGGTTATAAATTAGAGTGGAATGTGCCCGGAGAAACCCACAAATGCTGATGTCTCCTTACATTTGTTTGTTTTTCACATTTAATTTATATTTTTTACTGGAGTACTATTCCGTTGTATACATGGACCACTTCTTCTTGGTGCATTCCTTGGTATGCTTGATTCACTGGTAGCTCAATGTTTACCTTTTCAAAGCACCTCCATTGTGTTTACATTAATGGTTCTTACCACGTCCCCCTTAGAGCTCAGCGTACACATTTCTCCACAATCCCTTCAGCATGTATTGTTTGCAGCATTTTTGCTGATGGCCATTCTGACTGCTGTGAGCTGATAGGTATTTGTAATTTCGGTTTGCGTGTCTTTAAAAATTCCTAAAATTTATCATTTTCCCACGCCTTTTTCTTTTCACTTAAAAGAAAAAACCCTGAGTACAATATACCTCTTGAAATTGTCTTCTTCGAAGGTTGCCCTCTTTTGAATTTTTTGCTCGATTTTTGACCCCAGAAATTCTTTGGAAGGCACGTGTCATTTACAGAACTGCAAGTTGGTGAATATTTAGGGACCTTTTGCGGTGGGTTTAAAGCTGCTGTTGTGGGAAACGGCCACAAGGAGGCAGCATTTCTCCAGTCCCCAATCTGGGTACTAGGGCAGCAGAGCCTTTCTGGAAGTCGTTGTCCTGGGTTGTAAATTAGAATGGAATTTGCCAGGAGAAATCCCCATAAGTTTATGTCTCATTACTTCTTCTTGGTTTTTAAAATTTTTTTAATCGGGGTAAAGATTAGAATATTGTTTGTCCTAGGTGTACACAATCTGGTTCATTTGTACATTATGTATGTCTATTAATGTACAGATCCTCTTCCCATGTAAAATATTACAGTGTTCCATAGACCTCCCTTGCTATATGGTCGTTCTTTTTGATACATGTATATACTATGTATTTGTATACGTATAGTAACACTAACCTTCATTTATCGATTCCCCCCTCCTTTCCTTTTAGATGAGCATAGTTTGTTTTCTAAGCCTGTGAGTGTCTTTCTCTTTGGAAATATGTTCATTTGTGTCAGTTAGTAGATAATGCCATAAGTGATATTATAGGATATAGGTCTTTTGCTTTCCGACCTACTTCATGTTTTGTGATTATCTCCAGGCTCATCTATGGTGCCTCAAAGAGCAGTGCTTCAATGTTTTCCATGGCTAATATTCCATTGTGTACATGGACCACTTCTTCTTGGTGCATTCCTCTGTTGATGGACATTTTCGTTGCTTCCAAGTGTTGCCTATGGTAACTATTGCGGAAGTGCAGGATTGCCAGCCTGTGACTTTTGGATTTTCATTTTCTCAGGTGATAGACCCAGCAGTGGGTATGACTGATTGACTGGTATGGTAGCTCAATGTTTACCTTTTCAAGGCACCTCAATTGTGCTTTCATTAGTGGCTCTTACCACGTCCCCCTTAGAATCGAGGGTACGCATTTCTCCACAATCACGTCAGCATTTATTGTTTGCAGCAGTTTTGTTGATGGCCATTCTGACTGGTGTGAGCTGATAGCTTTTTGTAATTTGGGTTTACATGTCTTTAAAAATTCCTAAAATTCATCATTTTTCCACGCCTTTTTCTTTTCTGTTAAAAGAAAAAAGAAAAACAAAGTGTGAGTACAATCTACCTCTTCAAATTGTCTTCTTGGAAGGTTGCACTCTTGAATTTTTGGGTCGATTTTCGACCTCATTATTTTTTGGAGGGCAGGTGTCATTTACAGAACTGCAATTGGTGAATATTTCGTGACCTTTTGCAGTGGGTGTAAAGCTGCTGTTGTGGGAAACGGCCACAAGGATGCAGCATTTCTCCACTCCCAAATCTGGGTACTAGGGCAGCAGAGCCGTTCTGGAAGTCGTTTACCTAGGTTGTAAATTTGAATGGAATGTGCCAGGAAAACCCCCCATAAGTTTACGTCTCATTACTTCTAGTTCGTTGTTTTAATTTTTTACATTGGGGTAAAGGTTCGAATGTTGTTTGTCCAAGGTGTACACACTCTGGTTCATTTACACATTATATATATCTATTTATGTAGAGATCCTCTTCCCATGTAAATTATTACAGAGTGTTCCGTCAACCTCCCTTGCTATATGGTCGGTCTTTTTGATATATGTATATAATATGAATTTGTATACATATGGTAACGCTAATCTTCATTTATCCGTTCCCCCCACCTTTCCTTTTAGATAAGCATAGTTTTTTTTTTTTATAAGTCTGTGATTGCCTTTCTCTGTGGAAATGTGTTCATTTGTGTCAGTTATTAGATAACGCCTATAAGTGATATCATAGGATATAGGACTTTTGCTTTCCGACTTCACTCATGTTCTGTCATTATCTCCAAGATCATCTATGGTGCCTCAAAGAGCAGTGTTTCATTGTTTTCCATGGCTAGTATTCATTGTGTACATGGACCCCTTCTTCTTTATCCCTTCATCTGTTGCTGGACATTTTGGTTGCTTCACTGTCTTGTCTATTGTGAATAAGGCTGCAGTGCAGCTTTTGCAGCCCGGGTCTTCTTGATTCTGGTCTTCTCAGGTGAGAGGCCCATTGGTGCGCCTGCTGGATTGAATGGTACGTCAATTTTTCCTTTTAAACGCAGCTCCTTTCTGTTCTCATTATTGGCTGTTAACCACTTTACATCTCACCAGCAGCTAGAGGGTACACAGTTCTCTAAAAGCTCTTCAGCATTGATTGTTTGTAGGCTTTTTGCTGATGGTCAGTCGACTGGTGTGAGTTGAAAACTTTTTGTAGATTAGATTGCATGAGTCTAATACTTCCTGAGGTTGAGCTTTTATCCATTTTCCTTTTTTGAAAAAGAGAGTGAGTAAAACTTACCTCTTCATACTATCTTCTTGAAAATGTTGCCTGTTTTGAATTGTTTTTATCCATTCCCTACCTCAGCACAATTTTGAGGGCAGGTGTCCTTTACAGCCCTGAGTCCTTGTGAATGTTAAGTGACCATTAGCTGTGGGTTAAGAGCTGCTCTTGCGGGAATGGGCCACAAGGCGGCAGCATTTCTCCCTTACCAAATCTGGTTACTAGGGCAACAGAGCCTTACTGGAAGTGGTGTTCTAGGTTGTAAATTAGAATGGAATGTGCCAGGAAAAAGCCCTTTACGTTTATGTCTCATTACTTCTTGTTCGGAGTTTTAACTTAATTTTTATTTTTTATCACAGCAAACTTGATTACAATGTTTTGTGTGTTCTAGGTGTGCAAGATGTGGTTCTTTCACACATATACGTATATCTATTGTTCTTCAGATCCTTTTCCCATGTGGGTTATGACACAATGTTGAGTAGTCTTCTCTTGGTATTCCGTAGGTCTTTGGTGATTATATATTTCACATGTGTTTGTATCTCTCTGTTAACCTCCATATGGTAGTGTATCCAATCCTCACACCTTTCCATTTGGCGAACCATAAGTTTTCGTACTGAATCTGTGATTGCCTTTCTCTGTGGAAATATCTTCGTTTGTTTCAGTTTTTAGGTAACACCTGTATGTGATATGATAAGATATGTGTCTTTCGCTGTCTCACTTACTACAAGTTGCGTGATTCCTTCTAGACTCATCTGTGGTGCTGCAAATGGCATTGTTTCATTTTTTCGCTAGCTCATATTCCGTCTGTACATGTAGCAGTTCTTCTTTGTCCACCCATCTGTCGGTGGACTTTTTGGTTACTTCCATATCTTGGCTATTGTAATACTATGCAATGCAGATTTGCCTGCCTGTGTCTTTCCAATTCTGTCTTCTTAGGTCATAGTTCCAGGAATGGGTCTGCTGGATCATATGGTAGCTCAATGTTTACCTTTTAAAGGCACCTCCATTCTGTTCTCTTTGGTGGCTCTTTCCAGGTTACGTCGCACATAAAGTTGAGGGTATGCATTTCTCCACAGCACCTTCAGCATTTATTCTTTGTAGTCTTTTGCTGATGGTTATTCTGACTGGTGTGAGCTGATACCTCTTTGTGGTTGAATTTGCATGTGTCTCATAATACGTTGAAATTGAGCTTTAAGACATGTGCTTTTTATTTTTCCAGCTGTGATTAGAGCTTAGTTCTTCAAAGTGTTTCCTTAAAGTATGTGTCACCTTTTGAAGTATTTTGGCCATTTCCTCCCTCAAGACATTTTGAGGGCAGGTTTCATTTACAGCCCTGCAGTACTAGTTCATATGAAGTGACCATTAGGTCAGGCTTTAAACCTGCTTTTGCAGGTAACGGCCAGAGGGCGGCAGCCTTTCTACGTTCCCCACGCTGGTACTAGGGAAACAGACCTACCGGCCAGTGGTGTTCTTCGGTTATAAATTAGAGTGGAATGTGCCCGGAGAAACCCACAAATGCTGATGTCTCCTTACATTTGTTTGTTTTTCACATTTAATTTATATTTTTTACTGGAGTACTATTCCGTTGTATACATGGACCACTTCTTCTTGGTGCATTCCTTGGTATGCTTGATTCACTGGTAGCTCAATGTTTACCTTTTCAAAGCACCTCCATTGTGTTTACATTAATGGTTCTTACCACGTCCCCCTTAGAGCTCAGCGTACACATTTCTCCACAATCCCTTCAGCATGTATTGTTTGCAGCATTTTTGCTGATGGCCATTCTGACTGCTGTGAGCTGATAGGTATTTGTAATTTCGGTTTGCGTGTCTTTAAAAATTCCTAAAATTTATCATTTTCCCACGCCTTTTTCTTTTCACTTAAAAGAAAAAACCCTGAGTACAATATACCTCTTGAAATTGTCTTCTTCGAAGGTTGCCCTCTTTTGAATTTTTTGCTCGATTTTTGACCCCAGAAATTCTTTGGAAGGCACGTGTCATTTACAGAACTGCAAGTTGGTGAATATTTAGGGACCTTTTGCGGTGGGTTTAAAGCTGCTGTTGTGGGAAACGGCCACAAGGAGGCAGCATTTCTCCAGTCCCCAATCTGGGTACTAGGGCAGCAGAGCCTTTCTGGAAGTCGTTGTCCTGGGTTGTAAATTAGAATGGAATTTGCCAGGAGAAATCCCCATAAGTTTATGTCTCATTACTTCTTCTTGGTTTTTAAAATTTTTTTAATCGGGGTAAAGATTAGAATATTGTTTGTCCTAGGTGTACACAATCTGGTTCATTTGTACATTATGTATGTCTATTAATGTACAGATCCTCTTCCCATGTAAAATATTACAGTGTTCCATAGACCTCCCTTGCTATATGGTCGTTCTTTTTGATACATGTATATACTATGTATTTGTATACGTATAGTAACACTAACCTTCATTTATCGATTCCCCCCTCCTTTCCTTTTAGATGAGCATAGTTTGTTTTCTAAGCCTGTGAGTGTCTTTCTCTTTGGAAATATGTTCATTTGTGTCAGTTAGTAGATAATGCCATAAGTGATATTATAGGATATAGGTCTTTTGCTTTCCGACCTACTTCATGTTTTGTGATTATCTCCAGGCTCATCTATGGTGCCTCAAAGAGCAGTGCTTCAATGTTTTCCATGGCTAATATTCCATTGTGTACATGGACCACTTCTTCTTGGTGCATTCCTCTGTTGATGGACATTTTCGTTGCTTCCAAGTGTTGCCTATGGTAACTATTGCGGAAGTGCAGGATTGCCAGCCTGTGACTTTTGGATTTTCATTTTCTCAGGTGATAGACCCAGCAGTGGGTATGACTGATTGACTGGTATGGTAGCTCAATGTTTACCTTTTCAAGGCACCTCAATTGTGCTTTCATTAGTGGCTCTTACCACGTCCCCCTTAGAATCGAGGGTACGCATTTCTCCACAATCACGTCAGCATTTATTGTTTGCAGCAGTTTTGTTGATGGCCATTCTGACTGGTGTGAGCTGATAGCTTTTTGTAATTTGGGTTTACATGTCTTTAAAAATTCCTAAAATTCATCATTTTTCCACGCCTTTTTCTTTTCTGTTAAAAGAAAAAAGAAAAACAAAGTGTGAGTACAATCTACCTCTTCAAATTGTCTTCTTGGAAGGTTGCACTCTTGAATTTTTGGGTCGATTTTCGACCTCATTATTTTTTGGAGGGCAGGTGTCATTTACAGAACTGCAATTGGTGAATATTTCGTGACCTTTTGCAGTGGGTGTAAAGCTGCTGTTGTGGGAAACGGCCACAAGGATGCAGCATTTCTCCACTCCCAAATCTGGGTACTAGGGCAGCAGAGCCGTTCTGGAAGTCGTTTACCTAGGTTGTAAATTTGAATGGAATGTGCCAGGAAAACCCCCCATAAGTTTACGTCTCATTACTTCTAGTTCGTTGTTTTAATTTTTTACATTGGGGTAAAGGTTCGAATGTTGTTTGTCCAAGGTGTACACACTCTGGTTCATTTACACATTATATATATCTATTTATGTAGAGATCCTCTTCCCATGTAAATTATTACAGAGTGTTCCGTCAACCTCCCTTGCTATATGGTCGGTCTTTTTGATATATGTATATAATATGAATTTGTATACATATGGTAACGCTAATCTTCATTTATCCGTTCCCCCCACCTTTCCTTTTAGATAAGCATAGTTTTTTTTTTTTATAAGTCTGTGATTGCCTTTCTCTGTGGAAATGTGTTCATTTGTGTCAGTTATTAGATAACGCCTATAAGTGATATCATAGGATATAGGACTTTTGCTTTCCGACTTCACTCATGTTCTGTCATTATCTCCAAGATCATCTATGGTGCCTCAAAGAGCAGTGTTTCATTGTTTTCCATGGCTAGTATTCATTGTGTACATGGACCCCTTCTTCTTTATCCCTTCATCTGTTGCTGGACATTTTGGTTGCTTCACTGTCTTGTCTATTGTGAATAAGGCTGCAGTGCAGCTTTTGCAGCCCGGGTCTTCTTGATTCTGGTCTTCTCAGGTGAGAGGCCCATTGGTGCGCCTGCTGGATTGAATGGTACGTCAATTTTTCCTTTTAAACGCAGCTCCTTTCTGTTCTCATTATTGGCTGTTAACCACTTTACATCTCACCAGCAGCTAGAGGGTACACAGTTCTCTAAAAGCTCTTCAGCATTGATTGTTTGTAGGCTTTTTGCTGATGGTCAGTCGACTGGTGTGAGTTGAAAACTTTTTGTAGATTAGATTGCATGAGTCTAATACTTCCTGAGGTTGAGCTTTTATCCATTTTCCTTTTTTGAAAAAGAGAGTGAGTAAAACTTACCTCTTCATACTATCTTCTTGAAAATGTTGCCTGTTTTGAATTGTTTTTATCCATTCCCTACCTCAGCACAATTTTGAGGGCAGGTGTCCTTTACAGCCCTGAGTCCTTGTGAATGTTAAGTGACCATTAGCTGTGGGTTAAGAGCTGCTCTTGCGGCAATGGGCCACAAGGCGGCAGCATTTCTCCCTTACCAAATCTGGTTACTAGGGCAACAGAGCCTTACTGGAAGTGGTGTTCTAGGTTGTAAATTAGAATGGAATGTGCCAGGAAAAAGCCCTTTAAGTTTATGTCTCATTACTTCTTGTTCGGAGTTTTAACTTAATTTTTATTTTTTATCACAGCAAACTTGATTACAATGTTTTGTGTGTTCTAGGTGTGCAAGATGTGGTTCTTTCACACATATACGTATATCTATTGTTCTTCAGATCCTTTTCCCATGTGGGTTATGACACAATGTTGAGTAGTCTTCTCTTGGTATTCCGTAGGTCTTTGGTGATTATATATTTCACATGTGTTTGTATCTCTCTGTTAACCTCCATATGGTAGTGTATCCAATCCTCACACCTTTCCATTTGGCGAACCATAAGTTTTCGTACTGAATCTGTGATTGCCTTTCTCTGTGGAAATATCTTCGTTTGTTTCAGTTTTTAGGTAACACCTGTATGTGATATGATAAGATATGTGTCTTTCGCTGTCTCACTTACTACAAGTTGCGTGATTCCTTCTAGACTCATCTGTGGTGCTGCAAATGGCATTGTTTCATTTTTTCGCTAGCTCATATTCCGTCTGTACATGTAGCAGTTCTTCTTTGTCCACCCATCTGTCGGTGGACTTTTTGGTTACTTCCATATCTTGGCTATTGTAATACTATGCAATGCAGATTTGCCTGCCTGTGTCTTTCCAATTCTGTCTTCTTAGGTCATAGTTCCAGGAATGGGTCTGCTGGATCATATGGTAGCTCAATGTTTACCTTTTAAAGGCACCTCCATTCTGTGCTCTTTGGTGGCTCTTTCCAGGTTACGTCGCACATAAAGTTGAGGGTATGCATTTCTCCACAGCACCTTCAGCATTTATTCTTTGTAGTCTTTTGCTGATGGTTATTCTGACTGGTGTGAGCTGATACCTCTTTGTGGTTGAATTTGCATGTGTCTCATAATGCGTTGAAATTGAGCTTTAAGACATGTGCTTTTTATTTTTCCAGCTGTGATTAGAGCTTAGTTCTTCAAAGTGTTTCCTTAAAGTATGTGTCACCTTTTGAAATATTTTGGCCATTACCTCCCTCAAGACATTTTGAGGGCAGGTTTCATTTACAGCCCTGCAGTACTAGTTCATATGAAGTGACCATTAGGTCAGGCTTTAAACCTGCTTTTGCAGGTAACGGCCAGAGGGCGGCAGCCTTTCTACGTTCCCCACGCTGGTACTAGGGAAACAGACCTACCGGCCAGTGGTGTTCTTCGGTTATAAATTAGAGTGGAATGTGCCCGGAGAAACCCACAAATGCTGATGTCTCCTTACATTTGTTTGTTTTTCACATTTAATTTATATTTTTTACTGGAGTACTATTCCGTTGTATACATGGACCACTTCTTCTTGGTGCATTCCTTGGTATGCTTGATTCACTGGTAGCTCAATGTTTACCTTTTCAAAGCACCTCCATTGTGTTTACATTAATGGTTCTTACCACGTCCCCCTTAGAGCTCAGCGTACACATTTCTCCACAATACCTTCAGCATGTATTGTTTGCAGCATTTTTGCTGATGGCCATTCTGACTGCTGTGAGCTGATAGGTATTTGTAATTTCGGTTTGCGTGTCTTTAAAAATTCCTAAAATTTATCATTTTCCCACGCCTTTTTCTTTTCACTTAAAAGAGAAAACCCTGAGTACAATATACCTCTTGAAATTGTCTTCTTCGAAGGTTGCCCTCTTTTGAATTTTTTGCTCGATTTTTGACCCCAGAAATTCTTTGGAAGGCACGTGTCATTTACAGAACTGCAAGTTGGTGAATATTTAGTGACCTTTTGCGGTGGGTTTAAAGCTGCTGTTGTGGGAAACGGCCACAAGGAGGCAGCATTTCTCCAGTCCCCAATCTGGGTACTAGGGCAGCAGAGCCTTTCTGGAAGTCGTTGTCCTGGGTTGTAAATTAGAATGGAATTTGCCAGGAGAAATCCCCATAAGTTTATGTCTCATTACTCCTTCTTGGTTTTTAAAATTTTTTTAATCGGGGTAAAGATTAGAATATTGTTTGTCCTAGGTGTACACAATCTGGTTCATTTGTACATTATGTATGTCTATTAATGTACAGATCCTCTTCCCATGTAAAATATTACAGTGTTCCATAGACCTCCCTTGCTATATGGTCGTTCTTTTTGATACATGTATATACTATGTATTTGTATACGTATAGTAACACTAACCTTCATTTATCGATTCCCCCCTCCTTTCCTTTTAGATGAGCATAGTTTGTTTTCTAAGCCTGTGAGTGTCTTTCTCTTTGGAAATATGTTCATTTGTGTCAGTTAATAGATAATGCCATAAGTGATATTATAGGATATAGGTCTTTTGCTTTCCGACCTACTTCATGTTTTGTGAGTATCTCCAGGCTCATCTATGGTGCCTCAAAGAACAGTGCTTCAATGTTTTCCATGGCTAATATTCCATTGTGTACATGGACCACTTCTTCTTGGTGCATTCCTCTGTTGATGGACATTTTCGTTGCTTCCAAGTGTTGCCTATGGTAACTATTGCGGGAGTGCAGGATTGCCAGCCTGTGACTTTTGGATTTTCATTTTCTCAGGTGATAGACCCAGCAGTGGGTATGACTGATTGACTGGTATGGTAGCTCAATGTTTACCTTTTCAAGGCGCCTCAATTGTGCTTTCATTAGTGGCTCTTACCACGTCCCCCTTAGAATCGAGGGTACGCATTTCTCCACAATCACGTCAGCATTTATTGTTTGCAGCAGTTTTGTTGATGGCCATTCTGACTGGTGTGAGCTGATAGGTTTTTGTAATTTGGGTTTACATGTCTTTAAAAATTCCTAAAATTCATTATTTTTCCACGCCTTTTTCTTTTCTGTTAAAAGAAAAAAGAAAAACAAAGTGTGAGTACAATCTACCTCTTCAAATTGTCTTCTTGGAAGGTTGCACTCTTGAATTTTTGGGTCGATTTTCGACCTCAGTATTTTTTGGAGGGCAGGTGTCATTTACAGAACTGCAATTGGTGAATATTTCGTGACCTTTTGCAGTGGGTTTAAAGCTGCTGTTGTGGGAAACGGCCACAAGGATGCAGCATTTCTCCACTCCCAAATCTGGGTACTAGGGCAGCAGAGCCGTTCTGGAAGTCGTTTACCTAGGTTGTAAATTTGAATGGAATGTGCCAGGAAAACCCCCCATAAGTTTACGTCTCATTACTTCTAGTTCGTTGTTTTAATTTTTTACATTGGGGTAAAGGTTCGAATGTTGTTTGTCCAAGGTGTACACACTCTGGTTCATTTACACATTATATATATCTATTTATGTAGAGATCCTCTTCCCATGTAAATTATTACAGAGTGTTCCGTCAACCTCCCTTGCTATATGGTCGGTCTTTTTGATATATGTATATAATATGAATTTGTATACATATGGTAACGCTAATCTTCATTTATCCGTTCCCCCCACCTTTCCTTTTAGATAAGCATAGTTTTTTTTTTTTATAAGTCTGTGATTGCCTTTCTCTGTGGAAATGTGTTCATTTGTGTCAGTTATTAGATAACGCCTATAAGTGATATCATAGGATATAGGACTTTTGCTTTCCGACTTCACTCATGTTCTGTCATTATCTCCAAGATCATCTATGGTGCCTCAAAGAGCAGTGTTTCATTGTTTTCCATGGCTAGTATTCATTGTGTACATGGACCCCTTCTTCTTTATCCCTTCATCTGTTGCTGGACATTTTGGTTGCTTCACTGTCTTGTCTATTGTGAATAAGGCTGCAGTGCAGCTTTTGCAGCCCGGGTCTTCTTGATTCTGGTCTTCTCAGGTGAGAGGCCCATTGGTGCGCCTGCTGGATTGAATGGTACGTCAATTTTTCCTTTTAAACGCAGCTCCTTTCTGTTCTCATTATTGGCTGTTAACCACTTTACATCTCACCAGCAGCTAGAGGGTACACAGTTCTCTAAAAGCTCTTCAGCATTGATTGTTTGTAGGCTTTTTGCTGATGGTCAGTCGACTGGTGTGAGTTGAAAACTTTTTGTAGATTAGATTGCATGAGTCTAATACTTCCTGAGGTTGAGCTTTTATCCATTTTCCTTTTTTGAAAAAGAGAGTGAGTAAAACTTACCTCTTCATACTATCTTCTTGAAAATGTTGCCTGTTTTGAATTGTTTTTATCCATTCCCTACCTCAGCACAATTTTGAGGGCAGGTGTCCTTTACAGCCCTGAGTCCTTGTGAATGTTAAGTGACCATTAGCTGTGGGTTAAGAGCTGCTCTTGCGGGAATGGGCCACAAGGCGGCAGCATTTCTCCCTTACCAAATCTGGTTACTAGGGCAACAGAGCCTTACTGGAAGTGGTGTTCTAGGTTGTAAATTAGAATGGAATGTGCCAGGAAAAAGCCCTTTACGTTTATGTCTCATTACTTCTTGTTCGGAGTTTTAACTTAATTTTTATTTTTTATCACAGCAAACTTGATTACAATGTTTTGTGTGTTCTAGGTGTGCAAGATGTGGTTCTTTCACACATATACGTATATCTATTGTTCTTCAGATCCTTTTCCCATGTGGGTTATGACACAATGTTGAGTAGTCTTCTCTTGGTATTCCGTAGGTCTTTGGTGATTATATATTTCACATGTGTTTGTATCTCTCTGTTAACCTCCATATGGTAGTGTATCCAATCCTCACACCTTTCCATTTGGCGAACCATAAGTTTTCGTACTGAATCTGTGATTGCCTTTCTCTGTGGAAATATCTTCGTTTGTTTCAGTTTTTAGGTAACACCTGTATGTGATATGATAAGATATGTGTCTTTCGCTGTCTCACTTACTACAAGTTGCGTGATTCCTTCTAGACTCATCTGTGGTGCTGCAAATGGCATTGTTTCATTTTTTCGCTAGCTCATATTCCGTCTGTACATGTAGCAGTTCTTCTTTGTCCACCCATCTGTCGGTGGACTTTTTGGTTACTTCCATATCTTGGCTATTGTAATACTATGCAATGCAGATTTGCCTGCCTGTGTCTTTCCAATTCTGTCTTCTTAGGTCATAGTTCCAGGAATGGGTCTGCTGGATCATATGGTAGCTCAATGTTTACCTTTTAAAGGCACCTCCATTCTGTTCTCTTTGGTGGCTCTTTCCAGGTTACGTCGCACATAAAGTTGAGGGTATGCATTTCTCCACAGCACCTTCAGCATTTATTCTTTGTAGTCTTTTGCTGATGGTTATTCTGACTGGTGTGAGCTGATACCTCTTTGTGGTTGAATTTGCATGTGTCTCATAATACGTTGAAATTGAGCTTTAAGACATGTGCTTTTTATTTTTCCAGCTGTGATTAGAGCTTAGTTCTTCAAAGTGTTTCCTTAAAGTATGTGTCACCTTTTGAAGTATTTTGGCCATTTCCTCCCTCAAGACATTTTGAGGGCAGGTTTCATTTACAGCCCTGCAGTACTAGTTCATATGAAGTGACCATTAGGTCAGGCTTTAAACCTGCTTTTGCAGGTAACGGCCAGAGGGCGGCAGCCTTTCTACGTTCCCCACGCTGGTACTAGGGAAACAGACCTACCGGCCAGTGGTGTTCTTCGGTTATAAATTAGAGTGGAATGTGCCCGGAGAAACCCACAAATGCTGATGTCTCCTTACATTTGTTTGTTTTTCACATTTAATTTATATTTTTTACTGGAGTACTATTCCGTTGTATACATGGACCACTTCTTCTTGGTGCATTCCTTGGTATGCTTGATTCACTGGTAGCTCAATGTTTACCTTTTCAAAGCACCTCCATTGTGTTTACATTAATGGTTCTTACCACGTCCCCCTTAGAGCTCAGCGTACACATTTCTCCACAATCCCTTCAGCATGTATTGTTTGCAGCATTTTTGCTGATGGCCATTCTGACTGCTGTGAGCTGATAGGTATTTGTAATTTCGGTTTGCGTGTCTTTAAAAATTCCTAAAATTTATCATTTTCCCACGCCTTTTTCTTTTCACTTAAAAGAAAAAACCCTGAGTACAATATACCTCTTGAAATTGTCTTCTTCGAAGGTTGCCCTCTTTTGAATTTTTTGCTCGATTTTTGACCCCAGAAATTCTTTGGAAGGCACGTGTCATTTACAGAACTGCAAGTTGGTGAATATTTAGGGACCTTTTGCGGTGGGTTTAAAGCTGCTGTTGTGGGAAACGGCCACAAGGAGGCAGCATTTCTCCAGTCCCCAATCTGGGTACTAGGGCAGCAGAGCCTTTCTGGAAGTCGTTGTCCTGGGTTGTAAATTAGAATGGAATTTGCCAGGAGAAATCCCCATAAGTTTATGTCTCATTACTTCTTCTTGGTTTTTAAAATTTTTTTAATCGGGGTAAAGATTAGAATATTGTTTGTCCTAGGTGTACACAATCTGGTTCATTTGTACATTATGTATGTCTATTAATGTACAGATCCTCTTCCCATGTAAAATATTACAGTGTTCCATAGACCTCCCTTGCTATATGGTCGTTCTTTTTGATACATGTATATACTATGTATTTGTATACGTATAGTAACACTAACCTTCATTTATCGATTCCCCCCTCCTTTCCTTTTAGATGAGCATAGTTTGTTTTCTAAGCCTGTGAGTGTCTTTCTCTTTGGAAATATGTTCATTTGTGTCAGTTAGTAGATAATGCCATAAGTGATATTATAGGATATAGGTCTTTTGCTTTCCGACCTACTTCATGTTTTGTGATTATCTCCAGGCTCATCTATGGTGCCTCAAAGAGCAGTGCTTCAATGTTTTCCATGGCTAATATTCCATTGTGTACATGGACCACTTCTTCTTGGTGCATTCCTCTGTTGATGGACATTTTCGTTGCTTCCAAGTGTTGCCTATGGTAACTATTGCGGAAGTGCAGGATTGCCAGCCTGTGACTTTTGGATTTTCATTTTCTCAGGTGATAGACCCAGCAGTGGGTATGACTGATTGACTGGTATGGTAGCTCAATGTTTACCTTTTCAAGGCACCTCAATTGTGCTTTCATTAGTGGCTCTTACCACGTCCCCCTTAGAATCGAGGGTACGCATTTCTCCACAATCACGTCAGCATTTATTGTTTGCAGCAGTTTTGTTGATGGCCATTCTGACTGGTGTGAGCTGATAGCTTTTTGTAATTTGGGTTTACATGTCTTTAAAAATTCCTAAAATTCATCATTTTTCCACGCCTTTTTCTTTTCTGTTAAAAGAAAAAAGAAAAACAAAGTGTGAGTACAATCTACCTCTTCAAATTGTCTTCTTGGAAGGTTGCACTCTTGAATTTTTGGGTCGATTTTCGACCTCATTATTTTTTGGAGGGCAGGTGTCATTTACAGAACTGCAATTGGTGAATATTTCGTGACCTTTTGCAGTGGGTGTAAAGCTGCTGTTGTGGGAAACGGCCACAAGGATGCAGCATTTCTCCACTCCCAAATCTGGGTACTAGGGCAGCAGAGCCGTTCTGGAAGTCGTTTACCTAGGTTGTAAATTTGAATGGAATGTGCCAGGAAAACCCCCCATAAGTTTACGTCTCATTACTTCTAGTTCGTTGTTTTAATTTTTTACATTGGGGTAAAGGTTCGAATGTTGTTTGTCCAAGGTGTACACACTCTGGTTCATTTACACATTATATATATCTATTTATGTAGAGATCCTCTTCCCATGTAAATTATTACAGAGTGTTCCGTCAACCTCCCTTGCTATATGGTCGGTCTTTTTGATATATGTATATAATATGAATTTGTATACATATGGTAACGCTAATCTTCATTTATCCGTTCCCCCCACCTTTCCTTTTAGATAAGCATAGTTTTTTTTTTTTATAAGTCTGTGATTGCCTTTCTCTGTGGAAATGTGTTCATTTGTGTCAGTTATTAGATAACGCCTATAAGTGATATCATAGGATATAGGACTTTTGCTTTCCGACTTCACTCATGTTCTGTCATTATCTCCAAGATCATCTATGGTGCCTCAAAGAGCAGTGTTTCATTGTTTTCCATGGCTAGTATTCATTGTGTACATGGACCCCTTCTTCTTTATCCCTTCATCTGTTGCTGGACATTTTGGTTGCTTCACTGTCTTGTCTATTGTGAATAAGGCTGCAGTGCAGCTTTTGCAGCCCGGGTCTTCTTGATTCTGGTCTTCTCAGGTGAGAGGCCCATTGGTGCGCCTGCTGGATTGAATGGTACGTCAATTTTTCCTTTTAAACGCAGCTCCTTTCTGTTCTCATTATTGGCTGTTAACCACTTTACATCTCACCAGCAGCTAGAGGGTACACAGTTCTCTAAAAGCTCTTCAGCATTGATTGTTTGTAGGCTTTTTGCTGATGGTCAGTCGACTGGTGTGAGTTGAAAACTTTTTGTAGATTAGATTGCATGAGTCTAATACTTCCTGAGGTTGAGCTTTTATCCATTTTCCTTTTTTGAAAAAGAGAGTGAGTAAAACTTACCTCTTCATACTATCTTCTTGAAAATGTTGCCTGTTTTGAATTGTTTTTATCCATTCCCTACCTCAGCACAATTTTGAGGGCAGGTGTCCTTTACAGCCCTGAGTCCTTGTGAATGTTAAGTGACCATTAGCTGTGGGTTAAGAGCTGCTCTTGCGGGAATGGGCCACAAGGCGGCAGCATTTCTCCCTTACCAAATCTGGTTACTAGGGCAACAGAGCCTTACTGGAAGTGGTGTTCTAGGTTGTAAATTAGAATGGAATGTGCCAGGAAAAAGCCCTTTAAGTTTATGTCTCATTACTTCTTGTTCGGAGTTTTAACTTAATTTTTATTTTTTATCACAGCAAACTTGATTACAATGTTTTGTGTGTTCTAGGTGTGCAAGATGTGGTTCTTTCACACATATACGTATATCTATTGTTCTTCAGATCCTTTTCCCATGTGGGTTATGACACAATGTTGAGTAGTCTTCTCTTGGTATTCCGTAGGTCTTTGGTGATTATATATTTCACATGTGTTTGTATCTCTCTGTTAACCTCCATATGGTAGTGTATCCAATCCTCACACCTTTCCATTTGGCGAACCATAAGTTTTCGTACTGAATCTGTGATTGCCTTTCTCTGTGGAAATATCTTCGTTTGTTTCAGTTTTTAGGTAACACCTGTATGTGATATGATAAGATATGTGTCTTTCGCTGTCTCACTTACTACAAGTTGCGTGATTCCTTCTAGACTCATCTGTGGTGCTGCAAATGGCATTGTTTCATTTTTTCGCTAGCTCATATTCCGTCTGTACATGTAGCAGTTCTTCTTTGTCCACCCATCTGTCGGTGGACTTTTTGGTTACTTCCATATCTTGGCTATTGTAATACTATGCAATGCAGATTTGCCTGCCTGTGTCTTTCCAATTCTGTCTTCTTAGGTCATAGTTCCAGGAATGGGTCTGCTGGATCATATGGTAGCTCAATGTTTACCTTTTAAAGGCACCTCCATTCTGTGCTCTTTGGTGGCTCTTTCCAGGTTACGTCGCACATAAAGTTGAGGGTATGCATTTCTCCACAGCACCTTCAGCATTTATTCTTTGTAGTCTTTTGCTGATGGTTATTCTGACTGGTGTGAGCTGATACCTCTTTGTGGTTGAATTTGCATGTGTCTCATAATGCGTTGAAATTGAGCTTTAAGACATGTGCTTTTTATTTTTCCAGCTGTGATTAGAGCTTAGTTCTTCAAAGTGTTTCCTTAAAGTATGTGTCACCTTTTGAAATATTTTGGCCATTACCTCCCTCAAGACATTTTGAGGGCAGGTTTCATTTACAGCCCTGCAGTACTAGTTCATATGAAGTGACCATTAGGTCAGGCTTTAAACCTGCTTTTGCAGGTAACGGCCAGAGGGCGGCAGCCTTTCTACGTTCCCCACGCTGGTACTAGGGAAACAGACCTACCGGCCAGTGGTGTTCTTCGGTTATAAATTAGAGTGGAATGTGCCCGGAGAAACCCACAAATGCTGATGTCTCCTTACATTTGTTTGTTTTTCACATTTAATTTATATTTTTTACTGGAGTACTATTCCGTTGTATACATGGACCACTTCTTCTTGGTGCATTCCTTGGTATGCTTGATTCACTGGTAGCTCAATGTTTACCTTTTCAAAGCACCTCCATTGTGTTTACATTAATGGTTCTTACCACGTCCCCCTTAGAGCTCAGCGTACACATTTCTCCACAATACCTTCAGCATGTATTGTTTGCAGCATTTTTGCTGATGGCCATTCTGACTGCTGTGAGCTGATAGGTATTTGTAATTTCGGTTTGCGTGTCTTTAAAAATTCCTAAAATTTATCATTTTCCCACGCCTTTTTCTTTTCACTTAAAAGAAAAAACCCTGAGTACAATATACCTCTTGAAATTGTCTTCTTCGAAGGTTGCCCTCTTTTGAATTTTTTGCTCGATTTTTGACCCCAGAAATTCTTTGGAAGGCACGTGTCATTTACAGAACTGCAAGTTGGTGAATATTTAGGGACCTTTTGCGGTGGGTTTAAAGCTGCTGTTGTGGGAAACGGCCACAAGGAGGCAGCATTTCTCCAGTCCCCAATCTGGGTACTAGGGCAGCAGAGCCTTTCTGGAAGTCGTTGTCCTGGGTTGTAAATTAGAATGGAATTTGCCAGGAGAAATCCCCATAAGTTTATGTCTCATTACTTCTTCTTGGTTTTTAAAATTTTTTTAATCGGGGTAAAGATTAGAATATTGTTTGTCCTAGGTGTACACAATCTGGTTCATTTGTACATTATGTATGTCTATTAATGTACAGATCCTCTTCCCATGTAAAATATTACAGTGTTCCATAGACCTCCCTTGCTATATGGTCGTTCTTTTTGATACATGTATATACTATGTATTTGTATACGTATAGTAACACTAACCTTCATTTATCGATTCCCCCCTCCTTTCCTTTTAGATGAGCATAGTTTGTTTTCTAAGCCTGTGAGTGTCTTTCTCTTTGGAAATATGTTCATTTGTGTCAGTTAGTAGATAATGCCATAAGTGATATTATAGGATATAGGTCTTTTGCTTTCCGACCTACTTCATGTTTTGTGATTATCTCCAGGCTCATCTATGGTGCCTCAAAGAGCAGTGCTTCAATGTTTTCCATGGCTAATATTCCATTGTGTACATGGACCACTTCTTCTTGGTGCATTCCTCTGTTGATGGACATTTTCGTTGCTTCCAAGTGTTGCCTATGGTAACTATTGCGGGAGTGCAGGATTGCCAGCCTGTGACTTTTGCATTTTCATTTTCTCAGGTGATAGACCCAGCAGTGGGTATGACTGATTGACTGGTATGGTAGCTCAATGTTTACCTTTTCAAGGCACCTCAATTGTGCTTTCATTAGTGGCTCTTACCACGTCCCCCTTAGAATCGAGGGTACGCATTTCTCCACAATCACGTCAGCATTTATTGTTTGCAGCAGTTTTGTTGATGGCCATTCTGACTGGTGTGAGCTGATAGCTTTTTGTAATTTGGGTTTACATGTCTTTAAAAATTCCTAAAATTCATCATTTTTCCACGCCTTTTTCTTTTCTGTTAAAAGAAAAAAGAAAAACAAAGTGTGAGTACAATCTACCTCTTCAAATTGTCTTCTTGGAAGGTTGCACTCTTGAATTTTTGGGTCGATTTTCGACCTCATTATTTTTTGGAGGGCAGGTGTCATTTACAGAACTGCAATTGGTGAATATTTCGTGACCTTTTGCAGTGGGTGTAAAGCTGCTGTTGTGGGAAACGGCCACAAGGATGCAGCATTTCTCCACTCCCAAATCTGGGTACTAGGGCAGCAGAGCCGTTCTGGAAGTCGTTTACCTAGGTTGTAAATTTGAATGGAATGTGCCAGGAAAACCCCCCATAAGTTTACGTCTCATTACTTCTAGTTCGTTGTTTTAATTTTTTACATTGGGGTAAAGGTTCGAATGTTGTTTGTCCAAGGTGTACACACTCTGGTTCATTTACACATTATATATATCTATTTATGTAGAGATCCTCTTCCCATGTAAATTATTACAGAGTGTTCCGTCAACCTCCCTTGCTATATGGTCGGTCTTTTTGATATATGTATATAATATGAATTTGTATACATATGGTAACGCTAATCTTCATTTATCCGTTCCCCCCACCTTTCCTTTTAGATAAGCATAGTTTTTTTTTTTTATAAGTCTGTGATTGCCTTTCTCTGTGGAAATGTGTTCATTTGTGTCAGTTATTAGATAACGCCTATAAGTGATATCATAGGATATAGGACTTTTGCTTTCCGACTTCACTCATGTTCTGTCATTATCTCCAAGATCATCTATGGTGCCTCAAAGAGCAGTGTTTCATTGTTTTCCATGGCTAGTATTCATTGTGTACATGGACCCCTTCTTCTTTATCCCTTCATCTGTTGCTGGACATTTTGGTTGCTTCACTGTCTTGTCTATTGTGAATAAGGCTGCAGTGCAGCTTTTGCAGCCCGGGTCTTCTTGATTCTGGTCTTCTCAGGTGAGAGGCCCATTGGTGCGCCTGCTGGATTGAATGGTACGTCAATTTTTCCTTTTAAACGCAGCTCCTTTCTGTTCTCATTATTGGCTGTTAACCACTTTACATCTCACCAGCAGCTAGAGGGTACACAGTTCTCTAAAAGCTCTTCAGCATTGATTGTTTGTAGGCTTTTTGCTGATGGTCAGTCGACTGGTGTGAGTTGAAAACTTTTTGTAGATTAGATTGCATGAGTCTAATACTTCCTGAGGTTGAGCTTTTATCCATTTTCCTTTTTTGAAAAAGAGAGTGAGTAAAACTTACCTCTTCATACTATCTTCTTGAAAATGTTGCCTGTTTTGAATTGTTTTTATCCATTCCCTACCTCAGCACAATTTTGAGGGCAGGTGTCCTTTACAGCCCTGAGTCCTTGTGAATGTTAAGTGACCATTAGCTGTGGGTTAAGAGCTGCTCTTGCGGGAATGGGCCACAAGGCGGCAGCATTTCTCCCTTACCAAATCTGGTTACTAGGGCAACAGAGCCTTACTGGAAGTGGTGTTCTAGGTTGTAAATTAGAATGGAATGTGCCAGGAAAAAGCCCTTTAAGTTTATGTCTCATTACTTCTTGTTCGGAGTTTTAACTTAATTTTTATTTTTTATCACAGCAAACTTGATTACAATGTTTTGTGTGTTCTAGGTGTGCAAGATGTGGTTCTTTCACACATATACGTATATCTATTGTTCTTCAGATCCTTTTCCCATGTGGGTTATGACACAATGTTGAGTAGTCTTCTCTTGGTATTCCGTAGGTCTTTGGTGATTATATATTTCACATGTGTTTGTATCTCTCTGTTAACCTCCATATGGTAGTGTATCCAATCCTCACACCTTTCCATTTGGCGAACCATAAGTTTTCGTACTGAATCTGTGATTGCCTTTCTCTGTGGAAATATCTTCGTTTGTTTCAGTTTTTAGGTAACACCTGTATGTGATATGATAAGATATGTGTCTTTCGCTGTCTCACTTACTACAAGTTGCGTGATTCCTTCTAGACTCATCTGTGGTGCTGCAAATGGCATTGTTTCATTTTTTCGCTAGCTCATATTCCGTCTGTACATGTAGCAGTTCTTCTTTGTCCACCCATCTGTCGGTGGACTTTTTGGTTACTTCCATATCTTGGCTATTGTAATACTATGCAATGCAGATTTGCCTGCCTGTGTCTTTCCAATTCTGTCTTCTTAGGTCATAGTTCCAGGAATGGGTCTGCTGGATCATATGGTAGCTCAATGTTTACCTTTTAAAGGCACCTCCATTCTGTGCTCTTTGGTGGCTCTTTCCAGGTTACGTCGCACATAAAGTTGAGGGTATGCATTTCTCCACAGCACCTTCAGCATTTATTCTTTGTAGTCTTTTGCTGATGGTTATTCTGACTGGTGTGAGCTGATACCTCTTTGTGGTTGAATTTGCATGTGTCTCATAATGCGTTGAAATTGAGCTTTAAGACATGTGCTTTTTATTTTTCCAGCTGTGATTAGAGCTTAGTTCTTCAAAGTGTTTCCTTAAAGTATGTGTCACCTTTTGAAATATTTTGGCCATTACCTCCCTCAAGACATTTTGAGGGCAGGTTTCATTTACAGCCCTGCAGTACTAGTTCATATGAAGTGACCATTAGGTCAGGCTTTAAACCTGCTTTTGCAGGTAACGGCCAGAGGGCGGCAGCCTTTCTACGTTCCCCACGCTGGTACTAGGGAAACAGACCTACCGGCCAGTGGTGTTCTTCGGTTATAAATTAGAGTGGAATGTGCCCGGAGAAACCCACAAATGCTGATGTCTCCTTACATTTGTTTGTTTTTCACATTTAATTTATATTTTTTACTGGAGTACTATTCCCTTGTATACATGGACCACTTCTTCTTGGTGCATTCCTTGGTATGCTTGATTCACTGGTAGCTCAATGTTTACCTTTTCAAAGCACCTCCATTGTGTTTACATTAATGGTTCTTACCACGTCCCCCTTAGAGCTCAGCGTACACATTTCTCCACAATCCCTTCAGCATGTATTGTTTGCAGCATTTTTGCTGATGGCCATTCTGACTGCTGTGAGCTGATAGGTATTTGTAATTTCGGTTTGCGTGTCTTTAAAAATTCCTAAAATTTATCATTTTCCCACGCCTTTTTCTTTTCACTTAAAAGAAAAAACCCTGAGTACAATATACCTCTTGAAATTGTCTTCTTCGAAGGTTGCCCTCTTTTGAATTTTTTGCTCGATTTTTGACCCCAGAAATTCTTTGGAAGGCACGTGTCATTTACAGAACTGCAAGTTGGTGAATATTTAGGGACCTTTTGCGGTGGGTTTAAAGCTGCTGTTGTGGGAAACGGCCACAAGGAGGCAGCATTTCTCCAGTCCCCAATCTGGGTACTAGGGCAGCAGAGCCTTTCTGGAAGTCGTTGTCCTGGGTTGTAAATTAGAATGGAATTTGCCAGGAGAAATCCCCATAAGTTTATGTCTCATTACTTCTTCTTGGTTTTTAAAATTTTTTTAATCGGGGTAAAGATTAGAATATTGTTTGTCCTAGGTGTACACAATCTGGTTCATTTGTACATTATGTATGTCTATTAATGTACAGATCCTCTTCCCATGTAAAATATTACAGTGTTCCATAGACCTCCCTTGCTATATGGTCGTTCTTTTTGATACATGTATATACTATGTATTTGTATACGTATAGTAACACTAACCTTCATTTATCGATTCCCCCCTCCTTTCCTTTTAGATGAGCATAGTTTGTTTTCTAAGCCTGTGAGTGTCTTTCTCTTTGGAAATATGTTCATTTGTGTCAGTTAGTAGATAATGCCATAAGTGATATTATAGGATATAGGTCTTTTGCTTTCCGACCTACTTCATGTTTTGTGATTATCTCCAGGCTCATCTATGGTGCCTCAAAGAGCAGTGCTTCAATGTTTTCCATGGCTAATATTCCATTGTGTACATGGACCACTTCTTCTTGGTGCATTCCTCTGTTGATGGACATTTTCGTTGCTTCCAAGTGTTGCCTATGGTAACTATTGCGGGAGTGCAGGATTGCCAGCCTGTGACTTTTGCATTTTCATTTTCTCAGGTGATAGACCCAGCAGTGGGTATGACTGATTGACTGGTATGGTAGCTCAATGTTTACCTTTTCAAGGCACCTCAATTGTGCTTTCATTAGTGGCTCTTACCACGTCCCCCTTAGAATCGAGGGTACGCATTTCTCCACAATCACGTCAGCATTTATTGTTTGCAGCAGTTTTGTTGATGGCCATTCTGACTGGTGTGAGCTGATAGGTTTTTGTAATTTGGGTTTACATGTCTTTAAAAATTCCTAAAATTCATCATTTTTCCACGCCTTTTTCTTTTCTGTTAAAAGAAAAAAGAAAAACAAAGTGTGAGTACAATCTACCTCTTCAAATTGTCTTCTTGGAAGGTTGCACTCTTGAATTTTTGGGTCGATTTTCGACCTCATTATTTTTTGGAGGGCAGGTGTCATTTACAGAACTGCAATTGGTGAATATTTCGTGACCTTTTGCAGTGGGTGTAAAGCTGCTGTTGTGGGAAACGGCCACAAGGATGCAGCATTTCTCCACTCCTAAATCTGGGTACTAGGGCAGCAGAGCCGTTCTGGAAGTCGTTTACCTAGGTTGTAAATTTGAATGGAATGTGCCAGGAAAACCCCCCATAAGTTTACGTCTCATTACTTCTAGTTCGTTGTTTTAATTTTCTACATTGGGGTAAAGGTTCGAATGTTGTTTGTCCAAGGTGTACACACTCTGGTTCATTTACACATTATATATATCTATTTATGTAGAGATCCTCTTCCCATGTAAATTATTACAGAGTGTTCCGTCAACCTCCCTTGCTATATGGTCGGTCTTTTTGATATATGTATATAATATGAATTTGTATACATATGGTAACGCTAATCTTCATTTATCCGTTCCCCCCACCTTTCCTTTTAGATAAGCATAGTTTTTTTTTTTTATAAGTCTGTGATTGCCTTTCTCTGTGGAAATGTGTTCATTTGTGTCAGTTATTAGATAACGCCTATAAGTGATATCATAGGATATAGGACTTTTGCTTTACGACTTCCCTCATGTTCTGTCATTATCTCCAAGATCATCTATGGTGCCTCAAAGAGCAGTGTTTCATTGTTTTCCATGGCTAGTATTCATTGTGTACATGGACCCCTTCTTCTTTATCCCTTCATCTGTTGCTGGACATTTTGGTTGCTTCACTGTCTTGTCTATTGTGAATAAGGCTGCAGTGCAGCTTTTGCAGCCCGGGTCTTCTTGATTCTGGTCTTCTCAGGTGAGAGGCCCATTGGTGCGCCTGCTGGATTGAATGGTACGTCAATTTTTCCTTTTAAACGCAGCTCCTTTCTGTTCTCATTATTGGCTGTTAACCACTTTACATCTCACCAGCAGCTAGAGGGTACACAGTTCTCTAAAACCTCTTCAGCATTGATTGTTTGTAGGCTTTTTGCTGATGGTCAGTCGACTGGTGTGAGTTGAAAACTTTTTGTAGATTAGATTGCATGAGTCTAATACTTCCTGAGGTTGAGCTTTTATCCATTTTCCTTTTTTGAAAAAGAGAGTGAGTAAAACTTACCTCTTCATACTATCTTCTTGAAAATGTTGCCTGTTTTGAATTGTTTTTATCCATTCCCTACCTCAGCGCAATTTTGAGGGCAGGTGTCCTTTACAGCCCTGAGTCCTTGTGAATGTTAAGTGACCATTAGCTGTGGGTTAAGAGCTGCTCTTGCGGGAATGGGCCACAAGGCGGCAGCATTTCTCCCTTACCAAATCTGGTTACTAGGGCAACAGAGCCTTACTGGAAGTGGTGTTCTAGGTTGTAAATTAGAATGGAATGTGCCAGGAAAAAGCCCTTTAAGTTTATGTCTCATTACTTCTTGTTCGGAGTTTTAACTTAATTTTTATTTTTTATCACAGCAAACTTGATTACAATGTTTTGTGTGTTCTAGGTGTGCAAGATGTGGTTCTTTCACACATATACGTATATCTATTGTTCTTCAGATCCTTTTCCCATGTGGGTTATGACACAATGTTGAGTAGTCTTCTCTTGGTATTCCGTAGGTCTTTGGTGATTATATATTTCACATGTGTTTGTATCTCTCTGTTAACCTCCATATGGTAGTGTATCCAATCCTCACACCTTTCCATTTGGCGAACCATAAGTTTTCGTACTGAATCTGTGATTGCCTTTCTCTGTGGAAATATCTTCGTTTGTTTCAGTTTTTAGGTAACACCTGTATGTGATATGATAAGATATGTGTCTTTCGCTGTCTCACTTACTACAAGTTGCGTGATTCCTTCTAGACTCATCTGTGGTGCTGCAAATGGCATTGTTTCATTTTTTCGCTAGCTCATATTCCGTCTGTACATGTAGCAGTTCTTCTTTGTCCACCCATCTGTCGGTGGACTTTTTGGTTACTTCCATATCTTGGCTATTGTAATACTATGCAATGCAGATTTGCCTGCCTGTGTCTTTCCAATTCTGTCTTCTTAGGTCATAGTTCCAGGAATGGGTCTGCTGGATCATATGGTAGCTCAATGTTTACCTTTTAAAGGCACCTCCATTCTGTGCTCTTTGGTGGCTCTTTCCAGGTTACGTCGCACATAAAGTTGAGGGTATGCATTTCTCCACAGCACCTTCAGCATTTATTCTTTGTAGTCTTTTGCTGATGGTTATTCTGACTGGTGTGAGCTGATACCTCTTTGTGGTTGAATTTGCATGTGTCTCATAATGCGTTGAAATTGAGCTTTAAGACATGTGCTTTTTATTTTTCCAGCTGTGATTAGAGCTTAGTTCTTCAAAGTGTTTCCTTAAAGTATGTGTCACCTTTTGAAATATTTTGGCCATTACCTCCCTCAAGACATTTTGAGGGCAGGTTTCATTTACAGCCCTGCAGTACTAGTTCATATGAAGTGACCATTAGGTCAGGCTTTAAACCTGCTTTTGCAGGTAACGGCCAGAGGGCGGCAGCCTTTCTACGTTCCCCACGCTGGTACTAGGGAAACAGACCTACCGGCCAGTGGTGTTCTTCGGTTATAAATTAGAGTGGAATGTGCCCGGAGAAACCCACAAATGCTGATGTCTCCTTACATTTGTTTGTTTTTCACATTTAATTTATATTTTTTACTGGAGTACTATTCCGTTGTATACATGGACCACTTCTTCTTGGTGCATTCCTTGGTATGCTTGATTCACTGGTAGCTCAATGTTTACCTTTTCAAAGCACCTCCATTGTGTTTACATTAATGGTTCTTACCACGTCCCCCTTAGAGCTCAGCGTACACATTTCTCCACAATCCCTTCAGCATGTATTGTTTGCAGCATTTTTGCTGATGGCCATTCTGACTGCTGTGAGCTGATAGGTATTTGTAATTTCGGTTTGCGTGTCTTTAAAAATTCCTAAAATTTATCATTTTCCCACGCCTTTTTCTTTTCACTTAAAAGAAAAAACCCTGAGTACAATATACCTCTTGAAATTGTCTTCTTCGAAGGTTGCCCTCTTTTGAATTTTTTGCTCGATTTTTGACCCCAGAAATTCTTTGGAAGGCACGTGTCATTTACAGAACTGCAAGTTGGTGAATATTTAGGGACCTTTTGCGGTGGGTTTAAAGCTGCTGTTGTGGGAAACGGCCACAAGGAGGCAGCATTTCTCCAGTCCCCAATCTGGGTACTAGGGCAGCAGAGCCTTTCTGGAAGTCGTTGTCCTGGGTTGTAAATTAGAATGGAATTTGCCAGGAGAAATCCCCATAAGTTTATGTCTCATTACTTCTTCTTGGTTTTTAAAATTTTTTTAATCGGGGTAAAGATTAGAATATTGTTTGTCCTAGGTGTACACAATCTGGTTCATTTGTACATTATGTATGTCTATTAATGTACAGATCCTCTTCCCATGTAAAATATTACAGTGTTCCATAGACCTCCCTTGCTATATGGTCGTTCTTTTTGATACATGTATATACTATGTATTTGTATACGTATAGTAACACTAACCTTCATTTATCGATTCCCCCCTCCTTTCCTTTTAGATGAGCATAGTTTGTTTTCTAAGCCTGTGAGTGTCTTTCTCTTTGGAAATATGTTCATTTGTGTCAGTTAGTAGATAATGCCATAAGTGATATTATAGGATATAGGTCTTTTGCTTTCCGACCTACTTCATGTTTTGTGATTATCTCCAGGCTCATCTATGGTGCCTCAAAGAGCAGTGCTTCAATGTTTTCCATGGCTAATATTCCATTGTGTACATGGACCACTTCTTCTTGGTGCATTCCTCTGTTGATGGACATTTTCGTTGCTTCCAAGTGTTGCCTATGGTAACTATTGCGGGAGTGCAGGATTGCCAGCCTGTGACTTTTGCATTTTCATTTTCTCAGGTGATAGACCCAGCAGTGGGTATGACTGATTGACTGGTATGGTAGCTCAATGTTTACCTTTTCAAGGCGCCTCAATTGTGCTTTCATTAGTGGCTCTTACCACGTCCCCCTTAGAATCGAGGGTACGCATTTCTCCACAATCACGTCAGCATTTATTGTTTGCAGCAGTTTTGTTGATGGCCATTCTGACTGGTGTGAGCTGATAGCTTTTTGTAATTTGGGTTTACATGTCTTTAAAAATTCCTAAAATTCATCATTTTTCCACGCCTTTTTCTTTTCTGTTAAAAGAAAAAAGAAAAACAAAGTGTGAGTACAATCTACCTCTTCAAATTGTCTTCTTGGAAGGTTGCACTCTTGAATTTTTGGGTCGATTTTCGACCTCATTATTTTGTGGAGGGCAGGTGTCATTTACAGAACTGCAATTGGTGAATATTTCGTGACCTTTTGCAATGGGTGTAAAGCTGCTGTTGTTGGAAACGGCCACAAGGATGCAGCATTTCTCCACTCCCAAATCTGGGTACTAGGGCAGCAGAGCCGTTCTGGAAGTCGTTTACCTAGGTTGTAAATTTGAATGGAATGTGCCAGGAAAACCCCCCATAAGTTTACGTCTCATTACTTTTAGTTCGTTGTTTTAATTTTTTACATTGGGGTAAAGGTTCGAATGTTGTTTGTCCAAGGTGTACACACTCTGGTTCATTTACACATTATATATATCTATTTATGTAGAGATCCTCTTCCCATGTAAATTATTACAGAGTGTTCCGTCAACCTCCCTTGCTATATGGTCGGTCTTTTTGATATATGTATATAATATGAATTTGTATACATATGGTAACGCTAATCTTCATTTATCCGTTCCCCCCACCTTTCCTTTTAGATAAGCATAGTTTTTTTTTTTTTATAAGTCTGTGATTGCCTTTCTCTGTGGAAATGTGTTCATTTGTGTCAGTTATTAGATAACGCCTATAAGTGATATCATAGGATATAGGACTTTTGCTTTCCGACTTCCCTCATGTTCTGTCATTATCTCCAAGATCATGTATGGTGCCTCAAAGAGCAGTGTTTCATTGTTTTCCATGGCTAGTATTCATTGTGTACATGGACCCCTTCTTCTTTATCCCTTCATCTGTTGCTGGACATTTTGGTTGCTTCACTGTCTTGTCTATTGTGAATAAGGGTGCATTGCAGCTTTTGCAGCCCGGGTCTTCTTGATTCTGGTCTTCTCAGGTGAGAGGCCCATTGGTGCGCCTGCTGGATTGAATGGTACGTCAATTTTTCCTTTTAAACGCAGCTCCTTTCTGTTCTCATTATTGGCTGTTAACCACTTTACATCTCACCAGCAGCTAGAGGGTACACAGTTCTCTAAAACCTCTTCAGCATTGATTGTTTGTAGGCTTTTTGCTGATGGTCAGTCGACTGGTGTGAGTTGAAAACTTTTTGTAGATTAGATTGCATGAGTCTAATACTTCCTGAGGTTGAGCTTTTATCCATTTTCCTTTTTTGAAAAAGAGAGTGAGTAAAACTTACCTCTTCATACTATCTTCTTGAAAATGTTGCCTGTTTTGAATTGTTTTTATCCATTCCCTACCTCAGCACAATTTTGAGGGCAGGTGTCCTTTACAGCCCTGAGTCCTTGTGAATGTTAAGTGACCATTAGCTGTGGGTTAAGAGCTGCTCTTGCGGGAATGGGCCACAAGGCGGCAGCATTTCTCCCTTACCAAATCTGGTTACTAGGGCAACAGAGCCTTACTGGAAGTGGTGTTCTAGGTTGTAAATTAGAATGGAATGTGCCAGGAAAAAGCCCTTTAAGTTTATGTCTCATTACTTCTTGTTCGGAGTTTTAACTTAATTTTTATTTTTTATCACAGCAAACTTGATTACAATGTTTTGTGTGTTCTAGGTGTGCAAGATGTGGTTCTTTCACACATATACGTATATCTATTGTTCTTCAGATCCTTTTCCCATGTGGGTTATGACACAATGTTGAGTAGTCTTCTCTTGGTATTCCGTAGGTCTTTGGTGATTATATATTTCACATGTGTTTGTATCTCTCTGTTAACCTCCATATGGTAGTGTATCCAATCCTCACACCTTTCCATTTGGCGAACCATAAGTTTTCGTACTGAATCTGTGATTGCCTTTCTCTGTGGAAATATCTTCGTTTGTTTCAGTTTTTAGGTAACACCTGTATGTGATATGATAAGATATGTGTCTTTCGCTGTCTCACTTACTACAAGTTGCGTGATTCCTTCTAGACTCATCTGTGGTGCTGCAAATGGCATTGTTTCATTTTTTCGCTAGCTCATATTCCGTCTGTACATGTAGCAGTTCTTCTTTGTCCACCCATCTGTCGGTGGACTTTTTGGTTACTTCCATATCTTGGCTATTGTAATACTATGCAATGCAGATTTACCTGCCTGTGTCTTTCCAATTCTGTCTTCTTAGGTCATAGTTCCAGGAATGGGTCTGCTGGATCATATGGTAGCTCAATGTTTACCTTTTAAAGGCACCTCCATTCTGTGCTCTTTGGTGGCTCTTTCCAGGTTACGTCGCACATAAAGTTGAGGGTATGCATTTCTCCACAGCACCTTCAGCATTTATTCTTTGTAGTCTTTTGCTGATGGTTATTCTGACTGGTGTGAGCTGATACCTCTTTGTGGTTGAATTTGCATATGTCTCATAATGCGTTGAAATTGAGCTTTAAGACATGTGCTTTTTATTTTTCCAGCTGTGATTAGAGCTTAGTTCTTCAAAGTGTTTCCTTAAAGTATGTGTCACCTTTTGAAATATTTTGGCCATTACCTCCCTCAAGACATTTTGAGGGCAGGTTTCATTTACAGCCCTGCAGTACTAGTTCATATGAAGTGACCATTAGGTCAGGCTTTAAACCTGCTTTTGCAGGTAACGGCCAGAGGGCGGCAGCCTTTCTACGTTCCCCACGCTGGTACTAGGGAAACAGACCTACCGGCCAGTGGTGTTCTTCGGTTATAAATTAGAGTGGAATGTGCCCGGAGAAACCCACAAATGCTGATGTCTCCTTACATTTGTTTGTTTTTCACATTTAATTTATATTTTTTACTGGAGTACTATTCCGTTGTATACATGGACCACTTCTTCTTGGTGCATTCCTTGGTATGCTTGATTCACTGGTAGCTCAATGTTTACCTTTTCAAAGCACCTCCATTGTGTTTACATTAATGGTTCTTACCACGTCCCCCTTAGAGCTCAGCGTACACATTTCTCCACAATCCCTTCAGCATGTATTGTTTGCAGCATTTTTGCTGATGGCCATTCTGACTGCTGTGAGCTGATAGGTATTTGTAATTTCGGTTTGCGTGTCTTTAAAAATTCCTAAAATTTATCATTTTCCCACGCCTTTTTCTTTTCACTTAAAAGAAAAAACCCTGAGTACAATATACCTCTTGAAATTGTCTTCTTCGAAGGTTGCCCTCTTTTGAATTTTTTGCTCGATTTTTGACCCCAGAAATTCTTTGGAAGGCACGTGTCATTTACAGAACTGCAAGTTGGTGAATATTTAGGGACCTTTTGCGGTGGGTTTAAAGCTGCTGTTGTGGGAAACGGCCACAAGGAGGCAGCATTTCTCCAGTCCCCAATCTGGGTACTAGGGCAGCAGAGCCTTTCTGGAAGTCGTTGTCCTGGGTTGTAAATTAGAATGGAATTTGCCAGGAGAAATCCCCATAAGTTTATGTCTCATTACTTCTTCTTGGTTTTTAAAATTTTTTTAATCGGGGTAAAGATTAGAATATTGTTTGTCCTAGGTGTACACAATCTGGTTCATTTGTACATTATGTATGTCTATTAATGTACAGATCCTCTTCCCATGTAAAATATTACAGTGTTCCATAGACCTCCCTTGCTATATGGTCGTTCTTTTTGATACATGTATATACTATGTATTTGTATACGTATAGTAACACTAACCTTCATTTATCGATTCCCCCCTCCTTTCCTTTTAGATGAGCATAGTTTGTTTTCTAAGCCTGTGAGTGTCTTTCTCTTTGGAAATATGTTCATTTGTGTCAGTTAGTAGATAATGCCATAAGTGATATTATAGGATATAGGTCTTTTGCTTTCCGACCTACTTCATGTTTTGTGATTATCTCCAGGCTCATCTATGGTGCCTCAAAGAGCAGTGCTTCAATGTTTTCCATGGCTAATATTCCATTGTGTACATGGACCACTTCTTCTTGGTGCATTCCTCTGTTGATGGACATTTTCGTTGCTTCCAAGTGTTGCCTATGGTAACTATTGCGGGAGTGCAGGATTGCCAGCCTGTGACTTTTGCATTTTCATTTTCTCAGGTGAGAGACCCAGCAGTGGGTATGACTGATTGACTGGTATGGTAGCTCAATGTTTACCTTTTCAAGGCGCCTCAATTGTGCTTTCATTAGTGGCTCTTACCACGTCCCCCTTAGAATCGAGGGTACGCATTTCTCCACAATCACGTCAGCATTTATTGTTTGCAGCAGTTTTGTTGATGGCCATTCTGACTGGTGTGAGCTGATAGCTTTTTGTAATTTGGGTTTACATGTCTTTAAAAATTCCTAAAATTCATTATTTTTCCAAGCCTTTTTCTTTTCTGTTAAAAGAAAAAAGAAAAACAAAGTGTGAGTACAATCTACCTCTTCAAATTGTCTTCTTGGAAGGTTGCACTCTTGAATTTTTGGGTCGATTTTCGACCTCAGTATTTTTTGGAGGGCAGGTGTCATTTACAGAACTGCAATTGGTGAATATTTCGTGACCTTTTGCAGTGGGTTTAAAGCTGCTGTTGTGGGAAACGGCCACAAGGATGCAGCATTTCTCCACCCCCAAATCTGGGTACTAGGGCAGCAGAGCCGTTCTGGAAGTCGTTTACCTAGGTTGTAAATTTGAATGGAATGTGCCAGGAAAACCCCCCATAAGTTTACGTCTCATTACTTCTAGTTCGTTGTTTTAATTTTTTACATTGGGGTAAAGGTTCGAATGTTGTTTGTCCAAGGTGTACACACTCTGGTTCATTTACACATTATATATATATCTATTTATGTAGAGATCCTCTTCCCATGTAAATTATTACAGAGTGTTCCGTCAACCTCCCTTGCTATATGGTCGGTCTTTTTGATATATGTATATAATATGAATTTGTATACATATGGTAACGCTAATCTTCATTTATCCGTTCCCCCCACCTTTCCTTTTAGATAAGCATAGTTTTTTTTTTTTTTTTATAAGTCTGTGATTGCCTTTCTCTGTGGAAATGTGTTCATTTGTGTCAGTTATTAGATAACGCCTATAAGTGATATCATAGGATATAGGACTTTTGCTTTCCGACTTCCCTCATGTTCTGTCATTATCTCCAAGATCTTCTATGGTGCCTCAAAGAGCAGTGTTTCATTGTTTTCCATGGCTAGTATTCATTGTGTACATGGACCCCTTCTTCTTTATCCCTTCATCTGTTGCTGGACATTTTGGTTGCTTCACTGTCTTGTCTGTTGTGAATAAGGCTGCAGTGCAGCTTTTGCAGCCCGGGTCTTCTTGATTCTGGTCTTCTCAGGTGAGAGGCCCATTGGTGCGCCTGCTGGATTGAATGGTACGTCAATTTTTCCTTTTATACGCAGCTCCTTTCTGTTCTCATTATTGGCTGTTAACCACTTTACATCTCACCAGCAGCTAGAGGGTACACAGTTCTCTGTTTGTAGGCTTTTTGCTGATGGTCAGTCGACTGGTGTGAGTTGAAAACTTTTTGTAGATTAGATTGCATGAGTCTAATACTTCCTGAGGTTGAGCTTTTATCCATTTTCCTTTTTTGAAAAAGAGAGTGAGTAAAACTTACCTCTTCATACTATCTTCTTGAAAATGTTGCCTGTTTTGAATTGTTTTTATCCATTCCCTACCTCAGCACAATTTTGAGGGCAGGTGTCCTTTACAGCCCTGAGTCCTTGTGAATGTTAAGTGACCATTAGCTGTGGGTTAAGAGCTGCTCTTGCGGGAATGGGCCACAAGGCGGCAGCATTTCTCCCTTACCAAATCTGGTTACTAGGGCAACAGAGCCTTACTGGAAGTGGTGTTCTAGGTTGTAAATTAGAATGGAATGTGCCAGGAAAAAGCCCTTTAAGTTTATGTCTCATTACTTCTTGTTCGGAGTTTTAACTTAATTTTTATTTTTTATCACAGCAAACTTGATTACAATGTTTTGTGTGTTCTAGGTGTGCAAGATGTGGTTCTTTCACACATATACGTATATCTATTGTTCTTCAGATCCTTTTCCCATGTGGGTTATGACACAATGTTGAGTAGTCTTCTCTTGGTATTCCGTAGGTCTTTGGTGATTATATATTTCACATGTGTTTGTATCTCTCTGTTAACCTCCATATGGTAGTGTATCCAATCCTCACACCTTTCCATTTGGCGAACCATAAGTTTTCGTACTGAATCTGTGATTGCCTTTCTCTGTGGAAATATCTTCGTTTGTTTCAGTTTTTAGGTAACACCTGTATGTGATATGATAAGATATGTGTCTTTCGCTGTCTCACTTACTACAAGTTGCGTGATTCCTTCTAGACTCATCTGTGGTGCTGCAAATGGCATTGTTTCATTTTTTCGCTAGCTCATATTCCGTCTGTACATGTAGCAGTTCTTCTTTGTCCACCCATCTGTCGGTGGACTTTTTGGTTACTTCCATATCTTGGCTATTGTAATACTATGCAATGCAGATTTGCCTGCCTGTGTCTTTCCAATTCTGTCTTCTTAGGTCATAGTTCCAGGAATGGGTCTGCTGGATCATATGGTAGCTCAATGTTTACCTTTTAAAGGCACCTCCATTCTGTGCTCTTTGGTGGCTCTTTCCAGGTTACGTCGCACATAAAGTTGAGGGTATGCATTTCTCCACAGCACCTTCAGCATTTATTCTTTGTAGTCTTTTGCTGATGGTTATTCTGACTGGTGTGAGCTGATACCTCTTTGTGGTTGAATTTGCATGTGTCTCATAATGCGTTGAAATTGAGCTTTAAGACATGTGCTTTTTATTTTTCCAGCTGTGATTAGAGCTTAGTTCTTCAAAGTGTTTCCTTAAAGTATGTGTCACCTTTTGAAATATTTTGGCCATTACCTCCCTCAAGACATTTTGAGGGCAGGTTTCATTTACAGCCCTGCAGTACTAGTTCATATGAAGTGACCATTAGGTCAGGCTTTAAACCTGCTTTTGCAGGTAACGGCCAGAGGGCGGCAGCCTTTCTACGTTCCCCACGCTGGTACTAGGGAAACAGACCTACCGGCCAGTGGTGTTCTTCGGTTATAAATTAGAGTGGAATGTGCCCGGAGAAACCCACAAATGCTGATGTCTCCTTACATTTGTTTGTTTTTCACATTTAATTTATATTTTTTACTGGAGTACTATTCCGTTGTATACATGGACCACTTCTTCTTGGTGCATTCCTTGGTATGCTTGATTCACTGGTAGCTCAATGTTTACCTTTTCAAAGCACCTCCATTGTGTTTACATTAATGGTTCTTACCACGTCCCCCTTAGAGCTCAGCGTACACATTTCTCCACAATCCCTTCAGCATGTATTGTTTGCAGCATTTTTGCTGATGGCCATTCTGACTGCTGTGAGCTGATAGGTATTTGTAATTTCGGTTTGCGTGTCTTTAAAAATTCCTAAAATTTATCATTTTCCCACGCCTTTTTCTTTTCACTTAAAAGAAAAAACCCTGAGTACAATATACCTCTTGAAATTGTCTTCTTCGAAGGTTGCCCTCTTTTGAATTTTTTGCTCGATTTTTGACCCCAGAAATTCTTTGGAAGGCACGTGTCATTTACAGAACTGCAAGTTGGTGAATATTTAGTGACCTTTTGCGGTGGGTTTAAAGCTGCTGTTGTGGGAAACGGCCACAAGGAGGCAGCATTTCTCCAGTCCCCAATCTGGGTACTAGGGCAGCAGAGCCTTTCTGGAAGTCGTTGTCCTGGGTTGTAAATTAGAATGGAATTTGCCAGGAGAAATCCCCATAAGTTTATGTCTCATTACTTCTTCTTGGTTTTTAAAATTTTTTTAATCGGGGTAAAGATTAGAATATTGTTTGTCCTAGGTGTACACAATCTGGTTCATTTGTACATTATGTATGTCTATTAATGTACAGATCCTCTTCCCATGTAAAATATTACAGTGTTCCATAGACCTCCCTTGCTATATGGTCGTTCTTTTTGATACATGTATATACTATGTATTTGTATACGTATAGTAACACTAACCTTCATTTATCGATTCTCCCCTCCTTTCCTTTTAGATGAGCATAGTTTGTTTTCTAAGCCTGTGAGTGTCTTTCTCTTTGGAAATATGTTCATTTGTGTCAGTTAGTAGATAATGCCATAAGTGATATTATAGGATATAGGTCTTTTGCTTTCCGACCTACTTCATGTTTTGTGATTATCTCCAGGCTCATCTATGGTGCCTCAAAGAGCAGTGCTTCAATGTTTTCCATGGCTAATATTCCATTGTGTACATGGACCACTTCTTCTTGGTGCATTCCTCTGTTGATGGACATTTTCGTTGCTTCCAAGTGTTGCCTATGGTAACTATTGCGGGAGTGCAGGATTGCCAGCCTGTGACTTTTGGATTTTCATTTTCTCAGGTGATACACCCAGCAGTGGGTATGACTGATTGACTGGTATGGTAGCTCAATGTTTACCTTTTCAAGGCGCCTCAATTGTGCTTTCATTAGTGGCTCTTACCACGTCCCCCTTAGAATCGAGGGTACGCATTTCTCCACAATCACGTCAGCATTTATTGTTTGCAGCAGTTTTGTTGATGGCCATTCTGACTGGTGTGAGCTGATAGCTTTTTGTAATTTGGGTTTACATGTCTTTAAAAATTCCTAAAATTCATTATTTTTCCACGCCTTTTTCTTTTCTGTTAAAAGAAAAAAGAAAAACAAAGTGTGAGTACAATCTACCTCTTCAAATTGTCTTTTTGGAAGGTTGCACTCTTGAATTTTTGGGTCGATTTTCGACCTCAGTATTTTTTGGAGGGCAGGTGTCATTTACAGAACTGCAATTGGTGAATATTTCGTGACCTTTTGCAGTGGGTTTAAAGCTGCTGTTGTGGGAAACGGCCACAAGGATGCAGCATTTCTCCACTCCCAAATCTGGGTACTAGGGCAGCAGAGCCGTTCTGGAAGTCGTTTACCTAGGTTGTAAATTTGAATGGAATGTGCCAGGAAAACCCCCCATAAGTTTACGTCTCATTACTTCTAGTTCGTTGTTTTAATTTTTTACATTGGGGTAAAGGTTCGAATGTTGTTTGTCCAAGGTGTACACACTCTGGTTCATTTACACATTATATATATCTATTTATGTAGAGATCCTCTTCCCATGTAAATTATTACAGAGTGTTCCGTCAACCTCCCTTGCTATATGGTCGGTCTTTTTGATATATGTATATAATATGAATTTGTATACATATGGTAACGCTAATCTTCATTTATCCGTTCCCCCCACCTTTTCTTTTAGATAAGCATAGTTTTTTTTTTTTTATAAGTCTGTGATTGCCTTTCTCTGTGGAAATGTGTTCATTTGTGTCAGTTATTAGATAACGCCTATAAGTGATATCATAGGATATAGGACTTTTGCTTTCCGACTTCCCTCATGTTCTGTCATTATCTCCAAGATCATCTATGGTGCCTCAAAGAGCAGTGTTTCATTGTTTTCCATGGCTAGTATTCATTGTGTACATGGACCCCTTCTTCTTTATCCCTTCATCTGTTGCTGGACATTTTGGTTGCTTCACTGTCTTGTCTATTGTGAATAAGGCTGCAGTGCAGCTTTTGCAGCCCGGGTCTTCTTGATTCTGGTCTTCTCAGGTGAGAGGCCCATTGGTGCGCCTGCTGGATTGAATGGTACGTCAATTTTTCCTTTTAAACGCAGCTCCTTTCTGTTCTCATTATTGGCTGTTAACCACTTTACATCTCACCAGCAGCTAGAGGGTACACAGTTCTCTGTTTGTAGGCTTTTTGCTGATGGTCAGTCGACTGGTGTGAGTTGAAAACTTTTTGTAGATTAGATTGCATGAGTCTAATACTTCCTGAGGTTGAGCTTTTATCCATTTTCCTTTTTTGAAAAAGAGAGTGAGTAAAACTTACCTCTTCATACTATCTTCTTGAAAATGTTGCCTGTTTTGAATTGTTTGTATCCATTCCCTACCTCAGCACAATTTTGAGGGCAGGTGTCCTTTACAGCCCTGAGTCCTTGTGAATGTTAAGTGACCATTAGCTGTGGGTTAAGAGCTGCTCCTGCGGGAATGGGCCACAAGGCGGCAGCATTTCTCCCTTACCAAATCTGGTTACTAGGGCAACAGAGCCTTACTGGAAGTGGTGTTCTAGGTTGTAAATTAGAATGGAATGTGCCAGGAAAAAGCCCTTTAAGTTTATGTCTCATTACTTCTTGTTCGGAGTTTTAACTTAATTTTTATTTTTTATCACAGCAAACTTGATTACAATGTTTTGTGTGTTCTAGGTGTGCAAGATGTGGTTCTTTCACACATATACGTATATCTATTGTTCTTCAGATCCTTTTCCCATGTGGGTTATGACACAATGTTGAGTAGTCTTCTCTTGGTATTCCGTAGGTCTTTGGTGATTATATATTTCACATGTGTTTGTATCTCTCTGTTAACCTCCATATGGTAGTGTATCCAATCCTCACACCTTTCCATTTGGCGAACCATAAGTTTTCGTACTGAATCTGTGATTGCCTTTCTCTGTGGAAATATCTTCGTTTGTTTCAGTTTTTAGGTAACACCTGTATGTGATATGATAAGATATGTGTCTTTCGCTGTCTCACTTACTACAAGTTGCGTGATTCCTTCTAGACTCATCTGTGGTGCTGCAAATGGCATTGTTTCATTTTTTCGCTAGCTCATATTCCGTCTGTACATGTAGCAGTTCTTCTTTGTCCACCCATCTGTCGGTGGACTTTTTGGTTACTTCCATATCTTGGCTATTGTAATACTATGCAATGCAGATTTGCCTGCCTGTGTCTTTCCAATTCTGTCTTCTTAGGTCATAGTTCCAGGAATGGGTCTGCTGGATCATATGGTAGCTCAATGTTTACCTTTTAAAGGCACCTCCATTCTGTGCTCTTTGGTGGCTCTTTCCAGGTTACGTCGCACATAAAGTTGAGGGTATGCATTTCTCCACAGCACCTTCAGCATTTATTCTTTGTAGTCTTTTGCTGATGGTTATTCTGACTGGTGTGAGCTGATACCTCTTTGTGGTTGAATTTGCATGTGTCTCATAATGCGTTGAAATTGAGCTTTAAGACATGTGCTTTTTATTTTTCCAGCTGTGATTAGAGCTTAGTTCTTCAAAGTGTTTCCTTAAAGTATGTGTCACCTTTTGAAATATTTTGGCCATTACCTCCCTCAAGACATTTTGAGGGCAGGTTTCATTTACAGCCCTGCAGTACTAGTTCATATGAAGTGACCATTAGGTCAGGCTTTAAACCTGCTTTTGCAGGTAACGGCCAGAGGGCGGCAGCCTTTCTACGTTCCCCACGCTGGTACTAGGGAAACAGACCTACCGGCCAGTGGTGTTCTTCGGTTATAAATTAGAGTGGAATGTGCCCGGAGAAACCCACAAATGCTGATGTCTCCTTACATTTGTTTGTTTTTCACATTTAATTTATATTTTTTACTGGAGTACTATTCCGTTGTATACATGGACCACTTCTTCTTGGTGCATTCCTTGGTATGCTTGATTCACTGGTAGCTCAATGTTTACCTTTTCAAAGCACCTCCATTGTGTTTACATTAATGGTTCTTACCACGTCCCCCTTAGAGCTCAGCGTACACATTTCTCCACAATCCCTTCAGCATGTATTGTTTGCAGCATTTTTGCTGATGGCCATTCTGACTGCTGTGAGCTGATAGGTATTTGTAATTTCGGTTTGCGTGTCTTTAAAAATTCCTAAAATTTATCATTTTCCCACGCCTTTTTCTTTTCACTTAAAAGAAAAAACCCTGAGTACAATATACCTCTTGAAATTGTCTTCTTCGAAGGTTGCCCTCTTTTGAATTTTTTGCTCGATTTTTGACCCCAGAAATTCTTTGGAAGGCACGTGTCATTTACAGAACTGCAAGTTGGTGAATATTTAGTGACCTTTTGCGGTGGGTTTAAAGCTGCTGTTGTGGGAAACGGCCACAAGGAGGCAGCATTTCTCCAGTCCCCAATCTGGGTACTAGGGCAGCAGAGCCTTTCTGGAAGTCGTTGTCCTGGGTTGTAAATTAGAATGGAATTTGCCAGGAGAAATCCCCATAAGTTTATGTCTCATTACTTCTTCTTGGTTTTTAAAATTTTTTTAATCGGGGTAAAGATTAGAATATTGTTTGTCCTAGGTGTACACAATCTGGTTCATTTGTACATTATGTATGTCTATTAATGTACAGATCCTCTTCCCATGTAAAATATTACAGTGTTCCATAGACCTCCCTTGCTATATGGTCGTTCTTTTTGATACATGTATATACTATGTATTTGTATACGTATAGTAACACTAACCTTCATTTATCGATTCCCCCCTCCTTTCCTTTTAGATGAGCATAGTTTGTTTTCTAAGCCTGTGAGTGTCTTTCTCTTTGGAAATATGTTCATTTGTGTCAGTTAGTAGATAATGCCATAAGTGATATTATAGGATATAGGTCTTTTGCTTTCCGACCTACTTCATGTTTTGTGATTATCTCCAGGCTCATCTATGGTGCCTCAAAGAGCAGTGCTTCAATGTTTTCCATGGCTAATATTCCATTGTGTACATGGACCACTTCTTCTTGGTGCATTCCTCTGTTGATGGACATTTTCGTTGCTTCCAAGTGTTGCCTATGGTAACTATTGCGGGAGTGCAGGATTGCCAGCCTGTGACTTTTGCATTTTCATTTTCTCAGGTGATAGACCCAGCAGTGGGTATGACTGATTGACTGGTATGGTAGCTCAATGTTTACCTTTTCAAGGCGCCTCAATTGTGCTTTCATTAGTGGCTCTTACCACGTCCCCCTTAGAATCAAGGGTACGCATTTCTCCACAATCACGTCAGCATTTATTGTTGGCAGCAGTTTTGTTGATGGCCATTCTGACTGGTGTGAGCTGATAGGTTTTTGTAATTTGGGTTTACATGTCTTTAAAAATTCCTAAAATTCATTATTTTTCCACGCCTTTTTCTTTTCTGTTAAAAGAAAAAAGAAAAACAAAGTGTGAGTACAATCTACCTCTTCAAATTGTCTTCTTGGAAGGTTGCACTCTTGAATTTTTGGGTCGATTTTCGACCTCAGTATTTTTTGGAGGGCAGGTGTCATTTACAGAACTGCAATTGCTGAATATTTCGTGACCTTTTGCAGTGGGTTTAAAGCTGCTGTTGTGGGAAACGGCCACAAGGATGCAGCATTTCTCCACTCCCAAATCTGGGTACTAGGGCAGCAGAGCCGTTCTGGAAGTCGTTTACCTAGGTTGTAAATTTGAATGGAATGTGCCAGGAAAACCCCCCATAAGTCTACGTCTCATTACTTCTAGTTCGTTGTTTTAATTTTTTACATTGGGGTAAAGGTTCGAATGTTGTTTGTCCAAGGTGTACACACTCTGGTTCATTTACACATTATATATATCTATTTATGTAGAGATCCTCTTCCCATGTAAATTATTACAGAGTGTTCCGTCAACCTCCCTTGCTATATGGTCGGTCTTTTTGATATATGTATATAATATGAATTTGTATACATATGGTAACGCTAATCTTCATTTATCCGTTCCCCCCACCTTTACTTTTAGATAAGCATAGTTTTTTTTTTTATAAGTCTGTGATTGCCTTTCTCTGTGGAAATGTGTTCATTTGTGTCAGTTATTAGATAACGCCTATAAGTGATATCATAGGATATAGGACTTTTGCTTTCCGACTTCCCTCATGTTCTGTGTTTATCTCCAAGATCATGTATGGTGCCTCAAAGAGCAGTGTTTCATTGTTTTCCATGGCTAGTATTCATTGTGTACATGGACCCCTTCTTCTTTATCCCTTCATCTGTTGCTGGACATTTTGGTTGCTTCACTGTCTTGTCTATTGTGAATAAGGCTGCAGTGCAGCTTTTGCAGCCCGGGTCTTCTTGATTCTGGTCTTCTCAGGTGAGAGGCCCATTGGTGCGCCTGCTGGATTGAATGGTACGTCAATTTTTCCTTTTAAACGCAGCTCCTTTCTGTTCTCATTATTGGCTGTTAACCACTTTACATCTCACCAGCAGCTAGAGGGTACTCATTTCTCTAAAACCTCCTCAGCATTGATTGTTTGTAGGCTTTTTGCTGATGGTCAGTCGACTGGTGTGAGTTGAAAACTTTTTGTAGATTAGATTGCATGAGTCTAATACTTCCTGAGGTTGAGCTTTTATCCATTTTCCTTTTTTGAAAAAGAGAGTGAGTAAAACTTACCTCTTCATACTATCTTCTTGAAAATGTTGCCTGTTTTGAATTGTTTTTATCCATTCCCTACCTCAGCACAATTTTGAGGGCAGGTGTCCTTTACAGCCCTGAGTCCTTGTGAATGTTAAGTGACCATTAGCTGTGGGTTAAGAGCTGCTCTTGCGGGAATGGGCCACAAGGCGGCAGCATTTCTCCCTTACCAAATCTGGTTACTAGGGCAACAGAGCCTTACTGGAAGTGGTGTTCTAGGTTGTAAATTAGAATGGAATGTGCCAGGAAAAAGCCCTTTAAGTTTATGTCTCATTACTTCTTGTTCGGAGTTTTAACTTAATTTTTATTTTTTATCACAGCAAACTTGATTACAATGTTTTGTGTGTTCTAGGTGTGCAAGATGTGGTTCTTTCACACATATACGTATATCTATTGTTCTTCAGATCCTTTTCCCATGTGGGTTATGACACAATGTTGAGTAGTCTTCTCTTGGTATTCCGTAGGTCTTTGGTGATTATATATTTCACATGTGTTTGTATCTCTCTGTTAACCTCCATATGGTAGTGTATCCAATCCTCACACCTTTCCATTTGGCGAACCATAAGTTTTCGTACTGAATCTGTGATTGCCTTTCTCTGTGGAAATATCTTCGTTTGTTTCAGTTTTTAGGTAACACCTGTATGTGATATGATAAGATATGTGTCTTTCGCTGTCTCACTTACTACAAGTTGCGTGATTCCTTCTAGACTCATCTGTGGTGCTGCAAATGGCATTGTTTCATTTTTTCGCTAGCTCATATTCCGTCTGTACATGTAGCAGTTCTTCTTTGTCCACCCATCTGTCGGTGGACTTTTTGGTTACTTCCATATCTTGGCTATTGTAATACTATGCAATGCAGATTTGCCTGCCTGTGTCTTTCCAATTCTGTCTTCTTAGGTCATAGTTCCAGGAATGGGTCTGCTGGATCATATGGTAGCTCAATGTTTACCTTTTAAAGGCACCTCCATTCTGTGCTCTTTGGTGGCTCTTTCCAGGTTACGTCGCACATAAAGTTGAGGGTATGCATTTCTCCACAGCACCTTCAGCATTTATTCTTTGTAGTCTTTTGCTGATGGTTATTCTGACTGGTGTGAGCTGATACCTCTTTGTGGTTGAATTTGCATGTGTCTCATAATGCGTTGAAATTGAGCTTTAAGACATGTGCTTTTTATTTTTCCAGCTGTGATTAGAGCTTAGTTCTTCAAAGTGTTTCCTTAAAGTATGTGTCACCTTTTGAAATATTTTGGCCATTACCTCCCTCAAGACATTTTGAGGGCAGGTTTCATTTACAGCCCTGCAGTACTAGTTCATATGAAGTGACCATTAGGTCAGGCTTTAAACCTGCTTTTGCAGGTAACGGCCAGAGGGCGGCAGCCTTTCTACGTTCCCCACGCTGGTACTAGGGAAACAGACCTACCGGCCAGTGGTGTTCTTCGGTTATAAATTAGAGTGGAATGTGCCCGGAGAAACCCACAAATGCTGATGTCTCCTTACATTTGTTTGTTTTTCACATTTAATTTATATTTTTTACTGGAGTACTATTCCGTTGTATACATGGACCACTTCTTCTTGGTGCATTCCTTGGTATGCTTGATTCACTGGTAGCTCAATGTTTACCTTTTCAAAGCACCTCCATTGTGTTTACATTAATGGTTCTTACCACGTCCCCCTTAGAGCTCAGCGTACACATTTCTCCACAATCCCTTCAGCATGTATTGTTTGCAGCATTTTTGCTGATGGCCATTCTGACTGCTGTGAGCTGATAGGTATTTGTAATTTCGGTTTGCGTGTCTTTAAAAATTCCTAAAATTTATCATTTTCCCACGCCTTTTTCTTTTCACTTAAAAGAAAAAACCCTGAGTACAATATACCTCTTGAAATTGTCTTCTTCGAAGGTTGCCCTCTTTTGAATTTTTTGCTCGATTTTTGACCCCAGAAATTCTTTGGAAGGCACGTGTCATTTACAGAACTGCAAGTTGGTGAATATTTAGTGACCTTTTGCGGTGGGTTTAAAGCTGCTGTTGTGGGAAACGGCCACAAGGAGGCAGCATTTCTCCAGTCCCCAATCTGGGTACTAGGGCAGCAGAGCCTTTCTGGAAGTCGTTGTCCTGGGTTGTAAATTAGAATGGAATTTGCCAGGAGAAATCCCCATAAGTTTATGTCTCATTACTTCTTCTTGGTTTTTAAAATTTTTTTAATCGGGGTAAAGATTAGAATATTGTTTGTCCTAGGTGTACACAATCTGGTTCATTTGTACATTATGTATGTCTATTAATGTACAGATCCTCTTCCCATGTAAAATATTACAGTGTTCCATAGACCTCCCTTGCTATATGGTCGTTCTTTTTGATACATGTATATACTATGTATTTGTATACGTATAGTAACACTAACCTTCATTTATCGATTCTCCCCTCCTTTCCTTTTAGATGAGCATAGTTTGTTTTCTAAGCCTGTGAGTGTCTTTCTCTTTGGAAATATGTTCATTTGTGTCAGTTAGTAGATAATGCCATAAGTGATATTATAGGATATAGGTCTTTTGCTTTCCGACCTACTTCATGTTTTGTGATTATCTCCAGGCTCATCTATGGTGCCTCAAAGAGCAGTGCTTCAATGTTTTCCATGGCTAATATTCCATTGTGTACATGGACCACTTCTTCTTGGTGCATTCCTCTGTTGATGGACATTTTCGTTGCTTCCAAGTGTTGCCTATGGTAACTATTGCGGGAGTGCAGGATTGCCAGCCTGTGACTTTTGGATTTTCATTTTCTCAGGTGATACACCCAGCAGTGGGTATGACTGATTGACTGGTATGGTAGCTCAATGTTTACCTTTTCAAGGCGCCTCAATTGTGCTTTCATTAGTGGCTCTTACCACGTCCCCCTTAGAATCGAGGGTACGCATTTCTCCACAATCACGTCAGCATTTATTGTTTGCAGCAGTTTTGTTGATGGCCATTCTGACTGGTGTGAGCTGATAGCTTTTTGTAATTTGGGTTTACATGTCTTTAAAAATTCCTAAAATTCATTATTTTTCCACGCCTTTTTCTTTTCTGTTAAAAGAAAAAAGAAAAACAAAGTGTGAGTACAATCTACCTCTTCAAATTGTCTTTTTGGAAGGTTGCACTCTTGAATTTTTGGGTCGATTTTCGACCTCAGTATTTTTTGGAGGGCAGGTGTCATTTACAGAACTGCAATTGGTGAATATTTCGTGACCTTTTGCAGTGGGTTTAAAGCTGCTGTTGTGGGAAACGGCCACAAGGATGCAGCATTTCTCCACTCCCAAATCTGGGTACTAGGGCAGCAGAGCCGTTCTGGAAGTCGTTTACCTAGGTTGTAAATTTGAATGGAATGTGCCAGGAAAACCCCCCATAAGTTTACGTCTCATTACTTCTAGTTCGTTGTTTTAATTTTTTACATTGGGGTAAAGGTTCGAATGTTGTTTGTCCAAGGTGTACACACTCTGGTTCATTTACACATTATATATATCTATTTATGTAGAGATCCTCTTCCCATGTAAATTATTACAGAGTGTTCCGTCAACCTCCCTTGCTATATGGTCGGTCTTTTTGATATATGTATATAATATGAATTTGTATACATATGGTAACGCTAATCTTCATTTATCCGTTCCCCCCACCTTTTCTTTTAGATAAGCATAGTTTTTTTTTTTTTATAAGTCTGTGATTGCCTTTCTCTGTGGAAATGTGTTCATTTGTGTCAGTTATTAGATAACGCCTATAAGTGATATCATAGGATATAGGACTTTTGCTTTCCGACTTCCCTCATGTTCTGTCATTATCTCCAAGATCATCTATGGTGCCTCAAAGAGCAGTGTTTCATTGTTTTCCATGGCTAGTATTCATTGTGTACATGGACCCCTTCTTCTTTATCCCTTCATCTGTTGCTGGACATTTTGGTTGCTTCACTGTCTTGTCTATTGTGAATAAGGCTGCAGTGCAGCTTTTGCAGCCCGGGTCTTCTTGATTCTGGTCTTCTCAGGTGAGAGGCCCATTGGTGCGCCTGCTGGATTGAATGGTACGTCAATTTTTCCTTTTAAACGCAGCTCCTTTCTGTTCTCATTATTGGCTGTTAACCACTTTACATCTCACCAGCAGCTAGAGGGTACACAGTTCTCTGTTTGTAGGCTTTTTGCTGATGGTCAGTCGACTGGTGTGAGTTGAAAACTTTTTGTAGATTAGATTGCATGAGTCTAATACTTCCTGAGGTTGAGCTTTTATCCATTTTCCTTTTTTGAAAAAGAGAGTGAGTAAAACTTACCTCTTCATACTATCTTCTTGAAAATGTTGCCTGTTTTGAATTGTTTGTATCCATTCCCTACCTCAGCACAATTTTGAGGGCAGGTGTCCTTTACAGCCCTGAGTCCTTGTGAATGTTAAGTGACCATTAGCTGTGGGTTAAGAGCTGCTCCTGCGGGAATGGGCCACAAGGCGGCAGCATTTCTCCCTTACCAAATCTGGTTACTAGGGCAACAGAGCCTTACTGGAAGTGGTGTTCTAGGTTGTAAATTAGAATGGAATGTGCCAGGAAAAAGCCCTTTAAGTTTATGTCTCATTACTTCTTGTTCGGAGTTTTAACTTAATTTTTATTTTTTATCACAGCAAACTTGATTACAATGTTTTGTGTGTTCTAGGTGTGCAAGATGTGGTTCTTTCACACATATACGTATATCTATTGTTCTTCAGATCCTTTTCCCATGTGGGTTATGACACAATGTTGAGTAGTCTTCTCTTGGTATTCCGTAGGTCTTTGGTGATTATATATTTCACATGTGTTTGTATCTCTCTGTTAACCTCCATATGGTAGTGTATCCAATCCTCACACCTTTCCATTTGGCGAACCATAAGTTTTCGTACTGAATCTGTGATTGCCTTTCTCTGTGGAAATATCTTCGTTTGTTTCAGTTTTTAGGTAACACCTGTATGTGATATGATAAGATATGTGTCTTTCGCTGTCTCACTTACTACAAGTTGCGTGATTCCTTCTAGACTCATCTGTGGTGCTGCAAATGGCATTGTTTCATTTTTTCGCTAGCTCATATTCCGTCTGTACATGTAGCAGTTCTTCTTTGTCCACCCATCTGTCGGTGGACTTTTTGGTTACTTCCATATCTTGGCTATTGTAATACTATGCAATGCAGATTTGCCTGCCTGTGTCTTTCCAATTCTGTCTTCTTAGGTCATAGTTCCAGGAATGGGTCTGCTGGATCATATGGTAGCTCAATGTTTACCTTTTAAAGGCACCTCCATTCTGTGCTCTTTGGTGGCTCTTTCCAGGTTACGTCGCACATAAAGTTGAGGGTATGCATTTCTCCACAGCACCTTCAGCATTTATTCTTTGTAGTCTTTTGCTGATGGTTATTCTGACTGGTGTGAGCTGATACCTCTTTGTGGTTGAATTTGCATGTGTCTCATAATGCGTTGAAATTGAGCTTTAAGACATGTGCTTTTTATTTTTCCAGCTGTGATTAGAGCTTAGTTCTTCAAAGTGTTTCCTTAAAGTATGTGTCACCTTTTGAAATATTTTGGCCATTACCTCCCTCAAGACATTTTGAGGGCAGGTTTCATTTACAGCCCTGCAGTACTAGTTCATATGAAGTGACCATTAGGTCAGGCTTTAAACCTGCTTTTGCAGGTAACGGCCAGAGGGCGGCAGCCTTTCTACGTTCCCCACGCTGGTACTAGGGAAACAGACCTACCGGCCAGTGGTGTTCTTCGGTTATAAATTAGAGTGGAATGTGCCCGGAGAAACCCACAAATGCTGATGTCTCCTTACATTTGTTTGTTTTTCACATTTAATTTATATTTTTTACTGGAGTACTATTCCGTTGTATACATGGACCACTTCTTCTTGGTGCATTCCTTGGTATGCTTGATTCACTGGTAGCTCAATGTTTACCTTTTCAAAGCACCTCCATTGTGTTTACATTAATGGTTCTTACCACGTCCCCCTTAGAGCTCAGCGTACACATTTCTCCACAATCCCTTCAGCATGTATTGTTTGCAGCATTTTTGCTGATGGCCATTCTGACTGCTGTGAGCTGATAGGTATTTGTAATTTCGGTTTGCGTGTCTTTAAAAATTCCTAAAATTTATCATTTTCCCACGCCTTTTTCTTTTCACTTAAAAGAAAAAACCCTGAGTACAATATACCTCTTGAAATTGTCTTCTTCGAAGGTTGCCCTCTTTTGAATTTTTTGCTCGATTTTTGACCCCAGAAATTCTTTGGAAGGCACGTGTCATTTACAGAACTGCAAGTTGGTGAATATTTAGTGACCTTTTGCGGTGGGTTTAAAGCTGCTGTTGTGGGAAACGGCCACAAGGAGGCAGCATTTCTCCAGTCCCCAATCTGGGTACTAGGGCAGCAGAGCCTTTCTGGAAGTCGTTGTCCTGGGTTGTAAATTAGAATGGAATTTGCCAGGAGAAATCCCCATAAGTTTATGTCTCATTACTTCTTCTTGGTTTTTAAAATTTTTTTAATCGGGGTAAAGATTAGAATATTGTTTGTCCTAGGTGTACACAATCTGGTTCATTTGTACATTATGTATGTCTATTAATGTACAGATCCTCTTCCCATGTAAAATATTACAGTGTTCCATAGACCTCCCTTGCTATATGGTCGTTCTTTTTGATACATGTATATACTATGTATTTGTATACGTATAGTAACACTAACCTTCATTTATCGATTCCCCCCTCCTTTCCTTTTAGATGAGCATAGTTTGTTTTCTAAGCCTGTGAGTGTCTTTCTCTTTGGAAATATGTTCATTTGTGTCAGTTAGTAGATAATGCCATAAGTGATATTATAGGATATAGGTCTTTTGCTTTCCGACCTACTTCATGTTTTGTGATTATCTCCAGGCTCATCTATGGTGCCTCAAAGAGCAGTGCTTCAATGTTTTCCATGGCTAATATTCCATTGTGTACATGGACCACTTCTTCTTGGTGCATTCCTCTGTTGATGGACATTTTCGTTGCTTCCAAGTGTTGCCTATGGTAACTATTGCGGGAGTGCAGGATTGCCAGCCTGTGACTTTTGCATTTTCATTTTCTCAGGTGATAGACCCAGCAGTGGGTATGACTGATTGACTGGTATGGTAGCTCAATGTTTACCTTTTCAAGGCGCCTCAATTGTGCTTTCATTAGTGGCTCTTACCACGTCCCCCTTAGAATCAAGGGTACGCATTTCTCCACAATCACGTCAGCATTTATTGTTGGCAGCAGTTTTGTTGATGGCCATTCTGACTGGTGTGAGCTGATAGGTTTTTGTAATTTGGGTTTACATGTCTTTAAAAATTCCTAAAATTCATTATTTTTCCACGCCTTTTTCTTTTCTGTTAAAAGAAAAAAGAAAAACAAAGTGTGAGTACAATCTACCTCTTCAAATTGTCTTCTTGGAAGGTTGCACTCTTGAATTTTTGGGTCGATTTTCGACCTCAGTATTTTTTGGAGGGCAGGTGTCATTTACAGAACTGCAATTGCTGAATATTTCGTGACCTTTTGCAGTGGGTTTAAAGCTGCTGTTGTGGGAAACGGCCACAAGGATGCAGCATTTCTCCACTCCCAAATCTGGGTACTAGGGCAGCAGAGCCGTTCTGGAAGTCGTTTACCTAGGTTGTAAATTTGAATGGAATGTGCCAGGAAAACCCCCCATAAGTCTACGTCTCATTACTTCTAGTTCGTTGTTTTAATTTTTTACATTGGGGTAAAGGTTCGAATGTTGTTTGTCCAAGGTGTACACACTCTGGTTCATTTACACATTATATATATCTATTTATGTAGAGATCCTCTTCCCATGTAAATTATTACAGAGTGTTCCGTCAACCTCCCTTGCTATATGGTCGGTCTTTTTGATATATGTATATAATATGAATTTGTATACATATGGTAACGCTAATCTTCATTTATCCGTTCCCCCCACCTTTACTTTTAGATAAGCATAGTTTTTTTTTTTATAAGTCTGTGATTGCCTTTCTCTGTGGAAATGTGTTCATTTGTGTCAGTTATTAGATAACGCCTATAAGTGATATCATAGGATATAGGACTTTTGCTTTCCGACTTCCCTCATGTTCTGTGTTTATCTCCAAGATCATGTATGGTGCCTCAAAGAGCAGTGTTTCATTGTTTTCCATGGCTAGTATTCATTGTGTACATGGACCCCTTCTTCTTTATCCCTTCATCTGTTGCTGGACATTTTGGTTGCTTCACTGTCTTGTCTATTGTGAATAAGGCTGCAGTGCAGCTTTTGCAGCCCGGGTCTTCTTGATTCTGGTCTTCTCAGGTGAGAGGCCCATTGGTGCGCCTGCTGGATTGAATGGTACGTCAATTTTTCCTTTTAAACGCAGCTCCTTTCTGTTCTCATTATTGGCTGTTAACCACTTTACATCTCACCAGCAGCTAGAGGGTACTCATTTCTCTAAAACCTCCTCAGCATTGATTGTTTGTAGGCTTTTTGCTGATGGTCAGTCGACTGGTGTGAGTTGAAAACTTTTTGTAGATTAGATTGCATGAGTCTAATACTTCCTGAGGTTGAGCTTTTATCCATTTTCCTTTTTTGAAAAAGAGAGTGAGTAAAACTTACCTCTTCATACTATCTTCTTGAAAATGTTGCCTGTTTTGAATTGTTTTTATCCATTCCCTACCTCAGCACAATTTTGAGGGCAGGTGTCCTTTACAGCCCTGAGTCCTTGTGAATGTTAAGTGACCATTAGCTGTGGGTTAAGAGCTGCTCTTGCGGGAATGGGCCACAAGGCGGCAGCATTTCTCCCTTACCAAATCTGGTTACTAGGGCAACAGAGCCTTACTGGAAGTGGTGTTCTAGGTTGTAAATTAGAATGGAATGTGCCAGGAAAAAGCCCTTTAAGTTTATGTCTCATTACTTCTTGTTCGGAGTTTTAACTTAATTTTTATTTTTTATCACAGCAAACTTGATTACAATGTTTTGTGTGTTCTAGGTGTGCAAGATGTGGTTCTTTCACACATATACGTATATCTATTGTTCTTCAGATCCTTTTCCCATGTGGGTTATGACACAATGTTGAGTAGTCTTCTCTTGGTATTCCGTAGGTCTTTGGTGATTATATATTTCACATGTGTTTGTATCTCTCTGTTAACCTCCATATGGTAGTGTATCCAATCCTCACACCTTTCCATTTGGCGAACCATAAGTTTTCGTACTGAATCTGTGATTGCCTTTCTCTGTGGAAATATCTTCGTTTGTTTCAGTTTTTAGGTAACACCTGTATGTGATATGATAAGATATGTGTCTTTCGCTGTCTCACTTACTACAAGTTGCGTGATTCCTTCTAGACTCATCTGTGGTGCTGCAAATGGCATTGTTTCATTTTTTCGCTAGCTCATATTCCGTCTGTACATGTAGCAGTTCTTCTTTGTCCACCCATCTGTCGGTGGACTTTTTGGTTACTTCCATATCTTGGCTATTGTAATACTATGCAATGCAGATTTGCCTGCCTGTGTCTTTCCAATTCTGTCTTCTTAGGTCATAGTTCCAGGAATGGGTCTGCTGGATCATATGGTAGCTCAATGTTTACCTTTTAAAGGCACCTCCATTCTGTGCTCTTTGGTGGCTCTTTCCAGGTTACGTCGCACATAAAGTTGAGGGTATGCATTTCTCCACAGCACCTTCAGCATTTATTCTTTGTAGTCTTTTGCTGATGGTTATTCTGACTGGTGTGAGCTGATACCTCTTTGTGGTTGAATTTGCATGTGTCTCATAATGCGTTGAAATTGAGCTTTAAGACATGTGCTTTTTATTTTTCCAGCTGTGATTAGAGCTTAGTTCTTCAAAGTGTTTCCTTAAAGTATGTGTCACCTTTTGAAATATTTTGGCCATTACCTCCCTCAAGACATTTTGAGGGCAGGTTTCATTTACAGCCCTGCAGTACTAGTTCATATGAAGTGACCATTAGCTCAGGCTTTAAACCTGCTTTTGCAGGTAACGGCCAGAGGGCGGCAGCCTTTCTACGTTCCCCACGCTGGTACTAGGGAAACAGACCTACCGGCCAGTGGTGTTCTTCGGTTATAAATTAGAGTGGAATGTGCCCGGAGAAACCCACAAATGCTGATGTCTCCTTACATTTGTTTGTTTTTCACATTTAATTTATATTTTTTACTGGAGTACTATTCCGTTGTATACATGGACCACTTCTTCTTGGTGCATTCCTTGGTATGCTTGATTCACTGGTAGCTCAATGTTTACCTTTTCAAAGCACCTCCATTGTGTTTACATTAATGGTTCTTACCACGTCCCCCTTAGAGCTCAGCGTACACATTTCTCCACAATCCCTTCAGCATGTATTGTTTGCAGCATTTTTGCTGATGGCCATTCTGACTGCTGTGAGCTGATAGGTATTTGTAATTTCGGTTTGCGTGTCTTTAAAAATTCCTAAAATTTATCATTTTCCCACGCCTTTTTCTTTTCACTTAAAAGAAAAAACCCTGAGTACAATATACCTCTTGAAATTGTCTTCTTCGAAGGTTGCCCTCTTTTGAATTTTTTGCTCGATTTTTGACCCCAGAAATTCTTTGGAAGGCACGTGTCATTTACAGAACTGCAAGTTGGTGAATATTTAGTGACCTTTTGCGGTGGGTTTAAAGCTGCTGTTGTGGGAAACGGCCACAAGGAGGCAGCATTTCTCCAGTCCCCAATCTGGGTACTAGGGCAGCAGAGCCTTTCTGGAAGTCGTTGTCCTGGGTTGTAAATTAGAATGGAATTTGCCAGGAGAAATCCCCATAAGTTTATGTCTCATTACTTCTTCTTGGTTTTTAAAATTTTTTTAATCGGGGTAAAGATTAGAATATTGTTTGTCCTAGGTGTACACAATCTGGTTCATTTGTACATTATGTATGTCTATTAATGTACAGATCCTCTTCCCATGTAAAATATTACAGTGTTCCATAGACCTCCCTTGCTATATGGTCGTTCTTTTTGATACATGTATATACTATGTATTTGTATACGTATAGTAACACTAACCTTCATTTATCGATTCCCCCCTCCTTTCCTTTTAGATGAGCATAGTTTGTTTTCTAAGCCTGTGAGTGTCTTTCTCTTTGGAAATATGTTCATTTGTGTCAGTTAGTAGATAATGCCATAAGTGATATTATAGGATATAGGTCTTTTGCTTTCCGACCTACTTCATGTTTTGTGATTATCTCCAGGCTCATCTATGGTGCCTCAAAGAGCAGTGCTTCAATGTTTTCCATGGCTAATATTCCATTGTGTACATGGACCACTTCTTCTTGGTGCATTCCTCTGTTGATGGACATTTTCGTTGCTTCCAAGTGTTGCCTATGGTAACTATTGCGGGAGTGCAGGATTGCCAGCCTGTGACTTTTGCATTTTCATTTTCTCAGGTGATAGACCCAGCAGTGGGTATGACTGATTGACTGGTATGGTAGCTCAATGTTTACCTTTTCAAGGCGCCTCAATTGTGCTTTCATTAGTGGCTCTTACCACGTCCCCCTTAGAATCGAGGGTACGCATTTCTCCACAATCACGTCAGCATTTATTGTTGGCAGCAGTTTTGTTGATGGCCATTCTGACTGGTGTGAGCTGATAGGTTTTTGTAATTTGGGTTTACATGTCTTTAAAAATTCCTAAAATTCATTATTTTTCCACGCCTTTTTCTTTTCTGTTAAAAGAAAAAAGAAAAACAAAGTGTGAGTACAATCTACCTCTTCAAATTGTCTTCTTGGAAGGTTGCACTCTTGAATTTTTGGGTCGATTTTCGACCTCAGTATTTTTTGGAGGGCAGGTGTCATTTACAGAACTGCAATTGCTGAATATTTCGTGACCTTTTGCAGTGGGTTTAAAGCTGCTGTTGTGGGAAACGGCCACAAGGATGCAGCATTTCTCCACTCCCAAATCTGGGTACTAGGGCAGCAGAGCCGTTCTGGAAGTCGTTTACCTAGGTTGTAAATTTGAATGGAATGTGCCAGGAAAACCCCCCATAAGTTTACGTCTCATTACTTCTAGTTCGTTGTTTTAATTTTTTACATTGGGGTAAAGGTTCGAATGTTGTTTGTCCAAGGTGTACACACTCTGGTTCATTTACACATTATATATATCTATTTATGTAGAGATCCTCTTCCCATGTAAATTATTACAGAGTGTTCCGTCAACCTCCCTTGCTATATGGTCGGTCTTTTTGATATATGTATATAATATGAATTTGTATACATATGGTAACGCTAATCTTCATTTATCCGTTCCCCCCACCTTTCCTTTTAGATAAGCATAGTTTTTTTTTTTTTATAAGTCTGTGATTGCCTTTCTCTGTGGAAATGTGTTCATTTGTGTCAGTTATTAGATAACGCCTATAAGTGATATCATAGGATATAGGACTTTTGCTTTCCGACTTCCCTCATGTTCTGTGTTTATCTCCAAGATCATGTATGGTGCCTCAAAGAGCAGTGTTTCATTGTTTTCCATGGCTAGTATTCATTGTGTACATGGACCCCTTCTTCTTTATCCCTTCATCTGTTGCTGGACATTTTGGTTGCTTCACTGTCTTGTCTATTGTGAATAAGGCTGCAGTGCAGCTTTTGCAGCCCGGGTCTTCTTGATTCTGGTCTTCTCAGGTGAGAGGCCCATTGGTGCGCCTGCTGGATTGAATGGTACGTCAATTTTTCCTTTTAAACGCAGCTCCTTTCTGTTCTCATTATTGGCTGTTAACCACTTTACATCTCACCAGCAGCTAGAGGGTACTCATTTCTCTAAAACCTCCTCAGCATTGATTGTTTGTAGGCTTTTTGCTGATGGTCAGTCGACTGGTGTGAGTTGAAAACTTTTTGTAGATTAGATTGCATGAGTCTAATACTTCCTGAGGTTGAGCTTTTATCCATTTTCCTTTTTTGAAAAAGAGAGTGAGTAAAACTTACCTCTTCATACTATCTTCTTGAAAATGTTGCCTGTTTTGAATTGTTTGTATCCATTCCCTACCTCAGCACAATTTTGAGGGCAGGTGTCCTTTACAGCCCTGAGTCCTTGTGAATGTTAAGTGACCATTAGCTGTGGGTTAAGAGCTGCTCTTGCGGGAATGGGCCACAAGGCGGCAGCATTTCTCCCTTACCAAATCTGGTTACTAGGGCAACAGAGCCTTACTGGAAGTGGTGTTCTAGGTTGTAAATTAGAATGGAATGTGCCAGGAAAAAGCCCTTTAAGTTTATGTCTCATTACTTCTTGTTCGGAGTTTTAACTTAATTTTTATTTTTTATCACAGCAAACTTGATTACAATGTTTTGTGTGTTCTAGGTGTGCAAGATGTGGTTCTTTCACACATATACGTATATCTATTGTTCTTCAGGTCCTTTTCCCATGTAGGTTATGACACAATGTTGAGTAGTCTTCTCTTGGTATTCCGTAGGTCTTTGGTGATTATATATTTCACATGTGTTTGTATCTCTCTGTTAACCTCCATATGGTAGTGTATCCAATCCTCACACCTTTCCATTTGGCGAACCATAAGTTTTCGTACTGAATCTGTGATTGCCTTTCTCTGTGGAAATATCTTCGTTTGTTTCAGTTTTTAGGTAACACCTGTATGTGATATGATAAGATATGTGTCTTTCGCTGTCTCACTTACTACAAGTTGCGTGATTCCTTCTAGACTCATCTGTGGTGCTGCAAATGGCATTGTTTCATTTTTTCGCTAGCTCATATTCCGTCTGTACATGTAGCAGTTCTTCTTTGTCCACCCATCTGTCGGTGGACTTTTTGGTTACTTCCATATCTTGGCTATTGTAATACTATGCAATGCAGATTTGCCTGCCTGTGTCTTTCCAATTCTGTCTTCTTAGGTCATAGTTCCAGGAATGGGTCTGCTGGATCATATGGTAGCTCAATGTTTACCTTTTAAAGGCACCTCCATTCTGTGCTCTTTGGTGGCTCTTTCCAGGTTACGTCGCACATAAAGTTGAGGGTATGCATTTCTCCACAGCACCTTCAGCATTTATTCTTTGTAGTCTTTTGCTGATGGTTATTCTGACTGGTGTGAGCTGATACCTCTTTGTGGTTGAATTTGCATGTGTCTCATAATGCGTTGAAATTGAGCTTTAAGACATGTGCTGTTTATTTTTCCAGCTGTGATTAGAGCTTAGTTCTTCAAAGTGTTTCCTTAAAGTATGTGTCACCTTTTGAAATATTTTGGCCATTACCTCCCTCAAGACATTTTGAGGGCAGGTTTCATTTACAGCCCTGCAGTACTAGTTCATATGAAGTGACCATTAGCTCAGGCTTTAAACCTGCTTTTGCAGGTAACGGCCAGAGGGCGGCAGCCTTTCTACGTTCCCCACGCTGGTACTAGGGAAACAGACCTACCGGCCAGTGGTGTTCTTCGGTTATAAATTAGAGTGGAATGTGCCCGGAGAAACCCACAAATGCTGATGTCTCCTTACATTTGTTTGTTTTTCACATTTAATTTATATTTTTTACTGGAGTACTATTCCCTTGTATACATGGACCACTTCTTCTTGGTGCATTCCTTGGTATGCTTGATTCACTGGTAGCTCAATGTTTACCTTTTCAAAGCACCTCCATTGTGTTTACATTAATGGTTCTTACCACGTCCCCCTTAGAGCTCAGCGTACACATTTCTCCACAATCCCTTCAGCATGTATTGTTTGCAGCATTTTTGCTGATGGCCATTCTGACTGCTGTGAGCTGATAGGTATTTGTAATTTCGGTTTGCGTGTCTTTAAAAATTCCTAAAATTTATCATTTTCCCACGCCTTTTTCTTTTCACTTAAAAGAAAAAACCCTGAGTACAATATACCTCTTGAAATTGTCTTCTTCGAAGGTTGCCCTCTTTTGAATTTTTTGCTCGATTTTTGACCCCAGAAATTCTTTGGAAGGCACGTGTCATTTACAGAACTGCAAGTTGGTGAATATTTAGTGACCTTTTGCGGTGGGTTTAAAGCTGCTGTTGTGGGAAACGGCCACAAGGAGGCAGCATTTCTCCAGTCCCCAATCTGGGTACTAGGGCAGCAGAGCCTTTCTGGAAGTCGTTGTCCTGGGTTGTAAATTAGAATGGAATTTGCCAGGAGAAATCCCCATAAGTTTATGTCTCATTACTTCTTCTTGGTTTTTAAAATTTTTTTAATCGGGGTAAAGATTAGAATATTGTTTGTCCTAGGTGTACACAATCTGGTTCATTTGTACATTATGTATGTCTATTAATGTACAGATCCTCTTCCCATGTAAAATATTACAGTGTTCCATAGACCTCCCTTGCTATATGGTCGTTCTTTTTGATACATGTATATACTATGTATTTGTATACGTATAGTAACACTAACCTTCATTTATCGATTCTCCCCTCCTTTCCTTTTAGATGAGCATAGTTTGTTTTCTAAGCCTGTGAGTGTCTTTCTCTTTGGAAATATGTTCATTTGTGTCAGTTAGTAGATAATGCCATAAGTGATATTATAGGATATAGGTCTTTTGCTTTCCGACCTACTTCATGTTTTGTGATTATCTCCAGGCTCATCTATGGTGCCTCAAAGAGCAGTGCTTCAATGTTTTCCATGGCTAATATTCCATTGTGTACATGGACCACTTCTTCTTGGTGCATTCCTCTGTTGATGGACATTTTCGTTGCTTCCAAGTGTTGCCTATGGTAACTATTGCGGGAGTGCAGGATTGCCAGCCTGTGACTTTTGGATTTTCATTTTCTCAGGTGATAGACCCAGCAGTGGGTATGACTGATTGACTGGTATGGTAGCTCAATGTTTACCTTTTCAAGGCACCTCAATTGTGCTTTCATTAGTGGCTCTTACCACGTCCCCCTTAGAATCGAGGGTACGCATTTCTCCACAATCACGTCAGCATTTATTGTTTGCAGCAGTTTTGTTGATGGCCATTCTGACTGGTGTGAGCTGATAGCTTTTTGTAATTTGGGTTTACATGTCTTTAAAAATTCCTAAAATTCATCATTTTCCCACGCCTTTTTCTTTTCACTTAAAAGAAAAAACCCTGAGTACAATATACCTCTTGAAATTGTCTTCTTCGAAGGTTGCCCTCTTTTGAATTTTTTGCTCGATTTTTGACCCCAGAAATTCTTTGGAAGGCACGTGTCATTTACAGAACTGCAAGTTGGTGAATATTTAGTGACCTTTTGCGGTGGGTTTAAAGCTGCTGCTGTGGGAAACGGCCACAAGGAGGCAGCATTTCTCCAGTCCCCAATCTGGGTACTAGGGCAGCAGAGCCTTTCTGGAAGTCGTTGTCCTGGGTTGTAAATTAGAATGGAATTTGCCAGGAGAAATCCCCATAAGTTTATGTCTCATTACTTCTTGGTTTTTAAAATTTTTTTAATCGGGGTAAAGATTAGAATATTGTTTGTCCTAGGTGTACACAATCTGGTTCATTTGTACATTATGTATGTCTATTAATGTACAGATCCTCTTCCCATGTAAAATATTACAGTGTTCCATAGACCTCCCTTGCTATATGGTCGTTCTTTTTGATACATGTATATACTATGTATTTGTATACGTATAGTAACACTAACCTTCATTTATCGATTCCCCCCTCCTTTCCTTTTAGATGAGCATAGTTTGTTTTCTAAGCCTGTGAGTGTCTTTCTCTTTGGAAATATGTTCATTTGTGTCAGTTAGTAGATAATGCCATAAGTGATATTATAGGATATAGGTCTTTTGCTTTCCGACCTACTTCATGTTTTGTGATTATCTCCAGGCTCATCTATGGTGCCTCAAAGAACAGTGCTTCAATGTTTTCCATGGCTAATATTCCATTGTGTACATGGACCACTTCTTCTTGGTGCATTCCTCTGTTGATGGACATTTTCGTTGCTTCCAAGTGTTGCCTATGGTAACTATTGCGGGAGTGCAGGATTGCCAGCCTGTGACTTTTGGATTTTCATTTTCTCAGGTGATAGACCCAGCAGTGGGTATGACTGATTGACTGGTATGGTAGCTCAATGTTTACCTTTTCAAGGCACCTCAATTGTGCTTTCATTAGTGGCTCTTACCACGTCCCCCTTAGAATCGAGGGTACGCATTTCTCCACAATCACGTCAGCATTTATTGTTTGCAGCAGTTTTGTTGATGGCCATTCTGACTGGTGTGAGCTGATAGCTTTTTGTAATTTGGGTTTACATGTCTTTAAAAATTCCTAAAATTCATCATTTTTCCACGCCTTTTTCTTTTCTGTTAAAAGAAAAAAGAAAAACAAAGTGTGAGTACAATCTACCTCTTCAAATTGTCTTCTTGGAAGGTTGCACTCTTGAATTTTGGGGTCGATTTTCGACCTCAGTATTTTTTGGAGGGCAGGTGTCATTTACAGAACTGCAATTGGTGAATATTTCGTGACCTTTTGCAGTGGGTTTAAAGCTGCTGTTGTGGGAAACGGCCACAAGGATGCAGCATTTCTCCACTCCCAAATCTGGGTACTAGGGCAGCAGAGCCGTTCTGGAAGTCGTTTACCTAGGTTGTAAATTTGAATGGAATGTGCCAGGAAAACCCCCCATAAGTTTACGTCTCATTACTTCTAGTTCGTTGTTTTAATATTTTACATTGGGGTAATGGTTCAAATGTTGTTTGTCCAAGGTGTACACACTCTGGTTCATTTACACATTATATATATCTATTGATGTAGAGATCCTCTTCCCATGTAAATTATTACAGAGTGTTCCGTCAACCTCCCTTGCTATATGGTCGGTCTTTTTGATATATGTATATAATATGAATTTGTATACATATGGTAACGCTAATCTTCATTTATCCGTTCCCCCCACCTTTCCTTTTAGATAAGCACAGTTTTTTTTTTATAAGTCTGTGATTGCCTTTCTCTGTGGAAATGTGTTCATTTGTGTCAGTTATTAGATAACGCCTATAAGTGATATCATAGGATATAGGACTTTTGCTTTCCGACTTCCCTCATGTTCTGTGTTTATCTCCAAGATCATGTATGGTGCCTCAAAGAGCAGTGTTTCATTGTTTTCCATGGCTAGTATTCATTGTGTACATGGACCCCTTCTTCTTTATCCCTTCATCTGTTGCTGGACATTTTGGTTGCTTCACTGTCTTGTCTATTGTGAATAAGGCTGCAGTGCAGCTTTTGCAGCCCGGGTCTTCTTGATTCTGGTCTTCTCAGGTGAGAGGCCCATTGGTGCGCCTGCTGGATTGAATGGTACGTCAATTTTTCCTTTTAAATGCAGCTCCTTTCTGTTCTCATTATTGGCTGTTAACCACTTTACATCTCACCAGCAGCTAGAGGGTACACAGTTCTCTAAAACCTCCTCAGCATTGATTGTTTGTAGGCTTTTTGCTGATGGTCAGTCGACTGGTGTGAGTTGAAAACTTTTTGTAGATTAGATTGCATGAGTCTAATACTTCCTGAGGTTGAGCTTTTATCCATTTTCCTTTTTTGAAAAAGAGAGTGAGTAAAACTTACCTCTTCATACTATCTTCTTGAAAATGTTGCCTGTTTTGAATTGTTTGTATCCATTCCCTACCTCAGCACAATTTTGAGGGCAGGTGTCCTTTACAGCCCTGAGTCCTTGTGAATGTTAAGTGACCATTAGCTGTGGGTTAAGAGCTGCTCTTGTGGGAATGGGCCACAAGGCGGCAGCATTTCTCCCTTACCAAATCTGGTTACTAGGGCAACAGAGCCTTACTGGAAGTGGTGTTCTAGGTTGTAAATTAGAATGGAATGTGCCAGGAAAAAGCCCTTTAAGTTTATGTCTCATTACTTCTTGTTCGGAGTTTTAACTTAATTTTTATTTTTTATCACAGCAAACTTGATTACAATGTTTTGTGTGTTCTAGGTGTGCAAGATGTGGTTCTTTCACACATATACATATATCTATTGTTCTTCAGATCCTTTTCCCATGTAGGTTATGACACAATGTTGAGTAGTCTTCTCTTGGTATTCCGTAGGTCTTTGGTGATTATATATTTCACATGTGTTTGTATCTCTCTGTTAACCTCCATATGGTAGTGTATCCAATCCTCACACCTTTCCATTTGGCGAACCATAAGTTTTCGTACTGAATCTGTGATTGCCTTTCTCTGTGGAAATATCTTCGTTTGTTTCAGTTTTTAGGTAACACCTGTATGTGATATGATAAGATATGTGTCTTTCGCTGTCTCACTTACTACAAGTTGCGTGATTCCTTCTAGACTCATCTGTGGTGCTGCAAATGGCATTGTTTCATTTTTTCGCTAGCTCATATTCCGTCTGTACATGTAGCAGTTCTTCTTTGTCCACCCATCTGTCGGTGGACTTTTTGGTTACTTCCATATCTTGGCTATTGTAATACTATGCAATGCAGATTTGCCTGCCTGTGTCTTTCCAATTCTGTCTTCTTAGGTTATAGTTCCAGGAATGGGTCTGCTGGATCATATGGTAGCTCAATGTTTACCTTTTAAAGGCACCTCCATTCTGTGCTCTTTGGTGGCTCTTTCCAGGTTACGTCGCACATAAAGTTGAGGGTATGCATTTCTCCACAGCACCTTCAGCATTTATTCTTTGTAGTTTTTTGCTGATGGTTATTCTGACTGGTGTGAGCTGATACCTCTTTGTGGTTGAATTTGCATGTGTCTCATAATGCGTTGAAATTGAGCTTTAAGACATGTGCTGTTTATTTTTCCAGCTGTGATTAGAGCTTAGTTCTTCAAAGTGTTTCCTTAAAGTATGTGTCACCTTTTGAAATATTTTGGCCATTACCTCCCTCAAGACATTTTGAGGGCAGGTTTCATTTACAGCCCTGCAGTACTAGTTCATATGAAGTGACCATTAGCTCAGGCTTTAAACCTGCTTTTGCAGGTAACGGCCAGAGGGCGGCAGCCTTTCTACGTTCCCCACGCTGGTACTAGGGAAACAGACCTACCGGCCAGTGGTGTTCTTCGGTTATAAATTAGAGTGGAATGTGCCCGGAGAAACCCACAAATGCTGATGTCTCCTTACATTTGTTTGTTTTTCACATTTAATTTATATTTTTTACTGGAGTACTATTCCGTTGTATACATGGACCACTTCTTCTTGGTGCATTCCTTGGTATGCTTGATTCACTGGTAGCTCAATGTTTACCTTTTCAAAGCACCTCCATTGTGTTTACATTAATGGTTCTTACCACGTCCCCCTTAGAGCTCAGCGTACACATTTCTCCACAATCCCTTCAGCATGTATTGTTTGCAGCATTTTTGCTGATGGCCATTCTGACTGCTGTGAGCTGATAGGTATTTGTAATTTCGGTTTGCGTGTCTTTAAAAATTCCTAAAATTTATCATTTTCCCACGCCTTTTTCTTTTCACTTAAAAGAAAAAACCCTGAGTACAATATACCTCTTGAAATTGTCTTCTTCGAAGGTTGCCCTCTTTTGAATTTTTTGCTCGATTTTTGACCCCAGAAATTCTTTGGAAGGCACGTGTCATTTACAGAACTGCAAGTTGGTGAATATTTAGTGACCTTTTGCGGTGGGTTTAAAGCTGCTGTTGTGGGAAACGGCCACAAGGAGGCAGCATTTCTCCAGTCCCCAATCTGGGTACTAGGGCAGCAGAGCCTTTCTGGAAGTCGTTGTCCTGGGTTGTAAATTAGAATGGAATTTGCCAGGAGAAATCCCCATAAGTTTATGTCTCATTACTTCTTCTTGGTTTTTAAAATTTTTTTAATCGGGGTAAAGATTAGAATATTGTTTGTCCTAGGTGTACACAATCTGGTTCATTTGTACATTATGTATGTCTATTAATGTACAGATCCTCTTCCCATGTAAAATATTACAGTGTTCCATAGACCTCCCTTGCTATATGGTCGTTCTTTTTGATACATGTATATACTATGTATTTGTATACGTATAGTAACACTAACCTTCATTTATCGATTCTCCCCTCCTTTCCTTTTAGATGAGCATAGTTTGTTTTCTAAGCCTGTGAGTGTCTTTCTCTTTGGAAATATGTTCATTTGTGTCAGTTAGTAGATAATGCCATAAGTGATATTATAGGATATAGGTCTTTTGCTTTCCGACCTACTTCATGTTTTGTGATTATCTCCAGGCTCATCTATGGTGCCTCAAAGAGCAGTGCTTCAATGTTTTCCATGGCTAATATTCCATTGTGTACATGGACCACTTCTTCTTGGTGCATTCCTCTGTTGATGGACATTTTCGTTGCTTCCAAGTGTTGCCTATGGTAACTATTGCGGGAGTGCAGGATTGCCAGCCTGTGACTTTTGGATTTTCATTTTCTCAGGTGATAGACCCAGCAGTGGGTATGACTGATTGACTGGTATGGTAGCTCAATGTTTACCTTTTCAAGGCACCTCAATTGTGCTTTCATTAGTGGCTCTTACCACGTCCCCCTTAGAATCGAGGGTACGCATTTCTCCACAATCACGTCAGCATTTATTGTTTGCAGCAGTTTTGTTGATGGCCATTCTGACTGGTGTGAGCTGATAGCTTTTTGTAATTTGGGTTTACATGTCTTTAAAAATTCCTAAAATTCATCATTTTCCCACGCCTTTTTCTTTTCACTTAAAAGAAAAAACCCTGAGTACAATATACCTCTTGAAATTGTCTTCTTCGAAGGTTGCCCTCTTTTGAATTTTTTGCTCGATTTTTGACCCCAGAAATTCTTTGGAAGGCACGTGTCATTTACAGAACTGCAAGTTGGTGAATATTTAGTGACCTTTTGCGGTGGGTTTAAAGCTGCTGCTGTGGGAAACGGCCACAAGGAGGCAGCATTTCTCCAGTCCCCAATCTGGGTACTAGGGCAGCAGAGCCTTTCTGGAAGTCGTTGTCCTGGGTTGTAAATTAGAATGGAATTTGCCAGGAGAAATCCCCATAAGTTTATGTCTCATTACTTCTTGGTTTTTAAAATTTTTTTAATCGGGGTAAAGATTAGAATATTGTTTGTCCTAGGTGTACACAATCTGGTTCATTTGTACATTATGTATGTCTATTAATGTACAGATCCTCTTCCCATGTAAAATATTACAGTGTTCCATAGACCTCCCTTGCTATATGGTCGTTCTTTTTGATACATGTATATACTATGTATTTGTATACGTATAGTAACACTAACCTTCATTTATCGATTCCCCCCTCCTTTCCTTTTAGATGAGCATAGTTTGTTTTCTAAGCCTGTGAGTGTCTTTCTCTTTGGAAATATGTTCATTTGTGTCAGTTAGTAGATAATGCCATAAGTGATATTATAGGATATAGGTCTTTTGCTTTCCGACCTACTTCATGTTTTGTGATTATCTCCAGGCTCATCTATGGTGCCTCAAAGAGCAGTGCTTCAATGTTTTCCATGGCTAATATTCCATTGTGTACATGGACCACTTCTTCTTGGTGCATTCCTCTGTTGATGGACATTTTCGTTGCTTCCAAGTGTTGCCTATGGTAACTATTGCGGGAGTGCAGGATTGCCAGCCTGTGACTTTTGGATTTTCATTTTCTCAGGTGATAGACCCAGCAGTGGGTATGACTGATTGACTGGTATGGTAGCTCAATGTTTACCTTTTCAAGGCACCTCAATTGTGCTTTCATTAGTGGCTCTTACCACGTCCCCCTTAGAATCGAGGGTACGCATTTCTCCACAATCACGTCAGCATTTATTGTTTGCAGCAGTTTTGTTGATGGCCATTCTGACTGGTGTGAGCTGATAGCTTTTTGTAATTTGGGTTTACATGTCTTTAAAAATTCCTAAAATTCATCATTTTCCCACGCCTTATTCTTTTCACTTAAAAGAAAAAACCCTGAGTACAATATACCTCTTGAAATTGTCTTCTTCGAAGGTTGCCCTCTTTTGAATTTTTTGCTCGATTTTTGACCCCAGAAATTCTTTGGAAGGCACGTGTCATTTACAGAACTGCAAGTTGGTGAATATTTAGTGACCTTTTGCGGTGGGTTTAAAGCTGCTGTTGTGGGAAACGGCCACAAGGAGGCAGCATTTCTCCAGTCCCCAATCTGGGTACTAGGGCAGCAGAGCCTTTCTGGAAGTCGTTGTCCTGGGTTGTAAATTAGAATGGAATTTGCCAGAGGAAATCCCCATAAGTTTATGTCTCATTACTTCTTCTTGGTTTTTAAAATTTTTTTAATCGGGGTAAAGATTAGAATATTGTTTGTCCTAGGTGTACACAATCTGGTTCATTTGTACATTATGTATGTCTATTAATGTACAGATCCTCTTCCCATGTAAAATATTACAGTGTTCCATAGACCTCCCTTGCTATATGGTCGTTCTTTTTGATACATATATATACTATGTATTTGTATACGTATAGTAACACTAACCTTCATTTATCGATTCCCCCCTCCTTTCCTTTTAGATGAGCATAGTTTGTTTTCTAAGCCTGTGAGTGTCTTTCTCTTTGGAAATATGTTCATTTGTGTCAGTTAGTAGATAATGCCATAAGTGATATTATAGGATATAGGTCTTTTGCTTTCCGACCTACTTCATGTTTTGTGATTATCTCCAGGCTCATCTATGGTGCCTCAAAGAACAGTGCTTCAATGTTTTCCATGGCTAATATTCCATTGTGTACATGGACCACTTCTTCTTGGTGCATTCCTCTGTTGATGGACATTTTCGTTGCTTCCAAGTGTTGCCTATGGTAACTATTGCGGGAGTGCAGGATTGCCAGCCTGTGACTTTTGGATTTTCATTTTCTCAGGTGATAGACCCAGCAGTGGGTATGACTGATTGACTGGTATGGTAGCTCAATGTTTACCTTTTCAAGGCACCTCAATTGTGCTTTCATTAGTGGCTCTTACCACGTCCCCCTTAGAATCGAGGGTACGCATTTCTCCACAATCACGTCAGCATTTATTGTTTGCAGCAGTTTTGTTGATGGCCATTCTGACTGGTGTGAGCTGATAGCTTTTTGTAATTTGGGTTTACATGTCTTTAAAAATTCCTAAAATTCATCATTTTTCCACGCCTTTTTCTTTTCTGTTAAAAGAAAAAAGAAAACAATGTGTGAGTACAATCTACCTCTTCAAATTGTCTTCTTGGAAGGTTGCACTCTTGAATTTTTGGGTCGATTTTCGACCTCAGTATTTTTTGGAGGGCAGGTGTCATTTACAGAACTGCAATTGGTGAATATTTCGTGACCTTTTGCAGTGGGTTTAAAGCTGCTGTTGTGGGAAACGGCCACAAGGATGCAGCATTTCTCCACTTCCAAATCTGGGTACTAGGGCAGCAGAGCCGTTCTGGAAGTCGTTTACCTAGGTTGTAAATTTGAATGGAATGTGCCAGGAAAACCCCCCATAAGTTTACGTCTCATTGCTTCTAGTTCGTTGTTTTAAGTTTTTACATTGGGGTAAAGGTTCGAATGTTGTTTGTCCAAGGTGTACACACTCTGGTTCATTTACACATTATATATATCTATTTATGTAGAGATCCTCTTCCCATGTAAATTATTACAGAGTGTTCCGTCAACCTCCCTTGCTATATGGTCGGTCTTTTTGATATATGTATATAATATGAATTTGTATACATATGGTAACGCTAATCTTCATTTATCCGTTCCCCCCACCTTTCCTTTTAGATAAGCACAGTTTTTTTTTTTTTTATAAGTCTGTGATTGCCTTTCTCTGTGGAAATGTGTTCATTTGTGTCAGTTATTAGATAACGCCTATAAGTGATATCATAGGATATAGGACTTTTGCTTTCCGACTTCCCTCATGTTCTGTGTTTATCTCCAAGATCATGTATGGTGCCTCAAAGAGCAGTGTTTCATTGTTTTCCATGGCTAGTATTCATTGTGTACATGGACCCCTTCTTCTTTATCCCTTCATCTGTTGCTGGACATTTTGGTTGCTTCACTGTCTTGTCTATTGTGAATAAGGCTGCAGTGCAGCTTTTGCAGCCCGGGTCTTCTTGATTCTGGTCTTCTCAGGTGAGAGGCCCATTGGTGCGCCTGCTGGATTGAATGGTACGTCAATTTTTCCTTTTAAACGCAGCTCCTTTCTGTTCTCATTATTGGCTGTTAACCACTTTACATCTCACCAGCAGCTAGAGGGTACACAGTTCTCTAAAACCTCCTCAGCATTGATTGTTTGTAGGCTTTTTGCTGATGGTCAGTCGACTGGTGTGAGTTGAAAACTTTTTGTAGATTAGATTGCATGAGTCTAATACTTCCTGAGGTTGAGCTTTTATCCATTTTCCTTTTTTGAAAAAGAGAGTGAGTAAAACTTACCTCTTCATACTATCTTCTTGAAAATGTTGCCTGTTTTGAATTGTTTTTATCCATTCCCTACCTCAGCACAATTTTGAGGGCAGGTGTCCTTTACAGCCCTGAGTCCTTGTGAATGTTAAGTGACCATTAGCTGTGGGTTAAGAGCTGCTCTTGCGGGAATGGGCCACAAGGCGGCAGCATTTCTCCCTTACCAAATCTGGTTACTAGGGCAACAGAGCCTTACTGGAAGTGGTGTTCTAGGTTGTAAATTAGAATGGAATGTGCCAGGAAAAAGCCCTTTAAGTTTATGTCTCATTACTTCTTGTTCGGAGTTTTAACTTAATTTTTATTTTTTATCACAGCAAACTTGATTACAATGTTTTGTGTGTTCTAGGTGTGCAAGATGTGGTTCTTTCACACATATACGTATATCTATTGTTCTTCAGATCCTTTTCCCATATGGGTTATGACACAATGTTGAGTAGTCTTCTCTTGGTATTCCGTAGGTCTTTGGTGATTATATATTTCACATGTGTTTGTATCTCTCTGTTAACCTCCATATGGTACTGTATCCAATCCTCACACCTTTCCATTTGGCGAACCATAAGTTTTCGTACTGAATCTGTGATTGCCTTTCTCTGTGGAAATATCTTCGTTTGTTTCAGTTTTTAGGTAACACCTGTATGTGATATGATAAGATATGTGTCTTTCGCTGTCTCACTTACTACAAGTTGCGTGATTCCTTCTAGACTCATCTGTGGTGCTGCAAATGGCATTGTTTCATTTTTTCGCTAGCTCATATTCCGTCTGTACATGTAGCAGTTCTTCTTTGTCCACCCATCTGTCGGTGGACTTTTTGGTTACTTCCATATCTTGGCTATTGTAATACTATGCAATGCAGATTTGCCTGCCTGTGTCTTTCCAATTCTGTCTTCTTAGGTCATAGTTCCAGGAATGGGTCTGCTGGATCATATGGTAGCTCAATGTTTACCTTTTAAAGGCACCTCCATTCTGTGCTCTTTGGTGGCTCTTTCCAGGTTACGTCGCACATAAAGTTGAGGGTATGCATTTCTCCACAGCACCTTCAGCATTTATTCTTTGTAGTTTTTTGCTGATGGTTATTCTGACTGGTGTGAGCTGATACCTCTTTGTGGTTGAATTTGCATGTGTCTCATAATGCGTTGAAATTGAGCTTTAAGACATGTGCTTTTTATTTTTCCAGCTGTGATTAGAGCTTAGTTCTTCAAAGTGTTTCCTTAAAGTATGTGTCACCTTTTGAAATATTTTGGCCATTACCTCCCTCAAGACATTTTGAGGGCAGGTTTCATTTACAGCCCTGCAGTACTAGTTCATATGAAGTGACCATTAGGTCAGGCTTTAAACCTGCTTTTGCAGGTAACGCCCAGAGGGCAGCAGCCTTTCTACGTTCCCCACGCTGGTACTAGGGAAACAGACCTACCGGCCAGTGGTGTTCTTCGGTTATAAATTAGAGTGGAATGTGCCCGGAGAAACCCACAAATGCTGATGTCTCCTTACATTTGTTTGTTTTTCACATTTAATTTATATTTTTTACTGGAGTACTATTCCCTTGTATACATGGACCACTTCTTCTTGGTGCATTCCTTGGTATGCTTGATTCACTGGTAGCTCAATGTTTACCTTTTCAAAGCACCTCCATTGTGTTTACATTAATGGTTCTTACCACGTCCCCCTTAGAGCTCAGCGTACACATTTCTCCACAATCCCTTCAGCATGTATTGTTTGCAGCATTTTTGCTGATGGCCATTCTGACTGCTGTGAGCTGATAGGTATTTGTAATTTCGGTTTGCGTGTCTTTAAAAATTCCTAAAATTTATCATTTTCCCACGCCTTTTTCTTTTCACTTAAAAGAAAAAACCCTGAGTACAATATACCTCTTGAAATTGTCTTCTTTGAAGGTTGCCCTCTTTTGAATTTTTTGCTCGATTTTTGACCCCAGAAATTCTTAGGAAGGCACGTGTCATTTACAGAACTGCAAGTTGGTGAATATTTAGTGACCTTTTGTGGTGGGTTTAAAGCTGCTGTTGTGGGAAACGGCCACAAGGAGGCAGCATTTCTCCAGTCCCCAATCTGGGTACTAGGGCAGCAGAGCCTTTCTGGAAGTCGTTGTCCTGGGTTGTAAATTAGAATGGAATTTGCCAGGAGAAATCCCCATAAGTTTATGTCTCATTACTTCTTCTTGGTTTTTAAAATTTTTTTAATCGGGGTAAAGATTAGAATATTGTTTGTCCTAGGTGTACACAATCTGGTTCATTTGTACATTATGTATGTCTATTAATGTACAGATCCTCTTCCCATGTAAAATATTACAGTGTTCCATAGACCTCCCTTGCTATATGGTCGTTCTTTTTGATACATGTATATACTATGTATTTGTATACGTATAGTAACACTAACCTTCATTTATCGATTCCCCCCTCCTTTCCTTTTAGATGAGCATAGTTTGTTTTCTAAGCCTGTGAGTGTCTTTCTCTTTGGAAATATGTTCATTTGTGTCAGTTAGTAGATAATGCCATAAGTGATATTATAGGATATAGGTCTTTTGCTTTCCGACCTACTTCATGTTTTGTGATTATCTCCAGGCTCATCTATGGTGCCTCAAAGAACAGTGCTTCAATGTTTTCCATGGCTAATATTCCATTGTGTACATGGACCACTTCTTCTTGGTGCATTCCTCTGTTGATGGACATTTTCGTTGCTTCCAAGTGTTGCCTATGGTAACTATTGCGGGAGTGCAGGATTGCCAGCCTGTGACTTTTGGATTTTCATTTTCTCAGGTGATAGACCCAGCAGTGGGTATGACTGATTGACTGGTATGGTAGCTCAATGTTTACCTTTTCAAGGCACCTCAATTGTGCTTTCATTAGTGGCTCTTACCACGTCCCCCTTAGAATCGAGGGTACGCATTTCTCCACAATCACGTCAGCATTTATTGTTTGCAGCAGTTTTGTTGATGGCCATTCTGACTGGTGTGAGCTGATAGCTTTTTGTAATTTGGGTTTACATGTCTTTAAAAATTCCTAAAATTCATCATTTTTCCACGCCTTTTTCTTTTCTGTTAAAAGAAAAAAGAAAAACAAAGTGTGAGTACAATCTACCTCTTCAAATTGTCTTCTTGGAAGGTTGCACTCTTGAATTTTGGGGTCGATTTTCGACCTCAGTATTTTTTGGAGGGCAGGTGTCATTTACAGAACTGCAATTGGTGAATATTTCGTGACCTTTTGCAGTGGGTTTAAAGCTGCTGTTGTGGGAAACGGCCACAAGGATGCAGCATTTCTCCACTCCCAAATCTGGGTACTAGGGCAGCAGAGCCTTTCTGGAAGTCGTTTACCTAGGTTGTAAATTTGAATGGAATGTGCCAGGAAAACCCCCCATAAGTTTACGTCTCATTACTTCTAGTTCGTTGTTTTAATATTTTACATTGGGGTAATGGTTCAAATGTTGTTTGTCCAAGGTGTACACACTCTGGTTCATTTACACATTATATATATCTATTGATCTAGAGATCCTCTTCCCATGTAAATTATTACAGAGTGTTCCGTCAACCTCCCTTGCTATATGGTCGGTCTTTTTGATATATGTATATAATATGAATTTGTATACATATGGTAACGCTAATCTTCATTTATCCGTTCCCCCCACCTTTCCTTTTAGATAAGCACAGTTTTTTTTTTATAAGTCTGTGATTGCCTTTCTCTGTGGAAATGTGTTCATTTGTGTCAGTTATTAGATAACGCCTATAAGTGATATCATAGGATATAGGACTTTTGCTTTCCGACTTCCCTCATGTTCTGTCATTATCTCCAAGATCATCTATGGTGCCTCAAAGAGCAGTGTTTCATTGTTTTCCATGGCTAGTATTCATTGTGTACATGGACCCCTTCTTCTTTATCCCTTCATCTGTTGCTGGACATTTTGGTTGCTTCACTGTCTTGTCTGTTGTGAATAAGGCTGCAGTGCAGCTTTTGCAGCCCGGGTCTTCTTGATTCTGGTCTTCTCAGGTGAGAGGCCCATTGGTGCGCCTGCTGGATTGAATGGTACGTCAATTTTTCCTTTTAAACGCAGCTCCTTTCTGTTCTCATTATTGGCTGTTAACCACTTTACATCTCACCAGCAGCTAGAGGGTACTCATTTCTCTAAAACCTCCTCAGCATTGATTGTTTGTAGGCTTTTTGCTGATGGTCAGTCGACTGGTGTGAGTTGAAAACTTTTTGTAGATTAGATTGCATGAGTCTAATACTTCCTGAGGTTGAGCTTTTATCCATTTTCCTTTTTTGAAAAAGAGAGTGAGTAAAACTTACCTCTTCATACTATCTTCTTGAAAATGTTGCCTGTTTTGAATTGTTTGTATCCATTCCCTACCTCAGCACAATTTTGAGGGCAGGTGTCCTTTACAGCCCTGAGTCCTTGTGAATGTTAAGTGACCATTAGCTGTGGGTTAAGAGCTGCTCTTGCGGGAATGGGCCACAAGGCGGCAGCATTTCTCCCTTACCAAATCTGGTTACTAGGGCAACAGAGCCTTACTGGAAGTGGTGTTCTAGGTTGTAAATTAGAATGGAATGTGCCAGGAAAAAGCCCTTTAAGTTTATGTCTCATTACTTCTTGTTCGGAGTTTTAACTTAATTTTTATTTTTTATCACAGCAAACTTGATTACAATGTTTTGTGTGTTCTAGGTGTGCAAGATGTGGTTCTTTCACACATATACGTATATCTATTGTTCTTCAGGTCCTTTTCCCATGTAGGTTATGACACAATGTTGAGTAGTCTTCTCTTGGTATTCCGTAGGTCTTTGGTGATTATATATTTCACATGTGTTTGTATCTCTCTGTTAACCTCCATATGGTAGTGTATCCAATCCTCACACCTTTCCATTTGGCGAACCATAAGTTTTCGTACTGAATCTGTGATTGCCTTTCTCTGTGGAAATATCTTCGTTTGTTTCAGTTTTTAGGTAACACCTGTATGTGATATGATAAGATATGTGTCTTTCGCTGTCTCACTTACTACAAGTTGCGTGATTCCTTCTAGACTCATCTGTGGTGCTGCAAATGGCATTGTTTCATTTTTTCGCTAGCTCATATTCCGTCTGTACATGTAGCAGTTCTTCTTTGTCCACCCATCTGTCGGTGGACTTTTTGGTTACTTCCATATCTTGGCTATTGTAATACTATGCAATGCAGATTTGCCTGCCTGTGTCTTTCCAATTCTGTCTTCTTAGGTCATAGTTCCAGGAATGGGTCTGCTGGATCATATGGTAGCTCAATGTTTACCTTTTAAAGGCACCTCCATTCTGTGCTCTTTGGTGGCTCTTTCCAGGTTACGTCGCACATAAAGTTGAGGGTATGCATTTCTCCACAGCACCTTCAGCATTTATTCTTTGTAGTCTTTTGCTGATGGTTATTCTGACTGGTGTGAGCTGATACCTCTTTGTGGTTGAATTTGCATGTGTCTCATAATGCGTTGAAATTGAGCTTTAAGACATGTGCTTTTTATTTTTCCAGCTGTGATTAGAGCTTAGTTCTTCAAAGTGTTTCCTTAAAGTATGTGTCACCTTTTGAAATATTTTGGCCATTACCTCCCTCAAGACATTTTGAGGGCAGGTTTCATTTACAGCCCTGCAGTACTAGTTCATATGAAGTGACCATTAGGTCAGGCTTTAAACCTGCTTTTGCAGGTAACGGCCAGAGGGCGGCAGCCTTTCTACGTTCCCCACGCTGGTACTAGGGAAACAGACCTACCGGCCAGTGGTGTTCTTCGGTTATAAATTAGAGTGGAATGTGCCCGGAGAAACCCACAAATGCTGATGTCTCCTTACATTTGTTTGTTTTTCACATTTAATTTATATTTTTTACTGGAGTACTATTCCCTTGTATACATGGACCACTTCTTCTTGGTGCATTCCTTGGTATGCTTGATTCACTGGTAGCTCAATGTTTACCTTTTCAAAGCACCTCCATTGTGTTTACATTAATGGTTCTTACCACGTCCCCCTTAGAGCTCAGCGTACACATTTCTCCACAATCCCTTCAGCATGTATTGTTTGCAGCATTTTTGCTGATGGCCATTCTGACTGCTGTGAGCTGATAGGTATTTGTAATTTCGGTTTGCGTGTCTTTAAAAATTCCTAAAATTTATCATTTTCCCACGCCTTTTTCTTTTCACTTAAAAGAAAAAACCCTGAGTACAATATACCTCTTGAAATTGTCTTCTTTGAAGGTTGCCCTCTTTTGAATTTTTTGCTCGATTTTTGACCCCAGAAATTCTTTGGAAGGCACGTGTCATTTACAGAACTGCAAGTTGGTGAATATTTAGTGACCTTTTGTGGTGGGTTTAAAGCTGCTGTAGTGGGAAACGGCCACAAGGAGGCAGCATTTCTCCAGTCCCCAATCTGGGTACTAGGGCAGCAGAGCCTTTCTGGAAGTCGTTGTCCTGGGTTGTAAATTAGAATGGAATTTGCCAGGAGAAATCCCCATAAGTTTATGTCTCATTACTTCTTCTTGGTTTTAAAAATTTTTTTAATCGGGGTAAAGATTAGAATATTGTTTGTCCTAGGTGTACACAATCTGGTTCATTTGTACATTATGTATGTCTATTAATGTACAGATCCTCTTCCCATGTAAAATATTACAGTGTTCCATAGACCTCCCTTGCTATATGGTCGTTCTTTTTGATACATGTATATACTATGTATTTGTATACGTATAGTAACACTAACCTTCATTTATCGATTCCCCCCTCCTTTCCTTTTAGATGAGCATAGTTTGTTTTCTAAGCCTGTGAGTGTCTTTCTCTTTGGAAATATGTTCATTTGTGTCAGTTAGTAGATAATGCCATAAGTGATATTATAGGATATAGGTCTTTTGCTTTCCGACCTACTTCATGTTTTGTGATTATCTCCAGGCTCATCTATGGTGCCTCAAAGAACAGTGCTTCAATGTTTTCCATGGCTAATATTCCATTGTGTACATGGACCACTTCTTCTTGGTGCATTCCTCTGTTGATGGACATTTTCGTTGCTTCCAAGTGTTGCCTATGGTAACTATTGCGGGAGTGCAGGATTGCCAGCCTGTGACTTTTGGATTTTCATTTTCTCAGGTGATAGACCCAGCAGTGGGTATGACTGATTGACTGGTATGGTAGCTCAATGTTTACCTTTTCAAGGCACCTCAATTGTGCTTTCATTAGTGGCTCTTACCACGTCCCCCTTAGAATCGAGGGTACGCATTTCTCCACAATCACGTCAGCATTTATTGTTTGCAGCAGTTTTGTTGATGGCCATTCTGACTGGTGTGAGCTGATAGCTTTTTGTAATTTGGGTTTACATGTCTTTAAAAATTCCTAAAATTCATCATTTTCCCACGCCTTTTTCTTTTCACTTAAAAGAAAAAACCCTGAGTACAATATACCTCTTGAAATTGTCTTCTTCGAAGGTTGCCCTCTTTTGAATTTTTTGCTCGATTTTTGACCCCAGAAATTCTTTGGAAGGCACGTGTCATTTACAGAACTGCAAGTTGGTGAATATTTAGTGACCTTTTGCGGTGGGTTTAAAGCTGCTGCTGTGGGAAACGGCCACAAGGAGGCAGCATTTCTCCAGTCCCCAATCTGGGTACTAGGGCAGCAGAGCCTTTCTGGAAGTCGTTGTCCTGGGTTGTAAATTAGAATGGAATTTGCCAGAGGAAATCCCCATAAGTTTATGTCTCATTACTTCTTCTTGGTTTTTAAAATTTTTTTAATCGGGGTAAAGATTAGAATATTGTTTGTCCTAGGTGTACACAATCTGTTTCATTTGTACATTATGTATGTCTATTAATGTACAGATCCTCTTCCCATGTAAAATATTACAGTGTTCCATAGACCTCCCTTGCTATATGGTCGTTCTTTTTGATACATGTATATACTATGTATTTGTATACGTATAGTAACACTAACCTTCATTTATCGATTCCCCCCTCCTTTCCTTTTAGATGAGCATAGTTTGTTTTCTAAGCCTGTGAGTGTCTTTCTCTTTGGAAATATGTTCATTTGTGTCAGTTAGTAGATAATGCCATAAGTGATATTATAGGATATAGGTCTTTTGCTTTCCGACCTACTTCATGTTTTGTGATTATCTCCAGGCTCATCTATGGTGCCTCAAAGAGCAGTGCTTCAATGTTTTCCATGGCTAATATTCCATTGTGTACATGGACCACTTCTTCTTGGTGCATTCCTCTGTTGATGGACATTTTCGTTGCTTCCAAGTGTTGCCTATGGTAACTATTGCGGGAGTGCAGGATTGCCAGCCTGTGACTTTTGGATTTTCATTTTCTCAGGTGATAGACCCAGCAGTGGGTATGACTGATTGACTGGTATGGTAGCTCAATGTTTACCTTTTCAAGGCACCTCAATTGTGCTTTCATTAGTGGCTCTTACCACGTCCCCCTTAGAATCGAGGGTACGCATTTCTCCACAATCACGTCAGCATTTATTGTTTGCAGCAGTTTTGTTGATGGCCATTCTGACTGGTGTGAGCTGATAGCTTTTTGTAATTTGGGTTTACATGTCTTTAAAAATTCCTAAAATTCATCATTTTTCCACGCCTTTTTCTTTTCTGTTAAAAGAAAAAAGAAAAACAAAGTGTGAGTACAATCTACCTCTTCAAATTGTCTTCTTGGAAGGTTGCACTCTTGAATTTTGGGGTCGATTTTCGACCTCAGTATTTTTTGGAGGGCAGGTGTCATTTACAGAACTGCAATTGGTGAATATTTCGTGACCTTTTGCAGTGGGTTTAAAGCTGCTGTTGTGGGAAACGGCCACAAGGATGCAGCATTTCTCCACTCCCAAATCTGGGTACTAGGGCAGCAGAGCCTTTCTGGAAGTCGTTTACCTAGGTTGTAAATTTGAATGGAATGTGCCAGGAAAACCCCCCATAAGTTTACGTCTCATTACTTCTAGTTCGTTGTTTTAATATTTTACATTGGGGTAATGGTTCAAATGTTGTTTGTCCAAGGTGTACACACTCTGGTTCATTTACACATTATATATATCTATTGATGTAGAGATCCTCTTCCCATGTAAATTATTACAGAGTGTTCCGTCAACCTCCCTTGCTATATGGTCGGTCTTTTTGATATATGTATATAATATGAATTTGTATACATATGGTAACGCTAATCTTCATTTATCCGTTCCCCCCACCTTTCCTTTTAGATAAGCACAGTTTTTTTTTTATAAGTCTGTGATTGCCTTTCTCTGTGGAAATGTGTTCATTTGTGTCAGTTATTAGATAACGCCTATAAGTGATATCATAGGATATAGGACTTTTGCTTTCCGACTTCCCTCATGTTCTGTGTTTATCTCCAAGATCATGTATGGTGCCTCAAAGAGCAGTGTTTCATTGTTTTCCATGGCTAGTATTCATTGTGTACATGGACCCCTTCTTCTTTATCCCTTCATCTGTTGCTGGACATTTTGGTTGCTTCACTGTCTTGTCTATTGTGAATAAGGCTGCAGTGCAGCTTTTGCAGCCCGGGTCTTCTTGATTCTGGTCTTCTCAGGTGAGAGGCCCATTGGTGCGCCTGCTGGATTGAATGGTACGTCAATTTTTCCTTTTAAATGCAGCTCCTTTCTGTTCTCATTATTGGCTGTTAACCACTTTACATCTCACCAGCAGCTAGAGGGTACACAGTTCTCTAAAACCTCCTCAGCATTGATTGTTTGTAGGCTTTTTGCTGATGGTCAGTCGACTGGTGTGAGTTGAAAACTTTTTGTAGATTAGATTGCATGAGTCTAATACTTCCTGAGGTTGAGCTTTTATCCATTTTCCTTTTTTGAAAAAGAGAGTGAGTAAAACTTACCTCTTCATACTATCTTCTTGAAAATGTTGCCTGTTTTGAATTGTTTGTATCCATTCCCTACCTCAGCACAATTTTGAGGGCAGGTGTCCTTTACAGCCCTGAGTCCTTGTGAATGTTAAGTGACCATTAGCTGTGGGTTAAGAGCTGCTCTTGTGGGAATGGGCCACAAGGCGGCAGCATTTCTCCCTTACCAAATCTGGTTACTAGGGCAACAGAGCCTTACTGGAAGTGGTGTTCTAGGTTGTAAATTAGAATGGAATGTGCCAGGAAAAAGCCCTTTAAGTTTATGTCTCATTACTTCTTGTTCGGAGTTTTAACTTAATTTTTATTTTTTATCACAGCAAACTTGATTACAATGTTTTGTGTGTTCTAGGTGTGCAAGATGTGGTTCTTTCACACATATACGTATATCTATTGTTCTTCAGGTCCTTTTCCCATGTAGGTTATGACACAATGTTGAGTAGTCTTCTCTTGGTATTCCGTAGGTCTTTGGTGATTATATATTTCACATGTGTTTGTATCTCTCTGTTAACCTCCATATGGTAGTGTATCCAATCCTCACACCTTTCCATTTGGCGAACCATAAGTTTTCGTACTGAATCTGTGATTGCCTTTCTCTGTGGAAATATCTTCGTTTGTTTCAGTTTTTAGGTAACACCTGTATGTGATATGATAAGATATGTGTCTTTCGCTGTCTCACTTACTACAAGTTGCGTGATTCCTTCTAGACTCATCTGTGGTGCTGCAAATGGCATTGTTTCATTTTTTCGCTAGCTCATATTCCGTCTGTACATGTAGCAGTTCTTCTTTGTCCACCCATCTGTCGGTGGACTTTTTGGTTACTTCCATATCTTGGCTATTGTAATACTATGCAATGCAGATTTGCCTGCCTGTGTCTTTCCAATTCTGTCTTCTTAGGTTATAGTTCCAGGAATGGGTCTGCTGGATCATATGGTAGCTCAATGTTTACCTTTTAAAGGCACCTCCATTCTGTGCTCTTTGGTGGCTCTTTCCAGGTTACGTCGCACATAAAGTTGAGGGTATGCATTTCTCCACAGCACCTTCAGCATTTATTCTTTGTAGTTTTTTGCTGATGGTTATTCTGACTGGTGTGAGCTGATACCTCTTTGTGGTTGAATTTGCATGTGTCTCATAATGCGTTGAAATTGAGCTTTAAGACATGTGCTGTTTATTTTTCCAGCTGTGATTAGAGCTTAGTTCTTCAAAGTGTTTCCTTAAAGTATGTGTCACCTTTTGAAATATTTTGGCCATTACCTCCCTCAAGACATTTTGAGGGCAGGTTTCATTTACAGCCCTGCAGTACTAGTTCATATGAAGTGACCATTAGATCAGGCTTTAAACCTGCTTTTGCAGGTAACGGCCAGAGGGCGGCAGCCTTTCTACGTTCCCCACGCTGGTACTAGGGAAACAGACCTACCGGCCAGTGGTGTTCTTCGGTTATAAATTAGAGTGGAATGTGCCCGGAGAAACCCACAAATGCTGATGTCTCCTTACATTTGTTTGTTTTTCACATTTAATTTATATTTTTTACTGGAGTACTATTCCGTTGTATACATGGACCACTTCTTCTTGGTGCATTCCTTGGTATGCTTGATTCACTGGTAGCTCAATGTTTACCTTTTCAAAGCACCTCCATTGTGTTTACATTAATGGTTCTTACCACGTCCCCCTTAGAGCTCAGCGTACACATTTCTCCACAATCCCTTCAGCATGTATTGTTTGCAGCATTTTTGCTGATGGCCATTCTGACTGCTGTGAGCTGCTAGGTATTTGTAATTTCGGTTTGCGTGTCTTTAAAAATTCCTAAAATTTATCATTTTCCCACGCCTTTTTCTTTTCACTTAAAAGAAAAAACCCTGAGTACAATATACCTCTTGAAATTGTCTTCTTCGAAGGTTGCCCTCTTTTGAATTTTTTGCTCGATTTTTGACCCCAGAAATTCTTTGGAAGGCACGTGTCATTTACAGAACTGCAAGTTGGTGAATATTTAGTGACCTTTTGCGGTGGGTTTAAAGCTGCTGTTGTGGGAAACGGCCACAAGGAGGCAGCATTTCTCCAGTCCCCAATCTGGGTACTAGGGCAGCAGAGCCTTTCTGGAAGTCGTTGTCCTGGGTTGTAAATTAGAATGGAATTTGCCAGGAGAAATCCCCATAAGTTTATGTCTCATTACTTCTTCTTGGTTTTTAAAATTTTTTTAATCGGGGTAAAGATTAGAATATTGTTTGTCCTAGGTGTACACAATCTGGTTCATTTCTACATTATGTATGTCTATTAATGTACAGATCCTCTTCCCATGTAAAATATTACAGTGTTCCATAGACCTCCCTTGCTATATGGTCGTTCTTTTTGATACATGTATATACTATGTATTTGTATACGTATAGTAACACTAACCTTCATTTATCGATTCTCCCCTCCTTTCCTTTTAGATGAGCATAGTTTGTTTTCTAAGCCTGTGAGTGTCTTTCTCTTTGGAAATATGTTCATTTGTGTCAGTTAGTAGATAATGCCATAAGTGATATTATAGGATATAGGTCTTTTGCTTTCCGACCTACTTCATGTTTTGTGATTATCTCCAGGCTCATCTATGGTGCCTCAAAGAACAGTGCTTCAATGTTTTCCATGGCTAATATTCCATTGTGTACATGGACCACTTCTTCTTGGTGCATTCCTCTGTTGATGGACATTTTCGTTGCTTCCAAGTGTTGCCTATGGTAACTATTGCGGGAGTGCAGGATTGCCAGCCTGTGACTTTTGGATTTTCATTTTCTCAGGTGATAGACCCAGCAGTGGGTATGACTGATTGACTGGTATGGTAGCTCAATGTTTACCTTTTCAAGGCACCTCAATTGTGCTTTCATTAGTGGCTCTTACCACGTCCCCCTTAGAATCGAGGGTACGCATTTCTCCACAATCACGTCAGCATTTATTGTTTGCAGCAGTTTTGTTGATGGCCATTCTGACTGGTGTGAGCTGATAGCTTTTTGTAATTTGGGTTTACATGTCTTTAAAAATTCCTAAAATTCATCATTTTCCCACGCCTTTTTCTTTTCACTTAAAAGAAAAAACCCTGAGTACAATATACCTCTTGAAATTGTCTTCTTCGAAGGTTGCCCTCTTTTGAATTTTTTGCTCGATTTTTGACCCCAGAAATTCTTTGGAAGGCACGTGTCATTTACAGAACTGCAAGTTGGTGAATATTTAGTGACCTTTTGCGGTGGGTTTAAAGCTGCTGCTGTGGGAAACGGCCACAAGGAGGCAGCATTTCTCCAGTCCCCAATCTGGGTACTAGGGCAGCAGAGCCTTTCTGGAAGTCGTTGTCCTGGGTTGTAAATTAGAATGGAATTTGCCAGGAGAAATCCCCATAAGTTTATGTCTCATTACTTCTTCTTGGTTTTTAAAATTTTTTTAATCGGGGTAAAGATTAGAATATTGTTTGTCCTAGGTGTACACAATCTGGTTCATTTGTACATTATGTATGTCTATTAATGTACAGATCCTCTTCCCATGTAAAATATTACAGTGTTCCATAGACCTCCCTTGCTATATGGTCGTTCTTTTTGATACATGTATATACTATGTATTTGTATACGTATAGTAACACTAACCTTCATTTATCGATTCCCCCCTCCTTTCCTTTTAGATGAGCATAGTTTGTTTTCTAAGCCTGTGAGTGTCTTTCTCTTTGGAAATATGTTCATTTGTGTCAGTTAGTATATAATGCCATAAGTGATATTATAGGATATAGGTCTTTTGCTTTCCGACCTACTTCATGTTTTGTGATTATCTCCAGGCTCATCTATGGTGCCTCAAAGAGCAGTGCTTCAATGTTTTCCATGGCTAATATTCCATTGTGTACATGGACCACTTCTTCTTGGTGCATTCCTCTGTTGATGGACATTTTCGTTGCTTCCAAGTGTTGCCTATGGTAACTATTGCGGGAGTGCAGGATTGCCAGCCTGTGACTTTTGGATTTTCATTTTCTCAGGTGATAGACCCAGCAGTGGGTATGACTGATTGACTGGTATGGTAGCTCAATGTTTACCTTTTCAAGGCACCTCAATTGTGCTTTCATTAGTGGCTCTTACCACGTCCCCCTTAGAATCGAGGGTACGCATTTCTCCACAATCACGTCAGCATTTATTGTTTGCAGCAGTTTTGTTGATGGCCATTCTGACTGGTGTGAGCTGATAGCTTTTTGTAATTTGGGTTTACATGTCTTTAAAAATTCCTAAAATTCATCATTTTTCCACGCCTTTTTCTTTTCTGTTAAAAGAAAAAAGAAAAACAAAGTGTGAGTACAATCTACCTCTTCAAATTGTCTTCTTGGAAGGTTGCACTCTTGAATTTTGGGGTCGATTTTCGACCTCAGTATTTTTTGGAGGGCAGGTGTCATTTACAGAACTGCAATTGGTGAATATTTCGTGACCTTTTGCAGTGGGTTTAAAGCTGCTGTTGTGGGAAACGGCCACAAGGATGCAGCATTTCTCCACTCCCAAATCTGGGTACTAGGGCAGCAGAGCCTTTCTGGAAGTCGTTTACCTAGGTTGTAAATTTGAATGGAATGTGCCAGGAAAACCCCCCATAAGTTTACGTCTCATTACTTCTAGTTCGTTGTTTTAATATTTTACATTGGGGTAATGGTTCAAATGTTGTTTGTCCAAGGTGTACACACTCTGGTTCATTTACACATTATATATATCTATTGATGTAGAGATCCTCTTCCCATGTAAATTATTACAGAGTGTTCCGTCAACCTCCCTTGCTATATGGTCGGTCTTTTTGATATATGTATATAATATGAATTTGTATACATATGGTAACGCTAATCTTCATTTATCCGTTCCCCCCACCTTTCCTTTTAGATAAGCACAGTTTTTTTTTTTATAAGTCTGTGATTGCCTTTCTCTGTGGAAATGTGTTCATTTGTGTCAGTTATTAGATAACGCCTATAAGTGATATCATAGGATATAGGACTTTTGCTTTCCGACTTCCCTCATGTTCTGTGTTTATCTCCAAGATCATGTATGGTGCCTCAAAGAGCAGTGTTTCATTGTTTTCCATGGCTAGTATTCATTGTGTACATGGACCCCTTCTTCTTTATCCCTTCATCTGTTGCTGGACATTTTGGTTGCTTCACTGTCTTGTCTATTGTGAATAAGGCTGCAGTGCAGCTTTTGCAGCCCGGGTCTTCTTGATTCTGGTCTTCTCAGGTGAGAGGCCCATTGGTGCGCCTGCTGGATTGAATGGTACGTCAATTTTTCCTTTTAAACGCAGCTCCTTTCTGTTCTCATTATTGGCTGTTAACCACTTTACATCTCACCAGCAGCTAGAGGGTACACAGTTCTCTAAAACCTCCTCAGCATTGATTGTTTGTAGGCTTTTTGCTGATGGTCAGTCGACTGGTGTGAGTTGAAAACTTTTTGTAGATTAGATTGCATGAGTCTAATACTTCCTGAGGTTGAGCTTTTATCCATTTTCCTTTTTTGAAAAAGAGAGTGAGTAAAACTTACCTCTTCATACTATCTTCTTGAAAATGTTGCCTGTTTTGAATTGTTTTTATCCATTCCCTACCTCAGCACAATTTTGAGGGCAGGTGTCCTTTACAGCCCTGAGTCCTTGTGAATGTTAAGTGACCATTAGCTGTGGGTTAAGAGCTGCTCTTGCGGGAATGGGCCACAAGGCGGCAGCATTTCTCCCTTACCAAATCTGGTTACTAGGGCAACAGAGCCTTACTGGAAGTGGTGTTCTAGGTTGTAAATTAGAATGGAATGTGCCAGGAAAAAGCCCTTTAAGTTTATGTCTCATTACTTCTTGTTCGGAGTTTTAACTTAATTTTTATTTTTTATCACAGCAAACTTGATTACAATGTTTTGTGTGTTCTAGGTGTGCAAGATGTGGTTCTTTCACACATATACGTATATCTATTGTTCTTCAGATCCTTTTCCCATGTGGGTTATGACACAATGTTGAGTAGTCTTCTCTTGGTATTCCGTAGGTCTTTGGTGATTATATATTTCACATGTGTTTGTATCTCTCTGTTAACCTCCATATGGTAGTGTATCCAATCCTCACACCTTTCCATTTGGCGAACCATAAGTTTTCGTACTGAATCTGTGATTGCCTTTCTCTGTGGAAATATCTTCGTTTGTTTCAGTTTTTAGGTAACACCTGTATGTGATATGATAAGATATGTGTCTTTCGCTGTCTCACTTACTACAAGTTGCGTGATTCCTTCTAGACTCATCTGTGGTGCTGCAAATGGCATTGTTTCATTTTTTCGCTAGCTCATATTCCGTCTGTACATGTAGCAGTTCTTCTTTGTCCACCCATCTGTCGGTGGACTTTTTGGTTACTTCCATATCTTGGCTATTGTAATACTATGCAATGCAGATTTGCCTGCCTGTGTCTTTCCAATTCTGTCTTCTTAGGTCATAGTTCCAGGAATGGGTCTGCTGGATCATATGGTAGCTCAATGTTTACCTTTTAAAGGCACCTCCATTCTGTTCTCTTTGGTGGCTCTTTCCAGGTTACGTCGCACATAAAGTTGAGGGTATGCATTTCTCCACAGCACCTTCAGCATTTATTCTTTGTAGTTTTTTGCTGATGGTTATTCTGACTGGTGTGAGCTGATACCTCTTTGTGGTTGAATTTGCATGTGTCTCATAATACGTTGAAATTGAGCTTTAAGACATGTGCTTTTTATTTTTCCAGCTGTGATTAGAGCTTAGTTCTTCAAAGTTTTTCCTTAAAGTATGTGTCACCTTTTGAAATATTTTGGCCATTACCTCCCTCAAGACATTTTGAGGGCAGGTTTCATTTACAGCCCTGCAGTACTAGTTCATATGAAGTGACCATTAGCTCAGGCTTTAAATCTGCTTTTGCAGGTAACGGCCAGAGGGCGGCAGCCTTTCTACGTTCCCCACGCTGGTACTAGGGAAACAGACCTACCGGCCAGTGGTGTTCTTCGGTTATAAATTAGAGTGGAATGTGCCCGGAGAAACCCACAAATGCTGATGTCTCCTTACATTTGTTTGTTTTTCACATTTAATTTATATTTTTTACTGGAGTACTATTCCGTTGTATACATGGACCACTTCTTCTTGGTGCATTCCTTGGTATGCTTGATTCACTGGTAGCTCAATGTTTACCTTTTCAAAGCACCTCCATTGTGTTTACATTAATGGTTCTTACCACGTCCCCCTTAGAGCTCAGCGTACACATTTCTCCACAATCCCTTCAGCATGTATTGTTTGCAGCATTTTTGCTGATGGCCATTCTGACTGCTGTGAGCTGATAGGTATTTGTAATTTCGGTTTGCGTGTCTTTAAAAATTCCTAAAATTTATCATTTTCCCACGCCTTTTTCTTTTCACTTAAAAGAAAAAACCCTGAGTACAATATACCTCTTGAAATTGTCTTCTTCGAAGGTTGCCCTCTTTTGAATTTTTTGCTCGATTTTTGACCCCAGAAATTCTTTGGAAGGCACGTGTCATTTACAGAACTGCAAGTTGGTGAATATTTAGTGACCTTTTGCGGTGGGTTTAAAGCTGCTGTTGTGGGAAACGGCCACAAGGAGGCAGCATTTCTCCAGTCCCCAATCTGGGTACTAGGGCAGCAGAGCCTTTCTGGAAGTCGTTGTCCTGGGTTGTAAATTAGAATGGAATTTGCCAGAGGAAATCCCCATAAGTTTATGTCTCATTACTTCTTCTTGGTTTTTAAAATTTTTTTTATCGGGGTAAAGATTAGAATATTGTTTGTCCTAGGTGTACACAATCTGGTTCATTTGTACATTATGTATGTCTATTAATGTACAGATCCTCTTCCCATGTAAAATATTACAGTGTTCCATAGACCTCCCTTGCTATATGGTCGTTCTTTTTGATACATGTATATACTATGTATTTGTATACGTATAGTAACACTAACCTTCATTTATCGATTCTCCCCTCCTTTCCTTTTAGATGAGCATAGTTTGTTTTCTAAGCCTGTGAGTGTCTTTCTCTTTGGAAATATGTTCATTTGTGTCAGTTAGTAGATAATGCCATAAGTGATATTATAGGATATAGGTCTTTTGCTTTCCGACCTACTTCATGTTTTGTGATTATCTCCAGGCTCATCTATGGTGCCTCAAAGAACAGTGCTTCAATGTTTTCCATGGCTAATATTCCATTGTGTACATGGACCACTTCTTCTTGGTGCATTCCTCTGTTGATGGACATTTTCGTTGCTTCCAAGTGTTGCCTATGGTAACTATTGCGGGAGTGCAGGATTGCCAGCCTGTGACTTTTGGATTTTCATTTTCTCAGGTGATAGACCCAGCAGTGGGTATGACTGATTGACTGGTATGGTAGCTCAATGTTTACCTTTTCAAGGCACCTCAATTGTGCTTTCATTAGTGGCTCTTACCACGTCCCCCTTAGAATCGAGGGTACGCATTTCTCCACAATCACGTCAGCATTTATTGTTTGCAGCAGTTTTGTTGATGGCCATTCTGACTGGTGTGAGCTGATAGCTTTTTGTAATTTGGGTTTACATGTCTTTAAAAATTCCTAAAATTCATCATTTTTCCACGCCTTTTTCTTTTCTGTTAAAAGAAAAAAGAAAAACAAAGTGTGAGTACAATCTACCTCTTCAAATTGTCTTCTTGGAAGGTTGCACTCTTGAATTTTGGGGTCGATTTTCGACCTCAGTATTTTTTGGAGGGCAGGTGTCATTTACAGAACTGCAATTGGTGAATATTTCGTGACCTTTTGCAGTGGGTTTAAAGCTGCTGTTGTGGGAAACGGCCACAAGGATGCAGCATTTCTCCACTCCCAAATCTGGGTACTAGGGCAGCAGAGCCTTTCTGGAAGTCGTTTACCTAGGTTGTAAATTTGAATGGAATGTGCCAGGAAAACCCCCCATAAGTTTACGTCTCATTACTTCTAGTTCGTTGTTTTAATATTTTACATTGGGGTAATGGTTCAAATGTTGTTTGTCCAAGGTGTACACACTCTGGTTCATTTACACATTATATATATCTATTGATGTAGAGATCCTCTTCCCATGTAAATTATTACAGAGTGTTCCGTCAACCTCCCTTGCTATATGGTCGGTCTTTTTGATATATGTATATAATATGAATTTGTATACATATGGTAACGCTAATCTTCATTTATCCGTTCCCCCCACCTTTCCTTTTAGATAAGCACAGTTTTTTTTTTTTATAAGTCTGTGATTGCCTTTCTCTGTGGAAATGTGTTCATTTGTGTCAGTTATTAGATAACGCCTATAAGTGATATCATAGGATATAGGACTTTTGCTTTCCGACTTCCCTCATGTTCTGTGTTTATCTCCAAGATCATGTATGGTGCCTCAAAGAGCAGTGTTTCATTGTTTTCCATGGCTAGTATTCATTGTGTACATGGACCCCTTCTTCTTTATCCCTTCATCTGTTGCTGGACATTTTGGTTGCTTCACTGTCTTGTCTATTGTGAATAAGGCTGCAGTGCAGCTTTTGCAGCCCGGGTCTTCTTGATTCTGGTCTTCTCAGGTGAGAGGCCCATTGGTGCGCCTGCTGGATTGAATGGTACGTCAATTTTTCCTTTTAAACGCAGCTCCTTTCTGTTCTCATTATTGGCTGTTAACCACTTTACATCTCACCAGCAGCTAGAGGGTACACAGTTCTCTAAAACCTCCTCAGCATTGATTGTTTGTAGGCTTTTTGCTGATGGTCAGTCGACTGGTGTGAGTTGAAAACTTTTTGTAGATTAGATTGCATGAGTCTAATACTTCCTGAGGTTGAGCTTTTATCCATTTTCCTTTTTTGAAAAAGAGAGTGAGTAAAACTTACCTCTTCATACTATCTTCTTGAAAATGTTGCCTGTTTTGAATTGTTTTTATCCATTCCCTACCTCAGCACAATTTTGAGGGCAGGTGTCCTTTACAGCCCTGAGTCCTTGTGAATGTTAAGTGACCATTAGCTGTGGGTTAAGAGCTGCTCTTGCGGGAATGGGCCACAAGGCGGCAGCATTTCTCCCTTACCAAATCTGGTTACTAGGGCAACAGAGCCTTACTGGAAGTGGTGTTCTAGGTTGTAAATTAGAATGGAATGTGCCAGGAAAAAGCCCTTTAAGTTTATGTCTCATTACTTCTTGTTCGGAGTTTTAACTTAATTTTTATTTTTTATCACAGCAAACTTGATTACAATGTTTTGTGTGTTCTAGGTGTGCAAGATGTGGTTCTTTCACACATATACGTATATCTATTGTTCTTCAGGTCCTTTTCCCATGTAGGTTATGACACAATGTTGAGTAGTCTTCTCTTGGTATTCCGTAGGTCTTTGGTGATTATATATTTCACATGTGTTTGTATCTCTCTGTTAACCTCCATATGGTAGTGTATCCAATCCTCACACCTTTCCATTTGGCGAACCATAAGTTTTCGTACTGAATCTGTGATTGCCTTTCTCTGTGGAAATATCTTCGTTTGTTTCAGTTTTTAGGTAACACCTGTATGTGATATGATAAGATATGTGTCTTTCGCTGTCTCACTTACTACAAGTTGCGTGATTCCTTCTAGACTCATCTGTGGTGCTGCAAATGGCATTGTTTCATTTTTTCGCTAGCTCATATTCCGTCTGTACATGTAGCAGTTCTTCTTTGTCCACCCATCTGTCGGTGGACTTTTTGGTTACTTCCATATCTTGGCTATTGTAATACTATGCAATGCAGATTTGCCTGCCTGTGTCTTTCCAATTCTGTCTTCTTAGGTCATAGTTCCAGGAATGGGTCTGCTGGATCATATGGTAGCTCAATGTTTACCTTTTAAAGGCACCTCCATTCTGTGCTCTTTGGTGGCTCTTTCCAGGTTACGTCGCACATAAAGTTGAGGGTATGCATTTCTCCACAGCACCTTCAGCATTTATTCTTTGTAGTCTTTTGCTGATGGTTATTCTGACTGGTGTGAGCTGATACCTCTTTGTGGTTGAATTTGCATGTGTCTCATAATGCGTTGAAATTGAGCTTTAAGACATGTGCTTTTTATTTTTCCAGCTGTGATTAGAGCTTAGTTCTTCAAAGTGTTTCCTTAAAGTATGTGTCACCTTTTGAAATATTTTGGCCATTACCTCCCTCAAGACATTTTGAGGGCAGGTTTCATTTACAGCCCTGCAGTACTAGTTCATATGAAGTGACCATTAGGTCAGGCTTTAAACCTGCTTTTGCAGGTAACGGCCAGAGGGCGGCAGCCTTTCTACGTTCCCCACGCTGGTACTAGGGAAACAGACCTACCGGCCAGTGGTGTTCTTCGGTTATAAATTAGAGTGGAATGTGCCCGGAGAAACCCACAAATGCTGATGTCTCCTTACATTTGTTTGTTTTTCACATTTAATTTATATTTTTTACTGGAGTACTATTCCCTTGTATACATGGACCACTTCTTCTTGGTGCATTCCTTGGTATGCTTGATTCACTGGTAGCTCAATGTTTACCTTTTCAAAGCACCTCCATTGTGTTTACATTAATGGTTCTTACCACGTCCCCCTTAGAGCTCAGCGTACACATTTCTCCACAATCCCTTCAGCATGTATTGTTTGCAGCATTTTTGCTGATGGCCATTCTGACTGCTGTGAGCTGATAGGTATTTGTAATTTCGGTTTGCGTGTCTTTAAAAATTCCTAAAATTTATCATTTTCCCACGCCTTTTTCTTTTCACTTAAAAGAAAAAACCCTGAGTACAATATACCTCTTGAAATTGTCTTCTTTGAAGGTTGCCCTCTTTTGAATTTTTTGCTCGATTTTTGACCCCAGAAATTCTTTGGAAGGCACGTGTCATTTACAGAACTGCAAGTTGGTGAATATTTAGTGACCTTTTGTGGTGGGTTTAAAGCTGCTGTTGTGGGAAACGGCCACAAGGAGGCAGCATTTCTCCAGTCCCCAATCTGGGTACTAGGGCAGCAGAGCCTTTCTGGAAGTCGTTGTCCTGGGTTGTAAATTAGAATGGAATTTGCCAGGAGAAATCCCCATAAGTTTATGTCTCATTACTTCTTCTTGGTTTTAAAAATTTTTTTAATCGGGGTAAAGATTAGAATATTGTTTGTCCTAGGTGTACACAATCTGGTTCATTTGTACATTATGTATGTCTATTAATGTACAGATCCTCTTCCCATGTAAAATATTACAGTGTTCCATAGACCTCCCTTGCTATATGGTCGTTCTTTTTGATACATGTATATACTATGTATTTGTATACGTATAGTAACACTAACCTTCATTTATCGATTCCCCCCTCCTTTCCTTTTAGATGAGCATAGTTTGTTTTCTAAGCCTGTGAGTGTCTTTCTCTTTGGAAATATGTTCATTTGTGTCAGTTAGTAGATAATGCCATAAGTGATATTATAGGATATAGGTCTTTTGCTTTCCGACCTACTTCATGTTTTGTGATTATCTCCAGGCTCATCTATGGTGCCTCAAAGAACAGTGCTTCAATGTTTTCCATGGCTAATATTCCATTGTGTACATGGACCACTTCTTCTTGGTGCATTCCTCTGTTGATGGACATTTTCGTTGCTTCCAAGTGTTGCCTATGGTAACTATTGCGGGAGTGCAGGATTGCCAGCCTGTGACTTTTGGATTTTCATTTTCTCAGGTGATAGACCCAGCAGTGGGTATGACTGATTGACTGGTATGGTAGCTCAATGTTTACCTTTTCAAGGCACCTCAATTGTGCTTTCATTAGTGGCTCTTACCACGTCCCCCTTAGAATCGAGGGTACGCATTTCTCCACAATCACGTCAGCATTTATTGTTTGCAGCAGTTTTGTTGATGGCCATTCTGACTGGTGTGAGCTGATAGCTTTTTGTAATTTGGGTTTACATGTCTTTAAAAATTCCTAAAATTCATCATTTTCCCACGCCTTTTTCTTTTCACTTAAAAGAAAAAACCCTGAGTACAATATACCTCTTGAAATTGTCTTCTTCGAAGGTTGCCCTCTTTTGAATTTTTTGCTCGATTTTTGACCCCAGAAATTCTTTGGAAGGCACGTGTCATTTACAGAACTGCAAGTTGGTGAATATTTAGTGACCTTTTGCGGTGGGTTTAAAGCTGCTGCTGTGGGAAACGGCCACAAGGAGGCAGCATTTCTCCAGTCCCCAATCTGGGTACTAGGGCAGCAGAGCCTTTCTGGAAGTCGTTGTCCTGGGTTGTAAATTAGAATGGAATTTGCCAGAGGAAATCCCCATAAGTTTATGTCTCATTACTTCTTCTTGGTTTTTAAAATTTTTTTAATCGGGGTAAAGATTAGAATATTGTTTGTCCTAGGTGTACACAATCTGTTTCATTTGTACATTATGTATGTCTATTAATGTACAGATCCTCTTCCCATGTAAAATATTACAGTGTTCCATAGACCTCCCTTGCTATATGGTCGTTCTTTTTGATACATGTATATACTATGTATTTGTATACGTATAGTAACACTAACCTTCATTTATCGATTCCCCCCTCCTTTCCTTTTAGATGAGCATAGTTTGTTTTCTAAGCCTGTGAGTGTCTTTCTCTTTGGAAATATGTTCATTTGTGTCAGTTAGTAGATAATGCCATAAGTGATATTATAGGATATAGGTCTTTTGCTTTCCGACCTACTTCATGTTTTGTGATTATCTCCAGGCTCATCTATGGTGCCTCAAAGAGCAGTGCTTCAATGTTTTCCATGGCTAATATTCCATTGTGTACATGGACCACTTCTTCTTGGTGCATTCCTCTGTTGATGGACATTTTCGTTGCTTCCAAGTGTTGCCTATGGTAACTATTGCGGGAGTGCAGGATTGCCAGCCTGTGACTTTTGGATTTTCATTTTCTCAGGTGATAGACCCAGCAGTGGGTATGACTGATTGACTGGTATGGTAGCTCAATGTTTACCTTTTCAAGGCACCTCAATTGTGCTTTCATTAGTGGCTCTTACCACGTCCCCCTTAGAATCGAGGGTACGCATTTCTCCACAATCACGTCAGCATTTATTGTTTGCAGCAGTTTTGTTGATGGCCATTCTGACTGGTGTGAGCTGATAGCTTTTTGTAATTTGGGTTTACATGTCTTTAAAAATTCCTAAAATTCATCATTTTTCCACGCCTTTTTCTTTTCTGTTAAAAGAAAAAAGAAAAACAAAGTGTGAGTACAATCTACCTCTTCAAATTGTCTTCTTGGAAGGTTGCACTCTTGAATTTTGGGGTCGATTTTCGACCTCAGTATTTTTTGGAGGGCAGGTGTCATTTACAGAACTGCAATTGGTGAATATTTCGTGACCTTTTGCAGTGGGTTTAAAGCTGCTGTTGTGGGAAACGGCCACAAGGATGCAGCATTTCTCCACTCCCAAATCTGGGTACTAGGGCAGCAGAGCCTTTCTGGAAGTCGTTTACCTAGGTTGTAAATTTGAATGGAATGTGCCAGGAAAACCCCCCATAAGTTTACGTCTCATTACTTCTAGTTCGTTGTTTTAATATTTTACATTGGGGTAATGGTTCAAATGTTGTTTGTCCAAGGTGTACACACTCTGGTTCATTTACACATTATATATATCTATTGATGTAGAGATCCTCTTCCCATGTAAATTATTACAGAGTGTTCCGTCAACCTCCCTTGCTATATGGTCGGTCTTTTTGATATATGTATATAATATGAATTTGTATACATATGGTAACGCTAATCTTCATTTATCCGTTCCCCCCACCTTTCCTTTTAGATAAGCACAGTTTTTTTTTTTATAAGTCTGTGATTGCCTTTCTCTGTGGAAATGTGTTCATTTGTGTCAGTTATTAGATAACGCCTATAAGTGATATCATAGGATATAGGACTTTTGCTTTCCGACTTCCCTCATGTTCTGTGTTTATCTCCAAGATCATGTATGGTGCCTCAAAGAGCAGTGTTTCATTGTTTTCCATGGCTAGTATTCATTGTGTACATGGACCCCTTCTTCTTTATCCCTTCATCTGTTGCTGGACATTTTGGTTGCTTCACTGTCTTGTCTATTGTGAATAAGGCTGCAGTGCAGCTTTTGCAGCCCGGGTCTTCTTGATTCTGGTCTTCTCAGGTGAGAGGCCCATTGGTGCGCCTGCTGGATTGAATGGTACGTCAATTTTTCCTTTTAAATGCAGCTCCTTTCTGTTCTCATTATTGGCTGTTAACCACTTTACATCTCACCAGCAGCTAGAGGGTACACAGTTCTCTAAAACCTCCTCAGCATTGATTGTTTGTAGGCTTTTTGCTGATGGTCAGTCGACTGGTGTGAGTTGAAAACTTTTTGTAGATTAGATTGCATGAGTCTAATACTTCCTGAGGTTGAGCTTTTATCCATTTTCCTTTTTTGAAAAAGAGAGTGAGTAAAACTTACCTCTTCATACTATCTTCTTGAAAATGTTGCCTGTTTTGAATTGTTTGTATCCATTCCCTACCTCAGCACAATTTTGAGGGCAGGTGTCCTTTACAGCCCTGAGTCCTTGTGAATGTTAAGTGACCATTAGCTGTGGGTTAAGAGCTGCTCTTGTGGGAATGGGCCACAAGGCGGCAGCATTTCTCCCTTACCAAATCTGGTTACTAGGGCAACAGAGCCTTACTGGAAGTGGTGTTCTAGGTTGTAAATTAGAATGGAATGTGCCAGGAAAAAGCCCTTTAAGTTTATGTCTCATTACTTCTTGTTCGGAGTTTTAACTTAATTTTTATTTTTTATCACAGCAAACTTGATTACAATGTTTTGTGTGTTCTAGGTGTGCAAGATGTGGTTCTTTCACACATATACGTATATCTATTGTTCTTCAGATCCTTTTCCCATGTAGGTTATGACACAATGTTGAGTAGTCTTCTCTTGGTATTCCGTAGGTCTTTGGTGATTATATATTTCACATGTGTTTGTATCTCTCTGTTAACCTCCATATGGTAGTGTATCCAATCCTCACACCTTTCCATTTGGCGAACCATAAGTTTTCGTACTGAATCTGTGATTGCCTTTCTCTGTGGAAATATCTTCGTTTGTTTCAGTTTTTAGGTAACACCTGTATGTGATATGATAAGATATGTGTCTTTCGCTGTCTCACTTACTACAAGTTGCGTGATTCCTTCTAGACTCATCTGTGGTGCTGCAAATGGCATTGTTTCATTTTTTCGCTAGCTCATATTCCGTCTGTACATGTAGCAGTTCTTCTTTGTCCACCCATCTGTCGGTGGACTTTTTGGTTACTTCCATATCTTGGCTATTGTAATACTATGCAATGCAGATTTGCCTGCCTGTGTCTTTCCAATTCTGTCTTCTTAGGTTATAGTTCCAGGAATGGGTCTGCTGGATCATATGGTAGCTCAATGTTTACCTTTTAAAGGCACCTCCATTCTGTGCTCTTTGGTGGCTCTTTCCAGGTTACGTCGCACATAAAGTTGAGGGTATGCATTTCTCCACAGCACCTTCAGCATTTATTCTTTGTAGTTTTTTGCTGATGGTTATTCTGACTGGTGTGAGCTGATACCTCTTTGTGGTTGAATTTGCATGTGTCTCATAATGCGTTGAAATTGAGCTTTAAGACATGTGCTGTTTATTTTTCCAGCTGTGATTAGAGCTTAGTTCTTCAAAGTGTTTCCTTAAAGTATGTGTCACCTTTTGAAATATTTTGGCCATTACCTCCCTCAAGACATTTTGAGGGCAGGTTTCATTTACAGCCCTGCAGTACTAGTTCATATGAAGTGACCATTAGATCAGGCTTTAAACCTGCTTTTGCAGGTAACGGCCAGAGGGCGGCAGCCTTTCTACGTTCCCCACGCTGGTACTAGGGAAACAGACCTACCGGCCAGTGGTGTTCTTCGGTTATAAATTAGAGTGGAATGTGCCCGGAGAAACCCACAAATGCTGATGTCTCCTTACATTTGTTTGTTTTTCACATTTAATTTATATTTTTTACTGGAGTACTATTCCCTTGTATACATGGACCACTTCTTCTTGGTGCATTCCTTGGTATGCTTGATTCACTGGTAGCTCAATGTTTACCTTTTCAAAGCACCTCCATTGTGTTTACATTAATGGTTCTTACCACGTCCCCCTTAGAGCTCAGCGTACACATTTCTCCACAATCCCTTCAGCATGTATTGTTTGCAGCATTTTTGCTGATGGCCATTCTGACTGCTGTGAGCTGATAGGTATTTGTAATTTCGGTTTGCGTGTCTTTAAAAATTCCTAAAATTTATCATTTTCCCACGCCTTTTTCTTTTCACTTAAAAGAAAAAACCCTGAGTACAATATACCTCTTGAAATTGTCTTCTTCGAAGGTTGCCCTCTTTTGAATTTTTTGCTCGATTTTTGACCCCAGAAATTCTTTGGAAGGCACGTGTCATTTACAGAACTGCAAGTTGGTGAATATTTAGTGACCTTTTGCGGTGGGTTTAAAGCTGCTGTTGTGGGAAACGGCCACAAGGAGGCAGCATTTCTCCAGTCCCCAATCTGGGTACTAGGGCAGCAGAGCCTTTCTGGAAGTCGTTGTCCTGGGTTGTAAATTAGAATGGAATTTGCCAGGAGAAATCCCCATAAGTTTATGTCTCATTACTTCTTCTTGGTTTTTAAAATTTTTTTAATCGGGGTAAAGATTAGAATATTGTTTGTCCTAGGTGTACACAATCTGGTTCATTTCTACATTATGTATGTCTATTAATGTACAGATCCTCTTCCCATGTAAAATATTACAGTGTTCCATAGACCTCCCTTGCTATATGGTCGTTCTTTTTGATACATGTATATACTATGTATTTGTATACGTATAGTAACACTAACCTTCATTTATCGATTCTCCCCTCCTTTCCTTTTAGATGAGCATAGTTTGTTTTCTAAGCCTGTGAGTGTCTTTCTCTTTGGAAATATGTTCATTTGTGTCAGTTAGTAGATAATGCCATAAGTGATATTATAGGATATAGGTCTTTTGCTTTCCGACCTACTTCATGTTTTGTGATTATCTCCAGGCTCATCTATGGTGCCTCAAAGAACAGTGCTTCAATGTTTTCCATGGCTAATATTCCATTGTGTACATGGACCACTTCTTCTTGGTGCATTCCTCTGTTGATGGACATTTTCGTTGCTTCCAAGTGTTGCCTATGGTAACTATTGCGGGAGTGCAGGATTGCCAGCCTGTGACTTTTGGATTTTCATTTTCTCAGGTGATAGACCCAGCAGTGGGTATGACTGATTGACTGGTATGGTAGCTCAATGTTTACCTTTTCAAGGCACCTCAATTGTGCTTTCATTAGTGGCTCTTACCACGTCCCCCTTAGAATCGAGGGTACGCATTTCTCCACAATCACGTCAGCATTTATTGTTTGCAGCAGTTTTGTTGATGGCCATTCTGACTGGTGTGAGCTGATAGCTTTTTGTAATTTGGGTTTACATGTCTTTAAAAATTCCTAAAATTCATCATTTTCCCACGCCTTTTTCTTTTCACTTAAAAGAAAAAACCCTGAGTACAATATACCTCTTGAAATTGTCTTCTTCGAAGGTTGCCCTCTTTTGAATTTTTTGCTCGATTTTTGACCCCAGAAATTCTTTGGAAGGCACGTGTCATTTACAGAACTGCAAGTTGGTGAATATTTAGTGACCTTTTGCGGTGGGTTTAAAGCTGCTGCTGTGGGAAACGGCCACAAGGAGGCAGCATTTCTCCAGTCCCCAATCTGGGTACTAGGGCAGCAGAGCCTTTCTGGAAGTCGTTGTCCTGGGTTGTAAATTAGAATGGAATTTGCCAGGAGAAATCCCCATAAGTTTATGTCTCATTACTTCTTCTTGGTTTTTAAAATTTTTTTAATCGGGGTAAAGATTAGAATATTGTTTGTCCTAGGTGTACACAATCTGGTTCATTTCTACATTATGTATGTCTATTAATGTACAGATCCTCTTCCCATGTAAAATATTACAGTGTTCCATAGACCTCCCTTGCTATATGGTCGTTCTTTTTGATACATGTATATACTATGTATTTGTATACGTATAGTAACACTAACCTTCATTTATCGATTCCCCCCTCCTTTCCTTTTAGATGAGCATAGTTTGTTTTCTAAGCCTGTGAGTGTCTTTCTCTTTGGAAATATGTTCATTTGTGTCAGTTAGTAGATAATGCCATAAGTGATATTATAGGATATAGGTCTTTTGCTTTCCGACCTACTTCATGTTTTGTGATTATCTCCAGGCTCATCTATGGTGCCTCAAAGAGCAGTGCTTCAATGTTTTCCATGGCTAATATTCCATTGTGTACATGGACCACTTCTTCTTGGTGCATTCCTCTGTTGATGGACATTTTCGTTGCTTCCAAGTGTTGCCTATGGTAACTATTGCGGGAGTGCAGGATTGCCAGCCTGTGACTTTTGGATTTTCATTTTCTCAGGTGATAGACCCAGCAGTGGGTATGACTGATTGACTGGTATGGTAGCTCAATGTTTACCTTTTCAAGGCACCTCAATTGTGCTTTCATTAGTGGCTCTTACCACGTCCCCCTTAGAATCGAGGGTACGCATTTCTCCACAATCACGTCAGCATTTATTGTTTGCAGCAGTTTTGTTGATGGCCATTCTGACTGGTGTGAGCTGATAGCTTTTTGTAATTTGGGTTTACATGTCTTTAAAAATTCCTAAAATTCATCATTTTTCCACGCCTTTTTCTTTTCTGTTAAAAGAAAAAAGAAAAACAAAGTGTGAGTACAATCTACCTCTTCAAATTGTCTTCTTGGAAGGTTGCACTCTTGAATTTTGGGGTCGATTTTCGACCTCAGTATTTTTTGGAGGGCAGGTGTCATTTACAGAACTGCAATTGGTGAATATTTCGTGACCTTTTGCAGTGGGTTTAAAGCTGCTGTTGTGGGAAACGGCCACAAGGATGCAGCATTTCTCCACTCCCAAATCTGGGTACTAGGGCAGCAGAGCCTTTCTGGAAGTCGTTTACCTAGGTTGTAAATTTGAATGGAATGTGCCAGGAAAACCCCCCATAAGTTTACGTCTCATTACTTCTAGTTCGTTGTTTTAATATTTTACATTAGGGTAATGGTTCAAATGTTGTTTGTCCAAGGTGTACACACTCTGGTTCATTTACACATTATATATATCTATTGATGTAGAGATCCTCTTCCCATGTAAATTATTACAGAGTGTTCCGTCAACCTCCCTTGCTATATGGTCGGTCTTTTTGATATATGTATATAATATGAATTTGTATACATATGGTAACGCTAATCTTCATTTATCCGTTCCCCCCACCTTTCCTTTTAGATAAGCACAGTTTTTTTTTTTATAAGTCTGTGATTGCCTTTCTCTGTGGAAATGTGTTCATTTGTGTCAGTTATTAGATAACGCCTATAAGTGATATCATAGGATATAGGACTTTTGCTTTCCGACTTCCCTCATGTTCTGTGTTTATCTCCAAGATCATGTATGGTGCCTCAAAGAGCAGTGTTTCATTGTTTTCCATGGCTAGTATTCATTGTGTACATGGACCCCTTCTTCTTTATCCCTTCATCTGTTGCTGGACATTTTGGTTGCTTCACTGTCTTGTCTATTGTGAATAAGGCTGCAGTGCAGCTTTTGCAGCCCGGGTCTTCTTGATTCTGGTCTTCTCAGGTGAGAGGCCCATTGGTGCGCCTGCTGGATTGAATGGTACGTCAATTTTTCCTTTTAAACGCAGCTCCTTTCTGTTCTCATTATTGGCTGTTAACCACTTTACATCTCACCAGCAGCTAGAGGGTACACAGTTCTCTAAAACCTCCTCAGCATTGATTGTTTGTAGGCTTTTTGCTGATGGTCAGTCGACTGGTGTGAGTTGAAAACTTTTTGTAGATTAGATTGCATGAGTCTAATACTTCCTGAGGTTGAGCTTTTATCCATTTTCCTTTTTTGAAAAAGAGAGTGAGTAAAACTTACCTCTTCATACTATCTTCTTGAAAATGTTGCCTGTTTTGAATTGTTTTTATCCATTCCCTACCTCAGCACAATTTTGAGGGCAGGTGTCCTTTACAGCCCTGAGTCCTTGTGAATGTTAAGTGACCATTAGCTGTGGGTTAAGAGCTGCTCTTGCGGGAATGGGCCACAAGGCGGCAGCATTTCTCCCTTACCAAATCTGGTTACTAGGGCAACAGAGCCTTACTGGAAGTGGTGTTCTAGGTTGTAAATTAGAATGGAATGTGCCAGGAAAAAGCCCTTTAAGTTTATGTCTCATTACTTCTTGTTCGGAGTTTTAACTTAATTTTTATTTTTTATCACAGCAAACTTGATTACAATGTTTTGTGTGTTCTAGGTGTGCAAGATGTGGTTCTTTCACACATATACGTATATCTATTGTTCTTCAGATCCTTTTCCCATGTGGGTTATGACACAATGTTGAGTAGTCTTCTCTTGGTATTCCGTAGGTCTTTGGTGATTATATATTTCACATGTGTTTGTATCTCTCTGTTAACCTCCATATGGTAGTGTATCCAATCCTCACACCTTTCCATTTGGCGAACCATAAGTTTTCGTACTGAATCTGTGATTGCCTTTCTCTGTGGAAATATCTTCGTTTGTTTCAGTTTTTAGGTAACACCTGTATGTGATATGATAAGATATGTGTCTTTCGCTGTCTCACTTACTACAAGTTGCGTGATTCCTTCTAGACTCATCTGTGGTGCTGCAAATGGCATTGTTTCATTTTTTCGCTAGCTCATATTCCGTCTGTACATGTAGCAGTTCTTCTTTGTCCACCCATCTGTCGGTGGACTTTTTGGTTACTTCCATATCTTGGCTATTGTAATACTATGCAATGCAGATTTGCCTGCCTGTGTCTTTCCAATTCTGTCTTCTTAGGTCATAGTTCCAGGAATGGGTCTGCTGGATCATATGGTAGCTCAATGTTTACCTTTTAAAGGCACCTCCATTCTGTTCTCTTTGGTGGCTCTTTCCAGGTTACGTCGCACATAAAGTTGAGGGTATGCATTTCTCCACAGCACCTTCAGCATTTATTCTTTGTAGTTTTTTGCTGATGGTTATTCTGACTGGTGTGAGCTGATACCTCTTTGTGGTTGAATTTGCATGTGTCTCATAATACGTTGAAATTGAGCTTTAAGACATGTGCTTTTTATTTTTCCAGCTGTGATTAGAGCTTAGTTCTTCAAAGTGTTTCCTTAAAGTATGTGTCACCTTTTGAAATATTTTGGCCATTACCTCCCTCAAGACATTTTGAGGGCAGGTTTCATTTACAGCCCTGCAGTACTAGTTCATATGAAGTGACCATTAGCTCAGGCTTTAAATCTGCTTTTGCAGGTAACGGCCAGAGGGCGGCAGCCTTTCTACGTTCCCCACGCTGGTACTAGGGAAACAGACCTACCGGCCAGTGGTGTTCTTCGGTTATAAATTAGAGTGGAATGTGCCCGGAGAAACCCACAAATGCTGATGTCTCCTTACATTTGTTTGTTTTTCACATTTAATTTATATTTTTTACTGGAGTACTATTCCGTTGTATACATGGACCACTTCTTCTTGGTGCATTCCTTGGTATGCTTGATTCACTGGTAGCTCAATGTTTACCTTTTCAAAGCACCTCCATTGTGTTTACATTAATGGTTCTTACCACGTCCCCCTTAGAGCTCAGCGTACACATTTCTCCACAATCCCTTCAGCATGTATTGTTTGCAGCATTTTTGCTGATGGCCATTCTGACTGCTGTGAGCTGATAGGTATTTGTAATTTCGGTTTGCGTGTCTTTAAAAATTCCTAAAATTTATCATTTTCCCACGCCTTTTTCTTTTCACTTAAAAGAAAAAACCCTGAGTACAATATACCTCTTGAAATTGTCTTCTTCGAAGGTTGCCCTCTTTTGAATTTTTTGCTCGATTTTTGACCCCAGAAATTCTTTGGAAGGCACGTGTCATTTACAGAACTGCAAGTTGGTGAATATTTAGTGACCTTTTGCGGTGGGTTTAAAGCTGCTGTTGTGGGAAACGGCCACAAGGAGGCAGCATTTCTCCAGTCCCCAATCTGGGTACTAGGGCAGCAGAGCCTTTCTGGAAGTCGTTGTCCTGGGTTGTAAATTAGAATGGAATTTGCCAGAGGAAATCCCCATAAGTTTATGTCTCATTACTTCTTCTTGGTTTTTAAAATTTTTTTTATCGGGGTAAAGATTAGAATATTGTTTGTCCTAGGTGTACACAATCTGGTTCATTTGTACATTATGTATGTCTATTAATGTACAGATCCTCTTCCCATGTAAAATATTACAGTGTTCCATAGACCTCCCTTGCTATATGGTCGTTCTTTTTGATACATGTATATACTATGTATTTGTATACGTATAGTAACACTAACCTTCATTTATCGATTCTCCCCTCCTTTCCTTTTAGATGAGCATAGTTTGTTTTCTAAGCCTGTGAGTGTCTTTCTCTTTGGAAATATGTTCATTTGTGTCAGTTAGTAGATAATGCCATAAGTGATATTATAGGATATAGGTCTTTTGCTTTCCGACCTACTTCATGTTTTGTGATTATCTCCAGGCTCATCTATGGTGCCTCAAAGAACAGTGCTTCAATGTTTTCCATGGCTAATATTCCATTGTGTACATGGACCACTTCTTCTTGGTGCATTCCTCTGTTGATGGACATTTTCGTTGCTTCCAAGTGTTGCCTATGGTAACTATTGCGGGAGTGCAGGATTGCCAGCCTGTGACTTTTGGATTTTCATTTTCTCAGGTGATAGACCCAGCAGTGGGTATGACTGATTGACTGGTATGGTAGCTCAATGTTTACCTTTTCAAGGCACCTCAATTGTGCTTTCATTAGTGGCTCTTACCACGTCCCCCTTAGAATCGAGGGTACGCATTTCTCCACAATCACGTCAGCATTTATTGTTTGCAGCAGTTTTGTTGATGGCCATTCTGACTGGTGTGAGCTGATAGCTTTTTGTAATTTGGGTTTACATGTCTTTAAAAATTCCTAAAATTCATCATTTTTCCACGCCTTTTTCTTTTCTGTTAAAAGAAAAAAGAAAAACAAAGTGTGAGTACAATCTACCTCTTCAAATTGTCTTCTTGGAAGGTTGCACTCTTGAATTTTGGGGTCGATTTTCGACCTCAGTATTTTTTGGAGGGCAGGTGTCATTTACAGAACTGCAATTGGTGAATATTTCGTGACCTTTTGCAGTGGGTTTAAAGCTGCTGTTGTGGGAAACGGCCACAAGGATGCAGCATTTCTCCACTCCCAAATCTGGGTACTAGGGCAGCAGAGCCTTTCTGGAAGTCGTTTACCTAGGTTGTAAATTTGAATGGAATGTGCCAGGAAAACCCCCCATAAGTTTACGTCTCATTACTTCTAGTTCGTTGTTTTAATATTTTACATTGGGGTAATGGTTCAAATGTTGTTTGTCCAAGGTGTACACACTCTGGTTCATTTACACATTATATATATCTATTGATGTAGAGATCCTCTTCCCATGTAAATTATTACAGAGTGTTCCGTCAACCTCCCTTGCTATATGGTCGGTCTTTTTGATATATGTATATAATATGAATTTGTATACATATGGTAACGCTAATCTTCATTTATCCGTTCCCCCCACCTTTCCTTTTAGATAAGCACAGTTTTTTTTTTTTATAAGTCTGTGATTGCCTTTCTCTGTGGAAATGTGTTCATTTGTGTCAGTTATTAGATAACGCCTATAAGTGATATCATAGGATATAGGACTTTTGCTTTCCGACTTCCCTCATGTTCTGTGTTTATCTCCAAGATCATGTATGGTGCCTCAAAGAGCAGTGTTTCATTGTTTTCCATGGCTAGTATTCATTGTGTACATGGACCCCTTCTTCTTTATCCCTTCATCTGTTGCTGGACATTTTGGTTGCTTCACTGTCTTGTCTATTGTGAATAAGGCTGCAGTGCAGCTTTTGCAGCCCGGGTCTTCTTGATTCTGGTCTTCTCAGGTGAGAGGCCCATTGGTGCGCCTGCTGGATTGAATGGTACGTCAATTTTTCCTTTTAAACGCAGCTCCTTTCTGTTCTCATTATTGGCTGTTAACCACTTTACATCTCACCAGCAGCTAGAGGGTACACAGTTCTCTAAAACCTCCTCAGCATTGATTGTTTGTAGGCTTTTTGCTGATGGTCAGTCGACTGGTGTGAGTTGAAAACTTTTTGTAGATTAGATTGCATGAGTCTAATACTTCCTGAGGTTGAGCTTTTATCCATTTTCCTTTTTTGAAAAAGAGAGTGAGTAAAACTTACCTCTTCATACTATCTTCTTGAAAATGTTGCCTGTTTTGAATTGTTTTTATCCATTCCCTACCTCAGCACAATTTTGAGGGCAGGTGTCCTTTACAGCCCTGAGTCCTTGTGAATGTTAAGTGACCATTAGCTGTGGGTTAAGAGCTGCTCTTGCGGGAATGGGCCACAAGGCGGCAGCATTTCTCCCTTACCAAATCTGGTTACTAGGGCAACAGAGCCTTACTGGAAGTGGTGTTCTAGGTTGTAAATTAGAATGGAATGTGCCAGGAAAAAGCCCTTTAAGTTTATGTCTCATTACTTCTTGTTCGGAGTTTTAACTTAATTTTTATTTTTTATCACAGCAAACTTGATTACAATGTTTTGTGTGTTCTAGGTGTGCAAGATGTGGTTCTTTCACACATATACGTATATCTATTGTTCTTCAGATCCTTTTCCCATGTGGGTTATGACACAATGTTGAGTAGTCTTCTCTTGGTATTCCGTAGGTCTTTGGTGATTATATATTTCACATGTGTTTGTATCTCTCTGTTAACCTCCATATGGTAGTGTATCCAATCCTCACACCTTTCCATTTGGCGAACCATAAGTTTTCGTACTGAATCTGTGATTGCCTTTCTCTGTGGAAATATCTTCGTTTGTTTCAGTTTTTAGGTAACACCTGTATGTGATATGATAAGATATGTGTCTTTCGCTGTCTCACTTACTACAAGTTGCGTGATTCCTTCTAGACTCATCTGTGGTGCTGCAAATGGCATTGTTGCATTTTTTCGCTAGCTCATATTCCGTCTGTACATGTAGCAGTTCTTCTTTGTCCACCCATCTGTCGGTGGACTTTTTGGTTACTTCCATATCTTGGCTATTGTAATACTATGCAATGCAGATTTGCCTGCCTGTGTCTTTCCAATTCTGTCTTCTTAGGTCATAGTTCCAGGAATGGGTCTGCTGGATCATATGGTAGCTCAATGTTTACCTTTTAAAGGCACCTCCATTCTGTTCTCTTTGGTGGCTCTTTCCAGGTTACGTTGCACATAAAGTTGAGGGTATGCATTTCTCCACAACACCTTCAGCATTTATTCTTTGTAGTTTTTTGCTGATGGTTATTCTGACTGGTGTGAGCTGATACCTCTTTGTGGTTGAATTTGCATGTGTCTCATAATACGTTGAAATTGAGCTTTAAGACATGTGCTTTTTAATTTTCCAGCTGTGATTAGAGCTTAGTTCTTCAAAGTGTTTCCTTAAAGTATGTGTCACCTTTTGAAATATTTTGGCCATTACCTCCCTCAAGACATTTTGAGGGCAGGTTTCATTTACAGCCCTGCAGTACTAGTTCATATGAAGTGACCATTAGGTCAGGCTTTAAACCTGCTTTTGCAGGTAACGGCCAGAGGGCGGCAGCCTTTCTACGTTCCCCACGCTGGTACTAGGGAAACAGACCTACCGGCCAGTGGTGTTCTTCGGTTATAAATTAGAGTGGAATGTGCCCGGAGAAACCCACAAATGCTGATGTCTCCTTACATTTGTTTGTTTTTCACATTTAATTTATATTTTTTACTGGAGTACTATTCCGTTGTATACATGGACCACTTCTTCTTGGTGCATTCCTTGGTATGCTTGATTCACTGGTAGCTCAATGTTTACCTTTTCAAAGCACCTCCATTGTGTTTACATTAATGGTTCTTACCACGTCCCCCTTAGAGCTCAGCGTACACATTTCTCCACAATCCCTTCAGCATGTATTGTTTGCAGCATTTTTGCTGATGGCCATTCTGACTGCTGTGAGCTGATAGGTATTTGTAATTTCGGTTTGCGTGTCTTTAAAAATTCCTAAAATTCATCATTTTCCCACGCCTTTTTCTTTTCACTTAAAAGAAAAAACCCTGAGTACAATATACCTCTTGAAATTGTCTTCTTCGAAGGTTGCCCTCTTTTGAATTTTTTGCTCGATTTTTGACCCCAGAAATTCTTTGGAAGGCACGTGGCATTTACAGAACTGCAAGTTGGTGAATATTTAGTGACCTTTTGCGGTGGGTTTAAAGCTGCTGTTGTGGGAAACGGCCACAAGGAGGCAGCATTTCTCCAGTCCCCAATCTGGGTACTAGGGCAGCAGAGCCTTTCTGGAAGTCGTTGTCCTGGGTTGTAAATTAGAATGGAATTTGCCAGGAGAAATCCCCATAAGTTTATATCTCATTACTTCTTCTTGGTTTTTAAAATTTTTTTAATCGGGGTAAAGATTAGAATATTGTTTGTCCTAGGTGTACACAATCTGGTTCATTTGTACATTATGTATGTCTATTAATGTACAGATCCTCTTCCCATGTAAAATATTACAGTGTTCCATAGACCTCCCTTGCTATATGGTCGTTCTTTTTGATACATGTATATACTATGTATTTGTATACATATAGTAACACTAACCTTCATTTATCGATTCCCCCCTCCTTTCGTTTTAGATGAGCATAGTTTGTTTTCTAAGCCTGTGAGTGTCTTTCTCTTTGGAAATATGTTCATTTGTGTCAGTTAGTAGATAATGCCATAAGTGATATTATAGGATATAGGTCTTTTGCTTTCCGACCTACTTCGTGTTTTGTGATTATCTCCAGGCTCATCTATGGTGCCTCAAAGAGCAGTGCTTCAATGTTTTCCATGGCTAATATTCCATTGTGTACATGGACCACTTCTTCTTGGTGCATTCCTCTGTTGATGGACATTTTCGTTGCTTCCAAGTGTTGCCTATGGTAACTATTGCGGGAGTGCAGGATTGCCAGCCTGTGACTTTTGGATTTTCATTTTCTCAGGTGATAGACCCAGCAGTGGGTATGACTGATTGACTGGTATGGTAGCTCAATGTTTACCTTTTCAAGGCACCTCAATTGTGCTTTCATTAGTGGCTCTTACCATGTCCCCCTTAGAATCGAGGGTACGCATTTCTCCACAATCACGTCAGCATTTATTGTTTGCAGCAGTTTTGTTGATGGCCATTCTGACTGGTGTGAGCTGATAGCTTTTTGTAATTTGGGTTTACATGTCTTTAAAAATTCCTAAAATTCATCATTTTTCCACGCCTTTTTCTTTTCTGTTAAAAGAAAAAAGAAAAACAAAGTGTGAGTACAATCTACCTCTTCAAATTGTCTTCTTGGAAGGTTGCACTCTTGAATTTTGGGGTCGATTTTCGACCTCAGTATTTTTTGGAGGGCAGGTGTCATTTACAGAACTGCAATTGGTGAATATTTCGTGACCTTTTGCAGTGGGTTTAAAGCTGCTGTTGTGGGAAACGGCCACAAGGATGCAGCATTTCTCCACTCCCAAATCTGGGTACTAGGGCAGCAGAGCCGTTCTGGAAGTCGTTTACCTAGGTTGTAAATTTGAATGGAATGTGCCAGGAAAACCCCCCATAAGTTTACGTCTCATAACTTCTAGTTCGTTGTTTTAATTTTTTACATTGGGGTAATGGTTCGAATGTTGTTTGTCCAAGGTGTACACACTCTGGTTCAGTTACACATTATATATATCTATTTATGTAGAGATCCTCTTCCCATGTAAATTATTACAGAGTGTTCCGTCAACCTCCCTTGCTATATGGTCGGTCTTTTTGATATATGTATATAATATGAATTTGTATACATATGGTAACGCTAATCTTCATTTATCCGTTCCCCCCACCTTTCCTTTTAGATAAGCATAGTTTTTTTTTTTATAAGTCTGTGATTGCCTTTCTCTGTGGAAATGTGTTCATTTGTGTCAGTTATTAGATAACGCCTATAAGTGATATCATAGGATATAGGACTTTTGCTTTCCGACTTCCCTCATGTTCTGTCATTATCTCCAAGATCATCTATGGTGCCTCAAAGAGCAGTGTTTCATTGTTTTCCATGGCTAGTATTCATTGTGTACATGGACCCCTTCTTCTTTATCCCTTCATCTGTTGCTGGACATTTTGGTTGCTTCACTGTCTTGTCTATTGTGAATAAGGCTGCAGTGCAGCTTTTGCAGCCCGGGTCTTCTTGATTCTGGTCTTCTCAGGTGAGAGGCCCATTGGTGCGCCTGCTGGATTGAATGGTACGTCAATTTTTCCTTTTAAACGCAGCTCCTTTCTGTTCTCATTATTGGCTGTTAACCACTTTACATCTCACCAGCAGCTAGAGGGTACACAGTTCTCTAAAACCTCCTCAGCATTGATTGTTTGTAGGCTTTTTGCTGATGGTCAGTCGACTGGTGTGAGTTGAAAACTTTTTGTAGATTAGATTGCATGAGTCTAATACTTCCTGAGGTTGAGCTTTTATCCATTTTCCTTTTTTGAAAAAGAGAGTGAGTAAAACTTACCTCTTCATACTATCTTCTTGAAAATGTTGCCTGTTTTGAATTGTTTTTATCCATTCCCTACCTCAGCACAATTTTGAGGGCAGGTGTCCTTTACAGCCCTGAGTCCTTGTGAATGTTAAGTGACCATTAGCTGTGGGTTAAGAGCTGCTCTTGCGGGAATGGGCCACAAGGCGGCAGCATTTCTCCCTTACCAAATCTGGTTACTAGGGCAACAGAGCCTTACTGGAAGTGGTGTTCTAGGTTGTAAATTAGAATGGAATGTGCCAGGAAAAAGCCCTTTAAGTTTATGTCTCATTACTTCTTGTTCGGAGTTTTAACTTAATTTTTATTTTTTATCACAGCAAACTTGATTACAATGTTTTGTGTGTTCTAGGTGTGCAAGATGTGGTTCTTTCACACATATACGTATATCTATTGTTCTTCAGATCCTTTTCCCATGTGGGTTATGACACAATGTTGAGTAGTCTTCTCTTGGTATTCCGTAGGTCTTTGGTGATTATATATTTCACATGTGTTTGTATCTCTCTGTTAACCTCCATATGGTAGTGTATCCAATCCTCACACCTTTCCATTTGGCGAACCATAAGTTTTCGTACTGAATCTGTGATTGCCTTTCTCTGTGGAAATATCTTCGTTTGTTTCAGTTTTTAGGTAACACCTGTATGTGATATGATAAGATATGTGTCTTTCGCTGTCTCACTTACTACAAGTTGCGTGATTCCTTCTAGACTCATCTGTGGTGCTGCAAATGGCATTGTTTCATTTTTTCGCTAGCTCATATTCCGTCTGTACATGTAGCAGTTCTTCTTTGTCCACCCATCTGTCGGTGGACTTTTTGGTTACTTCCATATCTTGGCTATTGTAATACTATGCAATGCAGATTTGCCTGCCTGTGTCTTTCCAATTCTGTCTTCTTAGGTCATAGTTCCAGGAATGGGTCTGCTGGATCATATGGTAGCTCAATGTTTACCTTTTAAAGGCACCTCCATTCTGTTCTCTTTGGTGGCTCTTTCCAGGTTACGTCGCACATAAAGTTGAGGGTATGCATTTCTCCACAGCACCTTCAGCATTTATTCTTTGTAGTCTTTTACTGATGGTTATTCTGACTGGTGTGAGCTGATACCTCTTTGTGGTTGAATTTGCATGTGTCTCATAATGCGTTGAAATTGAGCTTTAAGACATGTGCTTTTTATTTTTCCAGCTGTGATTAGAGCTTAGTTCTTCAAAGTGTTTCCTTAAAGTATGTGTCACCTTTTGAAATATTTTGGCCATTACCTCCCTCAAGACATTTTGAGGGCAGGTTTCATTTACAGCCCTGCAGTACTAGTTCATATGAAGTGACCATTAGCTCAGGCTTTAAATCTGCTTTTGCAGGTAACGGCCAGAGGGCGGCAGCCTTTCTACGTTCCCCACGCTGGTACTAGGGAAACAGACCTACCGGCCAGTGGTGTTCTTCGGTTATAAATTAGAGTGGAATGTGCCCGGAGAAACCCACAAATGCTGATGTCTCCTTACATTTGTTTGTTTTTCACATTTAATTTATATTTTTTACTGGAGTACTATTCCCTTGTATACATGGACCACTTCTTCTTGGTGCATTCCTTGGTATGCTTGATTCACTGGTAGCTCAATGTTTACCTTTTCAAAGCACCTCCATTGTGTTTACATTAATGGTTCTTACCACGTCCCCCTTAGAGCTCAGCGTACACATTTCTCCACAATCCCTTCAGCATGTATTGTTTGCAGCATTTTTGCTGATGGCCATTCTGACTGCTGTGAGCTGATAGGTATTTGTAATTTCGGTTTGCGTGTCTTTAAAAATTCCTAAAATTCATCATTTTCCCACGCCTTTTTCTTTTCACTTAAAAGAAAAAACCCTGAGTACAATATACCTCTTGAAATTGTCTTCTTCGAAGGTTGCCCTCTTTTGAATTTTTTGCTCGATTTTTGACCCCAGAAATTCTTTGGAAGGCACGTGTCATTTACAGAACTGCAAGTTGGTGAATATTTAGTGACCTTTTGCGGTGGGTTTAAAGCTGCTGTTGTGGGAAACGGCCACAAGGAGGCAGCATTTCTCCAGTCCCCAATCTGGGTACTAGGGCAGCAGAGCCTTTCTGGAAGTCGTTGTCCTGGGTTGTAAATTAGAATGGAATTTGCCAGGAGAAATCCCCATAAGTTTATATCTCATTACTTCTTCTTGGTTTTTAAAATTTTTTTAATCGGGGTAAAGATTAGAATATTGTTTGTCCTAGGTGTACACTATCTGGTTCATTTGTACATTATGTATGTCTATTAATGTACAGATCCTCTTCCCATGTAAAATATTACAGTGTTCCATAGACCTCCCTTGCTATATGGTCGTTCTTTTTGATACATGTATATACTATGTATTTGTATACGTATAGTAACACTAACCTTCATTTATCGATTCCCCCCTCCTTTCCTTTTAGATGAGCATAGTTTGTTTTCTAAGCCTGTGAGTGTCTTTCTCTTTGGAAATATGTTCATTTGTGTCAGTTAGTAGATAATGCCATAAGTGATATTATAGGATATAGGTCTTTTGCTTTCCGACCTACTTCATGTTTTGTGATTATCTCCAGGCTCATCTATGGTGCCTCAAAGAGCAGTGCTTCAATGTTTTCCATGGCTAATATTCCATTGTGTACATGGACCACTTCTTCTTGGTGCATTCCTCTGTTGATGGACATTTTCGTTGCTTCCAAGTGTTGCCTATGGTAACTATTGCGGGAGTGCAGGATTGCCAGCCTGTGACTTTTGGATTTTCATTTTCTCAGGTGATAGACCCAGCAGTGGGTATGACTGATTGACTGGTATGGTAGCTCAATGTTTACCTTTTCAAGGCGCCTCAATTGTGCTTTCATTAGTGGCTCTTACCATGTCCCCCTTAGAATCGAGGGTACGCATTTCTCCACAATCACGTCAGCATTTATTGTTTGCAGCAGTTTTGTTGATGGCCATTCTGACTGGTGTGAGCTGATAGCTTTTTGTAATTTGGGTTTACATGTCTTTAAAAATTCCTAAAATTCATCATTTTTCCACGCCTTTTTCTTTTCTGTTAAAAGAAAAAAGAAAAACAAAGTGTGAGTACAATCTACCTCTTCAAATTGTCTTCTTGGAAGGTTGCACTCTTGAATTTTGGGGTCGATTTTCGACCTCAGTATTTTTTGGAGGGCAGGTGTCATTTACAGAACTGCAATTGGTGAATATTTCGTGACCTTTTGCAGTGGGTTTAAAGCTGCTGTTGTGGGAAACGGCCACAAGGATGCAGCATTTCTCCACTCCCAAATCTGGGTACTAGGGCAGCAGAGCCGTTCTGGAAGTCGTTTACCTAGGTTGTAAATTTGAATGGAATGTGCCAGGAAAACCCCCCATAAGTTTACGTCTCATTACTTCTAGTTCGTTGTTTTAATTTTTTACATTGGGGTAATGGTTCGAATGTTGTTTGTCCAAGGTGTACACACTCTGGTTCAGTTACACATTATATATATCTATTTATGTAGAGATCCTCTTCCCATGTAAATTATTACAGAATGTTCCGTCAACCTCCCTTGCTATATGGTCGGTCTTTTTGATATATGTATATAATATGAATTTGTATACATATGGTAACGCTAATCTTCATTTATCCGTTCCCCCCACCTTTCCTTTTAGATAAGCATAGTTTTTTTTTTATAAGTCTGTGATTGCCTTTCTCTGTGGAAATGTGTTCATTTGTGTCAGTTATTAGATAACGCCTATAAGTGATATCATAGGATATAGGACTTTTGCTTTCCGACTTCCCTCATGTTCTGTCATTATCTCCAAGATCATCTATGGTGCCTCAAAGAGCAGTGTTTCATTGTTTTCCATGGCTAGTATTCATTGTGTACATGGACCCCTTCTTCTTTATCCCTTCATCTGTTGCTGGACATTTTGGTTGCTTCACTGTCTTGTCTATTGTGAATAAGGCTGCAGTGCAGCTTTTGCAGCCCGGGTCTTCTTGATTCTGGTCTTCTCAGGTGAGAGGCCCATTGGTGCGCCTGCTGGATTGAATGGTACGTCAATTTTTCCTTTTAAACGCAGCTCCTTTCTGTTCTCATTATTGGCTGTTAACCACTTTACATCTCACCAGCAGCTAGAGGGTACACAGTTCTCTAAAACCTCCTCAGCATTGATTGTTTGTAGGCTTTTTGCTGATGGTCAGTCGACTGGTGTGAGTTGAAAACTTTTTGTAGATTAGATTGCATGAGTCTAATACTTCCTGAGGTTGAGCTTTTATCCATTTTCCTTTTTTGAAAAAGAGAGTGAGTAAAACTTACCTCTTCATACTATCTTCTTGAAAATGTTGCCTGTTTTGAATTGTTTTTATCCATTCCCTACCTCAGCACAATTTTGAGGGCAGGTGTCCTTTACAGCCCTGAGTCCTTGTGAATGTTAAGTGACCATTAGCTGTGGGTTAAGAGCTGCTCTTGCGGGAATGGGCCACAAGGCGGCAGCATTTCTCCCTTACCAAATCTGGTTACTAGGGCAACAGAGCCTTACTGGAAGTGGTGTTCTAGGTTGTAAATTAGAATGGAATGTGCCAGGAAAAAGCCCTTTAAGTTTATGTCTCATTACTTCTTGTTCGGAGTTTTAACTTAATTTTTATTTTTTATCACAGCAAACTTGATTACAATGTTTTGTGTGTTCTAGGTGTGCAAGATGTGGTTCTTTCACACATATACGTATATCTATTGTTCTTCAGATCCTTTTCCCATGTGGGTTATGACACAATGTTGAGTAGTCTTCTCTTGGTATTCCGTAGGTCTTTGGTGATTATATATTTCACATGTGTTTGTATCTCTCTGTTAACCTCCATATGGTAGTGTATCCAATCCTCACACCTTTCCATTTGGCGAACCATAAGTTTTCGTACTGAATCTGTGATTGCCTTTCTCTGTGGAAATATCTTCGTTTGTTTCAGTTTTTAGGTAACACCTGTATGTGATATGATAAGATATGTGTCTTTCGCTGTCTCACTTACTACAAGTTGCGTGATTCCTTCTAGACTCATCTGTGGTGCTGCAAATGGCATTGTTTCATTTTTTCGCTAGCTCATATTCCGTCTGTACATGTAGCAGTTCTTCTTTGTCCACCCATCTGTCGGTGGACTTTTTGGTTACTTCCATATCTTGGCTATTGTAATACTATGCAATGCAGATTTGCCTGCCTGTGTCTTTCCAATTCTGTCTTCTTAGGTCATAGTTCCAGGAATGGGTCTGCTGGATCATATGGTAGCTCAATGTTTACCTTTTAAAGGCACCTCCATTCTGTGCTCTTTGGTGGCTCTTTCCAGGTTACGTCGCACATAAAGTTGAGGGTATGCATTTCTCCACAGCACCTTCAGCATTTATTCTTTGTAGTTTTTTGCTGATGGTTATTCTGACTGGTGTGAGCTGATACCTCTTTGTGGTTGAATTTGCATGTGTCTCATAATGCGTTGAAATTGAGCTTTAAGACATGTGCTTTTTATTTTTCCAGCTGTGATTAGAGCTTAGTTCTTCAAAGTGTTTCCTTAAAGTATGTGTCACCTTTTGAAATATTTTGGCCATTACCTCCCTCAAGACATTTTGAGGGCAGGTTTCATTTACAGCCCTGCAGTACTAGTTCATATGAAGTGACCATTAGCTCAGGCTTTAAATCTGCTTTTGCAGGTAACGGCCAGAGGGCGGCAGCCTTTCTACGTTCCCCACGCTGGTACTAGGGAAACAGACCTACCGGCCAGTGGTGTTCTTCGGTTATAAATTAGAGTGGAATGTGCCCGGAGAAACCCACAAATGCTGATGTCTCCTTACATTTGTTTGTTTTTCACATTTAATTTATATTTTTTACTGGAGTACTATTCCCTTGTATACATGGACCACTTCTTCTTCGTGCATTCCTTGGTATGCTTGATTCACTGGTAGCTCAATGTTTATCTTTTCAAAGCACCTCCATTGTGTTTACATTAATGGTTCTTACCACGTCCCCCTTAGAGCTCAGCGTACACATTTCTCCACAATCCCTTCAGCATGTATTGTTTGCAGCATTTTTGCTGATGGCCATTCTGACTGCTGTGAGCTGATAGGTATTTGTAATTTCGGTTTGCGTGTCTTTAAAAATTCCTAAAATTTATCATTTTCCCACGCCTTTTTCTTTTCACTTAAAAGAAAAAACCCTGAGTACAATATACCTCTTGAAATTGTCTTCTTCGAAGGTTGCCCTCTTTTGAATTTTTTGCTCGATTTTTGACCCCAGAAATTCTTTGGAAGGCACGTGTCATTTACAGAACTGCAAGTTGGTGAATATTTAGTGACCTTTTGTGGTGGGTTTAAAGCTGCTGTTGTGGGAAACGGCCACAAGGAGGCAGCATTTCTCCAGTCCCCAATCTGGGTACTAGGGCAGCAGAGCCTTTCTGGAAGTCGTTGTCCTGGGTTGTAAATTAGAATGGAATTTGCCAGGAGAAATCCCCATAAGTTTATGTCTCATTACTTCTTTTTGGTATTTAAAATTTTTTTAATCGGGGTAAAGATTAGAATATTGTTTGTCCTAGGTGTACACAATCTGGTTCATTTGTACATTATGTATGTCTATTAATGTACAGATCCTCTTCCCATGTAAAATATTACAGTGTTCCATAGACCTCCCTTGCTATATGGTCGTTCTTTTTGATACATGTATATACTATGTATTTGTATACGTATAGTAACACTAACCTTCATTTATCGATTCCCCCCTCCTTTCCTTTTAGATGAGCATAGTTTGTTTTCTAAGCCTGTGAGTGTCTTTCTCTTTGGAAATATGTTCATTTGTGTCAGTTAGTAGATAATGCCATAAGTGATATTATAGGATATAGGTCTTTTGCTTTCCGACCTACTTCATGTTTTGTGATTATCTCCAGGCTCATCTATGGTGCCTCAAAGAGCAGTGCTTCAATGTTTTCCATGGCTAATATTCCATTGTGTACATGGACCACTTCTTCTTGGTGCATTCCTCTGTTGATGGACATTTTCGTTGCTTCCAAGTGTTGCCTATGGTAACTATTGCGGGAGTGCAGGATTGCCAGCCTGTGACTTTTGGATTTTCATTTTCTCAGGTGATAGACCCAGCAGTGGGTATGACTGATTGACTGGTATGGTAGCTCAATGTTTACCTTTTCAAGGCATCTCAATTGTGCTTTCATTAGTGGCTCTTACCACGTCCCCCTTAGAATCGAGGGTACGCATTTCTCCACAATCACGTCAGCATTTATTGTTTGCAGCAGTTTTGTTGATGGCCATTCTGACTGGTGTGAGCTGATAGCTTTTTGTAATTTGGGTTTACATGTCTTTAAAAATTCCTAAAATTCATCATTTTTCCACGCCTTTTTCTTTTCTGTTAAAAGAAAAAAGAAAACAAAGTGTGAGTACAATCTACCTCTTCAAATTGTCTTCTTGGAAGGTTGCACTCTTGAATTTTTGGGTCGACTTTCGACCTCAGTATTTTTTGGAGGGCAGGTGTCATTTACAGAACTGCAATTGGTGAATATTTCGTGACCTTTTGCAGTGGGTTTAAAGCTGCTGTTGTGGGAAACGGCCACAAGGATGCAGCATTTCTCCACTCCCAAATCTGGGTACTAGGGCAGCAGAGCCGTTCTGGAAGTCGTTTACCTAGGTTGTAAATTTGAATGGAATGTGCCAGGAAAACCCCCCATAAGTTTACGTCTCATTGCTTCTAGTTCGTTGTTTTAATTTTTTACATTGGGGTAATGGTTCGAATGTTGTTTGTCCAAGGTGTACACACTCTGGTTCATTTACACATTATATATATCTATTGATGTAGAGATCCTCTTCCCATGTAAATTATTACAGAGTGTTCCGTCAACCTCCCTTGCTATATGGTTGGTCTTTTTGATATATGTATATAATATGAATTTGTATACATATGGTAACGCTAATCTTCATTTATCCGTTCCCCCCACCTTTCCTTTTAGATAAGCATAGTTTTTTTTTTTTATAAGTCTGTGATTGCCTTTCTCTGTGGAAATGTGTTCATTTGTGTCAGTTATTAGATAACGCCTATAAGTGATATCATAGGATATAGGACTTTTGCTTTCCGACTTCCCTCATGTTCTGTCATTATCTCCAAGATCATCTATGGTGCCTCAAAGAGCAGTGTTTCATTGTTTTCCATGGCTAGTATTCATTGTGTACATGGACCCCTTCTTCTTTATCCCTTCATCTGTTGCTGGACATTTTGGTTGCTTCACTGTCTTGTCTATTGTGAATAAGGCTGCAGTGCAGCTTTTGCAGCCCGGGTCTTCTTGATTCTGGTCTTCTCAGGTGAGAGGCCCATTGGTGCGCCTGCTGGATTGAATGGTACGTCAATTTTTCCTTTTAAACGCAGCTCCTTTCTGTTCTCATTATTGGCTGTTAACCACTTTACATCTCACCAGCAGCTAGAGGGTACACAGTTCTCTAAAACCTCCTCAGCATTGATTGTTTGTAGGCTTTTTGCTGATGGTCAGTCGACTGGTGTGAGTTGAAAACTTTTTGTAGATTAGATTGCATGAGTCTAATACTTCCTGAGGTTGAGCTTTTATCCATTTTCCTTTTTTGAAAAAGAGAGTGAGTAAAACTTACCTCTTCATACTATCTTCTTGAAAATGTTGCCTGTTTTGAATTGTTTTTATCCATTCCCTACCTCAGCACAATTTTGAGGGCAGGTGTCCTTTACAGCCCTGAGTCCTTGTGAATGTTAAGTGACCATTAGCTGTGGGTTAAGAGCTGCTCTTGCGGGAATGGGCCACAAGGCGGCAGCATTTCTCCCTTACCAAATCTGGTTACTAGGGCAACAGAGCCTTACTGGAAGTGGTGTTCTAGGTTGTAAATTAGAATGGAATGTGCCCGGAGAAAGCCCTTTAAGTTTATGTGTCATTACTTCTTGTTCGGAGTTTTAACTTAATTTTTATTTTTTATCACAGCAAACTTGATTACAATGTTTTGTGTGTTCTAGGTGTGCAAGATGTGGTTCTTTCACACATATACGTATATCTATTGTTCTTCAGATCCTTTTCCCATGTAGGTTATGACACAATGTTGAGTAGTCTTCTCTTGGTATTCCGTAGGTCTTTGGTGATTATATATTTCACATGTGTTTGTATCTCTCTGTTAACCTCCATATGGTAGTGTATCCAATCCTCACACCTTTCCATTTGGCGAACCATAAGTTTTCGTACTGAATCTGTGATTGCCTTTCTCTGTGGAAATATCTTCGTTTGTTTCAGTTTTTAGGTAACACCTGTATGTGATATGATAAGATATGTGTCTTTCGCTGTCTCACTTACTACAAGTTGCGTGATTCCTTCTAGACTCATCTGTGGTGCTGCAAATGGCATTGTTTCATTTTTTCGCTAGCTCATATTCCGTCTGTACATGTAGCAGTTCTTCTTTGTCCACCCATCTGTCGGTGGACTTTTTGGTTACTTCCATATCTTGGCTATTGTAATACTATGCAATGCAGATTTGCCTGCCTGTGTCTTTCCAATTCTGTCTTCTTAGGTCATAGTTCCAGGAATGGGTCTGCTGGATCATATGGTAGCTCAATGTTTACCTTTTAAAGGCACCTCCATTCTGTGCTCTTTGGTGGCTCTTTCCAGGTTACGTCGCACATAAAGTTGAGGGTATGCATTTCTCCACAGCACCTTCAGCATTTATTCTTTGTAGTTTTTTGCTGATGGTTATTCTGACTGGTGTGAGCTGATACCTCTTTGTGGTTGAATTTGCATGTGTCTCATAATGCGTTGAAATTGAGCTTTAAGACATGTGCTTTTTATTTTTCCAGCTGTGATTAGAGCTTAGTTCTTCAAAGTGTTTCCTTAAAGTATGTGTCACCTTTTGAAATATTTTGGCCATTACCTCCCTCAAGACATTTTGAGGGCAGGTTTCATTTACAGCCCTGCAGTACTAGTTCATATGAAGTGACCATTAGCTCAGGCTTTAAACCTGCTTTTGCAGGTAACGGCCAGAGGGCGGCAGCCTTTCTACGTTCCCCACGCTGGTACTAGGGAAACAGACCTACCGGCCAGTGGTGTTCTTCGGTTATAAATTAGAGTGGAATGTGCCCGGAGAAACCCACAAATGCTGATGTCTCCTTACATTTGTTTGTTTTTCACATTTAATTTATATTTTTTACTGGAGTACTATTCCGTTGTATACATGGACCACTTCTTCTTGGTGCATTCCTTGGTATGCTTGATTCACTGGTAGCTCAATGTTTACCTTTTCAAAGCACCTCCATTGTGTTTACATTAATGGTTCTTACCACGTCCCCCTTAGAGCTCAGCGTACACATTTCTCCACAATCCCTTCAGCATGTATTGTTTGCAGCATTTTTGCTGATGGCCATTCTGACTGCTGTGAGCTGATAGGTATTTGTAATTTCGGTTTCCGTGTCTTTAAAAATTCCTAAAATTTATCATTTTCCCACGCCTTTTTCTTTTCACTTAAAAGAGAAAACCCTGAGTACAATATACCTCTTGAAATTGTCTTCTTCGAAGGTTGCCCTCTTTTGAATTTTTTGCTCGATTTTTGACCCCAGAAATTCTTTGGAAGGCACGTGTCATTTACAGAACTGCAAGTTGGTGAATATTTAGTGACCTTTTGCGGTGGGTTTAAAGCTGCTGTTGTGGGAAACGGCCACAAGGAGGCAGCATTTCTCCAGTCCCCAATCTGGGTACTAGGGCAGCAGAGCCTTTCTGGAAGTCGTTGTCCTGGGTTGTAAATTAGAATGGAATTTGCCAGGAGAAATCCCCATAAGTTTATGTCTCATTACTTCTTCTTGGTATTTAAAATTTTTTTAATCGGGGTAAAGATTAGAATATTGTTTGTCCTAGGTGTACACAATCTGGTTCATTTGTACATTATGTATGTCTATTAATGTACAGATCCTCTTCCCATGTAAAATATTACAGTGTTCCATAGACCTCCCTTGCTATATGGTCGTTCTTTTTGATACATGTATATACTATGTATTTGTATACGTATAGTAACACTAACCTTCATTTATCGATTCCCCCCTCCTTTCCTTTTAGATGAGCATAGTTTGTTTTCTAAGCCTGTGAGTGTCTTTCTCTTTGGAAATATGTTCATTTGTGTCAGTTAGTAGATAATGCCATAAGTGATATTATAGGATATAGGTCTTTTGCTTTCCGACCTACTTCATGTTTTGTGATTATCTCCAGGCTCATCTATGGTGCCTCAAAGAACAGTGCTTCAATGTTTTCCATGGCTAATATTCCATTGTGTACATGGACCACTTCTTCTTGGTGCATTCCTCTGTTGATGGACATTTTCGTTGCTTCCAAGTGTTGCCTATGGTAACTATTGCGGGAGTGCAGGATTGCCAGCCTGTGACTTTTGGATTTTCATTTTCTCAGGTGATAGACCCAGCAGTGGGTATGACTGATTGACTGGTATGGTAGCTCAATGTTTACCTTTTCAAGGCACCTCAATTGTGCTTTCATTAGTGGCTCTTACCACGTCCCCCTTAGAATCGAGGGTACGCATTTCTCCACAATCACGTCAGCATTTATTGTTTGCAGCAGTTTTGTTGATGGCCATTCTGACTGGTGTGAGCTGATAGCTTTTTGTAATTTGGGTTTACATGTCTTTAAAAATTCCTAAAATTCATCATTTTTCCACGCCTTTTTCTTTTCTGTTAAAAGAAAAAAGAAAAACAAAGTGTGAGTACAATCTACCTCTTCAAATTGTCTTCTTGGAAGGTTGCACTCTTGAATTTTGGGGTCGATTTTCGACCTCAGTATTTTTTGGAGGGCAGGTGTCATTTACAGAACTGCAATTGGTGAATATTTCGTGACCTTTTGCAGTGGGTTTAAAGCTGCTGTTGTGGGAAACGGCCACAAGGATGCAGCATTTCTCCACTCCCAAATCTGGGTACTAGGGCAGCAGAGCCGTTCTGGAAGTCGTTTACCTAGGTTGTAAATTTGAATGGAATGTGCCAGGAAAACCCCCCATAAGTTTACGTCTCATTACTTCTAGTTCGTTGTTTTAATTTTTTACATTGGGGTAATGGTTCGAATGTTGTTTGTCCAAGGTGTACACACTCTGGTTCATTTACACATTATATATATCTATTGATGTAGAGATGCTCTTCCCATGTAAATTATTACAGAGTGTTCCGTCAACCTCCCTTGCTATATGGTCGGTCTTTTTGATATATGTATATAATATGAATTTGTATACATATGGTAACGCTAATCTTCATTTATCCGTTCCCCCCACCTTTCCTTTTAGATAAGCATAGTTTTTTTTTTATAAGTCTGTGATTGCCTTTCTCTGTGGAAATGTGTTCATTTGTGTCAGTTATTAGATAACGCCTATAAGTGATATCATAGGATATAGGACTTTTGCTTTCCGACTTCCCTCATATTCTGTCATTATCTCCAAGATCATCTATGGTGCCTCAAAGAGCAGTGTTTCATTGTTTTCCATGGCTAGTATTCATTGTGTACATGGACCCCTTCTTCTTTATCCCTTCATCTGTTGCTGGACATTTTGGTTGCTTCACTGTCTTGTCTATTGTGAATAAGGCTGCAGTGCAGCTTTTGCAGCCCGGGTCTTCTTGATTCTGGTCTTCTCAGGTGAGAGGCCCATTGGTGTGCCTGCTGGATTGAATGGTACGTCAATTTTTCCTTTTAAACGCAGCTCCTTTCTGTTCTCATTATTGGCTGTTAACCACTTTACATCTCACCAGCAGCTAGAGGGTACACAGTTCTCTAAAACCTCCTCAGCATTGATTGTTTGTAGGCTTTTTGCTGATGGTCAGTCGACTGGTGTGAGTTGAAAACTTTTTGTAGATTAGATTGCATGAGTCTAATACTTCCTGAGGTTGAGCTTTTATCCATTTTCCTTTTTTGAAAAAGAGAGTGAGTAAAACTTACCTCTTCATACTATCTTCTTGAAAATGTTGCCTGTTTTGAATTGTTTTTATCCATTCCCTACCTCAGCACAATTTTGAGGGCAGGTGTCCTTTACAGCCCTGAGTCCTTGTGAATGTTAAGTGACCATTAGCTGTGGGTTAAGAGCTGCTCTTGCGGGAATGGGCCACAAGGCGGCAGCATTTCTCCCTTACCAAATCTGGTTACTAGGGCAACAGAGCCTTACTGGAAGTGGTGTTCTAGGTTGTAAATTAGAATGGAATGTGCCCGGAGAAAGCCCTTTAAGTTTATGTGTCATTACTTCTTGTTCGGAGTTTTAACTTAATTTTTATTTTTTATCACAGCAAACTTGATTACAATGTTTTGTGTGTTCTAGGTGTGCAAGATGTGGTTCTTTCACACATATACGTATATCTATTGTTCTTCAGATCCTTTTCCCATGTAGGTTATGACACAATGTTGAGTAGTCTTCTCTTGGTATTCCGTAGGTCTTTGGTGATTATATATTTCACATGTGTTTGTATCTCTCTGTTAACCTCCATATGGTAGTGTATCCAATCCTCACACCTTTCCATTTGGCGAACCATAAGTTTTCGTACTGAATCTGTGATTGCCTTTCTCTGTGGAAATATCTTCGTTTGTTTCAGTTTTTAGGTAACACCTGTATGTGATATGATAAGATATGTGTCTTTCGCTGTCTCACTTACTACAAGTTGCGTGATTCCTTCTAGACTCATCTGTGGTGCTGCAAATGGCATTGTTTCATTTTTTCGCTAGCTCATATTCCGTCTGTACATGTAGCAGTTCTTCTTTGTCCACCCATCTGTCGGTGGACTTTTTGGTTACTTCCATATCTTGGCTATTGTAATACTATGCAATGCAGATTTGCCTGCCTGTGTCTTTCCAATTCTGTCTTCTTAGGTCATAGTTCCAGGAATGGGTCTGCTGGATCATATGGTAGCTCAATGTTTACCTTTTAAAGGCACCTCCATTCTGTGCTCTTTGGTGGCTCTTTCCAGGTTACGTCGCACATAAAGTTGAGGGTATGCATTTCTCCACAGCACCTTCAGCATTTATTCTTTGTAGTTTTTTGCTGATGGTTATTCTGACTGGTGTGAGCTGATACCTCTTTGTGGTTGAATTTGCATGTGTCTCATAATGCGTTGAAATTGAGCTTTAAGACATGTGCTTTTTATTTTTCCAGCTGTGATTAGAGCTTAGTTCTTCAAAGTGTTTCCTTAAAGTATGTGTCACCTTTTGAAATATTTTGGCCATTACCTCCCTCAAGACATTTTGAGGGCAGGTTTCATTTACAGCCCTGCAGTACTAGTTCATATGAAGTGACCATTAGCTCAGGCTTTAAACCTGCTTTTGCAGGTAACGGCGAGAGGGCGGCAGCCTTTCTACGTTCCCCACGCTGGTACTAGGGAAACAGACCTACCGGCCAGTGGTGTTCTTCGGTTATAAATTAGAGTGGAATGTGCCCGGAGAAACCCACAAATGCTGATGTCTCCTTACATTTGTTTGTTTTTCACATTTAATTTATATTTTTTACTGGAGTACTATTCCGTTGTATACATGGACCACTTCTTCTCGGTGCATTCCTTGGTATGCTTGATTCACTGGTAGCTCAATGTTTACCTTTTCAAAGCACCTCCATTGTGTTTACATTAATGGTTCTTACCACGTCCCCCTTAGAGCTCAGCGTACACATTTCTCCACAATCCCTTCAGCATGTATTGTTTGCAGCATTTTTGCTGATGGCCATTCTGACTGCTGTGAGCTGATAGGTATTTTTAATTTCGGTTTGCGTGTCTTTAAAAATTCCTAAAATTTATCATTTTCCCACGCCTTTTTCTTTTCACTTAAAAGAGAAAACCCTGAGTACAATATACCTCTTGAAATTGTCTTCTTCGAAGGTTGCCCTCTTTTGAATTTTTTGCTCGATTTTTGACCCCAGAAATTCTTTGGAAGGCACGTGTCATTTACAGAACTGCAAGTTGGTGAATATTTAGTGACCTTTTGCGGTGGGTTTAAAGCTGCTGTTGTGGGAAACGGCCACAAGGAGGCAGCATTTCTCCAGTCCCCAATCTGGGTACTAGGGCAGCAGAGCCTTTCTGGAAGTCGTTGTCCTGGGTTGTAAATTAGAATGGAATTTGCCAGGAGAAATCCCCATAAGTTTATGTCTCATTACTTCTTCTTGGTATTTAAAATTTTTTTAATCGGGGTAAAGATTAGAATATTGTTTGTCCTAGGTGTACACAATCTGGTTCATTTGTACATTATGTATGTCTATTAATGTACAGATCCTCTTCCCATGTAAAATATTACAGTGTTCCATAGACCTCCCTTGCTATATGGTCGTTCTTTTTGATACATGTATATACTATGTATTTGTATACGTATAGTAACACTAACCTTCATTTATCGATTCCCCCCTCCTTTCCTTTTAGATGAGCATAGTTTGTTTTCTAAGCCTGTGAGTGTCTTTCTCTTTGGAAATATGTTCATTTGTGTCAGTTAGTAGATAATGCCATAAGTGATATTATAGGATATAGGTCTTTTGCTTTCCGACCTACTTCATGTTTTGTGATTATCTCCAGGCTCATCTATGGTGCCTCAAAGAACAGTGCTTCAATGTTTTCCATGGCTAATATTCCATTGTGTACATGGACCACTTCTTCTTGGTGCATTCCTCTGTTGATGGACATTTTCGTTGCTTCCAAGTGTTGCCTATGGTAACTATTGCGGGAGTGCAGGATTGCCAGCCTGTGACTTTTGGATTTTCATTTTCTCAGGTGATAGACCCAGCAGTGGGTATGACTGATTGACTGGTATGGTAGCTCAATGTTTACCTTTTCAAGGCACCTCAATTGTGCTTTCATTAGTGGCTCTTACCACGTCCCCCTTAGAATCGAGGGTACGCATTTCTCCACAATCACGTCAGCATTTATTGTTTGCAGCAGTTTTGTTGATGGCCATTCTGACTGGTGTGAGCTGATAGCTTTTTGTAATTTGGGTTTACATGTCTTTAAAAATTCCTAAAATTCATCATTTTTCCACGCCTTTTTCTTTTCTGTTAAAAGAAAAAAGAAAAACAAAGTGTGAGTACAATCTACCTCTTCAAATTGTCTTCTTGGAAGGTTGCACTCTTGAATTTTGGGGTCGATTTTCGACCTCAGTATTTTTTGGAGGGCAGGTGTCATTTACAGAACTGCAATTGGTGAATATTTCGTGACCTTTTGCAGTGGGTTTAAAGCTGCTGTTGTGGGAAACGGCCACAAGGATGCAGCATTTCTCCACTCCCAAATCTGGGTACTAGGGCAGCAGAGCCGTTCTGGAAGTCGTTTACCTAGGTTGTAAATTTGAATGGAATGTGCCAGGAAAACCCCCCATAAGTTTACGTCTCATTACTTCTAGTTCGTTGTTTTAATTTTTTACATTGGGGTAATGGTTCGAATGTTGTTTGTCCAAGGTGTACACACTCTGGTTCATTTACACATTATATATATCTATTGATGTAGAGATGCTCTTCCCATGTAAATTATTACAGAGTGTTCCGTCAACCTCCCTTGCTATATGGTCGGTCTTTTTGATATATGTATATAATATGAATTTGTATACATATGGTAACGCTAATCTTCATTTATCCGTTCCCCCCACCTTTCCTTTTAGATAAGCACAGTTTTTTTTTTATAAGTCTGTGATTGCCTTTCTCTGTGGAAATGTGTTCATTTGTGTCAGTTATTAGATAACGCCTATAAGTGATATCATAGGATATAGGACTTTTGCTTTCCGACTTCCCTCATGTTCTGTGTTTATCTCCAAGATCATGTATGGTGCCTCAAAGAGCAGTGTTTCATTGTTTTCCATGGCTAGTATTCATTGTGTACATGGACCCCTTCTTCTTTATCCCTTCATCTGTTGCTGGACATTTTGGTTGCTTCACTGTCTTGTCTATTGTGAATAAGGCTGCAGTGCAGCTTTTGCAGCCCGGGTCTTCTTGATTCTGGTCTTCTCAGGTGAGAGGCCCATTGGTGCGCCTGCTGGATTGAATGGTACGTCAATTTTTCCTTTTAAACGCAGCTCCTTTCTGTTCTCATTATTGGCTGTTAACCACTTTACATCTCACCAGCAGCTAGAGGGTACACAGTTCTCTAAAACCTCCTCAGCATTGATTGTTTGTAGGCTTTTTGCTGATGGTCAGTCGACTGGTGTGAGTTGAAAACTTTTTGTAGATTAGATTGCATGAGTCTAATACTTCCTGAGGTTGAGCTTTTATCCATTTTCCTTTTTTGAAAAAGAGAGTGAGTAAAACTTACCTCTTCATACTATCTTCTTGAAAATGTTGCCTGTTTTGAATTGTTTTTATCCATTCCCTACCTCAGCGCAATTTTGAGGGCAGGTGTCCTTTACAGCCCTGAGTCCTTGTGAATGTTAAGTGACCATTAGCTGTGGGTTAAGAGCTGCTCTTGCGGGAATGGGCCACAAGGCGGCAGCATTTCTCCCTTACCAAATCTGGTTACTAGGGCAACAGAGCCTTACTGGAAGTGGTGTTCTAGGTTGTAAATTAGAATGGAATGTGCCAGGAAAAAGCCCTTTAAGTTTATGTCTCATTACTTCTTGTTCGGAGTTTTAACTTAATTTTTATTTTTTATCACAGCAAACTTGATTACAATGTTTTGTGTGTTCTAGGTGTGCAAGATGTGGTTCTTTCACACATATACGTATATCTATTGTTCTTCAGATCCTTTTCCCATGTGGGTTATGACACAATGTTGAGTAGTCTTCTCTTGGTATTCCGTAGGTCTTTGGTGATTATATATTTCACATGTGTTTGTATCTCTCTGTTAACCTCCATATGGTAGTGTATCCAATCCTCACACCTTTCCATTTGGCGAACCATAAGTTTTCGTACTGAATCTGTGATTGCCTTTCTCTGTGGAAATATCTTCGTTTGTTTCAGTTTTTAGGTAACACCTGTATGTGATATGATAAGATATGTGTCTTTCGCTGTCTCACTTACTACAAGTTGCGTGATTCCTTCTAGACTCATCTGTGGTGCTGCAAATGGCATTGTTTCATTTTTTCGCTAGCTCATATTCCGTCTGTACATGTAGCAGTTCTTCTTTGTCCACCCATCTGTCGGTGGACTTTTTGGTTACTTCCATATCTTGGCTATTGTAATACTATGCAATGCAGATTTGCCTGCCTGTGTCTTTCCAATTCTGTCTTCTTAGGTCATAGTTCCAGGAATGGGTCTGCTGGATCATATGGTAGCTCAATGTTTACCTTTTAAAGGCACCTCCATTCTGTTCTCTTTGGTGGCTCTTTCCAGGTTACGTCGCACATAAAGTTGAGGGTATGCATTTCTCCACAGCACCTTCAGCATTTATTCTTTGTAGTTTTTTGCTGATGGTTATTCTGACTGGTGTGAGCTGATACCTCTTTGTGGTTGAATTTGCATGTGTCTCATAATACGTTGAAATTGAGCTTTAAGACATGTGCTTTTTATTTTTCCAGCTGTGATTAGAGCTTAGTTCTTCAAAGTGTTTCCTTAAAGTATGTGTCACCTTTTGAAATATTTTGGCCATTACCTCCCTCAAGACATTTTGAGGGCAGGTTTCATTTACAGCCCTGCAGTACTAGTTCATATGAAGTGACCATTAGGTCAGGCTTTAAATCTGCTTTTGCAGGTAACGGCCAGAGGGCGGCAGCCTTTCTACGTTCCCCACGCTGGTACTAGGGAAACAGACCTACCGGCCAGTGGTGTTCTTCGGTTATAAATTAGAGTGGAATGTGCCCGGAGAAACCCACAAATGCTGATGTCTCCTTACATTTGTTTGTTTTTCACATTTAATTTATATTTTTTACTGGAGTACTATTCCCTTGTATACATGGACCACTTCTTCTTGGTGCATTCCTTGGTATGCTTGATTCACTGGTAGCTCAATGTTTACCTTTTCAAAGCACCTCCATTGTGTTTACATTAATGGTTCTTACCACGTCCCCCTTAGAGCTCAGCGTACACATTTCTCCACAATCCCTTCAGCATGTATTGTTTGCAGCATTTTTGCTGATGGCCATTCTGACTGCTGTGAGCTGATAGGTATTTGTAATTTCGGTTTGCGTGTCTTTAAAAATTCCTAAAATTCATCATTTTCCCACGCCTTTTTCTTTTCACTTAAAAGAAAAAACCCTGAGTACAATATACCTCTTGAAATTGTCTTCTTCGAAGGTTGCCCTCTTTTGAATTTTTTGCTCGATTTTTGACCCCAGAAATTCTTTGGAAGGCACGTGTCATTTACAGAACTGCAAGTTGGTGAATATTTAGTGACCTTTTGCGGTGGGTTTAAAGCTGCTGTTGTGGGAAACGGCCACAAGGAGGCAGCATTTCTCCAGTCCCCAATCTGGGTACTAGGGCAGCAGAGCCTTTCTGGAAGTCGTTGTCCTGGGTTGTAAATTAGAATGGAATTTGCCAGGAGAAATCCCCATAAGTTTATGTCTCATTACTCCTTCTTGGTTTTTAAAATTTTTTTAATCGGGGTAAAGATTAGAATATTGTTTGTCCTAGGTGTACACAATCTGGTTCATTTGTACATTATGTATGTCTATTAATGTACAGATCCTCTTCCCATGTAAAATATTACAGTGTTCCATAGACCTCCCTTGCTATATGGTCGTTCTTTTTGATACATGTATATACTATGTATTTGTATACGTATAGTAACACTAACCTTCATTTATCGATTCCCCCCTCCTTTCCTTTTAGATGAGCATAGTTTGTTTTCTAAGCCTGTGAGTGTCTTTCTCTTTGGAAATATGTTCATTTGTGTCAGTTAGTAGATAATGCCATAAGTGATATTATAGGATATAGGTCTTTTGCTTTCCGACCTACTTCATGTTTTGTGATTATCTCCAGGCTCATCTATGGTGCCTCAAAGAGCAGTGCTTCAATGTTTTCCATGGCTAATATTCCATTGTGTACATGGACCACTTCTTCTTGGTGCATTCCTCTGTTGATGGACATTTTCGTTGCTTCCAAGTGTTGCCTATGGTAACTATTGCGGGAGTGCAGGATTGCCAGCCTGTGACTTTTGGATTTTCATTTTCTCAGGTGATAGACCCAGCAGTGGGTATGACTGATTGACTGGTATGGTAGCTCAATGTTTACCTTTTCAAGGCGCCTCAATTGTGCTTTCATTAGTGGCTCTTACCACGTCCCCCTTAGAATCGAGGGTACGCATTTCTCCACAATCACGTCAGCATTTATTGTTTGCAGCAGTTTTGTTGATGGCCATTCTGACTGGTGTGAGCTGATAGCTTTTTGTAATTTGGGTTTACATGTCTTTAAAAATTCCTAAAATTCATCATTTTTCCACGCCTTTTTCTTTTCTGTTAAAAGAAAAAAGAAAAACAAAGTGTGAGTACAATCTACCTCTTCAAATTGTCTTCTTGGAAGGTTACACTCTTGAATTTTTGGGTCGATTTTCGACCTCAGTATTTTTTGGAGGGCAGGTGTCATTTACAGAACTGCAATTGGTGAATATTTCGTGACCTTTTGCAGTGGGTTTAAAGCTGCTGTTGTGGGAAACGGCCACAAGGATGCAGCATTTCTCCACTCCCAAATCTGGGTACTAGGGCAGCAGAGCCGTTCTGGAAGTCGTTTACCTAGGTTGTAAATTTGAATGGAATGTGCCAGGAAAACCCCCCATAAGTTTACGTCTCATTACTTCTAGTTCGTGGTTTTAATTTTTTACATTGGGGTAATGGTTCAAATGTTGTTTGTCCAAGGTGTACACACTCTGGTTCATTTACACATTATATATATCTATTGATGTAGAGATCCTCTTCCCATGTAAATTATTACAGAGTGTTCCGTCAACCTCCCTTGCTATATGGTCGGTCTTTTTGATATATGTATATAATATGAATTTGTATACATATGGTAATGCTAATCTTCATTTATCCGTTCCCCCCACCTTTCCTTTTAGATAAGCATAGTTTTTTTTTTTATAAGTCTGTGATTGCCTTTCTCTGTGGAAATGTGTTCATTTGTGTCAGTTATTAGATAACGCCTATAAGTGATATCATAGGATATAGGACTTTTGCTTTCCGACTTCCCTCATGTTCTGTCATTATCTCCAAGATCATCTATGGTGCCTCAAAGAGCAGTGTTTCATTGTTTTCCATGGCTAGTATTCATTGTGTACATGGACCCCTTCTTCTTTATCCCTTCATCTGTTGCTGGACATTTTGGTTGCTTCACTGTCTTGTCTATTGTGAATAAGGCTGCAGTGCAGCTTTTGCAGCCCGGGTCTTCTTGATTCTGGTCTTCTCAGGTGAGAGGCCCATTGGTGCGCCTGCTGGATTGAATGGTACGTCAATTTTTCCTTTTAAACGCAGCTCCTTTCTGTTCTCATTATTGGCTGTTAACCACTTTACATCTCACCAGCAGCTAGAGGGTACACAGTTCTCTAAAACCTCTTCAGCATTGATTGTTTGTAGGCTTTTTGCTGATGGTCAGTCGACTGGTGTGAGTTGAAAACTTTTTGTAGATTAGATTGCATGAGTCTAATACTTCCTGAGGTTGAGCTTTTATCCATTTTCCTTTTTTGAAAAAGAGAGTGAGTAAAACTTACCTCTTCATACTATCTTCTTGAAAATGTTGCCTGTTTTGAATTGTTTTTATCCATTCCCTACCTCAGCACAATTTTGAGGGCAGGTGTCCTTTACAGCCCTGAGTCCTTGTGAATGTTAAGTGACCATTAGCTGTGGGTTAAGAGCTGCTCTTGCGGGAATGGGCCACAAGGCGGCAGCATTTCTCCCTTACCAAATCTGGTTACTAGGGCAACAGAGCCTTACTGGAAGTGGTGTTCTAGGTTGTAAATTAGAATGGAATGTGCCAGGAAAAAGCCCTTTAAGTTTATGTCTCATTACTTCTTGTTCGGAGTTTTAACTTAATTTTTATTTTTTATCACAGCAAACTTGATTACAATGTTTTGTGTGTTCTAGGTGTGCAAGATGTGGTTCTTTCACACATATACGTATATCTATTTTTCTTCAGGTCCTTTTCCCATGTAGGTTATGACACAATGTTGAGTAGTCTTCTCTTGTTATTCCGTAGGTCTTTGGTGATTATATATTTCACATGTGTTTGTATCTCTCTGTTAACCTCCATATGGTAGTGTATCCAATCCTCACACCTTTCCATTTGGCGAACCATAAGTTTTCGTACTGAATCTGTGATTGCCTTTCTCTGTGGAAATATCTTCGTTTGTTTCAGTTTTTAGGTAACACCTGTATGTGATATGATAAGATATGTGTCTTTCGCTGTCTCACTTACTACAAGTTGCGTGATTCCTTCTAGACTCATCTGTGGTGCTGCAAATGGCATTGTTTCATTTTTTCGCTAGCTCATATTCCGTCTGTACATGTAGCAGTTCTTCTTTGTCCACCCATCTGTCGGTGGACTTTTTGGTTACTTCCATATCTTGGCTATTGTAATACTATGCAATGCAGATTTGCCTGCCTGTGTCTTTCCAATTCTGTCTTCTTAGGTCATAGTTCCAGGAATGGGTCTGCTGGATCATATGGTAGCTCAATGTTTACCTTTTAAAGGCACCTCCATTCTGTGCTCTTTGGTGGCTCTTTCCAGGTTACGTCGCACATAAAGTTGAGGGTATGCATTTCTCCACAGCACCTTCAGCATTTATTCTTTGTAGTCTTTTGCTGATGGTTATTCTGACTGGTGTGAGCTGATACCTCTTTGTGGTTGAATTTGCATGTGTCTCATAATGCGTTGAAATTGAGCTTTAAGACATGTGCTTTTTATTTTTCCAGCTGTGATTAGAGCTTAGTTCTTCAAAGTGTTTCCTTAAAGTATGTGTCACCTTTTGAAATATTTTGGCCATTACCTCCCTCAAGACATTTTGAGGGCAGGTTTCATTTACAGCCCTGCAGTACTAGTTCATATGAAGTGACCATTAGGTCAGGCTTTAAACCTGCTTTTGCAGGTAACGGCCAGAGGGTGGCAGCCTTTCTACGTTCCCCACGCTGGTACTAGGGAAACAGACCTACCGGCCAGTGGTGTTCTTCGGTTATAAATTAGAGTGGAATGTGCCCGGAGAAACCCACAAATGCTGATGTCTCCTTACATTTGTTTGTTTTTCACATTTAATTTATATTTTTTACTGGAGTACTATTCCGTTGTATACATGGACCACTTCTTCTTGGTGCATTCCTTGGTATGCTTGATTCACTGGTAGCTCAATGTTTACCTTTTCAAAGCACCTCCATTGTGTTTACATTAATGGTTCTTACCACGTCCCCCTTAGAGCTCAGCGTACACATTTCTCCACAATCCCTTCAGCATGTATTGTTTGCAGCATTTTTGCTGATGGCCATTCTGACTGCTGTGAGCTGATAGGTATTTGTAATTTCGGTTTGCGTGTCTTTAAAAATTCCTAAAATTTATCATTTTCCCACGCCTTTTTCTTTTCACTTAAAAGAAAAAACCCTGAGTACAATATACCTCTTGAAATTGTCTTCTTCGAAGGTTGCCCTCTTTTGAATTTTTTGCTCGATTTTTGACCCCAGAAATTCTTTGGAAGGCACGTGTCATTTACAGAACTGCAAGTTGGTGAATATTTAGTGACCTTTTGCGGTGGGTTTAAAGCTGCTGCTGTGGGAAACGGCCACAAGGAGGCAGCATTTCTCCAGTCCCCAATCTGGGTACTAGGGCAGCAGAGCCTTTCTGGAAGTCGTTGTCCTGGGTTGTAAATTAGAATGGAATTTGCCAGGAGAAATCCCCATAAGTTTATGTCTCATTACTTCTTCTTGGTTTTTAAAATTTTTTTAATCGGGGTAAAGATTAGAATATTGTTTGTCCTAGGTGTACACAATCTGGTTCATTTGTACATTATGTATGTCTATTAATGTACAGATCCTCTTCCCATGTAAAATATTACAGTGTTCCATAGACCTCCCTTGCTATATGGTCGTTCTTTTTGATACATGTATATACTATGTATTTGTATACGTATAGTAACACTAACCTTCATTTATCGATTCCCCCCTCCTTTCCTTTTAGATGAGCATAGTTTGTTTTCTAAGCCTGTGAGTGTCTTTCTCTTTGGAAATATGTTCATTTGTGTCAGTTAGTAGATAATGCCATAAGTGATATTATAGGATATAGGTCTTTTGCTTTCCGACCTACTTCATGTTTTGTGATTATCTCCAGGCTCATCTATGGTGCCTCAAAGAGCAGTGCTTCAATGTTTTCCATGGCTAATATTCCATTGTGTACATGGACCACTTCTTCTTGGTGCATTCCTCTGTTGATGGACATTTTCGTTGCTTCCAAGTGTTGCCTATGGTAACTATTGCGGGAGTGCAGGATTGCCAGCCTGTGACTTTTGGATTTTCATTTTCTCAGGTGATAGACCCAGCAGTGGGTATGACTGATTGACTGGTATGGTAGCTCAATGTTTACCTTTTCAAGGCGCCTCAATTGTGCTTTCATTAGTGGCTCTTACCACGTCCCCCTTAGAATCGAGGGTACGCATTTCTCCACAATCACGTCAGCATTTATTGTTTGCAGCAGTTTTGTTGATGGCCAGTCTGACTGGTGTGAGCTGATAGCTTTTTGTAATTTGGGTTTACATGTCTTTAAAAATTCCTAAAATTCATCATTTTTCCACGCCTTTTTCTTTTCTGTTAAAAGAAAAAAGAAAAACAAAGTGTGAGTACAATCTACCTCTTCAAATTGTCTTCTTGGAAGGTTGCACTCTTGAATTTTGGGGTCGATTTTCGACCTCAGTATTTTTTGGAGGGCAGGTGTCATTTACAGAACTGCAATTGGTGAATATTTCGTGACCTTTTGCAGTGGGTTTAAAGCTGCTGTTGTGGGAAACGGCCACAAGGATGCAGCATTTCTCCACTCCCAAATCTGGGTACTAGGGCAGCAGAGCCGTTCTGGAAGTCGTTTACCTAGGTTGTAAATTTGAATGGAATGTGCCAGGAAAACCCCCCATAAGTTTACGTCTCATTACTTCTAGTTCGTTGTTTTAATTTTTTGCATTGGGGTAATGGTTCGAATGTTGTTTGTCCAAGGTGTACACACTCTGGTTCATTTACACATTATATATATCTATTGATGTAGAGATCCTCTTCCCATGTAAATTATTACAGAGTGTTCCGTCAACCTCCCTTGCTATATGGTCGGTCTTTTTGATATATGTATATAATATGAATTTGTATACATATGGTAACGCTAATCTTCATTTATCCGTTCCCCCCACCTTTCCTTTTAGATAAGCATAGTTTTTTGTTTTTTTTTTATAAGTCTGTGATTGCCTTTCTCTGTGGAAATGTGTTCATTTGTGTCAGTTATTAGATAACGCCTATAAGTGATATCATAGGATATAGGACTTTTGCTTTCCGACTTCCCTCATGTTCTGTCATTATCTCCAAGATCATCTATGGTGCCTCAAAGAGCAGTGTTTCATTGTTTTCCATGGCTAGTATTCATTGTGTACATGGACCCCTTCTTCTTTATCCCTTCATCTGTTGCTGGACATTTTGGTTGCTTCACTGTCTTGTCTATTGTGAATAAGGCTGCAGTGCAGCTTTTGCAGCCCGGGTCTTCTTGATTCTGGTCTTCTCAGGTGAGAGGCCCATTGGTGCGCCTGCTGGATTGAATGGTACGTCAATTTTTCCTTTTAAACGCAGCTCCTTTCTGTTCTCATTATTGGCTGTTAACCACTTTACATCTCACCAGCAGCTAGAGGGTACTCATTTCTCTAAAACCTCCTCAGCATTGATTGTTTGTAGGCTTTTTGCTGATGGTCAGTCGACTGGTGTGAGTTGAAAACTTTTTGTAGATTAGATTGCATGAGTCTAATACTTCCTGAGGTTGAGCTTTTATCCATTTTCCTTTTTTGAAAAAGAGAGTGAGTAAAACTTACCTCTTCATACTATCTTCTTGAAAATGTTGCCTGTTTTGAATTGTTTTTATCCATTCCCTACCTCAGCACAATTTTGAGGGCAGGTGTCCTTTACAGCCCTGAGTCCTTGTGAATGTTAAGTGACCATTAGCTGTGGGTTAAGAGCTGCTCTTGCGGGAATGGGCCACAAGGCGGCAGCATTTCTCCCTTACCAAATCTGGTTACTAGGGCAACAGAGCCTTACTGGAAGTGGTGTTCTAGGTTGTAAATTAGAATGGAATGTGCCAGGAAAAAGCCCTTTAAGTTTATGTCTCATTACTTCTTCTTCGGAGTTTTAACTTAATTTTTATTTTTTATCACAGCAAACTTGATTACAATGTTTTGTGTGTTCTAGGTGTGCAAGATGTGGTTCTTTCACACATATACGTATATCTATTGTTCTTCAGGTCCTTTTCCCATGTAGGTTATGACACAATGTTGAGTAGTCTTCTCTTGGTATTCCGTAGGTCTTTGGTGATTATATATTTCACATGTGTTTGTATCTCTCTGTTAACCTCCATATGGTAGTGTATCCAATCCTCACACCTTTCCATTTGGCGAACCATAAGTTTTCGTACTGAATCTGTGATTGCCTTTCTCTGTGGAAATATCTTCGTTTGTTTCAGTTTTTAGGTAACACCTGTATGTGATATGATAAGATATGTGTCTTTCGCTGTCTCACTTACTACAAGTTGCGTGATTCCTTCTAGACTCATCTGTGGTGCTGCAAATGGCATTGTTTCATTTTTTCGCTAGCTCATATTCCGTCTGTACATGTAGCAGTTCTTCTTTGTCCACCCATCTGTCGGTGGACTTTTTGGTTACTTCCATATCTTGGCTATTGTAATACTATGCAATGCAGATTTGCCTGCCTGTGTCTTTCCAATTCTGTCTTCTTAGGTCATAGTTCCAGGAATGGGTCTGCTGGATCATATGGTAGCTCAATGTTTACCTTTTAAAGGCACCTCCATTCTGTGCTCTTTGGTGGCTCTTTCCAGGTTACGTCGCACATAAAGTTGAGGGTATGCATTTCTCCACAGCACCTTCAGCATTTATTCTTTGTAGTCTTTTGCTGATGGTTATTCTGACTGGTGTGAGCTGATACCTCTTTGTGGTTGAATTTGCATGTGTCTCATAATGCGTTGAAATTGAGCTTTAAGACATGTGCTTTTTATTTTTCCAGCTGTGATTAGAGCTTAGTTCTTCAAAGTGTTTCCTTAAAGTATGTGTCACCTTTTGAAATATTTTGGCCATTACCTCCCTCAAGACATTTTGAGGGCAGGTTTCATTTACAGCCCTGCAGTACTAGTTCATATGAAGTGACCATTAGCTCAGGCTTTAAACCTGCTTTTGCAGGTAACGGCCAGAGGGCGGCAGCCTTTCTACGTTCCCCACGCTGGTACTAGGGAAACAGACCTACCGGCCAGTGGTGTTCTTCGGTTATAAATTAGAGTGGAATGTGCCCGGAGAAACCCACAAATGCTGATGTCTCCTTACATTTGTTTGTTTTTCACATTTAATTTATATTTTTTACTGGAGTACTATTCCCTTGTATACATGGACCACTTCTTCTTGGTGCATTCCTTGGTATGCTTGATTCACTGGTAGCTCAATGTTTACCTTTTCAAAGCACCTCCATTGTGTTTACATTAATGGTTCTTACCACGTCCCCCTTAGAGCTCAGCGTACACATTTCTCCACAATCCCTTCAGCATGTATTGTTTGCAGCATTTTTGCTGATGGCCATTCTGACTGCTGTGAGCTGATAGGTATTTGTAATTTCGGTTTGCGTGTCTTTAAAAATTCCTAAAATTTATCATTTTCCCACGCCTTTTTCTTTTCACTTAAAAGAAAAAACCCTGAGTACAATATACCTCTTGAAATTGTCTTCTTCGAAGGTTGCCCTCTTTTGAATTTTTTGCTCGATTTTTGACCCCAGAAATTCTTTGGAAGGCACGTGTCATTTACAGAACTGCAAGTTGGTGAATATTTAGTGACCTTTTGTGGTGGGTTTAAAGCTGCTGTTGTGGGAAACGGCCACAAGGAGGCAGCATTTCTCCAGTCCCCAATCTGGGTACTAGGGCAGCAGAGCCTTTCTGGAAGTCGTTGTCCTGGGTTGTAAATTAGAATGGAATTTGCCAGGAGAAATCCCCATAAGTTTATGTCTCATTACTTCTTCTTGGTTTTTAAAATTTTTTTAATCGGGGTAAAGATTAGAATATTGTTTGTCCTAGGTGTACACAATCTGGTTCATTTGTACATTATGTATGTCTATTAATGTACAGATCCTCTTCCCATGTAAAATATTACAGTGTTCCATAGACCTCCCTTGCTATATGGTCGTTCTTTTTGATACATGTATATACTATGTATTTGTATACGTATAGTAACACTAACCTTCATTTATCGATTCCCCCCTCCTTTCCTTTTAGATGAGCATAGTTTGTTTTCTAAGCCTGTGAGTGTCTTTCTCTTTGGAAATATGTTCATTTGTGTCAGTTAGTAGATAATGCCATAAGTGATATTATAGGATATAGGTCTTTTGCTTTCCGACCTACTTCATGTTTTGTGATTATCTCCAGGCTCATCTATGGTGCCTCAAAGAACAGTGCTTCAATGTTTTCCATGGCTAATATTCCATTGTGTACATGGACCACTTCTTCTTGGTGCATTCCTCTGTTGATGGACATTTTCGTTGCTTCCAAGTGTTGCCTATGGTAACTATTGCGGGAGTGCAGGATTGCCAGCCTGTGACTTTTGGATTTTCATTTTCTCAGGTGATAGACCCAGCAGTGGGTATGACTGATTGACTGGTATGGTAGCTCAATGTTTACCTTTTCAAGGCACCTCAATTGTGCTTTCATTAGTGGCTCTTACCACGTCCCCCTTAGAATCGAGGGTACGCATTTCTCCACAATCACGTCAGCATTTATTGTTTGCAGCAGTTTTGTTGATGGCCATTCTGACTGGTGTGAGCTGATAGCTTTTTGTAATTTGGGTTTACATGTCTTTAAAAATTCCTAAAATTCATCATTTTCCCACGCCTTATTCTTTTCACTTAAAAGAAAAAACCCTGAGTACAATATACCTCTTGAAATTGTCTTCTTCGAAGGTTGCCCTCTTTTGAATTTTTTGCTCGATTTTTGACCCCAGAAATTCTTTGGAAGGCGCGTGTCATTTACAGAACTGCAAGTTGGTGAATATTTAGTGACCTTTTGCGGTGGGTTTAAAGCTGCTGTTGTGGGAAACGGCCACAAGGAGGCAGCATTTCTCCAGTCCCCAATCTGGGTACTAGGGCAGCAGAGCCTTTCTAGAAGTCGTTGTCCTGGGTTGTAAATTAGAATGGAATTTGCCAGAGGAAATCCCCATAAGTTTATGTCTCATTACTTCTTCTTGGTTTTTAAAATTTTTTTTATCGGGGTAAAGATTAGAATATTGTTTGTCCTAGGTGTACACAATCTGGTTCATTTGTACATTATGTATGTCTATTAATGTACAGATCCTCTTCCCATGTAAAATATTACAGTGTTCCATAGACCTCCCTTGCTATATGGTCGTTCTTTTTGATACATGTATATACTATGTATTTGTATACGTATAGTAACACTAACCTTCATTTATCGATTCCCCCCTCCTTTCCTTTTAGATGAGCATGGTTTGTTTTCTAAGCCTGTGAGTGTCTTTCTCTTTGGAAATATGTTCATTTGTGTCAGTTAGTAGATAATGCCATAAGTGATATTATAGGATATAGGTCTTTTGCTTTCCGACCTACTTCATGTTTTGTGATTATCTCCAGGCTCATCTATGGTGCCTCAAAGAACAGTGCTTCAATGTTTTCCATGGCTAATATTCCATTGTGTACATGGACCACTTCTTCTTGGTGCATTCCTCTGTTGATGGACATTTTCGTTGCTTCCAAGTGTTGCCTATGGTAACTATTGCGGGAGTGCAGGATTGCCAGCCTGTGACTTTTGGATTTTCATTTTCTCAGGTGATAGACCCAGCAGTGGGTATGACTGATTGACTGGTATGGTAGCTCAATGTTTACCTTTTCAAGGCACCTCAATTGTGCTTTCATTAGTGGCTCTTACCACGTCCCCCTTAGAATCGAGGGTACGCATTTCTCCACAATCACGTCAGCATTTATTGTTTGCAGCAGTTTTGTTGATGGCCATTCTGACTGGTGTGAGCTGATAGCTTTTTGTAATTTGGGTTTACATGTCTTTAAAAATTCCTAAAATTCATCATTTTTCCACGCCTTTTTCTTTTCTGTTAAAAGAAAAAAGAAAAACAAAGTGTGAGTACAATCTACCTCTTCAAATTGTCTTCTTGGAAGGTTGCACTCTTGAATTTTTGGGTCGATTTTCGACCTCAGTATTTTTTGGAGGGCAGGTGTCATTTACAGAACTGCAATTGGTGAATATTTCGTGACCTTTTGCAGTGGGTTTAAAGCTGCTGTTGTGGGAAACGGCCACAAGGATGCAGCATTTCTCCACTCCCAAATCTGCGTACTAGGGCAGCAGAGCCTTTCTGGAAGTCGTTTACCTAGGTTGTAAATTTGAATGGAATGTGCCAGGAAAACCCCCCATAAGTTTACGTCTCATTACTTCTAGTTCGTTGTTTTAATATTTTACATTGGGGTAATGGTTCAAATGTTGTTTGTCCAAGGTGTTCACACTCTGGTTCATTTACACATTATATATATCTATTGATGTAGAGATCCTCTTCCCATGTAACTTATTACAGAGTGTTCCGTCAACCTCCCTTGCTATATGGTCGGTCTTTTTGATATATGTATATAATATGAATTTGTATACATATGGTAACGCTAATCTTCATTTATCCGTTCCCCCCACCTTTCCTTTTAGATAAGCACAGTTTTTTTTTTATAAGTCTGTGATTGCCTTTCTCTGTGGAAATGTGTTCATTTGTGTCAGTTATTAGATAACGCCTATAAGTGATATCATAGGATATAGGACTTTTGCTTTCCGACTTCCCTCATGTTCTGTGTTTATCTCCAAGATCATGTATGGTGCCTCAAAGAGCAGTGTTTCATTGTTTTCCATGGCTAGTATTCATTGTGTACATGGACCCCTTCTTCTTTATCCCTTCATCTGTTGCTGGACATTTTGGTTGCTTCACTGTCTTGTCTATTGTGAATAAGGCTGCAGTGCAGCTTTTGCAGCCCGGGTCTTCTTGATTCTGGTCTTCTCAGGTGAGAGGCCCATTGGTGCGCCTGCTGGATTGAATGGTACGTCAATTTTTCCTTTTAAATGCAGCTCCTTTCTGTTCTCATTATTGGCTGTTAACCACTTTACATCTCACCAGCAGCTAGAGGGTACACAGTTCTCTAAAACCTCCTCAGCATTGATTGTTTGTAGGCTTTTTGCTGATGGTCAGTCGACTGGTGTGAGTTGAAAACTTTTTGTAGATTAGATTGCATGAGTCTAATACTTCCTGAGGTTGAGCTTTTATCCATTTTCCTTTTTTGAAAAAGAGAGTGAGTAAAACTTACCTCTTCATACTATCTTCTTGAAAATGTTGCCTGTTTTGAATTGTTTGTATCCATTCCCTACCTCAGCACAATTTTGAGGGCAGGTGTCCTTTACAGCCCTGAGTCCTTGTGAATGTTAAGTGACCATTAGCTGTGGGTTAAGAGCTGCTCTTGTGGGAATGGGCCACAAGGCGGCAGCATTTCTCCCTTACCAAATCTGGTTACTAGGGCAACAGAGCCTTACTGGAAGTGGTGTTCTAGGTTGTAAATTAGAATGGAATGTGCCAGGAAAAAGCCCTTTAAGTTTATGTCTCATTACTTCTTGTTCGGAGTTTTAACTTAATTTTTATTTTTTATCACAGCAAACTTGATTACAATGTTTTGTGTGTTCTAGGTGTGCAAGATGTGGTTCTTTCACACATATACGTATATCTATTGTTCTTCAGATCCTTTTCCCATGTAGGTTATGACACAATGTTGAGTAGTCTTCTCTTGGTATTCCGTAGGTCTTTGGTGATTATATATTTCACATGTGTTTGTATCTCTCTGTTAACCTCCATATGGTAGTGTATCCAATCCTCACACCTTTCCATTTGGCGAACCATAAGTTTTCGTACTGAATCTGTGATTGCCTTTCTCTGTGGAAATATCTTCGTTTGTTTCAGTTTTTAGGTAACACCTGTATGTGATATGATAAGATATGTGTCTTTCGCTGTCTCACTTACTACAAGTTGCGTGATTCCTTCTAGACTCATCTGTGGTGCTGCAAATGGCATTGTTTCATTTTTTCGCTAGCTCATATTCCGTCTGTACATGTAGCAGTTCTTCTTTGTCCACCCATCTGTCGGTGGACTTTTTGGTTACTTCCATATCTTGGCTATTGTAATACTATGCAATGCAGATTTGCCTGCCTGTGTCTTTCCAATTCTGTCTTCTTAGGTTATAGTTCCAGGAATGGGTCTGCTGGATCATATGGTAGCTCAATGTTTACCTTTTAAAGGCACCTCCATTCTGTGCTCTTTGGTGGCTCTTTCCAGGTTACGTCGCACATAAAGTTGAGGGTATGCATTTCTCCACAGCACCTTCAGCATTTATTCTTTGTAGTTTTTTGCTGATGGTTATTCTGACTGGTGTGAGCTGATACCTCTTTGTGGTTGAATTTGCATGTGTCTCATAATGCGTTGAAATTGAGCTTTAAGACATGTGCTGTTTATTTTTCCAGCTGTGATTAGAGCTTAGTTCTTCAAAGTGTTTCCTTAAAGTATGTGTCACCTTTTGAAATATTTTGGCCATTACCTCCCTCAAGACATTTTGAGGGCAGGTTTCATTTACAGCCCTGCAGTACTAGTTCATATGAAGTGACCATTAGATCAGGCTTTAAACCTGCTTTTGCAGGTAACGGCCAGAGGGCGGCAGCCTTTCTACGTTCCCCACGCTGGTACTAGGGAAACAGACCTACCGGCCAGTGGTGTTCTTCGGTTATAAATTAGAGTGGAATGTGCCCGGAGAAACCCACAAATGCTGATGTCTCCTTACATTTGTTTGTTTTTCACATTTAATTTATATTTTTTACTGGAGTACTATTCCCTTGTATACATGGACCACTTCTTCTTGGTGCATTCCTTGGTATGCTTGATTCACTGGTAGCTCAATGTTTACCTTTTCAAAGCACCTCCATTGTGTTTACATTAATGGTTCTTACCACGTCCCCCTTAGAGCTCAGCGTACACATTTCTCCACAATCCCTTCAGCATGTATTGTTTGCAGCATTTTTGCTGATGGCCATTCTGACTGCTGTGAGCTGATAGGTATTTGTAATTTCGGTTTGCGTGTCTTTAAAAATTCCTAAAATTTATCATTTTCCCACGCCTTTTTCTTTTCACTTAAAAGAAAAAACCCTGAGTACAATATACCTCTTGAAATTGTCTTCTTCGAAGGTTGCCCTCTTTTGAATTTTTTGCTCGATTTTTGACCCCAGAAATTCTTTGGAAGGCACGTGTCATTTACAGAACTGCAAGTTGGTGAATATTTAGTGACCTTTTGCGGTGGGTTTAAAGCTGCTGTTGTGGGAAACGGCCACAAGGAGGCAGCATTTCTCCAGTCCCCAATCTGGGTACTAGGGCAGCAGAGCCTTTCTGGAAGTCGTTGTCCTGGGTTGTAAATTAGAATGGAATTTGCCAGGAGAAATCCCCATAAGTTTATGTCTCATTACTTCTTCTTGGTTTTTAAAATTTTTTTAATCGGGGTAAAGATTAGAATATTGTTTGTCCTAGGTGTACACAATCTGGTTCATTTCTACATTATGTATGTCTATTAATGTACAGATCCTCTTCCCATGTAAAATATTACAGTGTTCCATAGACCTCCCTTGCTATATGGTCGTTCTTTTTGATACATGTATATACTATGTATTTGTATACGTATAGTAACACTAACCTTCATTTATCGATTCTCCCCTCCTTTCCTTTTAGATGAGCATAGTTTGTTTTCTAAGCCTGTGAGTGTCTTTCTCTTTGGAAATATGTTCATTTGTGTCAGTTAGTAGATAATGCCATAAGTGATATTATAGGATATAGGTCTTTTGCTTTCCGACCTACTTCATGTTTTGTGATTATCTCCAGGCTCATCTATGGTGCCTCAAAGAACAGTGCTTCAATGTTTTCCATGGCTAATATTCCATTGTGTACATGGACCACTTCTTCTTGGTGCATTCCTCTGTTGATGGACATTTTCGTTGCTTCCAAGTGTTGCCTATGGTAACTATTGCGGGAGTGCAGGATTGCCAGCCTGTGACTTTTGGATTTTCATTTTCTCAGGTGATAGACCCAGCAGTGGGTATGACTGATTGACTGGTATGGTAGCTCAATGTTTACCTTTTCAAGGCACCTCAATTGTGCTTTCATTAGTGGCTCTTACCACGTCCCCCTTAGAATCGAGGGTACGCATTTCTCCACAATCACGTCAGCATTTATTGTTTGCAGCAGTTTTGTTGATGGCCATTCTGACTGGTGTGAGCTGATAGCTTTTTGTAATTTGGGTTTACATGTCTTTAAAAATTCCTAAAATTCATCATTTTCCCACGCCTTTTTCTTTTCACTTAAAAGAAAAAACCCTGAGTACAATATACCTCTTGAAATTGTCTTCTTCGAAGGTTGCCCTCTTTTGAATTTTTTGCTCGATTTTTGACCCCAGAAATTCTTTGGAAGGCACGTGTCATTTACAGAACTGCAAGTTGGTGAATATTTAGTGACCTTTTGCGGTGGGTTTAAAGCTGCTGTTGTGGGAAACGGCCACAAGGAGGCAGCATTTCTCCAGTCCCCAATCTGGGTACTAGGGCAGCAGAGCCTTTCTGGAAGTCGTTGTCCTGGGTTGTAAATTAGAATGGAATTTGCCAGAGGAAATACCCATAAGTTTATGTCTCATTACTTCTTCTTGGTTTTTAAAATTTTTTTTATCGGGGTAAAGATTAGAATATTGTTTGTCCTAGGTGTACACAATCTGGTTCATTTGTACATTATGTATGTCTATTAATGTACAGATCCTCTTCCCATGTAAAATATTACAGTGTTCCATAGACCTCCCTTGCTATATGGTCGTTCTTTTTGATACATGTATATACTATGTATTTGTATACGTATAGTAACACTAACCTTCATTTATCGATTCCCCCCTCCTTTCCTTTTAGATGAGCATAGTTTGTTTTCTAAGCCTGTGAGTGTCTTTCTCTTTGGAAATATGTTCATTTGTGTCAGTTAGTAGATAATGCCATAAGTGATATTATAGGATATAGGTCTTTTGCTTTCCGACCTACTTCATGTTTTGTGATTATCTCCAGGCTCATCTATGGTGCCTCAAAGAGCAGTGCTTCAATGTTTTCCATGGCTAATATTCCATTGTGTACATGGACCACTTCTTCTTGGTGCATTCCTCTGTTGATGGACATTTTCGTTGCTTCCAAGTGTTGCCTATGGTAACTATTGCGGGAGTGCAGGATTGCCAGCCTGTGACTTTTGGATTTTCATTTTCTCAGGTGATAGACCCAGCAGTGGGTATGACTGATTGACTGGTATGGTAGCTCAATGTTTACCTTTTCAAGGCACCTCAATTGTGCTTTCATTAGTGGCTCTTACCACGTCCCCCTTAGAATCGAGGGTACGCATTTCTCCACAATCACGTCAGCATTTATTGTTTGCAGCAGTTTTGTTGATGGCCATTCTGACTGGTGTGAGCTGATAGCTTTTTGTAATTTGGGTTTACATGTCTTTAAAAATTCCTAAAATTCATCATTTTTCCACGCCTTTTTCTTTTCTGTTAAAAGAAAAAAGAAAAACAAAGTGTGAGTACAATCTACCTCTTCAAATTGTCTTCTTGGAAGGTTGCACTCTTGAATTTTTGGGTCGATTTTCGACCTCAGTATTTTTTGGAGGGCAGGTGTCATTTACAGAACTGCAATTGGTGAATATTTCGTGACCTTTTGCAGTGGGTTTAAAGCTGCTGTTGTGGGAAACGGCCACAAGGATGCAGCATTTCTCCACTCCCAAATCTGGGTACTAGGGCAGCAGAGCCTTTCTGGAAGTCGTTTACCTAGGTTGTAAATTTGAATGGAATGTGCCAGGAAAACCTCCCATAAGTTTACGTCTCATTACTTCTAGTTCGTTGTTTTAATATTTTACATTGGGGTAATGGTTCAAATGTTGTTTGTCCAAGGTGTACACACTCTGGTTCATTTACACATTATATATATCTATTGATGTAGAGATCCTCTTCCCATGTAAATTATTACAGAGTGTTCCGTCAACCTCCCTTGCTATATGGTCGGTCTTTTTGATATATGTATATAATATGAATTTGTATACATATGGTAACGCTAATCTTCATTTATCCGTTCCCCCCACCTTTCCTTTTAGATAAGCACAGTTTTTTTTTTATAAGTCTGTGATTGCCTTTCTCTGTGGAAATGTGTTCATTTGTGTCAGTTATTAGATAACGCCTATAAGTGATATCATAGGATATAGGACTTTTGCTTTCCGACTTCCCTCATGTTCTGTGTTTATCTCCAAGATCATGTATGGTGCCTCAAAGAGCAGTGTTTCATTGTTTTCCATGGCTAGTATTCATTGTGTACATGGACCCCTTCTTCTTTATCCCTTCATCTGTTGCTGGACATTTTGGTTGCTTCACTGTCTTGTCTATTGTGAATAAGGCTGCAGTGCAGCTTTTGCAGCCCGGGTCTTCTTGATTCTGGTCTTCTCAGGTGAGAGGCCCATTGGTGCGCCTGCTGGATTGAATGGTACGTCAATTTTTCCTTTTAAACGCAGCTCCTTTCTGTTCTCATTATTGGCTGTTAACCACTTTACATCTCACCAGCAGCTAGAGGGTACACAGTTCTCTAAAACCTCCTCAGCATTGATTGTTTGTAGGCTTTTTGCTGATGGTCAGTCGACTGGTGTGAGTTGAAAACTTTTTGTAGATTAGATTGCATGAGTCTAATACTTCCTGAGGTTGAGCTTTTATCCATTTTCCTTTTTTGAAAAAGAGAGTGAGTAAAACTTACCTCTTCATACTATCTTCTTGAAAATGTTGCCTGTTTTGAATTGTTTTTATCCATTCCCTACCTCAGCACAATTTTGAGGGCAGGTGTCCTTTACAGCCCTGAGTCCTTGTGAATGTTAAGTGACCATTAGCTGTGGGTTAAGAGCTGCTCTTGTGGGAATGGGCCACAAGGCGGCAGCATTTCTCCCTTACCAAATCTGGTTACTAGGGCAACAGAGCCTTACTGGAAGTGGTGTTCTAGGTTGTAAATTAGAATGGAATGTGCCAGGAAAAAGCCCTTTAAGTTTATGTCTCATTACTTCTTGTTCGGAGTTTTAACTTAATTTTTATTTTTTATCACAGCAAACTTGATTACAATGTTTTGTGTGTTCTAGGTGTGCAAGATGTGGTTCTTTCACACATATACGTATATCTATTGTTCTTCAGATCCTTTTCCCATGTAGGTTATGACACAATGTTGAGTAGTCTTCTCTTGGTATTCCGTAGGTCTTTGGTGATTATATATTTCACATGTGTTTGTATCTCTCTGTTAACCTCCATATGGTAGTGTATCCAATCCTCACACCTTTCCATTTGGCGAACCATAAGTTTTCGTACTGAATCTGTGATTGCCTTTCTCTGTGGAAATATCTTCGTTTGTTTCAGTTTTTAGGTAACACCTGTATGTGATATGATAAGATATGTGTCTTTCGCTGTCTCACTTACTACAAGTTGCGTGATTCCTTCTAGACTCATCTGTGGTGCTGCAAATGGCATTGTTTCATTTTTTCGCTAGCTCATATTCCGTCTGTACATGTAGCAGTTCTTCTTTGTCCACCCATCTGTCGGTGGACTTTTTGGTTACTTCCATATCTTGGCTATTGTAATACTATGCAATGCAGATTTGCCTGCCTGTGTCTTTCCAATTCTGTCTTCTTAGGTTATAGTTCCAGGAATGGGTCTGCTGGATCATATGGTAGCTCAATGTTTACCTTTTAAAGGCACCTCCATTCTGTGCTCTTTGGTGGCTCTTTCCAGGTTACGTCGCACATAAAGTTGAGGGTATGCATTTCTCCACAGCACCTTCAGCATTTATTCTTTGTAGTTTTTTGCTGATGGTTATTCTGACTGGTGTGAGCTGATACCTCTTTGTGGTTGAATTTGCATGTGTCTCATAATGCGTTGAAATTGAGCTTTAAGACATGTGCTGTTTATTTTTCCAGCTGTGATTAGAGCTTAGTTCTTCAAAGTGTTTCCTTAAAGTATGTGTCACCTTTTGAAATATTTTGGCCATTACCTCCCTCAAGACATTTTGAGGGCAGGTTTCATTTACAGCCCTGCAGTACTAGTTCATATGAAGTGACCATTAGATCAGGCTTTAAACCTGCTTTTGCAGGTAACGGCCAGAGGGCGGCAGCCTTTCTACGTTCCCCACGCTGGTACTAGGGAAACAGACCTACCGGCCAGTGGTGTTCTTCGGTTATAAATTAGAGTGGAATGTGCCCGGAGAAACCCACAAATGCTGATGTCTCCTTACATTTGTTTGTTTTTCACATTTAATTTATATTTTTTACTGGAGTACTATTCCCTTGTATACATGGACCACTTCTTCTTGGTGCATTCCTTGGTATGCTTGATTCACTGGTAGCTCAATGTTTACCTTTTCAAAGCACCTCCATTGTGTTTACATTAATGGTTCTTACCACGTCCCCCTTAGAGCTCAGCGTACACATTTCTCCACAATCCCTTCAGCATGTATTGTTTGCAGCATTTTTGCTGATGGCCATTCTGACTGCTGTGAGCTGATAGGTATTTGTAATTTCGGTTTGCGTGTCTTTAAAAATTCCTAAAATTTATCATTTTCCCACGCCTTTTTCTTTTCACTTAAAAGAAAAAACCCTGAGTACAATATACCTCTTGAAATTGTCTTCTTCGAAGGTTGCCCTCTTTTGAATTTTTTGCTCGATTTTTGACCCCAGAAATTCTTTGGAAGGCACGTGTCATTTACAGAACTGCAAGTTGGTGAATATTTAGGGACCTTTTGCGGTGGGTTTAAAGCTGCTGTTGTGGGAAACGGCCACAAGGAGGCAGCATTTCTCCAGTCCCCAATCTGGGTACTAGGGCAGCAGAGCCTTTCTGGAAGTCGTTGTCCTGGGTTGTAAATTAGAATGGAATTTGCCAGGAGAAATCCCCATAAGTTTATGTCTCATTACTTCTTCTTGGTTTTTAAAATTTTTTTAATCGGGGTAAAGATTAGAATATTGTTTGTCCTAGGTGTACACAATCTGGTTCATTTGTACATTATGTATGTCTATTAATGTACAGATCCTCTTCCCATGTAAAATATTACAGTGTTCCATAGACCTCCCTTGCTATATGGTCGTTCTTTTTGATACATGTATATACTATGTATTTGTATACGTATAGTAACACTAACCTTCATTTATCGATTCTCCCCTCCTTTCCTTTTAGATGAGCATAGTTTGTTTTCTAAGCCTGTGAGTGTCTTTCTCTTTGGAAATATGTTCATTTGTGTCAGTTAGTAGATAATGCCATAAGTGATATTATAGGATATAGGTCTTTTGCTTTCCGACCTACTTCATGTTTTGTGATTATCTCCAGGCTCATCTATGGTGCCTCAAAGAACAGTGCTTCAATGTTTTCCATGGCTAATATTCCATTGTGTACATGGACCACTTCTTCTTGGTGCATTCCTCTGTTGATGGACATTTTCGTTGCTTCCAAGTGTTGCCTATGGTAACTATTGCGGGAGTGCAGGATTGCCAGCCTGTGACTTTTGGATTTTCATTTTCTCAGGTGATAGACCCAGCAGTGGGTATGACTGATTGACTGGTATGGTAGCTCAATGTTTACCTTTTCAAGGCACCTCAATTGTGCTTTCATTAGTGGCTCTTACCACGTCCCCCTTAGAATCGAGGGTACGCATTTCTCCACAATCACGTCAGCATTTATTGTTTGCAGCAGTTTTGTTGATGGCCATTCTGACTGGTGTGAGCTGATAGCTTTTTGTAATTTGGGTTTACATGTCTTTAAAAATTCCTAAAATTCATCATTTTCCCACGCCTTTTTCTTTTCACTTAAAAGAAAAAACCCTGAGTACAATATACCTCTTGAAATTGTCTTCTTCGAAGGTTGCCCTCTTTTGAATTTTTTGCTCGATTTTTGACCCCAGAAATTCTTTGGAAGGCACGTGTCATTTACAGAACTGCAAGTTGGTGAATATTTAGTGACCTTTTGCGGTGGGTTTAAAGCTGCTGTTGTGGGAAACGGCCACAAGGAGGCAGCATTTCTCCAGTCCCCAATCTGGGTACTAGGGCAGCAGAGCCTTTCTGGAAGTCGTTGTCCTGGGTTGTAAATTAGAATGGAATTTGCCAGAGGAAATACCCATAAGTTTATGTCTCATTACTTCTTCTTGGTTTTTAAAATTTTTTTTATCGGGGTAAAGATTAGAATATTGTTTGTCCTAGGTGTACACAATCTGGTTCATTTGTACATTATGTATGTCTATTAATGTACAGATCCTCTTCCCATGTAAAATATTACAGTGTTCCATAGACCTCCCTTGCTATATGGTCGTTCTTTTTGATACATGTATATACTATGTATTTGTATACGTATAGTAACACTAACCTTCATTTATCGATTCCCCCCTCCTTTCCTTTTAGATGAGCATAGTTTGTTTTCTAAGCCTGTGAGTGTCTTTCTCTTTGGAAATATGTTCATTTGTGTCAGTTAGTAGATAATGCCATAAGTGATATTATAGGATATAGGTCTTTTGCTTTCCGACCTACTTCATGTTTTGTGATTATCTCCAGGCTCATCTATGGTGCCTCAAAGAGCAGTGCTTCAATGTTTTCCATGGCTAATATTCCATTGTGTACATGGACCACTTCTTCTTGGTGCATTCCTCTGTTGATGGACATTTTCGTTGCTTCCAAGTGTTGCCTATGGTAACTATTGCGGGAGTGCAGGATTGCCAGCCTGTGACTTTTGGATTTTCATTTTCTCAGGTGATAGACCCAGCAGTGGGTATGACTGATTGACTGGTATGGTAGCTCAATGTTTACCTTTTCAAGGCACCTCAATTGTGCTTTCATTAGTGGCTCTTACCACGTCCCCCTTAGAATCGAGGGTACGCATTTCTCCACAATCACGTCAGCATTTATTGTTTGCAGCAGTTTTGTTGATGGCCATTCTGACTGGTGTGAGCTGATAGCTTTTTGTAATTTGGGTTTACATGTCTTTAAAAATTCCTAAAATTCATCATTTTTCCACGCCTTTTTCTTTTCTGTTAAAAGAAAAAAGAAAAACAAAGTGTGAGTACAATCTACCTCTTCAAATTGTCTTCTTGGAAGGTTGCACTCTTGAATTTTGGGGTCGATTTTCGACCTCAGTATTTTTTGGAGGGCAGGTGTCATTTACAGAACTGCAATTGGTGAATATTTCGTGACCTTTTGCAGTGGGTTTAAAGCTGCTGTTGTGGGAAACGGCCACAAGGATGCAGCATTTCTCCACTCCCAAATCTGGGTACTAGGGCAGCAGAGCCTTTCTGGAAGTCGTTTACCTAGGTTGTAAATTTGAATGGAATGTGCCAGGAAAACCCCCCATAAGTTTACGTCTCATTACTTCTAGTTCGTTGTTTTAATATTTTACATTGGGGTAATGGTTCAAATGTTGTTTGTCCAAGGTGTACACACTCTGGTTCATTTACACATTATGTATATCTATTGATGTAGAGATCCTCTTCCCATGTAAATTATTACAGAGTGTTCCGTCAACCTCCCTTGCTATATGGTCGGTCTTTTTGATATATGTATATAATATGAATTTGTATACATATGGTAACGCTAATCTTCATTTATCCGTTCCCCCCACCTTTCCTTTTAGATAAGCACAGTTTTTTTTTTTTTATAAGTCTGTGATTGCCTTTCTCTGTGGAAATGTGTTCATTTGTGTCAGTTATTAGATAACGCCTATAAGTGATATCATAGGATATAGGACTTTTGCTTTCCGACTTCCCTCATGTTCTGTGTTTATCTCCAAGATCATGTATGGTGCCTCAAAGAGCAGTGTTTCATTGTTTTCCATGGCTAGTATTCATTGTGTACATGGACCCCTTCTTCTTTATCCCTTCATCTGTTGCTGGACATTTTGGTTGCTTCACTGTCTTGTCTATTGTGAATAAGGCTGCAGTGCGGCTTTTGCAGCCCGGGTCTTCTTGATTCTGGTCTTCTCAGGTGAGAGGCCCATTGGTGCGCCTGCTGGATTGAATGGTACGTCAATTTTTCCTTTTAAACGCAGCTCCTTTCTGTTCTCATTATTGGCTGTTAACCACTTTACATCTCACCAGCAGCTAGAGGGTACACAGTTCTCTAAAACCTCCTCAGCATTGATTGTTTGTAGGCTTTTTGCTGATGGTCAGTCGACTGGTGTGAGTTGAAAACTTTTTGTAGATTAGATTGCATGAGTCTAATACTTCCTGAGGTTGAGCTTTTATCCATTTTCCTTTTTTGAAAAAGAGAGTGAGTAAAACTTACCTCTTCATACTATCTTCTTGAAAATGTTGCCTGTTTTGAATTGTTTTTATCCATTCCCTACCTCAGCACAATTTTGAGGGCAGGTGTCCTTTACAGCCCTGAGTCCTTGTGAATGTTAAGTGACCATTAGCTGTGGGTTAAGAGCTGCTCTTGCGGGAATGGGCCACAAGGCGGCAGCATTTCTCCCTTACCAAATCTGGTTACTAGGGCAACAGAGCCTTACTGGAAGTGGTGTTCTAGGTTGTAAATTAGAATGGAATGTGCCAGGAAAAAGCCCTTTAAGTTTATGTCTCATTACTTCTTGTTCGGAGTTTTAACTTAATTTTTATTTTTTATCACAGCAAACTTGATTACAATGTTTTGTGTGTTCTAGGTGTGCAAGATGTGGTTCTTTCACACATATACGTATATCTATTGTTCTTCAGATCCTTTTCCCATGTGGGTTATGACACAATGTTGAGTAGTCTTCTCTTGGTATTCCGTAGGTCTTTGGTGATTATATATTTCACATGTGTTTGTATCTCTCTGTTAACCTCCATATGGTACTGTATCCAATCCTCACACCTTTCCATTTGGCGAACCATAAGTTTTCGTACTGAATCTGTGATTGCCTTTCTCTGTGGAAATATCTTCGTTTGTTTCAGTTTTTAGGTAACACCTGTATGTGATATGATAAGATATGTGTCTTTCGCTGTCTCACTTACTACAAGTTGCGTGATTCCTTCTAGACTCATCTGTGGTGCTGCAAATGGCATTGTTTCATTTTTTCGCTAGCTCATATTCCGTCTGTACATGTAGCAGTTCTTCTTTGTCCACCCATCTGTCGGTGGACTTTTTGGTTACTTCCATATCTTGGCTATTGTAATACTATGCAATGCAGATTTGCCTGCCTGTGTCTTTCCAATTCTGTCTTCTTAGGTCATAGTTCCAGGAATGGGTCTGCTGGATCATATGGTAGCTCAATGTTTACCTTTTAAAGGCACCTCCATTCTGTTCTCTTTGGTGGCTCTTTCCAGGTTACGTCGCACATAAAGTTGAGGGTATGCATTTCTCCACAGCACCTTCAGCATTTATTCTTTGTAGTTTTTTGCTGATGGTTATTCTGACTGGTGTGAGCTGATACCTCTTTGTGGTTGAATTTGCATGTGTCTCATAATACGTTGAAATTGAGCTTTAAGACATGTGCTTTTTATTTTTCCAGCTGTGATTAGAGCTTAGTTCTTCAAAGTGTTTCCTTAAAGTATGTGTCACCTTTTGAAATATTTTGGCCATTACCTCCCTCAAGACATTTTGAGGGCAGGTTTCATTTACAGCCCTGCAGTACTAGTTCATATGAAGTGACCATTAGCTCAGGCTTTAAACCTGCTTTTGCAGGTAACGGCCAGAGGGCGGCAGCCTTTCTACGTTCCCCACGCTGGTACTAGGGAAACAGACCTACCGGCCAGTGGTGTTCTTCGGTTATAAATTAGAGTGGAATGTGCCCGGAGAAACCCACAAATGCTGATGTCTCCTTACATTTGTTTGTTTTTCACATTTAATTTATATTTTTTACTGGAGTACTATTCCCTTGTATACATGGACCACTTCTTCTTGGTGCATTCCTTGGTATGCTTGATTCACTGGTAGCTCAATGTTTATCTTTTCAAAGCACCTCCATTGTGTTTACATTAATGGTTCTTACCACGTCCCCCTTAGAGCTCAGCGTACACATTTCTCCACAATCCCTTCAGCATGTATTGTTTGCAGCATTTTTGCTGATGGCCATTCTGACTGCTGTGAGCTGATAGGTATTTGTAATTTCGGTTTGCGTGTCTTTAAAAATTCCTAAAATTCATCATTTTCCCACGCCTTTTTCTTTTCACTTAAAAGAAAAAACCCTGAGTACAATATACCTCTTGAAATTGTCTTCTTCGAAGGTTGCCCTCTTTTGAATTTTTTGCTCGATTTTTGACCCCAGAAATTCTTTGGAAGGCACGTGTCATTTACAGAACTGCAAGTTGGTGAATATTTAGTGACCTTTTGCGGTGGGTTTAAAGCTGCTGTTGTGGGAAACGGCCACAAGGAGGCAGCATTTCTCCAGTCCCCAATCTGGGTACTAGGGCAGCAGAGCCTTTCTGGAAGTCGTTGTCCTGGGTTGTAAATTAGAATGGAATTTGCCAGGAGAAATCCCCATAAGTTTATATCTCATTACTTCTTCTTGGTTTTTAAAATTTTTTTAATCGGGGTAAAGATTAGAATATTGTTTGTCCTAGGTGTACACAATCTGGTTCATTTGTACATTATGTATGTCTATTAATGTACAGATCCTCTTCCCATGTAAAATATTACAGTGTTCCATAGACCTCCCTTGCTATATGGTCGTTCTTTTTGATACATGTATATACTATGTATTTGTATACGTATAGTAACACTAACCTTCATTTATCGATTCCCCCCTCCTTTCCTTTTAGATGAGCATAGTTTGTTTTCTAAGCCTGTGAGTGTCTTTCTCTTTGGAAATATGTTCATTTGTGTCAGTTAGTAGATAATGCCATAAGTGATATTATAGGATATAGGTCTTTTGCTTTCCGACCTACTTCATGTTTTGTGATTATCTCCAGGCTCATCTATGGTGCCTCAAAGAGCAGTGCTTCAATGTTTTCCATGGCTAATATTCCATTGTGTACATGGACCACTTCTTCTTGGTGCATTCCTCTGTTGATGGACATTTTCGTTGCTTCCAAGTGTTGCCTATGGTAACTATTGCGGGAGTGCAGGATTGCCAGCCTGTGACTTTTGGATTTTCATTTTCTCAGGTGATACACCCAGCAGTGGGTATGACTGATTGACTGGTATGGTAGCTCAATGTTTACCTTTTCAAGGCGCCTCAATTGTGCTTTCATTAGTGGCTCTTACCACGTCCCCCTTAGAATCGAGGGTACGCATTTCTCCACAATCACGTCAGCATTTATTGTTTGCAGCAGTTTTGTTGATGGCCATTCTGACTGGTGTGAGCTGATAGCTTTTTGTAATTTGGGTTTACATGTCTTTAAAAATTCCTAAAATTCATCATTTTTCCACGCCTTTTTCTTTTCTGTTAAAAGAAAAAAGAAAAACAAAGTGTGAGTACAATCTACCTCTTCAAATTGTCTTCTTGGAAGGTTGCACTCTTGAATTTTTGGGTCGATTTTCGACCTCAGTATTTTTTGGAGGGCAGGTGTCATTTACAGAACTGCAATTGGTGAATATTTCGTGACCTTTTGCAGTGGGTTTAAAGCTGCTGTTGTGGGAAACGGCCACAAGGATGCAGCATTTCTCCACTCCCAAATCTGGGTACTAGGGCAGCAGAGCCGTTCTGGAAGTCCTTTACCTAGGTTGTAAATTTGAATGGAATGTGCCAGGAAAACCCCCCATAAGTTTACGTCTCATTACTTCTAGTTCGTTGTTTTAATTTTTTACATTGGTGTAATGGTTCGAATGTTGTTTGTCCAAGGTGTACACACTCTGGTTCAGTTACACATTATATATATCTATTTATGTAGAGATCCTCTTCCCATGTAAATTATTACAGAGTGTTCCGTCAACCTCCCTTGCTATATGGTCGGTCTTTTTGATATATGTATATAATATGAATTTGTATACATATGGTAACGCTAATCTTCATTTATCCGTTCCCCCCACCTTTCCTTTTAGATAAGCATAGTTTTTTTTTTTATAAGTCTGTGATTGCCTTTCTCTGTGGAAATGTGTTCATTTGTGTCAGTTATTAGATAACGCCTATAAGTGATATCATAGGATATAGGACTTTTGCTTTCCGACTTCCCTCATGTTCTGTCATTATCTCCAAGATCATCTATGGTGCCTCAAAGAGCAGTGTTTCATTGTTTTCCATGGCTAGTATTCATTGTGTACATGGACCCCTTCTTCTTTATCCCTTCATCTGTTGCTGGACATTTTGGTTGCTTCACTGTCTTGTCTATTGTGAATCAGGCTGCAGTGCAGCTTTTGCAGCCCGGGTCTTCTTGATTCTGGTCTTCTCAGGTGAGAGGCCCATTGGTGCGCCTGCTGGATTGAATGGTACGTCAATTTTTCCTTTTAAACGCAGCTCCTTTCTGTTCTCATTATTGGCTGTTAACCACTTTACATCTCACCAGCAGCTAGAGGGTACACAGTTCTCTAAAAGCTCTTCAGCATTGATTGTTTGTAGGCTTTTTGCTGATGGTCAGTCGACTGGTGTGAGTTGAAAACTTTTTGTAGATTAGATTGCATGAGTCTAATACTTCCTGAGGTTGAGCTTTTATCCATTTTCCTTTTTTGAAAAAGAGAGTGAGTAAAACTTACCTCTTCATACTATCTTCTTGAAAATATTGCCTGTTTTGAATTGTTTTTATCCATTCCCTACCTCAGCACAATTTTGAGGGCAGGTGTCCTTTACAGCCCTGAGTCCTTGTGAATGTTAAGTGACCATTAGCTGTGGGTTAAGAGCTGCTCTTGCGGGAATGGGCCACAAGGCGGCAGCATTTCTCCCTTACCAAATCTGGTTACTAGGGCAACAGAGCCTTACTGGAAGTGGTGTTCTAGGTTGTAAATTGGAATGGAATGTGCCAGGAAAAAGCCCTTTAAGTTTATGTCTCATTACTTCTTGTTCGGAGTTTTAACTTAATTTTTATTTTTTATCACAGCAAACTTGATTACAATGTTTTGTGTGTTCTAGGTGTGCAAGATGTGGTTCTTTCACACATATACGTATATCTATTGTTCTTCAGATCCTTTTCCCATGTGGGTTATGACACAATGTTGAGTAGTCTTCTCTTGGTATTCCGTAGGTCTTTGGTGATTATATATTTCACATGTGTTTGTATCTCTCTGTTAACCTCCATATGGTAGTGTATCCAATCCTCACACCTTTCCATTTGGCGAACCATAAGTTTTCGTACTGAATCTGTGATTGCCTTTCTCTGTGGAAATATCTTCGTTTGTTTCAGTTTTTAGGTAACACCTGTATGTGATATGATAAGATATGTGTCTTTCGCTGTCTCACTTACTACAAGTTGCGTGATTCCTTCTAGACTCATCTGTGGTGCTGCAAATGGCATTGTTTCATTTTTTCGCTAGCTCATATTCCGTCTGTACATGTAGCAGTTCTTCTTTGTCCACCCATCTGTCGGTGGACTTTTTGGTTACTTCCATATCTTGGCTATTGTAATACTATGCAATGCAGATTTGCCTGCCTGTGTCTTTCCAATTCTGTCTTCTTAGGTCATAGTTCCAGGAATGGGTCTGCTGGATCATATGGTAGCTCAATGTTTACCTTTTAAAGGCACCTCCATTCTGTGCTCTTTGGTGGCTCTTTCCAGGTTACGTCACACATAAAGTTGAGGGTATGCATTTCTCCACAGCACCTTCAGCATTTATTCTTTGTAGTTTTTTGCTGATGGTTATTCTGACGGGTGTGAGCTGATACCTCTTTGTGGTTGAATTTGCATGTGTCTCATAATACGTTGAAATTGAGCTTTAAGACATGTGCTTTTTATTTTTCCAGCTGTGATTAGAGCTTAGTTCTTCAAAGTGTTTCCTTAAAGTATGTGTCACCTTTTGAAATATTTTGGCCATTACCTCCCTCAAGACATTTTGAGGGCAGGTTTCATTTACAGCCCTGCAGTACTAGTTCATATGAAGTGACCATTAGCTCAGGCTTTAAATCTGCTTTTGCAGGTAACGGCCAGAGGGCGGCAGCCTTTCTACGTTCCCCACGCTGGTACTAGGGAAACAGACCTACCGGCCAGTGGTGTTCTTCGGTTATAAATTAGAGTGGAATGTGCCCGGAGAAACCCACAAATGCTGATGTCTCCTTACATTTGTTTGTTTTTCACATTTAATTTATATTTTTTACTGGAGTACTATTCCCTTGTATACATGGACCACTTCTTCTTGGTGCATTCCTTGGTATGCTTGATTCACTGGTAGCTCAATGTTTACCTTTTCAAAGCACCTCCATTGTGTTTACATTAATGGTTCTTACCACGTCCCCCTTAGAGCTCAGCGTACACATTTCTCCACAATCCCTTCAGCATGTATTGTTTGCAGCATTTTTGCTGATGGCCATTCTGACTGCTGTGAGCTGATAGGTATTTGTAATTTCGGTTTGCGTGTCTTTAAAAATTCCTAAAATTCATCATTTTCCCACGCCTTTTTCTTTTCACTTAAAAGAAAAAACCCTGAGTACAATATACCTCTTGAAATTGTCTTCTTCGAAGGTTGCCCTCTTTTGAATTTTTTGCTCGATTTTTGACCCCAGAAATTCTTTGGAAGGCACGTGTCATTTACAGAACTGCAAGTTGGTGAATATTTAGTGACCTTTTGCGGTGGGTTTAAAGCTGCTGTTGTGGGAAACGGCCACAAGGAGGCAGCATTTCTCCAGTCCCCAATCTGGGTACTAGGGCAGCAGAGCCTTTCTGGAAGTCGTTGTCCTGGGTTGTAAATTAGAATGGAATTTGCCAGGAGAAATCCCCATAAGTTTATATCTCATTACTTCTTCTTGGTTTTTAAAATTTTTTTAATCGGGGTAAAGATTAGAATATTGTTTGTCCTAGGTGTACACAATCTGGTTCATTTGTACATTATGTATGTCTATTAATGTACAGATCCTCTTCCCATGTAAAATATTACAGTGTTCCATAGACCTCCCTTGCTATATGGTCGTTCTTTTTGATACATGTATATACTATGTATTTGTATACGTATAGTAACACTAACCTTCATTTATCGATTCCCCCCTCCTTTCCTTTTAGATGAGCATAGTTTGTTTTCTAAGCCTGTGAGTGTCTTTCTCTTTGGAAATATGTTCATTTGTGTCAGTTAGTAGATAATGCCATAAGTGATATTATAGGATATAGGTCTTTTGCTTTCCGACCTACTTCATGTTTTGTGATTATCTCCAGGCTCATCTATGGTGCCTCAAAGAGCAGTGCTTCAATGTTTTCCATGGCTAATATTCCATTGTGTACATGGACCACTTCTTCTTGGTGCATTCCTCTGTTGATGGACATTTTCGTTGCTTCCAAGTGTTGCCTATGGTAACTATTGCGGGAGTGCAGGATTGCCAGCCTGTGACTTTTGGATTTTCATTTTCTCAGGTGATAGACCCAGCAGTGGGTATGACTGATTGACTGGTATGGTAGCTCAATGTTTACCTTTTCAAGGCACCTCAATTGTGCTTTCATTAGTGGCTCTTACCACGTCCCCCTTAGAATCGAGGGTACGCATTTCTCCACAATCACGTCAGCATTTATTGTTTGCAGCAGTTTTGTTGATGGCCATTCTGACTGGTGTGAGCTGATAGCTTTTTGTAATTTGGGTTTACATGTCTTTAAAAATTCCTAAAATTCATCATTTTTCCACGCCTTTTTCTTTTCTGTTAAAACAAAAAAGAAAACAATGTGTGAGTACAATCTACCTCTTCAAATTGTCTTCTTGGAAGGTTGCACTCTTGAATTTTTGGGTCGATTTTCGACCTCAGTATTTTTTGGAGGGCAGGTGTCATTTACAGAACTGCAATTGGTGAATATTTCGTGACCTTTTGCAGTGGGTTTAAAGCTGCTGTTGTGGGAAACGGCCACAAGGATGCAGCATTTCTCCACTCCCAAATCTGGGTACTAGGGCAGCAGAGCCGTTCTGGAAGTCGTTTACCTAGGTTGTAAATTTGAATGGAATGTGCCAGGAAAACCCCCCATAAGTTTACGTCTCATTGCTTCTAGTTCGTTGTTTTAAGTTTTTACATTGGGGTAATGGTTCGAATGTTGTTTGTCCAAGGTGTACACACTCTGGTTCATTTACACATTATATATATCTATTGATGTAGAGATCCTCTTCCCATGTAAATTATTACAGAGTGTTCCGTCAACCTCCCTTGCTATATGATTGGTCTTTTTGATATATGTATATAATATGAATTTGTATACATATGGTAACGCTAATCTTCATTTATCCGTTCCCCCCACCTTTCCTTTTAGATAAGCATAGTTTTTTTTTTTTATAAGTCTGTGATTGCCTTTCTCTGTGGAAATGTGTTCATTTGTGTCAGTTATTAGATAACGCCTATAAGTGATATCATAGGATATAGGACTTTTGCTTTCCGACTTCCCTCATGTTCTGTCATTATCTCCAAGATCATGTATGGTGCCTCAAAGAACAGTGTTTCATTGTTTTCCATGGCTAGTATTCATTGTGTACATGGACCCCTTCTTCTTTATCCCTTCATCTGTTGCTGGACATTTTGGTTGCTTCACTGTCTTGTCTATTGTGAATAAGGCTGCAGTGCAGCTTTTGCAGCCCGGGTCTTCTTGATTCTGGTCTTCTCAGGTGAGAGGCCCATTGGTGCGCCTGCTGGATTGAATGGTACGTCAATTTTTCCTTTTAAACGCAGCTCCTTTCTGTTCTCATTATTGGCTGTTAACCACTTTACATCTCACCAGCAGCTAGAGGGTACACAGTTCTCTAAAACCTCCTCAGCATTGATTGTTTGTAGGCTTTTTGCTGATGGTCAGTCGACTGGTGTGAGTTGAAAACTTTTTGTAGATTAGATTGCATGAGTCTAATACTTCCTGAGGTTGAGCTTTTATCCATTTTCCTTTTTTGAAAAAGAGAGTGAGTAAAACTTACCTCTTCATACTATCTTCTTGAAAATGTTGCCTGTTTTGAATTGTTTTTATCCATTCCCTACCTCAGCACAATTTTGAGGGCAGGTGTCCTTTACAGCCCTGAGTCCTTGTGAATGTTAAGTGACCATTAGCTGTGGGTTAAGAGCTGCTCTTGCGGGAATGGGCCACAAGGCGGCAGCATTTCTCCCTTACCAAATCTGGTTACTAGGGCAACAGAGCCTTACTGGAAGTGGTGTTCTAGGTTGTAAATTAGAATGGAATGTGCCCGGAGAAAGCCCTTTAAGTTTATGTCTCATTACTTCTTGTTCGGAGTTTTAACTTAATTTTTATTTTTTATCACAGCAAACTTGATTACAATGTTTTGTGTGTTCTAGGTGTGCAAGATGTGGTTCTTTCACACATATACGTATATCTATTGTTCTTCAGATCCTTTTCCCATGTAGGTTATGACACAATGTTGAGTAGTCTTCTCTTGGTATTCCGTAGGTCTTTGGTGATTATATATTTCACATGTGTTTGTATCTCTCTGTTAACCTCCATATGGTAGTGTATCCAATCCTCACACCTTTCCATTTGGCGAACCATAAGTTTTCGTACTGAATCTGTGATTGCCTTTCTCTGTGGAAATATCTTCGTTTGTTTCAGTTTTTAGGTAACACCTGTATGTGATATGATAAGATATGTGTCTTTCGCTGTCTCACTTACTACAAGTTGCGTGATTCCTTCTAGACTCATCTGTGGTGCTGCAAATGGCATTGTTTCATTTTTTCGCTAGCTCATATTCCGTCTGTACATGTAGCAGTTCTTCTTTGTCCACCCATCTGTCGGTGGACTTTTTGGTTACTTCCATATCTTGGCTATTGTAATACTATGCAATGCAGATTTGCCTGCCTGTGTCTTTCCAATTCTGTCTTCTTAGGTCATAGTTCCAGGAATGGGTCTGCTGGATCATATGGTAGCTCAATGTTTACCTTTTAAAGGCACCTCCATTCTGTGCTCTTTGGTGGCTCTTTCCAGGTTACGTCGCACATAAAGTTGAGGGTATGCATTTCTCCACAGCACCTTCAGCATTTATTCTTTGTAGTTTTTTGCTGATGGTTATTCTGACTGGTGTGAGCTGATACCTCTTTGTGGTTGAATTTGCATGTGTCTCATAATGCGTTGAAATTGAGCTTTAAGACATGTGCTTTTTATTTTTCCAGCTGTGATTAGAGCTTAGTCCTTCAAAGTGTTTCCTTAAAGTATGTGTCACCTTTTGAAATATTTTGGCCATTACCTCCCTCAAGACATTTTGAGGGCAGGTTTCATTTACAGCCCTGCAGTACTAGTTCATATGAAGTGACCATTAGCTCAGGCTTTAAACCTGCTTTTGCAGGTAACGGCGAGAGGGCGGCAGCCTTTCTACGTTCCCCACGCTGGTACTAGGGAAACAGACCTACCGGCCAGTGGTGTTCTTCGGTTATAAATTAGAGTGGAATGTGCCCGGAGAAACCCACAAATGCTGATGTCTCCTTACATTTGTTTGTTTTTCACATTTAATTTATATTTTTTACTGGAGTACTATTCCCTTGTATACATGGACCACTTCTTCTTGGTGCATTCCTTGGTATGCTTGATTCACTGGTAGCTCAATGTTTACCTTTTCAAAGCACCTCCATTGTGTTTACATTAATGGTTCTTACCACGTCCCCCTTAGAGCTCAGCGTACACATTTCTCCACAATCCCTTCAGCATGTATTGTTTGCAGCATTTTTGCTGATGGCCATTCTGACTGCTGTGAGCTGATAGGTATTTGTAATTTCGGTTTGCGTGTCTTTAAAAATTCCTAAAATTCATCATTTTCCCACGCCTTTTTCTTTTCACTTAAAAGAGAAAACCCTGAGTACAATATACCTCTTGAAATTGTCTTCTTCGAAGGTTGCCCTCTTTTGAATTTTTTGCTCGATTTTTGACCCCAGAAATTCTTTGGAAGGCACGTGTCATTTACAGAACTGCAAGTTGGTGAATATTTAGTGACCTTTTGCGGTGGGTTTAAAGCTGCTGTTGTGGGAAACGGCCACAAGGAGGCAGCATTTCTCCAGTCCCCAATCTGGGTACTAGGGCAGCAGAGCCTTTCTGGAAGTCGTTGTCCTGGGTTGTAAATTAGAATGGAATTTGCCAGAGGAAATACCCATAAGTTTATGTCTCATTACTTCTTCTTGGTTTTTAAAATTTTTTTTATCGGGGTAAAGATTAGAATATTGTTTGTCCTAGGTGTACACAATCTGGTTCATTTGTACATTATGTATGTCTATTAATGTACAGATCCTCTTCCCATGTAAAATATTACAGTGTTCCATAGACCTCCCTTGCTATATGGTCGTTCTTTTTGATACATGTATATACTATGTATTTGTATACGTATAGTAACACTAACCTTCATTTATCGATTCCCCCCTCCTTTCCTTTTAGATGAGCATAGTTTGTTTTCTAAGCCTGTGAGTGTCTTTCTCTTTGGAAATATGTTCATTTGTGTCAGTTAGTAGATAATGCCATAAGTGATATTATAGGATATAGGTCTTTTGCTTTCCGACCTACTTCATGTTTTGTGATTATCTCCAGGCTCATCTATGGTGCCTCAAAGAGCAGTGCTTCAATGTTTTCCATGGCTAATATTCCATTGTGTACATGGACCACTTCTTCTTGGTGCATTCCTCTGTTGATGGACATTTTCGTTGCTTCCAAGTGTTGCCTATGGTAACTATTGCGGGAGTGCAGGATTGCCAGCCTGTGACTTTTGGATTTTCATTTTCTCAGGTGATAGACCCAGCAGTGGGTATGACTGATTGACTGGTATGGTAGCTCAATGTTTACCTTTTCAAGGCACCTCAATTGTGCTTTCATTAGTGGCTCTTACCACGTCCCCCTTAGAATCGAGGGTACGCATTTCTCCACAATCACGTCAGCATTTATTGTTTGCAGCAGTTTTGTTGATGGCCATTCTGACTGGTGTGAGCTGATAGCTTTTTGTAATTTGGGTTTACATGTCTTTAAAAATTCCTAAAATTCATCATTTTTCCACGCCTTTTTCTTTTCTGTTAAAAGAAAAAAGAAAAACAAAGTGTGAGTACAATCTACCTCTTCAAATTGTCTTCTTGGAAGGTTGCACTCTTGAATTTTTGGGTCGATTTTCGACCTCAGTATTTTTTGGAGGGCAGGTGTCATTTACAGAACTGCAATTGGTGAATATTTCGTGACCTTTTGCAGTGGGTTTAAAGCTGCTGTTGTGGGAAACGGCCACAAGGATGCAGCATTTCTCCACTCCCAAATCTGGGTACTAGGGCAGCAGAGCCTTTCTGGAAGTCGTTTACCTAGGTTGTAAATTTGAATGGAATGTGCCAGGAAAACCCCCCATAAGTTTACGTCTCATTACTTCTAGTTCGTTGTTTTAATATTTTACATTGGGGTAATGGTTCAAATGTTGTTTGTCCAAGGTGTACACACTCTGGTTCATTTACACATTATGTATATCTATTGATGTAGAGATCCTCTTCCCATGTAAATTATTACAGAGTGTTCCGTCAACCTCCCTTGCTATATGGTCGGTCTTTTTGATATATGTATATAATATGAATTTGTATACATATGGTAACGCTAATCTTCATTTATCCGTTCCCCCCACCTTTCCTTTTAGATAAGCACAGTTTTTTTTTTTTTATAAGTCTGTGATTGCCTTTCTCTGTGGAAATGTGTTCATTTGTGTCAGTTATTAGATAACGCCTATAAGTGATATCATAGGATATAGGACTTTTGCTTTCCGACTTCCCTCATGTTCTGTGTTTATCTCCAAGATCATGTATGGTGCCTCAAAGAGCAGTGTTTCATTGTTTTCCATGGCTAGTATTCATTGTGTACATGGACCCCTTCTTCTTTATCCCTTCATCTGTTGCTGGACATTTTGGTTGCTTCACTGTCTTGTCTATTGTGAATAAGGCTGCAGTGCGGCTTTTGCAGCCCGGGTCTTCTTGATTCTGGTCTTCTCAGGTGAGAGGCCCATTGGTGCGCCTGCTGGATTGAATGGTACGTCAATTTTTCCTTTTAAACGCAGCTCCTTTCTGTTCTCATTATTGGCTGTTAACCACTTTACATCTCACCAGCAGCTAGAGGGTACACAGTTCTCTAAAACCTCCTCAGCATTGATTGTTTGTAGGCTTTTTGCTGATGGTCAGTCGACTGGTGTGAGTTGAAAACTTTTTGTAGATTAGATTGCATGAGTCTAATACTTCCTGAGGTTGAGCTTTTATCCATTTTCCTTTTTTGAAAAAGAGAGTGAGTAAAACTTACCTCTTCATACTATCTTCTTGAAAATGTTGCCTGTTTTGAATTGTTTTTATCCATTCCCTACCTCAGCACAATTTTGAGGGCAGGTGTCCTTTACAGCCCTGAGTCCTTGTGAATGTTAAGTGACCATTAGCTGTGGGTTAAGAGCTGCTCTTGCGGGAATGGGCCACAAGGCGGCAGCATTTCTCCCTTACCAAATCTGGTTACTAGGGCAACAGAGCCTTACTGGAAGTGGTGTTCTAGGTTGTAAATTAGAATGGAATGTGCCAGGAAAAAGCCCTTTAAGTTTATGTCTCATTACTTCTTGTTCGGAGTTTTAACTTAATTTTTATTTTTTATCACAGCAAACTTGATTACAATGTTTTGTGTGTTCTAGGTGTGCAAGATGTGGTTCTTTCACACATATACGTATATCTATTGTTCTTCAGATCCTTTTCCCATGTGGGTTATGACACAATGTTGAGTAGTCTTCTCTTGGTATTCCGTAGGTCTTTGGTGATTATATATTTCACATGTGTTTGTATCTCTCTGTTAACCTCCATATGGTACTGTATCCAATCCTCACACCTTTCCATTTGGCGAACCATAAGTTTTCGTACTGAATCTGTGATTGCCTTTCTCTGTGGAAATATCTTCGTTTGTTTCAGTTTTTAGGTAACACCTGTATGTGATATGATAAGATATGTGTCTTTCGCTGTCTCACTTACTACAAGTTGCGTGATTCCTTCTAGACTCATCTGTGGTGCTGCAAATGGCATTGTTTCATTTTTTCGCTAGCTCATATTCCGTCTGTACATGTAGCAGTTCTTCTTTGTCCACCCATCTGTCGGTGGACTTTTTGGTTACTTCCATATCTTGGCTATTGTAATACTATGCAATGCAGATTTGCCTGCCTGTGTCTTTCCAATTCTGTCTTCTTAGGTCATAGTTCCAGGAATGGGTCTGCTGGATCATATGGTAGCTCAATGTTTACCTTTTAAAGGCACCTCCATTCTGTTCTCTTTGGTGGCTCTTTCCAGGTTACATCGCACATAAAGTTGAGGGTATGCATTTCTCCACAGCACCTTCAGCATTTATTCTTTGTAGTTTTTTGCTGATGGTTATTCTGACTGGTGTGAGCTGATACCTCTTTGTGGTTGAATTTGCATGTGTCTCATAATACGTTGAAATTGAGCTTTAAGACATGTGCTTTTTATTTTTCCAGCTGTGATTAGAGCTTAGTTCTTCAAAGTGTTTCCTTAAAGTATGTGTCACCTTTTGAAATATTTTGGCCATTACCTCCCTCAAGACATTTTGAGGGCAGGTTTCATTTACAGCCCTGCAGTACTAGTTCATATGAAGTGACCATTAGCTCAGGCTTTAAACCTGCTTTTGCAGGTAACGGCGAGAGGGCGGCAGCCTTTCTACGTTCCCCACGCTGGTACTAGGGAAACAGACCTACCGGCCAGTGGTGTTCTTCGGTTATAAATTAGAGTGGAATGTGCCCGGAGAAACCCACAAATGCTGATGTCTCCTTACATTTGTTTGTTTTTCACATTTAATTTATATTTTTTACTGGAGTACTATTCCGTTGTATACATGGACCACTTCTTCTTGGTGCATTCCTTGGTATGCTTGATTCACTGGTAGCTCAATGTTTATCTTTTCAAAGCACCTCCATTGTGTTTACATTAATGGTTCTTACCACGTCCCCCTTAGAGCTCAGCGTACACATTTCTCCACAATCCCTTCAGCATGTATTGTTTGCAGCATTTTTGCTGATGGCCATTCTGACTGCTGTGAGCTGATAGGTATTTGTAATTTCGGTTTGCGTGTCTTTAAAAATTCCTAAAATTCATCATTTTCCCACGCCTTTTTCTTTTCACTTAAAAGAAAAAACCCTGAGTACAATATACCTCTTGAAATTGTCTTCTTCGAAGGTTGCCCTCTTTTGAATTTTTTGCTCGATTTTTGACCCCAGAAATTCTTTGGAAGGCACGTGTCATTTACAGAACTGCAAGTTGGTGAATATTTAGTGACATTTTGCGGTGGGTTTAAAGCTGCTGTTGTGGGAAACGGCCACAAGGAGGCAGCATTTCTCCAGTCCCCAATCTGGGTACTAGGGCAGCAGAGCCTTTCTGGAAGTCGTTGTCCTGGGTTGTAAATTAGAATGGAATTTGCCAGGAGAAATCCCCATAAGTTTATATCTCATTACTTCTTCTTGGTTTTTAAAATTTTTTTAATCGGGGTAAAGATTAGAATATTGTTTGTCCTAGGTGTACACAATCTGGTTCATTTGTACATTATGTATGTCTATTAATGTACAGATCCTCTTCCCATGTAAAATATTACAGTGTTCCATAGACCTCCCTTGCTATATGGTCGTTCTTTTTGATACATGTATATACTATGTATTTGTATACGTATAGTAACACTAACCTTCATTTATCGATTCCCCCCTCCTTTCCTTTTAGATGAGCATAGTTTGTTTTCTAAGCCTGTGAGTGTCTTTCTCTTTGGAAATATGTTCATTTGTGTCAGTTAGTAGATAATGCCATAAGTGATATTATAGGATATAGGTCTTTTGCTTTCCGACCTACTTCATGTTTTGTGATTATCTCCAGGCTCATCTATGGTGCCTCAAAGAGCAGTGCTTCAATGTTTTCCATGGCTAATATTCCATTGTGTACATGGACCACTTCTTCTTGGTGCATTCCTCTGTTGATGGACATTTTCGTTGCTTCCAAGTGTTGCCTATGGTAACTATTGCGGGAGTGCAGGATTGCCAGCCTGTGACTTTTGGATTTTCATTTTCTCAGGTGATACACCCAGCAGTGGGTATGACTGATTGACTGGTATGGTAGCTCAATGTTTACCTTTTCAAGGCGCCTCAATTGTGCTTTCATTAGTGGCTCTTACCACGTCCCCCTTAGAATCGAGGGTACGCATTTCTCCACAATCACGTCAGCATTTATTGTTTGCAGCAGTTTTGTTGATGGCCATTCTGACTGGTGTGAGCTGATAGCTTTTTGTAATTTGGGTTTACATGTCTTTAAAAATTCCTAAAATTCATCATTTTTCCACGCCTTTTTCTTTTCTGTTAAAAGAAAAAAGAAAAACAAAGTGTGAGTACAATCTACCTCTTCAAATTGTCTTCTTGGAAGGTTGCACTCTTGAATTTTTGGGTCGATTTTCGACCTCAGTATTTTTTGGAGGGCAGGTGTCATTTACAGAACTGCAATTGGTGAATATTTCGTGACCTTTTGCAGTGGGTTTAAAGCTGCTGTTGTGGGAAACGGCCACAAGGATGCAGCATTTCTCCACTCCCAAATCTGGGTACTAGGGCAGCAGAGCCGTTCTGGAAGTCGTTTACCTAGGTTGTAAATTTGAATGGAATGTGCCAGGAAAACCCCCCATAAGTTTACGTCTCATTACTTCTAGTTCGTTGTTTTAATTTTTTACATTGGTGTAATGGTTCGAATGTTGTTTGTCCAAGGTGTACACACTCTGGTTCAGTTACACATTATATATATCTATTTATGTAGAGATCCTCTTCCCATGTAAATTATTACAGAGTGTTCCGTCAACCTCCCTTGCTATATGGTCGGTCTTTTTGATATATGTATATAATATGAATTTGTATACATATGGTAACGCTAATCTTCATTTATCCGTTCCCCCCACCTTTCCTTTTAGATAAGCATAGTTTTTTTTTTTATAAGTCTGTGATTGCCTTTCTCTGTGGAAATGTGTTCATTTGTGTCAGTTATTAGATAACGCCTATAAGTGATATCATAGGATATAGGACTTTTGCTTTCCGACTTCCCTCATGTTCTGTCATTATCTCCAAGATCATCTATGGTGCCTCAAAGAGCAGTGTTTCATTGTTTTCCATGGCTAGTATTCATTGTGTACATGGACCCCTTCTTCTTTATCCCTTCATCTGTTGCTGGACATTTTGGTTGCTTCACTGTCTTGTCTATTGTGAATAAGGCTGCAGTGCAGCTTTTGCAGCCCGGGTCTTCTTGATTCTGGTCTTCTCAGGTGAGAGGCCCATTGGTGCGCCTGCTGGATTGAATGGTACGTCAATTTTTCCTTTTAAACGCAGCTCCTTTCTGTTCTCATTATTGGCTGTTAACCACTTTACATCTCACCAGCAGCTAGAGGGTACACAGTTCTCTAAACCTCTTCAGCATTGATTGTTTGTAGGCTTTTTGCTGATGGTCAGTCGACTGGTGTGAGTTGAAAACTTTTTGTAGATTAGATTGCATGAGTCTAATACTTCCTGAGGTTGAGCTTTTATCCATTTTCCTTTTTTGAAAAAGAGAGTGAGTAAAACTTACCTCTTCATACTATCTTCTTGAAAATGTTGCCTGTTTTGAATTGTTTTTATCCATTCCCTACCTCAGCACAATTTTGAGGGCAGGTGTCCTTTACAGCCCTGAGTCCTTGTGAATGTTAAGTGACCATTAGCTGTGGGTTAAGAGCTGCTCTTGCGGGAATGGGCCACAAGGCGGCAGCATTTCTCCCTTACCAAATCTCGTTACTAGGGCAACAGAGCCTTACTGGAAGTGGTGTTCTAGGTTGTAAATTAGAATGGAATGTGCCAGGAAAAAGCCCTTTAAGTTTATGTCTCATTACTTCTTGTTCGGAGTTTTAACTTAATTTTTATTTTTTATCACAGCAAACTTGATTACAATGTTTTGTGTGTTCTAGGTGTGCAAGATGTGGTTCTTTCACACATATACGTATATCTATTGTTCTTCAGATCCTTTTCCCATATGGGTTATGACACAATGTTGAGTAGTCTTCTCTTGGTATTCCGTAGGTCTTTGGTGATTATATATTTCACATGTGTTTGTATCTCTCTGTTAACCTCCATATGGTACTGTATCCAATCCTCACACCTTTCCATTTGGCGAACCATAAGTTTTCGTACTGAATCTGTGATTGCCTTTCTCTGTGGAAATATCTTCGTTTGTTTCAGTTTTTAGGTAACACCTGTATGTGATATGATAAGATATGTGTCTTTCGCTGTCTCACTTACTACAAGTTGCGTGATTCCTTCTAGACTCATCTGTGGTGCTGCAAATGGCATTGTTTCATTTTTTCGCTAGCTCATATTCCGTCTGTACATGTAGCAGTTCTTCTTTGTCCACCCATCTGTCGGTGGACTTTTTGGTTACTTCCATATCTTGGCTATTGTAATACTATGCAATGCAGATTTGCCTGCCTGTGTCTTTCCAATTCTGTCTTCTTAGGTCATAGTTCCAGGAATGGGTCTGCTGGATCATATGGTAGCTCAATGTTTACCTTTTAAAGGCACCTCCATTCTGTTCTCTTTGGTGGCTCTTTCCATGTTACGTCGCACATAAAGTTGAGGGTATGCATTTCTCCACAGCACCTTCAGCATTTATTCTTTGTAGTTTTTTGCTGATGGTTATTCTGACTGGTGTGAGCTGATACCTCTTTGTGGTTGAATTTGCATGTGTCTCATAATACGTTGAAATTGAGCTTTAAGACATGTGCTTTTTATTTTTCCAGCTGTGATTAGAGCTTAGTTCTTCAAAGTGTTTCCTTAAAGTATGTGTCACCTTTTGAAATATTTTGGCCATTACCTCCCTCAAGACATTTTGAGGGCAGGTTTCATTTACAGCCCTGCAGTACTAGTTCATATGAAGTGACCATTAGCTCAGGCTTTAAACCTGCTTTTGCAGGTAACGGCGAGAGGGCGGCAGCCTTTCTACGTTCCCCACGCTGGTACTAGGGAAACAGACCTACCGGCCAGTGGTGTTCTTCGGTTATAAATTAGAGTGGAATGTGCCCGGAGAAACCCACAAATGCTGATGTCTCCTTACATTTGTTTGTTTTTCACATTTAATTTATATTTTTTACTGGAGTACTATTCCCTTGTATACATGGACCATTTCTTCTTGGTGCATTCCTTGGTATGCTTGATTCACTGGTAGCTCAATGTTTATCTTTTCAAAGCACCTCCATTGTGTTTACATTAATGGTTCTTACCACGTCCCCCTTAGAGCTCAGCGTACACATTTCTCCACAATCCCTTCAGCATGTATTGTTTGCAGCATTTTTGCTGATGGCCATTCTGACTGCTGTGAGCTGATAGGTATTTGTAATTTCGGTTTGCGTGTCTTTAAAAATTCCTAAAATTCATCATTTTCCCACGCCTTTTTCTTTTCACTTAAAAGAAAAAACCCTGAGTACAATATACCTCTTGAAATTGTCTTCTTCGAAGGTTGCCCTCTTTTGAATTTTTTGCTCGATTTTTGACCCCAGAAATTCTTTGGAAGGCACGTGTCATTTACAGAACTGCAAGTTGGTGAATATTTAGTGACCTTTTGCGGTGGGTTTAAAGCTGCTGTTGTGGGAAACGGCCACAAGGAGGCAGCATTTCTCCAGTCCCCAATCTGGGTACTAGGGCAGCAGAGCCTTTCTGGAAGTCGTTGTCCTGGGTTGTAAATTAGAATGGAATTTGCCAGGAGAAATCCCCATAAGTTTATATCTCATTACTTCTTCTTGGTTTTTAAAATTTTTTTAATCGGGGTAAAGATTAGAATATTGTTTGTCCTAGGTGTACACAATCTGGTTCATTTGTACATTATGTATGTCTATTAATGTACAGATCCTCTTCCCATGTAAAATATTACAGTGTTCCATAGACCTCCCTTGCTATATGGTCGTTCTTTTTGATACATGTATATACTATGTATTTGTATACGTATAGTAAGACTAACCTTCATTTATCGATTCCCCCCTCCTTTCCTTTTAGATGAGCATAGTTTGTTTTCTAAGCCTGTGAGTGTCTTTCTCTTTGGAAATATGTTCATTTGTGTCAGTTAGTAGATAATGCCATAAGTGATATTATAGGATATAGGTCTTTTGCTTTCCGACCTACTTCATGTTTTGTGATTATCTCCAGGCTCATCTATGGTGCCTCAAAGAGCAGTGCTTCAATGTTTTCCATGGCTAATATTCCATTGTGTACATGGACCACTTCTTCTTGGTGCATTCCTCTGTTGATGGACATTTTCGTTGCTTCCAAGTGTTGCCTATGGTAACTATTGCGGGAGTGCAGGATTGCCAGCCTGTGACTTTTGGATTTTCATTTTCTCAGGTGATACACCCAGCAGTGGGTATGACTGATTGACTGGTATGGTAGCTCAATGTTTACCTTTTCAAGGCGCCTCAATTGTGCTTTCATTAGTGGCTCTTACCACGTCCCCCTTAGAATCGAGGGTACGCATTTCTCCACAATCACGTCAGCATTTATTGTTTGCAGCAGTTTTGTTGATGGCCATTCTGACTGGTGTGAGCTGATAGCTTTTTGTAATTTGGGTTTACATGTCTTTAAAAATTCCTAAAATTCATCATTTTTCCACGCCTTTTTCTTTTCTGTTAAAAGAAAAAAGAAAAACAAAGTGTGAGTACAATCTACCTCTTCAAATTGTCTTCTTGGAAGGTTGCACTCTTGAATTTTTGGGTCGATTTTCGACCTCAGTATTTTTTGGAGGGCAGGTGTCATTTACAGAACTGCAATTGGTGAATATTTCGTGACCTTTTGCAGTGGGTTTAAAGCTGCTGTTGTGGGAAACGGCCACAAGGATGCAGCATTTCTCCACTCCCAAATCTGGGTACTAGGGCAGCAGAGCCGTTCTGGAAGTCCTTTACCTAGGTTGTAAATTTGAATGGAATGTGCCAGGAAAACCCCCCATAAGTTTACGTCTCATTACTTCTAGTTCGTTGTTTTAATTTTTTACATTGGTGTAATGGTTCGAATGTTGTTTGTCCAAGGTGTACACACTCTGGTTCAGTTACACATTATATATATCTATTTATGTAGAGATCCTCTTCCCATGTAAATTATTACAGAGTGTTCCGTCAACCTCCCTTGCTATATGGTCGGTCTTTTTGATATATGTATATAATATGAATTTGTATACATATGGTAACGCTAATCTTCATTTATCCGTTCCCCCCACCTTTCCTTTTAGATAAGCATAGTTTTTTTTTTTATAAGTCTGTGATTGCCTTTCTCTGTGGAAATGTGTTCATTTGTGTCAGTTATTAGATAACGCCTATAAGTGATATCATAGGATATAGGACTTTTGCTTTCCGACTTCCCTCATGTTCTGTCATTATCTCCAAGATCATCTATGGTGCCTCAAAGAGCAGTGTTTCATTGTTTTCCATGGCTAGTATTCATTGTGTACATGGACCCCTTCTTCTTTATCCCTTCATCTGTTGCTGGACATTTTGGTTGCTTCACTGTCTTGTCTATTGTGAATCAGGCTGCAGTGCAGCTTTTGCAGCCCGGGTCTTCTTGATTCTGGTCTTCTCAGGTGAGAGGCCCATTGGTGCGCCTGCTGGATTGAATGGTACGTCAATTTTTCCTTTTAAACGCAGCTCCTTTCTGTTCTCATTATTGGCTGTTAACCACTTTACATCTCACCAGCAGCTAGAGGGTACACAGTTCTCTAAAAGCTCTTCAGCATTGATTGTTTGTAGGCTTTTTGCTGATGGTCAGTCGACTGGTGTGAGTTGAAAACTTTTTGTAGATTAGATTGCATGAGTCTAATACTTCCTGAGGTTGAGCTTTTATCCATTTTCCTTTTTTGAAAAAGAGAGTGAGTAAAACTTACCTCTTCATACTATCTTCTTGAAAATATTGCCTGTTTTGAATTGTTTTTATCCATTCCCTACCTCAGCACAATTTTGAGGGCAGGTGTCCTTTACAGCCCTGAGTCCTTGTGAATGTTAAGTGACCATTAGCTGTGGGTTAAGAGCTGCTCTTGCGGGAATGGGCCACAAGGCGGCAGCATTTCTCCCTTACCAAATCTGGTTACTAGGGCAACAGAGCCTTACTGGAAGTGGTGTTCTAGGTTGTAAATTGGAATGGAATGTGCCAGGAAAAAGCCCTTTAAGTTTATGTCTCATTACTTCTTGTTCGGAGTTTTAACTTAATTTTTATTTTTTATCACAGCAAACTTGATTACAATGTTTTGTGTGTTCTAGGTGTGCAAGATGTGGTTCTTTCACACATATACGTATATCTATTGTTCTTCAGATCCTTTTCCCATGTGGGTTATGACACAATGTTGAGTAGTCTTCTCTTGGTATTCCGTAGGTCTTTGGTGATTATATATTTCACATGTGTTTGTATCTCTCTGTTAACCTCCATATGGTAGTGTATCCAATCCTCACACCTTTCCATTTGGCGAACCATAAGTTTTCGTACTGAATCTGTGATTGCCTTTCTCTGTGGAAATATCTTCGTTTGTTTCAGTTTTTAGGTAACACCTGTATGTGATATGATAAGATATGTGTCTTTCGCTGTCTCACTTACTACAAGTTGCGTGATTCCTTCTAGACTCATCTGTGGTGCTGCAAATGGCATTGTTTCATTTTTTCGCTAGCTCATATTCCGTCTGTACATGTAGCAGTTCTTCTTTGTCCACCCATCTGTCGGTGGACTTTTTGGTTACTTCCATATCTTGGCTATTGTAATACTATGCAATGCAGATTTGCCTGCCTGTGTCTTTCCAATTCTGTCTTCTTAGGTCATAGTTCCAGGAATGGGTCTGCTGGATCATATGGTAGCTCAATGTTTACCTTTTAAAGGCACCTCCATTCTGTGCTCTTTGGTGGCTCTTTCCAGGTTACGTCGCACATAAAGTTGAGGGTATGCATTTCTCCACAGCACCTTCAGCATTTATTCTTTGTAGTTTTTTGCTGATGGTTATTCTGACGGGTGTGAGCTGATACCTCTTTGTGGTTGAATTTGCATGTGTCTCATAATACGTTGAAATTGAGCTTTAAGACATGTGCTTTTTATTTTTCCAGCTGTGATTAGAGCTTAGTTCTTCAAAGTGTTTCCTTAAAGTATGTGTCACCTTTTGAAATATTTTGGCCATTACCTCCCTCAAGACATTTTGAGGGCAGGTTTCATTTACAGCCCTGCAGTACTAGTTCATATGAAGTGACCATTAGCTCAGGCTTTAAATCTGCTTTTGCAGGTAACGGCCAGAGGGCGGCAGCCTTTCTACGTTCCCCACGCTGGTACTAGGGAAACAGACCTACCGGCCAGTGGTGTTCTTCGGTTATAAATTAGAGTGGAATGTGCCCGGAGAAACCCACAAATGCTGATGTCTCCTTACATTTGTTTGTTTTTCACATTTAATTTATATTTTTTACTGGAGTACTATTCCCTTGTATACATGGACCACTTCTTGGTGCATTCCTTGGTATGCTTGATTCACTGGTAGCTCAATGTTTACCTTTTCAAAGCACCTCCATTGTGTTTACATTAATGGTTCTTACCACGTCCCCCTTAGAGCTCAGCGTACACATTTCTCCACAATCCCTTCAGCATGTATTGTTTGCAGCATTTTTGCTGATGGCCATTCTGACTGCTGTGAGCTGATAGGTATTTGTAATTTCGGTTTGCGTGTCTTTAAAAATTCCTAAAATTCATCATTTTCCCACGCCTTTTTCTTTTCACTTAAAAGAAAAAACCCTGAGTACAATATACCTCTTGAAATTGTCTTCTTCGAAGGTTGCCCTCTTTTGAATTTTTTGCTCGATTTTTGACCCCAGAAATTCTTTGGAAGGCACGTGTCATTTACAGAACTGCAAGTTGGTGAATATTTAGTGACCTTTTGCGGTGGGTTTAAAGCTGCTGTTGTGGGAAACGGCCACAAGGAGGCAGCATTTCTCCAGTCCCCAATCTGGGTACTAGGGCAGCAGAGCCTTTCTGGAAGTCGTTGTCCTGGGTTGTAAATTAGAATGGAATTTGCCAGGAGAAATCCCCATAAGTTTATATCTCATTACTTCTTCTTGGTTTTTAAAATTTTTTTAATCGGGGTAAAGATTAGAATATTGTTTGTCCTAGGTGTACACAATCTGGTTCATTTGTACATTATGTATGTCTATTAATGTACAGATCCTCTTCCCATGTAAAATATTACAGTGTTCCATAGACCTCCCTTGCTATATGGTCGTTCTTTTTGATACATGTATATACTATGTATTTGTATACGTATAGTAACACTAACCTTCATTTATCGATTCCCCCCTCCTTTCCTTTTAGATGAGCATAGTTTGTTTTCTAAGCCTGTGAGTGTCTTTCTCTTTGGAAATATGTTCATTTGTGTCAGTTAGTAGATAATGCCATAAGTGATATTATAGGATATAGGTCTTTTGCTTTCCGACCTACTTCATGTTTTGTGATTATCTCCAGGCTCATCTATGGTGCCTCAAAGAGCAGTGCTTCAATGTTTTCCATGGCTAATATTCCATTGTGTACATGGACCACTTCTTCTTGGTGCATTCCTCTGTTGATGGACATTTTCGTTGCTTCCAAGTGTTGCCTATGGTAACTATTGCGGGAGTGCAGGATTGCCAGCCTGTGACTTTTGGATTTTCATTTTCTCAGGTGATAGACCCAGCAGTGGGTATGACTGATTGACTGGTATGGTAGCTCAATGTTTACCTTTTCAAGGCACCTCAATTGTGCTTTCATTAGTGGCTCTTACCACGTCCCCCTTAGAATCGAGGGTACGCATTTCTCCACAATCACGTCAGCATTTATTGTTTGCAGCAGTTTTGTTGATGGCCATTCTGACTGGTGTGAGCTGATAGCTTTTTGTAATTTGGGTTTACATGTCTTTAAAAATTCCTAAAATTCATCATTTTTCCACGCCTTTTTCTTTTCTGTTAAAACAAAAAAGAAAACAATGTGTGAGTACAATCTACCTCTTCAAATTGTCTTCTTGGAAGGTTGCACTCTTGAATTTTTGGGTCGATTTTCGACCTCAGTATTTTTTGGAGGGCAGGTGTCATTTACAGAACTGCAATTGGTGAATATTTCGTGACCTTTTGCAGTGGGTTTAAAGCTGCTGTTGTGGGAAACGGCCACAAGGATGCAGCATTTCTCCACTCCCAAATCTGGGTACTAGGGCAGCAGAGCCGTTCTGGAAGTCGTTTACCTAGGTTGTAAATTTGAATGGAATGTGCCAGGAAAACCCCCCATAAGTTTACGTCTCATTGCTTCTAGTTCGTTGTTTTAAGTTTTTACATTGGGGTAATGGTTCGAATGTTGTTTGTCCAAGGTGTACACACTCTGGTTCATTTACACATTATATATATCTATTGATGTAGAGATCCTCTTCCCATGTAAATTATTACAGAGTGTTCCGTCAACCTCCCTTGCTATATGATTGGTCTTTTTGATATATGTATATAATATGAATTTGTATACATATGGTAACGCTAATCTTCATTTATCCGTTCCCCCCACCTTTCCTTTTAGATAAGCATAGTTTTTTTTTTTATAAGTCTGTGATTGCCTTTCTCTGTGGAAATGTGTTCATTTGTGTCAGTTATTAGATAACGCCTATAAGTGATATCATAGGATATAGGACTTTTGCTTTCCGACTTCCCTCATGTTCTGTCATTATCTCCAAGATCATGTATGGTGCCTCAAAGAACAGTGTTTCATTGTTTTCCATGGCTAGTATTCATTGTGTACATGGACCCCTTCTTCTTTATCCCTTCATCTGTTGCTGGACATTTTGGTTGCTTCACTGTCTTGTCTATTGTGAATAAGGCTGCAGTGCAGCTTTTGCAGCCCGGGTCTTCTTGATTCTGGTCTTCTCAGGTGAGAGGCCCATTGGTGCGCCTGCTGGATTGAATGGTACGTCAATTTTTCCTTTTAAACGCAGCTCCTTTCTGTTCTCATTATTGGCTGTTAACCACTTTACATCTCACCAGCAGCTAGAGGGTACACAGTTCTCTAAAACGTCTTCAGCATTGATTGTTTGTAGGCTTTTTGCTGATGGTCAGTCGACTGGTGTGAGTTGAAAACTTTTTGTAGATTAGATTGCATGAGTCTAATACTTCCTGAGGTTGAGCTTTTATCCATTTTCCTTTTTTGAAATAGAGAGTCAGTAAAACTTACCTCTTCATACTTTGAGGGCAGGTGTCCTTTACAGCCCTGAGTCCTTGTGAATGTTAAGTGACCATTAGCTGTGCGTTAAGAGCTGCTCTTGTGGGAATGGGCCACAAGGCGGCAGCATTTCTCCCTTACCAAATCTGGTTACTAGGGCAACAGAGCCTTACTGGAAGTGGTGTTCTAGGTTGTAAATTAGAATGGAATGTGCCAGGAAAAAGCCCTTTAAGTTTATGTCTCATTACTTCTTGTTCGTTGTTTTCACTTAATTTTTATCGCAGCAAACTTGATTACAATATTTTGTTTGTTCTAGGTGTGCAAGATGTTGTTCTTTAACACATATACATATATCTATTGTTCTTCAGATCCTTTTCCCATGTAGGTTATGACACAATGTTGAGTAGTCTTCTCCTGGTCTTCCGTAGGTCTTTGTTGATTATATATTTCACATGGTTTGTATATCTCTGTTAACCCCAATATGGTAATGTATCCAATCCTCACACCTTTCCATTTGGTGAACCATAAGTTTTTGTACTGAATCTGTGATTGCCTTTCTCTGTGGAAATATCTTCGTTTGTTTCAGTTTTTAGGTAACACCTGTATGTGATATGATAGGATATGTGTCTTTCCCTTTCTCACTTACTACAAGTTGCGTGATTACTTCTAGACTCATCTATGGTGCTGCAAATGGCATTGTTTCATTTTTTCGCTAGCTCATATTCCATGTGTACGTGTAGCAGTTCTTCTTTGTCCACCCATCTGTCGGTGGACTTTTTGGTTACTTCCATATCTATCTTGGCTATTGTAATACTGTGCAATGCAGATTTGCCTGCCTGTGTCTTTCCAATTCTGTCTTCTTAGATTATAGGTCCAGGAGTGGGCCTGCTGGATCATATGGTAGCTCAATGTTTACCATGTTAAGGCACCTGCATTCTGTTCTCATTAGTGGCTTTTTCCAACTTACGTCTCACTTAAAGTTGAGGGTATGCATTTCTCCACAACTCCTTCAGCATTTATTGTTTGTAGTTTTCTTGCCGATGGTTATTCTGATACCTCTTTGTGGTTGAATTTGCATGTGTCTCATAATCCGTTGAAATGGAGCTTTAAGGCATGTCCTTTTAAGTTTTTAAACTGTGATTACAGCTTAGTTCTTCAACGTGTTTTCTTAAAGTATGTGTCATATTTTCAAATTTTTTGGCCATTCCCTCCCTCAAGATATTTTGAGGGCAGGTTTCATTTACAGTCTTGCAGTACTTGTTTATATGAAGTGACAATTAGCCCAGACTTTTAAGCTGTTTTTGCAGGTAACGACTAGAGTGCGGCAGCCTTTCTACGTTCCCCACTCTGGTAAATAGGGAAACAGTCCTTCCGGCCAGTGGTGTTCCTGGGCTATAAATTAGCATGGAATGTGCCCGGATAAACCCTCAAAAGCTGATGTCTCCTTACTTTTGTTTGTTTTTTAAATTTAATTTTTATTTTTATTGGAGTAATATTCCATTGTATACATGGAGCACATCTTCTTTGTGCATTCCTCTGGTGATGCACATATTCATTGCTTCCAAATGTTGGCTATGGTAAATGTTGCTGGAGTGCAGGATTGCCAACTTCTGTCTTTTTGATCCTCATCTTCTCAGGTGATAGCCCCAGCATTGGGCATGGAAAAATGCTCAACATCTTGAATTAATAAAGACATGCTAATCCAAACTACAAAAACATTTACCTCACAACAGTCAGAATGGTCATCACCAAAAAATCTACAAACGATAAATGCTGAACGGGTATTAGAGAACTGTGTACCCTCTAGCTGCTGTTTGGATGTAAACTGGTAACAGCCAGTAGTGAGAACATAATGGAGGTGAGTTTAAAGGTAAACATTGAGCTACTATATGATCTGGAAAGCCCACTGCTGGGACTATCACCTTAGAAGACCAGAATCAAAAAGACACAGGCTGGCAATCCTGCACTGCAGCAATATTTACCATAGCCAAAAGTTGGAAACAACCAAAATGTCCTTCAACAGATGAATGCACAAAGAAGAAGTTTTCATTGTACACAGTCGAATATTAGCCATGGAAAAGAATGAAACAATGACGTTTGCAACACCATAGAAGGACCTAGAGATAATCACACAACTTGAAGGAAAGACAGATATCCTATGATATCACTTTTAGGTTTTACCTAAAAATTGATACACATGAACTTATTTCCAAGACAAGGGCCTTAATGGATGAAGAAAACAAAATTATATTTAACCAAATGGAAAGGTGTGAGGAATGTATAAATTAGGATATGCTGGATGACAGACCTATACTAATACATATGAACAATATCAATCACCAAAACCTAGGGTATACCTACAGAGGTCTACTCAACATTCTGTAATAACCTACGTGGGATAGGATCCAAAGATCAATAGATACATACATATAATGAACCAGATTCTGTACACCTAGAAGAAACACAACATTTTAATCAAATTTGCTCTAATAAAAAATAAATTTATAAAACAAACAGAAAGTAAGGAGATATAAGCTGTTGGGTGTTGTCTTGGCACATTCCACTCTAATTTTCAGCCTACTAACACGATTTCCAGGAAGTCTCTGTTGCCCAAGTGCCGAGAGTTGGAAATGTAGAAATGCTGTCTCCTTGTGGCCGTTTAACGCAAGACCAGCTTTAACCCCACAGCTAATGGTCAGTTAGTTAATATTCACAAGGACTCAGGGCTGTAAAGGACACCTGCCCTCAAAAACTGTCCTGAGGCAGGGAATGGGCAAAAAACTCAACACACAGCAAATTTTTCAAGAAGATCATTGGTAAGTTTTACTCACTCTTTTGTTTTTTTTTTAAAGGGGTAAGTTTTACTCACTTTTTTTTAAAAGGAAAATGGATATAAGCTCAACATAAAGAATTATTAGACTAATGCAAATCTAATCTACAAAAGGTTTCAACTTGCACCAGTCAAATAACCATCAGCAAAACGTCTACGAACAATAAATGCTGAAGGGGTTTTAGCGAACTCTGTGCCCTGTAGCAGCTGGTGAGATGTAAAGTGGTAAGAGCCAATAATGAGAACAGAAAGGAGCTGCTTTTAAAAGTAAAACTTGAGCTACCATTTGATCCAGCAGGACCAGAGCTGGGCCTATCACCAGAGAAGAGAAGAATCGAGAAGACACAGGCTGCAAAAGCTGCACTGTAGCAATATTCACAATAGGCAAGACAAGGAAGCAACCAAAATGCACATCAACATGAATAGACAAAGAAGAAGTGGTCGGGGTACACAATGGAATATTTGCCATGGAAAACAATGAAACACTGCTCTTTGCAGCACCGTAGATGAGCCTAGATATAATCACAGAACATGAGGTAATTCGGAAAGCAAAAGACAAATATACTATGATATTACTTATAGGTGTTATCTAACAACTGACACAAATGAACATATTTCCACAGAGAAAGACACTCACAGAGTTAGAAGACACACTATGCTTATGTTTAAGATTACAGTGAGCATACGTATAGAAATACATATTAAATACATATATCAAAAAGACCGACCATATACAAATGGAGGTCTATGGAACACTCTAATAATTTACATGAGAAGGTGATCTGTACATGAAGAAATATATATAATGTACAATTGAAACAGAATGTGTACACCTAGAAAAAACAATATTCTAAAAATTAAAATAATGAACAAGAAGTAATGAGACATAAACTTCAGGGTCTTTTTCCTGGAACATTCCATTCTAATTTACAACCTAGGAACACGACTTCCAGAAAGGCTCTGCTGCCTTAGTAACCAGTTTTGGGAATGAAGAAATGCTGCCGCCTTGTGGCCATTTCTGACACAGCAGCTTTAAACCCAGGGCTAATGGTCACTAAATATTCACAATCATTGCAGGCATGTAATTGACACCTGCTCTCAAAAAAAACCCTGGGGTTGAAAATCGACCACAAAATTCAAAAGAGGGTAACCTTCCAAGAAGATTATTTCAACAGGTATATTGTACTCACACTTTTTTTCTTTTTTTAAAGAAAAGAGGAAGGCGTGGAAAATGCTGAACATTAGGAATTATTAAAGACATGCAAATCCAAACTACAAAAACCTATCAGCTCACACCAGTCAGAATGGCCATAAGCAAAAATTCCGCAAACAGTAAATATTGAAGGGGTTGTGGAGAAATGTGTACCCTCAGTGGTAAGTGGGACGTAGTAAGAGCCACTAATGAAAACACAATGGAGGTGCCTTGAAAAGGTAAACATTGAGCTACAAGTCAGTGAAGCATACCCACTGCTGGGCCTATCACCTGAGAAAATGAGAATCAAAAGTCACAGACAGGCAATAGTGCACTCCAGTAATATTTACCATAGCCAAAACTTAGAAGCAATGAAAATGTCCATCAACAGAGGAATGCACCAAGAAGAAGTGGTCCATGTACATAATGGACTATTACTCAAATAAAAAATATAAATTAAATTTAAAAAGCAAACATAAGTAAGGACACATAAACTTTTGGGGGTTTATCAGGGCACATTGCATTCTAATTTATAACCAAGGAACACCACTGGCAGGAAGGTCTGTTTCCCTAGGTACCAGACTGACGAAGTTAGAAATGCTGTTGCCCTCTAGCCTTTAACTGCAACAGCAGCTTTAAAATCTGTGCTAATGGTCACTTCATATGCACAAGTACTGCAGGGCTGTAAATGAAACTTGCCCGCAAAATGTCTTGACACAGGTAAAGGCCAAAATATTTCAAAATGTGCCACATATTTCAAAAAAACAATTTGAAGAATTAAGCTGTACTCAGAGTTTGAAAAATAAAAAGACATGCCTGAAAGCTCAATTTCAAGGCATTATGAGACACATGCAAATCCAACCACAAAGAGGAATCAGCTCACACAAGTCAGAATACCCATCAGCAAAAAAACTACAAATGATCAATGCTGAAGGGGTTGTGGAGAAATGCTTACCCTCAATTTGAAGTGGGGCGTAACCAGGTAAGAGTCACTAATGGGAACAGAATGGAGGTGCTTTTAAAAGGTAAATATTGAGCTACTATAGGATCCAGCATGCACACTCCTGGGCCTATAAACTAAGAAGACAGAATTGGAAAGACACAGGCAGGCAAATCTGCATTGCATAGTATTACAATAGCCAAGATATGGAAGCAACCAAAAAGTCCACCGACAGATGGGTGGACAAAGAAGAACTGGTACATGTACAGATGGAATATTAGCTAGGAAAAAAATGAAACGATGCCATTTGCAGCATCATAGATGAGTCTACAGGTAATCACTCAACTGGTAGTAAGTGAGAAAGCGAAAGACACATATCCTATCATATCACTTATAGTTGTTACCTAAAAATTGATACCAATAGAAGATATTTCCACAGACAAAGGCAATCACAGATTCATTAAATAAACTTATGGTTCACCAAATGAAAAAGTGTGAGGATTGGATACGTTATGATATTGGGGTTAACAGAGATATACAAACACATGGAAATATATAATCACCAAAGACCTAAGGCATACCAAGAGAAGACTACTCAACATTGTGTCATAACCTACATGGGAAAAGGATCCGAAGAAGAATATATATATGTATATGTGTAAAAGAATCACATCTTGCACACCTAGAACAAATTATTGTAAGCAAATTTGCTGTGATAAAAAATAAAAATTCAATTAAAAAAAAGAACAAGAAGTAATGAGACATAAACTTAAGGGTTTTTTTCTCCTGGCACATTCCATTCAAATTTACAAACTAGGTAAATGACTTCCAGAATGGCTCTGCTGCCCTAGTACCCAGATTTGGGAATGGAGAAATGCTGCCTCCTTCTGCTCGTTTCCCACAACAGCAGCTTTAAACCCACTGCGAAAGGTCACTAAATATACACCAATTCAGTTCTGTAAATGACACCTGCCCTCCAAAAAATACTGAGGTCGAAAATCGACCAAAAAATTCAAGAGTGCAACCTTCCAAAAAGACAATTTGAAGAGGTAGATTGTACTCACACTTTTTTTCTTTTAACAGAAAAGAAAAAGGCGTGGAAAAATGATGAATTTTAGGAATTTTTAAAGACATGTAAACCCAAATTACAAAAACCTATCAGCTCACACCAGTCAGAATGGCCCTTGACAAAAATGCTGCAAACAATAAATGCTGACGTGATTGTGGAGAAATGAGTACCCTTGATTCTAAGGGGGATGTGGTAAGAGCCACTAATGAAAGCACAATTGAGGTGCCTTGCAAAGGTAACATTGAGCTACCATACCAGTCAATCAATCATACCCACTGCTGGGGGTATCACCTGAGAAAATGAAAATCCAAAACTCACAGACTGGCAATCCTGCACTCCAGCAATATCTACCATAGGCAACACTTGGAAGCAACGAAAACGTCCATCAACAGAGGAATGCACCAAGAAGAAGTGGTCCATGTACACAATGGAATATTAGCCATGGAAAACATTGAAGCACTGCTCTTTGAGGCACCGTACATGAGTCTGGAGATAATCACAAAACATGAAGTAGGACGGAAAGCAAAAGACCTATATCCTATAATATCACTTATGGCATTATCTACTAACTGACACAAATGAACATATTTCCAAAGAGAAAGACACTCACGGCTTAGAAAACAAACTATGCTCATCTAAAAGGAAAGGAGGGGGGAATTGATAAATGAAGAATAGTGTTACTATAGGTATACAAATACATATTATATACATGTATCAAAAAGACCGAACATATAGCAAGGGAGGTCTATGGAACACTGTAATATTTTACATGGGAAGAGGATCTGTACATTAATAGACATACATAATGTACAAATGAACCAGATTGTGTACACCTAGGACAAACAATATTCTAATCTTTACTCTGATTAAAAAAAATTTAAAAAACCAAGAAGAAGTAAAGAGACTTAAACTTATGGGGATTTCTCCTGGCAAATTCCATTCTAATTTACAACCTAAGACAACGACTTCCAGAAAGGCTCTGCTGCCCTAGTACCCAGATTGGGGACTGGAGAAATGCTGCCTCCTTGTGGCCGTTTCCCACAACAGCAGCTTTAAACCCACTGCAAAAGGTCACTAAATATTCACCAACTTGCAGTTCTGTAAATGACACCTGCCCTCCAAAAAATTTCTGGGGTCAAGAATCGACCAACAAATTCAAAAGAGGGCAACCTTCAAAGAAGACAATTTCAAGAGGTATATTGTACACACGTTTTTTTCTTTTAAGTGAAAAGAAAAAGGCGTGGGAAAATGATAAAGTTTAGGAATTTTTAAAGATATGCAAACCGAAATTACAAATACCTATCAGCTCACAGCAGTCAGAATGGCCATCAGCAAAAATGCTGCAAACAATACATGCTGAAGGGATTGTGGAGAAATGTGTACCCTGAGCTCTAAGGGGGACGTGGTAAGAACCATTACTGTAAACACAATGGAGGTGCTTTGAAAAGGTAAACATTGAGCTACCAGTGAATCAAGCATACCATCTGCTGAGCCTATCACCTGAGAAAATGAGAATCAAAAAGTCACAGGCTGGCAAACCTGTACGCCAGCAATACTTACCATAGTCAACACATGGAAGCAACGAAAATGTCCATCAACAGAGGAATGCACCAAGAAGAAGTGGTCCATGTATACAACGGAATAGTACTCCAGTAAAAAATATAAATTAAATTTAAAAAACAAACAAATGTAAGGAGAAATCAGCATCTGTGGGTTTCTCCAGGCACATTCCACTCTAATTTATAACCGAAGAACACCACTGGCTGGTAGGTCTGTTTCCCTAGTACCAGCGTGGGGAACGTAGAAAGGCTGCCGCCCTCTGGCCGTTACCTGCAAAAGCAGGTTTAAAGCTTGAGCTAATGGTCACTTCATATGAACTAGTACTGCAGGGCTGTAAATGAAACCTGCCCTCAAAATGTCTTGAGGGAGGTAATGGCCAAAATATTTCAAAAGGTGACACATACTTCAAGTAAACACTTTGAAGAACTAAGCTCTAATCACAGCTGGAAAAATAAAAAGCACATGTCTTAAAGCTCAATTTCCACGCATTATGAGACACATGCAAATTCAACCACAAAGAGGTATCAGCTCACACCAGTCAGAATAACCATCAGCAAAAAACTACAAAGAATACATGCTGAAGGTGCTGTGGAGAAGTGCATACCCTCAACTTTATGTGGGACGTAACCTGGAAAGAGCCACTAAAGAGAACAGAATGGAGGTGCCTTTAAAAGGTAAACATTGAGCTACCATATGATCCAACAGACCCATTCCTGGAACTATAACCTAAGAAGACAGAATTGGAAAGACACAGGCAGGCAAATCTGCATTGCATAGTATTACAATAGCCAAGATATGGAAGTAACCAAAAAGTCCACCGACAGATGGGTGGACAAAGAAGAACTGCTACACGTACACATGGAATATGAGCTAGCGAAAAAATGAAACAATGCCATTTGCAGCACCATAGATGAGTCTAGAAGTAATCACGCAACTTGTAGTAAGTGAGACAGCGAAAGACACATATCCTATCATATCACATACAGGTGTTGCCTAAAAATTGAAACAAACGAAGATATTTCCACAGAGAAAGGCAATCACAGATTCAGTACAAAAACTTATGGTTCGCCAAATGGAAAGGTGTGAGGATTGGATACACTACCATATTGAGGTTAACGGAGAGATACAAACACATGTGAAATATATAATCACCAAAGACCTACGGAATACCAAGAGAAGACTACTCAACATTGTGTCATAACCTACATGGGAAAAGGATCTGAAGAACAATACATATATGTATATGTGTGAAAGAACCACATCTTGCACACCTAGAACAAACAAAACATTGTAATCAAGTTTGCTGTGATAAAAAATAAAAATTAAGTTAAAACTCCGAACAAGAAGTAATGAGACATAAACTTAAAGGGCTTTTTCCTGGCACATTCCATTCTAATTTACAACCTAGAACACCACTTCCAGTAAGGCTCTGTTGCCCTAGTAACCAGATTTGGTAAGGGAGAAATGCTGCCGCCTTGTGGCCCATTCCCGCAAGAGCAGCTTTTAACCCACAGCTAATGGTCACTTAACATTCACAAGGACTCAGGGCTGTAAAGGACACCTGCCCTCAAAATTGTGCTGAGGTAGGGAATGGATAAAACAATTCAAAACAGGCAACATTTTCAAGAAGATAGTATGAAGAGGTAAGTTTTACTCACTCTCTTTTTCAAAAAAGGAAAATGGATAAAAGCTCAACCTCAGGAAGTATTAGACTCATGCAATCTAATCTACAAAAAGTTTTCAACTCACACCAGTCGACTGACCATCAGCAAAAAGCCTACAAACAATCAATGCTGAAGAGGTTTTAGAGAACTGTGTACCCTTTAGCTGCTGGTGAGATGTAAAGTGGTTAACAGCCAATAATGAGAACAGAAAGGAGCTGCGTTTAAAAGGAAAAATTCAGGTACCATTCAATCCCGCAGGCGCACCAATGGGTCTCTCACCTGAGAAGACCAGAATCAAGAAGACCCGGGCTGCAAAAGCTGCACTGCAGCCTTATTCACAATAGACAAGACAGTGAAGCAACCAAAATGTCCATCAACAGATGAAGGGATAAAGAAGAAGTGGTCCATGTACACAATGAATACTAGCCATGGAAAACAATGAAACACTGCTCTTTGAGGCACCATACATGATCTTGGAGATAAACACAGAACATGAGGGAAGTCGGAAAGCAAAAGTCCTATATCCTATGATATCACTTATAGGCGTTATCTAATAACTGACACAAATGAACATATTTCCACAGAGAAAGGCAATCACAGACTTATAAAAAAAAATATGCTTATCTAAAAGGAAAATTGGGGGGAATGGATAAATGAAGATTAGCGTTACCGTATGTATACAAATTCATATTATATACATATATCAAAAAGAACGACCATATAGCAACGGAGGTTGACGGAACACTCTGCAATAATTTACATGGGAAGAGGATCTCTACATAAATAGATATATATAATGTGTAAATGAACCAGAGTGTGTACACCTTGGACAAACAACATTCGAACCATTACCGCAATGTAAAAAATTAAAACAATGAACTAGAAGTAATGAGACATAAACTTATGGGTGGTTTTCCTGGCACATTCCATTCAAATTTACAACCTAGGTAAATGACTTCCAGAATGGCTCTGCTGCCCTAGTACCCAGATTTGGGAATGGAGAAATGCTGCCTCCTTCTGGCCGTTTCCCACAACAGCAGCTTTAAACCCACTGCGAAAGGTCACTAAATATTCACCAATTCAGTTCTGTAAATGACACCTGCCCTCCAAAAAATACTGAGGTCGAAAATCGACCAAAAAATTCAAGAGTGCAACCTTCCAAAAAGACAATTTGAAGAGGTAGATTGTACTCACACTTTTTTTTTCTTTTAACAGAAAAGAAAAAGGCGTGGGAAAATGATGAATTTTAGGAATTTTTAAAGACATGTAAACCCAAATTACAAAAACCTATCAGCTCACACCAGTCAGAATGGCCCTTGACAAAAATGCTGCAAACAATAAATGCTGACGTGATTGTGGAGAAATGAGTACCCTCGATTCTAAGGGGGACGTAGTAAGAGCCACTAATGAAAGCACAATTGAGGTGCCTTGAAAAGGTAACATTGAGCTACCATACCAGTCAATCAATCATACCCACTGCTGGGGGTATCACCTGAGAAAATGAAAATCCAAAAGTCACAGGCTGGCAATCCTGCACTCCAGCAATATTTACCATAGGCAACACTTGGAAGCAACGAAAACGTCCATCAACAGAGGAATGCACCAAGAAGAAGTGGTCCATGTACACAATGGAATATTAGCCATGGAAAACACTGAAGCACTGCTCTTTGAGGCACCGTACATGAGCCTGGAGATAATCACAAAACATGAAGTAGGACGGAAAGCAAAAGACCTATATCCTATAATATCACTTATGGCATTATCTAATAACTGACACAAATGAACATATTTCCAAAGAGAAAGACACTCACGGCTTAGAAAACAAACTATGCTCATCTAAAAGGAAAGGAGGGGGGAATTGATAAATGAAGAATAGTGTTACTATACGTATACAAATACATATTATATACATGTTTCAAAAAGACCGAACATATAGCAAGGGGGGTCTATGGAACACTGTAATATTTTACATGGGAAGAGGATCTGTACATTAATAGACATACATAATGTACAAATGAACCAGATTGTGTACACCTAGGACAAACAATATTCTAATCTTTACTCTGATTAAAAAAATTTAAAAAACCAAGAAGAAGTAAAGAGACATAAACTTATGGGGATTTCTCCTGGCAAATTCCATTCTAATTTACAACCTAAGACAACGACTTCCAGAAAGGCTCTGCTGGCCTAATACCCAGATTGGGGAATGGAGAAATGCTGCCTCCTTGTGGCCGTTTCCCACAACAGCAGCTTTAAACCCACTGCGAAAGGTCACTAAATATTCACCAACTTGCAGTTCTGTAAATGACACCTGCCCTCCAAAAAATTTCTGGGGTCAAGAATCGACCAAAAAATTCAAAAGAGGGCAACCTTCGAAGAAGACAATTTCAAGAGGTATATTGTACACACGTTTTTTTCTTTTAAGTGAAAAGAAAAAGGCGTGGGAAAATGATAAAGTTTAGGAATTTTTAAAGATATGCAAACCGAAATTACAAATACCTATCAGCTCACAGCAGTCAGAATGGCCATCAGCAAAAATGCTGCAAACAATACATGCTGAAGGGATTGTGGAGAAATGTGTACCCTGAGCTCTAAGGGGGACGTGGTAAGAACCATTACTGTAAACACAATGGAGGTGCTTTGAAAAGGTAAACATTGAGCTACCAGTGAACCAATCATACCATCTGCTGAGCCTATCACCTGAGAAAATGAGAATCAAAAAGTCACAGGCTGGCAAACCTGTACGCCAGCAATACTTACCATAGTCAACACATGGAAGCAACGAAAATGTCCATCAACAGAGGAATGCACCAAGAAGAAGTGGTCCATGTATACAACGGAATAGTACTCCAGTAAAAAATATAAATTAAATTTAAAAAACAAACAAATGTAAGGAGACATCAGTATTTGTGGGTTTCTCCGGGCACATTCCACTCTAATTTATAACCGAAGAGCACCACTGGCTAGTAGGTCTCTTTCCCTAGTACCAGCGTGGGGAACGTAGAAAGGCTGCCGCCCTCTGGCTGTTACCTGCAAAAGCAGGTTTAAAGCTTGAGCTAATGGTCACTTCATATGAACTAGTACTGCAGGGCTGTAAATGAAACCTGCCCTCAAAATGTCTTGATGGAGGTAATGGCCAAAATATTTCAAGAGGTGACACATACTTCAAGTAAACACTTTGAAGAACTAAGCTCTAATCACAGCTGGAAAAATAAAAAGCACATGTCTTAAAGCTCAATTTCAACGCATTATGAGACACATGCAAATTCAACCACAAAGAGGTATCAGCTCACACCAGTCAGAATAACCATCAGCAAAAAACTACAAAGAATATATGCTGAAGGTGCTGTGGAGAAGTGCATACCCTCAAATTTACATGGGACGTAACCTGGAAAGAGCCACTAAAGAGAACAGAATGGAGGTGCCTTTAAAAGGTAAACATTGAGCTACCATATGATCCAAAAGACCCATTCCTGGAACTATAACCTAAGAAGACAGAATTGGAAAGACACAGGCAGGCAAATCTGCATTGCATAGTATTACAATAGCCAAGATATGGAAGTAACCAAAAAGTCCACCGACAGATGGGTGGACAAAGAAGAACTTCTACATGTACAGATGGAATATGAGCTAGCGAAAAAATGAAACAATGCCATTTGCAGCACCATAGATGAGTCTAGAAGTAATCACAGAACTTGTAGTAAGTGAGACAGCGAAAGACACATATCTTATCATATCACATACAGGTGTTGCCTAAAAATTGAAACAAACGAAGATATTTCCACAGAGAAAGGCAATCACAGATTCAGTACAAAAACTTACGGTTCGCCAAATGGAAAGGTGTGAGGATTGGATACACTACCATATTGAGGTTAACGGAGAGATACAAACACATGTGAAATATATAATCACCAAAGACCTACGGAATACCAAGAGAAGACTACTCAACATTGTGTCATAACCTACATGGGAAAAGGATCTGAAGAACAATACATATATGTATATGTGTGAAAGAACCACATCTTGCACACCTAGAACAAACAAAACATTGTAATCAAGTTTGCTGTGATAAAAAATAAAAATTAAGTTAAAACTCCGAACAAGAAGTAATGAGACATAAACTTAAAGGGCTTTTTCCTGGCACATTCCATTCTAATTCACAACGTAGAACACCACTTCCAGTAAGGCTCTGTTGCCCTAGTAACCAGATTTGGTTAAAGAGAAATGCTGCTGCCTTGTGGCCCATTCCCGCAAGAGCAGCTTTTAACCCACAGCTAATGGTCACTTAACATTCACAAGGACTCAGGGCTGTAAAGGACACCTGCCCTCAAAATTGTGCTGAGGTAGGGAATGGATAAAACAATTCAAAACAGGCAACATTTTCAAGAAGATAGTATGAAGAGGTAAGTTTTACTCACTCTCTTTTTCAAAAAAGGAAAATGGATAAAAGCTCAACCTCAGGAAGTATTACACTCATGCAATCTAATCTACAAAAAGTTTTCAACTCACACCAGTCGACTGACCATCAGCAAAAAGCCTACAAACAATCAATGCTGAAGAGGTTTTAGAGAACTGTGTACCCTTTAGCTGCTGGTGAGATGTAAAGTGGTTAACAGCCAATAATGAGAACAGAAAGGAGCTGCGTTTAAAAGGAAAAATTCAGGTACCATTCAATCCCGCAGGCGCACCAATGGGTCTCTCACCTGAGAAGACCAGAATCAAGAAGACCCGGGCTGCAAAAGCTGCACTGCAGCCTTATTCACAATAGACAAGACAGTGAAGCAACCAAAATGTCCATCAACAGATGAAGGGATAAAGAAGAAGTGGTCCATGTACACAATGAATACTAGCCATGGAAAACAATGAAACACTGCTCTTTGAGGCACCATACATGATCTTGGAGATAAACACAGAACATGAGGGAAGTCGGAAAGCAAAAGTCCTATATCCTATGATATCACTTATAGGCGTTATCTAATAACTGACACAAATGAACATATTTCCACAGAGAAAGGCAATCACAGACTTATAAAAAAAAATATGCTTATCTAAAAGGAAAATTGGGGGGAATGGATAAATGAAGATTAGCGTTACCGTATGTATACAAATTCATATTATATACATATATCAAAAAGAACGACCATATAGCAACGGAGGTTGACGGAACACTCTGCAATAATTTACATGGGAAGAGGATCTCTACATAAATAGATATATATAATGTGTAAATGAACCAGAGTGTGTACACCTTGGACAAACAACATTCGAACCATTACTGCAATGTAAAAAATTAAAACAATGAACTAGAAGTAATGAGACATAAACTTATGGGTGGTTTTCCTGGCACATTCCATTCAAATTTACAACCTAGGTAAATGACTTCCAGAATGGCTCTGCTGCCCTAGTACCCAGATTTGTGAATGGAGAAATGCTGCCTCCTTCTGGCCGTTTCCCACAACAGCAGCTTTAAACCCACTGCGAAAGGTCACTAAATATTCACCAATTCAGTTCTGTAAATGACACCTGCCCTCCAAAAAATACTGAGGTCGAAAATCAACCAAAAAATTCAAGAGTGCAACCTTCCAAACAGACAATTTGAAGAGGTAGATTGTACTCACACTTTTTTTTTCTTTTAACAGAAAAGAAAAAGGCGTGGGAAAATGATGAATTTTAGGAATTTTTAAAGACATGTAAACCCAAATTACAAAAACCTATCAGCTCACACCAGTCAGAATGGCCCTCGACAAAAATGCTGCAAACAATAAATGCTGACGTGATTGTGGAGAAATGAGTACCCTCGATTCTAAGGGGGACGTGGTAAGAGCCACTAATGAAAGCACAATTGAGGTGCCTTGAAAAGGTAACATTGAGCTACCATACCAGTCAATCAATCATACCCACTGCTGGGGGTATCACCTGAGAAAATGAAAATCCAAAAGTCACAGGCTGGCAATCCTGCACTCCAGCAATATTTACCATAGGCAACACTTGGAAGCAACGAAAACGTCCATCAACAGAGGAATGCACCAAGAAGAAGTGGTCCATGTACACAATGGAATATTAGCCATGGAAAACACTGAAGCACTGCTCTTTGAGGCACCGTACATGAGCCTGGAGATAATCACAAAACATGAAGTAGGACGGAAAGCAAAAGACCTATATCCTATAATATCACTTATGGCATTATCTACTAACTGACACAAATGAACATATTTCCAAAGAGAAAGACACTCACGGCTTAGAAAACAAACTATGCTCATCTAAAAGGAAAGGAGGGGGGAATTGATAAATGAAGAATAATGTTACTATACGTATACAAATACATATTATATACATGTATCAAAAAGACCGAACATATAGCAAGGGAGGTCTATGGAACACTGTAATATTTTACATGGGAAGAGGATCTGTACATTAATAGACATACATAATGTACAAATGAACCAGATTGTGTACACCTAGGACAAACAATATTCTAATCTTTACTCTGATTAAAAAAATTTAAAAAACCAAGAAGAAGTAAAGAGACTTAAACTTATGGGGATTTCTCCTGGCAAATTCCATTCTAATTTACAACCTAAGACAACGACTTCCAGAAAGGCTCTGCTGCCCTAGTACCCAGATTGGGGACTGGAGAAATGCTGCCTCCTTGTGGCCGTTTCCAACAACAGCAGCTTTAAACCCACTGCGAAAGGTCACTAAATATTCACCAACTTGCAGTTCTGTAAATGACACCTGCCCTCCAAAATATTTCTGGGGTCAAGAATCGACCAAAAAATTCAAAAGAGGGCAACCTTCGAAGAAGACAATTTCAAGAGGTATATTGTACACACGTTTTTTTCTTTTAAGTGAAAAGAAAAAGGCGTGGGAAAATGATAAAGTTTAGGAATTTTTAAAGATATGCAAACCGAAATTACAAATACCTATCAGCTCACAGCAGTCAGAATGGCCATCAGCAAAAATGCTGCAAACAATACATGCTGAAGGGATTGTGGAGAAATGTGTACCCTGAGCTCTAAGGGGGACGTGGTAAGAACCATTACTGTAAACACAATGGAGGTGCTTTGAAAAGGTAAACATTGAGCTACCAGTGAATCAAGCATACCATCTGCTGAGCCTATCACTTGAGAAAATGAGAATCAATAAGTCACAGGCTGGCAAACCTGTACGCCAGCAATACTTACCATAGTCAACACATGGAAGCAACGAAAATGTCCATCAACAGAGGAATGCACCAAGAAGAAGTGGTCCATGTATACAACGGAATAGTACTCCAGTAAAAAATATAAATTAAATTTAAAAAACAAACAAATGTAAGGAGACATCAGCATCTGTGGGTTTCTCCAGGCACATTCCACTCTAATTTATGACCGAAGAACACCACTGGCTGGTAGGTCTGTTTCCCTAGTACCAGCGAGGGGAACGTAGAAAGGCTGCCGCCCTCTGGCCGTTACCTGCAAAAGCAGGTTTAAAGCTTGAGCTAATGGTCACTTCATATGAACTAGTACTGCAGGGCTGTAAATGAAACCTGCCCTCAAAATGTCTTGAGGGAGGTAATGGCCAAAATATTTCAAAAGGTGACACATACTTCAAGTAAACACTTTGAAGAACTAAGCTCTAATCACAGCTGGAAAAATAAAAAGCACATGTCTTAAAGCTCAATTTCCACGCATTATGAGACACATGCAAATTCAACCACAAAGAGGTATCAGCTCACACCAGTCAGAATAACCATCAGCAAAAAACTACAAAGAATACATGCTGAAGGTGCTGTGGAGAAGTGCATACCCTCAACTTTATGTGGGACGGAACCTGGAAAGAGCCACTAAAGAGAACAGAATGGAGGTGCCTTTAAAAGGTAAACATTGAGCTACCATATGATCCAACAGACCCATTCCTGGAACTATAACCTAAGAAGACAGAATTGGAAAGACACAGGCAGGCAAATCTGCATTGCATAGTATTACAATAGCCAAGATATGGAAGTAACCAAAAAGTCCACCGACAGATGGGTGGACAAAGGAGAACTGCTACACGTACACATGGAATATGAGCTAGCGAAAAAATGAAACAATACCATTTGCAGCACCATAGATGAGTCTAGAAGTAATCACGCAACTTGTAGTAAGTGAGACAGCGAAAGACACATATCCTATCATATCACATACAGGTGTTGCCTAAAAATTGAAACAAACGAAGATATTTCCACAGAGAAAGGCAATCACAGATTCAGTACGAAAACTTATGGTTCGCCAAATGGAAAGGTGTGAGGATTGGATACACTACCATATTGAGGTTAACGGAGAGATACAAACACATGTGAAATATATAATCACCAAAGACCTACGGAATACCAAGAGAAGACTACTCAACATTGTGTCATAACCTACATGGGAAAAGGATCTGAAGAACAATAGATATATGTATATGTGTGAAAGAACCACATCTTGCACACCTAGAACAAACAAAACATTGTAATCAAGTTTGCTGTGATAAAAAATAAAAATTAAGTTAAAACTCCGAACAAGAAGTAATGAGACATAAACTTAAAGGGCTTTTTCCTGGCACATTCCATTCTAATTTACAACCTAGAACACCACTTCCAGTAAGGCTCTGTTGCCCTAGTAACCAGATTTGGTAAAGGAGAAATGCTGCCGCCTTGTGGCCCATTCCCGCAAGAGCAGCTTTTAACCCACAGCTAATGGTCACTTATCATTCACAAGGACTCAGGGCTGTAAAGGACACCTGCCCTCAAAATTGTGCTGAGGTAGGGAATGGATAAAACAATTCAAAACAGGCAACATTTTCAAGAAGATAGTATGAAGAGGTAAGTTTTACTCACTCTCTTTTTCAAAAAAGGAAAATGGATAAAAGCTCAACCTCAGGAAGTATTAGACTCATGCAATCTAATCTACAAAAAGTTTTCAACTCACACCAGTCGACTGACCATCAGCAAAAAGCCTACAAACAATCAATGCTGAAGAGGTTTTAGAGAACTGTGTACCGTTTAGCTGCTGGTGAGATGTAAAGTGGTTAACAGCCAATAATGAGAACAGAAAGGAGCTGCGTTTAAAAGGAAAAATTGAGGTACCATTCAATCCCGCAGGCGCACCAATGGGTCTCTCACCTGAGAAGACCAGAATCAAGAAGACCCGGGCTGCAAAAGCTGCACTGCAGCCTTATTCACAATAGACAAGACAGTGAAGCAACCAAAATGTCCATCAACAGATGAAGGGATAAAGAAGAAGTGGTCCATGTACACAATGAATACTAGCCATGGAAAACAATGAAACACTGCTCTTTGAGGCACCATAGATGATCTTGGAGATAATCACAGAACATGAGGGAAGTCGGAAAGCAAAAGTCCTATATCCTATGATATCACTTATAGGCGTTATCTGATAACTGACACAAATGAACATATTTCCACAGAGAAAGGCAATCACAGACTTATAAAAAAAATATGCTTATCTAAAAGGAAAGGTGGGGGGAATGGATAAATGAAGATTAGCGTTACCGTATGTATACAAATTCATATTATATACATATATCAAAAAGAACGACCATATAGCAACGGAGGTTGACGGAACACTCTGCAATAATTTACACGGGAAGAGGATCTCTACATAAATAGATATATATAATGTGTAAATGAACCAGAGTGTGTACACCTTGGACAAACAACATTCGAACCATTACCGCAATGTAAAAAATTAAAACAATGAACTAGAAGTAATGAGACATAAACTTATGGGTGGTTTTCCTGGCACATTCCATTCAAATTTACAACCTAGGTAAATGACTTCCAGAATGGCTCTGCTGCCCTAGTACCCAGATTTGGGAATGGAGAAATGCTGCCTCCTTCTGGCCGTTTCCCACAACAGCAGCTTTAAACCCACTGCGAAAGGTCACTAAATATTCACCAATTCAGTTCTGTAAATGACACCTGCCCTCCAAAAAATACTGAGGTCGAAAATCGACCAAAAAATTCAAGAGTGCAACCTTCCAAAAAGACAATTTGAAGAGGTAGATTGTACTCACACTTTTTTTTTCTTTTAACAGAAAAGAAAAAGGCGTGGGAAAATGATGAATTTTAGGAATTTTTAAAGACATGTAAACCCAAATTACAAAAACCTATCAGCTCACACCAGTCAGAATGGCCCTCGACAAAAATGCTGCAAACAATAAATGCTGACGTGATTGTGGAGAAATGAGTACCCTCGATTCTAAGGGGGACGTAGTAAGAGCCACTAATGAAAGCACAATTGAGGTGCCTTGAAAAGGTAACATTGAGCTACCATACCAGTCAATCAATCATACCCACTGCTGGGGGTATCACCTGAGAAAATGAAAATCCAAAAGTCACAGGCTGGCAATCCTGCACTCCAGCAATATTTACCATAGGCAACACTTGGAAGCAACGAAAACGTCCATCAACAGAGGAATGCACCAAGAAGAAGTGGTCCATGTACACAATGGAATATTAGCCATGGAAAACACTGAAGCACTGCTCTTTGAGGCACCGTACATGAGCCTGGAGATAATCACAAAACATGAAGTAGGACGGAAAGCAAAAGACCTATATCCTATAATATCACTTATGGCATTATCTACTAACTGACACAAATGAACATATTTCCAAAGAGAAAGACACTCACGGCTTAGAAAACAAACTATGCTCATCTAAAAGGAAAGGAGGGGGGAATTGATAAATGAAGAATAATGTTACTATACGTATACAAATACATATTATATACATGTATCAAAAAGACCGAACATATAGCAAGGGAGGTCTATGGAACACTGTAATATTTTACATGGGAAGAGGATCTGTACATTAATAGACATACATAATGTACAAATGAACCAGATTGTGTACACCTAGGACAAACAATATTCTAATCTTTACTCTGATTAAAAAAATTTAAAAAACCAAGAAGAAGTAAAGAGACTTAAACTTATGGGGATTTCTCCTGGCAAATTCCATTCTAATTTACAACCTAAGACAACGACTTCCAGAAAGGCTCTGCTGCCCTAGTACCCAGATTGGGGACTGGAGAAATGCTGCCTCCTTGTGGCCGTTTCCAACAACAGCAGCTTTAAACCCACTGCGAAAGGTCACTAAATATTCACCAACTTGCAGTTCTGTAAATGACACCTGCCCTCCAAAATATTTCTGGGGTCAAGAATCGACCAACAAATTCAAAAGAGGGCAACCTTCGAAGAAGACAATTTCAAGAGGTATATTGTACACACGTTTTTTTCTTTTAAGTGAAAAGAAAAAGGCGTGGGAAAATGATAAAGTTTAGGAATTTTTAAAGATATGCAAACCGAAATTACAAATACCTATCAGCTCACAGCAGTCAGAATGGCCATCAGCAAAAATGCTGCAAACAATACATGCTGAAGGGATTGTGGAGAAATGTGTACCCTGAGCTCTAAGGGGGACGTGGTAAGAACCATTACTGTAAACACAATGGAGGTGCTTTGAAAAGGTAAACATTGAGCTACCAGTGAATCAAGCATACCATCTGCTGAGCCTATCACTTGAGAAAATGAGAATCAATAAGTCACAGGCTGGCAAACCTGTACGCCAGCAATACTTACCATAGTCAACACATGGAAGCAACGAAAATGTCCATCAACAGAGGAATGCACCAAGAAGAAGTGGTCCATGTATACAACGGAATAGTACTCCAGTAAAAAATATAAATTAAATTTAAAAAACAAACAAATGTAAGGAGACATCAGCATCTGTGGGTTTCTCCAGGCACATTCCACTCTAATTTATGACCGAAGAACACCACTGGCTGGTAGGTCTGTTTCCCTAGTACCAGCGAGGGGAACGTAGAAAGGCTGCCGCCCTCTGGCCGTTACCTGCAAAAGCAGGTTTAAAGCTTGAGCTAATGGTCACTTCATATGAACTAGTACTGCAGGGCTGTAAATGAAACCTGCCCTCAAAATGTCTTGAGGGAGGTAATGGCCAAAATATTTCAAAAGGTGACACATACTTCAAGTAAACACTTTGAAGAACTAAGCTCTAATCACAGCTGGAAAAATAAAAAGCACATGTCTTAAAGCTCAATTTCCACGCATTATGAGACACATGCAAATTCAACCACAAAGAGGTATCAGCTCACACCAGTCAGAATAACCATCAGCAAAAAACTACAAAGAATACATGCTGAAGGTGCTGTGGAGAAGTGCATACCCTCAACTTTATGTGGGACGGAACCTGGAAAGAGCCACTAAAGAGAACAGAATGGAGGTGCCTTTAAAAGGTAAACATTGAGCTACCATATGATCCAACAGACCCATTCCTGGAACTATAACCTAAGAAGACAGAATTGGAAAGACACAGGCAGGCAAATCTGCATTGCATAGTATTACAATAGCCAAGATATGGAAGTAACCAAAAAGTCCACCGACAGATGGGTGGACAAAGGAGAACTGCTACACGTACACATGGAATATGAGCTAGCGAAAAAATGAAACAATGCCATTTGCAGCACCATAGATGAGTCTAGAAGTAATCACGCAACTTGTAGTAAGTGAGACAGCGAAAGACACATATCCTATCATATCACATACAGGTGTTGCCTAAAAATTGAAACAAACGAAGATATTTCCACAGAGAAAGGCAATCACAGATTCAGTACAAAAACTTATGGTTCGCCAAATGAAAAGGTGTGAGGATTGGATACACTACCATATTGAGGTTAACGGAGAGATACAAACACATGTGAAATATATAATCACCAAAGACCTACGGAATACCAAGAGAAGACTACTCAACATTGTGTCATAACCTACATGGGAAAAGGATCTGAAGAACAATAGATATATGTATATGTGTGAAAGAACCACATCTTGCACACCTAGAACAAACAAAACATTGTAATCAAGTTTGCTGTGATAAAAAATAAAAATTAAGTTAAAACTCCGAACAAGGAGTAATGAGACATAAACTTAAAGGGCTTTTTCCTGGCACATTCCATTCTAATTTACAACCTAGAACACCACTTCCAGTAAGGCTCTGTTGCCCTAGTAACCAGATTTGGTAAAGGAGAAATGCTGCCGCCTTGTGGCCCATTCCCGCAAGAGCAGCTTTTAACCCACAGCTAATGGTCACTTAACATTCACAAGGACTCAGGGCTGTAAAGGACACCTGCCCTCAAAATTGTGCTGAGGTAGGGAATGGATAAAACAATTCAAAACAGGCAACATTTTCAAGAAGATAGTATGAAGAGGTAAGTTTTACTCACTCTCTTTTTAAAAAAAGGAAAATGGATAAAAGCTCAACCTCAGGAGGTATTAGACTCATGCAATCTAATCTACAAAAAGTTTTCAACTCACACCAGTCGACTGACCATCAGCAAAAAGCCTACAAACAATCAATGCTGAAGAGGTTTTAGAGAACTGTGTACCCTCTAGCTGCTGGTGAGATGTAAAGTGGTTAACAGCCAATAATGAGAACAGAAAGGAGCTGCGTTTAAAAGGAAAAATTCAGGTACCATTCAATCCAGCAGGCGCACCAATGGGCCTCTCACCTGAGAAGACCAGAATCAAGAAGACCCGGGCTGCAAAAGCTGCACTGCAGCCTTATTCACAATAGACAAGACAGTGAAGCAACCAAAATGTCCATCAACAGATGAAGGGATAAAGAAGAAGTGGTCCATGTACACAATGAATACTAGCCATGGAAAACAATGAAACACTGCTCTTTGAGGCACCATACATGATCTTGGAGATAAACACAGAACATGAGGGAAGTCGGAAAGCAAAAGTCCTATATCCTATGATATCACTTATAGGCGTTATCTAATAACTGACACAAATGAACATATTTCCACAGAGAAAGGCAATCACAGACTTATAAAAAAAAATATGCTTATCTAAAAGGAAAATTGGGGGGAATGGATAAATGAAGATTAGCGTTACCGTATGTATACAAATTCATATTATATACATATATCAAAAAGAACGACCATATAGCAACGGAGGTTGACGGAACACTCTGCAATAATTTACATGGGAAGAGGATCTCTACATAAATAGATATATATAATGTGTAAATGAACCAGAGTGTGTACACCTTGGACAAACAACATTCGAACCATTACCGCAATGTAAAAAATTAAAACAATGAACTAGAAGTAATGAGACATAAACTTATGGGTGGTTTTCCTGGCACATTCCATTCAAATTTACAACCTAGGTAAATGACTTCCAGAATGGCTCTGCTGCCCTAGTACCCAGATTTGGGAATGGAGAAATGCTGCCTCCTTCTGGCCGTTTCCCACAACAGCAGCTTTAAACCCACTGCGAAAGGTCACTAAATATTCACCAATTCAGTTCTGTAAATGACACCTGGCCTCCAAAAAATACTGAGGTCGAAAATCGACCAAAAAATTCAAGAGTGCAACCTTCCAAAAAGACAATTTGAAGAGGTAGATTGTACTCACACTTTTTTTTCTTTTAACAGAAAAGAAAAAGGCGTGGGAAAATGATGAATTTTAGGAATTTTTAAAGACATGTAAACCCAAATTACAAAAACCTATCAGCTCACACCAGTCAGAATGGCCCTTGACAAAAATGCTGCAAACAATAAATGCTGACGTGATTGTGGAGAAATGAGTACCCTCGATTCTAAGGGGGACGTGGTAAGAGCCACTAATGAAAGCACAATTGAGGTGCCTTGAAAAGGTAACATTGAGCTACCATACCAGGCAATCAATCATACCCACTGCTGGGGGTATCACCTGAGAAAATGAAAATCCAAAAGTCACAGGCTGGCAATCCTGCACTCCAGCAATATTTACCATAGGCAACACTTGGAAGCAACGAAAACGTCCATCAACAGAGGAATGCACCAAGAAGAAGTGGTCCATGTACACAATGGAATATTAGCCATGGAAAACACTGAAGCACTGCTCTTTGAGGCACCGTACATGAGCCTGGAGATAATCACAAAACATGAAGTAGGACGGAAAGCAAAAGACCTATATCCTATAATATCACTTATGGCATTATCTAATAACTGACACAAATGAACATATTTCCAAAGAGAAAGACACTCACGGCTTAGAAAACAAACTATGCTCATCTAAAAGGAAAGGAGGGGGGAATTGATAAATGAAGAATAGTGTTACTATACGTATACAAATACATATTATATACATGTATCAAAAAGACCGAACATATAGCAAGGGGGGTCTATGGAACACTGTAATATTTTACATGGGAAGAGGATCTGTACATTAATAGACATACATAATGTACAAATGAACCAGATTGTGTACACCTAGGACAAACAATATTCTAATCTTTACTCTGATTAAAAAAATTTAAAAAACCAAGAAGAAGTAAAGAGACTTAAACTTATGGGGATTTCTCCTGGCAAATTCCATTCTAATTTACAACCTAAGACAACGACTTCCAGAAAGGCTCTGCTGCCCTAGTACCCAGATTGGGGACTGGAGAAATGCTGCCTCCTTGTGGCCGTTTCCCACAACAGCAGCTTTAAACCCACTGCAAAAGGTCACTAAATATTCACCAATTCAGTCCTTCAAATGACACCTGCCCTCCAAAAAATACTGAGGTCGAAAATCGACCAAAAAATTCAAGAGTGCAACCTTCTAAAAAGACAATTTGAAGAGGTATGTTGTACTCACATTTTTTTTCTTTTTTCTTTTAACACAAAAGAAAAAGGCGTGGAAAAATGATGAATTTTAGGAATTTTTAAAGACATGTAAACCCAAATTACAAAAACCTATCAGCTCACACCAGTCAGAATGGCCCTCGACAAAAATGCTGCAAACAATAAATGCTGACGTGATTGTGGAGAAATGACTACCCTCGATTCTAAGGGGGACGTGGTAAGAGCCACTAATGAAAGCACAATTGAGGTGCCTTGAAAAGGTAACACTGAGCTACCATACCAGTCAATCAATCATACCCAATGCTGGGTCTATCACCTGAGAAAATGAAAATCCAAAAGTCACAGGCTGGCAATCCTGCACTCCAGCAATATTTACCATAGGCAACACTTGGAAGCAACGAAAACGTCCATCAACAGAGGAATGCACCAAGAAGAAGTGGTCCATGTACACAATGGAATATTAGCCATGGAAAACATTGAAGCACTGCTCTTTGAGGCACCATACATGACCCTGGAGATAATCACAAAACATGAAGTAGGACAGAAAGCAAAAGACCTATATCCTATAATATCACTTATAGCATTATCTAATAACTGACACAAATGAACATATTTCCAAAGAGAAAGGCACTCACGGTTAGAAAACAAACTATGCTCATCTAAAAGGAAAGGAAGGGGGAATTGATGAATGAAGAATAGTGTTACTATACGTATACAAATACATATTATATACATGTATCAAAAAGACCGAACATATAGCAAGGGAGGTCTATGGAACACTGTAATATTTTACATGGGAAGAGGATCTGTACATTAATAGACATACATAATGTACAAATGAACCAGATTGTGTACACCTAGGACAAACAATATTCTAATCTTTACTCTGATTAAAAAAATTTTAAAAACCAAGAAGAAGTAAAGAGACTTAAACTTATGGGGATTTCTCCTGGCAAATTCCATTCTAATTTACAACCTAAGACAACGACTTCCAGAAAGGCTCTGCTGGCCTAATACCCAGATTGGGGAATGGAGAAATGCTGCCTCCTTCTGCCCGTTTCCCACAACAGCAGCTTTAAACCCACTGCGAAAGGTCACTAAATATTCACCAACTTGCAGTTCTGTAAATGACACCTGCCCTCCAAAAAATTTCTGGGGTCAAGAATCGACCAAAAAATTCAAAAGAGGGCAACCTTCGAAGAAGACAATTTCAAGAGGTATATTGTACACACGTTTTTTTCTTTTAAGTGAAAAGAAAAAGGCGTGGGAAAATGATAAAGTTTAGGAATTTTTAAAGATATGCAAACCGAAATTACAAATACCTATCAGCTCACAGCAGTCAGAATGGCCATCAGCAAAAATGCTGCAAACAATACATGCTGAAGGGATTGTGGAGAAATGTGTACCCTGAGCTCTAAGGGGGACGTGGTAAGAACCATTACTGTAAACACAATGGAGGTGCTTTGAAAAGGTAAACATTGAGCTACCAGTGAACCAATCATACCATCTGCTGAGCCTATCTCCTGAGAAAATGAGAATCAAAAATCACAGGCTGGCAAATCTGTATGCCAGCAATACTTACCATAGTCAACACATGGAAGCAACGAAAATGTCCATCAACAGAGGAATGCACCAAGAAGAAGTGGTCCATGTATACAACAGAATAGTACTCCAGTAAAAAATATAAATTAAATGTGAAAAACAAACAAATGTAAGGAGACATCAGTATTTGTGGGTTTCTCCGGGCACATTCCACTCTAATTTATAACCGAAGAGCACCACTGGCTAGTAGGTCTGTTTCCCTAGTACCAGCGTGGGGAACGTAGAAAGGCTGCCGCCCTCTGGACGTTACCTGCAAAAGCAGGTTTAAAGCTTGAGCTAATGGTCACTTCATATGAACTAGTACTGCAGGGCTGTAAATGAAACCTGCCCTCAAAATGTCTTGAGGGAGGTAATGGCCAAAATATTTCAAAAGGTGACACATACTTCAAGTAAACACTTTGAAGAACTAAGCTCTAATCACAGCTGGAAAAATAAAAAGGACATGTCTTAAAGCTCAATTTCAACGCATTATGAGACACATGCGAATTCAACCACAGAGAGGTATCAGCTCACGCCAGTCAGAATAACCATCAGCAAAAAACTACAAAGAATAAATGCTGAAGGTGCTGTGGAGAAGTGCACACCCTCAACTTTATGTGGGACGTAACCTGGAAAGAGCCACTAAAGAGAACAGAATGGAGGTGCCTTTAAAAGGTAAACATTGAGCTACCATATGATCCAACAGACCCATTCCTGGAACTATAACCTAAGAAGACAGAATTGGAAAGACACAGGCAGGCAAATCTGCATTGCATAGTATTACAATAGCCAAGATATGGAAATAACCAAAAAGTCCACCGACAGATGGGTGGACAAAGAAGAACTGCTACACGTACACATGGAATATGAGCTAGCAAAAAAATGAAACAATGCCATTTGCAGCACCATAGATGAGTCTAGAAGTAATCACGCAACTTGTAGTAAGTGAGACAGCGAAAGACACATATCCTATCATATCACATACAGGTGTTGCCTAAAAATTGAAACAAACGAAGATATTTCCACAGAGAAAGGCAATCACAGATTCAGTACAAAAACTTACGGTTCGCCAAATGGAAAGGTGTGAGGATTGGATACACTACCATATTGAGGTTAACGGAGAGATACAAACACATGTGATATATATAATCAGCAAACATCTACAGAATACCAAGGGAAGACTACTCAACATTGTGTCATAACCTACATGGGAAAAGGATCTGAAGAACAATACATATATGTATATGTGTGAAAGAACCACATCTTGCACACCTAGAACAAACAAAACATTGTAATCAAGTTTGCTGTGATAAAAAATAAAAATTAAGTTAAAACTCCGAACAAGAAGTAATGAGACATAAACTTAAAGGGCTTTTTCCTGGCACATTCCATTCTAATTTACAACCTAGAACACCACTTCCAGTAAGGCTCTGTTGCCCTAGTAACCAGATTTGGTAAAGGAGAAATGCTGCCGCCTTGTGGCCCATTCCCGCAAGAGCAGCTTTTAACCCACAGCTAATGGTCACTTAACATTCACAAGGACTCAGGGCTGTAAAGGACACCTGCCCTCAAAATTGTGCTGAGGTAGGGAATGGATAAAACAATTCAAAACAGGCAACATTTTCAAGAAGATAGTATGAAGAGGTAAGTTTTACTCACTCTCTTTAAAAAAAGGAAAATGGATAAAAGCTCAACCTCAGGAGGTATTAGACTCATGCAATCTAATCTACAAAAAGTTTTCAACTCACACCAGTCGACTGACCATCAGCAAAAAGCCTACAAACAATCAATGCTGAAGAGGTTTTAGAGAACTGTGTACCCTCTAGCTGCTGGTGAGATGTAAAGTGGTTAACAGCCAATAATGAGAACAGAAAGGAGCTGCATTTAAAAGGAAAAATTGACGTACCATTCAATCCAGCAGGCGCACCAATGGGCCTCTCACCTGAGAAGACCAGAATCAAGAAGACCCGGGCTGCAAAAGCTGCACTGCAGCCTTATTCACAATAGACAAGACAGTGAAGCAACCAAAATGTCCATCAACAGATGAAGGGATAAAAAAGAAGTGGTCCATGTACACAATGAATACTAGCCATGGAAAACAATGAAACACTGCTCTTTGAGGCACCATAGATGATCTTGGAGATAAACACAGAACATGAGGGAAGTCGGAAAGCAAAAGTCCTATATCCTATGATATCACTTATAGGCGTTATCTAATAACTGACACAAATGAACATATTTCCACAGAGAAAGGCAATCACAGACTTATAAAAAAAATATGCTTATCTAAAAGGAAAGGTGGGGGGAATGGATAAATGAAGATTAGCGTTACCGTATGTATACAAATTCATATTATATACATATATCAAAAAGAACGACCATATAGCAACGGAGGTTGACGGAACACTCTGCAATAATTTACATGGGAAGAGGATCTCTACATAAATAGATATATATAACGTGTAAATGAACCAGAGTGTGTACACCTTGGACAAACAACATTCGAACCATTACCGCAATGTAAAAAATTAAAACAAGGAACTAGAAGTAATGTGACATAAACTTATGGGTGGTTTTCCTGGCACATTCCATTCAAATTTACAACCTAGGTAAATGACTTCCAGAATGGCTCTGCTGCCCTAGTACCCATATTTGGGAATGGAGAAATGCTGCCTCCTTCTGGCGGTTTCCCACAACAGCAGCTTTAAATCCACTGCGAAAGGTCACTAAATATACACCAATTCAGTTCTGTAAATGACACCTGCCCTCCAAAAAATACTGAGGTCGAAAATCGACCAAAAAATTCAAGAGTGCAACCTTCCAAAAAGAGAATTTGAAGAGGTATGTTGTACTCACATTTTTTTTCTTTTTTCTTTTAACACAAAAGAAAAAGGCGTGGAAAAATGATGAATATTAGGAATTTTTAAAGACATGTAAACCCAAATTACAAAAACCTATCAGCTCACACCAGTCAGAATGGCCCTCGACAAAAATGCTGCAAACAATAAATGCTGACGTGATTGTGGAGAAATGAGTACCCTCGATTCTAAGGCGGACGTGGTAAGAGCCACTAATGAAAGCACAATTGAGGTGCCTTGAAAAGGTAACATTGAGCTACCATACCAGTCAATCAATCATACCCACTGCTGGGTCTATCACCTGAGAAAATGAAAATCCAAAAGTCACAGGCTGGCAATCCTGCACTCCAGCAATATTTACCATAGGCAACACTTGGAAGCAACGAAAACGTCCATCAACAGAGGAATGCACCAAGAAGAAGTGGTCCATGTACACAATGGAATATTAGCCATGGAAAACATTGAAGCACTGCTCTTTGAGGCACCATACATGACCCTGGAGATAATCACAAAACATGAAGTAGGACAGAAAGCAAAAGACCTATATCCTATAATATCACTTATGGCATTATCTACTAACTGACACAAATGAACATATTTCCAAAGAGAAAGACACTCACAGGCTTAGAAAACAAACTATGCTCATCTAAAAGGAAAGGAGGGGGGAATTGATAAATGAAGAATAGTGTTACTATACGTATACAAATACATATTATATACATGTATCAAAAAGACCGAACATATAGCAAGGGAGGTCTATGGAACACTGTAATATTTTACATGGGAAGAGGATCTGTACATTAATAGACATACATAATGTACAAATGAACCAGATTGTGTACACCTAGGACAAACAATATTCTAATCTTTACTCTGATTAAAAAAATTTTAAAAACCAAGAAGAAGTAAACAGACATAAACTTATGGGGATTTCTCCTGGCAAATTCCATTCTAATTTACAACCTAAGACAACGACTTCCAGAAAGGCTCTGCTGCCCTAATACCCAGATTGGGGACTGGAGAAATGCTACCTCCTTGTGGCCGTTTCCCACAACAGCAGCTTTAAACCCACTGCGAAAGGTCACTAAATATTCACCAACTTGCAGTTCTGTAAATGACACCTGCCCTCCAAAAAATTTCTGGGGTCAAGAATCGACCAAAAAATTCAAAAGAGGGCAACCTTCGAAGAAGACAATTTCAAGAGGTATATTGTACACACGTTTTTTTCTTTTAAGTGAAAAGAAAAAGGCGTGGGAAAATGAAAAGTTTAGGAATTTTTAAAGATATGCAAATCGAAATTACAAATACCTATCAGCTCACAGCAGTCAGAATGGCCATCAGCAAAAATGCTGCAAACAATACATGCTGAAGGGATTGTGGAGAAATGTGTACCCTGAGCTCTAAGCGGGACGTGGTAAGAACCATTACTGTAAATACAATGGAGGTGCTTTGAAAAGGTAAACATTGAGCTACCAGTGAATCAAGCATACCATCTGCTGAGTCTATCACCTGAGAAAATGAGAATCAAAAAGTCACAGGCTGGCAAATCTGTATGCCAGCAATACTTACCATAGTCAACACATGGAAGCAACGAAAATGTCCATCAACAGAGGAATGCACCAAGAAGAAGTGGTCCATGTATACAACGGAATAGTACTCCAGTAAAAAATATAAATTAAATGTGAAAAACAAACAAATGTAAGGTGACATCAGTATTTGTGGGTTTCTCCGGGCACATTCCACTCTAATTTATAACCGAAGAGCACCACTGGCTGGTAGGTCTGTTTCCCTAGTACCAGCGTGGGGAACGTAGAAAGGCTGCCGCCCTCTGGCTGTTACCTGCAAAAGCAGGTTTAAAGCTTGAGCTAATGGTGACTTCATATGAACTAGTACTGCAGGGCTGTAAATGAAACCTGCCCTCAAAATGTCTTGAGGGAGGTAATGGCCAAAATATTTCAAAAGCTGACACATACTTCAAGTAAACACTTTGAAGAACTAAGCTCTAATCACAGCTGGAAAAATAAAAAGCACATGTCTTAAAGCTCAATTTCAACGCATTATGAGACACATGCAAATTCAACCACAAAGAGGTATCTGCTCACACCAGTCAGAATAACCATCAGCAAAAAACTACAAAGAATACATGCTGAAGGTGCTGTGGAGAAGTGCACACCCTCAACTTTATGTGGGACGTAACCTGGAAAGAGCCACTAAAGAGAACAGAATGGAGGTGCCTTTAAAAGGTAAACATTGAGCTACCATATGATCCAACAGACCCATTCCTGGAACTATAACCTAAGAAGACAGAATTGGAAAGACACAGGCAGGCAAATCTGCATTGCATAGTATTACAATAGCCAAGATATGGAAGTAACCAAAAAGTCCACCGACAGATGGGTGGACAAAGAAGAACTGCTACACGTACACATGGAATATGAGCTAGCGAAAAAATGAAACAATGCCATTTGCAGCACCATAGATGAGTCTAGAAGTAATCACGCAACTTGTAGTAAGTGAGACAGCGAAAGACACATATCCTATCATATCACATACAGGTGTTGCCTAAAAATTGAAACAAACGAAGATATTTCCACAGAGAAAGGCAATCACAGATTCAGTAGAAAAACTTATGGTTCGCCAAATGGAAAGGTGTGAGGATTGGATACACTACCATATTGAGGTTAACGGAGAGATACAAACACATGTGAAATATATAATCACCAAAGACCTACGGAATACCAAGAGAAGACTACTCAACATTGTGTCATAACCTACATGGGAAAAGGATCTGAAGAACAATACATATATGTATATGTGTGAAAGAACCACATCTTGCACACCTAGAACAAACAAAACATTGTAATCAAGTTTGCTGTGATAAAAAATAAAAATTAAGTTAAAACTCCGAACAAGAAGTAATGAGACATAAACTTAAAGGGCTTTTTCCTGGCACATTCCATTCTAATTTACAACCTAGAACACCACTTCCAGTAAGGCTCTGTTGCCCTAGTAACCAGATTTGGTAAAGGAGAAATGCTGCCGCCTTGTGGCCCATTCCCGCAAGAGCAGCTTTTAACCCACAGCTAATGGTCACTTAACATTCACAAGGACTCAGGGCTGTAAAGGACACCTGCCCTCAAAATTGTGCTGAGGTAGGGAATGGATAAAACAATTCAAAACAGGCAACATTTTCAAGAAGATAGTATGAAGAGGTAAGTTTTACTCACTCTCTTTTTCAAAAAAGGAAAATGGATAAAAGCTCAACCTCAGGAAGTATTAGACTCATGCAATCTAATCTACAAAAAGTTTTCAACTCACACCAGTCGACTGACCATCAGCAAAAAGCCTACAAACAATCAATGCTGAAGAGGTTTTAGAGAACTGTGTACCCTTTAGCTGCTGGTGAGATGTAAAGTGGTTAACAGCCAATAATGAGAACAGAAAGGAGCTGCGTTTAAAAGGAAAAATTGAGGTACCATTCAATCCCGCAGGCGCACCAATGGGTCTCTCACCTGAGAAGACCAGAATCAAGAAGACCCGGGCTGCAAAAGCTGCACTGCAGCCTTATTCACAATAGACAAGACAGTGAAGCAACCAAAATGTCCATCAACAGATGAAGGGATAAAGAAGAAGTGGTCCATGTACACAATGAATACTAGCCATGGAAAACAATGAAACACTGCTCTTTGAGGCACCATACATGATCTTGGAGATAAACACAGAACATGAGGGAAGTCGGAAAGCAAAAGTCCTATATCCTATGATATCACTTATAGGCGTTATCTAATAACTGACACAAATGAACATATTTCCACAGAGAAAGGCAATCACAGACTTATAAAAAAAATATGCTTATCTAAAAGGAAAATTGGGGGGAATGGATAAATGAAGATTAGCGTTACCGTATGTATACAAATTCATATTATATACATATATCAAAAAGAACGACCATATAGCAACGGAGGTTGACGGAACACTCTGCAATAATTTACATGGGAAGAGGATCTCTACATAAATAGATATATATAATGTGTAAATGAACCAGAGTGTGTACACCTTGGACAAACAACATTCGAACCATTACCGCAATGTAAAAAATTAAAACAATGAACTAGAAGTAATGAGACATAAACTTGTGGGTCGTTTTCCTGGCACATTCCATTCAAATTTACAACCTAGGTAAATGACTTCCAGAATGGCTCTGCTGCCCTAGTACCCATATTTGGGAATGGAGAAATGCTGCCTCCTTCTGGCCGTTTCCCACAACAGCAGCTTTAAACCCACTGCGAAAGGTCACTAAATATTCACCAATTCAGTTCTGTAAATGACACCTGCCCTCCAAAAAATACTGAGGTCGAAAATCGACCAAAAAATTGAAGAGTGCAACCTTCCAAAAAGACAATTTGAAGAGGTAGATTGTACTCACACTTTTTTTTTCTTTTAACAGAAAAGAAAAAGGCGTGGGAAAATGATGAATTTTAGGAATTTTTAAAGACATGTAAACCCAAATTACAAAAACCTATCAGCTCACACCAGTCAGAATGGCCCTCGACAAAAATGCTGCAAACAATAAATGCTGACGTGATTGTGGAGAAATGAGTACCCTCGATTCTAAGGGGGACGTAGTAAGAGCCACTAATGAAAGCACAATTGAGGTGCCTTGAAAAGGTAACATTGAGCTACCATACCAGTCAATCAATCATACCCACTGCTGGGGGTATCACCTGAGAAAATGAAAATCCAAAAGTCACAGGCTGGCAATCCTGCACTCCAGCAATATTTACCATAGGCAACACTTGGAAGCAACGAAAACGTCCATCAACAGAGGAATGCACCGAGAAGAAGTGGTCCATGTACACAATGGAATATTAGCCATGGAAAACATTGAAGCACTGCTATTTGAGGCACCGTACATGAGCCTGGAGATAATCACAAAACGTGAAGTAGGACGGAAAGCAAAAGACCTATATCCTATAATATCACTTATGGCATTATCTAATAACTGACACAAATGAACATATTTCCAAAGAGAAAGACACTCACGGCTTAGAAAACAAACTATGCTCATCTAAAAGGAAAGGAGGGGGGAATTGATAAATGAAGAATAGTGTTACTATACGTATACAAACACATATTATATACATGTATCAAAAAGACTGAACATATAGCAAGGGAGGTCTATGGAACACTGTAATATTTTACATGGGAAGAGGATCTGTACATTAATAGACATACATAATGTACAAATGAACCAGATTGTGTACACCTAGGACAAACAATATTCTAATCTTTACTCTGATTAAAAAAATTTAAAAAACCAAGAAGAAGTAAAGAGACTTAAACTTATGGGGATTTCTCCTGGCAAATTCCATTCTAATTTACAACCTAAGACAACGACTTCCAGAAAGGCTCTGCTGCCCTAGTACCCAGATTGGGGACTGGAGAAATGCTGCCTCCTTGTGGCCGTTTCCCACAACAGCAGCTTTAAACCCACTGCGAAAGGTCACTAAATATTCACCAACTTGCAGTTCTGTAAATGACACCTGCCCTCCAAAAAATTTCTGGGGTCAAGAATCGACCAAAAAATTCAAAAGAGGGCAACCTTCAAAGAAGACAATTTCAAGAGGTATATTGTACACACGTTTTTTTCTTTTAAGTGAAAAGAAAAAGGCGTGGGAAAATGATAAAGTTTAGGAATTTTTAAAGATATGCAAACCGAAATTACAAATACCTATCAGCTCACAGCAGTCAGAATGGCCATCAGCAAAAATGCTGCAAACAATACATGCTGAAGGGATTGTGGAGAAATGTGTACCTTGAGCTCTAAGGGGGACGTGGTAAGAACCATTACTGTAAACACAATGGAGGTGCTTTGAAAAGGTAAACATTGAGCTACCAGTGAATCAAGCATACCATCTGCTGAGCCTATCACCTGAGAAAATGAGAATCAAAAAGTCACAGGCTGGCAAACCTGTACGCCAGCAATACTTACCATAGTCAACACATGGAAGCAACGAAAATGTCCATCAACAGAGGAATGCACCAAGAAGAAGTGGTCCATGTATACAACGGAATAGTACTCCAGTAAAAAATATAAATTAAATTTAAAAAACAAACAAATGTAAGGAGACATCAGCATCTGTGGGTTTCTCCAGGCACATTCCACTCTAATTTATAACTGAAGAACACCACTGGCTGGTAGGTCTGTTTCCCTAGTACCAGCGTGGGGAACGTAGAAAGGCTGCCGCCCTCTGGCCGTTACCTGCAAAAGCAGGTTTAAAGCTTGAGCTAATGGTCACTTCATATGAACTAGTACTGCAGGGCTGTAAATGAAACCTGCCCTCAAAATGTCTTGAGGGAGGTAATGGCCAAAATATTTCAAAAGGTGACACATACTTCAAGTAAACACTTTGAAGAACTAAGCTCTAATCACAGCTGGAAAAATAAAAAGCACATGTCTTAAAGCTCAATTTCCACGCATTATGAGACACATGCAAATTCAACCACAAAGAGGTATCTGCTCACACCAGTCAGAATAACCATCAGCAAAAAACTACAAAGAATAAATGCTGAAGGTGCTGTGGAGAAGTGCACACCCTCAACTTTATGTGGGACGTAACCTGGAAAGAGCCACTAAAGAGAACAGAATGGAGGTGCCTTTAAAAGGTAAACATTGAGCTACCATATGATCCAACAGACCCATTCCTGGAACTATAACCTAAGAAGACAGAATTGGAAAGACACAGGCAGGCAAATCTGCATTGCATAGTATTACAATAGCCAAGATATGGAAGTAACCAAAAAGTCCACCGACAGATGGGTGGACAAAGAAGAACTGCTACACGTACACATGGAATATGAGCTAGCGAAAAAATGAAACAATGCCATTTGCAGCACCATAGATGAGTCTAGAAGTAATCACGCAACTTGTAGTAAGTGAGACAGCGAAAGACACATATCCTATCATATCACATACAGGTGTTGCCTAAAAACTGAAACAAACGAAGATATTTCCACAGAGAAAGGCAATCACAGATTCAGTACAAAAACTTATGGTTCGCCAAATGGAAAGGTGTGAGGATTGGATACACTACCATATTGAGGTTAACGGAGAGATACAAACACATGTGAAATATATAATCACCAAAGACCTACGGAATACCAAGAGAAGACTACTCAACATTGTGTCATAACCTACATGGGAAAAGGATCTGAAGAACAATACATATATGTATATGTGTGAAAGAACCACATCTTGCACACCTAGAACAAACAAAACATTGTAATCAAGTTTGCTGTGATAAAAAATAAAAATTAAGTTAAAACTCCGAACAAGAAGTAATGAGACATAAACTTAAAGGGCTTTTTCCTGGCACATTCCATTCTAATTTACAACCTAGAACACCACTTCCAGTAAGGCTCTGTTGCCCTAGTAACCAGATTTGGTAAAGGAGAAATGCTGCCGCCTTGTGGCCCATTCCCGCAAGAGCAGCTTTTAACCCACAGCTAATGGTCACTTAACATTCACAAGGACTCAGGGCTGTAAAGGACACCTGCCCTCAAAATTGTGCTGAGGTAGGGAATGGATAAAACAATTCAAAACAGGCAACATTTTCAAGAAGATAGTATGAAGAGGTAAGTTTTACTCACTCTCTTTTTCAAAAAAGGAAAATGGATAAAAGCTCAACCTCAGGAAGTATTAGACTCATGCAATCTAATCTACAAAAAGTTTTCAACTCACACCACTCGACTGACCATCAGCAAAAAGCCTACAAACAATCAATGCTGAAGAGGTTTTAGAGAACTGTGTACCCTTTAGCTGCTGGTGAGATGTAAAGTGGTTAACAGCCAATAATGAGAACAGAAAGGAGCTGCGTTTAAAAGGAAAAATTGAGGTACCATTCAATCCCGCAGGCGCACCAATGTGTCTCTCACCTGAGAAGACCAGAATCAAGAAGACCCGGGCTGCAAAAGCTGCACTGCAGCCTTATTCACAATAGACAAGACAGTGAAGCAACCAAAATGTCCATCAACAGATGAAGGGATAAAGAAGAAGTGGTCCATGTACACAATGAATACTAGCCATGGAAAACAATGAAACACTGCTCTTTGAGGCACCATACATGATCTTGGAGATAAACACAGAACATGAGGGAAGTCGGAAAGCAAAAGTCCTATATCCTATGATATCACTTATAGGCGTTATCTAATAACTGACACAAATGAACATATTTCCACAGGGAAAGGCAATCACAGACTTATAAAAAAAAATATGCTTCTCTAAAAGGAAAATTGGGGGGAATGGATAAATGAAGATTAGCGTTACCGTATGTATACAAATTCATATTATATACATATATCAAAAAGAACGACCATATAGCAACGGAGGTTGACGGAACTCTCTGCAATAATTTACATGGGAAGAGGATCTCTACATAAATAGATATATATAATGTGTAAATGAACCAGAGTGTGTACACCTTGGACAAACAACATTCGAACCATTACCGCAATGTAAAAAATTAAAACAATGAACTAGAAGTAATGAGACATAAACTTATGGGTGGTTTTCCTGGCACATTCCATTCAAGTTTACAACCTAGGTAAATGACTTCCAGAATGGCTCTGCTGCCCTAGTACCCAGATTTGGGAATGGAGAAATGCTGCCTCCTTCTGGCCGTTTCCCACAACAGCAGCTTTAAACCCACTGCGAAAGGTCACTAAATATTCACCAATTCAGTTCTGTAAATGACACCTGCCCTCCAAAAAATACTGAGGTCGAAAATCGACCAAAAAATTCAAGAGTGCAACCTTCCAAAAAGACAATTTGAAGAGGTAGATTGTACTCACACTTTTTTTTTCTTTTAACAGAAAAGAAAAAGGCGTGGGAAAATGATGAATTTTAGGAATTTTTAAAGACATGTAAACCCAAATTACAAAAACCTATCAGCTCACACCAGTCAGAATGGCCCTCGACAAAAATGCTGCAAACAATAAATGCTGACGTGATTGTGGAGAAATGAGTACCCTCGATTCTAAGGGGGACGTAGTAAGAGCCACTAATGAAAGCACAATTGAGGTGCCTTGAAAAGGTAACATTGAGCTACCATACCAGTCAATCAGTCATACCCACTGCTGGGGGTATCACCTGAGAAAATGAAAATCCAAAAGTCACAGGCTGGCAATCCTGCACTCCAGCAATATTTACCATAGGCAACACTTGGAAGCAACGAAAACGTCCATCAACAGAGGAATGCACCAAGAAGAAGTGGTCCATGTACACAATGGAATATTAGCCATGGAAAACACTGAAGCACTGCTCTTTGAGGCACCGTACATGAGCCTGGAGATAATCACAAAACATGAAGTAGGACGGAAAGCAAAAGACCTATATCCTATAATATCACTTATGGCATTATCTAATAACTGACACAAATGAACATATTTCCAAAGAGAAAGACACTCACGGCTTAGAAAACAAACTATGCTCATCTAAAAGGAAAGGAAGGGGGAATTGATAAATGAAGAATAGTGTTACTATACGTATACAAATACATATTATATACATGTATCAAAAAGACCGAACATATAGCAAGGGAGGTCTATGGAACACTGTAATATTTTACATGGGAAGAGGATCTGTACATTAATAGACATACATAATGTACAAATGAACCAGATTGTGTACACCTAGGACAAACAATATTCTAATCTTTACTCTGATTAAAAAAATTTAAAAAACCAAGAAGAAGTAAAGAGACTTAAACTTATGGGGATTTCTCCTGGCAAATTCCATTCTAATTTACAACCTAAGACAACGACTTCCAGAAAGGCTCTGCTGCCCTAGTACCCAGATTGGGGACTGGAGAAATGCTGCCTCCTTGTGGCCGTTTCCCACAACAGCAGCTTTAAACCCACTGCGAAAGGTCACTAAATATTCACCAACTTGCAGTTCTGTAAATGACACCTGCCCTCCAAAAAATTTCTGGGGTCAAGAATCGACCAAAAAATTCAAAAGAGGGCAACCTTCGAAGAAGACAATTTCAAGAGGTATATTGTACACACGTTTTTTTCTTTTAAGTGAAAAGAAAAAGGCGTGGGAAAATGATAAAGTTTAGGAATTTTTAAAGATATGCAAACCGAAATTACAAATACCTATCAGCTCACAGCAGTCAGAATGGCCATCAGCAAAAATGCTGCAAACAATACATGCTGAAGGGATTGTGGAGAAATGTGTACCCTGAGCTCTAAGGGGGACGTGGTAAGAACCATTACTGTAAACACAATGGAGGTGCTTTGAAAAGGTAAACATTGAGCTACCAGTGAATCAAGCATACCATCTGCTCAGCCTATCACCTGAGAAAATGAGAATCAAAAAGTCACAGGCTGGCAAACCTGTACGCCAGCAATACTTACCATAGTCAACACATGGAAGCAACGAAAATGTCCATCAACAGAGGAATGCACCAAGAAGAAGTGGTCCATGTATACAACGGAATAGTACTCCAGTAAAAAATATAAATTAAATTTAAAAAACAAACAAATGTAAGGAGACATCAGCATCTGTGGGTTTCTCCAGGCACATTCCACTCTAATTTATAACTGAAGAACACCACTGGCTGGTAGGTCTGTTTCCCTAGTACCAGCGTGGGGAACGTAGAAAGGCTGCCGCCCTCTGGCCGTTACCTGCAAAAGCAGGTTTAAAGCTTGAGCTAATGGTCACTTCATATGAACTAGTACTGCAGGGCTGTAAATGAAACCTGCCCTCAAAATGTCTTGAGGGAGGTAATGGCCAAAATATTTCAAAAGGTGACACATACTTCAAGTAAACACTTTGAAGAACTAAGCTCTAATCACAGCTGGAAAAATAAAAAGCACATGTCTTAAAGCTCAATTTCCACGCATTATGAGACACATGCAAATTCAACCACAAAGAGGTATCTGCTCACACCAGTCAGAATAACCATCAGCAAAAAACTACAAAGAATAAATGCTGAAGGTGCTGTGGAGAAGTGCACACCCTCAACTTTATGTGGGACGTAACCTGGAAAGAGCCACTAAAGAGAACAGAATGGAGGTGCCTTTAAAAGGTAAACATTGAGCTACCATATGATCCAACAGACCCATTCCTGGAACTATAACCTAAGAAGACAGAATTGGAAAGACACAGGCAGGCAAATCTGCATTGCATAGTATTACAATAGCCAAGATATGGAAGTAACCAAAAAGTCCACCGACAGATGGGTGGACAAAGAAGAACTGCTACACGTACACATGGAATATGAGCTAGCGAAAAAATGAAACAATGCCATTTGCAGCACCATAGATGAGTCTAGAAGTAATCACGCAACTTGTAGTAAGTGAGACAGCGAAAGACACATATCCTATCATATCACATACAGGTGTTGCCTAAAAACTGAAACAAACGAAGATATTTCCACAGAGAAAGGCAATCACAGATTCAGTACAAAAACTTATGGTTCGCCAAATGGAAAGGTGTGAGGATTGGATACACTACCATATTGAGGTTAACGGAGAGATACAAACACATGTGAAATATATAATCACCAAAGACCTACGGAATACCAAGAGAAGACTACTCAACATTGTGTCATAACCTACATGGGAAAAGGATCTGAAGAACAATACATATATGTATATGTGTGAAAGAACCACATCTTGCACACCTAGAACAAACAAAACATTGTAATCAAGTTTGCTGTGATAAAAAATAAAAATTAAGTTAAAACTCCGAACAAGAAGTAATGAGACATAAACTTAAAGGGCTTTTTCCTGGCACATTCCATTCTAATTTACAACCTAGAACACCACTTCCAGTAAGGCTCTGTTGCCCTAGTAACCAGATTTGGTAAAGGAGAAATGCTGCCGCCTTGTGGCCCATTCCCGCAAGAGCAGCTTTTAACCCACAGCTAATGGTCACTTAACATTCACAAGGACTCAGGGCTGTAAAGGACACCTGCCCTCAAAATTGTGCTGAGGTAGGGAATGGATAAAACAATTCAAAACAGGCAACATTTTCAAGAAGATAGTATGAAGAGGTAAGTTTTACTCACTCTCTTTTTCAAAAAAGGAAAATGGATAAAAGCTCAACCTCAGGAAGTATTAGACTCATGCAATCTAATCTACAAAAAGTTTTCAACTCACACCACTCGACTGACCATCAGCAAAAAGCCTACAAACAATCAATGCTGAAGAGGTTTTAGAGAACTGTGTACCCTTTAGCTGCTGGTGAGATGTAAAGTGGTTAACAGCCAATAATGAGAACAGAAAGGAGCTGCGTTTAAAAGGAAAAATTGAGGTACCATTCAATCCCACAGGCGCACCAATGGGTCTCTCACCTGAGAAGACCAGAATCAAGAAGACCCGGGCTGCAAAAGCTGCACTGCAGCCTTATTCACAATAGACAAGACAGTGAAGCAACCAAAATGTCCATCAACAGATGAAGGGATAAAGAAGAAGTGGTCCATGTACACAATGAATACTAGCCATGGAAAACAATGAAACACTGCTCTTTGAGGCACCATACATGATCTTGGAGATAAACACAGAACATGAGGGAAGTCGGAAAGCAAAAGTCCTATATCCTATGATATCACTTATAGGCGTTATCTAATAACTGACACAAATGAACATATTTCCACAGAGAAAGGCAATCACAGACTTATAAAAAAAATATGATTCTCTAAAAGGAAAATTGGGGGGAATGGATAAATGAAGATTAGCGTTACCATATGTATACAAATTCATATTATATACATATATCAAAAAGAACGACCATATAGCAACGGAGGTTGACGGAACACTCTGCAAAAATTTACATGGGAAGAGGATCTCTACATAAATAGATATATATAATGTGTAAATGAACCAGAGTGTGTACACCTTGGACAAACAACATTCGAACCATTACCGCAATGTAAAAAATTAAAACAATGAACAAAAGTAATGAGACATAAACTTATGGGTGGTTTTCCTGGCACATTCCATTCAAATTTACAACCTAGGTAAATGACTTCCAGAATGGCTCTGCTGCCCTAGTACCCATATTTGGGAATGGAGAAATGCTGCCTCCTTCTGGCCGTTTCCCACAACAGCAGCTTTAAACCCACTGCGAAAGGTCACTAAATATTCACCAATTCAGTTCTGTAAATGACACCTGCCCTCCAAAAAATACTGAGGTCGAAAATCGACCAAAAAATTGAAGAGTGCAACCTTCCAAAAAGACAATTTGAAGAGGTAGATTGTACTCACACTTTTTTTTTCTTTTAACAGAAAAGAAAAAGGCGTGGGAAAATGATGAATTTTAGGAATTTTTAAAGACATGTAAACCCAAATTACAAAAACCTATCAGCTCACACCAGTCAGAATGGCCCTCGACAAAAATGCTGCAAACAATAAATGCTGACGTGATTGTGGAGAAATGAGTACCCTCGATTCTAAGGGGGACGTAGTAAGAGCCACTAATGAAAGCACAATTGAGGTGCCTTGAAAAGGTAACATTGAGCTACCATACCAGTCAATCAATCATACCCACTGCTGGGGGTATCACCTGAGAAAATGAAAATCCAAAAGTCACAGGCTGGCAATCCTGCACTCCAGCAATATTTACCATAGGCAACACTTGGAAGCAACGAAAACGTCCATCAACAGAGGAATGCACCGAGAAGAAGTGGTCCATGTACACAATGGAATATTAGCCATGGAAAACATTGAAGCACTGCTATTTGAGGCACCGTACATGAGCCTGGAGATAATCACAAAACGTGAAGTAGGACGGAAAGCAAAAGACCTATATCCTATAATATCACTTATGGCATTATCTAATAACTGACACAAATGAACATATTTCCAAAGAGAAAGACACTCACGGCTTAGAAAACAAACTATGCTCATCTAAAAGGAAAGGAGGGGGGAATTGATAAATGAAGAATAGTGTTACTATACGTATACAAACACATATTATATACATGTATCAAAAAGACTGAACATATAGCAAGGGAGGTCTATGGAACACTGTAATATTTTACATGGGAAGAGGATCTGTACATTAATAGACATACATAATGTACAAATGAACCAGATTGTGTACACCTAGGACAAACAATATTCTAATCTTTACTCTGATTAAAAAAATTTAAAAAACCAAGAAGAAGTAAAGAGACTTAAACTTATGGGGATTTCTCCTGGCAAATTCCATTCTAATTTACAACCTAAGACAACGACTTCCAGAAAGGCTCTGCTGCCCTAGTACCCAGATTGGGGACTGGAGAAATGCTGCCTCCTTGTGGCCGTTTCCCACAACAGCAGCTTTAAACCCACTGCGAAAGGTCACTAAATATTCACCAACTTGCAGTTCTGTAAATGACACCTGCCCTCCAAAAAATTTCTGGGGTCAAGAATCGACCAAAAAATTCAAAAGAGGGCAACCTTCAAAGAAGACAATTTCAAGAGGTATATTGTACACACGTTTTTTTCTTTTAAGTGAAAAGAAAAAGGCGTGGGAAAATGATAAAGTTTAGGAATTTTTAAAGATATGCAAACCGAAATTACAAATACCTATCAGCTCACAGCAGTCAGAATGGCCATCAGCAAAAATGCTGCAAACAATACATGCTGAAGGGATTGTGGAGAAATGTGTACCTTGAGCTCTAAGGGGGACGTGGTAAGAACCATTACTGTAAACACAATGGAGGTGCTTTGAAAAGGTAAACATTGAGCTACCAGTGAATCAAGCATACCATCTGCTGAGCCTATCACCTGAGAAAATGAGAATCAAAAAGTCACAGGCTGGCAAACCTGTACGCCAGCAATACTTACCATAGTCAACACATGGAAGCAACGAAAATGTCCATCAACAGAGGAATGCACCAAGAAGAAGTGGTCCATGTATACAACGGAATAGTACTCCAGTAAAAAATATAAATTAAATTTAAAAAACAAACAAATGTAAGGAGACATCAGCATCTGTGGGTTTCTCCAGGCACATTCCACTCTAATTTATAACTGAAGAACACCACTGGCTGGTAGGTCTGTTTCCCTAGTACCAGCGTGGGGAACGTAGAAAGGCTGCCGCCCTCTGGCCGTTACCTGCAAAAGCAGGTTTAAAGCTTGAGCTAATGGTCACTTCATATGAACTAGTACTGCAGGGCTGTAAATGAAACCTGCCCTCAAAATGTCTTGAGGGAGGTAATGGCCAAAATATTTCAAAAGGTGACACATACTTCAAGTAAACACTTTGAAGAACTAAGCTCTAATCACAGCTGGAAAAATAAAAAGCACATGTCTTAAAGCTCAATTTCCACGCATTATGAGACACATGCAAATTCAACCACAAAGAGGTATCTGCTCACACCAGTCAGAATAACCATCAGCAAAAAACTACAAAGAATAAATGCTGAAGGTGCTGTGGAGAAGTGCACACCCTCAACTTTATGTGGGACGTAACCTGGAAAGAGCCACTAAAGAGAACAGAATGGAGGTGCCTTTAAAAGGTAAACATTGAGCTACCATATGATCCAACAGACCCATTCCTGGAACTATAACCTAAGAAGACAGAATTGGAAAGACACAGGCAGGCAAATCTGCATTGCATAGTATTACAATAGCCAAGATATGGAAGTAACCAAAAAGTCCACCGACAGATGGGTGGACAAAGAAGAACTGCTACACGTACACATGGAATATGAGCTAGCGAAAAAATGAAACAATGCCATTTGCAGCACCATAGATGAGTCTAGAAGTAATCACGCAACTTGTAGTAAGTGAGACAGCGAAAGACACATATCCTATCATATCACATACAGGTGTTGCCTAAAAACTGAAACAAACGAAGATATTTCCACAGAGAAAGGCAATCACAGATTCAGTACAAAAACTTATGGTTCGCCAAATGGAAAGGTGTGAGGATTGGATACACTACCATATTGAGGTTAACGGAGAGATACAAACACATGTGAAATATATAATCACCAAAGACCTACGGAATACCAAGAGAAGACTACTCAACATTGTGTCATAACCTACATGGGAAAAGGATCTGAAGAACAATACATATATGTATATGTGTGAAAGAACCACATCTTGCACACCTAGAACAAACAAAACATTGTAATCAAGTTTGCTGTGATAAAAAATAAAAATTAAGTTAAAACTCCGAACAAGAAGTAATGAGACATAAACTTAAAGGGCTTTTTCCTGGCACATTCCATTCTAATTTACAACCTAGAACACCACTTCCAGTAAGGCTCTGTTGCCCTAGTAACCAGATTTGGTAAAGGAGAAATGCTGCCGCCTTGTGGCCCATTCCCGCAAGAGCAGCTTTTAACCCACAGCTAATGGTCACTTAACATTCACAAGGACTCAGGGCTGTAAAGGACACCTGCCCTCAAAATTGTGCTGAGGTAGGGAATGGATAAAACAATTCAAAACAGGCAACATTTTCAAGAAGATAGTATGAAGAGGTAAGTTTTACTCACTCTCTTTTTCAAAAAAGGAAAATGGATAAAAGCTCAACCTCAGGAAGTATTAGACTCATGCAATCTAATCTACAAAAAGTTTTCAACTCACACCACTCGACTGACCATCAGCAAAAAGCCTACAAACAATCAATGCTGAAGAGGTTTTAGAGAACTGTGTACCCTTTAGCTGCTGGTGAGATGTAAAGTGGTTAACAGCCAATAATGAGAACAGAAAGGAGCTGCGTTTAAAAGGAAAAATTGAGGTACCATTCAATCCCGCAGGCGCACCAATGTGTCTCTCACCTGAGAAGACCAGAATCAAGAAGACCCGGGCTGCAAAAGCTGCACTGCAGCCTTATTCACAATAGACAAGACAGTGAAGCAACCAAAATGTCCATCAACAGATGAAGGGATAAAGAAGAAGTGGTCCATGTACACAATGAATACTAGCCATGGAAAACAATGAAACACTGCTCTTTGAGGCACCATACATGATCTTGGAGATAAACACAGAACATGAGGGAAGTCGGAAAGCAAAAGTCCTATATCCTATGATATCACTTATAGGCGTTATCTAATAACTGACACAAATGAACATATTTCCACAGGGAAAGGCAATCACAGACTTATAAAAAAAAATATGCTTCTCTAAAAGGAAAATTGGGGGGAATGGATAAATGAAGATTAGCGTTACCGTATGTATACAAATTCATATTATATACATATATCAAAAAGAACGACCATATAGCAACGGAGGTTGACGGAACTCTCTGCAATAATTTACATGGGAAGAGGATCTCTACATAAATAGATATATATAATGTGTAAATGAACCAGAGTGTGTACACCTTGGACAAACAACATTCGAACCATTACCGCAATGTAAAAAATTAAAACAATGAACTAGAAGTAATGAGACATAAACTTATGGGTGGTTTTCCTGGCACATTCCATTCAAGTTTACAACCTAGGTAAATGACTTCCAGAATGGCTCTGCTGCCCTAGTACCCAGATTTGGGAATGGAGAAATGCTGCCTCCTTCTGGCCGTTTCCCACAACAGCAGCTTTAAACCCACTGCGAAAGGTCACTAAATATTCACCAATTCAGTTCTGTAAATGACACCTGCCCTCCAAAAAATACTGAGGTCGAAAATCGACCAAAAAATTCAAGAGTGCAACCTTCCAAAAAGACAATTTGAAGAGGTAGATTGTACTCACACTTTTTTTTTCTTTTAACAGAAAAGAAAAAGGCGTGGGAAAATGATGAATTTTAGGAATTTTTAAAGACATGTAAACCCAAATTACAAAAACCTATCAGCTCACACCAGTCAGAATGGCCCTCGACAAAAATGCTGCAAACAATAAATGCTGACGTGATTGTGGAGAAATGAGTACCCTCGATTCTAAGGGGGACGTAGTAAGAGCCACTAATGAAAGCACAATTGAGGTGCCTTGAAAAGGTAACATTGAGCTACCATACCAGTCAATCAATCATACCCACTGCTGGGGGTATCACCTGAGAAAATGAAAATCCAAAAGTCACAGGCTGGCAATCCTGCACTCCAGCAATATTTACCATAGGCAACACTTGGAAGCAACGAAAACGTCCATCAACAGAGGAATGCACCAAGAAGAAGTGGTCCATGTACACAATGGAATATTAGCCATGGAAAACACTGAAGCACTGCTCTTTGAGGCACCGTACATGAGCCTGGAGATAATCACAAAACATGAAGTAGGACGGAAAGCAAAAGACCTATATCCTATAATATCACTTATGGCATTATCTAATAACTGACACAAATGAACATATTTCCAAAGAGAAAGACACTCACGGCTTAGAAAACAAACTATGCTCATCTAAAAGGAAAGGAAGGGGGAATTGATAAATGAAGAATAGTGTTACTATACGTATACAAATACATATTATATACATGTATCAAAAAGACCGAACATATAGCAAGGGAGGTCTATGGAACACTGTAATATTTTACATGGGAAGAGGATCTGTACATTAATAGACATACATAATGTACAAATGAACCAGATTGTGTACACCTAGGACAAACAATATTCTAATCTTTACTCTGATTAAAAAAATTTAAAAAACCAAGAAGAAGTAAAGAGACTTAAACTTATGGGGATTTCTCCTGGCAAATTCCATTCTAATTTACAACCTAAGACAACGACTTCCAGAAAGGCTCTGCTGCCCTAGTACCCAGATTGGGGACTGGAGAAATGCTGCCTCCTTGTGGCCGTTTCCCACAACAGCAGCTTTAAACCCACTGCGAAAGGTCACTAAATATTCACCAACTTGCAGTTCTGTAAATGACACCTGCCCTCCAAAAAATTTCTGGGGTCAAGAATCGACCAAAAAATTCAAAAGAGGGCAACCTTCGAAGAAGACAATTTCAAGAGGTATATTGTACACACGTTTTTTTCTTTTAAGTGAAAAGAAAAAGGCGTGGGAAAATGATAAAGTTTAGGAATTTTTAAAGATATGCAAACCGAAATTACAAATACCTATCAGCTCACAGCAGTCAGAATGGCCATCAGCAAAAATGCTGCAAACAATACATGCTGAAGGGATTGTGGAGAAATGTGTACCCTGAGCTCTAAGGGGGACGTGGTAAGAACCATTACTGTAAACACAATGGAGGTGCTTTGAAAAGGTAAACATTGAGCTACCAGTGAATCAAGCATACCATCTGCTCAGCCTATCACCTGAGAAAATGAGAATCAAAAAGTCACAGGCTGGCAAACCTGTACGCCAGCAATACTTACCATAGTCAACACATGGAAGCAACGAAAATGTCCATCAACAGAGGAATGCACCAAGAAGAAGTGGTCCATGTATACAACGGAATAGTACTCCAGTAAAAAATATAAATTAAATTTAAAAAACAAACAAATGTAAGGAGACATCAGCATCTGTGGGTTTCTCCAGGCACATTCCACTCTAATTTATAACTGAAGAACACCACTGGCTGGTAGGTCTGTTTCCCTAGTACCAGCGTGGGGAACGTAGAAAGGCTGCCGCCCTCTGGCCGTTACCTGCAAAAGCAGGTTTAAAGCTTGAGCTAATGGTCACTTCATATGAACTAGTACTGCAGGGCTGTAAATGAAACCTGCCCTCAAAATGTCTTGAGGGAGGTAATGGCCAAAATATTTCAAAAGGTGACACATACTTCAAGTAAACACTTTGAAGAACTAAGCTCTAATCACAGCTGGAAAAATAAAAAGCACATGTCTTAAAGCTCAATTTCCACGCATTATGAGACACATGCAAATTCAACCACAAAGAGGTATCTGCTCACACCAGTCAGAATAACCATCAGCAAAAAACTACAAAGAATAAATGCTGAAGGTGCTGTGGAGAAGTGCACACCCTCAACTTTATGTGGGACGTAACCTGGAAAGAGCCACTAAAGAGAACAGAATGGAGGTGCCTTTAAAAGGTAAACATTGAGCTACCATATGATCCAACAGACCCATTCCTGGAACTATAACCTAAGAAGACAGAATTGGAAAGACACAGGCAGGCAAATCTGCATTGCATAGTATTACAATAGCCAAGATATGGAAGTAACCAAAAAGTCCACCGACAGATGGGTGGACAAAGAAGAACTGCTACACGTACACATGGAATATGAGCTAGCGAAAAAATGAAACAATGCCATTTGCAGCACCATAGATGAGTCTAGAAGTAATCACGCAACTTGTAGTAAGTGAGACAGCGAAAGACACATATCCTATCATATCACATACAGGTGTTGCCTAAAAACTGAAACAAACGAAGATATTTCCACAGAGAAAGGCAATCACAGATTCAGTACAAAAACTTATGGTTCGCCAAATGGAAAGGTGTGAGGATTGGGTACACTACCATATTGAGGTTAACGGAGAGATACAAACACATGTGAAATATATAATCACCAAAGACCTACGGAATACCAAGAGAAGACTACTCAACATTGTGTCATAACCTACATGGGAAAAGGATCTGAAGAAGAATAGATATATGTATATGTGTGAAAGAACCACATCTTGCACACCTAGAACAAACAAAACATTGTAATCAAGTTTGCTGTGATAAAAAATAAAAATTAAGTTAAAACTCCGAACAAGAAGTAATGAGACATAAACTTAAAGGGCTTTTTCCTGGCACATTCCATTCTAATTTACAACCTAGAACACCACTTCCAGTAAGGCTCTGTTGCCCTAGTAACCAGATTTGGTAAAGGAGAAATGCTGCCGCCTTGTGGCCCATTCCCGCAAGAGCAGCTTTTAACCCACAGCTAATGGTCACTTAACATTCACAAGGACTCAGGGCTGTAAAGGACACCTGCCCTCAAAATTGTGCTGAGGTAGGGAATGGATAAAACAATTCAAAACAGGCAACATTTTCAAGAAGATAGTATGAAGAGGTAAGTTTTACTCACTCTCTTTTTCAAAAAAGGAAAATGGATAAAAGCTCAACCTCAGGAAGTATTAGACTCATGCAATCTAATCTACAAAAAGTTTTCAACTCACACCAGTCGACTGACCATCAGCAAAAAGCCTACAAACAATCAATGCTGAAGAGGTTTTAGAGAACTGTGTACCCTCTAGCTGCTGGTGAGATGTAAAGTGGTTAACAGCCAATAATGAGAACAGAAAGGAGCTGCATTTAAAAGGAAAAATTGACGTACCATTCAATCCAGCAGGCGCACCAATGGGCCTCTCACCTGAGAAGACCAGAATCAAGAAGACCCGGGCTGCAAAAGCTGCACTGCAGCCTTATTCACAATAGACAAGACAGTGAAGCAACCAAAATGTCCATCAACAGATGAAGGGATAAAAAAGAAGTGGTCCATGTACACAATGAATACTAGCCATGGAAAACAATGAAACACTGCTCTTTGAGGCACCATAGATGATCTTGGAGATAAACACAGAACATGAGGGAAGTCGGAAAGCAAAAGTCCTATATCCTATGATATCACTTATAGGCGTTATCTAATAACTGACACAAATCAACATATTTCCACAGAGAAAGGCAATCACAGACTTATAAAAAAAAATATGCTTATCTAAAAGGAAAGGTGGGGGGAATGGATAAATGAAGATTAGCGTTACCGTATGTATACAAATTCATATTATATACATATATCAAAAAGAACGACCATATAGCAAGGGAGGTTGATGGAACACTCTGTAATAATTTACATGGGAAGAGGATCTCTACATAAATAGATATATATAATGTGTAAATGAACCAGAGTGTGTACACCTTGGACAAACAACATTCGAACCATTACCGCAATGTAAAAAATTAAAACAATGAACAAAAGTAATGAGACATAAACTTATGGGTGGTTTTCCTGGCACATTCCATTCAAATTTACAACCTAGGTAAATGACTTCCAGAATGGCTCTGCTGCCCTAGTACCCAGATTTGGGAATGGAGAAATGCTGCCTCCTTCTGGCCGTTTCCCACAACAGCAGCTTTAAACCCACTGCGAAAGGTCACTAAATATTCACCAATTCAGTTCTGTAAATGACACCTGCCCTCCAAAAAATACTGAGGTCGAAAATCGACCAAAAAATTCAAGAGTGCAAACTTCCAAAAAGACAATTTGAAGAGGTAGATTGTACTCACACTTTTTTTTTCTTTTAACAGAAAAGAAAAAGGCGTGGAAAAATGATGAATTTTAGGAATTTTTAAAGACATGTAAACCCAAATTACAAAAACCTATCAGCTCACACCAGTCAGAATGGCCCTCGACAAAAATGCTGCAAACAATAAATGCTGACGTGATTGTGGAGAAATGAGTACCCTCGATTCTAAGGGGGATGTGGTAAGAGCCACTAATGAAAGCACAATTGAGGTGCCTTGAAAAGGTAACATTGAGCTACCATACCAGTCAATCAATCATACCCACTGCTGGGGGTATCACCTGAGAAAATGAAAATCCAAAAGTCACAGGCTGGCAATCCTGCACTCCAGCAATATTTACCATAGGCAACACTTGGAAGCAACGAAAACGTCCATCAACAGAGGAATGCACCGAGAAGAAGTGGTCCATGTACACAATGGAATATTAGCCATGGAAAACATTGAAGCACTGCTATTTGAGGCACCGTACATGAGCCTGGAGATAATCACAAAACGTGAAGTAGGACGGAAAGCAAAAGACCTATATCCTATAATATCACTTATGGCATTATCTAATAACTGACACAAATGAACATATTTCCAAAGAGAAAGACACTCACGGCTTAGAAAACAAACTACGCTCATCTAACAGGAAAGGAGGGGGGAATTGATAAATGAAGAATAGTGTTACTATACGTATACAAATACATATTATATACATGTATCAAAAAGACCGAACATATAGCAAGGGAGGTCTATGGAACACTGTAATATTTTACATGGGAAGAGGATCTGTACATTAATAGACATACATAATGTACAAATGAACCAGATTGTGTACACCTAGGACAAACAATATTCTAATCTTTACTCTGATTAAAAAATTTTTAAAAACCAAGAAGAAGTAAAGAGACATAAACTTATGGGGATTTCTCCTGGCAAATTCATTCTAATTTACAACCTAAGACAACGACCTCCAGAAAGGCTCTGCTGCCCTAATACCCAGATTGGGGAATGGAGAAATGCTGCCTCCTTGTGGCCGTTTCCCACAACAGCAGCTTTAAACCCACTGCGAAAGGTCACTAAATATTCACCAACTTGCAGTTCTGTAAATGACACCTGCCCTCCAAAAAATTTCTGGGGTCAAGAATCGACCAAAAAATTCAAAAGAGGGCAACCTTCAAAGAAGACAATTTCAAGAGGTATATTGTACACACGTTTTTTTCTTTTAAGTGAAAAGAAAAAGGCGTGGGAAAATGATAAAGTTTAGGAATTTTTAAAGAGATGCAAACCAAAATTACAAATACCTATCAGTTCACAGCAGTCAGAATGGCCATCAGCAAAAATGCTGCAAACAATACATGCTGAAGGGATTGTGGAGAAATGTGTACCCTGAGCTCTAAGGGGGACGTGGTAAGAACCATTACTGTAAACACAATGGAGGTGCTTTGAAAAGGTAAACATTGAGCAACCAGTGAATCAAGCATACCATCTGCTGAGCCTATCACCTGAGAAAATGAGAATCAATAAGTCACAGGCTGGCAAACCTGTACGCCAGCAATACTTACCATAGTCAACACATGGAAGCAACGAAAATGTCCATCAACAGAGGAATGCACCAAGAAGAAGTGGTCCATGTATACAACGGAATAGTACTCCAGTAAAAAATATAAATTAAATTTAAAAAACAAACAAATGTAAGGAGACATCAGCATTTGTGGGTTTCTCCGGGCACATTCCACTCTAATTTATAACCGAAGAGCACCACTGGCTGGTAGGTCTGTTTCCCTAGTACCAGCATGGGGAACGTAGAAAGGCTGCCGCCCTCTGGCGGTTTCCTGCAAAAGCAGGTTTAAAGCTTGAGCTAATGGTCACTTCATATGAACTAGTACTGCAGGGCTGTAAATGAAACCTGCCCTCAAAATGTCTTGAGGGAGGTAATGGCCAAAATATTTCAAAAGGTGACACATACTTCAAGTAAACACTTTGAAGAACTAAGCTCTAATCACAGCTGGAAAAATAAAAAGCACATGTCTTAAAGCTCAATTTCAACGCATTATGAGACACATGCAAATTCAACCACAAAGAGGTATCAGCTCACACCAGTCAGAATAACCATCAGCAAAAAACTACAAAGAATAAATGCTGAAGGTGCTGTGGAGAAGTGCATACCCTCAACTTTATGTGGGACATAACCTGGAAAGAGCCACTAAAGAGAACAGAATGGAGGTGCCTTTAAAAGGTAAACATTGAGCTACCGTATGATCCAACAGACCCATTCCTGGAACTATAACCTAAGAAGACAGAATTGGAAAGACACAGGCAGGCAAATCTGCATTGCATAGTATTACAATAGCCAAGATATGGAAATAACCAAAAAGTCCACCGACAGATGGGTGGACAAAGAAGAACTGCTACACGTACACATGGAATATGAGCTAGCAAAAAAATGAAACAATGCCATTTGCAGCACCATAGATGAGTCTAGAAGTAATCACGCAACTTGTAGTAAGTGAGACAGCGAAAGACACATATCCTATCATATCACATACAGGTGTTGCCTAAAAATTGAAACAAACGAAGATATTTCCACAGAGAAAGGCAATCACAGATTCAGTACAAAAACTTATGGTTCGCCAAATGGAAAGGTGTGAGGATTGGATACACTACCATATTGAGGTTAACGGAGAGATACAAACACATGTGAAATATATAATCACCAAAGACCTACGGAATACCAAGAGAAGACTACTCAACATTGTGTCATAACCTACATGGGAAAAGGATCTGAAGAAGAATAGGTATATGTATATGTGTGAAAGAACCACATCTTGCACACCTAGAACAAACAAAACATTGTAATCAAGTTTGCTGTGATAAAAAATAAAAATTAAGTTAAAACTCCGAACAAGAAGTAATGAGACATAAACTTAAAGGGCTTTTTCCTGGCACATTCCATTCTAATTTACAACCTAGAACACCACTTCCAGTAAGGCTCTGTTGCCCTAGTAACCAGATTTGGTAAAGGAGAAATGCTGCCGCCTTGTGGCCCATTCCCGCAAGAGCAGCTTTTAACCCACAGCTAATGGTCACTTAACATTCACAAGGACTCAGGGCTGTAAAGGACACCTGCCCTCAAAATTGTGCTGAGGTAGGGAATGGATAAAACAATTCAAAACAGGCAACATTTTCAAGAAGATAGTATGAAGAGATAAGTTTTACTCACTCTCTTTTTCAAAAAAGGAAAATGGATAAAAGCTCAACCTCAGGAAGTATTAGACTCATGCAATCTAATCTACAGAAGTTTTCAACTCACAGCAGTCGACTGACCATCAGCAAAAAGCCTACAAACAATCAATGCTGAAGAGGTTTTAGAGAACTGTGTACCCTCTAGCTGCTGGTGAGATGTAAAGTGGTTAACAGCCAATAATGAGAACAGAAAGGAGCTGCGTTTAAAAGGAAAAATTGAGGTACCATTCAATCCAGCAGGCGCACCAATGGGTCTCTCACCTGAGAAGACCAGAATCAAGAAGACCCGGGCTGCAAAAGCTGCACTGCAGCCTTATTCACAATAGACAAGACAGTGAAGCAACCAAAATGTCCATCAACAGATGAAGGGATAAAGAAGAAGTGGTCCATGTACACAATGAATACTAGCCATGGAAAACAATGAAACACTGCTCTTTGAGGCACCAGAGATGATCTTGGAGATAAACACAGAACATGAGGGAAGTCGGAAAGCAAAAGTCCTATATCCTATGATATCACTTATAGGCGTTATGTAATAACTGACACAAATGAACATATTTCCACAGAGAAAGGCAATCACAGACTTATAAAAAAAAAACTATGCTTATCTAAAAGGAAAGGTGGGGGGAACGGATAAATGAAGATTAGCGTTACCGTATGTATATAAATTCATATTATATACATATATCAAAAAGAACGACCATATAGCAAGGGAGGTTGATGGAACACTCTTTAATAATTTACATGGGAAGAGGATCTCTACATAAATAGATATATATAATGTGTAAATGAACCAGAGTGTGTACACCTTGGACAAACAACATTCGAACCATTACCCCAATGTAAAAAATTAAAACAAGGAACTAGAAGTAATGAGACATAAACTTATGGGTGGTTTTCCTGGCACATTCCATTCAAATTTACAACCTAGGTAAACGACTTCCAGAATGGCTCTGCTGCCCTAGGACCCAGATTTGGGAATGGAGAAATGCTGCCTCCTTGTGGCCGTTTCCCACAACAGCAGCTTTAAACCCACTGCAAAAGGTCACTAAATATTCACCAATTCAGTCCTTTAAATGACACCTGCCCTCCAAAAAATACTGAGGTCGAAAATCGACCAAAAAATTTAAGAGTGCAACCTTCTAAAAAGACAATTTGAAGAGGTATGTTGTACTCACATTTTTTTTCTTTTTTCTTTTAACACAAAAGAAAAAGGCGTGGAAAAATGATGAATTTTAGGAATTTTTAAAGACATGTAAACCCAAATTACAAAAACCTATCAGCTCACACCAGTCAGAATGGCCCTCGACAAAAATGCTGCAAACAATAAATGCTGACGTGATTGTGGAGAAATGACTACCCTCGATTCTAAGGGGGACGTGGTAAGAGCCACTAATGAAAGCACAATTGAGGTGCCTTGAAAAGGTAACATTGAGCTACCATACCAGTCAATCAATCATACCCACTGCTGGGTCTATCACCTGAGAAAATGAAAATCCAAAAGTCACAGGCTGGCAATCCTGCACTCCAGCAATATTTACCATAGGCAACACTTGGAAGCAACGAAAACGTCCATCAACAGAGGAATGCACCAAGAAGAAGTGGTCCATGTACACAATGGAATATTAGCCATGGAAAACATTGAAGCACTGCTCTTTGAGGCACCATACATGACCCTGGAGATAATCACAAAACATGAAGTAGGACAGAAAGCAAAAGACCTATATCCTATAATATCACTTATAGCATTATCTAATAACTGACACAAATGAACATATTTCCAAAGAGAAAGGCACTCACGGTTAGAAAACAAACTATGCTCATCTAAAAGGAAAGGAAGGGGGAATTGATGAATGAAGAATAGTGTTACTATACGTATACAAATACATATTATATACATGTATCAAAAAGACCGAACATATAGCAAGGGAGGTCTATGGAACACTGTAATATTTTACATGGGAAGAGGATCTGTACATTAATAGACATACATAATGTACAAATGAACCAGATTGTGTACCCCTAGGACAAACAATATTCTAATCTTTACTCTGATTAAAAAAATTTAAAAAACCAAGAAGAAGTAAAGAGACATAAACTTATGGGGATTTCTCCTGGCAAATTCCATTCTAATTTACAACCTAAGACAACGACTTCCAGAAAGGCTCTGCTGGCCTAATACCCAGATTGGGGAATGGAGAAATGCTGCCTCCTTCTGCCCGTTTCCCACAACAGCAGCTTTAAACCCACTGCGAAAGGTCACTAAATATTCACCAACTTGCAGTTCTGTAAATGACACCTGCCCTCCAAAAAATTTCTGGGGTCAAGAATCGACCAAAAAATTCAAAAGAGGGCAACCTTCGAAGAAGACAATTTCAAGAGGTATATTGTACACACGTTTTTTTCTTTTAAGTGAAAAGAAAAAGGCGTGGGAAAATGATAAAGTTTAGGAATTTTTAAAGATATGCAAACCGAAATTACAAATACCTATCAGCTCACAGCAGTCAGAAAGGCCATCAGCAAAAATGCTGCAAACAATACATGCTGAAGGGATTGTGGAGAAATGTGTACCCTGAGCTCTAAGCGGGACGTGGTAAGAACCATTACTGTAAACACAATGGAGGTGCTTTGAAAAGGTAAACATTGAGCTACCAGTGAACCAATCATACCATCTGCTGAGCCTATCACCTGAGAAAATGAGAATCAATAAGTCACAGGCTGGCAAACCTGTACGCCAGCAATACTTACCATAGTCAACACATGGAAGCAACGAAAATGTCCATCAACAGAGGAATGCACCAAGAAGAAGTGGTCCATGTATACAACGGAATAGTACTCCAGTAAAAAATATAAATTAAATGTGAAAAACAAACAAATGTAAGGAGACATCAGTATTTGTGGGTTTCTCCGGGCACATTCCACTCTAATTTATAACCGAAGAGCACCACTGGCTAGTAGGTCTGTTTCCCTAGTACCAGCGTGGGGAACGTAGAAAGGCTGCCGCCCTCTGGCTGTTACCTGCAAAAGCAGGTTTAAAGCTTGAGCTAATGGTCACTTCATATGAACTAGTACTGCAGGGCTGTAAATGAAACCTGCCCTCAAAATGTCTTGAGGGAGGTAATGGCCAAAATATTTCAAAAGCTGACACATACTTCAAGTAAACACTTTGAAGAACTAAGCTCTAATCACAGCTGGAAAAATAAAAAGCACATGTCTTAAAGCTCAATTTCCACGCATTATGAGACACATGCAAATTCAACCACAAAGAGGTATCTGCTCACACCAGTCAGAATAACCATCAGCAAAAAACTACAAAGAATACATGCTGAAGGTGCTGTGGAGAAGTGCACACCCTCAACTTTATGTGGGACGTAACCTGGAAAGAGCCACTAAAGAGAACAGAATGGAGGTGCCTTTAAAAGGTAAACATTGAGCTACCATATGATCCAACAGACCCATTCCTGGAACTATAACCTAAGAAGACAGAATTGGAAAGACACAGGCAGGCAAATCTGCATTGCATAGTATTACAATAGCCAAGATATGGAAGTAACCAAAAAGTCCACCGACAGATGGGTGGACAAAGAAGAACTGCTACACGTACACATGGAATATGAGCTAGCGAAAAAATGAAACAATGCCATTTGCAGCACCATAGATGAGTCTAGAAGTAATCACGCAACTTGTAGTAAGTGAGACAGCGAAAGACACATATCCTATCATATCACATACAGGTGTTGCCTAAAAATTGAAACAAACGAAGATATTTCCACAGAGAAAGGCAATCACAGATTCAGTACAAAAACTTATGGTTCGCCAAATGGAAAGGTGTGAGGATTGGATACACTACCATATTGAGGTTAACGGAGAGATACAAACACATGTGAAATATATAATCACCAAAGACCTACGGAATACCAAGAGAAGACTACTCAACATTGTGTCATAACCTACATGGGAAAAGGATCTGAAGAACAATACATATATGTATATGTGTGAAAGAACCACATCTTGCACACCTAGAACAAACAAAACATTGTAATCAAGTTTGCTGTGATAAAAAATAAAAATTAAGTTAAAACTCCGAACAAGGAGTAATGAGACATAAACTTAAAGGGCTTTTTCCTGGCACATTCCATTCTAATTTACAACCTAGAACACCACTTCCAGTAAGGCTCTGTTGCCCTAGTAACCAGATTTGGTAAAGGAGAAATGCTGCCGCCGCCCATTCCCGCAAGAGCAGCTTTTAACCCACAGCTAATGGTCACTTAACATTCACAAGGACTCAGGGCTGTAAAGGACACCTGCCCTCAAAATTGTGCTGAGGTAGGGAATGGATAAAACAATTCAAAACAGGCAACATTTTCAAGAAGATAGTATGAAGAGGTAAGTTTTACTCACTCTCTTTTTCAAAAAAGGAAAATGGATAAAAGCTCAACCTCAGGAAGTATTAGACTCATGCAATCTAATCTACAAAAAGTTTTCAACTCACACCAGTCGACTGACCATCAGCAAAAAGCCTACAAACAATCAATGCTGAAGAGGTTTTAGAGAACTGTGTACCCTTTAGCTGCTGGTGAGATGTAAAGTGGTTAACAGCCAATAATGAGAACAGAAAGGAGCTGCGTTTAAAAGGAAAAATTCAGGTACCATTCAATCCCGCAGGCGCACCAATGGGTCTCTCACCTGAGAAGACCAGAATCAAGAAGACCCGGGCTGCAAAAGCTGCACTGCAGCCTTATTCACAATAGACAAGACAGTGAAGCAACCAAAATGTCCATCAACAGATGAAGGGATAAAGAAGAAGTGGTCCATGTACACAATGAATACTAGCCATGGAAAACAATGAAACACTGCTCTTTGAGGCACCATACATGATCTTGGAGATAAACACAGAACATGAGGGAAGTCGGAAAGCAAAAGTCCTATATCCTATGATATCACTTATAGGCGTTATCTAATAACTGACACAAATGAACATATTTCCACAGAGAAAGGCAATCACAGACTTATAAAAAAAAATATGCTTATCTAAAAGGAAAATTGGGGGGAATGGATAAATGAAGATTAGCGTTACCATATGTATACAAATTCATATTATATACATATATCAAAAAGAACGACCATATAGCAACGGAGGTTGACGGAACACTCTGCAATAATTTACATGGGAAGAGGATCTCTACATAAATAGATATATATAATGTGTAAATGAACCAGAGTGTGTACACCTTGGACAAACAACATTCGAACCATTACCGCAATGTAAAAAATTAAAACAATGAACTAGAAGTAATGAGACATAAACTTATGGGTGGTTTTCCTGGCACATTCCATTCAAATTTACAACCTAGGTAAATGACTTCCAGAATGGCTCTGCTGCCCTAGTACCCAGATTTGGGAATGGAGAAATGCTGCCTCCTTCTGGCCGTTTCCCACAACAGCAGCTTTAAACCCACTGCGAAAGGTCACTAAATATTCACCAATTCAGTTCTGTAAATGACACCTGCCCTCCAAAAAATACTGAGGTCGAAAATCGACCAAAAAATTCAAGAGTGCAACCTTCCAAAAAGACAATTTGAAGAGGTAGATTGTACTCACACTTTTTTTTTCTTTTAACAGAAAAGAAAAAGGCGTGGGAAAATGATGAATTTTAGGAATTTTTAAAGACATGTAAACCCAAATTACAAAAACCTATCAGCTCACACCAGTCAGAATGGCCCTCGACAAAAATGCTGCAAACAATAAATGCTGACGTGATTGTGGAGAAATGAGTACCCTCGATTCTAAGGGGGACGTAGTAAGAGCCACTAATGAAAGCACAATTGAGGTGCCTTGAAAAGGTAACATTGAGCTACCATACCAGTCAATCAATCATACCCACTGCTGGGGGTATCACCTGAGAAAATGAAAATCCAAAAGTCACAGGCTGGCAATCCTGCACTCCAGCAATATTTACCATAGGCAACACTTGGAAGCAACGAAAACGTCCATCAACAGAGGAATGCACCAAGAAGAAGTGGTCCATGTACACAATGGAATATTAGCCATGGAAAACACTGAAGCACTGCTCTTTGAGGCACCGTACATGAGCCTGGAGATAATCACAAAACATGAAGTAGGACGGAAAGCAAAAGACCTATATCCTATAATATCACTTATGGCATTATCTAATAACTGACACAAATGAACATATTTCGAAAGAGAAAGACACTCACGGCTTAGAAAACAAACTATGCTCATCTAAAAGGAAAGGAAGGGGGAATTGATGAATGAAGAATAGTGTTACTATACGTATACAAATACATATTATATACATGTATCAAAAAGACCGAACATATAGCAAGGGAGGTCTATGGAACACTGTAATATTTTACATGGAAAGAGGATCTGTACATTAATAGACATACATAATGTACAAATGAACCAGATTGTGTACACCTAGGACAAACAATATTCTAATCTTTACTCTGATTAAAAAAATTTAAAAAACCAAGAAGAAGTAAAGAGACATAAACTTATGGGGATTTCTCCTGGCAAATTCCATTCTAATTTACAACCTAAGACAACGACTTCCAGAAAGGCTCTGCTGCCCTAGTACCCAGATTGGGGACTGGAGAAATGCTGCCTCCTTGTGGCCGTTGCCCACAACAGCAGCTTTAAACCCACTGCGAAAGGTCACTAAATATTCACCAACTTGCAGTTCTGTAAATGACACCTGCCCTCCAAAAAATTTCTGGGGTCAAGAATCGACCAAAAAATTCAAAAGAGGGCAACCTTCGAAGAAGACAATTTCAAGAGGTATATTGTACACACGTTTTTTTCTTTTAAGTGAAAAGAAAAAGGCGTGGGAAAATGATAAAGTTTAGGAATTTTTAAAGATATGCAAACCGAAATTACAAATACCTATCAGCTCACAGCAGTCAGAATGGCCATCAGCAAAAATGCTGCAAACAATACATGCTGAGGGGATTGTGGAGAAATGTGTACCCTGAGCTCTAAGGGGGACGTGGTAAGAACCATTACTGTAAACACAATGGAGGTGCTTTGAAAAGGTAAACATTGAGCCACCAGTGAACCAATCATACCATCTGCTGAGCCTATCACCTGAGAAAATGAGAATCAAAAAGTCACAGGCTGGCAAACCTGTACGCCAGCAATACTTACCATAGTCAACACATGGAAGCAACGAAAATGTCCATCAACAGAGGAATGCACCAAGAAGAAGTGGTCCATGTATACAACGGAATAGTACTCCAGTAAAAAATATAAATTAAATTTAAAAAACAAACAAATGTAAGGAGACATCAGTATTTGTGGGTTTCTCCGGGCACATTCCACTCTAATTTATAACCGAAGAGCACCACTGGCTAGTAGGTCTGTTTCGCTAGTACCAGCGTGGGGAACGTAGAAAGGCTGCCGCCCTCTGGCTGTTACCTGCAAAAGCAGGTTTAAAGCTTGAGCTAATGGTCACTTCATATGAACTAGTACTGCAGGGCTGTAAATGAAACCTGCCCTCAAAATGTCTTGAGGGAGGTAATGGCCAAAATATTTCAAGAGGTGACACATACTTCAAGTAAACACTTTGAAGAACTAAGCTCTAATCACAGCTGGAAAAATAAAAAGCACATGTCTTAAAGCTCAATTTCAACGCATTATGAGACACATGCAAATTCAACCACAAAGAGGTATCAGCTCACACCAGTCAGAATAACCATCAGCAAAAAACTACAAAGAATATATGCTGAAGGTGCTGTGGAGAAGTGCATACCCTCAAATTTACATGGGACGTAACCTGGAAAGAGCCACTAAAGAGAACAGAATGGAGGTGCCTTTAAAAGGTAAACATTGAGCTACCATATGATCCAACAGACCCATTCCTGGAACTATAACCTAAGAAGACAGAATTGGAAAGACACAGGCAGGCAAATCTGCATTGCATAGTATTACAATAGCCAAGATAGGGAAGTAACCAAAAAGTCCACCGACAGATGGGTGGACAAAGAAGAACTGCTACATGTACAGACGGAATATGAGCTAGCGAAAAAATGAAACAATGCCATTTGCAGCACCATAGATGAGTCTAGAAGTAATCACACAACTTGTAGTAAGTGAGACAGCGAAAGACACATATCCTATTATATCACATACAGGTGTTACCTAAAAATTGAAACAAACGAAGATATTTCTACAGAGAAAGGCAATCACAGATTCAGTACAAAAACTTACGGTTCGCCAAATGGAAAGGTGTGAGGATTGGATACACTACCATATTGAGGTTAACGGAGAGATACAAACACATGTGATATATATAATCAGCAAACATCTACAGAATACCAAGGGAAGACTACTCAACATTGTGTCATAACCTACATGGGAAAAGGATCTGAAGAACAATACATATATGTATATGTGTGAAAGAACCACATCTTGCAAACCTAGAACAAACAAAACATTGTAATCAAGTTTATTGTGATAAAAAATAAAAATTAAGTTAAAACTCCGAACAAGAAGTAATGAGACATAAACTTAAAGGGCTTTTTCCTGGCACATTCCATTCTAATTTACAACCTAGAACACCACATCCAGTAAGGCTCTGTTGCCCTAGTAACCAGATTTGGTAAAGGAGAAATGCTGCCGCCTTGTGGCCCATTCCCGCAAGAGCAGCTTTAACCCACAGCTAATGGTCACTTAACATTCACAAGGACTCAGGGCTGTAAAGGACACCTGCCCTCAAAATTGTGCTGAGGTAGGGAATGGATAAAACAATTCAAAACAGGCAACATTTTCAAGAAGATAGTATGAAGAGGTAAGTTTTACTCACTCTCTTTAAAAAAAGGAAAATGGATAAAAGCTCAACCTCAGGAGGTATTAGACTCATGCAATCTAATCTACAAAAAGTTTTCAACTCACACCAGTCGACTGACCATCAGCAAAAAGCCTACAAACAATCAATGCTGAAGAGGTTTTAGAGAACTGTGTACCCTCTAGCTGCTGGTGAGATGTAAAGTGGTTAACAGCCAATAATGAGAACAGAAAGGAGCTGCATTTAAAAGGAAAAATTGAGGTACCATTCAATCCAGCAGGCGCACCAATGGGCCTCTCACCTGAGAAGACCAGAATCAAGAAGACCCGGGCTGCAAAAGCTGCACTGCAGCCTTATTCACAATAGACAAGACAGTGAAGCAACCAAAATGTCCATCAACAGATGAAGGGATAAAAAAGAAGTGGTCCATGTACACAATGAATACTAGCCATGGAAAACAATGAAACACTGCTCTTTGAGGCACCATAGATGATCTTGGAGATAAACACAGAACATGAGGGAAGTCGGAAAGCAAAAGTCCTATATCCTATGATATCACTTATAGGCGTTATCTAATAACTGACACAAATGAACATATTTCCACAGAGAAAGGCAATCACAGACTTATAAAAAAAAATATGCTTATCTAAAAGGAAAGGTGGGGGGAATGGATAAATGAAGATTAGCGTTACCGTATGTATACAAATTCATATTATATACATATATCAAAAAGAACGACCATATAGCAACGGAGGTTGACGGAACACTCTGCAATAATTTACATGGGAAGAGGATCTCTACATAAATAGATATATATAACGTGTAAATGAACCAGAGTGTGTACACCTTGGACAAACAACATTCGAACCATTACCACAATGTAAAAAATTAAAACAAGGAACTAGAAGTAATGTGACATAAACTTATGGGTGGTTTTCCTGGCACATTCCATTCAAATTTACAACCTAGGTAAAGGACTTCCAGAATGGCTCTGCTGCCATAGTACCCATATTTGGGAATGGAGAAATGCTGCCTCCTTCTGGCGGTTTCCCACAACAGCAGCTTTAAATCCACTGCGAAAGGTCACTAAATATACACCAATTCAGTTCTGTAAATGACACCTGCCCTCCAAAAAATACTGAGGTCGAAAATCGACCAAAAAATTCAAGAGTGCAACCTTCCAAAAAGAGAATTTGAAGAGGTATGTTGTACTCACATTTTTTTTTTTTTCTTTTAACAGAAAAGAAAAAGGCGTGGGAAAATGATGAATTTTAGGAATTTTTAAAGACATGTAAACCCAAATTACAAAAACCTATCAGCTCACACCAGTCAGAATGGCCCTCGACAAAAATGCTGCAAACAATAAATGCTGACGTGATTGTGGAGAAATGAGTACCCTCGATTCTAAGGGGGACGTGGTAAGAGCCACTAATGAAAGCACAATTGAGGTGCCTTGAAAAGGTAACATTGAGCTACCATACCAGTCAATCAATCATACCCACTGCTGGGTCTATCACCTGAGAAAATGAAAATCCAAAAGTCACAGGCTGGCAATCCTGCACTCCAGCAATATTTACCATAGGCAACACTTGGAAGCAACGAAAACGTCCATCAACAGAGGAATGCACCAAGAAGAAGTGGTCCATGTACACAATGGAATATTAGCCATGGAAAACATTGAAGCACTGCTCTTTGAGGCACCATACATGACCCTGGAGATAATCACAAAACATGAAGTAGGACAGAAAGCAAAAGACCTATATCCTATAATATCACTTATGGCATTATCTACTAACTGACACAAATGAACATATTTCCAAAGAGAAAGACACTCACAGGCTTAGAAAACAAACTATGCTCATCTAAAAGGAAAGGAGGGGGGAATTGATAAATGAAGAATAGTGTTACTATACGTATACAAATACATATTATATACATGTATCAAAAAGACCGAACATATAGCAAGGGAGGTCTATGGAACACTGTAATATTTTACATGGGAAGAGGATCTGTACATTAATAGACATACATAATGTACAAATGAACCAGATTGTGTACACCTAGGACAAACAATATTCTAATCTTTACTCTGATTAAAAAAATTTTAAAAACCAAGAAGAAGTAAAGAGACATAAACTTATGGGGATTTCTCCTGGCAAATTCCATTCTAATTTACAACCTAAGACAACGACTTCCAGAAAGGCTCTGCTGCCCTAGTACCCAGATTGGGGACTGGAGAAATGCTGCCTCCTTGTGGCCGTTTCCCACAACAGCAGCTTTAAACCCACTGCGAAAGGTCACTAAATATTCACCAACTTGCAGTTCTGTAAATGACACCTGCCCTCCAAAAAATTTCTGGGGTCAAGAATCGACCAAAAAATTCAAAAGAGGGCAACCTTCGAAGAAGACAATTTCAAGAGGTATATTGTACACACGTTTTTTTCTTTTAAGTGAAAAGAAAAAGGCGTGGGAAAATGAAAAGTTTAGGAATTTTTAAAGATATGCAAATCGAAATTACAAATACCTATCAGCTCACAGCAGTCAGAATGGCCATCAGCAAAAATGCTGCAAACAATACATGCTGAAGGGATTGTGGAGAAATGTGTACCCTGAGCTCTAAGCGGGACGTGGTAAGAACCATTACTGTAAACACAATGGAGGTGCTTTGAAAAGGTAAACATTGAGCTACCAGTGAATCAAGCATACCATCTGCTGAGCCTATCACCTGAGAAATTGAGAATCAAAAAGTCACAGGCTGGCAAATCTGTATGCCAGCAATACTTACCATAGTCAACACATGGAAGCAACGAAAATGTCCATCAACAGAGGAATGCACCAAGAAGAAGTGGTCCATGTATACAACGGAATAGTACTCCAGTAAAAAATATAAATTAAATGTGAAAAACAAACAAATGTAAGGAGACATCAGTATTTGTGGGTTTCTCCGGGCACATTCCACTCTAATTTATAACCGAAGAGCACCACTGGCTAGTAGGTCTGTTTCCCTAGTACCAGCGTGGGGAACGTAGAAAGGCTGCCGCCCTCTGGCTGTTACCTGCAAAAGCAGGTTTAAAGCTTGAGCTAATGGTCACTTCATATGAACTAGTACTGCAGGGCTGTAAATGAAACCTGCCCTCAAAATGTCTTGAGGGAGGTAATGGCCAAAATATTTCAAAAGCTGACACATACTTCAAGTAAACACTTTGAAGAACTAAGCTCTAATCACAGCTGGAAAAATAAAAACCACATGTCTTAAAGCTCAATTTCCACGCATTATGAGACACATGCAAATTCAACCACAAAGAGGTATCAGCTCACACCAGTCAGAATAACCATCAGCAAAAAACTACAAAGAATACATGCTGAAGGTGCTGTGGAGAAGTGCATACCCTCAAATTTACATGGGACGTAACCTGGAAAGAGCCACTAAAGAGAACAGAATGGAGGTGCCTTTAAAAGGTAAACATTGAGCTACCATATGATCCAACAGACCCATTCCTGGAACTATAACCTAAGAAGACAGAATTGGAAAGACACAGGCAGGCAAATCTGCATTGCATAGTATTACAATAGCCAAGATAGGGAAGTAACCAAAAAGTCCACCGACAGATGGGTGGACAAAGAAGAACTGCTACATGTACAGATGGAATATGAGCTAGCGAAAAAATGAAACAATGCCATTTGCAGCACCATAGATGAGTCTAGAAGTAATCACACAACTTGTAGTAAGTGAGACAGCGAAAGACACATATCCTATCATATCACATACAGGTGTTGCCTAAAAATTGAAACAAACGAAGATATTTCCAGAGAGAAAGGCAATCACAGATTCAGTACAAAAACTTACGGTTCGCCAAATGGAAAGGTGTGAGGATTGGATACACTACCATATTGAGGTTAACGGAGAGATACAAACACATGTGATATATATAATCAGCAAACATCTACAGAATAGCAAGGGAAGACTACTCAACATTGTGTCATAACCTACATGGGAAAAGGATCTGAAGAACAATAGATATATGTATATGTGTGAAAGAACCACATCTTGCACACCTAAAACAAACAAAACATTGTAATCAAGTTTGCTGTGATAAAAAATAAAAATTAAGTTAAAACTCCGAACAAGAAGTAATGAGACATAAACTTAAAGGGCTTTTTCCTGGCACATTCCATTCTAATTTACAACCTAGAACACCACTTCCAGTAAGGCTCTGTTGCCCTAGTAACCAGATTTGGTAAAGGAGAAATGCTGCCGCCTTGTGGCCCATTCCCGCAAGAGCAGCTTTTAACCCACAGCTAATGGTCACTTAACATTCACAAGGACTCAGGGCTGTAAAGGACACCTGCCCTCAAAATTGTGCTGAGGTAGGGAATGGATAAAACAATTCAAAACAGGCAACATTTTCAAGAAGATAGTATGAAGAGGTAAGTTTTACTCACTCTCTTTTTCAAAAAAGGAAAATGGATAAAAGCTCAACCTCAGGAAGTATTAGACTCATGCAATCTAATCTACAAAAAGTTTTCAACTCACACCAGTCGACTGACCATCAGCAAAAAGCCTACAAACAATCAATGCTGAAGAGGTTTTAGAGAACTGTGTACCCTCTAGCTGCTGGTGAGATGTAAAGTGGTTAACAGCCAATAATGAGAACAGAAAGGAGCTGCATTTAAAAGGAAAAATTGAGGTACCATTCAATCCAGCAGGCGCACCAATGGGCCTCTCACCTGAGAAGACCAGAATCAAGAAGACCCGGGCTGCAAAAGCTGCACTGCAGCCTTATTCACAATAGACAAGACAGTGAAGCAACCAAAATGTCCATCAACAGATGAAGGGATAAAAAAGAAGTGGTCCATGTACACAATGAATACTAGCCATGGAAAACAATGAAACACTGCTCTTTGAGGCACCATAGATGATCTTGGATATAATCACAGAACATGAGGTAAGTCGGAAAGCAAAAGTCCTATATCCTATGATATCACTTATAGGCGTTATCTAATAACTGACACAAATGAACATATTTCCACAGGGAAAGGCAATCACAGACTTATAAAAAAAAACTATGCTTACCTAAAAGGAAAGGTGGGGGGAATGGATAAATGAAGATTAGCGTTACCATATGTATACAAATTCATATTATATACATATATCAAAAAGACCGACCATATAGCAAGGGAGGTTGATGGAACACTCTGTAATAATTTACATGGGAAGAGGATCTCTACATAAATAGATATATATAATGTGTAAATGAACCAGAGTGTGTACACCGTGTACAAACAACATTCGAACCATTACCCCAATGTAAAAAATTAAAACAACGAACTACAAGTAATGAGACATAAACTTATGGGTGGTTTTCCTGGCACATTCCATTCAAATTTACAACCTAGGTAAACGACTTCCAGAAGGGCTCTGCTGCCCTAGTACCCATATTTGGGAATGGAGAAATGCTGCCTCCTTGTGGCCGTTTCCCACAACAGCAGCTTTAAACCCACTGCAAAAGGTCACTAAATATTCACCAATTCAGTTCTGTAAATGACACCTGCCCTCCAAAAAATACTGAGGTCGAAAATCGACCAAAAAATTCAAGAGTGCAAACTTCCAAAAAGACAATTTGAAGAGGTAGATTGTACTCACACTTTTTTTTTCTTTTAACAGAAAAGAAAAAGGCGTGGGAAAATGATGAATTTTAGGAATTTTTAAAGACATGTAAACCCAAATTACAAAAACCTATCAGCTCACACCAGTCAGAATGGCCCTCGACAAAAATGCTGCAAACAATAAATGCTGACGTGATTGTGGAGAAATGAGTACCCTCGATTCTAAGGGGGACGTAGTAAGAGCCACTAATGAAAGCACAATTGAGGTGCCTTGAAAAGGTAACATTGAGCTACCATACCAGTCAATCAATCATACCCACTGCTGGGGGTATCACCTGAGAAAATGAAAATCCAAAAGTCACAGGCTGGCAATCCTGCACTCCAGCAATATTTACCATAGGCAACACTTGGAAGCAACGAAAACGTCCATCAACAGAGGAATGCACCAAGAAGAAGTGGTCCATGTACACAATGGAATATTAGCCATGAAAAACACTGAAGCACTGCTCTTTGAGGCACCGTACATGAGCCTGGAGATAATCACAAAACATGAAGTAGGACGGAAAGCAAAAGACCTATATCCTATAATATCACTTATGGCATTATCTAATAACTGACACAAATGAACATATTTCCAAAGAGAAAGACACTCACGGCTTAGAAAACAAACTATGCTCATCTAAAAGGAAAGGAAGGGGGAATTGATGAATGAAGAATAGTGTTACTATACGTATACAAATACATATTATATACATGTATCAAAAAGACCGAACATATAGCAAGGGAGGTCTATGGAACACTGTAATATTTTACATGGGAAGAGGATCTGTACATTAATAGACATACATAATGTACAAATGAACCAGATTGTGTACACCTAGGACAAACAATATTCTAATCTTTACTCTGATTAAAAAAATTTAAAAAACCAAGAAGAAGTAAAGAGACTTAAACTTATGGGGATTTCTCCTGGCAAATTCCATTCTAATTTACAACCTAAGACAACGACTTCCAGAAAGGCTCTGCTGCCCTAGTACCCAGATTGGGGACTGGAGAAATGCTGCCTCCTTGTGGCCGTTTCCCACAACAGCAGCTTTAAACCCACTGCGAAAGGTCACTAAATATTCACCAACTTGCAGTTCTGTAAATGACACCTGCCCTCCAAAAAATTTCTGGGGTCAAGAATCGACCAAAAAATTCAAAAGAGGGCAACCTTCGAAGAAGACAATTTCAAGAGGTATATTGTACACACGTTTTTTTCTTTTAAGTGAAAAGAAAAAGGCGTGGGAAAATGAAAAGTTTAGGAATTTTTAAAGATATGCAAATCGAAATTACAAATACCTATCAGCTCACAGCAGTCAGAATGGCCATCAGCAAAAATGCTGCAAACAATACATGCTGAAGGGATTGTGGAGAAATGTGTACCCTGAGCTCTAAGCGGGACGTGGTAAGAACCATTACTGTAAACACAATGGAGGTGCTTTGAAAAGGTAAACATTGAGCTACCAGTGAATCAAGCATACCATCTGCTGAGCCTATCACCTGAGAAATTGAGAATCAAAAAGTCACAGGCTGGCAAATCTGTATGCCAGCAATACTTACCATAGTCAACACATGGAAGCAACGAAAATGTCCATCAACAGAGGAATGCACCAAGAAGAAGTGGTCCATGTATACAACGGAATAGTACTCCAGTAAAAAATATAAATTAAATGTGAAAAACAAACAAATGTAAGGAGACATCAGTATTTGTGGGTTTCTCCGGGCACATTCCACTCTAATTTATAACCGAAGAGCACCACTGGCTAGTAGGTCTGTTTCCCTAGTACCAGCGTGGGGAACGTAGAAAGGCTGCCGCCCTCTGGCTGTTACCTGCAAAAGCAGGTTTAAAGCTTGAGCTAATGGTCACTTCATATGAACTAGTACTGCAGGGCTGTAAATGAAACCTGCCCTCAAAATGTCTTGAGGGAGGTAATGGCCAAAATATTTCAAAAGCTGACACATACTTCAAGTAAACACTTTGAAGAACTAAGCTCTAATCACAGCTGGAAAAATAAAAAGCACATGTCTTAAAGCTCAATTTCCACGCATTATGAGACACATGCAAATTCAACCACAAAGAGGTATCAGCTCACACCAGTCAGAATAACCATCAGCAAAAAACTACAAAGAATACATGCTGAAGGTGCTGTGGAGAAGTGCATACCCTCAAATTTACATGGGACGTAACCTGGAAAGAGCCACTAAAGAGAACAGAATGGAGGTGCCTTTAAAAGGTAAACATTGAGCTACCATATGATCCAACAGACCCATTCCTGGAACTATAACCTAAGAAGACAGAATTGGAAAGACACAGGCAGGCAAATCTGCATTGCACAGTATTACAATAGCCAAGATAGGGAAGTAACCAAAAAGTCCACCGACAGATGGGTGGACAAAGAAGAACTGCTACATGTACAGATGGAATATGAGCTAGCGAAAAAATGAAACAATGCCATTTGCAGCACCATAGATGAGTCTAGAAGTAATCACACAACTTGTAGTAAGTGAGACAGCGAAAGACACATATCCTATCATATCACATACAGGTGTTACCTAAAAATTGAAACAAACGAAGATATTTCCACAGAGAAAGGCAATCACAGATTCAGTACAAAAACTTACGGTTCGCCAAATGGAAAGGTGTGAGGATTGGATACACTACCATATTGAGGTTAACGGAGAGATACAAACACATGTGATATATATAATCAGCAAACATCTACAGAATAGCAAGGGAAGACTACTCAACATTGTGTCATAACCTACATGGGAAAAGGATCTGAAGAACAATAGATATATGTATATGTGTGAAAGAACCACATCTTGCACACCTAGAACAAACAAAACATTGTAATCAAGTTTGCTGTGATAAAAAATAAAAATTAAGTTAAAACTCCGAACAAGAAGTAATGAGACATAAACTTAAAGGGCTTTTTCCTGGCACATTCCATTCTAATTTACAACCTAGAACACCACTTCCAGTAAGGCTCTGTTGCCCTAGTAACCAGATTTGGTAAAGGAGAAATGCTGCCGCCTTGTGGCCCATTCCCGCAAGAGCAGCTTTTAACCCACAGCTAATGGTCACTTAACATTCACAAGGACTCAGGGCTGTAAAGGACACCTGCCCTCAAAATTGTGCTGAGGTAGGGAATGGATAAAACAATTCAAAACAGGCAACATTTTCAAGAAGATAGTATGAAGAGGTAAGTTTTACTCACTCTCTTTTTCAAAAAAGGAAAATGGATAAAAGCTCAACCTCAGGAAGTATTGGACTCATGCAATCTAATCTACAAAAAGTTTTCAACTCACACCAGTCGACTGACCATCAGCAAAAAGCCTACAAACAATCAATGCTGAAGAGGTTTTAGAGAACTGTGTACCCTCTAGCTGCTGGTGAGATGTAAAGTGGTTAACAGCCAATAATGAGAACAGAAAGGAGCTGCATTTAAAAGGAAAAATTGAGGTACCATTCAATCCAGCAGGCGCACCAATGGGCCTCTCACCTGAGAAGACCAGAATCAAGAAGACCCGGGCTGCAAAAGCTGCACTGCAGCCTTATTCACAATAGACAAGACAGTGAAGCAACCAAAATGTCCATCAACAGATGAAGGGATAAAGAAGAAGTGGTCCATGTACACAATGAATACTAGCCATGGAAAACAATGAAACACTGCTCTTTGAGGCACCATAGATGATCTTGGATATAATCACAGAACATGAGGTAAGTCGGAAAGCAAAAGTCCTATATCCTATGATATCACTTATAGGCGTTATCTAATAACTGACACAAATGAACATATTTCCACAGGGAAAGGCAATCACAGACTTATACAAAAAAACTATGCTTACCTAAAAGGAAAGGTGGGGGGAATGGATAAATGAAGATTAGCGTTACCATATGTATACAAATTCATATTATATACATATATCAAAAAGACCGACCATATAGCAAGGGAGGTTGATGGAACACTCTGTAATAATTTACATGGGAAGAGGATCTCTACATAAATAGATATATATAATGTGTAAATGAACCAGAGTGTGTACACCGTGTACAAACAACATTCGAACCATTACCCCAATGTAAAAAATTAAAACAACGAACTACAAGTAATGAGACATAAACTTATGGGTGGTTTTCCTGGCACATTCCATTCAAATTTACAACCTAGGTAAACAACTTCCAGAACGGCTCTGCTGCCCTAGTACCCATATTTGGGAATGGAGAAATGCTGCCTCCTTGTGGCCGTTTCCCACAACAGCAGCTTTAAACCCACTGCAAAAGGTCACTAAATATTCACCAATTCAGTTCTGTAAATGACACCTGCCCTCCAAAAAATACTGAGGTCGAAAATCGACCAAAAAATTCAAGAGTGCAAACTTCCAAAAAGACAATTTGAAGAGGTAGATTGTACTCACACTTTTTTTTTCTTTTAACAGAAAAGAAAAAGGCGTGGGAAAATGATGAATTTTAGGAATTTTTAAAGACATGTAAACCCAAATTACAAAATCCTATCAGCTCACACCAGTCAGAATGGCCCTCGACAAAAATGCTGCAAACAATAAATGCTGACGTGATTGTGGAGAAATGAGTACCCTCGATTCTAAGGGGGACGTAGTAAGAGCCACTAATGAAAGCACAATTGAGGTGCCTTGAAAAGGTAACATTGAGCTACCATACCAGTCAATCAATCATACCCACTGCTGGGGGTATCACCTGAGAAAATGAAAATCCAAAAGTCACAGGCTGGCAATCCTGCACTCCAGCAATATTTACCATAGGCAACACTTGGAAGCAACGAAAACGTCCATCAACAGAGGAATGCACCAAGAAGAAGTGGTCCATGTACACAATGGAATATTAGCCATGGAAAACACTGAAGCACTGCTCTTTGAGGCACCGTACATGAGCCTGGAGATAATCACAAAACATGAAGTAGGACGGAAAGCAAAAGACCTATATCCTATAATATCACTTATGGCATTATCTAATAACTGACACAAATGAACATATTTCCAAAGAGAAAGACACTCACGGCTTAGAAAACAAACTATGCTCATCTAAAAGGAAAGGAAGGGGGAATTGATGAATGAAGAATAGTGTTACTATACGTATACAAATACATATTATATACATGTATCAAAAAGACCGAACATATAGCAAGGGAGGTCTATGGAACACTGTAATATTTTACATGGGAAGAGGATCTGTACATTAATAGACATACATAATGTACAAATGAACCAGATTGTGTACACCTAGGACAAACAATATTCTAATCTTTACTCTGATTAAAAAAATTTAAAAAACCAAGAAGAAGTAAAGAGACTTAAACTTATGGGGATTTCTCCTGGCAAATTCCATTCTAATTTACAACCTAAGACAACGACTTCCAGAAAGGCTCTGCTGCCCTAGTACCCAGATTGGGGACTGGAGAAATGCTGCCTCCTTGTGGCCGTTTCCCACAACAGCAGCTTTAAACCCACTGCGAAAGGTCACTAAATATTCACCAACTTGCAGTTCTGTAAATGACACCTGCCCTCCAAAAAATTTCTGGGGTCAAGAATCGACCAAAAAATTCAAAAGAGGGCAACCTTCAAAGAAGACAATTTCAAGAGGTATACTGTACACACGTTTTTTTCTTTTAAGTGAAAAGAAAAAGGCGTGGGAAAATGATAAAGTTTAGGAATTTTTAAAGATATGCAAACCGAAATTACAAATACCTATCAGCTCACAGCAGTCAGAATGGCCATCAGCAAAAATGCTGCAAACAATACATGTTGAAGGGATTGTGGAGAAATGTGTACCCTGAGCTCTAAGGGGGACGTGGTAAGAACCATTACTGTAAACACAATGGAGGTGCTTTGAAAAGGTAAACATTGAGCTACCAGTGAATCAAGCATACCATCTGCTGAGCCTATCACCTGAGAAAATGAGAATCAAAAAGTCACAGGTTGGCAAACCTGTACGCCAGCAATACTTACCATAGTCAACACATGGAAGCAACGAAAATGTCCATCAACAGAGGAATGCACCAAGAAGAAGTGGTCCATGTATACAACGGAATAGTACTCCAGTAAAAAATATAAATTAAATTTAAAAAACAAACAAATGTAAGGAGACATCAGCATCTGTGGGTTTCTCCAGGCACATTCCACTCTAATTTATAACCGAAGAACACCACTGGCTGGTAGGTCTGTTTCCCTAGTACCAGCGTGGGGAACGTAGAAAGGCTGCCGCCCTCTGGCCGTTACCTGCAAAAGCAGGTTTAAAGCTTGAGCTAATGGTCACTTCATATGAACTAGTACTGCAGGGCTGTAAATGAAACCTGCCCTCAAAATGTCTTGAGGGAGGTAATGGCCAAAATATTTCAAAAGCTGACACATACTTCAAGTAAACACTTTGAAGAACTAAGCTCTAATCACAGCTGGAAAAATAAAAAGCACATGTCTTAAAGTTCAATTTCCACGCATTATGAGACACATGCAAATTCAACCACAAAGAGGTATCAGCTCACACCAGTCAGAATAACCATCAGCAAAAAACTACAAAGAATACATGCTGAAGGTGCTGTGGAGAAGTGCATACCCTCAACTTTATGTGGGACGTAACCTGGAAAGAGCCACTAAAGAGAACAGAATGGAGGTGCCTTTAAAAGGTAAACATTGAGCTACCATATGATCCAACAGACCCATTCCTGGAACTATAACCTAAGAAGACAGAATTGGAAAGACACAGGCAGGCAAATCTGCATTGCATAGTATTACAATAGCCAAGATAGGGAAGTAACCAAAAAGTCCACCGACAGATGGGTGGACAAAGAAGAACTGCTACATGTACAGATGGAATATGAGCTAGCGAAAAAATGAAACAATGCCATTTGCAGCACCATAGATGAGTCTAGAAGTAATCACACAACTTGTAGTAAGTGAGACAGCGAAAGACACATATCCTATCATATCACATACAGGTGTTACCTAAAAATTGAAACAAAGGAAGATATTTCCACAGAGAAAGGCAATCACAGATTCAGTACAAAAACTTACGGTTCGCCAAATGGAAAGGTGTGAGGATTGGATACACTACCATATTGAGGTTAACGGAGAGATACAAACACATGTGATATATATAATCAGCAAACATCTACAGAATAGCAAGGGAAGACTACTCAACATTGTGTCATAACCTACATGGGAAAAGGATCTGAAGAACAATAGATATATGTATATGTGTGAAAGAACCACATCTTGCACACCTAGAACAAACAAAACATTGTAATCAAGTTTGCTGTGATAAAAAATAAAAATTAAGTTAAAACTCCGAACAAGAAGTAATGAGACATAAACTTAAAGGGCTTTTTCCTGGCACATTCCATTCTAATTTACAACCTAGAACACCACTTCCAGTAAGGCTCTGTTGCCCTAGTAACCAGATTTGGTAAAGGAGAAATGCTGCCGCCTTGTGGCCCATTCCCGCAAGAGCAGCTTTTAACCCACAGCTAATGGTCACTTAACATTCACAAGGACTCAGGGCTGTAAAGGACACCTGCCCTCAAAATTGTGCTGAGGTAGGGAATGGATAAAACAATTCAAAACAGGCAACATTTTCAAGAAGATAGTATGAAGAGGTAAGTTTTACTCACTCTCTTTTTCAAAAAAGGAAAATGGATAAAAGCTCAACCTCAGGAAGTATTGGACTCATGCAATCTAATCTACAAAAAGTTTTCAACTCACACCAGTCGACTGACCATCAGCAAAAAGCCTACAAACAATCAATGCTGAAGAGGTTTTAGAGAACTGTGTACCCTCTAGCTGCTGGTGAGATGTAAAGTGGTTAACAGCCAATAATGAGAACAGAAAGGAGCTGCATTTAAAAGGAAAAATTGAGGTACCATTCAATCCAGCAGGCGCACCAATGGGCCTCTCACCTGAGAAGACCAGAATCAAGAAGACCCGGGCTGCAAAAGCTGCACTGCAGCCTGATTCACAATAGACAAGACAGTGAAGCAACCAAAATGTCCATCAACAGATGAAGGGATAAAGAAGAAGTGGTCCATGTACACAATGAATACTAGCCATGGAAAACAATGAAACACTGCTCTTTGAGGCACCATAGATGATCTTGGATATAATCACAGAACATGAGGTAAGTCGGAAAGCAAAAGTCCTATATCCTATGATATCACTTATAGGCGTTATCTAATAACTGACACAAATGAACATATTTCCACAGGGAAAGGCAATCACAGACTTATAAAAAAAAACTATGCTTACCTAAAAGGAAAGGTGGGGGGAATGGATAAATGAAGATTAGCGTTACCATATGTATACAAATTCATATTATATACATATATCAAAAAGACCGACCATATAGCAAGGGAGGTTGATGGAACACTCTGTAATAATTTACATGGGAAGAGGATCTCTACATAAATAGATATATATAATGTGTAAATGAGCCAGAGTGTGTACACCGTGTACAAACAACATTCGAACCATTACCCCAATGTAAAAAATTAAAACAACGAACTACAAGTAATGAGACATAAACTTATGGGTGGTTTTCCTGGCACATTCCATTCAAATTTACAACCTAGGTAAACGACTTCCAGAAGGGCTCTGCTGCCCTAGTACCCATATTTGGGAATGGAGAAATGCTGCCTCCTTGTGGCCGTTTCCCACAACAGCAGCTTTAAACCCACTGCAAAAGGTCACTAAATATTCACCAATTCAGTTCTGTAAATGACACCTGCCCTCCAAAAAATACTGAGGTCGAAAATCGACCAAAAAATTCAAGAGTGCAAACTTCCAAAAAGACAATTTGAAGAGGTAGATTGTACTCACACTTTTTTTTTCTTTTAACAGAAAAGAAAAAGGCGTGGGAAAATGATGAATTTTAGGAATTTTTAAAGACATGTAAACCCAAATTACAAAAACCTATCAGCTCACACCAGTCAGAATGGCCCTCGACAAAAATGCTGCAAACAATAAATGCTGACGTGATTGTGGAGAAATGACTACCCTCGATTCTAAGGGGGACGTAGTAAGAGCCACTAATGAAAGCACAATTGAGGTGCCTTGAAAAGGTAACATTGAGCTACCATACCAGTCAATCAATCATACCCACTGCTGGGGGTATCACCTGAGAAAATGAAAATCCAAAAGTCACAGGCTGGCAATCCTGCACTCCAGCAATATTTACCATAGGCAACACTTGGAAGCAACGAAAACGTCCATCAACAGAGGAATGCACCAAGAAGAAGTGGTCCATGTACACAATGGAATATTAGCCATGAAAAACACTGAAGCACTGCTCTTTGAGGCACCGTACATGAGCCTGGAGATAATCACAAAACATGAAGTAGGACGGAAAGCAAAAGACCTATATCCTATAATATCACTTATGGCATTATCTAATAACTGACACAAATGAACATATTTCCAAAGAGAAAGACACTCACGGCTTAGAAAACAAACTATGCTCATCTAAAAGGAAAGGAAGGGGGAATTGATGAATGAAGAATAGTGTTACTATACGTATACAAATACATATTATATACATGTATCAAAAAGACCGAACATATAGCAAGGGAGGTCTATGGAACACTGTAATATTTTACATGGGAAGAGGATCTGTACATTAATAGACATACATAATGTACAAATGAACCAGATTGTGTACACCTAGGACAAACAATATTCTAATCTTTACTCTGATTAAAAAAATTTAAAAAACCAAGAAGAAGTAAAGAGACTTAAACTTATGGGGATTTCTCCTGGCAAATTCCATTCTAATTTACAACCTAAGACAACGACTTCCAGAAAGGCTCTGCTGCCCTAGTACCCAGATTGGGGACTGGAGAAATGCTGCCTCCTTGTGGCCGTTTCCCACAACAGCAGCTTTAAACCCACTGCGAAAGGTCACTAAATATTCACCAACTTGCAGTTCTGTAAATGACACCTGCCCTCCAAAAAATTTCTGGGGTCAAGAATCGACCAAAAAATTCAAAAGAGGGCAACCTTCGAAGAAGACAATTTCAAGAGGTATATTGTACACACGTTTTTTTCTTTTAAGTGAAAAGAAAAAGGCGTGGGAAAATGAAAAGTTTAGGAATTTTTAAAGATATGCAAATCGAAATTACAAATACCTATCAGCTCACAGCAGTCAGAATGGCCATCAGCAAAAATGCTGCAAACAATACATGCTGAAGGGATTGTGGAGAAATGTGTACCCTGAGCTCTAAGCGGGACGTGGTAAGAACCATTACTGTAAACACAATGGAGGTGCTTTGAAAAGGTAAACATTGAGCTACCAGTGAATCAAGCATACCATCTGCTGAGCCTATCACCTGAGAAATTGAGAATCAAAAAGTCACAGGCTGGCAAATCTGTATGCCAGCAATACTTACCATAGTCAACACATGGAAGCAACGAAAATGTCCATCAACAGAGGAATGCACCAAGAAGAAGTGGTCCATGTATACAACGGAATAGTACTCCAGTAAAAAATATAAATTAAATGTGAAAAACAAACAAATGTAAGGAGACATCAGTATTTGTGGGTTTCTCCGGGCACATTCCACTCTAATTTATAACCGAAGAGCACCACTGGCTAGTAGGTCTGTTTCCCTAGTACCAGCGTGGGGAACGTAGAAAGGCTGCCGCCCTCTGGCTGTTACCTGCAAAAGCAGGTTTAAAGCTTGAGCTAATGGTCACTTCATATGAACTAGTACTGCAGGGCTGTAAATGAAACCTGCCCTCAAAATGTCTTGAGGGAGGTAATGGCCAAAATATTTCAAAAGCTGACACATACTTCAAGTAAACACTTTGAAGAACTAAGCTCTAATCACAGCTGGAAAAATAAAAAGCACATGTCTTAAAGCTCAATTTCCACGCATTATGAGACACATGCAAATTCAACCACAAAGAGGTATCAGCTCACACCAGTCAGAATAACCATCAGCAAAAAACTACAAAGAATACATGCTGAAGGTGCTGTGGAGAAGTGCATACCCTCAAATTTACATGGGACGTAACCTGGAAAGAGCCACTAAAGAGAACAGAATGGAGGTGCCTTTAAAAGGTAAACATTGAGCTACCATATGATCCAACAGACCCATTCCTGGAACTATAACCTAAGAAGACAGAATTGGAAAGACACAGGCAGGCAAATCTGCATTGCACAGTATTACAATAGCCAAGATAGGGAAGTAACCAAAAAGTCCACCGACAGATGGGTGGACAAAGAAGAACTGCTACATGTACAGATGGAATATGAGCTAGCGAAAAAATGAAACAATGCCATTTGCAGCACCATAGATGAGTCTAGAAGTAATCACACAACTTGTAGTAAGTGAGACAGCGAAAGACACATATCCTATCATATCACATACAGGTGTTACCTAAAAATTGAAACAAACGAAGATATTTCCACAGAGAAAGGCAATCACAGATTCAGTACAAAAACTTACGGTTCGCCAAATGGAAAGGTGTGAGGATTGGATACACTACCATATTGAGGTTAACGGAGAGATACAAACACATGTGATATATATAATCAGCAAACATCTACAGAATAGCAAGGGAAGACTACTCAACATTGTGTCATAACCTACATGGGAAAAGGATCTGAAGAACAATAGATATATGTATATGTGTGAAAGAACCACATCTTGCACACCTAGAACAAACAAAACATTGTAATCAAGTTTGCTGTGATAAAAAATAAAAATTAAGTTAAAACTCCGAACAAGAAGTAATGAGACATAAACTTAAAGGGCTTTTTCCTGGCACATTCCATTCTAATTTACAACCTAGAACACCACTTCCAGTAAGGCTCTGTTGCCCTAGTAACCAGATTTGGTAAAGGAGAAATGCTGCCGCCTTGTGGCCCATTCCCGCAAGAGCAGCTTTTAACCCACAGCTAATGGTCACTTAACATTCACAAGGACTCAGGGCTGTAAAGGACACCTGCCCTCAAAATTGTGCTGAGGTAGGGAATGGATAAAACAATTCAAAACAGGCAACATTTTCAAGAAGATAGTATGAAGAGGTAAGTTTTACTCACTCTCTTTTTCAAAAAAGGAAAATGGATAAAAGCTCAACCTCAGGAAGTATTAGACTCATGCAATCTAATCTACAAAAAGTTTTCAACTCACACCAGTCGACTGACCATCAGCAAAAAGCCTACAAACAATCAATGCTGAAGAGGTTTTAGAGAACTGTGTACCCTCTAGCTGCTGGTGAGATGTAAAGTGGTTAACAGCCAATAATGAGAACAGAAAGGAGCTGCATTTAAAAGGAAAAATTGAGGTACCATTCAATCCAGCAGGCGCACCAATGGGCCTCTCACCTGAGAAGACCAGAATCAAGAAGACCCGGGCTGCAAAAGCTGCACTGCAGCCTGATTCACAATAGACAAGACAGTGAAGCAACCAAAATGTCCATCAACAGATGAAGGGATAAAGAAGAAGTGGTCCATGTACACAATGAATACTAGCCATGGAAAACAATGAAACACTGCTCTTTGAGGCACCATAGATGATCTTGGATATAATCACAGAACATGAGGTAAGTCGGAAAGCAAAAGTCCTATATCCTATGATATCACTTATAGGCGGTATCTAATAACTGACACAAATGAACATATTTCCACAGGGAAAGGCAATCACAGACTTATAAAAAAAAACTATGCTTACCTAAAAGGAAAGGTGGGGGGAATGGATAAATGAAGATTAGCGTTACCATATGTATACAAATTCATATTATATACATATATCAAAAAGACCGACCATATAGCAAGGGAGGTTGATGGAACACTCTGTAATAATTTACATGGGAAGAGGATCTCTACATAAATAGATATATATAATGTGTAAATGAACCAGAGTGTGTACACCGTGTACAAACAACATTCGAACCATTACCCCAATGTAAAAAATTAAAACAACGAACTACAAGTAATGAGACATAAACTTATGGGTGGTTTTCCTGGCACATTCCATTCAAATTTACAACCTAGGTAAACAACTTCCAGAACGGCTCTGCTGCCCTAGTACCCATATTTGGGAATGGAGAAATGCTGCCTCCTTGTGGCCGTTTCCCACAACAGCAGCTTTAAACCCACTGCAAAAGGGCACTAAATATTCACCAATTCAGTTCTGTAAATGACACCTGCCCTCCAAAAAATACTGAGGTCGAAAATCGACCAAAAAATTCAAGAGTGCAAACTTCCAAAAAGACAATTTGAAGAGGTAGATTGTACTCACACTTTCTTTTTCTTTTAACAGAAAAGAAAAAGGCGTGGGAAAATGATGAATTTTAGGAATTTTTAAAGACATGTAAACCCAAATTACAAAAACCTATCAGCTCACACCAGTCAGAATGGCCCTCGACAAAAATGCTGCAAACAATAAATGCTGACGTGATTGTGGAGAAATGAGTACCCTCGATTCTAAGGGGGACGTAGTAAGAGCCACTAATGAAAGCACAATTGAGGTGCCTTGAAAAGGTAACATTGAGCTACCATACCAGTCAATCAATCATACCCACTGCTGGGGGTATCACCTGAGAAAATGAAAATCCAAAAGTCACAGGCTGGCAATCCTGCACTCCAGCAATATTTACCATAGGCAACACTTGGAAGCAACGAAAACGTCCATCAACAGAGGAATGCACCAAGAAGAAGTGGTCCATGTACACAATGGAATATTAGCCATGGAAAACACTGAAGCACTGCTCTTTGAGGCACCGTACATGAGCCTGGAGATAATCACAAAACATGAAGTAGGACGGAAAGCAAAAGACCTATATCCTATAATATCACTTATGGCATTATCTAATAACTGACACAAATGAACATATTTCCAAAGAGAAAGACACTCACGGCTTAGAAAACAAACTATGCTCATCTAAAAGGAAAGGAAGGGGGAATTGATGAATGAAGAATAGTGTTACTATACGTATACAAATACATATTATATACATGTATCAAAAAGACCGAACATATAGCAAGGGAGGTCTATGGAACACTGTAATATTTTACATGGGAAGAGGATCTGTACATTAATAGACATACATAATGTACAAATGAACCAGATTGTGTACACCTAGGACAAACAATATTCTAATCTTTACTCTGATTAAAAAAATTTAAAAAACCAAGAAGAAGTAAAGAGACTTAAACTTATGGGGATTTCTCCTGGCAAATTCCATTCTAATTTACAACCTAAGACAACGACTTCCAGAAAGGCTCTGCTGCCCTAGTACCCAGATTGGGGACTGGAGAAATGCTGCCTCCTTGTGGCCGTTTCCCACAACAGCAGCTTTAAACCCACTGCGAAAGGTCACTAAATATTCACCAACTTGCAGTTCTGTAAATGACACCTGCCCTCCAAAAAATTTCTGGGGTCAAGAATCGACCAAAAAATTCAAAAGAGGGCAACCTTCAAAGAAGACAATTTCAAGAGGTATATTGTACACACGTTTTTTTCTTTTAAGTGAAAAGAAAAAGGCGTGGGAAAATGATAAAGTTTAGGAATTTTTAAAGATATGCAAACCGAAATTACAAATACCTATCAGCTCACAGCAGTCAGAATGGCCATCAGCAAAAATGCTGCAAACAATACATGTTGAAGGGATTGTGGAGAAATGTGTACCCTGAGCTCTAAGGGGGACGTGGTAAGAACCATTACTGTAAACACAATGGAGGTGCTTTGAAAAGGTAAACATTGAGCTACCAGTGAATCAAGCATACCATCTGCTGAGCCTATCACCTGAGAAAATGAGAATCAAAAAGTCACAGGCTGGCAAACCTGTACGCCAGCAATACTTACCATAGTCAACACATGGAAGCAACGAAAATGTCCATCAACAGAGGAATGCACCAAGAAGAAGTGGTCCATGTATACAACGGAATAGTACTCCAGTAAAAAATATAAATTAAATTTAAAAAACAAACAAATGTAAGGAGACATCAGCATCTGTGGGTTTCTCCAGGCACATTCCACTCTAATTTATAACCGAAGAACACCACTGGCTGGTAGGTCTGTTTCCCTAGTACCAGCGTGGGGAACGTAGAAAGGCTGCCGCCCTCTGGCCGTTACCTGCAAAAGCAGGTTTAAAGCTTGAGCTAATGGTCACTTCATATGAACTAGTACTGCAGGGCTGTAAATGAAACCTGCCCTCAAAATGTCTTGAGGGAGGTAATGGCCAAAATATTTCAAAAGCTGACACATACTTCAAGTAAACACTTTGAAGAACTAAGCTCTAATCACAGCTGGAAAAATAAAAAGCACATGTCTTAAAGCTCAATTTCCACGCATTATGAGACACATGCAAATTCAACCACAAAGAGGTATCAGCTCACACCAGTCAGAATAACCATCAGCAAAAAACTACAAAGAATACATGCTGAAGGTGCTGTGGAGAAGTGCATACCCTCAACTTTATGTGGGACGTAACCTGGAAAGAGCCACTAAAGAGAACAGAATGGAGGTGCCTTTAAAAGGTAAACATTGAGCTACCATATGATCCAACAGACCCATTCCTGGAACTATAACCTAAGAAGACAGAATTGGAAAGACACAGGCAGGCAAATCTGCATTGCATAGTATTACAATAGCCAAGATAGGGAAGTAACCAAAAAGTCCACCGACAGATGGGTGGACAAAGAAGAACTGCTACATGTACAGATGGAATATGAGCTAGCGAAAAAATGAAACAATGCCATTTGCAGCACCATAGATGAGTCTAGAAGTAATCACACAACTTGTAGTAAGTGAGACAGCGAAAGACACATATCCTATCATATCACATACAGGTGTTACCTAAAAATTGAAACAAAGGAAGATATTTCCACAGAGAAAGGCAATCACAGATTCAGTACAAAAACTTACGGTTCGCCAAATGGAAAGGTGTGAGGATTGGATACACTACCATATTGAGGTTAACGGAGAGATACAAACACATGTGATATATATAATCAGCAAACATCTACAGAATAGCAAGGGAAGACTACTCAACATTGTGTCATAACCTACATGGGAAAAGGATCTGAAGAACAATAGATATATGTATATGTGTGAAAGAACCACATCTTGCACACCTAGAACAAACAAAACATTGTAATCAAGTTTGCTGTGATAAAAAATAAAAATTAAGTTAAAACTCCGAACAAGAAGTAATGAGACATAAACTTAAAGGGCTTTTTCCTGGCACATTCCATTCTAATTTACAACCTAGAACACCACTTCCAGTAAGGCTCTGTTGCCCTAGTAACGAGATTTGGTAAAGGAGAAATGCTGCCGCCTTGTGGCCCATTCCCGCAAGAGCAGCTTTTAACCCACAGCTAATGGTCACTTAACATTCACAAGGACTCAGGGCTGTAAAGGACACCTGCCCTCAAAATTGTGCTGAGGTAGGGAATGGATAAAACAATTCAAAACAGGCAACATTTTCAAGAAGATAGTATGAAGAGGTAAGTTTTACTCACTCTCTTTTTCAAAAAAGGAAAATGGATAAAAGCTCAACCTCAGGAAGTATTGGACTCATGCAATCTAATCTACAAAAAGTTTTCAACTCACACCAGTCGACTGACCATCAGCAAAAAGCCTACAAACAATCAATGCTGAAGAGGTTTTAGAGAACTGTGTACCCTCTAGCTGCTGGTGAGATGTAAAGTGGTTAACAGCCAATAATGAGAACAGAAAGGAGCTGCATTTAAAAGGAAAAATTGAGGTACCATTCAATCCAGCAGGCGCACCAATGGGCCTCTCACCTGAGAAGACCAGAATCAAGAAGACCCGGGCTGCAAAAGCTGCACTGCAGCCTTATTCACAATAGACAAGACAGTGAAGCAACCAAAATGTCCATCAACAGATGAAGGGATAAAGAAGAAGTGGTCCATGTACACAATGAATACTAGCCATGGAAAACAATGAAACACTGCTCTTTGAGGCACCATAGATGATCTTGGATATAATCACAGAACATGAGGTAAGTCGGAAAGCAAAAGTCCTATATCCTATGATATCACTTATAGGCGTTATCTAATAACTGACACAAATGAACATATTTCCACAGGGAAAGGCAATCACAGACTTATAAAAAAAAACTATGCTTACCTAAAAGGAAAGGTGGGGGGAATGGATAAATGAAGATTAGCGTTACCATATGTATACAAATTCATATTATATACATATATCAAAAAGACCGACCATATAGCAAGGGAGGTTGATGGAACACTCTGTAATAATTTACATGGGAAGAGGATCTCTACATAAATAGATATATATAATGTGTAAATGAACCAGAGTGTGTACACCGTGTACAAACAACATTCGAACCATTACCCCAATGTAAAAAATTAAAACAACGAACTACAAGTAATGAGACATAAACTTATGGGTGGTTTTCCTGGCACATTCCATTCAAATTTACAACCTAGGTAAACAACTTCCAGAACGGCTCTGCTGCCCTAGTACCCATATTTGGGAATGGAGAAATGCTGCCTCCTTGTGGCCGTTTCCCACAACAGCAGCTTTAAACCCACTGCAAAAGGTCACTAAATATTCACCAATTCAGTTCTGTAAATGACCTGCCCTCCAAAAAATACTGAGGTCGAAAATCGACCAAAAAATTCAAGAGTGCAAACTTCCAAAAAGACAATTTGAAGAGGTAGATTGTACTCACACTTTTTTTTTCTTTTAACAGAAAAGAAAAAGGCGTGGGAAAATGATGAATTTTAGGAATTTTTAAAGACATGTAAACCCAAATTACAAAAACCTATCAGCTCACACCAGTCAGAATGGCCCTCGACAAAAATGCTGCAAACAATAAATGCTGACGTGATTGTGGAGAAATGAGTACCCTCGATTCTAAGGGGGACGTAGTAAGAGCCACTAATGAAAGCACAATTGAGGTGCCTTGAAAAGGTAACATTGAGCTACCATACCAGTCAATCAATCATACCCACTGCTGGGGGTATCACCTGAGAAAATGAAAATCCAAAAGTCACAGGCTGGCAATCCTGCACTCCAGCAATATTTACCATAGGCAACACTTGGAAGCAACGAAAACGTCCATCAACAGAGGAATGCACCAAGAAGAAGTGGTCCATGTACACAATGGAATATTAGCCATGGAAAACATTGAAGCACTGCTCTTTGAGGCACCGTACATGAGCCTGGAGATAATCACAAAACATGAAGTAGGACGGAAAGCAAAAGACCTATATCCTATAATATCACTTATGGCATTATCTAATAACTGACACAAATGAACATATTTCCAAAGAGAAAGACACTCACGGCTTAGAAAACAAACTATGCTCATCTAAAAGGAAAGGAAGGGGGAATTGATAAATGAAGAATAGTGTTACTATACGTATACAAATACATATTATATACATGTATCAAAAAGACCGAACATATAGCAAGGGAGGTCTATGGAACACTGTAATATTTTACATGGGAAGAGGATCTGTACATTAATAGACATACATAATGTACAAATGAACCAGATTGTGTACCCCTAGGACAAACAATATTCTAATCTTTACTCTGATTAAAAAAATTTAAAAAACCAAGAAGAAGTAAAGAGACTTAAACTTATGGGGATTTCTCCTGGCAAATTCCATTCTAATTTACAACCTAAGACAACGACTTCCAGAAAGGCTCTGCTGCCCTAGTACCCAGATTGGGGACTGGAGAAATGCTGCCTCCTTGTGGCCGTTTCCCACAACAGCAGCTTTAAACCCACTGTGAAAGGTCACTAAATATTCACCAACTTGCAGTTCTGTAAATGACACCTGCCCTCCAAAAAATTTCTGGGGTCAAGAATCGACCAAAAAATTCAAAAGAGGGCAACCTTCAAAGAAGACAATTTCAAGAGGTATATTGTACACACGTTTTTTTCTTTTAAGTGAAAAGAAAAAGGCGTGGGAAAATGATAAAGTTTAGGAATTTTTAAAGATATGCAAACCGAAATTACAAATACCTATCAGCTCACAGCAGTCAGAATGGCCATCAGCAAAAATGCTGCAAACAATACATGCTGAAGGGATTGTGGAGAAATGTGTACCCTGAGCTCTAAGGGGGACGTGGTAAGAACCATTACTGTAAACACAATGGAGGTGCTTTGAAAAGGTAAACATTGAGCTACCAGTGAATCAAGCATACCATCTGCTGAGCCTATCACCTGAGAAAATGAGAATCAAAAAGTCACAGGCTGGCAAACCTGTACGCCAGCAATACTTACCATAGTCAACACATGGAAGCAACGAAAATGTCCATCAACAGAGGAATGCACCAAGAAGAAGTGGTCCATGTATACAACGGAATAGTACTCCAGTAAAAAATATAAATTAAATTTAAAAAACAAACAAATGTAAGGAGACATCAGCATCTGTGGGTTTCTCCAGGCACATTCCACTCTAATTTATAACCGAAGAACACCACTGGCTGGTAGGTCTGTTTCCCTAGTACCAGCGTGGGGAACGTAGAAAGGCTGCCGCCCTCTGGCCGTTACCTGCAAAAGCAGGTTTAAAGCTTGAGCTAATGGTCACTTCATATGAACTAGTACTGCAGGGCTGTAAATGAAACCTGCCCTCAAAATGTCTTGAGGGAGGTAATGGCCAAAATATTTCAAAAGCTGACACATACTTCAAGTAAACACTTTGAAGAACTAAGCTCTAATCACAGCTGGAAAAATAAAAAGCACATGTCTTAAAGCTCAATTTCCACGCATTATGAGACACATGCAAATTCAACCACAAAGAGGTATCTGCTCACACCAGTCAGAATAACCATCAGCAAAAAACTACAAAGAATAAATGCTGAAGGTGCTGTGGAGAAGTGCACACCCTCAACTTTATGTGGGACGTAACCTGGAAAGAGCCACTAAAGAGAACAGAATGGAGGTGCCTTTAAAAGGTAAACATTGAGCTACCATATGATCCAACAGACCCATTCCTGGAACTATAACCTAAGAAGACAGAATTGGAAAGACACAGGCAGGCAAATCTGCATTGCATAGTATTACAATAGCCAAGATATGGAAGTAACCAAAAAGTCCACCGACAGATGGGTGGACAAAGAAGAACTGCTACACGTACACATGGAATATGAGCTAGCGAAAAAATGAAACAATGCCATTTGCAGCACCATAGATGAGTCTAGAAGTAATCACGCAACTTGTAGTAAGTGAGACAGCGAAAGACACATATCCTATCATATCACATACAGGTGTTGCCTAAAAATTGAAACAAACGAAGATATTTCCACAGAGAAAGGCAATCAGAGATTCAGTACAAAAACTTATGGTTCGCCAAATGGAAAGGTGTGAGGATTGGATACACTACCATATTGAGGTTAACGGAGAGATACAAACACATGTGAAATATATAATCACCAAAGACCTACGGAATACCAAGAGAAGACTACTCAACATTGTGTCATAACCTACATGGGAAAAGGATCTGAAGAACAATACATATATGTATATGTGTGAAAGAACCACATCTTGCACACCTAGAACAAACAAAACATTGTAATCAAGTTTGCTGTGATAAAAAATAAAAATTAAGTTAAAACTCCGAACAAGAAGTAATGAGACATAAACTTAAAGGGCTTTTTCCTGGCACATTCCATTCTAATTTACAACCTAGAACACCACTTCCAGTAAGGCTCTGTTGCCCTAGTAACCAGATTTGGTAAAGGAGAAATGCTGCCGCCTTGTGGCCCATTCCCGCAAGAGCAGCTTTTAACCCACAGCTAATGGTCACTTAACATTCACAAGGACTCAGGGCTGTAAAGGACACCTGCCCTCAAAATTGTGCTGAGGTAGGGAATGGATAAAACAATTCAAAACAGGCAACATTTTCAAGAAGATAGTATGAAGAGGTAAGTTTTACTCACTCTCTTTTTCAAAAAAGGAAAATGGATAAAAGCTCAACCTCAGGAAGTATTGGACTCATGCAATCTAATCTACAAAAAGTTTTCAACTCACACCAGTCGACTGACCATCAGCAAAAAGCCTACAAACAATCAATGCTGAAGAGGTTTTAGAGAACTGTGTACCCTTTAGCTGCTGGTGAGATGTAAAGTGGTTAACAGCCAATAATGAGAACAGAAAGGAGCTGCGTTTAAAAGGAAAAATTCAGGTACCATTCAATCCCGCAGGCGCACCAATGGGTCTCTCACCTGAGAAGACCAGAATCAAGAAGACCCGGGCTGCAAAAGCTGCACTGCAGCCTTATTCACAATAGACAAGACAGTGAAGCAACCAAAATGTCCATCAACAGATGAAGGGATAAAGAAGAAGTGGTCCATGTACACAATGAATACTAGCCATGGAAAACAATGAAACACTGCTCTTTGAGGCACCATACATGATCTTGGAGATAAACACAGAACATGAGGGAAGTCGGAAAGCAAAAGTCCTATATCCTATGATATCACTTATAGGCGTTATCTAATAACTGACACAAATGAACATATTTCCACAGAGAAAGGCAATCACAGACTTATAAAAAAAATATGCTTATCTAAAAGGAAAATTGGGGGGAATGGATAAATGAAGATTAGCGTTACCGTATGTATACAAATTCATATTATATACATATATCAAAAAGAACGACCATATAGCAACGGAGGTTGACGGAACACTCTGCAATAATTTACATGGGAAGAGGATCTCTACATAAATAGATATATATAATGTGTAAATGAACCAGAGTGTGTACACCTTGGACAAACAACATTCGAACCATTACCGCAATGTAAAAAATTAAAACAACGAACTAGAAGTAATGAGACATAAACTTATGGGTGGTTTTCCTGGCACATTCCATTCAAATTTACAACCTAGGTAAATGACTTCCAGAATGGCTCTGCTGCCCTAGTACCCAGATTTGGGAATGGAGAAATGCTGCCTCCTTCTGGCCGTTTCCCACAACAGCAGCTTTAAACCCACTGCGAAAGGTCACGAAATATTCACCAATTCAGTTCTGTAAATGACACCTGCCCTCCAAAAAATACTGAGGTCGAAAATCGACCAAAAAATTCAAGAGTGCAACCTTCCAAACAGACAATTTGAAGAGGTAGATTGTACTCACACTTTTTTTTTCTTTTAACAGAAAAGAAAAAGGCGTGGGAAAATGATGAATTTTAGGAATTTTTAAAGACATGTAAACCCAAATTACAAAAACCTATCAGCTCACACCAGTCAGAATGGCCCTCGACAAAAATGCTGCAAACAATAAATGCTGACGTGATTGTGGAGAAATGAGTACCCTCGATTCTAAGGGGGACGTAGTAAGAGCCACTAATGAAAGCACAATTGAGGTGCCTTGAAAAGGTAACATTGAGCTACCATACCAGTCAATCAATCATACCCACTGCTGGGGGTATCACCTGAGAAAATGAAAATCCAAAAGTCACAGGCTGGCAATCCTGCACTCCAGCAATATTTACCATAGGCAACACTTGGAAGCAACGAAAACGTCCATCAACAGAGGAATGCACCAAGAAGAAGTGGTCCATGTACACAATGGAATATTAGCCATGGAAAACACTGAAGCACTGCTCTTTGAGGCACCGTACATGAGCCTGGAGATAATCACAAAACATGAAGTAGGACGGAAAGCAAAAGACCTATATCCTATAATATCACTTATGGCATTATCTAATAACTGACACAAATGAACATATTTCCAAAGAGAAAGACACTCACGGCTTAGAAAACAAACTATGCTCATCTAAAAGGAAAGGAGGGGGGAATTGATAAATGAAGAATAGTGTTACTATACGTATACAAATACATATTATATACATGTATCAAAAAGACTGAACATATAGCAAGGGAGGTCTATGGAACACTGTAATATTTTACATGGGAAGAGGATCTGTACATTAATAGACATACATAATGTACAAATGAACGAGATTGTGTACACCTAGGACAAACAATATTCTAATCTTTACTCTGATTAAAAAAATTTAAAAAACCAAGAAGAAGTAAAGAGACTTAAACTTATGAGGATTTCTCCTGGCAAATTCCATTCTAATTTACAACCTAAGACAACGACTTCCAGAAAGGCTCTGCTGCCCTAGTACCCAGATTGGGGAATGGAGAAATGCTGCCTCCTTGTGGCCGTTTCCCACAACAGCAGCTTTAAACCCACTGCGAAAGGTCACTAAATATTCACCAACTTGCAGTTCTGTAAATGACACCTGCCCTCCAAAAAATTTCTGGGGTCAAGAATCGACCAAAAAATTCAAAAGAGGGCAACCTTCAAAGAAGACAATTTCAAGAGGTATATTGTACACACGTTTTTTTCTTTTAAGTGAAAAGAAAAAGGCGTGGGAAAATGATAAAGTTTAGGAATTTTTAAAGATATGCAAACCGAAATTACAAATACCTATCAGCTCACAGCAGTCAGAATGGCCATCAGCAAAAATGCTGCAAACAATACATGCTGAAGGGATTGTGGAGAAATGTGTACCCTGAGCTCTAAGGGGGACGTGGTAAGAACCATTACTGTAAACACAATGGAGGTGCTTTGAAAAGGTAAACATTGAGCTACCAGTGAATCAAGCATACCATCTGCTGAGCCTATCACCTGAGAAAATGAGAATCAAAAAGTCACAGGCTGGCAAACCTGTACGCCAGCAATACTTACCATAGTCAACACATGGAAGCAACGAAAATGTCCATCAACAGAGGAATGCACCAAGAAGAAGTGGTCCATGTATACAACGGAATAGTACTCCAGTAAAAAATATAAATTAAATTTAAAAAACAAACAAACGTAAGGAGACATCAGCATCTGTGGGTTTCTCCAGGCACATTCCACTCTAATTTATAACCGAAGAACACCACTGGCTGGTAGGTCTGTTTCCCTAGTACCAGCGTGGGGAACGTAGAAAGGCTGCCGCCCTCTGGCCGTTACCTGCAAAAGCAGGTTTAAAGCTTGAGCTAATGGTCACTTCATATGAACTAGTACTGCAGGGCTGTAAATGAAACCTGCCCTCAAAATGTCTTGAGGGAGGTAATGGCCAAAATATTTCAAAAGGTGACACATACTTCAAGTAAACACTTTGAAGAACTAAGCTCTAATCACAGCTGGAAAAATAAAAAGCACATGTCTTAAAGCTCAATTTCCACGCATTATGAGACACATGCAAATTCAACCACAAAGAGGTATCTGCTCACACCAGTCAGAATAACCATCAGCAAAAAACTACAAAGAATAAATGCTGAAGGTGCTGTGGAGAAGTGCACACCCTCAACTTTATGTGGGACGTAACCTGGAAAGAGCCACTAAAGAGAACAGAATGGAGGTGCCTTTAAAAGGTAAACATTGAGCTACCATATGATCCAACAGACCCATTCCTGGAACTATAACCTAAGAAGACAGAATTGGAAAGACACAGGCAGGCAAATCTGCATTGCATAGTATTACAATAGCCAAGATATGGAAGTAACCAAAAAGTCCACCGACAGATGGGTGGACAAAGAAGAACTGCTACACGTACACATGGAATATGAGCTAGCGAAAAAATGAAACAATGCCATTTGCAGCACCATAGATGAGTCTAGAAATAATCACGCAACTTGTAGTAAGTGAGACAGCGAAAGACACATATCCTATCATATCACATACAGGTGTTGCCTAAAAATTGAAACAAACGAAGATATTTCCACAGAGAAAGGCAATCAGAGATTCAGTACAAAAACTTATGGTTCGCCAAATGGAAAGGTGTGAGGATTGGATACACTACCATATTGAGGTTAACGGAGAGATACAAACACATGTGAAATATATAATCACCAAAGACCTACGGAATACCAAGAGAAGACTACTCAACATTGTGTCATAACCTACATGGGAAAAGGATCTGAAGAACAATACATATATGTATATGTGTGAAAGAACCACATCTTGCACACCTAGAACAAACAAAACATTGTAATCAAGTTTGCTGTGATAAAAAATAAAAATTAAGTTAAAACTCCGAACAAGAAGTAATGAGACATAAACTTAAAGGGCTTTTTCCTGGCACATTCCATTCTAATTTACAACCTAGAACACCACTTCCAGTAAGGCTCTGTTGCCCTAGTAACCAGATTTGGTAAAGGAGAAATGCTGCCGCCTTGTGGCCCATTCCCGCAAGAGCAGCTTTTAACCCACAGCTAATGGTCACTTAACATTCACAAGGACTCAGGGCTGTAAAGGACACCTGCCCTCAAAATTGTGCTGAGGTAGGGAATGGATAAAACAATTCAAAACAGGCAACATTTTCAAGAAGATAGTATGAAGAGGTAAGTTTTACTCACTCTCTTTTTCAAAAAAGGAAAATGGATAAAAGCTCAACCTCAGGAAGTATTGGACTCATGCAATCTAATCTACAAAAAGTTTTCAACTCACACCAGTCGACTGACCATCAGCAAAAAGCCTACAAACAATCAATGCTGAAGAGGTTTTAGAGAACTGTGTACCCTTTAGCTGCTGGTGAGATGTAAAGTGGTTAACAGCCAATAATGAGAACAGAAAGGAGCTGCGTTTAAAAGGAAAAATTCAGGTACCATTCAATCCCGCAGGCGCACCAATGGGTCTCTCACCTGAGAAGACCAGAATCAAGAAGACCCGGGCTGCAAAAGCTGCACTGCAGCCTTATTCACAATAGACAAGACAGTGAAGCAACCAAAATGTCCATCAACAGATGAAGGGATAAAGAAGAAGTGGTCCATGTACACAATGAATACTAGCCATGGAAAACAATGAAACACTGCTCTTTGAGGCACCATACATGATCTTGGAGATAAACACAGAACATGAGGGAAGTCGGAAAGCAAAAGTCCTATATCCTATGATATCACTTATAGGCGTTATCTAATAACTGACACAAATGAACATATTTCCACAGAGAAAGGCAATCACAGACTTATAAAAAAAATATGCTTATCTAAAAGGAAAATTGGGGGGAATGGATAAATGAAGATTAGCGTTACCGTATGTATACAAATTCATATTATATACATATATCAAAAAGAACGACCATATAGCAACGGAGGTTGACGGAACACTCTGCAATAATTTACATGGGAAGAGGATCTCTACATAAATAGATATATATAATGTGTAAATGAACCAGAGTGTGTACACCTTGGACAAACAACATTCGAACCATTACCGCAATGTAAAAAATTAAAACAACGAACTAGAAGTAATGAGACATAAACTTATGGGTGGTTTTCCTGGCACATTCCATTCAAATTTACAACCTAGGTAAATGACTTCCAGAATGGCTCTGCTGCCCTAGTACCCAGATTTGGGAATGGAGAAATGCTGCCTCCTTCTGGCCGTTTCCCACAACAGCAGCTTTAAACCCACTGCGAAAGGTCACGAAATATTCACCAATTCAGTTCTGTAAATGACACCTGCCCTCCAAAAAATACTGAGGTCGAAAATCGACCAAAAAATTCAAGAGTGCAACCTTCCAAAAAGACAATTTGAAGAGGTAGATTGTACTCACACTTTTTTTTTCTTTTAACAGAAAAGAAAAAGGCGTGGGAAAATGATGAATTTTAGGAATTTTTAAAGACATGTAAACCCAAATTACAAAAACCTATCAGCTCACACCAGTCAGAATGGCCCTCGACAAAAATGCTGCAAACAATAAATGCTGACGTGATTGTGGAGAAATGAGTACCCTCGATTCTAAGGGGGACGTAGTAAGAGCCACTAATGAAAGCACAATTGAGGTGCCTTGAAAAGGTAACATTGAGCTACCATACCAGTCAATCAATCATACCCACTGCTGGGGGTATCACCTGAGAAAATGAAAATCCAAAAGTCACAGGCTGGCAATCCTGCACTCCAGCAATATTTACCATAGGCAACACTTGGAAGCAACGAAAACGTCCATCAACAGAGGAATGCACCAAGAAGAAGTGGTCCATGTACACAATGGAATATTAGCCATGGAAAACACTGAAGCACTGCTCTTTGAGGCACCGTACATGAGCCTGGAGATAATCACAAAACATGAAGTAGGACGGAAAGCAAAAGACCTATATCCTATAATATCACTTATGGCATTATCTAATAATTGACACAAATGAACATATTTCCAAAGAGAAAGACACTCACGGCTTAGAAAACAAACTATGCTCATCTAAAAGGAAAGGAGGGGGGAATTGATAAATGAAGAATAGTGTTACTATACGTATACAAATACATATTATATACATGTATCAAAAAGACTGAACATATAGCAAGGGAGGTCTATGGAACACTGTAATATTTTACATGGGAAGAGGATCTGTACATTAATAGACATACATAATGTACAAATGAACCAGATTGTGTACACCTAGGACAAACAATATTCTAATCTTTACTCTGATTAAAAAAATTTAAAAAACCAAGAAGAAGTAAAGAGACTTAAACTTATGGGGATTTCTCCTGGCAAATTCCATTCTAATTTACAACCTAAGACAACGACTTCCAGAAAGGCTCTGCTGCCCTAGTACCCAGATTGGGGAATGGAGAAATGCTGCCTCCTTGTGGCCGTTTCCCACAACAGCAGCTTTAAACCCACTGCGAAAGGTCACTAAATATTCACCAACTTGCAGTTCTGTAAATGACACCTGCCCTCCAAAAAATTTCTGGGGTCAAGAATCGACCAAAAAATTCAAAAGAGGGCAACCTTCAAAGAAGACAATTTCAAGAGGTATATTGTACACACGTTTTTTTCTTTTAAGTGAAAAGAAAAAGGCGTGGGAAAATGATAAAGTTTAGGAATTTTTAAAGATATGCAAACCGAAATTACAAATACCTATCAGCTCACAGCAGTCAGAATGGCCATCAGCAAAAATGCTGCAAACAATACATGCTGAAGGGATTGTGGAGAAATGTGTACCCTGAGCTCTAAGGGGGACGTGGTAAGAACCATTACTGTAAACACAATGGAGGTGCTTTGAAAAGGTAAACATTGAGCTACCAGTGAATCAAGCATACCATCTGCTGAGCCTATCACCTGAGAAAATGAGAATCAAAAAGTCACAGGCTGGCAAACCTGTACGCCAGCAATACTTACCATAGTCAACACATGGAAGCAACGAAAATGTCCATCAACAGAGGAATGCACCAAGAAGAAGTGGTCCATGTATACAACGGAATAGTACTCCAGTAAAAAATATAAATTAAATTTAAAAAACAAACAAATGTAAGGAGACATCAGCATCTGTGGGTTTCTCCAGGCACATTCGACTCTAATTTATAACCGAAGAACACCACTGGCTGGTAGGTCTGTTTCCCTAGTACCAGCGTGGGGAACGTAGAAAGGCTGCCGCCCTCTGGCCGTTACCTGCAAAAGCAGGTTTAAAGCTTGAGCTAATGGTCACTTCATATGAACTAGTACTGCAGGGCTGTAAATGAAACCTGCCCTCAAAATGTCTTGAGGGAGGTAATGGCCAAAATATTTCAAAAGGTGACACATACTTCAAGTAAACACTTTGAAGAACTAAGCTCTAATCACAGCTGGAAAAATAAAAAGCACATGTCTTAAAGCTCAATTTCCACGCATTATGAGACACATGCAAATTCAACCACAAAGAGGTATCTGCTCACACCAGTCAGAATAACCATCAGCAAAAAACTACAAAGAATAAATGCTGAAGGTGCTGTGGAGAAGTGCACACCCTCAACTTTATGTGGGACGTAACCTGGAAAGAGCCACTAAAGAGAACAGAATGGAGGTGCCTTTAAAAGGTAAACATTGAGCTACCATATGATCCAACAGACCCATTCCTGGAACTATAACCTAAGAAGACAGAATTGGAAAGACACAGGCAGGCAAATCTGCATTGCATAGTATTACAATAGCCAAGATATGGAAGTAACCAAAAAGTCCACCGACAGATGGGTGGACAAAGAAGAACTGCTACACGTACACATGGAATATGAGCTAGCGAAAAAATGAAACAATGCCATTTGCAGCACCATAGATGAGTCTAGAAGTAATCACGCAACTTGTAGTAAGTGAGACAGCGAAAGACACATATCCTATCATATCACATACAGGTGTTGCCTAAAAATTGAAACAAACGAAGATATTTCCACAGAGAAAGGCAATCAGAGATTCAGTACAAAAACTTATGGTTCGCCAAATGGAAAGGTGTGAGGATTGGATACACTACCATATTGAGGTTAACGGAGAGATACAAACACATGTGAAATATATAATCACCAAAGACCTACGGAATACCAAGAGAAGACTACTCAACATTGTGTCATAACCTACATGGGAAAAGGATCTGAAGAACAATACATATATGTATATGTGTGAAAGAACCACATCTTGCACACCTAGAACAAACAAAACATTGTAATCAAGTTTGCTGTGATAAAAAATAAAAATTAAGTTAAAACTCCGAACAAGAAGTAATGAGACATAAACTTAAAGGGCTTTTTCCTGGCACATTCCATTCTAATTTACAACCTAGAACACCACTTCCAGTAAGGCTCTGTTGCCCTAGTAACCAGATTTGGTAAAGGAGAAATGCTGCCGCCTTGTGGCCCATTCCCGCAAGAGCAGCTTTTAACCCACAGCTAATGGTCACTTAACATTCACAAGGACTCAGGGCTGTAAAGGACACCTGCCCTCAAAATTGTGCTGAGGTAGGGAATGGATAAAACAATTCAAAACAGGCAACATTTTCAAGAAGATAGTATGAAGAGGTAAGTTTTACTCACTCTCTTTTTCAAAAAAGGAAAATGGATAAAAGCTCAACCTCAGGAAGTATTGGACTCATGCAATCTAATCTACAAAAAGTTTTCAACTCACACCAGTCGACTGACCATCAGCAAAAAGCCTACAAACAATCAATGCTGAAGAGGTTTTAGAGAACTGTGTACCCTTTAGCTGCTGGTGAGATGTAAAGTGGTTAACAGCCAATAATGAGAACAGAAAGGAGCTGCGTTTAAAAGGAAAAATTCAGGTACCATTCAATCCCGCAGGCGCACCAATGGGTCTCTCACCTGAGAAGACCAGAATCAAGAAGACCCGGGCTGCAAAAGCTGCACTGCAGCCTTATTCACAATAGACAAGACAGTGAAGCAACCAAAATGTCCATCAACAGATGAAGGGATAAAGAAGAAGTGGTCCATGTACACAATGAATACTAGCCATGGAAAACAATGAAACACTGCTCTTTGAGGCACCATACATGATCTTGGAGATAAACACAGAACATGAGGGAAGTCGGAAAGCAAAAGTCCTATATCCTATGATATCACTTATAGGCGTTATCTAATAACTGACACAAATGAACATATTTCCACAGAGAAAGGCAATCACAGACTTATAAAAAAAATATGCTTATCTAAAAGGAAAATTGGGGGGAATGGATAAATGAAGATTAGCGTTACCGTATGTATACAAATTCATATTATATACATATATCAAAAAGAACGACCATATAGCAACGGAGGTTGACGGAACACTCTGCAATAATTTACATGGGAAGAGGATCTCTACATAAATAGATATATATAATGTGTAAATGAACCAGAGTGTGTACACCTGGGACAAACAACATTCGAACCATTACCGCAATGTAAAAAATTAAAACAACGAACTAGAAGTAATGAGACATAAACTTATGGGTGGTTTTCCTGGCACATTCCATTCAAATTTACAACCTAGGTAAATGACTTCCAGAATGGCTCTGCTGCCCTAGTACCCAGATTTGGGAATGGAGAAATGCTGCCTCCTTCTGGCCGTTTCCCACAACAGCAGCTTTAAACCCACTGCGAAAGGTCACGAAATATTCACCAATTCAGTTCTGTAAATGACACCTGCCCTCCAAAAAATACTGAGGTCGAAAATCGACCAAAAAATTCAAGAGTGCAACCTTCTAAAAAGACAATTTGAAGAGGTAGATTGTACTCACACTTTTTTTTTCTTTTAACAGAAAAGAAAAAGGCGTGGGAAAATGATGAATTTTAGGAATTTTTAAAGACATGTAAACCCAAATTACAAAAACCTATCAGCTCACACCAGTCAGAATGGCCCTCGACAAAAATGCTGCAAACAATAAATGCTGACGTGATTGTGGAGAAATGAGTACCCTCGATTCTAAGGGGGACGTAGTAAGAGCCACTAATGAAAGCACAATTGAGGTGCCTTGAAAAGGTAACATTGAGCTACCATACCAGTCAATCAATCATACCCACTGCTGGGGGTATCACCTGAGAAAATGAAAATCCAAAAGTCACAGGCTGGCAATCCTGCACTCCAGCAATATTTACCATAGGCAACACTTGGAAGCAACGAAAACGTCCATCAACAGAGGAATGCACCAAGAAGAAGTGGTCCATGTACACAATGGAATATTAGCCATGGAAAACACTGAAGCACTGCTCTTTGAGGCACCGTACATGAGCCTGGAGATAATCACAAAACATGAAGTAGGACGGAAAGCAAAAGACCTATATCCTATAATATCACTTATGGCATTATCTAATAACTGACACAAATGAACATATTTCCAAAGAGAAAGACACTCACGGCTTAGAAAACAAACTATGCTCATCTAAAAGGAAAGGAGGGGGGAATTGATGAATGAAGAATAGTGTTACTATACGTATACAAATACATATTATATACATGTATCAAAAAGACTGAACATATAGCAAGGGAGGTCTATGGAACACTGTAATATTTTACATGGGAAGAGGATCTGTACATTAATAGACATACATAATGTACAAATGAACCAGATTGTGTACACCTAGGACAAACAATATTCTAATCTTTACTCTGATTAAAAAAATTTAAAAAACCAAGAAGAAGTAAAGAGACTTAAACTTATGGGGATTTCTCCTGGCAAATTCCATTCTAATTTACAACCTAAGACAACGACTTCCAGAAAGGCTCTGCTGCCCTAGTACCCAGATGGGGACTGGAGAAATGCTGCCTCCTTGTGGCCGTTTCCCACAACAGCAGCTTTAAACCCACTGCGAAAGGTCACTAAATATTCACCAACTTGCAGTTCTGTAAATGACACCTGCCCTCCAAAAAATTTCTGGGGTCAAGAATCGACCAAAAAATTCAAAAGAGGGCAACCTTCAAAGAAGACAATTTCAAGAGGTATATTGTACACACGTCTTTTTCTTTTAAGTGAAAAGAAAAAGGCGTGGGAAAATGATAAAGTTTAGGAATTTTTAAAGATATGCAAACCGAAATTACAAATACCTATCAGCTCACAGCAGTCAGAATGGCCATCAGCAAAAATGCTGCAAACAATACATGCTGAAGGGATTGTGGAGAAATGTGTACCCTGAGCTCTAAGGGGGACGTGGTAAGAACCATTACTGTAAACACAATGGAGGTGCTTTGAAAAGGTAAACATTGAGCTACCAGTGAATCAAGCATACCATCTGCTGAGCCTATCACCTGAGAAAATGAGAATCAAAAAGTCACAGGCTGGCAAACCTGTACGCCAGCAATACTTACCATAGTCAACACATGGAAGCAACGAAAATGTCCATCAACAGAGGAATGCACCAAGAAGAAGTGGTCCATGTATACAACGGAATAGTACTCCAGTAAAAAATATAAATTAAATTTAAAAAACAAACAAATGTAAGGAGACATCAGCATCTGTGGGTTTCTCCAGGCACATTCCACTCTAATTTATAACCGAAGAACACCACTGGCTGGTAGGTCTGTTTCCCTAGTACCAGCGTGGGGAACGTAGAAAGGCTGCCGCCCTCTGGCCGTTACCTGCAAAAGCAGGTTTAAAGCTTGAGCTAATGGTCACTTCATATGAACTAGTACTGCAGGGCTGTAAATGAAACCTGCCCTCAAAATGTCTTGAGGGAGGTAATGGCCAAAATATTTCAAAAGGTGACACATACTTCAAGTAAACACTTTGAAGAACTAAGCTCTAATCACAGCTGGAAAAATAAAAAGCACATGTCTTAAAGCTCAATTTCCACGCATTATGAGACACATGCAAATTCAACCACAAAGAGGTATCTGCTCACACCAGTCAGAATAACCATCAGCAAAAAACTACAAAGAATAAATGCTGAAGGTGCTGTGGAGAAGTGCACACCCTCAACTTTATGTGGGACGTAACCTGGAAAGAGCCACTAAAGAGAACAGAATGGAGGTGCCTTTAAAAGGTAAACATTGAGCTACCATATGATCCAACAGACCCATTCCTGGAACTATAACCTAAGAAGACAGAATTGGAAAGACACAGGCAGGCAAATCTGCATTGCATAGTATTACAATAGCCAAGATATGGAAGTAACCAAAAAGTCCACCGACAGATGGGTGGACAAAGAAGAACTGCTACACGTACACATGGAATATGAGCTAGCGAAAAAATGAAACAATGCCATTTGCAGCACATAGATGAGTCTAGAAGTAATCACGCAACTTGTAGTAAGTGAGACAGCGAAAGACACATATCCTATCATATCACATACAGGTGTTGCCTAAAAATTGAAACAAACGAAGATATTTCCACAGAGAAAGGCAATCAGAGATTCAGTACAAAAACTTATGGTTCGCCAAATGGAAAGGTGTGAGGATTGGATACACTACCATATTGAGGTTAACGGAGAGATACAAACACATGTGAAATATATAATCACCAAAGACCTACGGAATACCAAGAGAAGACTACTCAACATTGTGTCATAACCTACATGGGAAAAGGATCTGAAGAACAATAGATATATGTATATGTGTGAAAGAACCACATCTTGCACACCTAGAACAAACAAAACATTGTAATCAAGTTTGCTGTGATAAAAAATAAAAATTAAGTTAAAACTCCGAACAAGAAGTAATGAGACATAAACTTAAAGGGCTTTTTCCTGGCACATTCCATTCTAATTTACAACCTAGAACACCACTTCCAGTAAGGCTCTGTTGCCCTAGTAACCAGATTTGGTAAAGGAGAAATGCTGCCGCCTTGTGGCCCATTCCCGCAAGAGCAGCTTTTAACCCACAGCTAATGGTCACTTAACATTCACAAGGACTCAGGGCTGTAAAGGACACCTGCCCTCAAAATTGTGCTGAGGTAGGGAATGGATAAAACAATTCAAAACAGGCAACATTTTCAAGAAGATAGTATGAAGAGGTAAGTTTTACTCACTCTCTTTTTCAAAAAAGGAAAATGGATAAAAGCTCCACCTCAGGAAGTATTGGACTCATGCAATCTAATCTACAAAATGTTTTCAACTCACACCAGTCGACTGACCATCAGCAAAAAGCCTACAAACAATCAATGCTGAAGAGGTTTTAGAGAACTGTGTACCCTTTAGCTGCTGGTGAGATGTAAAGTGGTTAACAGCCAATAATGAGAACAGAAAGGAGCTGCGTTTAAAAGGAAAAATTGAGGTACTATTCAATCCCGCAGGCGCACCAATGGGTCTCTCACCTGAGAAGACCAGAATCAAGAAGACCCGGGCTGCAAAAGCTGCACTGCAGCCTTATTCACAATAGACAAGACAGTGAAGCAACCAAAATGTCCATCAACAGATGAAGGGATAAAGAAGAAGTGGTCCATGTACACAATGAATACTAGCCATGGAAAACAATGAAACACTGCTCTTTGAGGCACCATACATGATCTTGGAGATAAACACAGAACATGAGGGAAGTCGGAAAGCAAAAGTCCTATATCCTATGATATCACTTATAGGCGTTATCTAATAACTGACACAAATGAACATATTTCCACAGAGAAAGGCAATCACAGACTTATAAAAAAAATATGCTTATCTAAAAGGAAAATTGGGGGGAATGGATAAATGAAGATTAGCGTTACCGTATGTATACAAATTCATATTATATACATATATCAAAAAGAACGACCATATAGCAACGGAGGTTGACGGAACACTCTGCAATAATTTACATGGGAAGAGGATCTCTACATAAATAGATATATATAATGTGTAAATGAACCAGAGTGTGTACACCTTGGACAAACAACATTCGAACCATTACCGCAATGTAAAAAATTAAAACAACGAACTAGAAGTAATGAGACATAAACTTATGGGTGGTTTTCCTGGCACATTCCATTCAAATTTACAACCTAGGTAAACGACTTCCAGAACGGCTCTGCTGCCCTAGTACCCAGATTTGGGAATGGAGAAATGCTGCCTCCTTGTGGCCGTTTCCCACAACAGCAGCTTTAAACCCACTGCGAAAGGTCACTAAATATTCACCAATTCAGTTCTGTAAATGACACCTGCCCTCCAAAAAATACTGAGGTCGAAAATCGACCAAAAAATTCAAGAGTGCAACCTTCCAAAAAGACAATTTGAAGAGGTAGATTGTACTCACACTTTTTTTTTCTTTTAACAGAAAAGAAAAAGGCGTGGGAAAATGATGAATTTCAGGAATTTTTAAAGACATGTAAACCCAAATTACAAAAACCTATCAGCTCACACCAGTCAGAATGGCCCTCGACAAAAATGCTGCAAACAATAAATGCTGACGTGATTGTGGAGAAATGAGTACCCTCGATTCTAAGGGGGACGTAGTAAGAGCCACTAATGAAAGCACAATTGAGGTGCCTTGAAAAGGTAACATTGAGCTACCATACCAGTCAATCAATCATACCCACTGCTGGGGGTATCACCTGAGAAAATGAAAATCCAAAAGTCACAGGCTGGCAATCCTGCACTCCAGCAATATTTACCATAGGCAACACTTGGAAGCAACGAAAACGTCCATCAACAGAGGAATGCACCAAGAAGAAGTGGTCCATGTACACAATGGAATATTAGCCATGGAAAACACTGAAGCACTGCTCTTTGAGGCACCGTACATGAGCCTGGAGATAATCACAAAACATGAAGTAGGACGGAAAGCAAAAGACCTATATCCTATAATATCACTTATGGCATTATCTAATAACTGACACAAATGAACATATTTCCAAAGAGAAAGACACTCACGGCTTAGAAAACAAACTATGCTCATCTAAAAGGAAAGGAGGGGGGAATTGATAAATGAAGAATAGTGTTACTATACGTATACAAATACATATTATATACATGTATCAAAAAGACTGAACATATAGCAAGGGAGGTCTATGGAACACTGTAATATTTTACATGGGAAGAGGATCTGTACATTAATAGACATACATAATGTACAAATGAACCAGATTGTGTACGCCTAGGACAAACAATATTCTAATCTTTACTCTGATTAAAAAAATTTAAAAAACCAAGAAGAAGTAAAGAGACTTAAACTTATGGGGATTTCTCCTGGCAAATTCCATTCTAATTTACAACCTAAGACAACGACTTCCAGAAAGGCTCTGCTGCCCTAGTACCCAGATTGGGGACTGGAGAAATGCTGCCTCCTTGTGGCCGTTTCCCACAACAGCAGCTTTAAACCCACTGCGAAAGGTCACTAAATATTCACCAACTTGCAGTTCTGTAAATGACACCTGCCCTCCAAAAAATTTCTGGGGTCAAGAATCGACCAAAAAATTCAAAAGAGGGCAACCTTCAAAGAAGACAATTTCAAGAGGTATATTGTACACACGTTTTTTTCTTTTAAGTGAAAAGAAAAAGGCGTGGGAAAATGATAAAGTTTAGGAATTTTTAAAGATATGCAAACCGAAATTACAAATACCTATCAGCTCACAGCAGTCAGAATGGCCATCAGCAAAAATGCTGCAAACAATACATGCTGAAGGGATTGTGGAGAAATGTGTACCCTGAGCTCTAAGGGGGACATGGTAAGAACCATTACTGTAAACACAATGGAGGTGCTTTGAAAAGGTAAACATTGAGCTACCAGTGAATCAAGCATACCATCTGCTGAGCCTATCACCTGAGAAAATGAGAATCAAAAAGTCACAGGCTGGCAAACCTGTACGCCAGCAATACTTACCATAGTCAACACATGGAAGCAACGAAAATGTCCATCAACAGAGGAATGCACCAAGAAGAAGTGGTCCATGTATACAACGGAATAGTACTCCAGTAAAAAATATAAATTAAATTTAAAAAACAAACAAATGTAAGGAGACATCAGCATCTGTGGGTTTCTCCAGGCACATTCCACTCTAATTTATAACTGAAGAACACCACTGGCTGGTAGGTCTGTTTCCCTAGTACCAGCGTGGGGAACGTAGAAAGGCTGCCGCCCTCTGGCCGTTACCTGCAAAAGCAGGTTTAAAGCTTGAGCTAATGGTCACTTCATATGAACTAGTACTGCAGGGCTGTAAATGAAACCTGCCCTCAAAATGTCTTGAGGGAGGTAATGGCCAAAATATTTCAAAAGGTGACACATACTTCAAGTAAACACTTTGAAGAACTAAGCTCTAATCACAGCTGGAAAAATAAAAAGCACATGTCTTAAAGCTCAATTTCCACGCATTATGAGACACATGCAAATTCAACCACAAAGAGGTATCTGCTCACACCAGTCAGAATAACCATCAGCAAAAAACTACAAAGAATAAATGCTGAAGGTGCTGTGGAGAAGTGCACACCCTCAACTTTATGTGGGACGTAACCTGGAAAGAGCCACTAAAGAGAACAGAATGGAGGTGCCTTTAAAAGGTAAACATTGAGCTACCATATGATCCAACAGACCCATTCCTGGAACTATAACCTAAGAAGACAGAATTGGAAAGACACAGGCAGGCAAATCTGCATTGCATAGTATTACAATAGCCAAGATATGGAAGTAACCAAAAAGTCCACCAACAGATGGGTGGACAAAGAAGAACTGCTACACGTACACATGGAATATGAGCTAGCGAAAAAATGAAACAATGCCATTTGCAGCACCATAGATGAGTCTAGAAGTAATCACGCAACTTGTAGTAAGTGAGACAGCGAAAGACACATATCCTATCATATCACATACAGGTGTTGCCTAAAAATTGAAACAAACGAAGATATTTCCACAGAGAAAGGCAATCACAGATTCAGTACAAAAACTTATGGTTCGCCAAATGGAAAGGTGTGAGGATTGGATACACTACCATATTGAGGTTAACGGAGAGATACAAACACATGTGAAATATATAATCACCAAAGACCTACGGAATACCAAGAGAAGACTACTCAACATTGTGTCATAACCTACATGGGAAAAGGATCTGAAGAAGAATACATATATGTATATGTGTGAAAGAACCACATCTTGCACACCTAGAACAAACAAAACATTGTAATCAAGTTTGCTGTGATAAAAAATAAAAATTAAGTTAAAACTCCGAACAAGAAGTAATGAGACATAAACTTAAAGGGCTTTTTCCTGGCACATTCCATTCTAATTTACAACCTAGAACACCACTTCCAGTAAGGCTCTGTTGCCCTAGTAACCAGATTTGGTAAAGGAGAAATGCTGCCGCCTTGTGGCCCATTCCCGCAAGAGCAGCTTTTAACCCACAGCTAATGGTCACTTAACATTCACAAGGACTCAGGGCTGTAAAGGACACCTGCCCTCAAAATTGTGCTGAGGTAGGGAATGGATAAAACAATTCAAAACAGGCAACATTTTCAAGAAGATAGTATGAAGAGGTAAGTTTTACTCACTCTCTTTTTCAAAAATGGAAAATGGATAAAAGCTCAACCTCAGGAAGTATTAGACTCATGCAATCTAATCTACAAAAAGTTTTCAACTCACACCAGTCGACTGACCATCAGCAAAAAGCCTACAAACAATCAATGCTGAAGAGGTTTTAGAGAACTGTGTACCCTTTAGCTGCTGGTGAGATGTAAAGTGGTTAACAGCCAATAATGAGAACAGAAAGGAGCTGCATTTAAAAGGAAAAATTCAGGTACCATTCAATCCCGCAGGCGCACCAATGGGTCTCTCACCTGAGAAGACCAGAATCAAGAAGACCCGGGCTGCAAAAGCTACACTGCAGCCTTATTCACAATAGACAAGACAGTGAAGCAACCAAAATGTCCATCAACAGATGAAGGGATAAAGAAGAAGTGGTCCATGTACACAATGAATACTAGCCATGGAAAACAATGAAACACTGCTCTTTGAGGCACCATACATGATCTTGGAGATAAACACAGAACATGAGGGAAGTCGGAAAGCAAAAGTCCTATATCCTATGATATCACTTATAGGCGTTATCTAATATCTGACACAAATGAACATATTTCCACAGAGAAAGGCAATCACAGACTTATAAAAAAAAATATGCTTATCTAAAAGGAAAATTGGGGGGAATGGATAAATGAAGATTAGCGTTACCATATGTATACAAATTCATATTATATACATATATCAAAAAGACCGACCATATAGCAACGGAGGTTGACGGAACACTCTGCAATAATTTACATGGGAGGAGGATCTCTACATAAATAGATATATATAATGTGTAAATGAACCAGAGTGTGTACACCTTGGACAAACAACATTCGAACCATTACCGCAATGTAAAAAATTAAAAAAATGAACTAGAAGTAATGAGACATAAACTTATGGGTGGTTTTCCTGGCACATTCCATTCAAATTTACAACCTAGGTAAATGACTTCCAGAATGGCTCTGCTGCCCTAGTACCCAGATTTGGGAATGGAGAAATGCTGCCTCCTTCTGGCCGTTTCCCACAACAGCAGCTTTAAACCCACTGCGAAAGGTCACTAAATATTCACCAATTCAGTTCTGTAAATGACACCTGCCCTCCAAAAAATACTGAGGTCGAAAATCGACCAAAAAATTCAAGAGTGCAACCTTCCAAAAAGACAATTTGAAGAGGTAGATTGTACTCACACTTTTTTTTTCTTTTAACAGAAAAGAAAAAGGCGTGGGAAAATGATGAATTTTAGGAATTTTTAAAGACATGTAAACCCAAATTACAAAAACCTATCAGCTCACACCAGTCAGAATGGCCCTCGACAAAAATGCTGCAAACAATAAATGCTGACGTGATTGTGGAGAAATGAGTACCCTCGATTCTAAGGGGGACGTAGTAAGAGCCACTAATGAAAGCACAATTGAGGTGCCTTGAAAAGGTAACATTGAGCTACCATACCAGTCAATCAATCATACCCACTGCTGGGGTTATCACCTGAGAAAATGAAAATCCAAAAGTCACAGGCTGGCAATCCTAAACTCCCGCAATAGGTACCATAGGCAACACTTGGAAGCAACGAAAATGTCCATCAACAGAGGAATGCACCAAGAAGAAGTGGTCCATGTACACAATGGAATATTAGCCATGGAAAACATTGAAGCACTGTTCTTTGAGGCACCATAGATGAGCCTGGAGATAATCACAAAACATGAAGTAGGACGGAAAGCAAAAGACCTATATCCTATAATATCACTTATGGCATTATCTAATAACTGACACAAATGAACATATTTCCAAAGAGAAAGACACTCACGGCTTAGAAAACAAACTATGCTCATCTAAAAGGAAAGGAGGGGGGAATTGATAAATGAAGAATAGTGTTACTATTCGTATACAAATACATATTATATACATGTATCAAAAAGACCGAACATATAGCAAGGGAGGTCTATGGAACACTGTAATATTTTACATGGGAAGAGGATCTGTACATTAATAGACTTACATAATGTACAAATGAACCAGACTGTGTACACCTAGGACAAACAATATTCTAATCTTTACTCTGATTAAAAAAATTTAAAAAACCAAGAAGAAGTAAAGAGACATAAACTTATGGGGATTTCTCCTGGCAAATTCCATTCTAATTTACAACCTAAGACAACGACTTCCAGAAAGGCTCTGCTGCCCTAATACCCAGATTGGGGAATGGAGAAATGCTGCCTCCTTGTGGCCGTTTCCCACAACAGCAGCTTTAAACCCACTGCGAAAGGTCACTAAATATTCACCAACTTGCAGTTCTGTAAATGACACCTGCCCTCCAAAAAATTTCTGGGGTCAAGAATCGACCAAAAAATTCAAAAGAGGGCAACCTTCAAAGAAGACAATTTCAAGAGGTATATTGTACACACGTTTTTTTCTTTTAAGTGAAAAGAAAAAGGCGTGGGAAAATGATAAAGTTTAGGAATTTTTAAAGATATGCAAACCGAAATTACAAATACCTATCAGCTCACAGCAGTCAGAATGGCCATCAGCAAAAATGCTGCAAACAATACATGCTGAAGGGATTGTGGAGAAATGTGTACCCTGAGCTCTAAGGGGGACGTGGTAAGAACCATTACTGTAAACACAATGGAGGTGCTTTGAAAAGGTAAACATTGAGCTACCAGTGAATCAAGCATACCATCTGCTGAGCCTATCACCTGAGAAAATGAGAATCAAAAAGTCACAGGCTGGCAAACCTGTACGCCAGCAATACTTACCATAGTCAACACATGGAAGCAACGAAAATGTCCATCAACAGAGGAATGCACCAAGAAGAAGTGGTCCATGTATACAACGGAATAGTACTCCAGTAAAAAATATAAATTAAATTTAAAAAACAAACAAATGTAAGGAGACATCAGCATCTGTGTGTTTCTCCAGGCACATTCCACTCTAATTTATAACTGAAGAACACCACTGGCTGGTAGGTCTGTTTCCCTAGTACCAGCGTGGGGAACGTAGAAAGGCTGCCGCCCTCTGGCCGTTACCTGCAAAAGCAGGTTTAAAGCTTGAGCTAATGGTCACTTCATATGAACTAGTACTGCAGGGCTGTAAATGAAACCTGCCCTCAAAATGTCTTGAGGGAGGTAATGGCCAAAATATTTCAAAAGGTGACACATACTTCAAGTAAACACTTTGAAGAACTAAGCTCTAATCACAGCTGGAAAAATAAAAAGCACATGTCTTAAAGCTCAATTTCCACGCATTATGAGACACATGCAAATTCAACCACAAAGAGGTATCTGCTCACACCAGTCAGAATAACCATCAGCAAAAAACTACAAAGAATAAATGCTGAAGGTGCTGTGGAGAAGTGCACACCCTCAACTTTATGTGGGACGTAACCTGGAAAGAGCCACTAAAGAGAACAGAATGGAGGTGCCTTTAAAAGGTAAACATTGAGCTACCATATGATCCAACAGACCCATTCCTGGAACTATAACCTAAGAAGACAGAATTGGAAAGACACAGGCAGGCAAATCTGCATTGCATAGTATTACAATAGCCAAGATATGGAAGTAACCAAAAAGTCCACCGACAGATGGGTGGACAAAGAAGAACTGCTACACGTACACATGGAATATGAGCTAGCGAAAAAATGAAACAATGCCATTTGCAGCACCATAGATGAGTCTAGAAGTAATCACGCAACTTGTAGTAAGTGAGACAGCGAAAGACACATATCCTATCATATCACATACAGGTGTTGCCTAAAAATTGAAACAAACGAAGATATTTCCACAGAGAAAGGCAATCACAGATTCAGTACAAAAACTTATGGTTCGCCAAATGGAAAGGTGTGAGGATTGGATACACTACCATATTGAGGTTAACGGAGAGATACAAACACATGTGAAATATATAATCACCAAAGACCTACGGAATACCAAGAGAAGACTACTCAACATTGTGTCATAACCTACATGGGAAAAGGATCTGAAGAACAATACATATATGTATATGTGTGAAAGAACCACATCTTGCACACCTAGAACAAACAAAACATTGTAATCAAGTTTGCTGTGATAAAAAATAAAAATTAAGTTAAAACTCCGAACAAGAAGTAATGAGACATAAACTTAAAGGGCTTTTTCCTGGCACATTCCATTCTAATTTACAACCTAGAACACCACTTCCAGTAAGGCTCTGTTGCCCTAGTAACCAGATTTGGTAAAGGAGAAATGCTGCCGCCTTGTGGCCCATTCCCGCAAGAGCAGCTTTTAACCCACAGCTAATGGTCACTTAACATTCACAAGGACTCAGGGCTGTAAAGGACACCTGCCCTCAAAATTGTGCTGAGGTAGGGAATGGATAAAACAATTCAAAACAGGCAACATTTTCAAGAAGATAGTATGAAGAGGTAAGTTTTACTCACTCTCTTTTTCAAAAAAGGAAAATGGATAAAAGCTCAACCTCAGGAAGTATTAGACTCATGCAATATAATCTACAAAAAGTTTTCAACTCACACCAGTCGACTGACCATCAGCAAAAAGCCTACAAACAATCAATGCTGAAGAGGTTTTAGAGAACTGTGTACCCTTTAGCTGCTGGTGAGATGTAAAGTGGTTAACAGCCAATAATGAGAACAGAAAGGAGCTGCGTTTAAAAGGAAAAATTCAGGTACCATTCAATCCCGCAGGCGCACCAATGGGTCTCTCACCTGAGAAGACCAGAATCAAGAAGACCCGGGCTGCAAAAGCTGCACTGCAGCCTTATTCACAATAGACAAGACAGTGAAGCAACCAAAATGTCCATCAACAGATGAAGGGATAAAGAAGAAGTGGTCCATGTACACAATGAATACTAGCCATGGAAAACAATGAAACACTGCTCTTTGAGGCACCATACATGATCTTGGAGATAAACACAGAACATGAGGGAAGTCGGAAAGCAAAAGTCCTATATCCTATGATATCACTTATAGGCGTTATCTAATAACTGACACAAATGAACATATTTCCACAGAGAAAGGCAATCACAGACTTATAAAAAAAATATGCTTATCTAAAAGGAAAATTGGGGGGAATGGATAAATGAAGATTAGCGTTACCGTATGTATACAAATTCATATTATATACATATATCAAAAAGAACGACCATATAGCAACGGAGGTTGACGGAACACTCTGCAATAATTTACATGGGAAGAGGATCTCTACATAAATAGATATATATAATGTGTAAATGAACCAGAGTGTGTACACCTTGGACAAACAACATTCGAACCATTACCGCAATGTAAAAAATTAAAACAATGAACTAGAAGTAATGAGACATAAACTTATGGGTGGTTTTCCTGGCACATTCCATTCAAATTTACAACCTAGGTAAATGACTTCCAGAATGGCTCTGCTGCCCTAGTACCCAGATTTGGGAATGGAGAAATGCTGCCTCCTTGTGGCCGTTTCCCACAACAGCAGCTTTAAACCCACTGCGAAAGGTCACGAAATATTCACCAATTCAGTTCTGTAAATGACACCTGCCCTCCAAAAAATACTGAGGTCGAAAATCGACCAAAAAATTCAAGAGTGCAACCTTCCAAAAAGACAATTTGAAGAGGTAGATTGTACTCACACTTTTTTTTTCTTTTAACAGAAAAGAAAAAGGCGTGGGAAAATGATGAATTTTAGGAATTTTTAAAGACATGTAAACCCAAATTACAAAAACCTATCAGCTCACACCAGTCAGAATGGCCCTCGACAAAAATGCTGCAAACAATAAATGCTGACGTGATTGTGGAGAAATGAGTACCCTCGATTCTAAGGGGGACGTAGTAAGAGCCACTAATGAAAGCTCAATTGAGGTGCCTTGAAAAGGTAACATTGAGCTACCATACCAGTCAATCAATCATACCCACTGCTGGGGGTATCACCTGAGAAAATGAAAATCCAAAAGTCACAGGCTGGCAATCCTGCACTCCAGCAATATTTACCATAGGCAACACTTGGAAGCAACGAAAACGTCCATCAACAGAGGAATGCACCAAGAAGAAGTGGTCCATGTACACAATGGAATATTAGCCATGGAAAACACTGAAGCACTGCTCTTTGAGGCACCGTACATGAGCCTGGAGATAATCACAAAACATGAAGTAGGACGGAAAGCAAAAGACCTATATCCTATAATATCACTTATGGCATTATCTAATAACTGACACAAATGAACATATTTCCAAAGAGAAAGACACTCACGGCTTAGAAAACAAACTATGCTCATCTAAAAGGAAAGGAGGGGGGAATTGATAAATGAAGAATAGTGTTACTATACGTATACAAATACATATTATATACATGTATCAAAAAGACTGAACATATAGCAAGGGAGGTCTATTGAACACTGTAATATTTTACATGGGAAGAGGATCTGTACATTAATAGACATACATAATGTACAAATGAACCAGATTGTGTACGCCTAGGACAAACAATATTCTAATCTTTACTCTGATTAAAAAAATTTAAAAAACCAAGAAGAAGTAAAGAGACTTAAACTTATGGGGATTTCTCCTGGCAAATTCCATTCTAATTTACAACCTAAGACAACGACTTCCAGAAAGGCTCTGCTGCCCTAGTACCCAGATTGGGGAATGGAGAAATGCTGCCTCCTTGTGGCCGTTTCCCACAACAGCAGCTTTAAACCCACTGCGAAAGGTCACTAAATATTCACCAACTTGCAGTTCTGTAAATGACACCTGCCCTCCAAAAAATTTCTGGGGTCAAGAATCGACCAAAAAATTCAAAAGAGGGCAACCTTCAAAGAAGACAATTTCAAGAGGTATATTGTACACACGTTTTTTTCTTTTAAGTGAAAAGAAAAAGGCGTGGGAAAATGATAAAGTTTAGGAATTTTTAAAGATATGCAAACCGAAATTACAAATACCTATCAGCTCACAGCAGTCAGAATGGCCATCAGCAAAAATGCTGCAAACAATACATGCTGAAGGGATTGTGGAGAAATGTGTACCCTGAGCTCTAAGGGGGACGTGGTAAGAACCATTACTGTAAACACAATGGAGGTGCTTTGAAAAGGTAAACATTGAGCTACCAGTGAATCAAGCATACCATCTGCTGAGCCTATCACCTGAGAAAATGAGAATCAAAAAGTCACAGGCTGGCAAACCTGTACGCCAGCAATACTTACCATAGTCAACACATGGAAGCAACGAAAATGTCCATCAACAGAGGAATGCACCAAGAAGAAGTGGTCCATGTATACAACGGAATAGTACTCCAGTAAAAAATATAAATTAAATTTAAAAAACAAACAAATGTAAGGAGACATCAGCATCTGTGTGTTTCTCCAGGCACATTCGACTCTAATTTATAACCGAAGAACACCACTGGCTGGTAGGTCTGTTTCCCTAGTACCAGCGTGGGGAACGTAGAAAGGCTGCCGCCCTCTGGCCGTTACCTGCAAAAGCAGGTTTAAAGCTTGAGCTAATGGTCACTTCATATGAACTAGTACTGCAGGGCTGTAAATGAAACCTGCCCTCAAAATGTCTTGAGGGAGGTAATGGCCAAAATATTTCAAAAGGTGACACATACTTCAAGTAAACACTTTGAAGAACTAAGCTCTAATCACAGCTGGAAAAATAAAAAGCACATGTCTTAAAGCTCAATTTCCACGCATTATGAGACACATGCAAATTCAACCACAAAGAGGTATCAGCTCACACCAGTCAGAATAACCATCAGCAAAAAACTACAAAGAATACATGCTGAAGGTGCTGTGGAGAAGTGCATACCCTCAACTTTATGTGGGACGTAACCTGGAAAGAGCCACTAAAGAGAACAGAATGGAGGTGCCTTTAAAAGGTAAACATTGAGCTACCATATGATCCAACAGACCCATTCCTGGAACTATAACCTAAGAAGACAGAATTGGAAAGACACAGGCAGGCAAATCTGCATTGCATAGTATTACAATAGCCAAGATATGGAAGTAACCAAAAAGTCCACCGACAGATGGGTGGACAAAGAAGAACTGCTACACGTACACATGGAATATGAGCTAGCGAAAAAATGAAACAATGCCATTTGCAGCACCATAGATGAGTCTAGAAGTAATCACGCAACTTGTAGTAAGTGAGACAGCGAAAGACACATATCCTATCATATCACATACAGGTGTTGCCTAAAAATTGAAACAAACGAAGATATTTCCACAGAGAAAGGCAATCACAGATTCAGTACAAAAACTTATGGTTCGCCAAATGGAAAGGTGTGAGGATTGGATACACTACCATATTGAGGTTAACGGAGAGATACAAACACATGTGAAATATATAATCACCAAAGACCTACGGAATACCAAGAGAAGACTACTCAACATTGTGTCATAACCTACATGGGAAAAGGATCTGAAGAAGAATACATATATGTATATGTGTGAAAGAACCACATCTTGCACACCTAGAACAAACAAAACATTGTAATCAAGTTTGCTGTGATAAAAAATAAAAATTAAGTTAAAACTCCGAACAAGAAGTAATGAGACATAAACTTAAAGGGCTTTTTCCTGGCACATTCCATTCTAATTTACAACCTAGAACACCACTTCCAGTAAGGCTCTGTTGCCCTAGTAACCAGATTTGGTAAAGGAGAAATGCTGCCGCCTTGTGGCCCATTCCCGCAAGAGCAGCTTTTAACCCACAGCTAATGGTCACTTAACATTCACAAGGACTCAGGGCTGTAAAGGACACCTGCCCTCAAAATTGTGCTGAGGTAGGGAATGGATAAAACAATTCAAAACAGGCAACATTTTCAAGAAGATAGTATGAAGAGGTAAGTTTTACTCACTCTCTTTTTCAAAAATGGAAAATGGATAAAAGCTCAACCTCAGGAAGTATTAGACTCATGCAATCTAATCTACAAAAAGTTTTCAACTCACACCAGTCGACTGACCATCAGCAAAAAGCCTACAAACAATCAATGCTGAAGAGGTTTTAGAGAACTGTGTACCCTTTAGCTGCTGGTGAGATGTAAAGTGGTTAACAGCCAATAATGAGAACAGAAAGGAGCTGCATTTAAAAGGAAAAATTCAGGTACCATTCAATCCCGCAGGCGCACCAATGGGTCTCTCACCTGAGAAGACCAGAATCAAGAAGACCCGGGCTGCAAAAGCTACACTGCAGCCTTATTCACAATAGACAAGACAGTGAAGCAACCAAAATGTCCATCAACAGATGAAGGGATAAAGAAGAAGTGGTCCATGTACACAATGAATACTAGCCATGGAAAACAATGAAACACTGCTCTTTGAGGCACCATACATGATCTTGGAGATAAACACAGAACATGAGGGAAGTCGGAAAGCAAAAGTCCTATATCCTATGATATCACTTATAGGCGTTATCTAATATCTGACACAAATGAACATATTTCCACAGAGAAAGGCAATCACAGACTTATAAAAAAAAATATGCTTATCTAAAAGGAAAATTGGGGGGAATGGATAAATGAAGATTAGCGTTACCATATGTATACAAATTCATATTATATACATATATCAAAAAGACCGACCATATAGCAACGGAGGTTGACGGAACACTCTGCAATAATTTACATGGGAGGAGGATCTCTACATAAATAGATATATATAATGTGTAAATGAACCAGAGTGTGTACACCTTGGACAAACAACATTCGAACCATTACCGCAATGTAAAAAATTAAAAAAATGAACTAGAAGTAATGAGACATAAACTTATGGGTGGTTTTCCTGGCACATTCCATTCAAATTTACAACCTAGGTAAATGACTTCCAGAATGGCTCTGCTGCCCTAGTACCCAGATTTGGGAATGGAGAAATGCTGCCTCCTTCTGGCCGTTTCCCACAACAGCAGCTTTAAACCCACTGCGAAAGGTCACTAAATATTCACCAATTCAGTTCTGTAAATGACACCTGCCCTCCAAAAAATACTGAGGTCGAAAATCGACCAAAAAATTCAAGAGTGCAACCTTCCAAAAAGACAATTTGAAGAGGTAGATTGTACTCACACTTTTTTTTTCTTTTAACAGAAAAGAAAAAGGCGTGGGAAAATGATGAATTTTAGGAATTTTTAAAGACATGTAAACCCAAATTACAAAAACCTATCAGCTCACACCAGTCAGAATGGCCCTCGACAAAAATGCTGCAAACAATAAATGCTGACGTGATTGTGGAGAAATGAGTACCCTCGATTCTAAGGGGGACGTAGTAAGAGCCACTAATGAAAGCACAATTGAGGTGCCTTGAAAAGGTAACATTGAGCTACCATACCAGTCAATCAATCATACCCACTGCTGGGGTTATCACCTGAGAAAATGAAAATCCAAAAGTCACAGGCTGGCAATCCTAAACTCCCGCAATAGGTACCATAGGCAACACTTGGAAGCAACGAAAATGTCCATCAACAGAGGAATGCACCAAGAAGAAGTGGTCCATGTACACAATGGAATATTAGCCATGGAAAACATTGAAGCACTGTTCTTTGAGGCACCATAGATGAGCCTGGAGATAATCACAAAACATGAAGTAGGACGGAAAGCAAAAGACCTATATCCTATAATATCACTTATGGCATTATCTAATAACTGACACAAATGAACATATTTCCAAAGAGAAAGACACTCACGGCTTAGAAAACAAACTATGCTCATCTAAAAGGAAAGGAGGGGGGAATTGATAAATGAAGAATAGTGTTACTATTCGTATACAAATACATATTATATACATGTATCAAAAAGACCGAACATATAGCAAGGGAGGTCTATGGAACACTGTAATATTTTACATGGGAAGAGGATCTGTACATTAATAGACTTACATAATGTACAAATGAACCAGACTGTGTACACCTAGGACAAACAATATTCTAATCTTTACTCTGATTAAAAAAATTTAAAAAACCAAGAAGAAGTAAAGAGACATAAACTTATGGGGATTTCTCCTGGCAAATTCCATTCTAATTTACAACCTAAGACAACGACTTCCAGAAAGGCTCTGCTGCCCTAATACCCAGATTGGGGAATGGAGAAATGCTGCCTCCTTGTGGCCGTTTCCCACAACAGCAGCTTTAAACCCACTGCGAAAGGTCACTAAATATTCACCAACTTGCAGTTCTGTAAATGACACCTGCCCTCCAAAAAATTTCTGGGGTCAAGAATCGACCAAAAAATTCAAAAGAGGGCAACCTTCAAAGAAGACAATTTCAAGAGGTATATTGTACACACGTTTTTTTCTTTTAAGTGAAAAGAAAAAGGCGTGGGAAAATGATAAAGTTTAGGAATTTTTAAAGATATGCAAACCGAAATTACAAATACCTATCAGCTCACAGCAGTCAGAATGGCCATCAGCAAAAATGCTGCAAACAATACATGCTGAAGGGATTGTGGAGAAATGTGTACCCTGAGCTCTAAGGGGGACGTGGTAAGAACCATTACTGTAAACACAATGGAGGTGCTTTGAAAAGGTAAACATTGAGCTACCAGTGAATCAAGCATACCATCTGCTGAGCCTATCACCTGAGAAAATGAGAATCAAAAAGTCACAGGCTGGCAAACCTGTACGCCAGCAATACTTACCATAGTCAACACATGGAAGCAACGAAAATGTCCATCAACAGAGGAATGCACCAAGAAGAAGTGGTCCATGTATACAACGGAATAGTACTCCAGTAAAAAATATAAATTAAATTTAAAAAACAAACAAATGTAAGGAGACATCAGCATCTGTGTGTTTCTCCAGGCACATTCCACTCTAATTTATAACTGAAGAACACCACTGGCTGGTAGGTCTGTTTCCCTAGTACCAGCATGGGGAACGTAGAAAGGCTGCCGCCCTCTGGCCGTTACCTGCAAAAGCAGGTTTAAAGCTTGAGCTAATGGTCACTTCATATGAACTAGTACTGCAGGGCTGTAAATGAAACCTGCCCTCAAAATGTCTTGAGGGAGGTAATGGCCAAAATATTTCAAAAGGTGACACATACTTCAAGTAAACACTTTGAAGAACTAAGCTCTAATCACAGCTGGAAAAATAAAAAGCACATGTCTTAAAGCTCAATTTCCACGCATTATGAGACACATGCAAATTCAACCACAAAGAGGTATCTGCTCACACCAGTCAGAATAACCATCAGCAAAAAACTACAAAGAATAAATGCTGAAGGTGCTGTGGAGAAGTGCACACCCTCAACTTTATGTGGGACGTAACCTGGAAAGAGCCACTAAAGAGAACAGAATGGAGGTGCCTTTAAAAGGTAAACATTGAGCTACCATATGATCCAACAGACCCATTCCTGGAACTATAACCTAAGAAGACAGAATTGGAAAGACACAGGCAGGCAAATCTGCATTGCATAGTATTACAATAGCCAAGATATGGAAGTAACCAAAAAGTCCACCGACAGATGGGTGGACAAAGAAGAACTGCTACACGTACACATGGAATATGAGCTAGCGAAAAAATGAAACAATGCCATTTGCAGCACCATAGATGAGTCTAGAAGTAATCACGCAACTTGTAGTAAGTGAGACAGCGAAAGACACATATCCTATCATATCACATACAGGTGTTGCCTAAAAATTGAAACAAACGAAGATATTTCCACAGAGAAAGGCAATCACAGATTCAGTACAAAAACTTATGGTTCGCCAAATGGAAAGGTGTGAGGATTGGATACACTACCATATTGAGGTTAACGGAGAGATACAAACACATGTGAAATATATAATCACCAAAGACCTACGGAATACCAAGAGAAGACTACTCAACATTGTGTCATAACCTACATGGGAAAAGGATCTGAAGAACAATACATATATGTATATGTGTGAAAGAACCACATCTTGCACACCTAGAACAAACAAAACATTGTAATCAAGTTTGCTGTGATAAAAAATAAAAATTAAGTTAAAACTCCGAACAAGAAGTAATGAGACATAAACTTAAAGGGCTTTTTCCTGGCACATTCCATTCTAATTTACAACCTAGAACACCACTTCCAGTAAGGCTCTGTTGCCCTAGTAACCAGATTTGGTAAAGGAGAAATGCTGCCGCCTTGTGGCCCATTCCCGCAAGAGCAGCTTTTAACCCACAGCTAATGGTCACTTAACATTCACAAGGACTCAGGGCTGTAAAGGACACCTGCCCTCAAAATTGTGCTGAGGTAGGGAATGGATAAAACAATTCAAAACAGGCAACATTTTCAAGAAGATAGTATGAAGAGGTAAGTTTTACTCACTCTCTTTTTCAAAAAAGGAAAATGGATAAAAGCTCAACCTCAGGAAGTATTAGACTCATGCAATATAATCTACAAAAAGTTTTCAACTCACACCAGTCGACTGACCATCAGCAAAAAGCCTACAAACAATCAATGCTGAAGAGGTTTTAGAGAACTGTGTACCCTTTAGCTGCTGGTGAGATGTAAAGTGGTTAACAGCCAATAATGAGAACAGAAAGGAGCTGCGTTTAAAAGGAAAAATTGAGGTACCATTCAATCCCGCAGGCGCACCAATGGGTCTCTCACCTGAGAAGACCAGAATCAAGAAGACCCGGGCTGCAAAAGCTGCACTGCAGCCTTATTCACAATAGACAAGACAGTGAAGCAACCAAAATGTCCATCAACAGATGAAGGGATAAAGAAGAAGTGGTCCATGTACACAATGAATACTAGCCATGGAAAACAATGAAACACTGCTCTTTGAGGCACCATACATGATCTTGGAGATAAACACAGAACATGAGGGAAGTCGGAAAGCAAAAGTCCTATATCCTATGATATCACTTATAGGCGTTATCTAATAACTGACACAAATGAACATATTTCCACAGAGAAAGGCAATCACAGACTTATAAAAAAAATATGCTTCTCTAAAAGGAAAATTGGGGGGAATGGATAAATGAAGATTAGCGTTACCGTATGTATACAAATTCATATTATATACATATATCAAAAAGAACGACCATATAGCAACGGAGGTTGACGGAACACTCTGCAATAATTTACATGGGAAGAGGATCTCTACATAAATAGATATATATAATGTGTAAATGAACCAGAGTGTGTACACCTTGGACAAACAACATTCGAACCATTACCGCAATGTAAAAAATTAAAACAATGAACTAGAAGTAATGAGACATAAACTTATGGGTGGTTTTCCTGGCACATTCCATTCAAATTTACAACCTAGGTAAATGACTTCCAGAATGGCTCTGCTGCCCTAGTACCCAGATTTGGGAATGGAGAAATGCTGCCTCCTTCTGGCCGTTTCCCACAACAGCAGCTTTAAACCCACTGCGAAAGGTCACGAAATATTCACCAATTCAGTTCTGTAAATGACACCTGCCCTCCAAAAAATACTGAGGTCGAAAATCGACCAAAAAATTCAAGAGTGCAACCTTCCAAAAAGACAATTTGAAGAGGTAGATTGTACTCACACTTTTTTTTTCTTTTAACAGAAAAGAAAAAGGCGTGGGAAAATGATGAATTTTAGGAATTTTTAAAGACATGTAAACCCAAATTACAAAAACCTATCAGCTCACACCAGTCAGAATGGCCCTCGACAAAAATGCTGCAAACAATAAATGCTGACGTGATTGTGGAGAAATGAGTACCCTCGATTCTAAGGGGGACGTAGTAAGAGCCACTAATGAAAGCTCAATTGAGGTGCCTTGAAAAGGTAACATTGAGCTACCATACCAGTCAATCAATCATACCCACTGCTGGGGGTATCACCTGAGAAAATGAAAATCCAAAAGTCACAGGCTGGCAATCCTGCACTCCAGCAATATTTACCATAGGCAACACTTGGAAGCAACGAAAACGTCCATCAACAGAGGAATGCACCAAGAAGAAGTGGTCCATGTACACAATGGAATATTAGCCATGGAAAACACTGAAGCACTGCTCTTTGAGGCACCGTACATGAGCCTGGAGATAATCACAAAACATGAAGTAGGACGGAAAGCAAAAGACCTATATCCTATAATATCACTTATGGCATTATCTAATAACTGACACAAATGAACATATTTCCAAAGAGAAAGACACTCACGGCTTAGAAAACAAACTATGCTCATCTAAAAGGAAAGGAGGGGGGAATTGATAAATGAAGAATAGTGTTACTATACGTATACAAATACATATTATATACATGTATCAAAAAGACTGAACATATAGCAAGGGAGGTCTATTGAACACTGTAATATTTTACATGGGAAGAGGATCTGTACATTAATAGACATACATAATGTACAAATGAACCAGATTGTGTACGCCTAGGACAAACAATATTCTAATCTTTACTCTGATTAAAAAAATTTAAAAAACCAAGAAGAAGTAAAGAGACTTAAACTTATGGGGATTTCTCCTGGCAAATTCCATTCTAATTTACAACCTAAGACAACGACTTCCAGAAAGGCTCTGCTGCCCTAGTACCCAGATTGGGGAATGGAGAAATGCTGCCTCCTTGTGGCCGTTTCCCACAACAGCAGCTTTAAACCCACTGCGAAAGGTCACTAAATATTCACCAACTTGCAGTTCTGTAAATGACACCTGCCCTCCAAAAAATTTCTGGGGTCAAGAATCGACCAAAAAATTCAAAAGAGGGCAACCTTCAAAGAAGACAATTTCAAGAGGTATATTGTACACACGTTTTTTTCTTTTAAGTGAAAAGAAAAAGGCGTGGGAAAATGATAAAGTTTAGGAATTTTTAAAGATATGCAAACCGAAATTACAAATACCTATCAGCTCACAGCAGTCAGAATGGCCATCAGCAAAAATGCTGCAAACAATACATGCTGAAGGGATTGTGGAGAAATGTGTACCCTGAGCTCTAAGGGGGACGTGGTAAGAACCATTACTGTAAACACAATGGAGGTGCTTTGAAAAGGTAAACATTGAGCTACCAGTGAATCAAGCATACCATCTGCTGAGCCTATCACCTGAGAAAATGAGAATCAAAAAGTCACAGGCTGGCAAACCTGTACGCCAGCAATACTTACCATAGTCAACACATGGAAGCAACGAAAATGTCCATCAACAGAGGAATGCACCAAGAAGAAGTGGTCCATGTATACAACGGAATAGTACTCCAGTAAAAAATATAAATTAAATTTAAAAAACAAACAAATGTAAGGAGACATCAGCATCTGTGTGTTTCTCCAGGCACATTCGACTCTAATTTATAACCGAAGAACACCACTGGCTGGTAGGTCTGTTTCCCTAGTACCAGCGTGGGGAACGTAGAAAGGCTGCCGCCCTCTGGCCGTTACCTGCAAAAGCAGGTTTAAAGCTTGAGCTAATGGTCACTTCATATGAACTAGTACTGCAGGGCTGTAAATGAAACCTGCCCTCAAAATGTCTTGAGGGAGGTAATGGCCAAAATATTTCAAAAGGTGACACATACTTCAAGTAAACACTTTGAAGAACTAAGCTCTAATCACAGCTGGAAAAATAAAAAGCACATGTCTTAAAGCTCAATTTCCACGCATTATGAGACACATGCAAATTCAACCACAAAGAGGTATCTGCTCACACCAGTCAGAATAACCATCAGCAAAAAACTACAAAGAATAAATGCTGAAGGTGCTGTGGAGAAGTGCACACCCTCAACTTTATGTGGGACGTAACCTGGAAAGAGCCACTAAAGAGAACAGAATGGAGGTGCCTTTAAAAGGTAAACATTGAGCTACCATATGATCCAACAGACCCATTCCTGGAACTATAACCTAAGAAGACAGAATTGGAAAGACACAGGCAGGCAAATCTGCATTGCATAGTATTACAATAGCCAAGATATGGAAGTAACCAAAAAGTCCACCGACAGATGGGTGGACAAAGAAGAACTGCTACACGTACACATGGAATATGAGCTGGCGAAAAAATGAAACAATGCCATTTGCAGCACCATAGATGAGTCTAGAAGTAATCACGCAACTTGTAGTAAGTGAGACAGCGAAAGACACATATCCTATCATATCACATACAGGTGTTGCCTAAAAATTGAAACAAACGAAGATATTTCCACAGAGAAAGGCAATCACAGATTCAGTACAAAAACTTATGGTTCGCCAAATGGAAAGGTGTGAGGATTGGATACACTACCATATTGAGGTTAACGGAGAGATACAAACACATGTGAAATATATAATCACCAAAGACCTACGGAATACCAAGAGAAGACTACTCAACATTGTGTCATAACCTACATGGGAAAAGGATCTGAAGAACAATACATATATGTATATGTGTGAAAGAACCACATCTTGCACACCTAGAACAAACAAAACATTGTAATCAAGTTTGCTGTGATAAAAAATAAAAATTAAGTTAAAACTCCGAACAAGAAGTAATGAGACATAAACTTAAAGGGCTTTTTCCTGGCACATTCCATTCTAATTTACAACCTAGAACACCACTTCCAGTAAGGCTCTGTTGCCCTAGTAACCAGATTTGGTAAAGGAGAAATGCTGCCGCCTTGTGGCCCATTCCCGCAAGAGCAGCTTTTAACCCACAGCTAATGGTCACTTAACATTCACAAGGACTCAGGGCTGTAAAGGACACCTGCCCTCAAAATTGTGCTGAGGTAGGGAATGGATAAAACAATTCAAAACAGGCAACATTTTCAAGAAGATAGTATGAAGAGGTAAGTTTTACTCACTCTCTTTTTCAAAAATGGAAAATGGATAAAAGCTCAACCTCAGGAAGTATTAGACTCATGCAATCTAATCTACAAAAAGTTTTCAACTCACACCAGTCGACTGACCATCAGCAAAAAGCCTACAAACAATCAATGCTGAAGAGGTTTTAGAGAACTGTGTACCCTTTAGCTGCTGGTGAGATGTAAAGTGGTTAACAGCCAATAATGAGAACAGAAAGGAGCTGCGTTTAAAAGGAAAAATTCAGGTACCATTCAATCCCGCAGGCGCACCAATGGGTCTCTCACCTGAGAAGACCAGAATCAAGAAGACCCGGGCTGCAAAAGCTGCACTGCAGCCTTATTCACAATAGACAAGACAGTGAAGCAACCAAAATGTCCATCAACAGATGAAGGGATAAAGAAGAAGTGGTCCATGTACACAATGAATACTAGCCATGGAAAACAATGAAACACTGCTCTTTGAGGCACCATACATGATCTTGGAGATAAACACAGAACATGAGGGAAGTCGGAAAGCAAAAGTCCTATATCCTATGATATCACTTATAGGCGTTATCTAATAACTGACACAAATGAACATATTTCCACAGAGAAAGGCAATCACAGACTCATAAAAAAAATATGCTTATATAAAAGGAAAATTGGGGGGAATGGATAAATGAAGATTAGCGTTACCGTATGTATACAAATTCATATTATATACATATATCAAAAAGAACGACCATATAGCAACGGAGGTTGACGGAACACTCTGCAATAATTTACATGGGAAGAGGATCTCTACATAAATAGATATATATAATGTGTAAATGAACCAGAGTGTGTACACCTTGGACAAACAACATTCGAACCATTACCGCAATGTAAAAAATTAAAACAATGAACTAGAAGTAATGAGACATAAACTTATGGGTGGTTTTCCTGGCACATTCCATTCAAATTTACAACCTAGGTAAATGACTTCCAGAATGGCTCTGCTGCCCTAGTACCCAGATTTGGGAATGGAGAAATGCTGCCTCCTTCTGGCCGTTTCCCACAACAGCAGCTTTAAACCCACTGCGAAAGGTCACGAAATATTCACCAATTCAGTTCTGTAAATGACACCTGCCCTCCAAAAAATACTGAGGTCGAAAATCGACCAAAAAATTCAAGAGTGCAACCTTCCAAAAAGACAATTTGAAGAGGTAGATTGTACTCACACTTTTTTTTTCTTTTAACAGAAAAGAAAAAGGCGTGGGAAAATGATGAATTTTAGGAATTTTTAAAGACATGTAAACCCAAATTACAACAACCTATCAGCTCACACCAGTCAGAATGGCCCTCGACAAAAATGCTGCAAACAATAAATGCTGACGTGATTGTGGAGAAATGAGTACCCTCGATTCTAAGGGGGACGTAGTAAGAGCCACTAATGAAAGCACAATTGAGGTGCCTTGAAAAGGTAACATTGAGCTACCATACCAGTCAATCAATCATACCCACTGCTGGGGGTATCACCTGAGAAAATGAAAATCCAAAAGTCACAGGCTGGCAATCCTGCACTCCAGCAATATTTACCATAGGCAACACTTGGAAGCAACGAAAACGTCCATCAACAGAGGAATGCACCAAGAAGAAGTGGTCCATGTACACAATGGAATATTAGCCATGGAAAACACTGAAGCACTGCTCTTTGAGGCACCGTACATGAGCCTGGAGATAATCACAAAACATGAAGTAGGACGGAAAGCAAAAGACCTATATCCTATAATATCACTTATGGCATTATCTAATAACTGACACAAATGAACATATTTCCAAAGAGAAAGACACTCACGGCTTAGAAAACAAACTATGCTCATCTAAAAGGAAAGGAGGGGGGAATTGATAAATGAAGAATAGTGTTACTATACGTATACAAATACATATTATATACATGTATCAAAAAGACTGAACATATAGCAAGGGAGGTCTATGGAACACTGTAATATTTTACATGGGAAGAGGATCTGTACATTAATAGACATACATAATGTACAAATGAACCAGATTGTGTACGCCTAGGACAAACAATATTCTAATCTTTACTCTGATTAAAAAAATTTAAAAAACCAAGAAGAAGTAAAGAGACTTAAACTTATGGGGATTTCTCCTGGCAAATTCCATTCTAATTTACAACCTAAGACAACGACTTCCAGAAAGGCTCTGCTGCCCTAGTACCCAGATTGGGGAATGGAGAAATGCTGCCTCCTTGTGGCCGTTTCCCACAACAGCAGCTTTAAACCCACTGCGAAAGGTCACTAAATATTCACCAACTTGCAGTTCTGTAAATGACACCTGCCCTCCAAAAAATTTCTGGGGTCAAGAATCGACCAAAAAATTCAAAAGAGGGCAACCTTCAAAGAAGACAATTTCAAGAGGTATATTGTACACACGTTTTTTTCTTTTAAGTGAAAAGAAAAAGGCGTGGGAAAATGATAAAGTTTAGGAATTTTTAAAGATATGCAAACCGAAATTACAAATACCTATCAGCTCACAGCAGTCAGAATGGCCATCAGCAAAAATGCTGCAAACAATACATGCTGAAGGGATTGTGGAGAAATGTGTACCCTGAGCTCTAAGGGGGACGTGGTAAGAACCATTACTGTAAACACAATGGAGGTGCTTTGAAAAGGTAAACATTGAGCTACCAGTGAATCAAGCATACCATCTGCTGAGCCTATCACCTGAGAAAATGAGAATCAAAAAGTCACAGGCTGGCAAACCTGTACGCCAGCAATACTTACCATAGTCAACACATGGAAGCAACGAAAATGTCCATCAACAGAGGAATGCACCAAGAAGAAGTGGTCCATGTATACAACGGAATAGTACTCCAGTAAAAAATATAAATTAAATTTAAAAAACAAACAAATGTAAGGAGACATCAGCATCTGTGTGTTTCTCCAGGCACATTCCACTCTAATTTATAACTGAAGAACACCACTGGCTGGTAGGTCTGTTTCCCTAGTACCAGCGTGGGGAACGTAGAAAGGCTGCCGCCCTCTGGCCGTTACCTGCAAAAGCAGGTTTAAAGCTTGAGCTAATGGTCACTTCATATGAACTAGTACTGCAGGGCTGTAAATGAAACCTGCCCTCAAAATGTCTTGAGGGAGGTAATGGCCAAAATATTTCAAAAGGTGACACATACTTCAAGTAAACACTTTGAAGAACTAAGCTCTAATCACAGCTGGAAAAATAAAAAGCACATGTCTTAAAGCTCAATTTCCACGCATTATGAGACACATGCAAATTCAACCACAAAGAGGTATCTGCTCACACCAGTCAGAATAACCATCAGCAAAAAACTACAAAGAATAAATGCTGAAGGTGCTGTGGAGAAGTGCACACCCTCAACTTTATGTGGGACGTAACCTGGAAAGAGCCACTAAAGAGAACAGAATGGAGGTGCCTTTAAAAGGTAAACATTGAGCTACCATATGATCCAACAGACCCATTCCTGGAACTATAACCTAAGAAGACAGAATTGGAAAGACACAGGCAGGCAAATCTGCATTGCATAGTATTACAATAGCCAAGATATGGAAGTAACCAAAAAGTCCACCGACAGATGGGTGGACAAAGAAGAACTGCTACACGTACACATGGAATATGAGCTAGCGAAAAAATGAAACAATGCCATTTGCAGCACCATAGATGAGTCTAGAAGTAATCACGCAACTTGTAGTAAGTGAGACAGCGAAAGACACATATCCTATCATATCACATACAGGTGTTGCCTAAAAATTGAAACAAACGAAGATATTTCCACAGAGAAAGGCAATCACAGATTCAGTACAAAAACTTATGGTTCGCCAAATGGAAAGGTGTGAGGATTGGATACACTACCATATTGAGGTTAACGGAGAGATACAAACACATGTGAAATATATAATCACCAAAGACCTACGGAATACCAAGAGAAGACTACTCAACATTGTGTCATAACCTATATGGGAAAAGGATCTGAAGAACAATACATATATGTATATGTGTGAAAGAACCACATCTTGCACACCTAGAACAAACAAAACATTGTAATCAAGTTTGCTGTGATAAAAAATAAAAATTAAGTTAAAACTCCGAACAAGAAGTAATGAGACATAAACTTAAAGGGCTTTTTCCTGGCACATTCCATTCTAATTTACAACCTAGAACACCACTTCCAGTAAGGCTCTGTTGCCCTAGTAACCAGATTTGGTAAAGGAGAAATGCTGCCGCCTTGTGGCCCATTCCCGCAAGAGCAGCTTTTAACCCACAGCTAATGGTCACTTAACATTCACAAGGACTCAGGGCTGTAAAGGACACCTGCCCTCAAAATTGTGCTGAGGTAGGGAATGGATAAAACAATTCAAAACAGGCAACATTTTCAAGAAGATAGTATGAAGAGGTAAGTTTTACTCACTCTCTTTTTCAAAAAAGGAAAATGGATAAAAGCTCAACCTCAGGAAGTATTAGACTCATGCAATCTAATCTACAAGAAGTTTTCAACTCACACCAGTCGACTGACCATCAGCAAAAAGCCTACAAACAATCAATGCTGAAGAGGTTTTAGAGAACTGTGTACCCTTTAGCTGCTGGTGAGATGTAAAGTGGTTAACAGCCAATAATGAGAACAGAAAGGAGCTGCGTTTAAAAGGAAAAATTCAGGTACCATTCAATCCCGCAGGCGCACCAATGGGTCTCTCACCTGAGAAGACCAGAATCAAGAAGACCCGGGCTGCAAAAGCTGCACTGCAGCCTTATTCACAATAGACAAGACAGTGAAGCAACCAAAATGTCCATCAACAGATGAAGGGATAAAGAAGAAGTGGTCCATGTACACAATGAATACTAGCCATGGAAAACAATGAAACACTGCTCTTTGAGGCACCATACATGATCTTGGAGATAAACACAGAACATGAGGGAAGTCGGAAAGCAAAAGTCCTATATCCTATGATATCACTTATAGGCGTTATCTAATAACTGACACAAATGAACATATTTCCACAGAGAAAGGCAATCACAGACTTATAAAAAAAATATGCTTATCTAAAAGGAAAATTGGGGGGAATGGATAAATGAAGATTAGCGTTACCGTATGTATACAAATTCATATTATATACATATATCAAAAAGAACGACCATATAGCAACGGAGGTTGACGGAACACTCTGCAATAATTTACATGGGAAGAGGATCTCTACATAAATAGATATATATAATGTGTAAATGAACCAGAGTGTGTACACCTTGGACAAACAACATTCGAACCATTACCGCAATGTAAAAAATTAAAACAACGAACTAGAAGTAATGAGACATAAACTTATGGGTGGCTTTCCTGGCACATTCCATTCAAATTTACAACCTAGGTAAATGACTTCCAGAATGGCTCTGCTGCCCTAGTACCCAGATTTGGGAATGGAGAAATGCTGCCTCCTTCTGGCCGTTTCCCACAACAGCAGCTTTAAACCCACTGCGAAAGGTCACGAAATATTCACCAATTCAGTTCTGTAAATGACACCTGCCCTCCAAAAAATACTGAGGTCGAAAATCGACCAAAAAATTCAAGAGTGCAACCTTCCAAAAAGACAATTTGAAGAGGTAGATTGTACTCACACTTTTTTTTTCTTTTAACAGAAAAGAAAAAGGCGTGGGAAAATGATGAATTTTAGGAATTTTTAAAGACATGTAAACCCAAATTACAAAAACCTATCAGCTCACACCAGTCAGAATGGCCCTCGACAAAAATGCTGCAAACAATAAATGCTGACGTGATTGTGGAGAAATGAGTACCCTCGATTCTAAGGGGGACGTAGTAAGAGCCACTAATGAAAGCACAATTGAGGTGCCTTGAAAAGGTAACATTGAGCTACCATACCAGTCAATCAATCATACCCACTGCTGGGGGTATCACCTGAGAAAATGAAAATCCAAAAGTCACAGGCTGGCAATCCTGCACTCCAGCAATATTTACCATAGGCAACACTTGGAAGCAACGAAAACGTCCATCAACAGAGGAATGCACCAAGAAGAAGTGGTCCATGTACACAATGGAATATTAGCCATGGAAAACACTGAAGCACTGCTCTTTGAGGCACCGTACATGAGCCTGGAGATAATCACAAAACATGAAGTAGGACGGAAAGCAAAAGACCTATATCCTATAATATCACTTATGGCATTATCTAATAACTGACACAAATGAACATATTTCCAAAGAGAAAGACACTCACGGCTTAGAAAACAAACTATGCTCATCTAAAAGGAAAGGAGGGGGGAATTGATGAATGAAGAATAGTGTTACTATACGTATACAAATACATATTATATACATGTATCAAAAAGACTGAACATATAGCAAGGGAGGTCTATTGAACACTGTAATATTTTACATGGGAAGAGGATCTGTACATTAATAGACATACATAATGTACAAATGAACCAGATTGTGTACGCCTAGGACAAACAATATTCTAATCTTTACTCTGATTAAAAAAATTTAAAAAACCAAGAAGAAGTAAAGAGACTTAAACTTATGGGGATTTCTCCTGGCAAATTCCATTCTAATTTACAACCTAAGACAACGACTTCCAGAAAGGCTCTGCTGCCCTAGTACCCAGATTGGGGAATGGAGAAATGCTGCCTCCTTGTGGCCGTTTCCCACAACAGCAGCTTTAAACCCACTGCGAAAGGTCACTAAATATTCACCAACTTGCAGTTCTGTAAATGACACCTGCCCTCCAAAAAATTTCTGGGGTCAAGAATCGACCAAAAAATTCAAAAGAGGGCAACCTTCAAAGAAGACAATTTCAAGAGGTATATTGTACACACGTTTTTTTCTTTTAAGTGAAAAGAAAAAGGCGTGGGAAAATGATAAAGTTTAGGAATTTTTAAAGATATGCAAACCGAAATTACAAATACCTATCAGCTCACAGCAGTCAGAATGGCCATCAGCAAAAATGCTGCAAACAATACATGCTGAAGGGATTGTGGAGAAATGTGTACCCTGAGCTCTAAGGGGGACGTGGTAAGAACCATTACTGTAAACACAATGGAGGTGCTTTGAAAAGGTAAACATTGAGCTACCAGTGAATCAAGCATACCATCTGCTGAGCCTATCACCTGAGAAAATGAGAATCAAAAAGTCACAGGCTGGCAAACCTGTACGCCAGCAATACTTACCATAGTCAACACATGGAAGCAATGAAAATGTCCATCAACAGAGGAATGCACCAAGAAGAAGTGGTCCATGTATACAACGGAATAGTACTCCAGTAAAAAATATAAATTAAATTTAAAAAACAAACAAATGTAAGGAGACATCAGCATCTGTGGGTTTCTCCAGGCACATTCCACTCTAATTTATAACTGAAGAACACCACTGGCTGGTAGGTCTGTTTCCCTAGTACCAGCGTGGGGAACGTAGAAAGGCTGCCGCCCTCTGGCCGTTACCTGCAAAAGCAGGTTTAAAGCTTGAGCTAATGGTCACTTCATATGAACTAGTACTGCAGGGCTGTAAATGAAACCTGCCCTCAAAATGTCTTGAGGGAGGTAATGGCCAAAATATTTCAAAAGGTGACACATACTTCAAGTAAACACTTTGAAGAACTAAGCTCTAATCACAGCTGGAAAAATAAAAAGCACATGTCTTAAAGCTCAATTTCCACGCATTATGAGACACATGCAAATTCAACCACAAAGAGGTATCTGCTCACACCAGTCAGAATAACCATCAGCAAAAAACTACAAAGAATAAATGCTGAAGGTGCTGTGGAGAAGTGCATACCCTCAACTTTATGTGGGACGTAACCTGGAAAGAGCCACTAAAGAGAACAGAATGGAGGTGCCTTTAAAAGGTAAACATTGAGCTACCGTATGATCCAACAGACCCATTCCTGGAACTATAACCTAAGAAGACAGAATTGGAAAGACACAGGCAGGCAAATCTGCATTGCATAGTATTACAATAGCCAAGATATGGAAGTAACCAAAAAGTCCACCGACAGATGGGTGGACAAAGAAGAACTGCTACACGTACACATGGAATATGAGCTAGCGAAAAAATGAAACAATGCCATTTGCAGCACCATAGATGAGTCTAGAAGTAATCACGCAACTTGTAGTAAGTGAGACAGCGAAAGACACATATCCTATCATATCACATACAGGTGTTGCCTAAAAATTGAAACAAACGAAGATATTTCCACAGAGAAAGGCAATCACAGATTCAGTACAAAAACTTATGGTTCGCCAAATGGAAAGGTGTGAGGATTGGATACACTACCATATTGAGGTTAACGGAGAGATACAAACACATGTGAAATATATAATCACCAAAGACCTACGGAATACCAAGAGAAGACTACTCAACATTGTGTCATAACCTACATGGGAAAAGGATCTGAAGAACAATACATATATGTATATGTGTGAAAGAACCACATCTTGCACACCTAGAACAAACAAAACATTGTAATCAAGTTTGCTGTGATAAAAAATAAAAATTAAGTTAAAACTCCGAACAAGAAGTAATGAGACATAAACTTAAAGGGCTTTTTCCTGGCACATTCCATTCTAATTTACAACCTAGAACACCACTTCCAGTAAGGCTCTGTTGCCCTAGTAACCAGATTTGGTAAAGGAGAAATGCTGCCGCCTTGTGGCCCATTCCCGCAAGAGCAGCTTTTAACCCACAGCTAATGGTCACTTAACATTCACAAGGACTCAGGGCTGTAAAGGACACCTGCCCTCAAAATTGTGCTGAGGTAGGGAATGGATAAAACAATTCAAAACAGGCAACATTTTCAAGAAGATAGTATGAAGAGGTAAGTTTTACTCACTCTCTTTTTCAAAAAAGGAAAATGGATAAAAGCTCAACCTCAGGAAGTATTAGACTCATGCAATCTAATCTACAAGAAGTTTTCAACTCACACCAGTCGACTGACCATCAGCAAAAAGCCTACAAACAATCAATGCTGAAGAGGTTTTAGAGAACTGTGTACCCTTTAGCTGCTGGTGAGATGTAAAGTGGTTAACAGCCAATAATGAGAACAGAAAGGAGCTGCATTTAAAAAGAAAAATTCAGGTACCATTCAATCCCGCAGGCGCACCAATGGGTCTCTCACCTGAGAAGACCAGAATCAAGAAGACCCGGGCTGCAAAAGCTGCACTGCAGCCTTATTCACAATAGACAAGACAGTGAAGCAACCAAAATGTCCATCAACAGATGAAGGGATAAAGAAGAAGTGGTCCATGTACACAATGAATACTAGCCATGGAAAACAATGAAACACTGCTCTTTGAGGCACCATACATGATCTTGGAGATAAACACAGAACATGAGGGAAGTCGGAAAGCAAAAGTCCTATATCCTATGATATCACTTATAGGCGTTATCTAATAACTGACACAAATGAACATATTTCCACAGGGAAAGGCAATCACAGACTTATAAAAAAAAACTATGCTTACCTAAAAGGAAAGGTGGGGGGAATGGATAAATGAAGATTAGCGTTACCATATGTATACAAATTCATATTATATACATATATCAAAAAGACCGACCATATAGCAAGGGAGGTTGATGGAACACTCTGTAATAATTTACATGGGAAGAGGATCTCTACATAAATAGATATATATAATGTGTAAATGAACCAGAGTGTGTACACCGTGTACAAACAACATTCGAACCATTACTCCAATGTAAAAAATTAAAACAATGAACTAGAAGTAATGAGACATAAACTTATGGGTGGTTTTCCTGGCACATTCCATTCAAATTTACAACCTAGGTAAATGACTTCCAGAATGGCTCTGCTGCCCTAGTACCCAGATTTGTGAATGGAGAAATGCTGCCTCCTTCTGGCCGTTTCCCACAACAGCAGCTTTAAGCCCACTGCAAAAGGTCACTAAATATTCACCAATTCAGTTCTGTAAATGACACCTGCCCTCCAAAAAATACTGAGGTCGAAAATCGACCAAAAAATTCAAGAGTGCAACCTTCCAAAAAGACAATTTGAAGAGGTAGATTGTACTCACACTTTTTTTTTCTTTTAACAGAAAAGAAAAAGGCGTGGGAAAATGATGAATTTTAGGAATTTTTAAAGACATGTAAACCCAAATTACAAAAACCTATCAGCTCACACCAGTCAGAATGGCCCTCGACAAAAATGCTGCAAACAATAAATGCTGACGTGATTGTGGAGAAATGAGTACCCTCGATTCTAAGGGGGACGTAGTAAGAGCCACTAATGAAAGCTCAATTGAGGTGCCTTGAAAAGGTAACATTGAGCTACCATACCAGTCAATCAATCATACCCACTGCTGGGGGTATCACCTGAGAAAATGAAAATCCAAAAGTCACAGGCTGGCAATCCTGCACTCCAGCAATATTTACCATAGGCAACACTTGGAAGCAACGAAAACGTCCATCAACAGAGGAATGCACCAAGAAGAAGTGGTCCATGTACACAATGGAATATTAGCCATGGAAAACACTGAAGCACTGCTCTTTGAGGCACCGTACATGAGCCTGGAGATAATCACAAAACATGAAGTAGGACGGAAAGCAAAAGACCTATATCCTATAATATCACTTATGGCATTATCTAATAACTGACACAAATGAACATATTTCCAAAGAGAAAGACACTCACGGCTTAGAAAACAAACTATGCTCATCTAAAAGGAAAGGAGGGGGGAATTGATGAATGAAGAATAGTGTTACTATACGTATACAAATACATATTATATACATGTATCAAAAAGACTGAACATATAGCAAGGGAGGTCTATGGAACACTGTAATATTTTACATGGGAAGAGGATCTGTACATTAATAGACATACATAATGTACAAATGAACCAGATTGTGTACGCCTAGGACAAACAATATTCTAATCTTTACTCTGATTAAAAAAATTTTAAAAACCAAGAAGAAGTAAAGAGACTTAAACTTATGGGGATTTCTCCTGGCAAATTCCATTCTAATTTACAACCTAAGACAACGACTTCCAGAAAGGCTCTGCTGCCCTAGTACCCAGATTGGGGAATGGAGAAATGCTGCCTCCTTGTGGCCGTTTCCCACAACAGCAGCTTTAAACCCACTGCGAAAGGTCACTAAATATTCACCAACTTGCAGTTCTGTAAATGACACCTGCCCTCCAAAAAATTTCTGGGGTCAAGAATCGACCAAAAAATTCAAAAGAGGGCAACCTTCAAAGAAGACAATTTCAAGAGGTATATTGTACACACGTTTTTTTCTTTTAAGTGAAAAGAAAAAGGCGTGGGAAAATGATAAAGTTTAGGAATTTTTAAAGATATGCAAACCGAAATTACAAATACCTATCAGCTCACAGCAGTCAGAATGGCCATCAGCAAAAATGCTGCAAACAATACATGCTGAAGGGATTGTGGAGAAATGTGTACCCTGAGCTCTAAGGGGGACGTGGTAAGAACCATTACTGTAAACACAATGGAGGTGCTTTGAAAAGGTAAACATTGAGCTACCAGTGAATCAAGCATACCATCTGCTGAGCCTATCACCTGAGAAAATGAGAATCAAAAAGTCACAGGCTGGCAAACCTGTACGCCAGCAATACTTACCATAGTCAACACATGGAAGCAACGAAAATGTCCATCAACAGAGGAATGCACCAAGAAGAAGTGGTCCATGTATACAACGGAATAGTACTCCAGTAAAAAATATAAATTAAATTTAAAAAACAAACAAATGTAAGGAGACATCAGCATCTGTGGGTTTCTCCAGGCACATTCCACTCTAATTTATAACTGAAGAACACCACTGGCTGGTAGGTCTGTTTCCCTAGTACCAGCGTGGGGAACGTAGAAAGGCTGCCGCCCTCTGGCCGTTACCTGCAAAAGCAGGTATAAAGCTTGAGCTAATGGTCACTTCATATGAACTAGTACTGCAGGGCTGTAAATGAAACCTGCCCTCAAAATGTCTTGAGGGAGGTAATGGCAAAAATATTTCAAAAGGTGACACATACTTCAAGTAAACACTTTGAAGAACTAAGCTCTAATCACAGCTGGAAAAATAAAAAGCACATGTCTTAAAGCTCAATTTCCACGCATTATGAGACACATGCAAATTCAACCACAAAGAGGTATCTGCTCACACCAGTCAGAATAACCATCAGCAAAAAACTAAAAAGAATAAATGCTGAAGGTGCTGTGGAGAAGTGCACACCCTCAACTTTATGTGGGACGTAACCTGGAAAGAGCCACTAAAGAGAACAGAATGGAGGTGCCTTTAAAAGGTAAACATTGAGCTACCATATGATCCAACAGACCCATTCCTGGAACTATAACCTAAGAAGACAGAATTGGAAAGACACAGGCAGGCAAATCTGCATTGCATAGTATTACAATAGCCAAGATATGGAAGTAACCAAAACGTCCACCGACAGATGGGTGGACAAAGAAGAACTGCTACACGTACACATGGAATATGAGCTAGCGAAAAAATGAAACAATGCCATTTGCAGCACCATAGATGAGTCTAGAAGTAATCACGCAACTTGTAGTAAGTGAGACAGCGAAAGACACATATCCTATCATATCACATACAGGTGTTGCCTAAAAATTGAAACAAACGAAGATATTTCCACAGAGAAAGGCAATCACAGATTCAGTACAAAAACTTATGGTTCGCCAAATGGAAAGGTGTGAGGATTGGGTACACTACCATATTGAGGTTAACGGAGAGATACAAACACATGTGAAATATATAATCACCAAAGACCTACGGAATACCAAGAGAAGACTACTCAACATTGTGTCATAACCTACATGGGAAAAGGATCTGAAGAACAATACATATATGTATATGTGTGAAAGAACCACATCTTGCACACCTAGAACAAACAAAACATTGTAATCAAGTTTGCTGTGATAAAAAATAAAAATTAAGTTAAAACTCCGAACAAGAAGTAATGAGACATAAACTTAAAGGGCTTTTTCCTGGCACATTCCATTCTAATTTACAACCTAGAACACCACTTCCAGTAAGGCTCTGTTGCCCTAGTAACCAGATTTGGTAAAGGAGAAATGCTGCCGCCTTGTGGCCCATTCCCGCAAGAGCAGCTTTTAACCCACAGCTAATGGTCACTTAACATTCACAAGGACTCAGGGCTGTAAAGGACACCTGCCCTCAAAATTGTGCTGAGGTAGGGAATGGATAAAACAATTCAAAACAGGCAACATTTTCAAGAAGATAGTATGAAGAGGTAAGTTTTACTCACTCTCTTTTTCAAAAAAGGAAAATGGATAAAAGCTCAACCTCAGGAAGTATTAGACTCATGCAATCTAATCTACAAAAAGTTTTCAACTCACACCAGTCGACTGACCATCAGCAAAAAGCCTACAAACAATCAATGCTGAAGAGGTTTTAGAGAACTGTGTACCCTTTAGCTGCTGGTGAGATGTAAAGTGGTTAACAGCCAATAATGAGAACAGAAAGGAGCTGCGTTTAAAAGGAAAAATTGAGGTACCATTCAATCCCGCAGGCGCACCAATGGGTCTCTCACCTGAGAAGACCAGAATCAAGAAGACCCGGGCTGCAAAAGCTGCACTGCAGCCTTATTCACAATAGACAAGACAGTGAAGCAACCAAAATGTCCATCAACAGATGAAGGGATAAAGAAGAAGTGGTCCATGTACACAATGAATACTAGCCATGGAAAACAATGAAACACTGCTCTTTGAGGCACCATACATGATCTTGGAGATAAACACAGAACATGAGGGAAGTCGGAAAGCAAAAGTCCTATATCCTATGATATCACTTATAGGCGTTATCTAATAACTGACACAAATGAACATATTTCCACAGAGAAAGGCAATCACAGACTTATAAAAAAAATATGCTTATCTAAAAGGAAAATTGGGGGGAATGGATAAATGAAGATTAGCGTTACCGTATGTATACAAATTCATATTATATACATATATCAAAAAGAACGACCATATAGCAACGGAGGTTGACGGAACACTCTGCAATAATTTACATGGGAAGAGGATCTCTACATAAATAGATATATATAATGTGTAAATGAACCAGAGTGTGTACACCTTGGACAAACAACATTCGAACCATTACCGCAATGTAAAAAATTAAAACAACGAACTAGAAGTAATGAGACATAAACTTATGGGTGGTTTTCCTGGCACATTCCATTCAAATTTACAACCTAGGTAAATGACTTCCAGAATGGCTCTGCTGCCCTAGTACCCAGATTTGGGAATGGAGAAATGCTGCCTCCTTCTGGCCGTTTCCCACAACAGCAGCTTTAAACCCACTGCGAAAGGTCACGAAATATTCACCAATTCAGTTCTGTAAATGACACCTGCCCTCCAAAAAATACTGAGGTCGAAAATCGACCAAAAAATTCAAGAGTGCAACCTTCCAAAAAGACAATTTGAAGAGGTAGATTGTACTCACACTTTTTTTTTCTTTTAACAGAAAAGAAAAAGGCGTGGGAAAATGATGAATTTTAGGAATTTTTAAAGACATGTAAACCCAAATTACAAAAACCTATCAGCTCACACCAGTCAGAATGGCCCTCGACAAAAATGCTGCAAACAATAAATGCTGACGTGATTGTGGAGAAATGAGTACCCTCGATTCTAAGGCGGACGTGGTAAGAGCCACTAATGAAAGCACAATTGAGGTGCCTTGAAAAGGTAACATTGAGCTACCATACCAGTCAATCAATCATACCCACTGCTGGGTCTATCACCTGAGAAAATGAAAATCCAAAAGTCACAGGCTGGCAATCCTGCACTCCAGCAATATTTACCATAGGCAACACTTGGAAGCAACGAAAACGTCCATCAACAGAGGAATGCACCAAGAAGAAGTGGTCCATGTACACAATGGAATATTAGCCATGGAAAACATTGAAGCACTGCTCTTTGAGGCACCATACATGACCCTGGAGATAATCACAAAACATGAAGTAGGACAGAAAGCAAAAGACCTATATCCTATAATATCACTTATGGCATTATCTACTAACTGACACAAATGAACATATTTCCAAAGAGAAAGACACTCACAGGCTTAGAAAACAAACTATGCTCATCTAAAAGGAAAGGAGGGGGGAATTGATAAATGAAGAATAGTGTTACTATACGTATACAAATACATATTATATACATGTATCAAAAAGACCGAACATATAGCAAGGGAGGTCTATGGAACACTGTAATATTTTACATGGGAAGAGGATCTGTACATTAATAGACATACATAATGTACAAATGAACCAGATTGTGTACACCTAGGACAAACAATATTCTAATCTTTACTCTGATTAAAAAAATTTTAAAAACCAAGAAGAAGTAAAGAGACATAAACTTATGGGGATTTCTCCTTGCAAATTCCATTCTAATTTACAACCTAAGACAACGACTTCCAGAAAGGCTCTGCTGCCCTAATACCCAGATTGGGGACTGGAGAAATGCTACCTCCTTGTGGCCGTTTCCCACAACAGCAGCTTTAAACCCACTGCGAAAGGTCACTAAATATTCACCAACTTGCAGTTCTGTAAATGACACCTGCCCTCCAAAAAATTTCTGGGGTCAAGAATCGACCAAAAAATTCAAAAGAGGGCAACCTTCGAAGAAGACAATTTCAAGAGGTATATTGTACACACGTTTTTTTCTTTTAAGTGAAAAGAAAAAGGCGTGGGAAAATGAAAAGTTTAGGAATTTTTAAAGATATGCAAATCGAAATTACAAATACCTATCAGCTCACAGCAGTCAGAATGGCCATCAGCAAAAATGCTGCAAACAATACATGCTGAAGGGATTGTGGAGAAATGTGTACCCTGAGCTCTAAGCGGGACGTGGTAAGAACCATTACTGTAAATACAATGGAGGTGCTTTGAAAAGGTAAACATTGAGCTACCAGTGAATCAAGCATACCATCTGCTGAGTCTATCACCTGAGAAAATGAGAATCAAAAAGTCACAGGCTGGCAAATCTGTATGCCAGCAATACTTACCATAGTCAACACATGGAAGCAACGAAAATGTCCATCAACAGAGGAATGCACCAAGAAGAAGTGGTCCATGTATACAACGGAATAGTACTCCAGTCAAAAATATAAATTAAATGTGAAAAACAAACAAATGTAAGGTGACATCAGTATTTGTGGGTTTCTCCGGGCACATTCCACTCTAATTTATAACCGAAGAGCACCACTGGCTGGTAGGTCTGTTTCCCTAGTACCAGCGTGGGGAACGTAGAAAGGCTGCCGCCCTCTGGCTGTTACCTGCAAAAGCAGGTTTAAAGCTTGAGCTAATGGTCACTTCATATGAACTAGTACTGCAGGGCTGTAAATGAAACCTGCCCTCAAAATGTCTTGAGGGAGGTAATGGCCAAAATATTTCAAAAGCTGACACATACTTCAAGTAAACACTTTGAAGAACTAAGCTCTAATCACAGCTGGAAAAATAAAAAGCACATGTCTTAAAGCTCAATTTCAACGCATTATGAGACACATGCAAATTCAACCACAAAGAGGTATCTGCTCACACCAGTCAGAATAACCATCAGCAAAAAACTACAAAGAATACATGCTGAAGGTGCTGTGGAGAAGTGCACACCCTCAACTTTATGTGGGACGTAACCTGGAAAGAGCCACTAAAGAGAACAGAATGGAGGTGCCTTTAAAAGGTAAACATTGAGCTACCATATGATCCAACAGACCCATTCCTGGAACTATAACCTAAGAAGACAGAATTGGAAAGACACAGGCAGGCAAATCTGCATTGCATAGTATTACAATAGCCAAGATATGGAAGTAACCAAAAAGTCCACCGACAGATGGGTGGACAAAGAAGAACTGCTACACGTACACATGGAATATGAGCTAGCGAAAAAATGAAACAATGCCATTTGCAGCACCATAGATGAGTCTAGAAGTAATCACGCAACTTGTAGTAAGTGAGACAGCGAAAGACACATATCCTATCATATCACATACAGGTGTTGCCTAAAAATTGAAACAAACGAAGATATTTCCACAGAGAAAGGCAATCACAGATTCAGTAGAAAAACTTATGGTTCGCCAAATGGAAAGGTGTGAGGATTGGATACACTACCATATTGAGGTTAACGGAGAGATACAAACACATGTGAAATATATAATCACCAAAGACCTACGGAATACCAAGAGAAGACTACTCAACATTGTGTCATAACCTACATGGGAAAAGGATCTGAAGAACAATACATATATGTATATGTGTGAAAGAACCACATCTTGCACACCTAGAACACACAAAACATTGTAATCAAGTTTGCTGTGATAAAAAATAAAAATTAAGTTAAAACTCCGAACAAGAAGTAATGAGACATAAACTTAAAGGGCTTTTTCCTGGCACATTCCATTCTAATTTACAACCTAGAACACCACTTCCAGTAAGGCTCTGTTGCCCTAGTAACCAGATTTGGTAAAGGAGAAATGCTGCCGCCTTGTGGCCCATTCCCGCAAGAGCAGCTTTTAACCCACAGCTAATGGTCACTTAACATTCACAAGGACTCAGGGCTGTAAAGGACACCTGCCCTCAAAATTGTGCTGAGGTAGGGAATGGATAAAACAATTCAAAACAGGCAACATTTTCAAGAAGATAGTATGAAGAGGTAAGTTTTACTCACTCTCTTTTTCAAAAAAGGAAAATGGATAAAAGCTCAACCTCAGGAAGTATTAGACTCATGCAATCTAATCTACAAAAAGTTTTCAACTCACACCAGTCGACTGACCATCAGCAAAAAGCCTACAAACAATCAATGCTGAAGAGGTTTTAGAGAACTGTGTACCCTTTAGCTGCTGGTGAGATGTAAAGTGGTTAACAGCCAATAATGAGAACAGAAAGGAGCTGCGTTTAAAAGGAAAAATTGAGGTACCATTCAATCCCGCAGGCGCACCAATGGGTCTCTCACCTGAGAAGACCAGAATCAAGAAGACCCGGGCTGCAAAAGCTGCACTGCAGCCTTATTCACAATAGACAAGACAGTGAAGCAACCAAAATGTCCATCAACAGATGAAGGGATAAAGAAGAAGTGGTCCATGTACACAATGAATACTAGCCATGGAAAACAATGAAACACTGCTCTTTGAGGCACCATACATGATCTTGGAGATAAACACAGAACATGAGGGAAGTCGGAAAGCAAAAGTCCTATATCCTATGATATCACTTATAGGCGTTATCTAATAACTGACACAAATGAACATATTTCCACAGAGAAAGGCAATCACAGACTTATAAAAAAAATATGCTTATCTAAAAGGAAAATTGGGGGGAATGGATAAATGAAGATTAGCGTTACCGTATGTATACAAATTCATATTATATACATATATCAAAAAGAACGACCATATAGCAACGGAGGTTGACGGAACACTCTGCAATAATTTACATGGGAAGAGGATCTCTACATAAATAGATATATATAATGTGTAAATGAACCAGAGTGTGTACACCTTGGACAAACAACATTCGAACCATTACCGCAATGTAAAAAATTAAAACAATGAACTAGAAGTAATGAGACATAAACTTATGGGTGGTTTTCCTGGCACATTCCATTCAAATTTACAACCTAGGTAAATGACTTCCAGAATGGCTCTGCTGCCCTAGTACCCAGATTTGGGAATGGAGAAATGCTGCCTCCTTCTGGCCGTTTCCCACAACAGCAGCTTTAAACCCACTGCGAAAGGTCACTAAATATTCACCAATTCAGTTCTGTAAATGACACCTGCCCTCCAAAAAATACTGAGGTCGAAAATCGACCAAAAAATTCAAGAGTGCAACCTTCCAAAAAGACAATTTGAAGAGGTAGATTGTACTCACACTTTTTTTTTCTTTTAACAGAAAAGAAAAAGGCGTGGGAAAATGATGAATTTTAGGAATTTTTAAAGACATGTAAACCCAAATTACAAAAACCTATCAGCTCACACCAGTCAGAATGGCCCTCGACAAAAATGCTGCAAACAATAAATGCTGACGTGATTGTGGAGAAATGAGTACCCTCGATTCTAAGGGGGACGTAGTAAGAGCCACTAATGAAAGCACAATTGAGGTGCCTTGAAAAGGTAACATTGAGCTACCATACCAGTCAATCAATCATACCCACTGCTGGGGGTATCACCTGAGAAAATGAAAATCCAAAAGTCACAGGCTGGCAATCCTGCACTCCAGCAATATTTACCATAGGCAACACTTGGAAGCAACGAAAACGTCCATCAACAGAGGAATGCACCAAGAAGAAGTGGTCCATGTACACAATGGAATATTAGCCATGGAAAACACTGAAGCACTGCTCTTTGAGGCACCGTACATGAGCCTGGAGATAATCACAAAACATGAAGTAGGACGGAAAGCAAAAGACCTATATCCTATAATATCACTTATGGCATTATCTAATAACTGACACAAATGAACATATTTCCAAAGAGAAAGACACTCACGGCTTAGAAAACAAACTATGCTCATCTAAAAGGAAAGGAAGGGGGAATTGATAAATGAAGAATAGTGTTACTATACGTATACAAATACATATTATATACATGTATCAAAAAGACCGAACATATAGCAAGGGAGGTCTATGGAACACTGTAATATTTTACATGGGAAGAGGATCTGTACATTAATAGACATACATAATGTACAAATGAACCAGATTGTGTACACCTAGGACAAACAATATTCTAATCTTTACTCTGATTAAAAAAATTTAAAAAACCAAGAAGAAGTAAAGAGACATAAACTTATGGGGATTTCTCCTGGCAAATTCCATTCTAATTTACAACCTAAGACAACGACTTCCAGAAAGGCTCTGCTGCCCTAGTACCCAGATTGGGGACTGGAGAAATGCTGCCTCCTTGTGGCCGTTTCCCACAACAGCAGCTTTAAACCCACTGCGAAAGGTCACTAAATATTCACCAACTTGCAGTTCTATAAATGACACCTGCCCTCCAAAAAATTTCTGGGGTCAAGAATCGACCAAAAAATTCAAAAGAGGGCAACCTTCGAAGAAGACAATTTCAAGAGGTATATTGTACACACGTTTTTTTCTTTTAAGTGAAAAGAAAAAGGCGTGGGAAAATGATAAAGTTTAGGAATTTTTAAAGATATGCAAACCGAAATTACAAATACCTATCAGCTCACAGCAGTCAGAATGGCCATCAGCAAAAATGCTGCAAACAATACATGCTGAAGGGATTGTGGAGAAATGTGTACCCTGAGCTCTAAAGGGGACGTGGTAAGAACCATTACTGTAAACACAATGGAGGTGCTTTGAAAAGGTAAACATTGAGCTACCAGTGAATCAAGCATACCATCTGCTCAGCCTATCACCTGAGAAAATGAGAATCAAAAAGTCACAGGCTGGCAAACCTGTACGCCAGCAATACTTACCATAGTCAACACATGGAAGCAACGAAAATGTCCATCAACAGAGGAATGCACCAAGAAGAAGTGGTCCATGTATACAACGGAATAGTACTCCAGTAAAAAATATAAATTAAATTTAAAAAACAAACAAATGTAAGGAGACATCAGCATCTGTGGGTTTCTCCAGGCACATTCCACTCTAATTTATAACCGAAGAGCACCACTGGCTGGTAGGTCTGTTTCCCTAGTACCAGCGTGGGGAACGTAGAAAGGCTGCCGCCCTCTGGCCGTTACCTGCCAAAGCAGGTTTAAAGCTTGAGCTAATGGTCACTTCATATGAACTAGTACTGCAGGGCTGTAAATGAAACCTGCCCTCAAAATGTCTTGAGGGAGGTAATGGCCAAAATATTTCAAAAGGTGACACATACTTCAAGTAAACACTTTGAAGAACTAAGCTCTAATCACAGCTGGAAAAATAAAAAGCACATGTCTTAAAGCTCAATTTCCACGCATTATGAGACACATGCAAATTCAACCACAAAGAGGTATCTGCTCACACCAGTCAGAATAACCATCAGCAAAAAACTACAAAGAATAAATGCTGAAGGTGCTGTGGAGAAGTGCATACCCTCAACTTTATGTGGGACGTAACCTGGAAAGAGCCACTAAAGAGAACAGAATGGAGGTGCCTTTAAAAGGTAAACATTGAGCTACCGTATGATCCAACAGACCCATTCCTGGAACTATAACCTAAGAAGACAGAATTGGAAAGACACAGGCAGGCAAATCTGCATTGCATAGTATTACAATAGCCAAGATATGGAAGTAACCAAAAAGTCCACCGACAGATGGGTGGACAAAGAAGAACTGCTACACGTACACATGGAATATGAGCTAGCGAAAAAATGCAACAATGCCATTTGCAGAACCATTGATGAGTCTAGAAGTAATCACGCAAATTGTAGTAAGTGAGACAGCGAAAGACACATATCCTATCATATCACATACAGGTGTTGCCTAAAAATTGAAACAAACGAAGATATTTCCACAGAGAAAGGCAATCACAGATTCAGTACAAAAACTTATGGTTCGCCAAATGGAAAGGTGTGAGGATTGGATACACTACCATATTGAGGTTAACGGAGAGATACAAACACATGTGAAATATATAATCACCAAAGACCTACGGAATACCAAGAGAAGACTACTCAACATTGTGTCATAACCTACATGGGAAAAGGATCTGAAGAACAATACATATATGTATATGTGTGAAAGAACCACATCTTGCACACCTAGAACAAACAAAACATTGTAATCAAGTTTGCTGTGATAAAAAATAAAAATTAAGTTAAAACTCCGAACAAGAAGTAATGAGACATAAACTTAAAGGGCTTTTTCCTGGCACATTCCATTCTAATTTACAACCTAGAACACCACTTCCAGTAAGGCTCTGTTGCCCTAGTAACCAGATTTGGTAAAGGAGAAATGCTGCCGCCTTGTGGCCCATTCCCGCAAGAGCAGCTTTTAACCCACAGCTAATGGTCACTTAACATTCACAAGGACTCAGGGCTGTAAAGGACACCTGCCCTCAAAATTGTGCTGAGGTAGGGAATGGATAAAACAATTCAAAACAGGCAACATTTTCAAGAAGATAGTATGAAGAGGTAAGTTTTACTCACTCTCTTTTTCAAAAAAGGAAAATGGATAAAAGCTCAACCTCAGGAAGTATTGGACTCATGCAATCTAATCTACAAAAAGTTTTCAACTCACACCAGTCGACTGACCATCAGCAAAAAGCCTACAAACAATCAATGCTGAAGAGGTTTTAGAGAACTGTGTACCCTTTAGCTGCTGGTGAGATGTAAAGTGGTTAACAGCCAATAATGAGAACAGAAAGGAGCTGCGTTTAAAAGGAAAAATTGAGGTACCATTCAATCCCACAGGCGCACCAATGGGTCTCTCACCTGAGAAGACCAGAATCAAGAAGACCCGGGCTGCAAAAGCTGCACTGCAGCCTTATTCACAATAGACAAGACAGTGAAGCAACCAAAATGTCCATCAACAGATGAAGGGATAAAGAAGAAGTGGTCCATGTACACAATGAATACTAGCCATGGAAAACAATGAAACACTGCTCTTTGAGGCACCATAGATGATCTTGGAGATAAACACAGAACATGAGGGAAGTCGGAAAGCAAAAGTCCTATATCCTATGATATCACTTATAGGCGTTATCTAATAACTGACACAAATGAACATATTTCCACAGAGAAAGGCAATCACAGACTTATAAAAAAAAATGCTTCTCTAAAAGGAAAATTGGGGGGAATGGATAAATGAAGATTAGCGTTACCATATGTATACAAATTCATATTATATACATATATCAAAAAGAACGACCATATAGCAACGGAGGTTGACGGAACACTCTGCAAAAATTTACATGGGAAGAGGATCTCTACATAAATAGATATATATAATGTGTAAATGAACCAGAGTGTGTACACCTTGGACAAACAACATTCGAACCATTACCGCAATGTAAAAAATTAAAACAATGAACAAAAGTAATGAGACATAAACTTATGGGTGGTTTTCCTGGCACATTCCATTCAAATTTACAACCTAGGTAAATGACTTCCAGAATGGCTCTGCTGCCCTAGTACCCAGATTTGGGAGTGGAGAAATGCTGCCTCCTTGTGGCCGTTTCCCACAACAGCAGCTTTAAACCCACTGCGAAAGGTCACTAAATATACACCAATTCAGTACTGTAAATGACACCTGCCCTCCAAAAAATACTGAGGTCGAAAATCGACCAAAAAATTCAAGAGTGCAACCTTCCAAAAAGACAATTTGAAGAGGTAGATTGTACTCACACTTTTTTTTTCTTTTAACAGAAAAGAAAAAGGCGTGGAAAAATGATGAATTTTAGGAATTTTTAAAGACATGTAAACCCAAATTACAAAAACCTATCAGCTCACACCAGTCAGAATGGCCCTCGACAAAAATGCTGCAAACAATAAATGCTGACGTGATTGTGGAGAAATGAGTACCCTCGATTCTAAGGGGGACGTAGTAAGAGCCACTAATGAAAGCACAATTGAGGTGCCTTGAAAAGGTAACATTGAGCTACCATACCAGTCAATCAATCATACCCACTGCTGGGGGTATCACCTGAGAAAATGAAAATCCAAAAGTCACAGGCTGGCAATCCTGCACTCCAGCAATATTTACCATAGGCAACACTTGGAAGCAACGAAAACGTCCATCAACAGAGGAATGCACCAAGAAGAAGTGGTCCATGTACACAATGGAATATTAGCCATGGAAAACACTGAAGCACTGCTCTTTGAGGCACCGTACATGAGCCTGGAGATAATCACAAAACATGAAGTAGGACGGAAAGCAAAAGACCTATATCCTATAATATCACTTATGGCATTATCTAATAACTGACTCAAATGAACATATTTCCAAAGAGAAAGACACTCACGGCTTAGAAAACAAACTATGCTCATCTAAAAGGAAAGGAAGGGGGAATTGATGAATGAAGAATAGTGTTACTATACGTATACAAATACATATTATATACATGTATCAAAAAGACCGAACATATAGCAAGGGAGGTCTATGGAACACTGTAATATTTTACATGGGAAGAGGATCTGTACATTAATAGACATACATAATGTACAAATGAACCAGATTGTGTACCCCTAGGACAAACAATATTCTAATCTTTACTCTGATTAAAAAAATTTAAAAAACCAAGAAGAAGTAAAGAGACATAAACTTATGGGGATTTCTCCTGGCAAATTCCATTCTAATTTACAACCTAAGACAACGACTTCCAGAAAGGCTCTGCTGCCCTAGTACCCAGATTGGGGACTGGAGAAATGCTGCCTCCTTGTGGCCGTTTCCCACAACAGCAGCTTTAAACCCACTGCGAAAGGTCACTAAATATTCACCAATTTGCAGTTCTGTAAATGACACCTGCCCTCCAAAAAATTTCTGGGGTCAAGAATCGACCAAAAAATTCAAAAGAGGGCAACCTTCGAAGAAGACAATTTCAAGAGGTATATTGTACACACGTTTTTTTCTTTTAAGTGAAAAGAAAAAGGCGTGGGAAAATGATAAAGTTTAGGAATTTTTAAAGATATGCAAACCGAAATTACAAATACCTATCAGCTCACAGCAGTCAGAATGGCCATCAGCAAAAATGCTGCAAACAATACATGCTGAAGGGATTGTGGAGAAATGTGTACCCTGAGCTCTAAGGGGGACGTGGTAAGAACCATTACTGTAAACACAATGGAGGTGCTTTGAAAAGGTAAACATTGAGCTACCAGTGAATCAAGCATACCATCTGCTGAGCCTATCACCTGAGAAAATGAGAATCAAAAAGTCACAGGCTGGCAAACCTGTACGCCAGCAATACTTACCATAGTCAACACATGGAAGCAACGAAAATGTCCATCAACAGAGGAATGCACCAAGAAGAAGTGGTCCATGTATACAACGGAATAGTACTCCAGTAAAAAATATAAATTAAATTTAAAAAACAAACAAATGTAAGGAGACATCAGCATCTGTGGGTTTCTCCAGGCACATTCCACTCTAATTTATAACTGAAGAACACCACTGGCTGGTAGGTCTGTTTCCCTAGTACCAGCGTGGGGAACGTAGAAAGGCTGCCGCCCTCTGGCCGTTACCTGCAAAAGCAGGTTTAAAGCTTGAGCTAATGGTCACTTCATATGAACTAGTACTGCAGGGCTGTAAATGAAACCTGCCCTCAAAATGTCTTGAGGGAGGTAATGGCCAAAATATTTCAAAAGGTGACACATACTTCAAGTAAACACTTTGAAGAACTAAGCTCTAATCACAGCTGGAAAAATAAAAAGCACATGTCTTAAAGCTCAATTTCCACGCATTATGAGACACATGCAAATTCAACCACAAAGAGGTATCTGCTCACACCGGTCAGAATAACCATCAGCAAAAAACTACAAAGAATAAATGCTGAAGGTGCTGTGGAGAAGTGCACACCCTCAACTTTATGTGGGACGTAACCTGGAAAGAGCCACTAAAGAGAACAGAATGGAGGTGCCTTTAAAAGGTAAACATTGAGCTACCATATGATCCAACAGACCCATTCCTGGAACTATAACCTAAGAAGACAGAATTGGAAAGACACAGGCAGGCAAATCTGCATTGCATAGTATTACAATAGCCAAGATATGGAAGTAACCAAAAAGTCCACCGACAGATGGGTGGACAAAGAAGAACTGCTACACGTACACATGGAATATGAGCTAGCGAAAAAATGAAACAATGCCATTTGCAGCACCATAGATGAGTCTAGAAGTAATCACGCAACTTGTAGTAAGTGAGACAGCGAAAGACACATATCCTATCATATCACATACAGGTGTTGCCTAAAAATTGAAACAAACGAAGATATTTCCACAGAGAAAGGCAATCACAGATTCAGTAGAAAAACTTATGGTTCGCCAAATGGAAAGGTGTGAGGATTGGATACACTACCATATTGAGGTTAACGGAGAGATACAAACACATGTGAAATATATAATCACCAAAGACCTACGGAATACCAAGAGAAGACTACTCAACATTGTGTCATAACCTACATGGGAAAAGGATCTGAAGAAGAATAGGTATATGTATATGTGTGAAAGAACCACATCTTGCACACCTAGAACAAACAAAACATTGTAATCAAGTTTGCTGTGATAAAAAATAAAAATTAAGTTAAAACTCCGAACAAGAAGTAATGAGACATAAACTTAAAGGGCTTTTTCCTGGCACATTCCATTCTAATTTACAACCTAGAACACCACTTCCAGTAAGGCTCTGTTGCCCTAGTAACCAGATTTGGTAAAGGAGAAATGCTGCCGCCTTGTGGCCCATTCCCGCAAGAGCAGCTTTTAACCCACAGCTAATGGTCACTTAACATTCACAAGGACTCAGGGCTGTAAAGGACACCTGCCCTCAAAATTGTGCTGAGGTAGGGAATGGATAAAACAATTCAAAACAGGCAACATTTTCAAGAAGATAGTATGAAGAGATAAGTTTTACTCACTCTCTTTTTAAAAAAAGGAAAATGGATAAAAGCTCAACCTCAGGAAGTATTAGACTCATGCAATCTAATCTACAGAAGTTTTCAACTCACAGCAGTCGACTGACCATCAGCAAAAAGCCTACAAACAATCAATGCTGAAGAGGTTTTAGAGAACTGTGTACCCTCTAGCTGCTGGTGAGATGTAAAGTGGTTAACAGCCAATAATGAGAACAGAAAGGAGCTGCGTTTAAAAGGAAAAATTGAGGTACCATTCAATCCAGCAGGCGCACCAATGGGTCTCTCACCTGAGAAGACCAGAATCAAGAAGACCCGGGCTGCAAAAGCTGCACTACAGCCTTATTCACAATAGACAAGACAGTGAAGCAACCAAAATGTCCATCAACAGATGAAGGGATAAAGAAGAAGTGGTCCATGTACACAATGAATACTAGCCATGGAAAACAATGAAACACTGCTCTTTGAGGCACCATAGATGATCTTGGATATAATCACAGAACATGAGGTAAGTCGGAAAGCAAAAGTCCTATATCCTATGATATCACTTATAGGCGTTATCTAATAACTGACACAAATGAACATATTTCCACAGGGAAAGGCAATCACAGACTTATAAAAAAAAACTATGCTTACCTAAAAGGAAAGGTGGGGGGAATGGATAAATGAAGATTAGCGTTACCATATGTATACAAATTCATATTATATACATATATCAAAAAGACCGACCATATAGCAAGGGAGGTTGATGGAACACTCTGTAATAATTTACATGGGAAGAGGATCTCTACATCAATAGATATATATAATGTGTAAATGAACCAGAGTGTGTACACCTTGGACAAACAACATTCGAACCATTACCCCAATGTAAAAAATTAAAAGAAGGAACTAGAAGTAATGAGACATAAACTTATGGGTGGTTTTCCTGGCACATTCCATTCAAATTTACAACCTAGGTAAATGACTTCCAGAATGGCTCTGCTGCCCTAGTACCCAGATTTGGGAGTGGAGAAATGCTGCCTCCTTGTGGCCGTTTCCCACAACAGCAGCTTTAAACCCACTGCGAAAGGTCACTAAATATACACCAATTCAGTTCTGTAAATGACACCTGCCCTCCAAAAAATACTGAGGTCGAAAATCGACCAAAAAATTCAAGAGTGCAACCTTCCAAAAAGACAATTTGAAGAGGTAGATTGTACTCACACTTTTTTTTTCTTTTAACAGAAAAGAAAAAGGCGTGGAAAAATGATGAATTTTAGGAATTTTTAAAGACATGTAAACCCAAATTACAAAAACCTATCAGCTCACACCAGTCAGAATGGCCCTCGACAAAAATGCTGCAAACAATAAATGCTGACGTGATTGTGGAGAAATGAGTACCCTCGATTCTAAGGGGGATGTGGTAAGAGCCACTAATGAAAGCACAATTGAGGTGCCTTGAAAAGGTAACATTGAGCTACCATACCAGTCAATCAATCATACCCACTGCTGGGGGTATCACCTGAGAAAATGAAAATCCAAAAGTCACAGGCTGGCAATCCTGCACTCCAGCAATATTTACCATAGGCAACACTTGGAAGCAACGAAAACGTCCATCAACAGAGGAATGCACCGAGAAGAAGTGGTCCATGTACACAATGGAATATTAGCCATGGAAAACATTGAAGCACTGCTATTTGAGGCACCGTACATGAGCCTGGAGATAATCACAAAACGTGAAGTAGGACGGAAAGCAAAAGACCTATATCCTATAATATCACTTATGGCATTATCTAATAACTGACACAAATGAACATATTTCCAAAGAGAAAGACACTCACGGCTTAGAAAACAAACTACGCTCATCTAACAGGAAAGGAGGGGGGAATTGATAAATGAAGAATAGTGTTACTATACGTATACAAATACATATTATATACATGTATCAAAAAGACCGAACATATAGCAAGGGAGGTCTATGGAACACTGTAATATTTTACATGGGAAGAGGATCTGTACATTAATAGACATACATAATGTACAAATGAACCAGATTGTGTACACCTAGGACAAACAATATTCTAATCTTTACTCTGATTAAAAAATTTTTAAAAACCAAGAAGAAGTAAAGAGACATAAACTTATGGGGAATTCTCCTGGCAAATTCATTCTAATTTACAACCTAAGACAACGACTTCCAGAAAGGCTCTGCTGCCCTAATACCCAGATTGGGGAATGGAGAAATGCTGCCTCCTTGTGGCCGTTTCCCACAACAGCAGCTTTAAACCCACTGCGAAAGGTCACTAAATATTCACCAACTTGCAGTTCTGTAAATGACACCTGCCCTCCAAAAAATTTCTGGGGTCAAGAATCGACCAAAAAATTCAAAAGAGGGCAACCTTCAAAGAAGACAATTTCAAGAGGTATATTGTACACACGTTTTTTTCTTTTAAGTGAAAAGAAAAAGGCGTGGGAAAATGATAAAGTTTAGGAATTTTTAAAGAGATGCAAACCAAAATTACAAATACCTATCAGTTCACAGCAGTCAGAATGGCCATCAGCAAAAATGCTGCAAACAATACATGCTGAAGGGATTGTGGAGAAATGTGTACCCTGAGCTCTAAGGGGGACGTGGTAAGAACCATTACTGTAAACACAATGGAGGTGCTTTGAAAAGGTAAACATTGAGCTACCAGTGAACCAATCATACCATCTGCTGAGCCTATCACCTGAGAAAATGAGAATCAAAAAGTCACAGGCTGGCAAACCTGTACGCCAGCAATACTTACCATAGTCAACACATGGAAGCAACGAAAATGTCCATCAACAGAGGAATGCACCAAGAAGAAGTGGTCCATGTATACAACGGAATAGTACTCCAGTAAAAAATATAAATTAAATTTAAAAAACAAACAAATGTAAGGAGACATCAGTATTTGTGGGTTTCTCCGGGCACATTCCACTCTAATTTATAACCGAAGAGCACCACTGGCTGGTAGGTCTGTTTCCCTAGTACCAGCGTGGGGAACGTAGAAAGGCTGCCGCCCTCTGGCTGTTACCTGCAAAAGCAGGTTTAAAGCTTGAGCTAATGGTCACTTCATATGAACTAGTACTGCAGGGCTGTAAATGAAACCTGCCCTCAAAATGTCTTGAGGGAGGTAATGGACAAAATATTTCAAAAGGTGACACATACTTCAAGTAAACACTTTGAAGAACTAAGCTCTAATCACAGCTGGAAAAATAAAAAGCACATGTCTTAAAGCTCAATTTCAACGCATTATGAGACACATGCAAATTCAACCACAAAGAGGTATCAGCTCACACCAGTCAGAATAACCATCAGCAAAAAACTACAAAGAATACATGCTGAAGGTGCTGTGGAGAAGTGCATACCCTCAACTTTATGTGGGACGTAACCTGGAAAGAGCCACTAAATAGAACAGAATGGAGGTGCCTTTAAAAGGTAAACATTGAGCTACCGTATGATCCAACAGACCCATTCCTGGAACTATAACCTAAGAAGACAGAATTGGAAAGACACAGGCAGGCAAATCTGCATTGCATAGTATTACAATAGCCAAGATATGGAAATAACCAAAAAGTCCACCGACAGATGGGTGGACAAAGAAGAACTGCTACACGTACACATGGAATATGAGCTAGCAAAAAGATGAAACAATGCCATTTGCAGCACCATAGATGAGTCTAGAAGTAATCACGCAACTTGTAGTAAGTGAGACAGCGAAAGACACATATCCTATCATATCACATACAGGTGTTGCCTAAAAATTGAAACAAACGAAGATATTTCCACAGAGAAAGGCAATCACAGATTCAGTACAAAAACTTATGGTTCGCCAAATGGAAAGGTGTGAGGATTGGATACACTACCATATTGAGGTTAACGGAGAGATACAAACACATGTGAAATATATAATCACCAAAGACCTACGGAATACCAAGAGAAGACTACTCAACATTGTGTCATAACCTACATGGGAAAAGGATCTGAAGAAGAATAGGTATATGTATATGTGTGAAAGAACCACATCTTGCACACCTAGAACAAACAAAACATTGTAATCAAGTTTGCTGTGATAAAAAATAAAAATTAAGTTAAAACTCCGAACAAGAAGTAATGAGACATAAACTTAAAGGGCTTTTTCCTGGCACATTCCATTCTAATTTACAACCTAGAACACCACTTCCAGTAAGGCTCTGTTGCCCTAGTAACCAGATTTGGTAAAGGAGAAATGCTGCCGCCTTGTGGCCCATTCCCGCAAGAGCAGCTTTTAACCCACAGCTAATGGTCACTTAACATTCACAAGGACTCAGGGCTGTAAAGGACACCTGCCCTCAAAATTGTGCTGAGGTAGGGAATGGATAAAACAATTCAAAACAGGCAACATTTTCAAGAAGATAGTATGAAGAGATAAGTTTTACTCACTCTCTTTTTAAAAAAAGGAAAATGGATAAAAGCTCAACCTCAGGAAGTATTAGACTCATGCAATCTAATCTACAGAAGTTTTCAACTCACAGCAGTCGACTGACCATCAGCAAAAAGCCTACAAACAATCAATGCTGAAGAGGTTTTAGAGAACTGTGTACCCTCTAGCTGCTGGTGAGATGTAAAGTGGTTAACAGCCAATAATGAGAACAGAAAGGAGCTGCGTTTAAAAGGAAAAATTGAGGTACCATTCAATCCAGCAGGCGCACCAATGGGTCTCTCACCTGAGAAGACCAGAATCAAGAAGACCCGGGCTGCAAAAGCTGCACTACAGCCTTATTCACAATAGACAAGACAGTGAAGCAACCAAAATGTCCATCAACAGATGAAGGGATAAAGAAGAAGTGGTCCATGTACACAATGAATACTAGCCATGGAAAACAATGAAACACTGCTCTTTGAGGCACCATAGATGATCTTGGATATAATCACAGAACATGAGGTAAGTCGGAAAGCAAAAGTCCTATATCCTATGATATCACTTATAGGCGTTATCTAATAACTGACACAAATGAACATATTTCCACAGGGAAAGGCAATCACAGACTTATAAAAAAAAACTATGCTTACCTAAAAGGAAAGGTGGGGGGAATGGATAAATGAAGATTAGCGTTACCATATGTATACAAATTCATATTATATACATATATCAAAAAGACCGACCATATAGCAAGGGAGGTTGATGGAACACTCTGTAATAATTTACATGGGAAGAGGATCTCTACATCAATAGATATATATAATGTGTAAATGAACCAGAGTGTGTACACCTTGGACAAACAACATTCGAACCATTACCCCAATGTAAAAAATTAAAAGAAGGAACTAGAAGTAATGAGACATAAACTTATGGGTGGTTTTCCTGGCACATTCCATTCAAATTTACAACCTAGGTAAACGACTTCCAGAATGGCTCTGCTGCCCTAGTACCCAGATTTGGGAATGGAGAAATGCTGCCTCCTTGTGGCCGTTTCCCACAACAGCAGCTTTAAACGCACTGCAAAAGGTCACTAAATATTCACCAATTCAGTCCTTTAAATGACACCTGCCCTCCAAAAAATACTGAGGTCGAAAATCGACCAAAAAATTCAAGAGTGCAACCTTCTAAAAAGACAATTTGAAGAGGTATGTTGTACTCACTTTTTTTTCTTTTTTCTTTTAACACAAAAGAAAAAGGCGTGGAAAAATGATGAATTTTAGGAATTTTTAAAGACATGTAAACCCAAATTACAAAAACCTATCAGCTCACACCAGTCAGAATGGCCCTCGACAAAAATGCTGCAAACAATAAATGCTGACGTGATTGTGGAGAAATGACTACCCTCGATTCTAAGGGGGACGTGGTAAGAGCCACTAATGAAAGCACAATTGAGGTGCCTTGAAAAGGTAACACTGAGCTACCATACCAGTCAATCAATCATACCCACTGCTGGGTCTATCACCTGAGAAAATGAAAATCCAAAAGTCACAGGCTGGCAATCCTGCACTCCAGCAATATTTACCATAGGCAACACTTGGAAGCAACGAAAACGTCCATCAACAGAGGAATGCACCGAGAAGAAGTGGTCCATGTACACAATGGAATATTAGCTATGGAAAACATTGAAGCACTGCTCTTTGAGGCACCATACATGACCCTGGAGATAATCACAAAACATGAAGTAGGACAGAAAGCAAAAGACCTATATCCTATAATATCACTTATAGCATTATCTAATAACTGACACAAATGAACATATTTCCAAAGAGAAAGGCACTCACGGTTAGAAAACAAACTATGCTCATCTAAAAGGAAAGGAAGGGGGAATTGATGAATGAAGAATAGTGTTACTATACGTATACAAATACATATTATATACATGTATCAAAAAGACCGAACATATAGCAAGGGAGGTCTATGGAACACTGTAATATTTTACATGGGAAGAGGATCTGTACATTAATAGACATACATAATGTACAAATGAACCAGATTGTGTACACCTAGGACAAACAATATTCTAATCTTTACTCTGATTAAAAAAATTTAAAAAACCAAGAAGAAGTAAAGAGACATAAACTTATGGGGATTTCTCCTGGCAAATTCCATTCTAATTTACAACCTAAGACAACGACTTCCAGAAAGGCTCTGCTGGCCTAATACCCAGATTGGGGAATGGAGAAATGCTGCCTCCTTGTGGCCGTTTCCCACAACAGCAGCTTTAAACCCACTGCGAAAGGTCACTAAATATTCACCAACTTGCAGTTCTGTAAATGACACCTGCCCTCCAAAAAATTTCTGGGGTCAAGAATCGACCAAAAAATTCAAAAGAGGGCAACCTTCGAAGAAGACAATTTCAAGAGGTATATTGTACACACGTTTTTTTCTTTTAAGTGAAAAGAAAAAGGCGTGGGAAAATGATAAAGTTTAGGAATTTTTAAAGATATGCAAACCGAAATTACAAATACCTATCAGCTCACAGCAGTCAGAATGGCCATCAGCAAAAATGCTGCAAACAATACATGCTGAAGGGATTGTGGAGAAATGTGTACCCTGAGCTCTAAGGGGGACGTGGTAAGAACCATTACTGTAAACACAATGGAGGTGCTTTGAAAAGGTAAACATTGAGCTACCAGTGAATCAAGCATACCATCTGCTGAGCCTATCACCTGAGAAAATGAGAATCAAAAAGTCACAGGCTGGCAAACCTGTACGCCAGCAATACTTACCATAGTCAACACATGGAAGCAACGAAAATGTCCATCAACAGAGGAATGCACCAAGAAGAAGTGGTCCATGTATACAACGGAATAGTACTCCAGTAAAAAATATAAATTAAATTTAAAAAACAAACAAATGTAAGGAGACATCAGTATTTGTGGGTTTCTCCGGGCACATTCCACTCTAATTTATAACCGAAGAGCACCACTGGATAGTAGGTTTGTTTCCCTAGTACCAGCGTGGGGAACGTAGAAAGGCTGCCGCCCTCTGGCTGTTACCTGCAAAAGCAGGTTTAAAGCTTGAGCTAATGGTCACTTCATATGAACTAGTACTGCAGGGCTGTAAATGAAACCTGCCCTCAAAATGTCTTGATGGAGGTAATGGCCAAAATATTTCAAGAGGTGACACATACTTCAAGTAAACACTTTGAAGAACTAAGCTCTAATCACAGCTGGAAAAATAAAAAGCACATGTCTTAAAGCTCAATTTCAACGCATTATGAGACACATGCAAATTCAACCACAAAGAGGTATCAGCTCACACCAGTCAGAATAACCATCAGCAAAAAACTACAAAGAATATATGCTGAAGGTGCTGTGGAGAAGTGCATACCCTCAAATTTACATGGGACGTAACCTGGAAAGAGCCACTAAAGAGAACAGAATGGAGGTGCCTTTAAAAGGTAAACATTGAGCTACCATATGATCCAACAGACCCATTCCTGGAACTATAACCTAAGAAGACAGAATTGGAAAGACACAGGCAGGCAAATCTGCATTGCATAGTATTACAATAGCCAAGATATGGAAGTAACCAAAAAGTCCACCGACAGATGGGTGGACAAAGAAGAACTTCTACATGTACAGATGGAATATGAGCTAGCGAAAAAATGAAACAATGCCATTTGCAGCACCATAGATGAGTCTAGAAGTAATCACAGAACTTGTAGTAAGTGAGACAGCGAAAGACACATATCCTATCATATCACATACAGGTGTTGCCTAAAAATTGAAACAAACGAAGATATTTCCACAGAGAAAGGCAATCACAGATTCAGTACAAAAACTTACGGTTCGCCAAATGGAAAGGTGTGAGGATTGGATACATTACCATATTGAGGTTAACGGAGAGATACAAACACATGTGATATATATAATCAGCAAACATCTACAGAATACCAAGGGAAGACTACTCAACATTGTGTCATAACCTACATGGGAAAAGGATCTGAAGAACAATACATATATGTATATGTGTGAAAGAACCACATCTTGCACACCTAGAACAAACAAAACATTGTAATCAAGTTTGCTGTGATAAAAAATAAAAATTAAGTTAAAACTCCGAACAAGGAGTAATGAGACATAAACTTAAAGGGCTTTTTCCTGGCACATTCCATTCTAATTTACAACCTAGAACACCACTTCCAGTAAGGCTCTGTTGCCCTAGTAACCAGATTTGGTAAAGGAGAAATGCTGCCACCTTGTGGCCCATTCCCGCAAGAGCAGCTTTTAACCCACAGCTAATGGTCACTTAACATTCACAAGGACTCAGGGCTGTAAAGGACACCTGCCCTCAAAATTGTGCTGAGGTAGGGAATGGATAAAACAATTCAAAACAGGCAACATTTTCAAGAAGATAGTATGAAGAGGTAAGTTTTACTCACTCTCTTTAAAAAAAGGAAAATGGATAAAAGCTCAACCTCAGGAGGTATTAGACTCATGCAATCTAATCTACAAAAAGTTTTCAACTCACACCAGTCGACTGACCATCAGCAAAAAGCCTACAAACAATCAATGCTGAAGAGGTTTTAGAGAACTGTGTACCCTCTAGCTGCTGGTGAGATGTAAAGTGGTTAACAGCCAATAATGAGAACAGAAAGGAGCTGCATTTAAAAGGAAAAATTGACGTACCATTCAATCCAGCAGGCGCACCAATGGGCCTCTCACCTGAGAAGACCAGAATCAAGAAGACCCGGGCTGCAAAAGCTGCACTGCAGCCTTATTCACAATAGACAAGACAGTGAAGCAACCAAAATGTCCATCAACGGATGAAGGGATAAAAAAGAAGTGGTCCATGTACACAATGAATACTAGCCATGGAAAACAATGAAACACTGCTCTTTGAGGCACCATAGATGATCTTGGAGATAAACACAGAACATGAGGGAAGTCGGAAAGCAAAAGTCCTATATCCTATGATATCACTTATAGGCGTTATCTAATAACTGACACAAATCAACATATTTCCACAGAGAAAGGCAATCACAGACTTATAAAAAAAAATATGCTTATCTAAAAGGAAAGGTGGGGGGAATGGATAAATGAAGATTAGCGTTACCGTATGTATACAAATTCATATTATATACATATATCAAAAAGAACGACCATATAGCAAGGGAGGTTGATGGAACACTCTGTAATAATTTACATGGGAAGAGGATCTCTACATAAATAGATATATATAATGTGTAAATGAACCAGAGTGTGTACACCGTGTACAAACAACATTCGAACCATTACCGCAATGTAAAAAATTAAAACAATGAACAAAAGTAATGAGACATAAACTTATGGGTGGTTTTCCTGGCACATTCCATTCAAATTTACAACCTAGGTAAATGACTTCCAGAATGGCTCTGCTGCCCTAGTACCCAGATTTGGGAATGGAGAAATGCTGCCTCCTTCTGGCCGTTTCCCACAACAGCAGCTTTAAACCCACTGCGAAAGGTCACTAAATATTCACCAATTCAGTTCTGTAAATGACACCTGCCCTCCAAAAAATACTGAGGTCGAAAATCGACCAAAAAATTCAAGAGTGCAACCTTCCAAAAAGACAATTTGAAGAGGTAGATTGTACTCACACTTTTTTTTTCTTTTAACAGAAAAGAAAAAGGCGTGGAAAAATGATGAATTTTAGGAATTTTTAAAGACATGTAAACCCAAATTACAAAAACCTATCAGCTCACACCAGTCAGAATGGCCCTCGACAAAAATGCTGCAAACAATAAATGCTGACGTGATTGTGGAGAAATGAGTACCCTCGATTCTAAGGGGGATGTGGTAAGAGCCACTAATGAAAGCACAATTGAGGTGCCTTGAAAAGGTAACATTGAGCTACCATACCAGTCAATCAATCATACCCACTGCTGGGGGTATCACCTGAGAAAATGAAAATCCAAAAGTCACAGGCTGGCAATCCTGCACTCCAGCAATATTTACCATAGGCAACACTTGGAAGCAACGAAAACGTCCATCAACAGAGGAATGCACCGAGAAGAAGTGGTCCATGTACACAATGGAATATTAGCCATGGAAAACATTGAAGCACTGCTATTTGAGGCACCGTACATGAGCCTGGAGATAATCACAAAACGTGAAGTAGGACGGAAAGCAAAAGACCTATATCCTATAATATCACTTATGGCATTATCTAATAACTGACACAAATGAACATATTTCCAAAGAGAAAGACACTCACGGCTTAGAAAACAAACTACGCTCATCTAACAGGAAAGGAGGGGGGAATTGATAAATGAAGAATAGTGTTACTATACGTATACAAATACATATTATATACATGTATCAAAAAGACCGAACATATAGCAAGGGAGGTCTATGGAACACTGTAATATTTTACATGGGAAGAGGATCTGTACATTAATAGACATACATAATGTACAAATGAACCAGATTGTGTACACCTAGGACAAACAATATTCTAATCTTTACTCTGATTAAAAAATTTTTAAAAACCAAGAAGAAGTAAAGAGACATAAACTTATGGGGATTTCTCCTGGCAAATTCATTCTAATTTACAACCTAAGACAACGACTTCCAGAAAGGCTCTGCTGCCCTAATACCCAGATTGGGGAATGGAGAAATGCTGCCTCCTTGTGGCCGTTTCCCACAACAGCAGCTTTAAACCCACTGCGAAAGGTCACTAAATATTCACCAACTTGCAGTTCTGTAAATGACACCTGCCCTCCAAAAAATTTCTGGGGTCAAGAATCGACCAAAAAATTCAAAAGAGGGCAACCTTCAAAGAAGACAATTTCAAGAGGTATATTGTACACACGTTTTTTTCTTTTAAGTGAAAAGAAAAAGGCGTGGGAAAATGATAAAGTTTAGGAATTTTTAAAGAGATGCAAACCAAAATTACAAATACCTATCAGTTCACAGCAGTCAGAATGGCCATCAGCAAAAATGCTGCAAACAATACATGCTGAAGGGATTGTGGAGAAATGTGTACCCTGAGCTCTAAGGGGGACGTGGTAAGAACCATTACTGTAAACACAATGGAGGTGCTTTGAAAAGGTAAACATTGAGCTACCAGTGAACCAATCATACCATCTGCTGAGCCTATCACCTGAGAAAATGAGAATCAAAAAGTCACAGGCTGGCAAACCTGTACGCCAGCAATACTTACCATAGTCAACACATGGAAGCAACGAAAATGTCCATCAACAGAGGAATGCACCAAGAAGAAGTGGTCCATGTATACAACGGAATAGTACTCCAGTAAAAAATATAAATTAAATTTAAAAAACAAACAAATGTAAGGAGACATCAGTATTTGTGGGTTTCTCCGGGCACATTCCACTCTAATTTATAACCGAAGAGCACCACTGGATAGTAGGTTTGTTTCCCTAGTACCAGCGTGGGGAACGTAGAAAGGCTGCCGCCCTCTGGCTGTTACCTGCAAAAGCAGGTTTAAAGCTTGAGCTAATGGTCACTTCATATGAACTAGTACTGCAGGGCTGTAAATGAAACCTGCCCTCAAAATGTCTTGATGGAGGTAATGGCCAAAATATTTCAAGAGGTGACACATACTTCAAGTAAACACTTTGAAGAACTAAGCTCTAATCACAGCTGGAAAAATAAAAAGCACATGTCTTAAAGCTCAATTTCAACGCATTATGAGACACATGCAAATTCAACCACAAAGAGGTATCAGCTCACACCAGTCAGAATAACCATCAGCAAAAAACTACAAAGAATATATGCTGAAGGTGCTGTGGAGAAGTGCATACCCTCAAATTTACATGGGACGTAACCTGGAAAGAGCCACTAAAGAGAACAGAATGGAGGTGCCTTTAAAAGGTAAACATTGAGCTACCATATGATCCAACAGACCCATTCCTGGAACTATAACCTAAGAAGACAGAATTGGAAAGACACAGGCAGGCAAATCTGCATTGCATAGTATTACAATAGCCAAGATATGGAAGTAACCAAAAAGTCCACCGACAGATGGGTGGACAAAGAAGAACTTCTACATGTACAGATGGAATATGAGCTAGCGAAAAAATGAAACAATGCCATTTGCAGCACCATAGATGAGTCTAGAAGTAATCACAGAACTTGTAGTAAGTGAGACAGCGAAAGACACATATCCTATCATATCACATACAGGTGTTGCCTAAAAATTGAAACAAACGAAGATATTTCCACAGAGAAAGGCAATCACAGATTCAGTACAAAAACTTACGGTTCGCCAAATGGAAAGGTGTGAGGATTGGATACACTACCATATTGAGGTTAACGGAGAGATACAAACACATGTGATATATATAATCAGCAAACATCTACAGAATACCAAGGGAAGACTACTCAACATTGTGTCATAACCTACATGGGAAAAGGATCTGAAGAACAATACATATATGTATATGTGTGAAAGAACCACATCTTGCACACCTAGAACAAACAAAACATTGTAATCAAGTTTGCTGTGATAAAAAATAAAAATTAAGTTAAAACTCCGAACAAGAAGTAATGAGACATAAACTTAAAGGGCTTTTTCCTGGCACATTCCATTCTAATTTACAACCTAGAACACCACTTCCAGTAAGGCTCTGTTGCCCTAGTAACCAGATTTGGTAAAGGAGAAATGCTGCCGCCTTGTGGCCCATTCCCGCAAGAGCAGCTTTTAACCCACAGCTAATGGTCACTTAACATTCACAAGGACTCAGGGCTGTAAAGGACACCTGCCCTCAAAATTGTGCTGAGGTAGGGAATGGATAAAACAATTCAAAACAGGCAACATTTTCAAGAAGATAGTATGAAGAGGTAAGTTTTACTCACTCTCTTTAAAAAAAGGAAAATGGATAAAAGCTCAACCTCAGGAGGTATTAGACTCATGCAATCTAATCTACAAAAAGTTTTCAACTCACACCAGTCGACTGACCATCAGCAAAAAGCCTACAAACAATCAATGCTGAAGAGGTTTTAGAGAACTGTGTACCCTCTAGCTGCTGGTGAGATGTAAAGTGGTTAACAGCCAATAATGAGAACAGAAAGGAGCTGCATTTAAAAGGAAAAATTGACGTACCATTCAATCCAGCAGGCGCACCAATGGGCCTCTCACCTGAGAAGACCAGAATCAAGAAGACCCGGGCTGCAAAAGCTGCACTGCAGCCTTATTCACAATAGACAAGACAGTGAAGCAACCAAAATGTCCATCAACAGATGAAGGGATAAAAAAGAAGTGGTCCATGTACACAATGAATACTAGCCATGGAAAACAATGAAACACTGCTCTTTGAGGCACCATAGATGATCTTGGAGATAAACACAGAACATGAGGGAAGTCGGAAAGCAAAAGTCCTATATCCTATGATATCACTTATAGGCGTTATCTAATAACTGACACAAATCAACATATTTCCACAGAGAAAGGCAATCACAGACTTATAAAAAAAAATATGCTTATCTAAAAGGAAAGGTGGGGGGAATGGATAAATGAAGATTAGCGTTACCGTATGTATACAAATTCATATTATATACATATATCAAAAAGAACGACCATATAGCAAGGGAGGTTGATGGAACACTCTGTAATAATTTACATGGGAAGAGGATCTCTACATAAATAGATATATATAATGTGTAAATGAACCAGAGTGTGTACACCGTGTACAAACAACATTCGAACCATTACCGCAATGTAAAAAATTAAAACAATGAACAAAAGTAATGAGACATAAACTTATGGGTGGTTTTCCTGGCACATTCCATTCAAATTTACAACCTAGGTAAATGACTTCCAGAATGGCTCTGCTGCCCTAGTACCCAGATTTGGGAATGGAGAAATGCTGCCTCCTTCTGGCCGTTTCCCACAACAGCAGCTTTAAACCCACTGCGAAAGGTCACTAAATATTCACCAATTCAGTTCTGTAAATGACACCTGCCCTCCAAAAAATACTGAGGTCGAAAATCGACCAAAAAATTCAAGAGTGCAACCTTCCAAAAAGACAATTTGAAGAGGTAGATTGTACTCACACTTTTTTTTTCTTTTAACAGAAAAGAAAAAGGCGTGGAAAAATGATGAATTTTAGGAATTTTTAAAGACATGTAAACCCAAATTACAAAAACCTCTCAGCTCACACCAGTCAGAATGGCCCTCGACAAAAATGCTGCAAACAATAAATGCTGACGTGATTGTGGAGAAATGAGTACCCTCGATTCTAAGGGGGATGTGGTAAGAGCCACTAATGAAAGCACAATTGAGGTGCCTTGAAAAGGTAACATTGAGCTACCATACCAGTCAATCAATCATACCCACTGCTGGGGGTATCACCTGAGAAAATGAAAATCCAAAAGTCACAGGCTGGCAATCCTGCACTCCAGCAATATTTACCATAGGCAACACTTGGAAGCAACGAAAACGTCCATCAACAGAGGAATGCACCGAGAAGAAGTGGTCCATGTACACAATGGAATATTAGCCATGGAAAACATTGAAGCACTGCTATTTGAGGCACCGTACATGAGCCTGGAGATAATCACAAAACGTGAAGTAGGACGGAAAGCAAAAGACCTATATCCTATAATATCACTTATGGCATTATCTAATAACTGACACAAATGAACATATTTCCAAAGAGAAAGACACTCACGGCTTAGAAAACAAACTACGCTCATCTAACAGGAAAGGAGGGGGGAATTGATAAATGAAGAATAGTGTTACTATACGTATACAAATACATATTATATACATGTATCAAAAAGACCGAACATATAGCAAGGGAGGTCTATGGAACACTGTAATATTTTACATGGGAAGAGGATCTGTACATTAATAGACATACATAATGTACAAATGAACCAGATTGTGTACACCTAGGACAAACAATATTCTAATCTTTACTCTGATTAAAAAATTTTTAAAAACCAAGAAGAAGTAAAGAGACATAAACTTATGGGGATTTCTCCTGGCAAATTCATTCTAATTTACAACCTAAGACAACGACTTCCAGAAAGGCTCTGCTGGCCTAATACCCAGATTGGGGAATGGAGAAATGCTGCCTCCTTGTGGCCGTTTCCCACAACAGCAGCTTTAAACCCACTGCGAAAGGTCACTAAATATTCACCAACTTGCAGTTCTGTAAATGACACCTGCCCTCCAAAAAATTTCTGGGGTCAAGAATCGACCAAAAAATTCAAAAGAGGGCAACCTTCAAAGAAGACAATTTCAAGAGGTATATTGTACACACGTTTTTTTCTTTTAAGTGAAAAGAAAAAGGCGTGGGAAAATGATAAAGTTTAGGAATTTTTAAAGATATGCAAACCGAAATTACAAATACCTATCAGCTCACAGCAGTCAGAAAGGCCATCAGCAAAAATGCTGCAAACAATACATGCTGAAGGGATTGTGGAGAAATGTGTACCCTGAGCTCTAAGGGGGACGTGGTAAGAACCATTACTGTAAACACAATGGAGGTGCTTTGAAAAGGTAAACATTGAGCTACCAGTGAACCAATCATACCATCTGCTGAGCCTATCACCTGAGAAAATGAGAATCAAAAAGTCACAGGCTGGCAAATCTGTATGCCAGCAATACTTACCATAGTCAACACATGGAAGCAACGAAAATGTCCATCAACAGAGGAATGCACCAAGAAGAAGTGGTCCATGTATACAACGGAATAGTACTCCAGTAAAAAATATAAATTAAATGTGAAAAACAAACAAATGTAAGGAGACATCAGTATTTGTGGGTTTCTCCGGGCACATTCCACTCTAATTTATAACCGAAGAGCACCACTGGCTAGTAGGTCTGTTTCCCTAGTACCAGCGTGGGGAACGTAGAAAGGCTGCCGCCCTCTGGCTGTTATCTGCAAAAGCAGGTTTAAAGCTTGAGCTAATGGTCACTTCATATGAACTAGTACTGCAGGGCTGTAAATGAAACCTGCCCTCAAAATGTCTTGAGGGAGGTAATGGCCAAAATATTTCAAAAGCTGACACATACTTCAAGTAAACACTTTGAAGAACTAAGCTCTAATCACAGCTGGAAAAGTAAAAAGCACATGTCTTAAAGCTCAATTTCCACGCATTATGAGACACATGCAAATTCAACCACAAAGAGGTATCTGCTCACACCAGTCAGAATAACCATCAGCAAAAAACTACAAAGAATACATGCTGAAGGTGCTGTGGAGAAGTGCACACCCTCAACTTTATGTGGGACGTAACCTGGAAAGAGCCACTAAAGAGAACAGAATGGAGGTGCCTTTAAAAGGTAAACATTGAGCTACCATATGATCCAACAGACCCATTCCTGGAACTATAACCTAAGAAGACAGAATTGGAAAGACACAGGCAGGCAAATCTGCATTGCATAGTATTACAATAGCCAAGATATGGAAGTAACCAAAAAGTCCACCGACAGATGGGTGGACAAAGAAGAACTGCTACACGTACACATGGAATATGAGCTAGCGAAAAAATGAAACAATGCCATTTGCAGCACCATAGATGAGTCTAGAAGTAATCACGCAACTTGTAGTAAGTGAGACAGCGAAAGACACATATCCTATCATATCACATACAGGTGTTGCCTAAAAATTGAAACAAACGAAGATATTTCCACAGAGAAAGGCAATCACAGATTCAGTACAAAAACTTATGGTTCGCCAAATGGAAAGGTGTGAGGATTGGATACACTACCATATTGAGGTTAACGGAGAGATACAAACACATGTGAAATATATAATCACCAAAGACCTACGGAATACCAAGAGAAGACTACTCAACATTGTGTCATAACCTACATGGGAAAAGGATCTGAAGAACAATACATATATGTATATGTGTGAAAGAACCACATCTTGCACACCTAGAACAAACAAAACATTGTAATCAAGTTTGCTGTGATAAAAAATAAAAATTAAGTTAAAACTCCGAACAAGGAGTAATGAGACATAAACTTAAAGGGCTTTTTCCTGGCACATTCCATTCTAATTTACAACCTAGAACACCACTTCCAGTAAGGCTCTGTTGCCCTAGTAACCAGATTTGGTAAAGGAGAAATGCTGCCGCCTTGTGGCCCATTTCCGCAAGAGCAGCTTTTAACCCACAGCTAATGGTCACTTAACATTCACAAGGACTCAGGGCTGTAAAGGACACCTGCCCTCAAAATTGTGCTGAGGTAGGGAATGGATAAAACAATTCAAAACAGGCAACATTTTCAAGAAGATAGTATGAAGAGGTAAGTTTTACTCACTCTCTTTTTCAAAAAAGGAAAATGGATAAAAGCTCAACCTCAGGAAGTATTAGACTCATGCAATCTAATCTACAAAAAGTTTTCAACTCACACCAGTCGACTGACCATCAGCAAAAAGCCTACAAACAATCAATGCTGAAGAGGTTTTAGAGAACTGTGTACCCTTTAGCTGCTGGTGAGATGTAAAGTGGTTAACAGCCAATAATGAGAACAGAAAGGAGCTGCGTTTAAAAGGAAAAATTCAGGTACCATTCAATCCCGCAGGCGCACCAATGGGTCTCTCACCTGAGAAGACCAGAATCAAGAAGACCCGGGCTGCAAAAGCTGCACTGCAGCCTTATTCACAATAGACAAGACAGTGAAGCAACCAAAATGTCCATCAACAGATGAAGGGATAAAGAAGAAGTGGTCCATGTACACAATGAATACTAGCCATGGAAAACAATGAAACACTGCTCTTTGAGGCACCATACATGATCTTGGAGATAAACACAGAACATGAGGGAAGTCGGAAAGCAAAAGTCCTATATCCTATGATATCACTTATAGGCGTTATCTAATAACTGACACAAATGAACATATTTCCACAGAGAAAGGCAATCACAGACTTATAAAAAAAAATATGCTTATCTAAAAGGAAAATTGGGGGGAATGGATAAATGAAGATTAGCGTTACCGTATGTATACAAATTCATATTATATACATATATCAAAAAGAACGACCATATAGCAACGGAGGTTGACGGAACACTCTGCAATAATTTACATGGGAAGAGGATCTCTACATAAATAGATATATATAATGTGTAAATGAACCAGAGTGTGTACACCTTGGACAAACAACATTCGAACCATTACCGCAATGTAAAAAATTAAAACAATGAACTAGAAGTAATGAGACATAAACTTATGGGTGGTTTTCCTGGCACATTCCATTCAAGTTTACAACCTAGGTAAATGACTTCCAGAATGGCTCTGCTGCCCTAGTACCCAGATTTGGGAATGGAGAAATGCTGCCTCCTTCTGGCCGTTTCCCACAACAGCAGCTTTAAACCCACTGTGAAAGGTCACTAAATATTCACCAATTCAGTTCTGTAAATGACACCTGCCCTCCAAAAAATACTGAGGTCGAAAATCGACCAAAAAATTCAAGAGTGCAACCTTCCAAAAAGACAATTTGAAGAGGTAGATTGTACTCACACTTTTTTTTTCTTTTAACAGAAAAGAAAAAGGCGTGGGAAAATGATGAATTTTAGGAATTTTTAAAGACATGTAAACCCAAATTACAAAAACCTATCAGCTCACACCAGTCAGAATGGCCCTCGACAAAAATGCTGCAAACAATAAATGCTGACGTGATTGTGGAGAAATGAGTACCCTCGATTCTAAGGGGGACGTAGTAAGAGCCACTAATGAAAGCACAATTGAGGTGCCTTGAAAAGGTAACATTGAGCTACCATACCAGTCAATCAATCATACCCACTGCTGGGGGTATCACCTGAGAAAATGAAAATCCAAAAGTCACAGGCTGGCAATCCTGCACTCCAGCAATATTTACCATAGGCAACACTTGGAAGCAACGAAAACGTCCATCAACAGAGGAATGCACCAAGAAGAAGTGGTCCATGTACACAATGGAATATTAGCCATGGAAAACACTGAAGCACTGCTCTTTGAGGCACCGTACATGAGCCTGGAGATAATCACAAAACATGAAGTAGGACGGAAAGCAAAAGACCTATATCCTATAATATCACTTATGGCATTATCTAATAACTGACACAAATGAACATATTTCCAAAGAGAAAGACACTCACGGCTTAGAAAACAAACTATGCTCATCTAAAAGGAAAGGAAGGGGGAATTGATGAATGAAGAATAGTGTTACTATACGTATACAAATACATATTATATACATGTATCAAAAAGACCGAACATATAGCAAGGGAGGTCTATGGAACACTGTAATATTTTACATGGAAAGAGGATCTGTACATTAATAGACATACATAATGTACAAATGAACCAGATTGTGTACACCTAGGACAAACAATATTCTAATCTTTACTCTGATTAAAAAAATTTAAAAAACCAAGAAGAAGTAAAGAGACATAAACTTATGGGGATTTCTCCTGGCAAATTCCATTCTAATTTACAACCTAAGACAACGACTTCCAGAAAGGCTCTGCTGCCCTAGTACCCAGATTGGGGACTGGAGAAATGCTGCCTCCTTGTGGCCGTTGCCCACAACAGCAGCTTTAAACCCACTGCGAAAGGTCACTAAATATTCACCAACTTGCAGTTCTGTAAATGACACCTGCCCTCCAAAAAATTTCTGGGGTCAAGAATCGACCAAAAAATTCAAAAGAGGGCAACCTTCGAAGAAGACAATTTCAAGAGGTATATTGTACACACGTTTTTTTCTTTTAAGTGAAAAGAAAAAGGCGTGGGAAAATGATAAAGTTTAGGAATTTTTAAAGATATGCAAACCGAAATTACAAATACCTATCAGCTCACAGCAGTCAGAATGGCCATCAGCAAAAATGCTGCAAACAATACATGCTGAGGGGATTGTGGAGAAATGTGTACCCTGAGCTCTAAGGGGGACGTGGTAAGAACCATTACTGTAAACACAATGGAGGTGCTTTGAAAAGGTAAACATTGAGCCACCAGTGAACCAATCATACCATCTGCTGAGCCTATCACCTGAGAAAATGAGAATCAAAAAGTCACAGGCTGGCAAACCTGTACGCCAGCAATACTTACCATAGTCAACACATGGAAGCAACGAAAATGTCCATCAACAGAGGAATGCACCAAGAAGAAGTGGTCCATGTATACAACGGAATAGTACTCCAGTAAAAAATATAAATTAAATTTAAAAAACAAACAAATGTAAGGAGACATCAGTATTTGTGGGTTTCTCCGGGCACATTCCACTCTAATTTATAACCGAAGAGCACCACTGGCTAGTAGGTCTGTTTCGCTAGTACCAGCGTGGGGAACGTAGAAAGGCTGCCGCCCTCTGGCTGTTACCTGCAAAAGCAGGTTTAAAGCTTGAGCTAATGGTCACTTCATATGAACTAGTACTGCAGGGCTGTAAATGAAACCTGCCCTCAAAATGTCTTGAGGGAGGTAATGGCCAAAATATTTCAAGAGGTGACACATACTTCAAGTAAACACTTTGAAGAACTAAGCTCTAATCACAGCTGGAAAAATAAAAAGCACATGTCTTAAAGCTCAATTTCAACGCATTATGAGACACATGCAAATTCAACCACAAAGAGGTATCAGCTCACACCAGTCAGAATAACCATCAGCAAAAAACTACAAAGAATATATGCTGAAGGTGCTGTGGAGAAGTGCATACCCTCAAATTTACATGGGACGTAACCTGGAAAGAGCCACTAAAGAGAACAGAATGGAGGTGCCTTTAAAAGGTAAACATTGAGCTACCATATGATCCAACAGACCCATTCCTGGAACTATAACCTAAGAAGACAGAATTGGAAAGACACAGGCAGGCAAATCTGCATTGCATAGTATTACAATAGCCAAGATAGGGAAGTAACCAAAAAGTCCACCGACAGATGGGTGGACAAAGAAGAACTGCTACATGTACAGATGGAATATGAGCTAGCGAAAAAATGAAACAATGCCATTTGCAGCACCATAGATGAGTCTAGAAGTAATCACACAACTTGTAGTAAGTGAGACAGCGAAAGACACATATCCTATTATATCACATACAGGTGTTACCTAAAAATTGAAACAAACGAAGATATTTCTACAGAGAAAGGCAATCACAGATTCAGTACAAAAACTTACGGTTCGCCAAATGGAAAGGTGTGAGGATTGGATACACTACCATATTGAGGTTAACGGAGAGATACAAACACATGTGATATATATAATCAGCAAACATCTACAGAATACCAAGGGAAGACTACTCAACATTGTGTCATAACCTACATGGGAAAAGGATCTGAAGAACAATACATATATGTATATGTGTGAAAGAACCACATCTTGCAAACCTAGAACAAACAAAACATTGTAATCAAGTTTATTGTGATAAAAAATAAAAATTAAGTTAAAACTCCGAACAAGAAGTAATGAGACATAAACTTAAAGGGCTTTTTCCTGGCACATTCCATTCTAATTTACAACCTAGAACACCACATCCAGTAAGGCTCTGTTGCCCTAGTAACCAGATTTGGTAAAGGAGAAATGCTGCCGCCTTGTGGCCCATTCCCGCAAGAGCAGCTTTAACCCACAGCTAATGGTCACTTAACATTCACAAGGACTCAGGGCTGTAAAGGACACCTGCCCTCAAAATTGTGCTGAGGTAGGGAATGGATAAAACAATTCAAAACAGGCAACATTTTCAAGAAGATAGTATGAAGAGGTAAGTTTTACTCACTCTCTTTAAAAAAAGGAAAATGGATAAAAGCTCAACCTCAGGAGGTATTAGACTCATGCAATCTAATCTACAAAAAGTTTTCAACTCACACCAGTCGACTGACCATCAGCAAAAAGCCTACAAACAATCAATGCTGAAGAGGTTTTAGAGAACTGTGTACCCTCTAGCTGCTGGTGAGATGTAAAGTGGTTAACAGCCAATAATGAGAACAGAAAGGAGCTGCATTTAAAAGGAAAAATTGAGGTACCATTCAATCCAGCAGGCGCACCAATGGGCCTCTCACCTGAGAAGACCAGAATCAAGAAGACCCGGGCTGCAAAAGCTGCACTGCAGCCTTATTCACAATAGACAAGACAGTGAAGCAACCAAAATGTCCATCAACAGATGAAGGGATAAAAAAGAAGTGGTCCATGTACACAATGAATACTAGCCATGGAAAACAATGAAACACTGCTCTTTGAGGCACCATAGATGATCTTGGAGATAAACACAGAACATGAGGGAAGTCGGAAAGCAAAAGTCCTATATCCTATGATATCACTTATAGGCGTTATCTAATAACTGACACAAATGAACATATTTCCACAGAGAAAGGCAATCACAGACTTATAAAAAAAAATATGCTTATCTAAAAGGAAAGGTGGGGGGAATGGATAAATGAAGATTAGCGTTACCGTATGTATACAAATTCATATTATATACATATATCAAAAAGAACGACCATATAGCAACGGAGGTTGACGGAACACTCTGCAATAATTTACATGGGAAGAGGATCTCTACATAAATAGATATATATAACGTGTAAATGAACCAGAGTGTGTACACCTTGGACAAACAACATTCGAACCATTACCGCAATGTAAAAAATTAAAACAAGGAACTAGAAGTAATGTGACATAAACTTATGGGTGGTTTTCCTGGCACATTCCATTCAAATTTACAACCTAGGTAAATGACTTCCAGAATGGCTCTGCTGCCATAGTACCCATATTTGGGAATGGAGAAATGCTGCCTCCTTCTGGCGGTTTCCCACAACAGCAGCTTTAAATCCACTGCGAAAGGTCACTAAATATACACCAATTCAGTTCTGTAAATGACACCTGCCCTCCAAAAAATACTGAGGTCGAAAATCGACCAAAAAATTCAAGAGTGCAACCTTCCAAAAAGAGAATTTGAAGAGGTATGTTGTACTCACATTTTTTTTCTTTTTTCTTTTAACAGAAAAGAAAAAGGCGTGGGAAAATGATGAATTTTAGAAATTTTTAAAGACATGTAAACCCAAATTACAAAAACCTATCAGCTCACACCAGTCAGAATGGCCCTCGACAAAAATGCTGCAAACAATAAATGCTGACGTGATTGTGGAGAAATGAGTACCCTCGATTCTAAGGGGGACGTGGTAAGAGCCACTAATGAAAGCACAATTGAGGTGCCTTGAAAAGGTAACATTGAGCTACCATACCAGTCAATCAATCATACCCACTGCTGGGTCTATCACCTGAGAAAATGAAAATCCAAAAGTCACAGGCTGGCAATCCTGCACTCCAGCAATATTTACCATAGGCAACACTTGGAAGCAACGAAAACGTCCATCAACAGAGGAATGCACCAAGAAGAAGTGGTCCATGTACACAATGGAATATTAGCCATGGAAAACATTGAAGCACTGCTCTTTGAGGCACCATACATGACCCTGGAGATAATCACAAAACATGAAGTAGGACAGAAAGCAAAAGACCTATATCCTATAATATCACTTATGGCATTATCTACTAACTGACACAAATGAACATATTTCCAAAGAGAAAGACACTCACAGGCTTAGAAAACAAACTATGCTCATCTAAAAGGAAAGGAGGGGGGAATTGATAAATGAAGAATAGTGTTACTATACGTATACAAATACATATTATATACATGTATCAAAAAGACCGAACATATAGCAAGGGAGGTCTATGGAACACTGTAATATTTTACATGGGAAGAGGATCTGTACATTAATAGACATACATAATGTACAAATGAACCAGATTGTGTACACCTAGGACAAACAATATTCTAATCTTTACTCTGATTAAAAAAATTTTAAAAACCAAGAAGAAGTAAAGAGACATAAACTTATGGGGATTTCTCCTGGCAAATTCCATTCTAATTTACAACCTAAGACAACGACTTCCAGAAAGGCTCTGCTGCCCTAGTACCCAGATTGGGGACTGGAGAAATGCTGCCTCCTTGTGGCCGTTTCCCACAACAGCAGCTTTAAACCCACTGCGAAAGGTCACTAAATATTCACCAACTTGCAGTTCTGTAAATGACACCTGCCCTCCAAAAAATTTCTGGGGTCAAGAATCGACCAAAAAATTCAAAAGAGGGCAACCTTCGAAGAAGACAATTTCAAGAGGTATATTGTACACACGTTTTTTTCTTTTAAGTGAAAAGAAAAAGGCGTGGGAAAATGAAAAGTTTAGGAATTTTTAAAGATATGCAAATCGAAATTACAAATACCTATCAGCTCACAGCAGTCAGAATGGCCATCAGCAAAAATGCTGCAAACAATACATGCTGAAGGGATTGTGGAGAAATGTGTACCCTGAGCTCTAAGCGGGACGTGGTAAGAACCATTACTGTAAACACAATGGAGGTGCTTTGAAAAGGTAAACATTGAGCTACCAGTGAATCAAGCATACCATCTGCTGAGCCTATCACCTGAGAAATTGAGAATCAAAAAGTCACAGGCTGGCAAATCTGTATGCCAGCAATACTTACCATAGTCAACACATGGAAGCAACGAAAATGTCCATCAACAGAGGAATGCACCAAGAAGAAGTGGTCCATGTATACAACGGAATAGTACTCCAGTAAAAAATATAAATTAAATGTGAAAAACAAACAAATGTAAGGAGACATCAGTATTTGTGGGTTTCTCCGGGCACATTCCACTCTAATTTATAACCGAAGAGCACCACTGGCTGGTAGGTCTGTTTCCCTAGTACCAGCGTGGGGAACGTAGAAAGGCTGCCGCCCTCTGGCTGTTACCTGCAAAAGCAGGTTTAAAGCTTGAGCTAATGGTCACTTCATATGAACTAGTACTGCAGGGCTGTAAATGAAACCTGCCCTCAAAATGTCTTGAGGGAGGTAATGGACAAAATATTTCAAAAGCTGACACATACTTCAAGTAAACACTTTGAAGAACTAAGCTCTAATCACAGCTGGAAAAATAAAAAGCACATGTCTTAAAGCTCAATTTCAACGCATTATGAGACACATGCAAATTCAACCACAAAGAGGTATCAGCTCACACCAGTCAGAATAACCATCAGCAAAAAACTACAAAGAATACATGCTGAAGGTGCTGTGGAGAAGTGCATACCCTCAAATTTACATGGGACGTAACCTGGAAAGAGCCACTAAAGAGAACAGAATGGAGGTGCCTTTAAAAGGTAAACATTGAGCTACCATATGATCCAACAGACCCATTCCTGGAACTATAACCTAAGAAGACAGAATTGGAAAGACACAGGCAGGCAAATCTGCATTGCATAGTATTACAATAGCCAAGATAGGGAAGTAACCAAAAAGTCCACCGACAGATGGGTGGACAAAGAAGAACTGCTACATGTACAGATGGAATATGAGCTAGCGAAAAAATGAAACAATGCCATTTGCAGCACCATAGATGAGTCTAGAAGTAATCACACAACTTGTAGTAAGTGAGACAGCGAAAGACACATATCCTATCATATCACATACAGGTGTTACCTAAAAATTGAAACAAACGAAGATATTTCCAGAGAGAAAGGCAATCACAGATTCAGTACAAAAACTTACGGTTCGCCAAATGGAAAGGTGTGAGGATTGGATACACTACCATATTGAGGTTAACGGAGAGATACAAACACATGTGATATATATAATCAGCAAACATCTACAGAATAGCAAGGGAAGACTACTCAACATTGTGTCATAACCTACATGGGAAAAGGATCTGAAGAACAATAGATATATGTATATGTGTGAAAGAACCACATCTTGCACACCTAGAACAAACAAAACATTGTAATCAAGTTTGCTGTGATAAAAAATAAAAATTAAGTTAAAACTCCGAACAAGAAGTAATGAGACATAAACTTAAAGGGCTTTTTCCTGGCACATTCCATTCTAATTTACAACCTAGAACACCACTTCCAGTAAGGCTCTGTTGCCCTAGTAACCAGATTTGGTAAAGGAGAAATGCTGCCGCCTTGTGGCCCATTCCCGCAAGAGCAGCTTTTAACCCACAGCTAATGGTCACTTAACATTCACAAGGACTCAGGGCTGTAAAGGACACCTGCCCTCAAAATTGTGCTGAGGTAGGGAATGGATAAAACAATTCAAAACAGGCAACATTTTCAAGAAGATAGTATGAAGAGGTAAGTTTTACTCACTCTCTTTTTCAAAAAAGGAAAATGGATAAAAGCTCAACCTCAGGAAGTATTAGACTCATGCAATCTAATCTACAAAAAGTTTTCAACTCACACCAGTCGACTGACCATCAGCAAAAAGCCTACAAACAATCAATGCTGAAGAGGTTTTAGAGAACTGTGTACCCTCTAGCTGCTGGTGAGATGTAAAGTGGTTAACAGCCAATAATGAGAACAGAAAGGAGCTGCATTTAAAAGGAAAAATTGAGGTACCATTCAATCCAGCAGGCGCACCAATGGGCCTCTCACCTGAGAAGACCAGAATCAAGAAGACCCGGGCTGCAAAAGCTGCACTGCAGCCTTATTCACAATAGACAAGACAGTGAAGCAACCAAAATGTCCATCAACAGATGAAGGGATAAAAAAGAAGTGGTCCATGTACACAATGAATACTAGCCATGGAAAACAATGAAACACTGCTCTTTGAGGCACCATAGATGATCTTGGATATAATCACAGAACATGAGGTAAGTCGGAAAGCAAAAGTCCTATATCCTATGATATCACTTATAGGCGTTATCTAATAACTGACACAAATGAACATATTTCCACAGGGAAAGGCAATCACAGACTTATAAAAAAAAACTATGCTTACCTAAAAGGAAAGGTGGGGGGAATGGATAAATGAAGATTAGCGTTACCATATGTATACAAATTCATATTATATACATATATCAAAAAGACCGACCATATAGCAAGGGAGGTTGATGGAACACTCTGTAATAATTTACATGGGAAGAGGATCTCTACATAAATAGATATATATAATGTGTAAATGAACCAGAGTGTGTACACCGTGTACAAACAACATTCGAACCATTACCCCAATGTAAAAAATTAAAACAACGAACTACAAGTAATGAGACATAAACTTATGGGTGGTTTTCCTGGCACATTCCATTCAAATTTACAACCTAGGTAAACGACTTCCAGAAGGGCTCTGCTGCCCTAGTACCCATATTTGGGAATGGAGAAATGCTGCCTCCTTGTGGCCGTTTCCCACAACAGCAGCTTTAAACCCACTGCAAAAGGTCACTAAATATTCACCAATTCAGTTCTGTAAATGACACCTGCCCTCCAAAAAATACTGAGGTCGAAAATCGACCAAAAAATTCAAGAGTGCAAACTTCCAAAAAGACAATTTGAAGAGGTAGATTGTACTCACACTTTTTTTTTCTTTTAACAGAAAAGAAAAAGGCGTGGGAAAATGATGAATTTTAGGAATTTTTAAAGACATGTAAACCCAAATTACAAAAACCTATCAGCTCACACCAGTCAGAATGGCCCTCGACAAAAATGCTGCAAACAATAAATGCTGACGTGATTGTGGAGAAATGACTACCCTCGATTCTAAGGGGGACGTAGTAAGAGCCACTAATGAAAGCACAATTGAGGTGCCTTGAAAAGGTAACATTGAGCTACCATACCAGTCAATCAATCATACCCACTGCTGGGGGTATCACCTGAGAAAATGAAAATCCAAAAGTCACAGGCTGGCAATCCTGCACTCCAGCAATATTTACCATAGGCAACACTTGGAAGCAACGAAAACGTCCATCAACAGAGGAATGCACCAAGAAGAAGTGGTCCATGTACACAATGGAATATTAGCCATGAAAAACACTGAAGCACTGCTCTTTGAGGCACCGTACATGAGCCTGGAGATAATCACAAAACATGAAGTAGGACGGAAAGCAAAAGACCTATATCCTATAATATCACTTATGGCATTATCTAATAACTGACACAAATGAACATATTTCCAAAGAGAAAGACACTCACGGCTTAGAAAACAAACTATGCTCATCTAAAAGGAAAGGAAGGGGGAATTGATGAATGAAGAATAGTGTTACTATACGTATACAAATACATATTATATACATGTATCAAAAAGACCGAACATATAGCAAGGGAGGTCTATGGAACACTGTAATATTTTACATGGGAAGAGGATCTGTACATTAATAGACATACATAATGTACAAATGAACCAGATTGTGTACACCTAGGACAAACAATATTCTAATCTTTACTCTGATTAAAAAAATTTAAAAAACCAAGAAGAAGTAAAGAGACTTAAACTTATGGGGATTTCTCCTGGCAAATTCCATTCTAATTTACAACCTAAGACAACGACTTCCAGAAAGGCTCTGCTGCCCTAGTACCCAGATTGGGGACTGGAGAAATGCTGCCTCCTTGTGGCCGTTTCCCACAACAGCAGCTTTAAACCCACTGCGAAAGGTCACTAAATATTCACCAACTTGCAGTTCTGTAAATGACACCTGCCCTCCAAAAAATTTCTGGGGTCAAGAATCGACCAAAAAATTCAAAAGAGGGCAACCTTCGAAGAAGACAATTTCAAGAGGTATATTGTACACACGTTTTTTTCTTTTAAGTGAAAAGAAAAAGGCGTGGGAAAATGAAAAGTTTAGGAATTTTTAAAGATATGCAAATCGAAATTACAAATACCTATCAGCTCACAGCAGTCAGAATGGCCATCAGCAAAAATGCTGCAAACAATACATGCTGAAGGGATTGTGGAGAAATGTGTACCCTGAGCTCTAAGCGGGACGTGGTAAGAACCATTACTGTAAACACAATGGAGGTGCTTTGAAAAGGTAAACATTGAGCTACCAGTGAATCAAGCATACCATCTGCTGAGCCTATCACCTGAGAAATTGAGAATCAAAAAGTCACAGGCTGGCAAATCTGTATGCCAGCAATACTTACCATAGTCAACACATGGAAGCAACGAAAATGTCCATCAACAGAGGAATGCACCAAGAAGAAGTGGTCCATGTATACAACGGAATAGTACTCCAGTAAAAAATATAAATTAAATGTGAAAAACAAACAAATGTAAGGAGACATCAGTATTTGTGGGTTTCTCCGGGCACATTCCACTCTAATTTATAACCGAAGAGCACCACTGGCTAGTAGGTCTGTTTCCCTAGTACCAGCGTGGGGAACGTAGAAAGGCTGCCGCCCTCTGGCTGTTACCTGCAAAAGCAGGTTTAAAGCTTGAGCTAATGGTCACTTCATATGAACTAGTACTGCAGGGCTGTAAATGAAACCTGCCCTCAAAATGTCTTGAGGGAGGTAATGGCCAAAATATTTCAAAAGCTGACACATACTTCAAGTAAACACTTTGAAGAACTAAGCTCTAATCACAGCTGGAAAAATAAAAAGCACATGTCTTAAAGCTCAATTTCCACGCATTATGAGACACATGCAAATTCAACCACAAAGAGGTATCAGCTCACACCAGTCAGAATAACCATCAGCAAAAAACTACAAAGAATACATGCTGAAGGTGCTGTGGAGAAGTGCATACCCTCAAATTTACATGGGACGTAACCTGGAAAGAGCCACTAAAGAGAACAGAATGGAGGTGCCTTTAAAAGGTAAACATTGAGCTACCATATGATCCAACAGACCCATTCCTGGAACTATAACCTAAGAAGACAGAATTGGAAAGACACAGGCAGGCAAATCTGCATTGCACAGTATTACAATAGCCAAGATAGGGAAGTAACCAAAAAGTCCACCGACAGATGGGTGGACAAAGAAGAACTGCTACATGTACAGATGGAATATGAGCTAGCGAAAAAATGAAACAATGCCATTTGCAGCACCATAGATGAGTCTAGAAGTAATCACACAACTTGTAGTAAGTGAGACAGCGAAAGACACATATCCTATCATATCACATACAGGTGTTACCTAAAAATTGAAACAAACGAAGATATTTCCACAGAGAAAGGCAATCACAGATTCAGTACAAAAACTTACGGTTCGCCAAATGGAAAGGTGTGAGGATTGGATACACTACCATATTGAGGTTAACGGAGAGATACAAACACATGTGATATATATAATCAGCAAACATCTACAGAATAGCAAGGGAAGACTACTCAACATTGTGTCATAACCTACATGGGAAAAGGATCTGAAGAACAATAGATATATGTATATGTGTGAAAGAACCACATCTTGCACACCTAGAACAAACAAAACATTGTAATCAAGTTTGCTGTGATAAAAAATAAAAATTAAGTTAAAACTCCGAACAAGAAGTAATGAGACATAAACTTAAAGGGCTTTTTCCTGGCACATTCCATTCTAATTTACAACCTAGAACACCACTTCCAGTAAGGCTCTGTTGCCCTAGTAACCAGATTTGGTAAAGGAGAAATGCTGCCGCCTTGTGGCCCATTCCCGCAAGAGCAGCTTTTAACCCACAGCTAATGGTCACTTAACATTCACAAGGACTCAGGGCTGTAAAGGACACCTGCCCTCAAAATTGTGCTGAGGTAGGGAATGGATAAAACAATTCAAAACAGGCAACATTTTCAAGAAGATAGTATGAAGAGGTAAGTTTTACTCACTCTCTTTTTCAAAAAAGGAAAATGGATAAAAGCTCAACCTCAGGAAGTATTGGACTCATGCAATCTAATCTACAAAAAGTTTTCAACTCACACCAGTCGACTGACCATCAGCAAAAAGCCTACAAACAATCAATGCTGAAGAGGTTTTAGAGAACTGTGTACCCTCTAGCTGCTGGTGAGATGTAAAGTGGTTAACAGCCAATAATGAGAACAGAAAGGAGCTGCATTTAAAAGGAAAAATTGAGGTACCATTCAATCCAGCAGGCGCACCAATGGGCCTCTCACCTGAGAAGACCAGAATCAAGAAGACCCGGGCTGCAAAAGCTGCACTGCAGCCTTATTCACAATAGACAAGACAGTGAAGCAACCAAAATGTCCATCAACAGATGAAGGGATAAAGAAGAAGTGGTCCATGTACACAATGAATACTAGCCATGGAAAACAATGAAACACTGCTCTTTGAGGCACCATAGATGATCTTGGATATAATCACAGAACATGAGGTAAGTCGGAAAGCAAAAGTCCTATATCCTATGATATCACTTATAGGCGTTATCTAATAACTGACACAAATGAACATATTTCCACAGGGAAAGGCAATCACAGACTTATAAAAAAAAACTATGCTTACCTAAAAGGAAAGGTGGGGGGAATGGATAAATGAAGATTAGCGTTACCATATGTATACAAATTCATATTATATACATATATCAAAAAGACCGACCATATAGCAAGGGAGGTTGATGGAACACTCTGTAATAATTTACATGGGAAGAGGATCTCTACATAAATAGATATATATAATGTGTAAATGAACCAGAGTGTGTACACCGTGTACAAACAACATTCGAACCATTACCCCAATGTAAAAAATTAAAACAACGAACTACAAGTAATGAGACATAAACTTATGGGTGGTTTTCCTGGCACATTCCATTCAAATTTACAACCTAGGTAAACAACTTCCAGAACGGCTCTGCTGCCCTAGTACCCATATTTGGGAATGGAGAAATGCTGCCTCCTTGTGGCCGTTTCCCACAACAGCAGCTTTAAACCCACTGCAAAAGGTCACTAAATATTCACCAATTCAGTTCTGTAAATGACACCTGCCCTCCAAAAAATACTGAGGTCGAAAATCGACCAAAAAATTCAAGAGTGCAAACTTCCAAAAAGACAATTTGAAGAGGTAGATTGTACTCACACTTTTTTTTTCTTTTAACAGAAAAGAAAAAGGCGTGGGAAAATGATGAATTTTAGGAATTTTTAAAGACATGTAAACCCAAATTACAAAAACCTATCAGCTCACACCAGTCAGAATGGCCCTCGACAAAAATGCTGCAAACAATAAATGCTGACGTGATTGTGGAGAAATGAGTACCCTCGATTCTAAGGGGGACGTAGTAAGAGCCACTAATGAAAGCACAATTGAGGAGCCTTGAAAAGGTAACATTGAGCTACCATACCAGTCAATCAATCATACCCACTGCTGGGGGTATCACCTGAGAAAATGAAAATCCAAAAGTCACAGGCTGGCAATCCTGCACTCCAGCAATATTTACCATAGGCAACACTTGGAAGCAACGAAAACGTCCATCAACAGAGGAATGCACCAAGAAGAAGTGGTCCATGTACACAATGGAATATTAGCCATGGAAAACACTGAAGCACTGCTCTTTGAGGCACCGTACATGAGCCTGGAGATAATCACAAAACATGAAGTAGGACGGAAAGCAAAAGACCTATATCCTATAATATCACTTATGGCATTATCTAATAACTGACACAAATGAACATATTTCCAAAGAGAAAGACACTCACGGCTTAGAAAACAAACTATGCTCATCTAAAAGGAAAGGAAGGGGGAATTGATGAATGAAGAATAGTGTTACTATACGTATACAAATACATATTATATACATGTATCAAAAAGACCGAACATATAGCAAGGGAGGTCTATGGAACACTGTAATATTTTACATGGGAAGAGGATCTGTACATTAATAGACATACATAATGTACAAATGAACCAGATTGTGTACACCTAGGACAAACAATATTCTAATCTTTACTCTGATTAAAAAAATTTAAAAAACCAAGAAGAAGTAAAGAGACTTAAACTTATGGGGATTTCTCCTGGCAAATTCCATTCTAATTTACAACCTAAGACAACGACTTCCAGAAAGGCTCTGCTGCCCTAGTACCCAGATTGGGGACTGGAGAAATGCTGCCTCCTTGTGGCCGTTTCCCACAACAGCAGCTTTAAACCCACTGCGAAAGGTCACTAAATATTCACCAACTTGCAGTTCTGTAAATGACACCTGCCCTCCAAAAAATTTCTGGGGTCAAGAATCGACCAAAAAATTCAAAAGAGGGCAACCTTCAAAGAAGACAATTTCAAGAGGTATATTGTACACACGTTTTTTTCTTTTAAGTGAAAAGAAAAAGGCGTGGGAAAATGATAAAGTTTAGGAATTTTTAAAGATATGCAAACCGAAATTACAAATACCTATCAGCTCACAGCAGTCAGAATGGCCATCAGCAAAAATGCTGCAAACAATACATGTTGAAGGGATTGTGGAGAAATGTGTACCCTGAGCTCTAAGGGGGACGTGGTAAGAACCATTACTGTAAACACAATGGAGGTGCTTTGAAAAGGTAAACATTGAGCTACCAGTGAATCAAGCATACCATCTGCTGAGCCTATCACCTGAGAAAATGAGAATCAAAAAGTCACAGGCTGGCAAACCTGTACGCCAGCAATACTTACCATAGTCAACACATGGAAGCAACGAAAATGTCCATCAACAGAGGAATGCACCAAGAAGAAGTGGTCCATGTATACAACGGAATAGTACTCCAGTAAAAAATATAAATTAAATTTAAAAAACAAACAAATGTAAGGAGACATCAGCATCTGTGGGTTTCTCCAGGCACATTCCACTCTAATTTATAACCGAAGAACACCACTGGCTGGTAGGTCTGTTTCCCTAGTACCAGCGTGGGGAACGTAGAAAGGCTGCCGCCCTCTGGCCGTTACCTGCAAAAGCAGGTTTAAAGCTTGAGCTAATGGTCACTTCATATGAACTAGTACTGCAGGGCTGTAAATGAAACCTGCCCTCAAAATGTCTTGAGGGAGGTAATGGCCAAAATATTTCAAAAGCTGACACATACTTCAAGTAAACACTTTGAAGAACTAAGCTCTAATCACAGCTGGAAAAATAAAAAGCACATGTCTTAAAGTTCAATTTCCACGCATTATGAGACACATGCAAATTCAACCACAAAGAGGTATCAGCTCACACCAGTCAGAATAACCATCAGCAAAAAACTACAAAGAATACATGCTGAAGGTGCTGTGGAGAAGTGCATACCCTCAACTTTATGTGGGACGTAACCTGGAAAGAGCCACTAAAGAGAACAGAATGGAGGTGCCTTTAAAAGGTAAACATTGAGCTACCATATGATCCAACAGACCCATTCCTGGAACTATAACCTAAGAAGACAGAATTGGAAAGACACAGGCAGGCAAATCTGCATTGCATAGTATTACAATAGCCAAGATAGGGAAGTAACCAAAAAGTCCACCGACAGATGGGTGGACAAAGAAGAACTGCTACATGTACAGATGGAATATGAGCTAGCGAAAAAATGAAACAATGCCATTTGCAGCACCATAGATGAGTCTAGAAGTAATCACACAACTTGTAGTAAGTGAGACAGCGAAAGACACATATCCTATCATATCACATACAGGTGTTACCTAAAAATTGAAACAAACGAAGATATTTCCACAGAGAAAGGCAATCACAGATTCAGTACAAAAACTTACGGTTCGCCAAATGGAAAGGTGTGAGGATTGGATACACTACCATATTGAGGTTAACGGAGAGATACAAACACATGTGATATATATAATCAGCAAACATCTACAGAATAGCAAGGGAAGACTACTCAACATTGTGTCATAACCTACATGGGAAAAGGATCTGAAGAACAATACATATATGTATATGTGTGAAAGAACCACATCTTGCACACCTAGAACAAACAAAACATTGTAATCAAGTTTGCTGTGATAAAAAATAAAAATTAAGTTAAAACTCCGAACAAGAAGTAATGAGACATAAACTTAAAGGGCTTTTTCCTGGCACATTCCATTCTAATTTACAACCTAGAACACCACTTCCAGTAAGGCTCTGTTGCCCTAGTAACCAGATTTGGTAAAGGAGAAATGCTGCCGCCTTGTGGCCCATTCCCGCAAGAGCAGCTTTTAACCCACAGCTAATGGTCACTTAACATTCACAAGGACTCAGGGCTGTAAAGGACACCTGCCCTCAAAATTGTGCTGAGGTAGGGAATGGATAAAACAATTCAAAACAGGCAACATTTTCAAGAAGATAGTATGAAGAGGTAAGTTTTACTCACTCTCTTTTTCAAAAAAGGAAAATGGATAAAAGCTCAACCTCAGGAAGTATTGGACTCATGCAATCTAATCTACAAAAAGTTTTCAACTCACACCAGTCGACTGACCATCAGCAAAAAGCCTACAAACAATCAATGCTGAAGAGGTTTTAGAGAACTGTGTACCCTCTAGCTGCTGGTGAGATGTAAAGTGGTTAACAGCCAATAATGAGAACAGAAAGGAGCTGCATTTAAAAGGAAAAATTGAGGTACCATTCAATCCAGCAGGCGCACCAATGGGCCTCTCACCTGAGAAGACCAGAATCAAGAAGACCCGGGCTGCAAAAGCTGCACTGCAGCCTTATTCACAATAGACAAGACAGTGAAGCAACCAAAATGTCCATCAACAGATGAAGGGATAAAGAAGAAGTGGTCCATGTACACAATGAATACTAGCCATGGAAAACAATGAAACACTGCTCTTTGAGGCACCATAGATGATCTTGGATATAATCACAGAACATGAGGTAAGTCGGAAAGCAAAAGTCCTATATCCTATGATATCACTTATAGGCGTTATCTAATAACTGACACAAATGAACATATTTCCACAGGGAAAGGCAATCACAGACTTATACAAAAAAACTATGCTTACCTAAAAGGAAAGGTGGGGGGAATGGATAAATGAAGATTAGCGTTACCATATGTATACAAATTCATATTATATACATATATCAAAAAGACCGACCATATAGCAAGGGAGGTTGATGGAACACTCTGTAATAATTTACATGGGAAGAGGATCTCTACATAAATAGATATATATAATGTGTAAATGAGCCAGAGTGTGTACACCGTGTACAAACAACATTCGAACCATTACCCCAATGTAAAAAATTAAAACAACGAACTACAAGTAATGAGACATAAACTTATGGGTGGTTTTCCTGGCACATTCCATTCAAATTTACAACCTAGGTAAACGACTTCCAGAAGGGCTCTGCTGCCCTAGTACCCATATTTGGGAATGGAGAAATGCTGCCTCCTTGTGGCCGTTTCCCACAACAGCAGCTTTAAACCCACTGCAAAAGGTCACTAAATATTCACCAATTCAGTTCTGTAAATGACACCTGCCCTCCAAAAAATACTGAGGTCGAAAATCGACCAAAAAATTCAAGAGTGCAAACTTCCAAAAAGACAATTTGAAGAGGTAGATTGTACTCACACTTTTTTTTTCTTTTAACAGAAAAGAAAAAGGCGTGGGAAAATGATGAATTTTAGGAATTTTTAAAGACATGTAAACCCAAATTACAAAAACCTATCAGCTCACACCAGTCAGAATGGCCCTCGACAAAAATGCTGCAAACAATAAATGCTGACGTGATTGTGGAGAAATGACTACCCTCGATTCTAAGGGGGACGTAGTAAGAGCCACTAATGAAAGCACAATTGAGGTGCCTTGAAAAGGTAACATTGAGCTACCATACCAGTCAATCAATCATACCCACTGCTGGGGGTATCACCTGAGAAAATGAAAATCCAAAAGTCACAGGCTGGCAATCCTGCACTCCAGCAATATTTACCATAGGCAACACTTGGAAGCAACGAAAACGTCCATCAACAGAGGAATGCACCAAGAAGAAGTGGTCCATGTACACAATGGAATATTAGCCATGAAAAACACTGAAGCACTGCTCTTTGAGGCACCGTACATGAGCCTGGAGATAATCACAAAACATGAAGTAGGACGGAAAGCAAAAGACCTATATCCTATAATATCACTTATGGCATTATCTAATAACTGACACAAATGAACATATTTCCAAAGAGAAAGACACTCACGGCTTAGAAAACAAACTATGCTCATCTAAAAGGAAAGGAAGGGGGAATTGATGAATGAAGAATAGTGTTACTATACGTATACAAATACATATTATATACATGTATCAAAAAGACCGAACATATAGCAAGGGAGGTCTATGGAACACTGTAATATTTTACATGGGAAGAGGATCTGTACATTAATAGACATACATAATGTACAAATGAACCAGATTGTGTACACCTAGGACAAACAATATTCTAATCTTTACTCTGATTAAAAAAATTTAAAAAACCAAGAAGAAGTAAAGAGACTTAAACTTATGGGGATTTCTCCTGGCAAATTCCATTCTAATTTACAACCTAAGACAACGACTTCCAGAAAGGCTCTGCTGCCCTAGTACCCAGATTGGGGACTGGAGAAATGCTGCCTCCTTGTGGCCGTTTCCCACAACAGCAGCTTTAAACCCACTGCGAAAGGTCACTAAATATTCACCAACTTGCAGTTCTGTAAATGACACCTGCCCTCCAAAAAATTTCTGGGGTCAAGAATCGACCAAAAAATTCAAAAGAGGGCAACCTTCGAAGAAGACAATTTCAAGAGGTATATTGTACACACGTTTTTTTCTTTTAAGTGAAAAGAAAAAGGCGTGGGAAAATGAAAAGTTTAGGAATTTTTAAAGATATGCAAATCGAAATTACAAATACCTATCAGCTCACAGCAGTCAGAATGGCCATCAGCAAAAATGCTGCAAACAATACATGCTGAAGGGATTGTGGAGAAATGTGTACCCTGAGCTCTAAGCGGGACGTGGTAAGAACCATTACTGTAAACACAATGGAGGTGCTTTGAAAAGGTAAACATTGAGCTACCAGTGAATCAAGCATACCATCTGCTGAGCCTATCACCTGAGAAATTGAGAATCAAAAAGTCACAGGCTGGCAAATCTGTATGCCAGCAATACTTACCATAGTCAACACATGGAAGCAACGAAAATGTCCATCAACAGAGGAATGCACCAAGAAGAAGTGGTCCATGTATACAACGGAATAGTACTCCAGTAAAAAATATAAATTAAATGTGAAAAACAAACAAATGTAAGGAGACATCAGTATTTGTGGGTTTCTCCGGGCACATTCCACTCTAATTTATAACCGAAGAGCACCACTGGCTAGTAGGTCTGTTTCCCTAGTACCAGCGTGGGGAACGTAGAAAGGCTGCCGCCCTCTGGCTGTTACCTGCAAAAGCAGGTTTAAAGCTTGAGCTAATGGTCACTTCATATGAACTAGTACTGCAGGGCTGTAAATGAAACCTGCCCTCAAAATGTCTTGAGGGAGGTAATGGCCAAAATATTTCAAAAGCTGACACATACTTCAAGTAAACACTTTGAAGAACTAAGCTCTAATCACAGCTGGAAAAATAAAAAGCACATGTCTTAAAGCTCAATTTCCACGCATTATGAGACACATGCAAATTCAACCACAAAGAGGTATCAGCTCACACCAGTCAGAATAACCATCAGCAAAAAACTACAAAGAATACATGCTGAAGGTGCTGTGGAGAAGTGCATACCCTCAAATTTACATGGGACGTAACCTGGAAAGAGCCACTAAAGAGAACAGAATGGAGGTGCCTTTAAAAGGTAAACATTGAGTTACCATATGATCCAACAGACCCATTCCTGGAACTATAACCTAAGAAGACAGAATTGGAAAGACACAGGCAGGCAAATCTGCATTGCACAGTATTACAATAGCCAAGATAGGGAAGTAACCAAAAAGTCCACCGACAGATGGGTGGACAAAGAAGAACTGCTACATGTACAGATGGAATATGAGCTAGCGAAAAAATGAAACAATGCCATTTGCAGCACCATAGATGAGTCTAGAAGTAATCACACAACTTGTAGTAAGTGAGACAGCGAAAGACACATATCCTATCATATCACATACAGGTGTTACCTAAAAATTGAAACAAACGAAGATATTTCTACAGAGAAAGGCAATCACAGATTCAGTACAAAAACTTACGGTTCGCCAAATGGAAAGGTGTGAGGATTGGATACACTACCATATTGAGGTTAACGGAGAGATACAAACACATGTGATATATATAATCAGCAAACATCTACAGAATAGCAAGGGAAGACTACTCAACATTGTGTCATAACCTACATGGGAAAAGGATCTGAAGAACAATAGATATATGTATATGTGTGAAAGAACCACATCTTGCACACCTAGAACAAACAAAACATTGTAATCAAGTTTGCTGTGATAAAAAATAAAAATTAAGTTAAAACTCCGAACAAGAAGTAATGAGACATAAACTTAAAGGGCTTTTTCCTGGCACATTCCATTCTAATTTACAACCTAGAACACCACTTCCAGTAAGGCTCTGTTGCCCTAGTAACCAGATTTGGTAAAGGAGAAATGCTGCCGCCTTGTGGCCCATTCCCGCAAGAGCAGCTTTTAACCCACAGCTAATGGTCACTTAACATTCACAAGGACTCAGGGCTGTAAAGGACACCTGCCCTCAAAATTGTGCTGAGGTAGGGAATGGATAAAACAATTCAAAACAGGCAACATTTTCAAGAAGATAGTATGAAGAGGTAAGTTTTACTCACTTTCTTTTTCAAAAAAGGAAAATGGATAAAAGCTCAACCTCAGGAAGTATTAGACTCATGCAATCTAATCTACAAAAAGTTTTCAACTCACACCAGTCGACTGACCATCAGCAAAAAGCCTACAAACAATCAATGCTGAAGAGGTTTTAGAGAACTGTGTACCCTCTAGCTGCTGGTGAGATGTAAAGTGGTTAACAGCCAATAATGAGAACAGAAAGGAGCTGCATTTAAAAGGAAAAATTGAGGTACCATTCAATCCAGCAGGCGCACCAATGGGCCTCTCACCTGAGAAGACCAGAATCAAGAAGACCCGGGCTGCAAAAGCTGCACTGCAGCCTTATTCACAATAGACAAGACAGTGAAGCAACCAAAATGTCCATCAACAGATGAAGGGATAAAGAAGAAGTGGTCCATGTACACAATGAATACTAGCCATGGAAAACAATGAAACACTGCTCTTTGAGGCACCATAGATGATCTTGGATATAATCACAGAACATGAGGTAAGTCGGAAAGCAAAAGTCCTATATCCTATGATATCACTTATAGGCGTTATCTAATAACTGACACAAATGAACATATTTCCACAGGGAAAGGCAATCACAGACTTATAAAAAAAAACTATGCTTACCTAAAAGGAAAGGTGGGGGGAATGGATAAATGAAGATTAGCGTTACCATATGTATACAAATTCATATTATATACATATATCAAAAAGACCGACCATATAGCAAGGGAGGTTGATGGAACACTCTGTAATAATTTACATGGGAAGAGGATCTCTACATAAATAGATATATATAATGTGTAAATGAACCAGAGTGTGTACACCGTGTACAAACAACATTCGAACCATTACCCCAATGTAAAAAATTAAAACAACGAACTACAAGTAATGAGACATAAACTTATGGGTGGTTTTCCTGGCACACTCCATTCAAATTTACAACCTAGGTAAACGACTTCCAGAAGGGCTCTGCTGCCCTAGTACCCATATTTGGGAATGGAGAAATGCTGCCTCCTTGTGGCCGTTTCCCACAACAGCAGCTTTAAACCCACTGCAAAAGGTCACTAAATATTCACCAATTCAGTTCTGTAAATGACACCTGCCCTCCAAAAAATACTGAGGTCGAAAATCGACCAAAAAATTCAAGAGTGCAAACTTCCAAAAAGACAATTTGAAGAGGTAGATTGTACTCACACTTTTTTTTTCTTTTAACAGAAAAGAAAAAGGCGTGGGAAAATGATGAATTTTAGGAATTTTTAAAGACATGTAAACCCAAATTACAAAAACCTATCAGCTCACACCAGTCAGAATGGCCCTCGACAAAAATGCTGCAAACAATAAATGCTGACGTGATTGTGGAGAAATGACTACCCTCGATTCTAAGGGGGACGTAGTAAGAGCCACTAATGAAAGCACAATTGAGGTGCCTTGAAAAGGTAACATTGAGCTACCATACCAGTCAATCAATCATACCCACTGCTGGGGGTATCACCTGAGAAAATGAAAATCCAAAAGTCACAGGCTGGCAATCCTGCACTCCAGCAATATTTACCATAGGCAACACTTGGAAGCAACGAAAACGTCCATCAACAGAGGAATGCACCAAGAAGAAGTGGTCCATGTACACAATGGAATATTAGCCATGAAAAACACTGAAGCACTGCTCTTTGAGGCACCGTACATGAGCCTGGAGATAATCACAAAACATGAAGTAGGACGGAAAGCAAAAGACCTATATCCTATAATATCACTTATGGCATTATCTAATAACTGACACAAATGAACATATTTCCAAAGAGAAAGACACTCACGGCTTAGAAAACAAACTATGCTCATCTAAAAGGAAAGGAAGGGGGAATTGATGAATGAAGAATAGTGTTACTATACGTATACAAATACATATTATATACATGTATCAAAAAGACCGAACATATAGCAAGGGAGGTCTATGGAACACTGTAATATTTTACATGGGAAGAGGATCTGTACATTAATAGACATACATAATGTACAAATGAACCAGATTGTGTACACCTAGGACAAACAATATTCTAATCTTTACTCTGATTAAAAAAATTTAAAAAACCAAGAAGAAGTAAAGAGACTTAAACTTATGGGGATTTCTCCTGGCAAATTCCATTCTAATTTACAACCTAAGACAACGACTTCCAGAAAGGCTCTGCTGCCCTAGTACCCAGATTGGGGACTGGAGAAATGCTGCCTCCTTGTGGCCGTTTCCCACAACAGCAGCTTTAAACCCACTGCGAAAGGTCACTAAATATTCACCAACTTGCAGTTCTGTAAATGACACCTGCCCTCCAAAAAATTTCTGGGGTCAAGAATCGACCAAAAAATTCAAAAGAGGGCAACCTTCGAAGAAGACAATTTCAAGAGGTATATTGTACACACGTTTTTTTCTTTTAAGTGAAAAGAAAAAGGCGTGGGAAAATGAAAAGTTTAGGAATTTTTAAAGATATGCAAATCGAAATTACAAATACCTATCAGCTCACAGCAGTCAGAATGGCCATCAGCAAAAATGCTGCAAACAATACATGCTGAAGGGATTGTGGAGAAATGTGTACCCTGAGCTCTAAGCGGGACGTGGTAAGAACCATTACTGTAAACACAATGGAGGTGCTTTGAAAAGGTAAACATTGAGCTACCAGTGAATCAAGCATACCATCTGCTGAGCCTATCACCTGAGAAATTGAGAATCAAAAAGTCACAGGCTGGCAAATCTGTATGCCAGCAATACTTACCATAGTCAACACATGGAAGCAACGAAAATGTCCATCAACAGAGGAATGCACCAAGAAGAAGTGGTCCATGTATACAACGGAATAGTACTCCAGTAAAAAATATAAATTAAATGTGAAAAACAAACAAATGTAAGGAGACATCAGTATTTGTGGGTTTCTCCGGGCACATTCCACTCTAATTTATAACCGAAGAGCACCACTGGCTAGTAGGTCTGTTTCCCTAGTACCAGCGTGGGGAACGTAGAAAGGCTGCCGCCCTCTGGCTGTTACCTGCAAAAGCAGGTTTAAAGCTTGAGCTAATGGTCACTTCATATGAACTAGTACTGCAGGGCTGTAAATGAAACCTGCCCTCAAAATGTCTTGAGGGAGGTAATGGCCAAAATATTTCAAAAGCTGACACATACTTCAAGTAAACACTTTGAAGAACTAAGCTCTAATCACAGCTGGAAAAATAAAAAGCACATGTCTTAAAGCTCAATTTCCACGCATTATGAGACACATGCAAATTCAACCACAAAGAGGTATCAGCTCACACCAGTCAGAATAACCATCAGCAAAAAACTACAAAGAATACATGCTGAAGGTGCTGTGGAGAAGTGCATACCCTCAAATTTACATGGGACGTAACCTGGAAAGAGCCACTAAAGAGAACAGAATGGAGGTGCCTTTAAAAGGTAAACATTGAGCTACCATATGATCCAACAGACCCATTCCTGGAACTATAACCTAAGAAGACAGAATTGGAAAGACACAGGCAGGCAAATCTGCATTGCACAGTATTACAATAGCCAAGATAGGGAAGTAACCAAAAAGTCCACCGACAGATGGGTGGACAAAGAAGAACTGCTACATGTACAGATGGAATATGAGCTAGCGAAAAAATGAAACAATGCCATTTGCAGCACCATAGATGAGTCTAGAAGTAATCACACAACTTGTAGTAAGTGAGACAGCGAAAGACACATATCCTATCATATCACATACAGGTGTTACCTAAAAATTGAAACAAACGAAGATATTTCCACAGAGAAAGGCAATCACAGATTCAGTACAAAAACTTACGGTTCGCCAAATGGAAAGGTGTGAGGATTGGATACACTACCATATTGAGGTTAACGGAGAGATACAAACACATGTGATATATATAATCAGCAAACATCTACAGAATAGCAAGGGAAGACTACTCAACATTGTGTCATAACCTATATGGGAAAAGGATCTGAAGAACAATAGATATATGTATATGTGTGAAAGAACCACATCTTGCACACCTAGAACAAACAAAACATTGTAATCAAGTTTGCTGTGATAAAAAATAAAAATTAAGTTAAAACTCCGAACAAGAAGTAATGAGACATAAACTTAAAGGGCTTTTTCCTGGCACATTCCATTCTAATTTACAACCTAGAACACCACTTCCAGTAAGGCTCTGTTGCCCTAGTAACCAGATTTGGTAAAGGAGAAATGCTGCCGCCTTGTGGCCCATTCCCGCAAGAGCAGCTTTTAACCCACAGCTAATGGTCACTTAACATTCACAAGGACTCAGGGCTGTAAAGGACACCTGCCCTCAAAATTGTGCTGAGGTAGGGAATGGATAAAACAATTCAAAACAGGCAACATTTTCAAGAAGATAGTATGAAGAGGTAAGTTTTACTCACTCTCTTTTTCAAAAAAGGAAAATGGATAAAAGCTCAACCTCAGGAAGTATTGGACTCATGCAATCTAATCTACAAAAAGTTTTCAACTCACACCAGTCGACTGACCATCAGCAAAAAGCCTACAAACAATCAATGCTGAAGAGGTTTTAGAGAACTGTGTACCCTCTAGCTGCTGGTGAGATGTAAAGTGGTTAACAGCCAATAATGAGAACAGAAAGGAGCTGCATTTAAAAGGAAAAATTGAGGTACCATTCAATCCAGCAGGCGCACCAATGGGCCTCTCACCTGAGAAGACCAGAATCAAGAAGACCCGGGCTGCAAAAGCTGCACTGCAGCCTTATTCACAATAGACAAGACAGTGAAGCAACCAAAATGTCCATCAACAGATGAAGGGATAAAGAAGAAGTGGTCCATGTACACAATGAATACTAGCCATGGAAAACAATGAAACACTGCTCTTTGAGGCACCATAGATGATCTTGGATATAATCACAGAACATGAGGTAAGTCGGAAAGCAAAAGTCCTATATCCTATGATATCACTTATAGGCGTTATCTAATAACTGACACAAATGAACATATTTCCACAGGGAAAGGCAATCACAGACTTATAAAAAAAAACTATGCTTACCTAAAAGGAAAGGTGGGGGGAATGGATAAATGAAGATTAGCGTTACCATATGTATACAAATTCATATTATATACATATATCAAAAAGACCGACCATATAGCAAGGGAGGTTGATGGAACACTCTGTAATAATTTACATGGGAAGAGGATCTCTACATAAATAGATATATATAATGTGTAAATGAACCAGAGTGTGTACACCGTGTACAAACAACATTCGAACCATTACCCCAATGTAAAAAATTAAAACAACGAACTACAAGTAATGAGACATAAACTTATGGGTGGTTTTCCTGGCACATTCCATTCAAATTTACAACCTAGGTAAACAACTTCCAGAACGGCTCTGCTGCCCTAGTACCCATATTTGGGAATGGAGAAATGCTGCCTCCTTGTGGCCGTTTCCCACAACAGCAGCTTTAAACCCACTGCAAAAGGTCACTAAATATTCACCAATTCAGTTCTGTAAATGACACCTGCCCTCCAAAAAATACTGAGGTCGAAAATCGACCAAAAAATTCAAGAGTGCAAACTTCCAAAAAGACAATTTGAAGAGGTAGATTGTACTCACACTTTTTTTTTCTTTTAACAGAAAAGAAAAAGGCGTGGGAAAATGATGAATTTTAGGAATTTTTAAAGACATGTAAACCCAAATTACAAAAACCTATCAGCTCACACCAGTCAGAATGGCCCTCGACAAAAATGCTGCAAACAATAAATGCTGACGTGATTGTGGAGAAATGAGTACCCTCGATTCTAAGGGGGACGTAGTAAGAGCCACTAATGAAAGCACAATTGAGGTGCCTTGAAAAGGTAACATTGAGCTACCATACCAGTCAATCAATCATACCCACTGCTGGGGGTATCACCTGAGAAAATGAAAATCCAAAAGTCACAGGCTGGCAATCCTGCACTCCAGCAATATTTACCATAGGCAACACTTGGAAGCAACGAAAACGTCCATCAACAGAGGAATGCACCAAGAAGAAGTGGTCCATGTACACAATGGAATATTAGCCATGGAAAACACTGAAGCACTGCTCTTTGAGGCACCGTACATGAGCCTGGAGATAATCACAAAACATGAAGTAGGACGGAAAGCAAAAGACCTATATCCTATAATATCACTTATGGCATTATCTAATAACTGACACAAATGAACATATTTCCAAAGAGAAAGACACTCACGGCTTAGAAAACAAACTATGCTCATCTAAAAGGAAAGGAAGGGGGAATTGATGAATGAAGAATAGTGTTACTATACGTATACAAATACATATTATATACATGTATCAAAAAGACCGAACATATAGCAAGGGAGGTCTATGGAACACTGTAATATTTTACATGGGAAGAGGATCTGTACATTAATAGACATACATAATGTACAAATGAACCAGATTGTGTACACCTAGGACAAACAATATTCTAATCTTTACTCTGATTAAAAAAATTTAAAAAACCAAGAAGAAGTAAAGAGACTTAAACTTATGGGGATTTCTCCTGGCAAATTCCATTCTAATTTACAACCTAAGACAACGACTTCCAGAAAGGCTCTGCTGCCCTAGTACCCAGATTGGGGACTGGAGAAATGCTGCCTCCTTGTGGCCGTTTCCCACAACAGCAGCTTTAAACCCACTGCGAAAGGTCACTAAATATTCACCAACTTGCAGTTCTGTAAATGACACCTGCCCTCCAAAAAATTTCTGGGGTCAAGAATCGACCAAAAAATTCAAAAGAGGGCAACCTTCAAAGAAGACAATTTCAAGAGGTATATTGTACACACGTTTTTTTCTTTTAAGTGAAAAGAAAAAGGCGTGGGAAAATGATAAAGTTTAGGAATTTTTAAAGATATGCAAACCGAAATTACAAATACCTATCAGCTCACAGCAGTCAGAATGGCCATCAGCAAAAATGCTGCAAACAATACATGTTGAAGGGATTGTGGAGAAATGTGTACCCTGAGCTCTAAGGGGGACGTGGTAAGAACCATTACTGTAAACACAATGGAGGTGCTTTGAAAAGGTAAACATTGAGCTACCAGTGAATCAAGCATACCATCTGCTGAGCCTATCACCTGAGAAAATGAGAATCAAAAAGTCACAGGCTGGCAAACCTGTACGCCAGCAATACTTACCATAGTCAACACATGGAAGCAACGAAAATGTCCATCAACAGAGGAATGCACCAAGAAGAAGTGGTCCATGTATACAACGGAATAGTACTCCAGTAAAAAATATAAATTAAATTTAAAAAACAAACAAATGTAAGGAGACATCAGCATCTGTGGGTTTCTCCAGGCACATTCCACTCTAATTTATAACCGAAGAACACCACTGGCTGGTAGGTCTGTTTCCCTAGTACCAGCGTGGGGAACGTAGAAAGGCTGCCGCCCTCTGGCCGTTACCTGCAAAAGCAGGTTTAAAGCTTGAGCTAATGGTCACTTCATATGAACTAGTACTGCAGGGCTGTAAATGAAACCTGCCCTCAAAATGTCTTGAGGGAGGTAATGGCCAAAATATTTCAAAAGCTGACACATACTTCAAGTAAACACTTTGAAGAACTAAGCTCTAATCACAGCTGGAAAAATAAAAAGCACATGTCTTAAAGCTCAATTTCCACGCATTATGAGACACATGCAAATTCAACCACAAAGAGGTATCAGCTCACACCAGTCAGAATAACCATCAGCAAAAAACTACAAAGAATACATGCTGAAGGTGCTGTGGAGAAGTGCATACCCTCAACTTTATGTGGGACGTAACCTGGAAAGAGCCACTAAAGAGAACAGAATGGAGGTGCCTTTAAAAGGTAAACATTGAGCTACCATATGATCCAACAGACCCATTCCTGGAACTATAACCTAAGAAGACAGAATTGGAAAGACACAGGCAGGCAAATCTGCATTGCATAGTATTACAATAGCCAAGATAGGGAAGTAACCAAAAAGTCCACCGACAGATGGGTGGACAAAGAAGAACTGCTACATGTACAGATGGAATATGAGCTAGCGAAAAAATGAAACAATGCCATTTGCAGCACCATAGATGAGTCTAGAAGTAATCACACAACTTGTAGTAAGTGAGACAGCGAAAGACACATATCCTATCATATCACATACAGGTGTTACCTAAAAATTGAAACAAACGAAGATATTTCCACAGAGAAAGGCAATCACAGATTCAGTACAAAAACTTACGGTTCGCCAAATGGAAAGGTGTGAGGATTGGATACACTACCATATTGAGGTTAACGGAGAGATACAAACACATGTGATATATATAATCAGCAAACATCTACAGAATAGCAAGGGAAGACTACTCAACATTGTGTCATAACCTACATGGGAAAAGGATCTGAAGAACAATAGATATATGTATATGTGTGAAAGAACCACATCTTGCACACCTAGAACAAACAAAACATTGTAATCAAGTTTGCTGTGATAAAAAATAAAAATTAAGTTAAAACTCCGAACAAGAAGTAATGAGACATAAACTTAAAGGGCTTTTTCCTGGCACATTCCATTCTAATTTACAACCTAGAACACCACTTCCAGTAAGGCTCTGTTGCCCTAGTAACCAGATTTGGTAAAGGAGAAATGCTGCCGCCTTGTGGCCCATTCCCGCAAGAGCAGCTTTTAACCCACAGCTAATGGTCACTTAACATTCACAAGGACTCAGGGCTGTAAAGGACACCTGCCCTCAAAATTGTGCTGAGGTAGGGAATGGATAAAACAATTCAAAACAGGCAACATTTTCAAGAAGATAGTATGAAGAGGTAAGTTTTACTCACTCTCTTTTTCAAAAAAGGAAAATGGATAAAAGCTCAACCTCAGGAAGTATTGGACTCATGCAATCTAATCTACAAAAAGTTTTCAACTCACACCAGTCGACTGACCATCAGCAAAAAGCCTACAAACAATCAATGCTGAAGAGGTTTTAGAGAACTGTGTACCCTCTAGCTGCTGGTGAGATGTAAAGTGGTTAACAGCCAATAATGAGAACAGAAAGGAGCTGCATTTAAAAGGAAAAATTGAGGTACCATTCAATCCAGCAGGCGCACCAATGGGCCTCTCACCTGAGAAGACCAGAATCAAGAAGACCCGGGCTGCAAAAGCTGCACTGCAGCCTTATTCACAATAGACAAGACAGTGAAGCAACCAAAATGTCCATCAACAGATGAAGGGATAAAGAAGAAGTGGTCCATGAACACAATGAATACTAGCCATGGAAAACAATGAAACACTGCTCTTTGAGGCACCATACATGATCTTGGATATAATCACAGAACATGAGGTAAGTCGGAAAGCAAAAGTCCTATATCCTATGATATCACTTATAGGCGTTATCTAATAACTGACACAAATGAACATATTTCCACAGGGAAAGGCAATCACAGACTTATAAAAAAAAACTATGCTTACCTAAAAGGAAAGGTGGGGGGAATGGATAAATGAAGATTAGCGTTACCATATGTATACAAATTCATATTATATACATATATCAAAAAGACCGACCATATAGCAAGGGAGGTTGATGGAACACTCTGTAATAATTTACATGGGAAGAGGATCTCTACATAAATAGATATATATAATGTGTAAATGAACCAGAGTGTGTACACCGTGTACAAACAACATTCGAACCATTACCCCAATGTAAAAAATTAAAACAACGAACTACAAGTAATGAGACATAAACTTATGGGTGGTTTTCCTGGCACATTCCATTCAAATTTACAACCTAGGTAAACAACTTCCAGAACGGCTCTGCTGCCCTAGTACCCATATTTGGGAATGGAGAAATGCTGCCTCCTTGTGGCCGTTTCCCACAACAGCAGCTTTAAACCCACTGCAAAAGGTCACTAAATATTCACCAATTCAGTTCTGTAAATGACCTGCCCTCCAAAAAATACTGAGGTCGAAAATCGACCAAAAAATTCAAGAGTGCAAACTTCCAAAAAGACAATTTGAAGAGGTAGATTGTACTCACACTTTTTTTTTCTTTTAACAGAAAAGAAAAAGGCGTGGGAAAATGATGAATTTTAGGAATTTTTAAAGACATGTAAACCCAAATTACAAAAACCTATCAGCTCACACCAGTCAGAATGGCCCTCGACAAAAATGCTGCAAACAATAAATGCTGACGTGATTGTGGAGAAATGAGTACCCTCGATTCTAAGGGGGACGTAGTAAGAGCCACTAATGAAAGCACAATTGAGGTGCCTTGAAAAGGTAACATTGAGCTACCATACCAGTCAATCAATCATACCCACTGCTGGGGGTATCACCTGAGAAAATGAAAATCCAAAAGTCACAGGCTGGCAATCCTGCACTCCAGCAATATTTACCATAGGCAACACTTGGAAGCAACGAAAACGTCCATCAACAGAGGAATGCACCAAGAAGAAGTGGTCCATGTACACAATGGAATATTAGCCATGGAAAACATTGAAGCACTGCTCTTTGAGGCACCGTACATGAGCCTGGAGATAATCACAAAACATGAAGTAGGACGGAAAGCAAAAGACCTATATCCTATAATATCACTTATGGCATTATCTAATAACTGACACAAATGAACATATTTCCAAAGAGAAAGACACTCACGGCTTAGAAAACAAACTATGCTCATCTAAAAGGAAAGGAAGGGGGAATTGATGAATGAAGAATAGTGTTACTATACGTATACAAATACATATTATATACATGTATCAAAAAGACCGAACATATAGCAAGGGAGGTCTATGGAACACTGTAATATTTTACATGGGAAGAGGATCTGTACATTAATAGACATACATAATGTACAAATGAACCAGATTGTGTACACCTAGGACAAACAATATTCTAATCTTTACTCTGATTAAAAAAATTTAAAAAACCAAGAAGAAGTAAAGAGACTTAAACTTATGGGGATTTCTCCTGGCAAATTCCATTCTAATTTACAACCTAAGACAACGACTTCCAGAAAGGCTCTGCTGCCCTAGTACCCAGATTGGGGACTGGAGAAATGCTGCCTCCTTGTGGCCGTTTCCCACAACAGCAGCTTTAAACCCACTGCGAAAGGTCACTAAATATTCACCAACTTGCAGTTCTGTAAATGACACCTGCCCTCCAAAAAATTTCTGGGGTCAAGAATCGACCAAAAAATTCAAAAGAGGGCAACCTTCGAAGAAGACAATTTCAAGAGGTATATTGTACACACGTTTTTTTCTTTTAAGTGAAAAGAAAAAGGCGTGGGAAAATGAAAAGTTTAGGAATTTTTAAAGATATGCAAATCGAAATTACAAATACCTATCAGCTCACAGCAGTCAGAATGGCCATCAGCAAAAATGCTGCAAACAATACATGCTGAAGGGATTGTGGAGAAATGTGTACCCTGAGCTCTAAGCGGGACGTGGTAAGAACCATTACTGTAAACACAATGGAGGTGCTTTGAAAAGGTAAACATTGAGCTACCAGTGAATCAAGCATACCATCTGCTGAGCCTATCACCTGAGAAATTGAGAATCAAAAAGTCACAGGCTGGCAAATCTGTATGCCAGCAATACTTACCATAGTCAACACATGGAAGCAACGAAAATGTCCATCAACAGAGGAATGCACCAAGAAGAAGTGGTCCATGTATACAACGGAATAGTACTCCAGTAAAAAATATAAATTAAATGTGAAAAACAAACAAATGTAAGGAGACATCAGTATTTGTGGGTTTCTCCGGGCACATTCCACTCTAATTTATAACCGAAGAGCACCACTGGCTAGTAGGTCTGTTTCCCTAGTACCAGCGTGGGGAACGTAGAAAGGCTGCCGCCCTCTGGCTGTTACCTGCAAAAGCAGGTTTAAAGCTTGAGCTAATGGTCACTTCATATGAACTAGTACTGCAGGGCTGTAAATGAAACCTGCCCTCAAAATGTCTTGAGGGAGGTAATGGCCAAAATATTTCAAAAGCTGACACATACTTCAAGTAAACACTTTGAAGAACTAAGCTCTAATCACAGCTGGAAAAATAAAAAGCACATGTCTTAAAGCTCAATTTCCACGCATTATGAGACACATGCAAATTCAACCACAAAGAGGTATCAGCTCACACCAGTCAGAATAACCATCAGCAAAAAACTACAAAGAATACATGCTGAAGGTGCTGTGGAGAAGTGCATACCCTCAAATTTACATGGGACGTAACCTGGAAAGAGCCACTAAAGAGAACAGAATGGAGGTGCCTTTAAAAGGTAAACATTGAGCTACCATATGATCCAACAGACCCATTCCTGGAACTATAACCTAAGAAGACAGAATTGGAAAGACACAGGCAGGCAAATCTGCATTGCACAGTATTACAATAGCCAAGATAGGGAAGTAACCAAAAAGTCCACCGACAGATGGGTGGACAAAGAAGAACTGCTACATGTACAGATGGAATATGAGCTAGCGAAAAAATGAAACAATGCCATTTGCAGCACCATAGATGAGTCTAGAAGTAATCACACAACTTGTAGTAAGTGAGACAGCGAAAGACACATATCCTATCATATCACATACAGGTGTTACCTAAAAATTGAAACAAACGAAGATATTTCCACAGAGAAAGGCAATCACAGATTCAGTACAAAAACTTACGGTTCGCCAAATGGAAAGGTGTGAGGATTGGATACACTACCATATTGAGGTTAACGGAGAGATACAAACACATGTGATATATATAATCAGCAAACATCTACAGAATAGCAAGGGAAGACTACTCAACATTGTGTCATAACCTATATGGGAAAAGGATCTGAAGAACAATAGATATATGTATATGTGTGAAAGAACCACATCTTGCACACCTAGAACAAACAAAACATTGTAATCAAGTTTGCTGTGATAAAAAATAAAAATTAAGTTAAAACTCCGAACAAGAAGTAATGAGACATAAACTTAAAGGGCTTTTTCCTGGCACATTCCATTCTAATTTACAACCTAGAACACCACTTCCAGTAAGGCTCTGTTGCCCTAGTAACCAGATTTGGTAAAGGAGAAATGCTGCCGCCTTGTGGCCCATTCCCACAAGAGCAGCTTTTAACCCACAGCTAATGGTCACTTAACATTCACAAGGACTCAGGGCTGTAAAGGACACCTGCCCTCAAAATTGTGCTGAGGTAGGGAATGGATAAAACAATTCAAAACAGGCAACATTTTCAAGAAGATAGTATGAAGAGGTAAGTTTTACTCACTCTCTTTTTCAAAAAAGGAAAATGGATAAAAGCTCAACCTCAGGAAGTATTGGACTCATGCAATCTAATCTACAAAAAGTTTTCAACTCACACCAGTCGACTGACCATCAGCAAAAAGCCTACAAACAATCAATGCTGAAGAGGTTTTAGAGAACTGTGTACCCTCTAGCTGCTGGTGAGATGTAAAGTGGTTAACAGCCAATAATGAGAACAGAAAGGAGCTGCATTTAAAAGGAAAAATTGAGGTACCATTCAATCCAGCAGGCGCACCAATGGGCCTCTCACCTGAGAAGACCAGAATCAAGAAGACCCGGGCTGCAAAAGCTGCACTGCAGCCTTATTCACAATAGACAAGACAGTGAAGCAACCAAAATGTCCATCAACAGATGAAGGGATAAAGAAGAAGTGGTCCATGTACACAATGAATACTAGCCATGGAAAACAATGAAACACTGCTCTTTGAGGCACCATAGATGATCTTGGATATAATCACAGAACATGAGGTAAGTCGGAAAGCAAAAGTCCTATATCCTATGATATCACTTATAGGCGTTATCTAATAACTGACACAAATGAACATATTTCCACAGGGAAAGGCAATCACAGACTTATAAAAAAAAACTATGCTTACCTAAAAGGAAAGGTGGGGGGAATGGATAAATGAAGATTAGCGTTACCATATGTATACAAATTCATATTATATACATATATCAAAAAGACCGACCATATAGCAAGGGAGGTTGATGGAACACTCTGTAATAATTTACATGGGAAGAGGATCTCTACATAAATAGATATATATAATGTGTAAATGAACCAGAGTGTGTACACCGTGTACAAACAACATTCGAACCATTACCCCAATGTAAAAAATTAAAACAACGAACTACAAGTAATGAGACATAAACTTATGGGTGGTTTTCCTGGCACATTCCATTCAAATTTACAACCTAGGTAAACAACTTCCAGAACGGCTCTGCTGCCCTAGTACCCATATTTGGGAATGGAGAAATGCTGCCTCCTTGTGGCCGTTTCCCACAACAGCAGCTTTAAACCCACTGCAAAAGGTCACTAAATATTCACCAATTCAGTTCTGTAAATGACACCTGCCCTCCAAAAAATACTGAGGTCGAAAATCGACCAAAAAATTCAAGAGTGCAAACTTCCAAAAAGACAATTTGAAGAGGTAGATTGTACTCACACTTTTTTTTTCTTTTAACAGAAAAGAAAAAGGCGTGGGAAAATGATGAATTTTAGGAATTTTTAAAGACATGTAAACCCAAATTACAAAAACCTATCAGCTCACACCAGTCAGAATGGCCCTCGACAAAAATGCTGCAAACAATAAATGCTGACGTGATTGTGGAGAAATGAGTACCCTCGATTCTAAGGGGGACGTAGTAAGAGCCACTAATGAAAGCACAATTGAGGTGCCTTGAAAAGGTAACATTGAGCTACCATACCAGTCAATCAATCATACCCACTGCTGGGGGTATCACCTGAGAAAATGAAAATCCAAAAGTCACAGGCTGGCAATCCTGCACTCCAGCAATATTTACCATAGGCAACACTTGGAAGCAACGAAAACGTCCATCAACAGAGGAATGCACCAAGAAGAAGTGGTCCATGTACACAATGGAATATTAGCCATGGAAAACACTGAAGCACTGCTCTTTGAGGCACCGTACATGAGCCTGGAGATAATCACAAAACATGAAGTAGGACGGAAAGCAAAAGACCTATATCCTATAATATCACTTATGGCATTATCTAATAACTGACACAAATGAACATATTTCCAAAGAGAAAGACACTCACGGCTTAGAAAACAAACTATGCTCATCTAAAAGGAAAGGAAGGGGGAATTGATGAATGAAGAATAGTGTTACTATACGTATACAAATACATATTATATACATGTATCAAAAAGACCGAACATATAGCAAGGGAGGTCTATGGAACACTGTAATATTTTACATGGGAAGAGGATCTGTACATTAATAGACATACATAATGTACAAATGAACCAGATTGTGTACACCTAGGACAAACAATATTCTAATCTTTACTCTGATTAAAAAAATTTAAAAAACCAAGAAGAAGTAAAGAGACTTAAACTTATGGGGATTTCTCCTGGCAAATTCCATTCTAATTTACAACCTAAGACAACGACTTCCAGAAAGGCTCTGCTGCCCTAGTACCCAGATTGGGGACTGGAGAAATGCTGCCTCCTTGTGGCCGTTTCCCACAACAGCAGCTTTAAACCCACTGCGAAAGGTCACTAAATATTCACCAACTTGCAGTTCTGTAAATGACACCTGCCCTCCAAAAAATTTCTGGGGTCAAGAATCGACCAAAAAATTCAAAAGAGGGCAACCTTCAAAGAAGACAATTTCAAGAGGTATATTGTACACACGTTTTTTTCTTTTAAGTGAAAAGAAAAAGGCGTGGGAAAATGATAAAGTTTAGGAATTTTTAAAGATATGCAAACCGAAATTACAAATACCTATCAGCTCACAGCAGTCAGAATGGCCATCAGCAAAAATGCTGCAAACAATACATGTTGAAGGGATTGTGGAGAAATGTGTACCCTGAGCTCTAAGGGGGACGTGGTAAGAACCATTACTGTAAACACAATGGAGGTGCTTTGAAAAGGTAAACATTGAGCTACCAGTGAATCAAGCATACCATCTGCTGAGCCTATCACCTGAGAAAATGAGAATCAAAAAGTCACAGGCTGGCAAACCTGTACGCCAGCAATACTTACCATAGTCAACACATGGAAGCAACGAAAATGTCCATCAACAGAGGAATGCACCAAGAAGAAGTGGTCCATGTATACAACGGAATAGTACTCCAGTAAAAAATATAAATTAAATTTAAAAAACAAACAAATGTAAGGAGACATCAGCATCTGTGGGTTTCTCCAGGCACATTCCACTCTAATTTATAACCGAAGAACACCACTGGCTGGTAGGTCTGTTTCCCTAGTACCAGCGTGGGGAACGTAGAAAGGCTGCCGCCCTCTGGCCGTTACCTGCAAAAGCAGGTTTAAAGCTTGAGCTAATGGTCACTTCATATGAACTAGTACTGCAGGGCTGTAAATGAAACCTGCCCTCAAAATGTCTTGAGGGAGGTAATGGCCAAAATATTTCAAAAGCTGACACATACTTCAAGTAAACACTTTGAAGAACTAAGCTCTAATCACAGCTGGAAAAATAAAAAGCACATGTCTTAAAGCTCAATTTCCACGCATTATGAGACACATGCAAATTCAACCACAAAGAGGTATCAGCTCACACCAGTCAGAATAACCATCAGCAAAAAACTACAAAGAATACATGCTGAAGGTGCTGTGGAGAAGTGCATACCCTCAACTTTATGTGGGACGTAACCTGGAAAGAGCCACTAAAGAGAACAGAATGGAGGTGCCTTTAAAAGGTAAACATTGAGCTACCATATGATCCAACAGACCCATTCCTGGAACTATAACCTAAGAAGACAGAATTGGAAAGACACAGGCAGGCAAATCTGCATTGCATAGTATTACAATAGCCAAGATAGGGAAGTAACCAAAAAGTCCACCGACAGATGGGTGGACAAAGAAGAACTGCTACATGTACAGATGGAATATGAGCTAGCGAAAAAATGAAACAATGCCATTTGCAGCACCATAGATGAGTCTAGAAGTAATCACACAACTTGTAGTAAGTGAGACAGCGAAAGACACATATCCTATCATATCACATACAGGTGTTACCTAAAAATTGAAACAAACGAAGATATTTCCACAGAGAAAGGCAATCACAGATTCAGTACAAAAACTTACGGTTCGCCAAATGGAAAGGTGTGAGGATTGGATACACTACCATATTGAGGTTAACGGAGAGATACAAACACATGTGATATATATAATCAGCAAACATCTACAGAATAGCAAGGGAAGACTACTCAACATTGTGTCATAACCTACATGGGAAAAGGATCTGAAGAACAATAGATATATGTATATGTGTGAAAGAACCACATCTTGCACACCTAGAACAAACAAAACATTGTAATCAAGTTTGCTGTGATAAAAAATAAAAATTAAGTTAAAACTCCGAACAAGAAGTAATGAGACATAAACTTAAAGGGCTTTTTCCTGGCACATTCCATTCTAATTTACAACCTAGAACACCACTTCCAGTAAGGCTCTGTTGCCCTAGTAACCAGATTTGGTAAAGGAGAAATGCTGCCGCCTTGTGGCCCATTCCCGCAAGAGCAGCTTTTAACCCACAGCTAATGGTCACTTAACATTCACAAGGACTCAGGGCTGTAAAGGACACCTGCCCTCAAAATTGTGCTGAGGTAGGGAATGGATAAAACAATTCAAAACAGGCAACATTTTCAAGAAGATAGTATGAAGAGGTAAGTTTTACTCACTCTCTTTTTCAAAAAAGGAAAATGGATAAAAGCTCAACCTCAGGAAGTATTGGACTCATGCAATCTAATCTACAAAAAGTTTTCAACTCACACCAGTCGACTGACCATCAGCAAAAAGCCTACAAACAATCAATGCTGAAGAGGTTTTAGAGAACTGTGTACCCTCTAGCTGCTGGTGAGATGTAAAGTGGTTAACAGCCAATAATGAGAACAGAAAGGAGCTGCATTTAAAAGGAAAAATTGAGGTACCATTCAATCCAGCAGGCGCACCAATGGGCCTCTCACCTGAGAAGACCAGAATCAAGAAGACCCGGGCTGCAAAAGCTGCACTGCAGCCTTATTCACAATAGACAAGACAGTGAAGCAACCAAAATGTCCATCAACAGATGAAGGGATAAAGAAGAAGTGGTCCATGAACACAATGAATACTAGCCATGGAAAACAATGAAACACTGCTCTTTGAGGCACCATACATGATCTTGGATATAATCACAGAACATGAGGTAAGTCGGAAAGCAAAAGTCCTATATCCTATGATATCACTTATAGGCGTTATCTAATAACTGACACAAATGAACATATTTCCACAGGGAAAGGCAATCACAGACTTATAAAAAAAAACTATGCTTACCTAAAAGGAAAGGTGGGGGGAATGGATAAATGAAGATTAGCGTTACCATATGTATACAAATTCATATTATATACATATATCAAAAAGACCGACCATATAGCAAGGGAGGTTGATGGAACACTCTGTAATAATTTACATGGGAAGAGGATCTCTACATAAATAGATATATATAATGTGTAAATGAACCAGAGTGTGTACACCGTGTACAAACAACATTCGAACCATTACCCCAATGTAAAAAATTAAAACAACGAACTACAAGTAATGAGACATAAACTTATGGGTGGTTTTCCTGGCACATTCCATTCAAATTTACAACCTAGGTAAACAACTTCCAGAACGGCTCTGCTGCCCTAGTACCCATATTTGGGAATGGAGAAATGCTGCCTCCTTGTGGCCGTTTCCCACAACAGCAGCTTTAAACCCACTGCAAAAGGTCACTAAATATTCACCAATTCAGTTCTGTAAATGACCTGCCCTCCAAAAAATACTGAGGTCGAAAATCGACCAAAAAATTCAAGAGTGCAAACTTCCAAAAAGACAATTTGAAGAGGTAGATTGTACTCACACTTTTTTTTTCTTTTAACAGAAAAGAAAAAGGCGTGGGAAAATGATGAATTTTAGGAATTTTTAAAGACATGTAAACCCAAATTACAAAAACCTATCAGCTCACACCAGTCAGAATGGCCCTCGACAAAAATGCTGCAAACAATAAATGCTGACGTGATTGTGGAGAAATGAGTACCCTCGATTCTAAGGGGGACGTAGTAAGAGCCACTAATGAAAGCACAATTGAGGTGCCTTGAAAAGGTAACATTGAGCTACCATACCAGTCAATCAATCATACCCACTGCTGGGGGTATCACCTGAGAAAATGAAAATCCAAAAGTCACAGGCTGGCAATCCTGCACTCCAGCAATATTTACCATAGGCAACACTTGGAAGCAACGAAAACGTCCATCAACAGAGGAATGCACCAAGAAGAAGTGGTCCATGTACACAATGGAATATTAGCCATGGAAAACATTGAAGCACTGCTCTTTGAGGCACCGTACATGAGCCTGGAGATAATCACAAAACATGAAGTAGGACGGAAAGCAAAAGACCTATATCCTATAATATCACTTATGGCATTATCTAATAACTGACACAAATGAACATATTTCCAAAGAGAAAGACACTCACGGCTTAGAAAACAAACTATGCTCATCTAAAAGGAAAGGAAGGGGGAATTGATGAATGAAGAATAGTGTTACTATACGTATACAAATACATATTATATACATGTATCAAAAAGACCGAACATATAGCAAGGGAGGTCTATGGAACACTGTAATATTTTACATGGGAAGAGGATCTGTACATTAATAGACATACATAATGTACAAATGAACCAGATTGTGTACCCCTAGGACAAACAATATTCTAATCTTTACTCTGATTAAAAAAATTTAAAAAACCAAGAAGAAGTAAAGAGACTTAAACTTATGGGGATTTCTCCTGGCAAATTCCATTCTAATTTACAACCTAAGACAACGACTTCCAGAAAGGCTCTGCTGCCCTAGTACCCAGATTGGGGACTGGAGAAATGCTGCCTCCTTGTGGCCGTTTCCCACAACAGCAGCTTTAAACCCACTGCGAAAGGTCACTAAATATTCACCAACTTGCAGTTCTGTAAATGACACCTGCCCTCCAAAAAATTTCTGGGGTCAAGAATCGACCAAAAAATTCAAAAGAGGGCAACCTTCAAAGAAGACAATTTCAAGAGGTATATTGTACACACGTTTTTTTCTTTTAAGTGAAAAGAAAAAGGCGTGGGAAAATGATAAAGTTTAGGAATTTTTAAAGATATGCAAACCGAAATTACAAATACCTATCAGCTCACAGCAGTCAGAATGGCCATCAGCAAAAATGCTGCAAACAATACATGCTGAAGGGATTGTGGAGAAATGTGTACCCTGAGCTCTAAGGGGGACGTGGTAAGAACCATTACTGTAAACACAATGGAGGTGCTTTGAAAAGGTAAACATTGAGCTACCAGTGAATCAAGCATACCATCTGCTGAGCCTATCACCTGAGAAAATGAGAATCAAAAAGTCACAGGCTGGCAAACCTGTACGCCAGCAATACTTACCATAGTCAACACATGGAAGCAACGAAAATGTCCATCAACAGAGGAATGCACCAAGAAGAAGTGGTCCATGTATACAACGGAATAGTACTCCAGTAAAAAATATAAATTAAATTTAAAAAACAAACAAATGTAAGGAGACATCAGCATCTGTGGGTTTCTCCAGGCACATTCCACTCTAATTTATAACCGAAGAACACCACTGGCTGGTAGGTCTGTTTCCCTAGTACCAGCGTGGGGAACGTAGAAAGGCTGCCGCCCTCTGGCCGTTACCTGCAAAAGCAGGTTTAAAGCTTGAGCTAATGGTCACTTCATATGAACTAGTACTGCAGGGCTGTAAATGAAACCTGCCCTCAAAATGTCTTGAGGGAGGTAATGGCCAAAATATTTCAAAAGCTGACACATACTTCAAGTAAACACTTTGAAGAACTAAGCTCTAATCACAGCTGGAAAAATAAAAAGCACATGTCTTAAAGCTCAATTTCCACGCATTATGAGACACATGCAAATTCAACCACAAAGAGGTATCAGCTCACACCAGTCAGAATAACCATCAGCAAAAAACTACAAAGAATACATGCTGAAGGTGCTGTGGAGAAGTGCATACCCTCAACTTTATGTGGGACGTAACCTGGAAAGAGCCACTAAAGAGAACAGAATGGAGGTGCCTTTAAAAGGTAAACATTGAGCTACCATATGATCCAACAGACCCATTCCTGGAACTATAACCTAAGAAGACAGAATTGGAAAGACACAGGCAGGCAAATCTGCATTGCATAGTATTACAATAGCCAAGATATGGAAGTAACCAAAAAGTCCACCGACAGATGGGTGGACAAAGAAGAACTGCTACACGTACACATGGAATATGAGCTAGCGAAAAAATGAAACAATGCCATTTGCAGCACCATAGATGAGTCTAGAAGTAATCACGCAACTTGTAGTAAGTGAGACAGCGAAAGACACATATCCTATCATATCACATACAGGTGTTGCCTAAAAATTGAAACAAACGAAGATATTTCCACAGAGAAAGGCAATCAGAGATTCAGTACAAAAACTTATGGTTCGCCAAATGGAAAGGTGTGAGGATTGGATACACTACCATATTGAGGTTAACGGAGAGATACAAACACATGTGAAATATATAATCACCAAAGACCTACGGAATACCAAGAGAAGACTACTCAACATTGTGTCATAACCTACATGGGAAAAGGATCTGAAGAACAATACATATATGTATATGTGTGAAAGAACCACATCTTGCACACCTAGAACAAACAAAACATTGTAATCAAGTTTGCTGTGATAAAAAATAAAAATTAAGTTAAAACTCCGAACAAGAAGTAATGAGACATAAACTTAAAGGGCTTTTTCCTGGCACATTCCATTCTAATTTACAACCTAGAACACCACTTCCAGTAAGGCTCTGTTGCCCTAGTAACCAGATTTGGTAAAGGAGAAATGCTGCCGCCTTGTGGCCCATTCCCGCAAGAGCAGCTTTTAACCCACAGCTAATGGTCACTTAACATTCACAAGGACTCAGGGCTGTAAAGGACACCTGCCCTCAAAATTGTGCTGAGGTAGGGAATGGATAAAACAATTCAAAACAGGCAACATTTTCAAGAAGATAGTATGAAGAGGTAAGTTTTACTCACTCTCTTTTTCAAAAAAGGAAAATGGATAAAAGCTCAACCTCAGGAAGTATTGGACTCATGCAATCTAATCTACAAAAAGTTTTCAACTCACACCAGTCGACTGACCATCAGCAAAAAGCCTACAAACAATCAATGCTGAAGAGGTTTTAGAGAACTGTGTACCCTTTAGCTGCTGGTGAGATGTAAAGTGGTTAACAGCCAATAATGAGAACAGAAAGGAGCTGCGTTTAAAAGGAAAAATTCAGGTACCATTCAATCCCGCAGGCGCACCAATGGGTCTCTCACCTGAGAAGACCAGAATCAAGAAGACCCGGGCTGCAAAAGCTGCACTGCAGCCTTATTCACAATAGACAAGACAGTGAAGCAACCAAAATGTCCATCAACAGATGAAGGGATAAAGAAGAAGTGGTCCATGTACACAATGAATACTAGCCATGGAAAACAATGAAACACTGCTCTTTGAGGCACCATACATGATCTTGGAGATAAACACAGAACATGAGGGAAGTCGGAAAGCAAAAGTCCTATATCCTATGATATCACTTATAGGCGTTATCTAATAACTGACACAAATGAACATATTTCCACAGAGAAAGGCAATCACAGACTTATAAAAAAAATATGCTTATCTAAAAGGAAAATTGGGGGGAATGGATAAATGAAGATTAGCGTTACCGTATGTATACAAATTCATATTATATACATATATCAAAAAGAACGACCATATAGCAACGGAGGTTGACGGAACACTCTGCAATAATTTACATGGGAAAAGGATCTCTACATAAATAGATATATATAATGTGTAAATGAACCAGAGTGTGTACACCTTGGACAAACAACATTCGAACCATTATCGCAATGTAAAAAATTAAAACAACGAACTAGAAGTAATGAGACATAAACTTATGGGTGGTTTTCCTGGCACATTCCATTCAAATTTACAACCTAGGTAAATGACTTCCAGAATGGCTCTGCTGCCCTAGTACCCAGATTTGGGAATGGAGAAATGCTGCCTCCTTCTGGCCGTTTCCCACAACAGCAGCTTTAAACCCACTGCGAAAGGTCACGAAATATTCACCAATTCAGTTCTGTAAATGACACCTGCCCTCCAAAAAATACTGAGGTCGAAAATCGACCAAAAAATTCAAGAGTGCAACCTTCCAAAAAGACAATTTGAAGAGGTAGATTGTACTCACACTTTTTTTTTCTTTTAACAGAAAAGAAAAAGGCGTGGGAAAATGATGAATTTTAGGAATTTTTAAAGACATGTAAACCCAAATTACAAAAACCTATCAGCTCACACCAGTCAGAATGGCCCTCGACAAAAATGCTGCAAACAATAAATGCTGACGTGATTGTGGAGAAATGAGTACCCTCAATTCTAAGGGGGACGTAGTAAGAGCCACTAATGAAAGCACAATTGAGGTGCCTTGAAAAGGTAACATTGAGCTACCATACCAGTCAATCAATCATACCCACTGCTGGGGGTATCACCTGAGAAAATGAAAATCCAAAAGTCACAGGCTGGCAATCCTGCACTCCAGCAATATTTACCATAGGCAACACTTGGAAGCAACGAAAACGTCCATCAACAGAGGAATGCACCAAGAAGAAGTGGTCCATGTACACAATGGAATATTAGCCATGGAAAACACTGAAGCACTGCTCTTTGAGGCACCGTACATGAGCCTGGAGATAATCACAAAACATGAAGTAGGACGGAAAGCAAAAGACCTATATCCTATAATATTACTTATGGCATTATCTAATAACTGACACAAATGAACATATTTCCAAAGAGAAAGACACTCACGGCTTAGAAAACAAACTATGCTCATCTAAAAGGAAAGGAGGGGGGAATTGATAAATGAAGAATAGTGTTACTATACGTATACAAATACATATTATATACATGTATCAAAAAGACTGAACATATAGCAAGGGAGGTCTATGGAACACTGTAATATTTTACATGGGAAGAGGATCTGTACATTAATAGACATACATAATGTACAAATGAACGAGATTGTGTACACCTAGGACAAACAATATTCTAATCTTTACTCTGATTAAAAAAATTTAAAAAACCAAGAAGAAGTAAAGAGACTTAAACTTATGGGGATTTCTCCTGGCAAATTCCATTCTAATTTACAACCTAAGACAACGACTTCCAGAAAGGCTCTGCTGCCCTAGTACCCAGATTGGGGACTGGAGAAATGCTGCCTCCTTGTGGCCGTTTCCCACAACAGCAGCTTTAAACCCACTGCGAAAGGTCACTAAATATTCACCAACTTGCAGTTCTGTAAATGACACCTGCCCTCCAAAAAATTTCTGGGGTCAAGAATCGACCAAAAAATTCAAAAGAGGGCAACCTTCAAAGAAGACAATTTCAAGAGGTATATTGTACACACGTCTTTTTCTTTTAAGTGAAAAGAAAAAGGCGTGGGAAAATGATAAAGTTTAGGAATTTTTAAAGATATGCAAACCGAAATTACAAATACCTATCAGCTCACAGCAGTCAGAATGGCCATCAGCAAAAATGCTGCAAACAATACATGCTGAAGGGATTGTGGAGAAATGTGTACCCTGAGCTCTAAGGGGGACGTGGTAAGAACCATTACTGTAAACACAATGGAGGTGCTTTGAAAAGGTAAACATTGAGCTACCAGTGAATCAAGCATACCATCTGCTGAGCCTATCACCTGAGAAAATGAGAATCAAAAAGTCACAGGCTGGCAAACCTGTACGCCAGCAATACTTACCATAGTCAACACATGGAAGCAACGAAAATGTCCATCAACAGAGGAATGCACCAAGAAGAAGTGGTCCATGTATACAACGGAATAGTACTCCAGTAAAAAATATAAATTAAATTTAAAAAACAAACAAATGTAAGGAGACATCAGCATCTGTGGGTTTCTCCAGGCACATTCCACTCTAATTTATAACCGAAGAACACCACTGGCTGGTAGGTCTGTTTCCCTAGTACCAGCGTGGGGAACGTAGAAAGGCTGCCGCCCTCTGGCCGTTACCTGCAAAAGCAGGTTTAAAGCTTGAGCTAATGGTCACTTCATATGAACTAGTACTGCAGGGCTGTAAATGAAACCTGCCCTCAAAATGTCTTGAGGGAGGTAATGGCCAAAATATTTCAAAAGGTGACACATACTTCAAGTAAACACTTTGAAGAACTAAGCTCTAATCACAGCTGGAAAAATAAAAAGCACATGTCTTAAAGCTCAATTTCCACGCATTATGAGACACATGCAAATTCAACCACAAAGAGGTATCTGCTCACACCAGTCAGAATAACCATCAGCAAAAAACTACAAAGAATAAATGCTGAAGGTGCTGTGGAGAAGTGCACACCCTCAACTTTATGTGGGACGTAACCTGGAAAGAGCCACTAAAGAGAACAGAATGGAGGTGCCTTTAAAAGGTAAACATTGAGCTACCATATGATCCAACAGACCCATTCCTGGAACTATAACCTAAGAAGACAGAATTGGAAAGACACAGGCAGGCAAATCTGCATTGCATAGTATTACAATAGCCAAGATATGGAAGTAACCAAAAAGTCCACCGACAGATGGGTGGACAAAGAAGAACTGCTACACGTACACATGGAATATGAGCTAGCGAAAAAATGAAACAATGCCATTTGCAGCACCATAGATGAGTCTAGAAGTAATCACGCAACTTGTAGTAAGTGAGACAGCGAAAGACACATATCCTATCATATCACATACAGGTGTTGCCTAAAAATTGAAACAAACGAAGATATTTCCACAGAGAAAGGCAATCAGAAATTCAGTACAAAAACTTATGGTTCGCCAAATGGAAAGGTGTGAGGATTGGATACACTACCATATTGAGGTTAACGGAGAGATACAAACACATGTGAAATATATAATCACCAAAGACCTACGGAATACCAAGAGAAGACTACTCAACATTGTGTCATAACCTACATGGGAAAAGGATCTGATGAACAATACATATATGTATATGTGTGAAAGAACCACATCTTGCACACCTAGAACAAACAAAACATTGTAATCAAGTTTGCTGTGATAAAAAATAAAAATTAAGTTAAAACTCCGAACAAGAAGTAATGAGACATAAACTTAAAGGGCTTTTTCCTGGCACATTCCATTCTAATTTACAACCTAGAACACCACTTCCAGTAAGGCTCTGTTGCCCTAGTAACCAGATTTGGTAAAGGAGAAATGCTGCCGCCTTGTGGCCCATTCCCGCAAGAGCAGCTTTTAACCCACAGCTAATGGTCACTTAACATTCACAAGGACTCAGGGCTGTAAAGGACACCTGCCCTCAAAATTGTGCTGAGGTAGGGAATGGATAAAACAATTCAAAACAGGCAACATTTTCAAGAAGATAGTATGAAGAGGTAAGTTTTACTCACTCTCTTTTTCAAAAAAGGAAAATGGATAAAAGCTCAACCTCAGGAAGTATTGGACTCATGCAATCTAATCTACAAAAAGTTTTCAACTCACACCAGTCGACTGACCATCAGCAAAAAGCCTACAAACAATCAATGCTGAAGAGGTTTTAGAGAACTGTGTACCCTTTAGCTGCTGGTGAGATGTAAAGTGGTTAACAGCCAATAATGAGAACAGAAAGGAGCTGCGTTTAAAAGGAAAAATTCAGGTACCATTCAATCCCGCAGGCGCACCAATGGGTCTCTCACCTGAGAAGACCAGAATCAAGAAGACCCGGGCTGCAAAAGCTGCACTGCAGCCTTATTCACAATAGACAAGACAGTGAAGCAACCAAAATGTCCATCAACAGATGAAGGGATAAAGAAGAAGTGGTCCATGTACACAATGAATACTAGCCATGGAAAACAATGAAACACTGCTCTTTGAGGCACCATACATGATCTTGGAGATAAACACAGAACATGAGGGAAGTCGGAAAGCAAAAGTCCTATATCCTATGATATCACTTATAGGCGTTATCTAATAACTGACACAAATGAACATATTTCCACAGAGAAAGGCAATCACAGACTTATAAAAAAAATATGCTTATCTAAAAGGAAAATTGGGGGGAATGGATAAATGAAGATTAGCGTTACCGTATGTATACAAATTCATATTATATACATATATCAAAAAGAACGACCATATAGCAACGGAGGTTGACGGAACACTCTGCAATAATTTACATGGGAAGAGGATCTCTACATAAATAGATATATATAATGTGTAAATGAACCAGAGTGTGTACACCTTGGACAAACAACATTCGAACCATTACCGCAATGTAAAAAATTAAAACAACGAACTAGAAGTAATGAGACATAAACTTATGGGTGGTTTTCCTGGCACATTCCATTCAAATTTACAACCTAGGTAAATGACTTCCAGAATGGCTCTGCTGCCCTAGTACCCAGATTTGGGAATGGAGAAATGCTGCCTCCTTCTGGCCGTTTCCCACAACAGCAGCTTTAAACCCACTGCGAAAGGTCACGAAATATTCACCAATTCAGTTCTGTAAATGACACCTGCCCTCCAAAAAATACTGAGGTCGAAAATCGACCAAAAAATTCAAGAGTGCAACCTTCCAAAAAGACAATTTGAAGAGGTAGATTGTACTCATACTTTTTTTTTCTTTTAACAGAAAAGAAAAAGGCGTGGGAAAATGATGAATTTTAGGAATTTTTAAAGACATGTAAACCCAAATTACAAAAACCTATCAGCTCACACCAGTCAGAATGGCCCTCGACAAAAATGCTGCAAACAATAAATGCTGACGTGATTGTGGAGAAATGAGTACCCTCAATTCTAAGGGGGACGTAGTAAGAGCCACTAATGAAAGCACAATTGAGGTGCCTTGAAAAGGTAACATTGAGCTACCATACCAGTCAATCAATCATACCCACTGCTGGGGGTATCACCTGAGAAAATGAAAATCCAAAAGTCACAGGCTGGCAATCCTGCACTCCAGCAATATTTACCATAGGCAACACTTGGAAGCAACGAAAACGTCCATCAACAGAGGAATGCACCAAGAAGAAGTGGTCCATGTACACAATGGAATATTAGCCATGGAAAACACTGAAGCACTGCTCTTTGAGGCACCGTACATGAGCCTGGAGATAATCACAAAACATGAAGTAGGACGGAAAGCAAAAGACCTATATCCTATAATATTACTTATGGCATTATCTAATAACTGACACAAATGAACATATTTCCAAAGAGAAAGACACTCACGGCTTAGAAAACAAACTATGCTCATCTAAAAGGAAAGGAGGGGGGAATTGATAAATGAAGAATAGTGTTACTATACGTATACAAATACATATTATATACATGTATCAAAAAGACTGAACATATAGCAAGGGAGGTCTATGGAACACTGTAATATTTTACATGGGAAGAGGATCTGTACATTAATAGACATACATAATGTACAAATGAACGAGATTGTGTACACCTAGGACAAACAATATTCTAATCTTTACTCTGATTAAAAAAATTTAAAAAACCAAGAAGAAGTAAAGAGACTTAAACTTATGGGGATTTCTCCTGGCAAATTCCATTCTAATTTACAACCTAAGACAACGACTTCCAGAAAGGCTCTGCTGCCCTAGTACCCAGATTGGGGACTGGAGAAATGCTGCCTCCTTGTGGCCGTTTCCCACAACAGCAGCTTTAAACCCACTGCGAAAGGTCACTAAATATTCACCAACTTGCAGTTCTGTAAATGACACCTGCCCTCCAAAAAATTTCTGGGGTCAAGAATCGACCAAAAAATTCAAAAGAGGGCAACCTTCAAAGAAGACAATTTCAAGAGGTATATTGTACACACGTCTTTTTCTTTTAAGTGAAAAGAAAAAGGCGTGGGAAAATGATAAAGTTTAGGAATTTTTAAAGATATGCAAACCGAAATTACAAATACCTATCAGCTCACAGCAGTCAGAATGGCCATCAGCAAAAATGCTGCAAACAATACATGCTGAAGGGATTGTGGAGAAATGTGTACCCTGAGCTCTAAGGGGGACGTGGTAAGAACCATTACTGTAAACACAATGGAGGTGCTTTGAAAAGGTAAACATTGAGCTACCAGTGAATCAAGCATACCATCTGCTGAGCCTATCACCTGAGAAAATGAGAATCAAAAAGTCACAGGCTGGCAAACCTGTACGCCAGCAATACTTACCATAGTCAACACATGGAAGCAACGAAAATGTCCATCAACAGAGGAATGCACCAAGAAGAAGTGGTCCATGTATACAACGGAATAGTACTCCAGTAAAAAATATAAATTAAATTTAAAAAACAAACAAATGTAAGGAGACATCAGCATCTGTGGGTTTCTCCAGGCACATTCCACTCTAATTTATAACTGAAGAACACCACTGGCTGGTAGGTCTGTTTCCCTAGTACCAGCGTGGGGAACGTAGAAAGGCTGCCGCCCTCTGGCCGTTACCTGCAAAAGCAGGTTTAAAGCTTGAGCTAATGGTCACTTCATATGAACTAGTACTGCAGGGCTGTAAATGAAACCTGCCCTCAAAATGCCTTGAGGGAGGTAATGGCCAAAATATTTCAAAAGGTGACACATACTTCAAGTAAACACTTTGAAGAACTAAGCTCTAATCACAGCTGGAAAAATAAAAAGCACATGTCTTAAAGCTCAATTTCCACGCATTATGAGACACATGCAAATTCAACCACAAAGAGGTATCTGCTCACACCAGTCAGAATAACCATCAGCAAAAAACTACAAAGAATAAATGCTGAAGGTGCTGTGGAGAAGTGCACACCCTCAACTTTATGTGGGACGTAACCTGGAAAGAGCCACTAAAGAGAACAGAATGGAGGTGCCTTTAAAAGGTAAACATTGAGCTACCATATGATCCAACAGACCCATTCCTGGAACTATAACCTAAGAAGACAGAATTGGAAAGACACAGGCAGGCAAATCTGCATTGCATAGTATTACAATAGCCAAGATATGGAAGTAACCAAAAAGTCCACCGACAGATGGGTGGACAAAGAAGAACTGCTACACGTACACATGGAATATGAGCTAGCGAAAAAATGAAACAATGCCATTTGCAGCACCATAGATGAGTCTAGAAGTAATCACGCAACTTGTAGTAAGTGAGACAGCGAAAGACACATATCCTATCATATCACATACAGGTGTTGCCTAAAAATTGAAACAAACGAAGATATTTCCACAGAGAAAGGCAATCAGAGATTCAGTACAAAAACTTATGGTTCGCCAAATGGAAAGGTGTGAGGATTGGATACACTACCATATTGAGGTTAACGGAGAGATACAAACACATGTGAAATATATAATCACCAAAGACCTACGGAATACCAAGAGAAGACTACTCAACATTGTGTCATAACCTACATGGGAAAAGGATCTGAAGAACAATAGATATATGTATATGTGTGAAAGAACCACATCTTGCACACCTAGAACAAACAAAACATTGTAATCAAGTTTGCTGTGATAAAAAATAAAAATTAAGTTAAAACTCCGAACAAGAAGTAATGAGACATAAACTTAAAGGGCTTTTTCCTGGCACATTCCATTCTAATTTACAACCTAGAACACCACTTCCAGTAAGGCTCTGTTGCCCTAGTAACCAGATTTGGTAAAGGAGAAATGCTGCCGCCTTGTGGCCCATTCCCGCAAGAGCAGCTTTTAACCCACAGCTAATGGTCACTTAACATTCACAAGGACTCAGGGCTGTAAAGGACACCTGCCCTCAAAATTGTGCTGAGGTAGGGAATGGATAAAACAATTCAAAACAGGCAACATTTTCAAGAAGATAGTATGAAGAGGTAAGTTTTACTCACTCTCTTTTTCAAAAATGGAAAATGGATAAAAGCTCAACCTCAGGAAGTATTAGACTCATGCAATCTAATCTACAAAAAGTTTTCAACTCACACCAGTCGACTGACCATCAGCAAAAAGCCTACAAACAATCAATGCTGAAGAGGTTTTAGAGAACTGTGTACCCTTTAGCTGCTGGTGAGATGTAAAGTGGTTAACAGCGAATAATGAGAACAGAAAGGAGCTGCATTTAAAAGGAAAAATTCAGGTACCATTCAATCCCGCAGGCGCACCAATGGGTCTCTCACCTGAGAAGACCAGAATCAAGAAGACCCGGGCTGCAAAAGCTACACTGCAGCCTTATTCACAATAGACAAGACAGTGAAGCAACCAAAATGTCCATCAACAGATGAAGGGATAAAGAAGAAGTGGTCCATGTACACAATGAATACTAGCCATGGAAAACAATGAAACACTGCTCTTTGAGGCACCATACATGATCTTGGAGATAAACACAGAACATGAGGGAAGTCGGAAAGCAAAAGTCCTATATCCTATGATATCACTTATAGGCGTTATCTAATAACTGACACAAATGAACATATTTCCACAGAGAAAGGCAATCACAGACTTATAAAAAAAATATGCTTATCTAAAAGGAAAATTGGGGGGAATGGATAAATGAAGATTAGCGTTACCATATGTATACAAATTCATATTATATACATATATCAAAAAGACCGACCATATAGCAACGGAGGTTGACGGAACACTCTGCAATAATTTACATGGGAGGAGGATCTCTACATAAATAGATATATATAATGTGTAAATGAACCAGAGTGTGTACACCTTGGACAAACAACATTCGAACCATTACCGCAATGTAAAAAATTAAAACAATGAACTAGAAGTAATGAGACATAAACTTATGGGTGGTTTTCCTGGCACATTCCATTCAAATTTACAACCTAGGTAAATGACTTCCAGAATGGCTCTGCTGCCCTAGTACCCAGATTTGGGAATGGAGAAATGCTGCCTCCTTCTGGCCGTTTCCCACAACAGCAGCTTTAAACCCACTGCGAAAGGTCACTAAATATTCACCAATTCAGTTCTGTAAATGACACCTGCCCTCCAAAAAATACTGAGGTCGAAAATCGACCAAAAAATTCAAGAGTGCAACCTTCCAAAAAGACAATTTGAAGAGGTAGATTGTACTCACACTTTTTTTTTCTTTTAACAGAAAAGAAAAAGGCGTGGGAAAATGATGAATTTTAGGAATTTTTAAAGACATGTAAACCCAAATTACAAAAACCTATCAGCTCACACCAGTCAGAATGGCCCTCGACAAAAATGCTGCAAACAATAAATGCTGACGTGATTGTGGAGAAATGAGTACCCTCGATTCTAAGGGGGACGTAGTAAGAGCCACTAATGAAAGCACAATTGAGGTGCCTTGAAAAGGTAACATTGAGCTACCATACCAGTCAATCAATCATACCCACTGCTGGGGGTATCACCTGAGAAAATGAAAATCCAAAAGTCACAGGCTGGCAATCCTAAACTCCCGCAATAGGTACCATAGGCAACACTTGGAAGCAACGAAAATGTCCATCAACAGAGGAATGCACCAAGAAGAAGTGGTCCATGTACACAATGGAATATTAGCCATGGAAAACATTGAAGCACTGTTCTTTGAGGCACCATAGATGAGCCTGGAGATAATCACAAAACATGAAGTAGGACGGAAAGCAAAAGACCTATATCCTATAATATCACTTATGGCATTATCTAATAACTGACACAAATGAACATATTTCCAAAGAGAAAGACACTCACGGCTTAGAAAACAAACTATGCTCATCTAAAAGGAAAGGAGGGGGGAATTGATAAATGAAGAATAGTGTTACTATTCGTATACAAATACATATTATATACATGTATCAAAAAGACCGAACATATAGCAAGGGAGGTCTATGGAACACTGTAATATTTTACATGGGAAGAGGATCTGTACATTAATAGACTTACATAATGTACAAATGAACCAGACTGTGTACACCTAGGACAAACAATATTCTAATCTTTACTCTGATTAAAAAAATTTAAAAAACCAAGAAGAAGTAAAGAGACATAAACTTATGGGGATTTCTCCTGGCAAATTCCATTCTAATTTACAACCTAAGACAACGACTTCCAGAAAGGCTCTGCTGCCCTAATACCCAGATTGGGGAATGGAGAAATGCTGCCTCCTTGTGGCCGTTTCCCACAACAGCAGCTTTAAACCCACTGCGAAAGGTCACTAAATATTCACCAACTTGCAGTTCTGTAAATGACACCTGCCCTCCAAAAAATTTCTGGGGTCAAGAATCGACCAAAAAATTCAAAAGAGGGCAACCTTCAAAGAAGACAATTTCAAGAGGTATATTGTACACACGTTTTTTTCTTTTAAGTGAAAAGAAAAAGGCGTGGGAAAATGATAAAGTTTAGGAATTTTTAAAGATATGCAAACCGAAATTACAAATACCTATCAGCTCACAGCAGTCAGAATGGCCATCAGCAAAAATGCTGCAAACAATACATGCTGAAGGGATTGTGGAGAAATGTGTACCCTGAGCTCTAAGGGGGACGTGGTAAGAACCATTACTGTAAACACAATGGAGGTGCTTTGAAAAGGTAAACATTGAGCTACCAGTGAATCAAGCATACCATCTGCTGAGCCTATCACCTGAGAAAATGAGAATCAAAAAGTCACAGGCTGGCAAACCTGTACGCCAGCAATACTTACCATAGTCAACACATGGAAGCAACGAAAATGTCCATCAACAGAGGAATGCACCAAGAAGAAGTGGTCCATGTATACAACGGAATAGTACTCCAGTAAAAAATATAAATTAAATTTAAAAAACAAACAAATGTAAGGAGACATCAGCATCTGTGGGTTTCTCCAGGCACATTCCACTCTAATTTATAACTGAAGAACACCACTGGCTGGTAGGTCTGTTTCCCTAGTACCAGCGTGGGGAACGTAGAAAGGCTGCCGCCCTCTGGCCGTTACCTGCAAAAGCAGGTTTAAAGCTTGAGCTAATGGTCACTTCATATGAACTAGTACTGCAGGGCTGTAAATGAAACCTGCCCTCAAAATGTCTTGAGGGAGGTAATGGCCAAAATATTTCAAAAGGTGACACATACTTCAAGTAAACACTTTGAAGAACTAAGCTCTAATCACAGCTGGAAAAATAAAAAGCACATGTCTTAAAGCTCAATTTCCACGCATTATGAGACACATGCAAATTCAACCACAAAGAGGTATCTGCTCACACCAGTCAGAATAACCATCAGCAAAAAACTACAAAGAATAAATGCTGAAGGTGCTGTGGAGAAGTGCACACCCTCAACTTTATGTGGGACGTAACCTGGAAAGAGCCACTAAAGAGAACAGAATGGAGGTGCCTTTAAAAGGTAAACATTGAGCTACCATATGATCCAACAGACCCATTCCTGGAACTATAACCTAAGAAGACAGAATTGGAAAGACACAGGCAGGCAAATCTGCATTGCATAGTATTACAATAGCCAAGATATGGAAGTAACCAAAAAGTCCACCGACAGATGGGTGGACAAAGAAGAACTGCTACACGTACACATGGAATATGAGCTAGCGAAAAAATGAAACAATGCCATTTGCAGCACCATAGATGAGTCTAGAAGTAATCACGCAACTTGTAGTAAGTGAGACAGCGAAAGACACATATCCTATCATATCACATACAGGTGTTGCCTAAAAATTGAAACAAACGAAGATATTTCCACAGAGAAAGGCAATCAGAGATTCAGTACAAAAACTTATGGTTCGCCAAATGGAAAGGTGTGAGGATTGGATACACTACCATATTGAGGTTAACGGAGAGATACAAACACATGTGAAATATATAATCACCAAAGACCTACGGAATACCAAGAGAAGACTACTCAACATTGTGTCATAACCTACATGGGAAAAGGATCTGAAGAACAATAGATATATGTATATGTGTGAAAGAACCACATCTTGCACACCTAGAACAAACAAAACATTGTAATCAAGTTTGCTGTGATAAAAAATAAAAATTAAGTTAAAACTCCGAACAAGAAGTAATGAGACATAAACTTAAAGGGCTTTTTCCTGGCACATTCCATTCTAATTTACAACCTAGAACACCACTTCCAGTAAGGCTCTGTTGCCCTAGTAACCAGATTTGGTAAAGGAGAAATGCTGCCGCCTTGTGGCCCATTCCCGCAAGAGCAGCTTTTAACCCACAGCTAATGGTCACTTAACATTCACAAGGACTCAGGGCTGTAAAGGACACCTGCCCTCAAAATTGTGCTGAGGTAGGGAATGGATAAAACAATTCAAAACAGGCAACATTTTCAAGAAGATAGTATGAAGAGGTAAGTTTTACTCACTCTCTTTTTCAAAAATGGAAAATGGATAAAAGCTCAACCTCAGGAAGTATTAGACTCATGCAATCTAATCTACAAAAAGTTTTCAACTCACACCAGTCGACTGACCATCAGCAAAAAGCCTACAAACAATCAATGCTGAAGAGGTTTTAGAGAACTGTGTACCCTTTAGCTGCTGGTGAGATGTAAAGTGGTTAACAGCGAATAATGAGAACAGAAAGGAGCTGCATTTAAAAGGAAAAATTCAGGTACCATTCAATCCCGCAGGCGCACCAATGGGTCTCTCACCTGAGAAGACCAGAATCAAGAAGACCCGGGCTGCAAAAGCTACACTGCAGCCTTATTCACAATAGACAAGACAGTGAAGCAACCAAAATGTCCATCAACAGATGAAGGGATAAAGAAGAAGTGGTCCATGTACACAATGAATACTAGCCATGGAAAACAATGAAACACTGCTCTTTGAGGCACCATACATGATCTTGGAGATAAACACAGAACATGAGGGAAGTCGGAAAGCAAAAGTCCTATATCCTATGATATCACTTATAGGCGTTATCTAATAACTGACACAAATGAACATATTTCCACAGAGAAAGGCAATCACAGACTTATAAAAAAAATATGCTTATCTAAAAGGAAAATTGGGGGGAATGGATAAATGAAGATTAGCGTTACCATATGTATACAAATTCATATTATATACATATATCAAAAAGACCGACCATATAGCAACGGAGGTTGACGGAACACTCTGCAATAATTTACATGGGAGGAGGATCTCTACATAAATAGATATATATAATGTGTAAATGAACCAGAGTGTGTACACCTTGGACAAACAACATTCGAACCATTACCGCAATGTAAAAAATTAAAACAATGAACTAGAAGTAATGAGACATAAACTTATGGGTGGTTTTCCTGGCACATTCCATTCAAATTTACAACCTAGGTAAATGACTTCCAGAATGGCTCTGCTGCCCTAGTACCCAGATTTGGGAATGGAGAAATGCTGCCTCCTTCTGGCCGTTTCCCACAACAGCAGCTTTAAACCCACTGCGAAAGGTCACTAAATATTCACCAATTCAGTTCTGTAAATGACACCTGCCCTCCAAAAAATACTGAGGTCGAAAATCGACCAAAAAATTCAAGAGTGCAACCTTCCAAAAAGACAATTTGAAGAGGTAGATTGTACTCACACTTTTTTTTTCTTTTAACAGAAAAGAAAAAGGCGTGGGAAAATGATGAATTTTAGGAATTTTTAAAGACATGTAAACCCAAATTACAAAAACCTATCAGCTCACACCAGTCAGAATGGCCCTCGACAAAAATGCTGCAAACAATAAATGCTGACGTGATTGTGGAGAAATGAGTACCCTCGATTCTAAGGGGGACGTAGTAAGAGCCACTAATGAAAGCACAATTGAGGTGCCTTGAAAAGGTAACATTGAGCTACCATACCAGTCAATCAATCATACCCACTGCTGGGGGTATCACCTGAGAAAATGAAAATCCAAAAGTCACAGGCTGGCAATCCTAAACTCCCGCAATAGGTACCATAGGCAACACTTGGAAGCAACGAAAATGTCCATCAACAGAGGAATGCACCAAGAAGAAGTGGTCCATGTACACAATGGAATATTAGCCATGGAAAACATTGAAGCACTGTTCTTTGAGGCACCATAGATGAGCCTGGAGATAATCACAAAACATGAAGTAGGACGGAAAGCAAAAGACCTATATCCTATAATATCACTTATGGCATTATCTAATAACTGACACAAATGAACATATTTCCAAAGAGAAAGACACTCACGGCTTAGAAAACAAACTATGCTCATCTAAAAGGAAAGGAGGGGGGAATTGATAAATGAAGAATAGTGTTACTATTCGTATACAAATACATATTATATACATGTATCAAAAAGACCGAACATATAGCAAGGGAGGTCTATGGAACACTGTAATATTTTACATGGGAAGAGGATCTGTACATTAATAGACTTACATAATGTACAAATGAACCAGACTGTGTACACCTAGGACAAACAATATTCTAATCTTTACTCTGATTAAAAAAATTTAAAAAACCAAGAAGAAGTAAAGAGACATAAACTTATGGGGATTTCTCCTGGCAAATTCCATTCTAATTTACAACCTAAGACAACGACTTCCAGAAAGGCTCTGCTGCCCTAATACCCAGATTGGGGAATGGAGAAATGCTGCCTCCTTGTGGCCGTTTCCCACAACAGCAGCTTTAAACCCACTGCGAAAGGTCACTAAATATTCACCAACTTGCAGTTCTGTAAATGACACCTGCCCTCCAAAAAATTTCTGGGGTCAAGAATCGACCAAAAAATTCAAAAGAGGGCAACCTTCAAAGAAGACAATTTCAAGAGGTATATTGTACACACGTTTTTTTCTTTTAAGTGAAAAGAAAAAGGCGTGGGAAAATGATAAAGTTTAGGAATTTTTAAAGATATGCAAACCGAAATTACAAATACCTATCAGCTCACAGCAGTCAGAATGGCCATCAGCAAAAATGCTGCAAACAATACATGCTGAAGGGATTGTGGAGAAATGTGTACCCTGAGCTCTAAGGGGGACGTGGTAAGAACCATTACTGTAAACACAATGGAGGTGCTTTGAAAAGGTAAACATTGAGCTACCAGTGAATCAAGCATACCATCTGCTGAGCCTATCACCTGAGAAAATGAGAATCAAAAAGTCACAGGCTGGCAAACCTGTACGCCAGCAATACTTACCATAGTCAACACATGGAAGCAACGAAAATGTCCATCAACAGAGGAATGCACCAAGAAGAAGTGGTCCATGTATACAACGGAATAGTACTCCAGTAAAAAATATAAATTAAATTTAAAAAACAAACAAATGTAAGGAGACATCAGCATCTGTGGGTTTCTCCAGGCACATTCCACTCTAATTTATAACTGAAGAACACCACTGGCTGGTAGGTCTGTTTCCCTAGTACCAGCGTGGGGAACGTAGAAAGGCTGCCGCCCTCTGGCCGTTACCTGCAAAAGCAGGTTTAAAGCTTGAGCTAATGGTCACTTCATATGAACTAGTACTGCAGGGCTGTAAATGAAACCTGCCCTCAAAATGTCTTGAGGGAGGTAATGGCCAAAATATTTCAAAAGGTGACACATACTTCAAGTAAACACTTTGAAGAACTAAGCTCTAATCACAGCTGGAAAAATAAAAAGCACATGTCTTAAAGCTCAATTTCCACGCATTATGAGACACATGCAAATTCAACCACAAAGAGGTATCTGCTCACACCAGTCAGAATAACCATCAGCAAAAAACTACAAAGAATAAATGCTGAAGGTGCTGTGGAGAAGTGCACACCCTCAACTTTATGTGGGACGTAACCTGGAAAGAGCCACTAAAGAGAACAGAATGGAGGTGCCTTTAAAAGGTAAACATTGAGCTACCATATGATCCAACAGACCCATTCCTGGAACTATAACCTAAGAAGACAGAATTGGAAAGACACAGGCAGGCAAATCTGCATTGCATAGTATTACAATAGCCAAGATATGGAAGTAACCAAAAAGTCCACCGACAGATGGGTGGACAAAGAAGAACTGCTACACGTACACATGGAATATGAGCTAGCGAAAAAATGAAACAATGCCATTTGCAGCACCATAGATGAGTCTAGAAGTAATCACGCAACTTGTAGTAAGTGAGACAGCGAAAGACACATATCCTATCATATCACATACAGGTGTTGCCTAAAAATTGAAACAAACGAAGATATTTCCACAGAGAAAGGCAATCACAGATTCAGTACAAAAACTTATGGTTCGCCAAATGGAAAGGTGTGAGGATTGGATACACTACCATATTGAGGTTAACGGAGAGATACAAACACATGTGAAATATATAATCACCAAAGACCTACGGAATACCAAGAGAAGACTACTCAACATTGTGTCATAACCTACATGGGAAAAGGATCTGAAGAACAATACATATATGTATATGTGTGAAAGAACCACATCTTGCACACCTAGAACAAACAAAACATTGTAATCAAGTTTGCTGTGATAAAAAATAAAAATTAAGTTAAAACTCCGAACAAGAAGTAATGAGACATAAACTTAAAGGGCTTTTTCCTGGCACATTCCATTCTAATTTACAACCTAGAACACCACTTCCAGTAAGGCTCTGTTGCCCTAGTAACCAGATTTGGTAAAGGAGAAATGCTGCCGCCTTGTGGCCCATTCCCGCAAGAGCAGCTTTTAACCCACAGCTAATGGTCACTTAACATTCACAAGGACTCAGGGCTGTAAAGGACACCTGCCCTCAAAATTGTGCTGAGGTAGGGAATGGATAAAACAATTCAAAACAGGCAACATTTTCAAGAAGATAGTATGAAGAGGTAAGTTTTACTCACTCTCTTTTTCAAAAAAGGAAAATGGATAAAAGCTCAACCTCAGGAAGTATTAGACTCATGCAATCTAATCTACAAAAAGTTTTCAACTCACACCAGTCGACTGACCATCAGCAAAAAGCCTACAAACAATCAATGCTGAAGAGGTTTTAGAGAACTGTGTACCCTCTAGCTGCTGGTGAGATGTAAAGTGGTTAACAGCCAATAATGAGAACAGAAAGGAGCTGCATTTAAAAGGAAAAATTGAGGTACCATTCAATCCAGCAGGCGCACCAATGGGCCTCTCACCTGAGAAGACCAGAATCAAGAAGACCCGGGCTGCAAAAGCTGCACTGCAGCCTTATTCACAATAGACAAGACAGTGAAGCAACCAAAATGTCCATCAACAGATGAAGGGATAAAGAAGAAGTGGTCCATGTACACAATGAATACTAGCCATGGAAAACAATGAAACACTGCTCTTTGAGGCACCATAGATGATCTTGGATATAATCACAGAACATGAGGTAAGTCGGAAAGCAAAAGTCCTATATCCTATGATATCACTTATAGGCGTTATCTAATAACTGACACAAATGAACATATTTCCACAGGGAAAGGCAATCACAGACTTATAAAAAAAAACTATGCTTACCTAAAAGGAAAGGTGGGGGGAATGGATAAATGAAGATTAGCGTTACCATATGTATACAAATTCATATTATATACATATATCAAAAAGACCGACCATATAGCAAGGGAGGTTGATGGAACACTCTGTAATAATTTACATGGGAAGAGGATCTCTACATAAATAGATATATATAATGTGTAAATGAACCAGAGTGTGTACACCGTGTACAAACAACATTCGAACCATTACCCCAATGTAAAAAATTAAAACAACGAACTACAAGTAATGAGACATAAACTTATGGGTGGTTTTCCTGGCACATTCCATTCAAATTTACAACCTAGGTAAACGACTTCCAGAACGGCTCTGCTGCCCTAGTACCCATATTTGGGAATGGAGAAATGCTGCCTCCTTCTGGCCGTTTCCCACAACAGCAGCTTTAAACCCACTGCGAAAGGTCACTAAATATTCACCAATTCAGTTCTGTAAATGACACCTGCCCTCCAAAAAATACTGAGGTCGAAAATCGACCAAAAAATTCAAGAGTGCAACCTTCCAAAAAGACAATTTGGAGAGGTAGATTGTACTCACACTTTTTTTTCTTTTTTCTTTTAACACAAAAGAAAAAGGCGTGGGAAAATGATGAATTTTAGGAATTTTTAAAGACATGTAAACCCAAATTACAAAAACCTATCAGCTCACACCAGTCAGAATGGCCATCAACAAAACTGCTGCAAACAATAAATGCTGACGTGATTGTGGAGAAATGCGTACCCTCGATTCTAAGGGGGACGTGGTAAGAGCCACTAATGAAAGCACAATTGTGGTGCCTTGAAAAGGTAAACATTGAGCTACCATACCAGTCAATCAGTCATACCCACTGCTGGGTCTATCACCTGAGAAAATGAAAATCCAAAAGTCACAGGCTGGCAATCCTAAACTCCCGCAATAGGTACCATAGGCAACACTTGGAAGCAACGAAAATGTCCATCAACAGAGGAATGCACCAAGAAGAAGTGGTCCATGTACACAATGGAATATTAGCCATGGAAAACATTGAAGCACTGTTCTTTGAGGCACCATAGATGAGCCTGGAGATAATCACAAAACATGAAGTAGGTCGGAAAGCAAAAGACCTATATCCTATAATATCACTTATGGCATTATCTACTAACTGACACAAATGAACATATTTCCAAAGAGAAAGACACTCACAGGCTTAGAAAACAAACTATGCTCATCTAAAAGGAAAGGAGGGGGGAATTGATAAATGAAGAATAGTGTTACTATACGTATACAAATACATATTATATACATGTATCAAAAAGACCGAACATATAGCAAGGGAGGTCTATGGAACACTGTAATATTTTACATGGGAAGAGGATCTGTACATTAATAGACATACATAATGTACAAATGAACCAGATTGTGTACACCTAGGACAAACAATATTCTAATCTTTACTCTGATTAAAAAAATTTAAAAAACCAAGAAGAAGTAAAGAGACATAAACTTATGGGGATTTCTCCTGGCAAATTCCATTCTAATTTACAACCTAAGACAACGACTTCCAGAAAGGCTCTGCTGCCCTAATACCCAGATTGGGGAATGGAGAAATGCTGCCTCCTTGTGGCCGTTTCCCACAACAGCAGCTTTAAACCCACTGCGAAAGGTCACTAAATATTCACCAACTTGCAGTTCTGTAAATGACACCTGCCCTCCAAAAAATTTCTGGGGTCAAGAATCGACCAAAAAATTCAAAAGAGGGCAACCTTCGAAGAAGACAATTTCAAGAGGTATATTGTACACACGTTTTTTTCTTTTAAGTGAAAAGAAAAAGGCGTGGGAAAATGATAAAGTTTAGGAATTTTTAAAGATATGCAAATCGAAATTACAAATACCTATCAGCTCACAGCAGTCAGAATGGCCATCAGCAAAATGCTGCAAACAATACATGCTGAAGGAATTGTGGAGAAATGTGTACCCTGAGCTCTAAGGGGGACGTGGTAAGAACCATTACTGTAAACACAATGGAGGTGCTTTGAAAAGGTAAACATTGAGCTACCAGTGAATCAAGCATACCATCTGCTGAGCCTATCACCTGAGAAAATGAGAATCAAAAAGTCACAGGCTGGCAAATCTGTATGCCAGCAATACTTACCATAGTCAACACATGGAAGCAACGAAAATGTCCATCAACAGAGGAATGCACCAAGAAGAAGTGGTCCATGTATACAACGGAATAGTACTCCAGTAAAAAATATAAATTAAATTTAAAAAACAAACAAATGTAAGGAGACATCAGCATTTGTGGGTTTCTCCGGGCACATTCCACTCTAATTTATAACCGAAGAGCACCACTGGCTACTAGGTCTGTTTCCCTAGTACCAGCGTGGGGAACGTAGAAAGGCTGCCGCCCTCTGGCTGTTACCTGCAAAAGCAGGTTTAAAGCTTGAGCTAATGGTCACTTCATATGAACTAGTACTGCAGGGCTGTAAATGAAACCTGCCCTCAAAATGTCTTGAGGGAGGTAATGGCCAAAATATTTCAAAAGCTGACACATACTTCAAGTAAACACTTTGAAGAACTAAGCTCTAATCACAGCTGGAAAAATAAAAAGCACATGTCTTAAAGCTCAATTTCCACGCATTATGAGACACATGCAAATTCAACCACAAAGAGGTATCAGCTCACACCAGTCAGAATAACCATCAGCAAAAAACTACAAAGAATACATGCTGAAGGTGCTGTGGAGAAGTGCATACCCTCAAATTTACGTGGGACGTACCCTGGAAAGAGCCACTAAAGAGAACAGAATGGAGGTGCCTTTAAAAGGTAAACATTGAGCTACCATATGATCCAACAGACCCATTCCTGGAACTATAACCTAAGAAGACAGAATTGGAAAGACACAGGCAGGCAAATCTGCATTGCATAGTATTACAATAGCCAAGATAGGGAAGTAACCAAAAAGTCCACCGACAGATGGGTGGACAAAGAAGAACTGCTACATGTACAGATGGAATATGAGCTAGCGAAAAAATGAAACAATGCCATTTGCAGCACCATAGATGAGTCTAGAAGTAATCACACAACTTGTAGTAAGTGAGACAGCGAAAGACACATATCCTATCATATCACATACAGGTGTTACCTAAAAATTGAAACAAACGAAGATATTTCCACAGAGAAAGGCAATCACAGATTCAGTACAAAAACTTACGGTTCGCCAAATGGAAAGGTGTGAGGATTGGATACACTACCATATTGAGGTTAACGGAGAGATACAAACACATGTGATATATATAATCAGCAAACATCTACAGAATACCAAGGGAAGACTACTCAACATTGTGTCATAACCTACATGGGAAAAGGATCTGAAGAACAATAGATATATGTATATGTGTGAAAGAACCACATCTTGCACACCTAGAACAAACAAAACATTGTAATCAAGTTTGCTGTGATAAAAAATAAAAATTAAGTTAAAACTCCGAACAAGAAGTAATGAGACATAAACTTAAAGGGCTTTTTCCTGGCACATTCCATTCTAATTTACAACCTAGAACACCACTTCCAGTAAGGCTCTGTTGCCCTAGTAACCGGATTTGGTAAAGGAGAAATGCTGCCGCCTTGTGGCCCATTCCCGCAAGAGCAGCTTTCAACCCACAGCTAATGGTCACTTAACATTCACAAGGACTCAGGGCTGTAAAGGCCACCTGCCCTCAAAATTGTGCTGAGGTAGGGAATGGATAAAACAATTCAAAACAGGCAACATTTTCAAGAAGATAGTATGAAGAGGTAAGTTTTACTCACTCTCTTTTTCAAAAAAGGAAAATGGATAAAAGCTCAACCTCAGGAAGTATTAGACTCATGCAATCTAATCTACAAAAAGTTTTCAACTCACACCAGTCGACTGACCATCAGCAAAAAGCCTACAAACAATCAATGCTGAAGAGGTTTTAGAGAACTGTGTACCCTTTAGCTGCTGGTGAGATGTAAAGTGGTTAACAGCCAATAATGAGAACAGAAAGGAGCTGCGTTTAAAAGGAAAAATTCAGGTACCATTCAATCCCGCAGGCGCACCAATGGGTCTCTCACCTGAGAAGACCAGAATCAAGAAGACCCGGGCTGCAAAAGCTGCACTGCAGCCTTATTCACAATAGACAAGACAGTGAAGCAACCAAAATGTCCATCAACAGATGAAGGGATAAAGAAGAAGTGGTCCATGTACACAATGAATACTAGCCATGGAAAACAATGAAACACTGCTCTTTGAGGCACCATACATGATCTTGGAGATAAACACAGAACATGAGGGAAGTCGGAAAGCAAAAGTCCTATATCCTATGATATCACTTATAGGCGTTATCTAATAACTGACACAAATGAACATATTTCCACAGAGAAAGGCAATCACAGACTTATAAAAAAAAATATGCTTATCTAAAAGGAAAATTGGGGGGAATGGATAAATGAAGATTAGCGTTACCGTATGTATACAAATTCATATTATATACATATATCAAAAAGAACGACCATATAGCAACGGAGGTTGACGGAACACTCTGCAATAATTTACATGGGAAGAGGATCTCTACATAAATAGATATATATAATGTGTAAATGAACCAGAGTGTGTACACCTTGGACAAACAACATTCGAACCATTACCGCCATGTAAAAAATTAAAACAATGAACTAGAAGTAATGAGACATAAACTTATGGGTGGTTTTCCTGGCACATTCCATTCAAATTTACAACCTAGGTAAATGACTTCCAGAATGGCTCTGCTGCCCTAGTACCCAGATTTGGGAATGGAGAAATGCTGCCTCCTTCTGGCCGTTTCCCACAACAGCAGCTTTAAACCCACTGCGAAAGGTCACTAAATATTCACCAATTCAGTTCTGTAAATGACACCTGCCCTCCAAAAAATACTGAGGTCGAAAATCGACCAAAAAATTCAAGAGTGCAACCTTCCAAAAAGACAATTTGAAGAGGTAGATTGTACTCACACTTTTTTTTCTTTTAACAGAAAAGAAAAAGGCGTGGGAAAATGATGAATTTTAGGAATTTTTAAAGACATGTAAACCCAAATTACAAAAACCTATCAGCTCACACCAGTCAGAATGGCCCTCGACAAAAATGCTGCAAACAATAAATGCTGACGTGATTGTGGAGAAATGAGTACCCTCGATTCTAAGGGGGACGTAGTAAGAGCCACTAATGAAAGCACAATTGAGGTGCCTTGAAAAGGTAACATTGAGCTACCATACCAGTCAATCAATCATACCCACTGCTGGGGGTATCACCTGAGAAAATGAAAATCCAAAAGTCACAGGCTGGCAATCCTGCACTCCAGCAATATTTACCATAGGCAACACTTGGAAGCAACGAAAACGTCCATCAACAGAGGAATGCACCAAGAAGAAGTGGTCCATGTACACAATGGAATATTAGCCATGGAAAACACTGAAGCACTGCTCTTTGAGGCACCGTACATGAGCCTGGAGATAATCACAAAACATGAAGTAGGACGGAAAGCAAAAGACCTATATCCTATAATATCACTTATGGCATTATCTAATAACTGACACAAATGAACATATTTCCAAAGAGAAAGACACTCACGGCTTAGAAAACAAACTATGCTCATCTAAAAGGAAAGGAGGGGGGAATTGATAAATGAAGAATAGTGTTACTATACGTATACAAATACATATTATATACATGTATCAAAAAGACTGAACATATAGCAAGGGAGGTCTATGGAACACTGTAATATTTTACATGGGAAGAGGATCTGTACATTAATAGACATACATAATGTACAAATGAACCAGACTGTGTACACCTAGGACAAACAATATTCTAATCTTTACTCTGATTAAAAAAATTTAAAAAACCAAGAAGAAGTAAAGAGACTTAAACTTATGGGGATTTCTCCTGGCAAATTCCATTCTAATTTACAACCTAAGACAACGACTTCCAGAAAGGCTCTGCTGCCCTAGTACCCAGATTGGGGACTGGAGAAATGCTGCCTCCTTGTGGCCGTTTCCCACAACAGCAGCTTTAAACCCACTGCGAAAGGTCACTAAATATTCACCAACTTGCAGTTCTGTAAATGACACCTGCCCTCCAAAAAATTTCTGGGGTCAAGAATCGACCAAAAAATTCAAAAGAGGGCAACCTTCAAAGAAGACAATTTCAAGAGGTATATTGTACACACGTTTTTTTCTTTTAAGTGAAAAGAAAAAGGCGTGGGAAAATGATAAAGTTTAGGAATTTTTAAAGATATGCAAACCGAAATTACAAATACCTATCAGCTCACAGCAGTCAGAATGGCCATCAGCAAAAATGCTGCAAACAATACATGCTGAAGGGATTGTGGAGAAATGTGTACCCTGAGCTCTAAGGGGGACGTGGTAAGAACCATTACTGTAAACACAATGGAGGTGCTTTGAAAAGGTAAACATTGAGCTACCAGTGAATCAAGCATACCATCTGCTGAGCCTATCACCTGAGAAAATGAGAATCAAAAAGTCACAGGCTGGCAAACCTGTACGCCAGCAATACTTACCATAGTCAACACATGGAAGCAACGAAAATGTCCATCAACAGAGGAATGCACCAAGAAGAAGTGGTCCATGTATACAACGGAATAGTACTCCAGTAAAAAATATAAATTAAATTTAAAAAACAAACAAATGTAAGGAGACATCAGCATCTGTGGGTTTCTCCAGGCACATTCCACTCTAATTTATAACCGAAGAACACCACTGGCTGGTAGGTCTGTTTCCCTAGTACCAGCATGGGGAACGTAGAAAGGCTGCCGCCCTCTGGCCGTTACCTGCAAAAGCAGGTTTAAAGCTTGAGCTAATGGTCACTTCATATGAACTAGTACTGCAGGGCTGTAAATGAAACCTGCCCTCAAAATGTCTTGAGGGAGGTAATGGCCAAAATATTTCAAAAGGTGACACATACTTCAAGTAAACACTTTGAAGAACTAAGCTCTAATCACAGCTGGAAAAATAAAAAGCACATGTCTTAAAGCTCAATTTCCACGCATTATGAGACACATGCAAATTCAACCACAAAGAGGTATCAGCTCACACCAGTCAGAATAACCATCAGCAAAAAACTACAAAGAATACATGCTGAAGGTGCTGTGGAGAAGTGCATACCCTCAACTTTATGTGGGACGTAACCTGGAAAGAGCCACTAAAGAGAACAGAATGGAGGTGCCTTTAAAAGGTAAACATTGAGCTACCATATGATCCAACAGACCCATTCCTGGAACTATAACCTAAGAAGACAGAATTGGAAAGACACAGGCAGGCAAATCTGCATTGCATAGTATTACAATAGCCAAGATATGGAAGTAACCAAAAAGTCCACCGACAGATGGGTGGACAAAGAAGAACTGCTACACGTACACATGGAATATGAGCTAGCGAAAAAATGAAACAATGCCATTTGCAGCACCATAGATGAGTCTAGAAGTAATCACGCAACTTGTAGTAAGTGAGACAGCGAAAGACACATATCTTATCATATCACATACAGGTGTTACCTAAAAACTGAAACAAACGAAGATATTTCCACAGAGAAAGGCAATCACAGATTCAGTACAAAAACTTATGGTTCGCCAAATGGAAAGGTGTGAGGATTGGATACACTACCATATTGAGGTTAACGGAGAGATACAAACACATGTGAAATATATAATCACCAAAGACCTACGGAATACCAAGAGAAGACTACTCAACATTGTGTCATAACCTACATGGGAAAAGGATCTGAAGAACAATACATATATGTATATGTGTGAAAGAACCACATCTTGCACACCTAGAACAAACAAAACATTGTAATCAAGTTTGCTGTGATAAAAAATAAAAATTAAGTTAAAACTCTGAACAAGAAGTAATGAGACATAAACTTAAAGGGCTTTTTCCTGGCACATTCCATTCTAATTTACAACCTAGAACACCACTTCCAGTAAGGCTCTGTTGCCCTAGTACCCAGATTTGGTAAAGGAGAAATGCTGCCGCCTTGTGGCCCATTCCCACAAGAGCAGCTTTTAACCCACAGCTAATGGTCACTTAACATTCACAAGGACTCAGGGCTGTAAAGGACACCTGCCCTCAAAATTGTGCTGAGGTAGGGAATGGATAAAACAATTCAAAACAGGCAACATTTTCAAGAAGATAGTATGAAGAGGTAAGTTTTACTCACTCTCTTTTTCAAAAAAGGAAAATGGATAAAAGCTCAACCTCAGGAAGTATTAGACTCATGCAATCTAATCTACAAAAAGTTTTCAACTCACACCAGTCGACTGACCATCAGCAAAAAGCCTACAAACAATCAATGCTGAAGAGGTTTTAGAGAACTGTGTACCCTTTAGCTGCTGGTGAGATGTAAAGTGGTTAACAGCCAATAATGAGAACAGAAAGGAGCTGCGTTTAAAAGGAAAAATTCAGGTACCATTCAATCCCACAGGCGCACCAATGGGTCTCTCACCTGAGAAGACCAGAATCAAGAAGACCCGGGCTGCAAAAGCTGCACTGCAGCCTTATTCACAATAGACAAGACAGTGAAGCAACCAAAATGTCCATCAACAGATGAAGGGATAAAGAAGAAGTGGTCCATGTACACAATGAATACTAGCCATGGAAAACAATGAAACACTGCTCTTTGAGGCACCATACATGATCTTGGAGATAAACACAGAACATGAGGGAAGTCGGAAAGCAAAAGTCCTATATCCTATGATATCACTTATAGGCGTTATCTAATAACTGACACAAATGAACATATTTCCACAGAGAAAGGCAATCACAGACTTATAAAAAAAAATATGCTTATCTAAAAGGAAAATTGGGGGGAATGGATAAATGAAGATTAGCGTTACCGTATGTATACAAATTCATATTATATACATATATCAAAAAGAACGACCATATAGCAACGGAGGTTGACGGAACACTCTGCAATAATTTACATGGGAAGAGGATCTCTACATAAATAGATATATATAATGTGTAAATGAACCAGAGTGTGTACACCTTGGACAAACAACATTCGAACCATTACCGCAATGTAAAAAATTAAAACAATGAACTAGAAGTAATGAGACATAAACTTATGGGTGGTTTTCCTGGCACATTCCATTCAAATTTACAACCTAGGTAAATGACTTCCAGAATGGCTCTGCTGCCCTAGTACCCAGATTTGGGAATGGAGAAATGCTGCCTCCTTCTGGCCGTTTCCCACAACAGCAGCTTTAAACCCACTGCGAAAGGTCACTAAATATTCACCAATTCAGTTCTGTAAATGACACCTGCCCTCCAAAAAATACTGAGGTCGAAAATCGACCAAAAAATTCAAGAGTGCAACCTTCCAAAAAGACAATTTGAAGAGGTAGATTGTACTCACACTTTTTTTTTCTTTTAACAGAAAAGAAAAAGGCGTGGGAAAATGATGAATTTTAGGAATTTTTAAAGACATGTAAACCCAAATTACAAAAACCTATCAGCTCACACCAGTCAGAATGGCCCTCGACAAAAATGCTGCAAACAATAAATGCTGACGTGATTGTGGAGAAATGAGTACCCTCGATTCTAAGGGGGACGTGGTAAGAGCCACTAATGAAAGCACAATTGAGGTGCCTTGAAAAGGTAACATTGAGCTACCATACCAGTCAATCAATCATACCCACTGCTGGGGGTATCACCTGAGAAAATGAAAATCCAAAAGTCACAGGCTGGCAATCCTGCACTCCAGCAATATTTACCATAGGCAACACTTGGAAGCAACGAAAACGTCCATCAACAGAGGAATGCACCAAGAAGAAGTGGTCCATGTACACAATGGAATATTAGCCATGGAAAACACTGAAGCACTGCTCTTTGAGGCACCGTACATGAGCCTGGAGATAATCACAAAACATGAAGTAGGACGGAAAGCAAAAGACCTATATCCTATAATATCACTTATGGCATTATCTAATAACTGACACAAATGAACATATTTCCAAAGAGAAAGACACTCACGGCTTAGAAAACAAACTATGCTCATCTAAAAGGAAAGGAGGGGGGAATTGATAAATGAAGAATAGTGTTACTATACGTATACAAATACATATTATATACATGTATCAAAAAGACCGAACATATAGCAAGGGAGGTCTATGGAACACTGTAATATTTTACATGGGAAGAGGATCTGTACATTAATAGACATACATAATGTACAAATGAACCAGATTGTGTACACCTAGGACAAACAATATTCTAATCTTTACTCTGATTAAAAAAATTTAAAAAACCAAGAAGAAGTAAAGAGACTTAAACTTATGGGGATTTCTCCTGGCAAATTCCATTCTAATTTACAACCTAAGACAACGACTTCCAGAAAGGCTCTGCTGCCCTAGTACCCAGATTGGGGACTGGAGAAATGCTGCCTCCTTGTGGCCATTTCCCACAACAGCAGCTTTAAACCCACTGCGAAAGGTCACTAAATATTCACCAACTTGCAGTTCTGTAAATGACACCTGCCCTCCAAAAAATTTCTGGGGTCAAGAATCGACCAAAAAATTCAAAAGAGGGCAACCTTCGAAGAAGACAATTTCAAGAGGTATATTGTACACACGTTTTTTTCTTTTAAGTGAAAAGAAAAAGGCGTGGGAAAATGATAAAGTTTAGGAATTTTTAAAGATATGCAAACCGAAATTACAAATACCTATCAGCTCACAGCAGTCAGAATGGCCATCAGCAAAAATGCTGCAAACAATACATGCTGAAGGGATTGTGGAGAAATGTGTACCCTGAGCTCTAAGGGGGACGTGGTAAGAACCATTACTGTAAACACAATGGAGGTGCTTTGAAAAGGTAAACATTGAGCTACCAGTGAATCAAGCATACCATCTGCTGAGCCTATCACCTGAGAAAATGAGAATCAATAAGTCACAGGCTGGCAAACCTGTACGCCAGCAATACTTACCATAGTCAACACATGGAAGCAATGAAAATATCCATCAACAGAGGAATGCACCAAGAAGAAGTGGTCCATGTATACAACGGAATAGTACTCCAGTAAAAAATATAAATTAAATTTAAAAAACAAACAAATGTAAAGAGACATCAGCATTTGTGGGTTTCTCCGGGCACATTCCACTCTAATTTATAACCGAAGAGCACCACTGGCTGGTAGGTCTGTTTCCCTAGTACCAGCGTGGGGAACGTAGAAAGTCTGCCGCCCTCTGGCCGTTACCTGCAAAAGCAGGTTTAAAGCTTGAGCTAATGGTCACTTCATATGAACTAGTACTGCAGGGCTGTAAATGAAACCTGCCCTCAAAATGTCTTGAGGGAGGTAATGGCCAAAATATTTCAAAAGGTGACACATACTTCAAGTAAACACTTTGAAGAACTAAGCTCTAATCACAGCTGGAAAAATAAAAAGCACATGTCTTAAAGCTCAATTTCCACGCATTATGAGACACATGCAAATTCAACCACAAAGAGGTATCAGCTCACACCAGTCAGAATAACCATCAGCAAAAAACTACAAAGAATAAATGCTGAAGGTGCTGTGGAGAAGTGCACACCCTCAACTTTATGTGGGACGTAACCTGGAAAGAGCCACTAAAGAGAACAGAATGGAGGTGCCTTTAAAAGGTAAACATTGAGCTACCATATGATCCAACATACCCATTCCTGGAACTATAACCTAAGAAGACAGAATTGGAAAGACACAGGCAGGCAAATCTGCATTGCATAGTATTACAATAGCCAAGATAGGGAAGTAACCAAAAAGTCCACCGACAGATGGGTGGACAAAGAAGAACTGCTACACGTACACATGGAATATGAGCTAGCGAAAAAATGAAACAATGCCATTTGCAGCACCATAGATGAGTCTAGAAGTAATCACGCAACTTGTAGTAAGTGAGACAGCGAAAGACACATATCCTATCATATCACATACAGGTGTTGCCTAAAAATTGAAACAAACGAAGATATTTCCACAGAGAAAGGCAATCACAGATTCAGTACAAAAACTTATGGTTCGCCAAATGGAAAGGTGTGAGGATTGGATACACTACCATATTGAGGTTAACGGAGAGATACAAACACATGTGAAATATATAATCACCAAAGACCTACGGAATACCAAGAGAAGACTACTCAACATTGTGTCATAACCTACATGGGAAAAGGATCTGAAGAACAATAGATATACGTATATGTGTGAAAGAACCACATCTTGCACACCTAGAACACACAAAACATTGTAATCAAGTTTGCTGTGATAAAAAATAAAAATTAAGTTAAAACTCTGAACAAGAAGTAATGAGACATAAACTTAAAGGGCTTTTTCCTGGCACATTCCATTCTAATTTACAACCTAGAACACCACTTCCAGTAAGGCTCTGTTGCCCTAGTACCCAGATTTGGTAAAGGAGAAATGCTGCCGCCTTGTGGCCCATTCCCACAAGAGCAGCTTTTAACCCACAGCTAATGGTCACTTAACATTCACAAGGACTCAGGGCTGTAAAGGACACCTGCCCTCAAAATTGTGCTGAGGTAGGGAATGGATAAAACAATTCAAAACAGGCAACATTTTCAAGAAGATAGTATGAAGAGGTAAGTTTTACTCACTCTCTTTTTCAAAAAAGGAAAATGGATAAAAGCTCAACCTCAGGAAGTATTAGACTCATGCAATCTAATCTACAAAAAGTTTTCAACTCACACCAGTCGACTGACCATCAGCAAAAAGCCTACAAACAATCAATGCTGAAGAGGTTTTAGAGAACTGTGTACCCTTTAGCTGCTGGTGAGATGTAAAGTGGTTAACAGCCAATAATGAGAACAGAAAGGAGCTGCGTTTAAAAGGAAAAATTGAGGTACCATTCAATCCCGCAGGCGCACCAATGGGTCTCTCACCTGAGAAGACCAGAATCAAGAAAACCCGGGCTGCAAAAGCTGCACTGCAGCCTTATTCACAATAGACAAGACAGTGAAGCAACCAAAATGTCCATCAACAGATGAAGGGATAAAGAAGAAGTGGTCCATGTACACAATGAATACTAGCCATGGAAAACAATGAAACACTGCTCTTTGAGGCACCATACATGATCTTGGAGATAAACACAGAACATGAGGGAAGTCGGAAAGCAAAAGTCCTATATCCTATGATATCACTTATAGGCGTTATCTAATAACTGACACAAATGAACATATTTCCACAGAGAAAGGCAATCACAGACTTATAAAAAAAATATGCTTATCTAAAAGGAAAATTGGGGGGAATGGATAAATGAAGATTAGCGTTACCGTATGTATACAAATTCATATTATATACATATATCAAAAAGAACGACCATATAGCAACGGAGGTTGACGGAACACTCTGCAATAATTTACATGGGAAGAGGATCTCTACATAAATAGATATATATAATGTGTAAATGAACCAGAGTGTGTACACCTTGGACAAACAACATTCGAACCATTACCGCAATGTAAAAAATTAAAACAATGAACTAGAAGTAATGAGACATAAACTTATGGGTGGTTTTCCTGGCACATTCCATTCAAATTTACAACCTAGGTAAATGACTTCCAGAATGGCTCTGCTGCCCTAGTACCCAGATTTGGGAATGGAGAAATGCTGCCTCCTTCTGGCCGTTTCCCACAACAGCAGCTTTAAACCCACTGCAAAAGGTCACTAAATATTCACCAATTCAGTTCTGTAAATGACACCTGCCCTCCAAAAAATACTGAGGTCGAAAATCAACCAAAAAATTCAAGAGTGCAACCTTCCAAAAAGACAATTTGAAGAGGTAGATTGTACTCACACTTTTTTTTTCTTTTAACAGAAAAGAAAAAGGCGTGGGAAAATGATGAATTTTAGGAATTTTTAAAGACATGTAAACCCAAATTACAAAAACCTATCAGCTCACACCAGTCAGAATGGCCCTCGACAAAAATGCTGCAAACAATAAATGCTGACGTGATTGTGGAGAAATGAGTACCCTCGATTCTAAGGGGGACGTGGTAAGAGCCACTAATGAAAGCACAATTGAGGTGCCTTGAAAAGGTAACATTGAGCTACCATACCAGTCAATCAATCATACCCACTGCTGGGGGTATCACCTGAGAAAATGAAAATCCAAAAGTCACAGGCTGGCAATCCTGCACTCCAGCAATATTTACCATAGGCAACACTTGGAAGCAACGAAAACGTCCATCAACAGAGGAATGCACCAAGAAGAAGTGGTCCATGTACACAATGGAATATTAGCCATGGAAAACACTGAAGCACTGCTCTTTGAGGCACCGTACATGAGCCTGGAGATAATCACAAAACATGAAGTAGGACGGAAAGCAAAAGACCTATATCCTATAATATCACTTATGGCATTATCTAATAACTGACACAAATGAACATATTTCCAAAGAGAAAGACACTCACGGCTTAGAAAACAAACTATGCTCATCTAAAAGGAAAGGAGGGGGGAATTGATAAATGAAGAATAGTGTTACTATACGTATACAAGTACATATTATATACATGTATCAAAAAGACCGAACATATAGCAAGGGAGGTCTATGGAACACTGTAATATTTTACATGGGAAGAGGATCTGTACATTAATAGACATACATAATGTACAAATGAACCAGATTGTGTACACCTAGGACAAACAATATTCTAATCTTTACTCTGATTAAAAAAATTTAAAAAACCAAGAAGAAGTAAAGAGACTTAAACTTATGGGGATTTCTCCTGGCAAATTCCATTCTAATTTACAACCTAAGACAACGACTTCCAGAAAGGCTCTGCTGCCCTAGTACCCAGATTGGGGACTGGAGAAATGCTGCCTCCTTGTGGCCGTTTCCCACAACAGCAGCTTTAAACCCACTGCGAAAGGTCACTAAATATTCACCAACTTGCAGTTCTGTAAATGACACCTGCCCTCCAAAAAATTTCTGGGGTCAAGAATCGACCAAAAAATTCAAAAGAGGGCAACCTTCGAAGAAGACAATTTCAAGAGGTATATTGTACACACGTTTTTTTCTTTTAAGTGAAAGAAAAAGGCGTGGGAAAATGATAAAGTTTAGGAATTTTTAAAGATATGCAAACCGAAATTACAAATACCTATCAGCTCACAGCAGTCAGAATGGCCATCAGCAAAAATGCTGCAAACAATACATGCTGAAGGGATTGTGGAGAAATGTGTACCCTGAGCTCTAAGGGGGACGTGGTAAGAACCATTACTGTAAACACAATGGAGGTGCTTTGAAAAGGTAAACATTGAGCTACCAGTGAATCAAGCATACCATCTGCTGAGCCTATCACCTGAGAAAATGAGAATCAATAAGTCACAGGCTGGCAAACCTGTACGCCAGCAATACTTACCATAGTCAACACATGGAAGCAACGAAAATGTCCATCAACAGAGGAATGCACCAAGAAGAAGTGGTCCATGTATACAACGGAATAGTACTCCAGTAAAAAATATGAATTAAATTTAAAAAACAAACAAATGTAAAGAGACATCAGCATTTGTGGGTTTCTACGGGCACATTCCACTCTAATTTATAACCGAAGAGCACCACTGGCTGGTAGGTCTGTTTCCCTAGTACCAGCGTGGGGAACGTAAAAAGTCTGCCGCCCTCTGGCCGTTACCTGCAAAAGCAGGTTTAAAGCTTGAGCTAATGGTCACTTCATATGAACTAGTACTGCAGGGCTGTAAATGAAACCTGCCCTCAAAATGTCTTGAGGGAGGTAATGGCCAAAATATTTCAAAAGGTGACACATACTTCAAGTAAACACTTTGAAGAACTAAGCTCTAATCACAGCTGGAAAAATAAAAAGCACATGTCTTAAAGCTCAATTTCCACGCATTATGAGACACATGCAAATTCAACCACAAAGAGGTATCAGCTCACACCAGTCAGAATAACCATCAGCAAAAAACTACAAAGAATAAATGCTGAAGGTGCTGTGGAGAAGTGTACACCCTCAACTTTATGTGGGACGTAACCTGGAAAGAGCCACTAAAGAGAACAGAATGGAGGTGCCTTTAAAAGGTAAACATTGAGCTACCATATGATCCAACAGACCCATTCCTGGAACTATAACCTAAGAAAACAGAATTGGAAAGACACAGGCAGGCAAATCTGCATTGCATAGTATTACAATAGCCAAGATATGGAAGTAACCAAAAAGTCCACCGACAGATGGGTGGACAAAGAAGAACTGCTACACGTACACATGGAATATGAGCTAGCGAAAAAATGAAACAATGCCATTTGCAGCACCATAGATGAGTCTAGAAGTAATCACGCAACTTGTAGTAAATGAGACAGCGAAAGACACATATACTATCATATCACATACAGGTGTTGCCTAAAAATTGAAACAAACGAAGATATTTCCACAGAGAAAGGCAATCACAGATTCAGTACAAAAACTTATGGTTCGCCAAATGGAAAGGTGTGAGGATTGTATACACTACCATATTGAGGTTAACGGAGAGATACAAACACATGTGAAATATATAATCACCAAAGACCTACGGAATACCAAGAGAAGACTACTCAACATTGTGTCATAACCTACATGGGAAAAGGATCTGAAGAACAATAGATATATGTATATGTGTGAAAGAACCACATCTTGCACACCTAGAACAAACAAAACATTGTAATCAAGTTTGCTGTGATAAAAAATAAAAATTAAGTTAAAACTCTGAACAAGAAGTAATGAGACATAAACTTAAAGGGCTTTTTCCTGGCACATTCCATTCTAATTTACAACCTAGAACACCACTTCCAGTAAGGCTCTGTTGCCCTAGTACCCAGATTTGGTAAAGGAGAAATGCTGCCGCCTTGTGGCCCATTCCCACAAGAGCAGCTTTTAACCCACAGCTAATGGTCACTTAACATTCACAAGGACTCAGGGCTGTAAAGGACACTTGCCCTCAAAATTGTGCTGACGTAGGGAATGGATAAAACAATTCAAAACAGGCAACATTTTCAAGAAGATAGTATGAAGAGGTAAGTTTTACTCACTCTCTTTTTCAAAAAAGGAAAATGGATAAAAGCTCAACCTCAGGAAGTATTAGACTCATGCAATCTAATCTACAAAAAGTTTTCAACTCACACCAGTCGACTGACCATCAGCAAAAAGCCTACAAACAATCAATGCTGAAGAGGTTTTAGAGAACTGTGTACCCTTTAGCTGCTGGTGAGATGTAAAGTGGTTAACAGCCAATAATGAGAACAGAAAGGAGCTGCGTTTAAAAGGAAAAATTCAGGTACCATTCAATCCCGCAGGCGCACCAATGGGTCTCTCACCTGAGAAGACCAGAATCAAGAAGACCCGGGCTGCAAAAGCTGCACTGCAGCCTTATTCACAATAGACAAGACAGTGAAGCAACCAAAATGTCCATCAACAGATGAAGGGATAAAGAAGAAGTGGTCCATGTACACAATGAATACTAGCCATGGAAAACAATGAAACACTGCTCTTTGAGGCACCATACATGATCTTGGAGATAAACACAGAACATGAGGGAAGTCGGAAAGCAAAAGTCCTATATCCTATGATATCACTTATAGGCGTTATCTAATAACTGACACAAATGAACATATTTCCACAGAGAAAGGCAATCACAGACTTATAAAAAAAATATGCTTATCTAAAAGGAAAATTGGGGGGAATGGATAAATGAAGATTAGCGTTACCGTATGTATACAAATTCATATTATATACATATATCAAAAAGAATGACCATATAGCAACGGAGGTTGACGGAACACTCTGTAATAATTTACATGAGAAGAGGATCTCTACATAAATAGATATATATAATGTGTAAATGAACCAGAGTGTGTACACCTTGGACAAACAACATTCGAACCATTACCGCAATGTAAAAAATTAAAACAATGAACTAGAAGCAATGACACATAAACTTATGGGTGGTTTTCCTGGCACATTCCATTCAAATTTACAACATAGGTAAACGACTTCCAGAATGGCTCTGCTGCCCTAGTACCCAGATTTGGAAATGGAGAAATGCTGCCTCCTTGTGGCCGTTTCCCACAACAGCAGCTTTAAACCCACTGCAAAAGGTCACTAAATATTCACCAATTCAGTTCTGTAAATGACACCTGCCCTCCAAAAACTACTGAGGTTGAAAATCGACCAAAAAATTCAAGAGTGCAACCTTCCAAAAAGACAATTTGAAGAGGTAGATTGTACTCACACTTTTTTTTTCTTTTAACAGAAAAGAAAAAGGCGTGGAAAAATGATGAATTTTAGGAATTTTTAAAGACATGTAAACCCAAACTACAAAAACCTATCAGCTCACACCAGTCAGAATGGCCCTCGACAAAAATGCTGCAAACAATAAATGCTGAAGTGATTGTGGAGAAATGAGTACCCTCGATTCTAAGGGGGACGTAGTAAGAGCCACTAATGAAAGCACAATTGAGGTGCCTTGAAAAGGTAACATTGAGCTACCATACCAGTCAATCAATCATACCCACTGCTGGGGGTATCACCTGAGAAAATGAAAATCCAAAAGTCACAGGCTGGCAATCCTGCACTCCAGCAATATTTACCATAGGCAACACTTGGAAGCAACGAAAACGTCCATCAACAGAGGAATGCACCAAGAAGAAGTGGTCCATGTACACAATGGAATATTAGCCATGGAAAACATTGAAGCACTGCTCTTTGAGGCACCATACATGAGCCTGGAGATAATCACAAAACGTGAAGTAGGACGGAAAGCAAAAGACCTATATCTTATAATATCACTTATGGCATTATCTAATAACTGACACAAATGAACATATTTCCAAAGAGAAAGACACTCACGGCTTAGAAAACAAACTATGCTCATCTAAAAGGAAAGGAGGGGAGAATTGATAAATGAAGAATAGTGTTACTATACGTATACAAATACATATTATATACATGTATCAAAAAGACCGAACATATAGCAAGGGAGGTCTATGGAACACTGTAATATTTTACATGGGAAGAGGATCTGTACATTAATAGACATACATAATGTACAAATGAACCAGATTGTGTACGCCTAGGACAAACAATATTCTAATCTTTACTCTGATTAAAAAAATTTAAAAAACCAAGAAGAAGTAAGGAGACTTAAACTTATGGGGATTTCTCCTGGCAAATTCCATTCTAATTTACAACCTAAGACAACGACTTCCAGAAAGGCTCTGCTGCCCTAGTACCCAGATTGGGGACTGGAGAAATGCTGCCTCCTTGTGGCCGTTTCCCACAACAGCAGCTTTAAACCCACTGCGAAAGGTCACTAAATATTCACCAACTTGCAGTTCTGTAAATGACACCTGCCCTCCAAAAAATTTCTGGGGTCAAGAATCGACCAAAAAATTCAAAAGAGGGCAACCTTCGAAGAAGACAATTTCAAGAGGTATATTGTACACACGTTTTTTTCTTTTAAGTGAAAGAAAAAGGCGTGGGAAAATGATAAAGTTTAGGAATTTTTAAAGATATGCAAACCGAAATTACAAATACCTATCAGCTCACAGCAGTCAGAATGGCCATCAGCAAAAATGCTGCAAACAATACATGCTGAAGGGATTGTGGAGAAATGTGTACCCTGAGCTCTAAGGGGGACGTGGTAAGAACCATTACTGTAAACACAATGGAGGTGCTTTGAAAAGGTAAACATTGAGCTACCAGTGAATCAAGCATACCATCTGCTGAGCCTATCACCTGAGAAAATGAGAATCAATAAGTCACAGGCTGGCAAAACTGTACGCCAGCAATACTTACCATAGTCAACACATGGAAGCAACGAAAATGTCCATCAACACAGGAATGCACCAAGAAGAAGTGGTCCATGTATACAACAGAATAGTACTCCAGTAAAAAATATAAATTAAATTTAAAAAACAAACAAATGTAAAGAGACATCAGCATTTGTGGGTTTCTCCAGGCACATTCCACTCTAATTTATAACCGAAGAGCACCACTGGCTGGTAGGTCTGTTTCCCTAGTACCAGCGTGGGGAACGTAGAAAGCCTGCCGCCCTCTGGCCGTTACCTGCAAAAGCAGGTTTAAAGCTTGAGCTAATGGTCACTTCATATGAACTAGTACTGCAGGGCTGTAAATGAAACCTGCCCTCAAAATGTCTTGAGGGAGGTAATGGCCAAAATATTTCAAAAGCTGACACATACTTCAAGTAAACACTTTGAAGAACTAAGCTCTAATCACAGCTGGAAAAATAAAAAGCACATGTCTTAAAGCTCAATTTCCACGCATTATGAGACACATGCAAATTCAACCACAAAGAGGTATCAGCTCACACCAGTCAGAATAACCATCAGCAAAAAACTACAAAGAATAAATGCTGAAGGTGCTGTGGAGAAGTGCACACCCTCAACTTTATGTGGGACGTAACCTGGAAAGAGCCACTAAAGAGAACAGAATGGAGGTGCCTTTAAAAGGTAAACATTGAGCTACCATATGATCCAACAGACCCATTCCTGGAACTATAACCTAAGAAGACAGAATTGGAAAGACACAGGCAGGCAAATCTGCATTGCATAGTATTACAATAGCCAAGATAGGGAAGTAACCAAAAAGTCCACCGACAGATGGGTGGACAAAGAAGAACTGCTACATGTACAGATGGAATATGAGCTAGCGAAAAAATGAAACAATGCCATTTGCAGCACCATAGATGAGTCTAGAAGTAATCACACAACTTGTAGTAAGTGAGACAGCGAAAGACACATATCCTATCATATCACATACAGGTGTTACCTAAAAATTGAAACAAACGAAGATATTTCCACAGAGAAAGGCAATCACAGATTCAGTACAAAAACTTACGGTTCGCCAAATGGAAAGGTGTGAGGATTGGATACACTACCATATTGAGGTTAACGGAGAGATACAAACACATGTGATATATATAATCAGCAAACATCTACAGAATACCAAGGGAAGACTACTCAACATTGTGTCATAACCTACATGGGAAAAGGATCTGAAGAACAATAGATATATGTATATGTGTGAAAGAACCACATCTTGCACACCTAGAACAAACAAAACATTGTAATCAAGTTTGCTGTGATAAAAAATAAAAATTAAGTTAAAACTCCGAACAAGAAGTAATGAGACATAAACTTAAAGGGCTTTTTCCTGGCACATTCCATTCTAATTTACAACCTAGAACACCACTTCCAGTAAGGCTCTGTTGCCCTAGTAACCAGATTTGGTAAAGGAGAAATGCTGCCGCCTTGTGGCCCATTCCCGCAAGAGCAGCTTTTAACCCACAGCTAATGGTCACTTAACATTCACAAGGACTCAGGGCTGTAAAGGACACCTGCCCTCAAAATTGTGCTGAGGTAGGGAATGGATAAAACAATTCAAAACAGGCAACATTTTCAAGAAGATAGTATGAAGAGGTAAGTTTTACTCACTCTCTTTTTCAAAAAAGGAAAATGGATAAAAGCTCAACCTCAGGAAGTATTAGACTCATGCAATCTAATCTACAAAAAGTTTTCAACTCACACCAGTCGACTGACCATCAGCAAAAAGCCTACAAACAATCAATGCTGAAGAGGTTTTAGAGAACTGTGTACCCTCTAGCTGCTGGTGAGATGTAAAGTGGTTAACAGCCAATAATGAGAACAGAAAGGAGCTGCATTTAAAAGGAAAAATTGAGGTACCATTCAATCCAGCAGGCGCACCAATGGGCCTCTCACCTGAGAAGACCAGAATCAAGAAGACCCGGGCTGCAAAAGCTGCACTGCAGCCTTATTCACAATAGACAAGACAGTGAAGCAACCAAAATGTCCATCAACAGATGAAGGGATAAAGAAGAAGTGGTCCATGTACACAATGAATACTAGCCATGGAAAACAATGAAACACTGCTCTTTGAGGCACCATAGATGATCTTGGATATAATCACAGAACATGAGGTAAGTCGGAAAGCAAAAGTCCTATATCCTATGATATCACTTATAGGCGTTATCTAATAACTGACACAAATGAACATATTTCCACAGGGAAAGGCAATCACAGACTTATAAAAAAAACTATGCTTACCTAAAAGGAAAGGTGGGGGGAATGGATAAATGAAGATTAGCGTTACCATATGTATACAAATTCATATTATATACATATATCAAAAAGACCGACCATATAGCAAGGGAGGTTGATGGAACACTCTGTAATAATTTACATGGGAAGAGGATCTCTACATAAATAGATATATATAATGTGTAAATGAACCAGAGTGTGTACACCGTGTACAAACAACATTCGAACCATTACCCCAATGTAAAAAATTAAAACAACGAACTACAAGTAATGAGACATAAACTTATGGGTGGTTTTCCTGGCACATTCCATTCAAATTTACAACCTAGGTAAACGACTTCCAGAACGGCTCTGCTGCCCTAGTACCCATATTTGGGAATGGAGAAATGCTGCCTCCTTCTGGCCGTTTCCCACAACAGCAGCTTTAAACCCACTGCGAAAGGTCACTAAATATTCACCAATTCAGTTCTGTAAATGACACCTGCCCTCCAAAAAATACTGAGGTCGAAAATCGACCAAAAAATTCAAGAGTGCAACCTTCCAAAAAGACAATTTGGAGAGGTAGATTGTACTCACACTTTTTTTTCTTTTTTCTTTTAACACAAAAGAAAAAGGCGTGGGAAAATGATGAATTTTAGGAATTTTTAAAGACATGTAAACCCAAATTACAAAAACCTATCAGCTCACACCAGTCAGAATGGCCATCAACAAAACTGCTGCAAACAATAAATGCTGACGTGATTGTGGAGAAATGCGTACCCTCGATTCTAAGGGGGACGTGGTAAGAGCCACTAATGAAAGCACAATTGTGGTGCCTTGAAAAGGTAAACATTGAGCTACCATACCAGTCAATCAGTCATACCCACTGCTGGGTCTATCACCTGAGAAAATGAAAATCCAAAAGTCACAGGCTGGCAATCCTAAACTCCCGCAATAGGTACCATAGGCAACACTTGGAAGCAACGAAAATGTCCATCAACAGAGGAATGCACCAAGAAGAAGTGGTCCATGTACACAATGGAATATTAGCCATGGAAAACATTGAAGCACTGTTCTTTGAGGCACCATAGATGAGCCTGGAGATAATCACAAAACATGAAGTAGGTCGGAAAGCAAAAGACCTATATCCTATAATATCACTTATGGCATTATCTACTAACTGACACAAATGAACATATTTCCAAAGAGAAAGACACTCACAGGCTTAGAAAACAAACTATGCTCATCTAAAAGGAAAGGAGGGGGGAATTGATAAATGAAGAATAGTGTTACTATACGTATACAAATACATATTATATACATGTATCAAAAAGACCGAACATATAGCAAGGGAGGTCTATGGAACACTGTAATATTTTACATGGGAAGAGGATCTGTACATTAATAGACATACATAATGTACAAATGAACCAGATTGTGTACACCTAGGACAAACAATATTCTAATCTTTACTCTGATTAAAAAAATTTAAAAAACCAAGAAGAAGTAAAGAGACATAAACTTATGGGGATTTCTCCTGGCAAATTCCATTCTAATTTACAAGCTAAGACAACGACTTCCAGAAAGGCTCTGCTGCCCTAATACCCAGATTGGGGAATGGAGAAATGCTGCCTCCTTGTGGCCGTTTCCCACAACAGCAGCTTTAAACCCACTGCGAAAGGTCACTAAATATTCACCAACTTGCAGTTCTGTAAATGACACCTGCCCTCCAAAAAATTTCTGGGGTCAAGAATCGACCAAAAAATTCAAAAGAGGGCAACCTTCGAAGAAGACAATTTCAAGAGGTATATTGTACACACGTTTTTTTCTTTTAAGTGAAAAGAAAAAGGCGTGGGAAAATGATAAAGTTTAGGAATTTTTAAAGATATGCAAATCGAAATTACAAATACCTATCAGCTCACAGCAGTCAGAATGGCCATCAGCAAAATGCTGCAAACAATACATGCTGAAGGAATTGTGGAGAAATGTGTACCCTGAGCTCTAAGGGGGACGTGGTAAGAACCATTACTGTAAACACAATGGAGGTGCTTTGAAAAGGTAAACATTGAGCTACCAGTGAATCAAGCATACCATCTGCTGAGCCTATCACCTGAGAAAATGAGAATCAAAAAGTCACAGGCTGGCAAATCTGTATGCCAGCAATACTTACCATAGTCAACACATGGAAGCAACGAAAATGTCCATCAACAGAGGAATGCACCAAGAAGAAGTGGTCCATGTATACAACGGAATAGTACTCCAGTAAAAAATATAAATTAAATTTAAAAAACAAACAAATGTAAGGAGACATCAGCATTTGTGGGTTTCTCCGGGCACATTCCACTCTAATTTATAACCGAAGAGCACCACTGGCTACTAGGTCTGTTTCCCTAGTACCAGCGTGGGGAACGTAGAAAGGCTGCCGCCCTCTGGCTGTTACCTGCAAAAGCAGGTTTAAAGCTTGAGCTAATGGTCACTTCATATGAACTAGTACTGCAGGGCTGTAAATGAAACCTGCCCTCAAAATGTCTTGAGGGAGGTAATGGCCAAAATATTTCAAAAGCTGACACATACTTCAAGTAAACACTTTGAAGAACTAAGCTCTAATCACAGCTGGAAAAATAAAAAGCACATGTCTTAAAGCTCAATTTCCACGCATTATGAGACACATGCAAATTCAACCACAAAGAGGTATCAGCTCACACCAGTCAGAATAACCATCAGCAAAAAACTACAAAGAATACATGCTGAAGGTGCTGTGGAGAAGTGCATACCCTCAAATTTACGTGGGACGTACCCTGGAAAGAGCCACTAAAGAGAACAGAATGGAGGTGCCTTTAAAAGGTAAACATTGAGCTACCATATGATCCAACAGACCCATTCCTGGAACTATAACCTAAGAAGACAGAATTGGAAAGACACAGGCAGGCAAATCTGCATTGCATAGTATTACAATAGCCAAGATAGGGAAGTAACCAAAAAGTCCACCGACAGATGGGTGGACAAAGAAGAACTGCTACATGTACAGATGGAATATGAGCTAGCGAAAAAATGAAACAATGCCATTTGCAGCACCATAGATGAGTCTAGAAGTAATCACACAACTTGTAGTAAGTGAGACAGCGAAAGACACATATCCTATCATATCACATACAGGTGTTACCTAAAAATTGAAACAAACGAAGATATTTCCACAGAGAAAGGCAATCACAGATTCAGTACAAAAACTTACGGTTCGCCAAATGGAAAGGTGTGAGGATTGGATACACTACCATATTGAGGTTAACGGAGAGATACAAACACATGTGATATATATAATCAGCAAACATCTACAGAATACCAAGGGAAGACTACTCAACATTGTGTCATAACCTACATGGGAAAAGGATCTGAAGAACAATAGATATATGTATATGTGTGAAAGAACCACATCTTGCACACCTAGAACAAACAAAACATTGTAATCAAGTTTGCTGTGATAAAAAATAAAAATTAAGTTAAAACTCCGAACAAGAAGTAATGAGACATAAACTTAAAGGGCTTTTTCCTGGCACATTCCATTCTAATTTACAACCTAGAACACCACTTCCAGTAAGGCTCTGTTGCCCTAGTAACCGGATTTGGTAAAGGAGAAATGCTGCCGCCTTGTGGCCCATTCCCGCAAGAGCAGCTTTCAACCCACAGCTAATGGTCACTTAACATTCACAAGGACTCAGGGCTGTAAAGGCCACCTGCCCTCAAAATTGTGCTGAGGTAGGGAATGGATAAAACAATTCAAAACAGGCAACATTTTCAAGAAGATAGTATGAAGAGGTAAGTTTTACTCACTCTCTTTTTCAAGAAAGGAAAATGGATAAAAGCTCAACCTCAGGAAGTATTAGACTCATGCAATCTAATCTACAAAAAGTTTTCAACTCACACCAGTCGACTGACCATCAGCAAAAAGCCTACAAACAATCAATGCTGAAGAGGTTTTAGAGAACTGTGTACCCTCTAGCTGCTGGTGAGATGTAAAGTGGTTAACAGCCAATAATGAGAACAGAAAGGAGCTGCATTTAAAAGGAAAAATTGAGGTACCATTCAATCCAGCAGGCGCACCAATGGGCCTCTCACCTGAGAAGACCAGAATCAAGAAGACCCGGGCTGCAAAAGCTGCACTGCAGCCTTATTCACAATAGACAAGACAGTGAAGCAACCAAAATGTCCATCAACAGATGAAGGGATAAAGAAGAAGTGGTCCATGTACACAATGAATACTAGCCATGGAAAACAATGAAACACTGCTCTTTGAGGCACCATAGATGATCTTGGATATAATCACAGAACATGAGGTAAGTCGGAAAGCAAAAGTCCTATATCCTATGATATCACTTATAGGCGTTATCTAATAACTGACACAAATGAACATATTTCCACAGGGAAAGGCAATCACAGACTTATAAAAAAAAACTATGCTTACCTAAAAGGAAAGGTGGGGGGAATGGATAAATGAAGATTAGCGTTACCATATGTATACAAATTCATATTATATACATATATCAAAAAGACCGACCATATAGCAAGGGAGGTTGATGGAACACTCTGTAATAATTTACATGGGAAGAGGATCTCTACATAAATAGATATATATAATGTGTAAATGAACCAGAGTGTGTACACCGTGTACAAACAACATTCGAACCATTACCCCAATGTAAAAAATTAAAACAACGAACTACAAGTAATGAGACATAAACTTATGGGTGGTTTTCCTGGCACATTCCATTCAAATTTACAACCTAGGTAAACGACTTCCAGAACGGCTCTGCTGCCCTAGTACCCATATTTGGGAATGGAGAAATGCTGCCTCCTTGTGGCCGTTTCCCACAACAGCAGCTTTAAACCCACTGCGAAAGGTCACGAAATATTCACCAATTCAGTTCTGTAAATGACACCTGCCCTCCAAAAAATACTGAGGTCGAAAATCGACCAAAAAATTCAAGAGTGCAACCTTCCAAAAAGACAATTTGGAGAGGTAGATTGTACTCACACTTTTTTTTTTTTTCTTTTAACACAAAAGAAAAAGGCGTGGGAAAATGATGAATTTTAGGAATTTTTAAAGACATGTAAACCCAAATTACAAAAACCTATCAGCTCACACCAGTCAGAATGGCCATCAACAAAACTGCTGCAAACAATAAATGCTGACGTGATTGTGGAGAAATGCGTACCCTCGATTCTAAGGGGGACGTGGTAAGAGCCACTAATGAAAGCACAATTGTGGTGCCTTGAAAAGGTAAACATTGAGCTACCATACCAGTCAATCAGTCATACCCACTGCTGGGTCTATCACCTGAGAAAATGAAAATCCAAAAGTCACAGGCTGGCAATCCTAAACTCCCGCAATAGGTACCATAGGCAACACTTGGAAGCAACGAAAATGTCCATCAACAGAGGAATGCACCAAGAAGAAGTGGTCCATGTACACAATGGAATATTAGCCATGGAAAACATTGAAGCACTGTTCTTTGAGGCACCATAGATGAGCCTGGAGATAATCACAAAACATGAAGTAGGTCGGAAAGCAAAAGACCTATATCCTATAATATCACTTATGGCATTATCTACTAACTGACACAAATGAACATATTTCCAAAGAGAAAGACACTCACAGGCTTAGAAAACAAACTATGCTCATCTAAAAGGAAAGGAGGGGGGAATTGATAAATGAAGAATAGTGTTACTATACGTATACAAATACATATTATATACATGTATCAAAAAGACCGAACATATAGCAAGGGAGGTCTATGGAACACTGTAATATTTTACATGGGAAGAGGATCTGTACATTAATAGACATACATAATGTACAAATGAACCAGATTGTGTACACCTAGGACAAACAATATTCTAATCTTTACTCTGAATAAAAAAATTTAAAAAACCAAGAAGAAGTAAAGAGACATAAACTTATGGGGATTTCTCCTGGCAAATTCCATTCTAATTTACAACCTAAGACAACGACTTCCAGAAAGGCTCTGCTGCCCTAATACCCAGATTGGGGAATGGAGAAATGCTGCCTCCTTGTGGCCGTTTCCCACAACAGCAGCTTTAAACCCACTGCGAAAGGTCACTAAATATTCACCAACTTGCAGTTCTGTAAATGACACCTGCCCTCCAAAAAATTTCTGGGGTCAAGAATCGACCAAAAAATTCAAAAGAGGGCAACCTTCGAAGAAGACAATTTCAAGAGGTATATTGTACACACGTTTTTTTCTTTTAAGTGAAAAGAAAAAGGCGTGGGAAAATGATAAAGTTTAGGAATTTTTAAAGATATGCAAATCGAAATTACAAATACCTATCAGCTCACAGCAGTCAGAATGGCCATCAGCAAAATGCTGCAAACAATACATGCTGAAGGAATTGTGGAGAAATGTGTACCCTGAGCTCTAAGGGGGACGTGGTAAGAACCATTACTGTAAACACAATGGAGGTGCTTTGAAAAGGTAAACATTGAGCTACCAGTGAATCAAGCATACCATCTGCTGAGCCTATCACCTGAGAAAATGAGAATCAAAAAGTCACAGGCTGGCAAATCTGTATGCCAGCAATACTTACCATAGTCAACACATGGAAGCAACGAAAATGTCCATCAACAGAGGAATGCACCAAGAAGAAGTGGTCCATGTATACAACGGAATAGTACTCCAGTAAAAAATATAAATTAAATTTAAAAAACAAACAAATGTAAGGAGACATCAGCATTTGTGGGTTTCTCCGGGCACATTCCACTCTAATTTATAACCGAAGAGCACCACTGGCTAGTAGGTCTGTTTCCCTAGTACCAGCGTGGGGAACGTAGAAAGGCTGCCGCCCTCTGGCTGTTACCTGCAAAAGCAGGTTTAAAGCTTGAGCTAATGGTCACTTCATATGAACTAGTACTGCAGGGCTGTAAATGAAACCTGCCCTCAAAATGTCTTGAGGGAGGTAATGGCCAACATATTTCAAAAGGTGACACATACTTTAAGTAAACACTTTGCAGAACTAAGCTCTAATCACAGCTGGAAAAATAAAAAGCACATGTCTTAAAGCTCAATTTCAACGCATTATGAGACACATGCAAATTCAACCACAAAGAGGTATCAGCTCACACCAGTCAGAATAACCATCAGCAAAAAACTACAAAGAATACATGCTGAAGGTGCTGTGGAGAAGTGCATACCCTCAAATTTACGTGGGACGTACCCTGGAAAGAGCCACTAAAGAGAACAGAATGGAGGTGCCTTTAAAAGGTAAACATTGAGCTACCATATGATCCAACAGACCCATTCCTGGAACTATAACCTAAGAAGACAGAATTGGAAAGACACAGGCAGGCAAATCTGCATTGCATAGTATTACAATAGCCAAGATAGGGAAGTAACCAAAAAGTCCACCGACAGATGGGTGGACAAAGAAGAACTGCTACATGTACAGATGGAATATGAGCTAGCGAAAAAATGAAACAATGCCATTTGCAGCACCATAGATGAGTCTAGAAGTAATCACACAACTTGTAGTAAGTGAGACAGCGAAAGACACATATCCTATCATATCACATACAGGTGTTACCTAAAAATTGAAACAAACGAAGATATTTCCACAGAGAAAGGCAATCACAGATTCAGTACAAAAACTTACGGTTCGCCAAATGGAAAGGTGTGAGGATTGGATACACTACCATATTGAGGTTAACGGAGAGATACAAACACATGTGATATATATAATCAGCAAACATCTACAGAATACCAAGGGAAGACTACTCAACATTGTGTCATAACCTACATGGGAAAAGGATCTGAAGAACAATAGATATATGTATATGTGTGAAAGAACCACATCTTGCACACCTAGAACAAACAAAACATTGTAATCAAGTTTGCTGTGATAAAAAATAAAAATTAAGTTAAAACTACGAACAAGAAGTAATGAGACATAAACTTAAAGGGCTTTTTCCTGGCACATTCCATTCTAATTTACAACCTAGAACACCACTTCCAGTAAGGCTCTGTTGCCCTAGTAACCGGATTTGGTAAAGGAGAAATGCTGCCGCCTTGTGGCCCATTCCCGCAAGAGCAGCTTTTAACCCACAGCTAATGGTCACTTAACATTCACAAGGACTCACGGCTGTAAAGGACACCTGCCCTCAAAATTGTGCTGAGGTAGGGAATGGATAAAACAATTCAAAACAGGCAACATTTTCAAGAAGATAGTATGAAGAGGTAAGTTTTACTCACTCTCTTTTTCAAGAAAGGAAAATGGATAAAAGCTCAACCTCAGGAAGTATTAGACTCATGCAATCTAATCTACAAAAAGTTTTCAACTCACACCAGTCGACTGACCATCAGCAAAAACCCTACAAACAATCAATGCTGAAGAGGTTTTAGAGAACTGTGTACCCTCTAGCTGCTGGTGAGATGTAAAGTGGTTAACAGCCAATAATGAGAACAGAAAGGAGCTGCATTTAAAAGGAAAAATTGAGGTACCATTCAATCCAGCAGGCGCACCAATGGGCCTCTCACCTGAGAAGACCAGAATCAAGAAGACCCGGGCTGCAAAAGCTGCACTGCAGCCTTATTCACAATAGACAAGACAGTGAAGCAACCAAAATGTCCATCAACAGATGAAGGGATAAAGAAGAAGTGGTCCATGTACACAATGAATACTAGCCATGGAAAACAATGAAACACTGCTCTTTGAGGCACCATAGATGATCTTGGATATAATCACAGAACATGAGGTAAGTCGGAAAGCAAAAGTCCTATATCCTATGATATCACTTATAGGCGTTATCTAATAACTGACACAAATGAACATATTTCCACAGGGAAAGGCAATCACAGACTTATAAAAAAAAACTATGCTTACCTAAAAGGAAAGGTGGGGGGAATGGATAAATGAAGATTAGCGTTACCATATGTATACAAATTCATATTATATACATATATCAAAAAGACCGACCATATAGCAAGGGAGGTTGATGGAACACTCTGTAATAATTTACATGGGAAGAGGATCTCTACATAAATAGATATATATAATGTGTAAATGAACCAGAGTGTGTACACCGTGTACAAACAACATTCGAACCATTACCCCAATGTAAAAAATTAAAACAACGAACTACAAGTAATGAGACATAAACTTATGGGTGGTTTTCCTGGCACATTCCATTCAAATTTACAACCTAGGTAAACGACTTCCAGAACGGCTCTGCTGCCCTAGTACCCATATTTGGGAATGGAGAAATGCTGCCTCCTTCTGGCCGTTTCCCACAACAGCAGCTTTAAACCCACTGCGAAAGGTCACGAAATATTCACCAATTCAGTTCTGTAAATGACACCTGCCCTCCAAAAAATACTGAGGTCGAAAATCGACCAAAAAATTCAAGAGTGCAACCTTCCAAAAAGACAATTTGGAGAGGTAGATTGTACTCACACTTTTTTTTCTTTTTTCTTTTAACACAAAAGAAAAAGGCGTGGGAAAATGATGAATTTTAGGAATTTTTAAAGACATGTAAACCCAAATTACAAAAACCTATCAGCTCACACCAGTCAGAATGGCCATCAACAAAACTGCTGCAAACAATAAATGCTGACGTGATTGTGGAGAAATGCGTACCCTCGATTCTAAGGGGGACGTGGTAAGAGCCACTAATGAAAGCACAATTGTGGTGCCTTGAAAAGGTAAACATTGAGCTACCATACCAGTCAATCAGTCATACCCACTGCTGGGTCTATCACCTGAGAAAATGAAAATCCAAAAGTCACAGGCTGGCAATCCTAAACTCCCGCAATAGGTACCATAGGCAACACTTGGAAGCAACGAAAATGTCCATCAACAGAGGAATGCACCAAGAAGAAGTGGTCCATGTACACAATGGAGTATTAGCCATGGAAAACATTGAAGCACAGCTCTTTGAGGCACCATAGATGAGCCTGGAGATAATCACAAAACATGAAGTAGGTCGGAAAGCAAAAGACCTATATCCTATAATATCACTTATGGCATTATCTACTAACTGACACAAATGAACATATTTCCAAAGAGAAAGACACTCACAGGCTTAGAAAACAAACTATGCTCATCTAAAAGGAAAGGAGGGGGGAATTGATAAATGAAGAATAGTGTTACTATACGTATACAAATACATATTATATACATGTATCAAAAAGACCGAACATATAGCAAGGGAGGTCTATGGAACACTGTAATATTTTACATGGGAAGAGGATCTGTACATTAATAGACATACATAATGTACAAATGAACCAGATTGTGTACACCTAGGACAAACAATATTCTAATCTTTACTCTGATTAAAAAAATTTAAAAAACCAAGAAGAAGTAAAGAGACATAAACTTATGGGGATTTCTCCTGGCAAATTCCATTCTAATTTACAACCTAAGACAACGACTTCCAGAAAGGCTCTGCTGCCCTAATACCCAGATTGGGGAATGGAGAAATGCTGCCTCCTTGTGGCCGTTTCCCACAACAGCAGCTTTAAACCCACTGCGAAAGGTCACTAAATATTCACCAACTTGCAGTTCTGTAAATGACACCTGCCCTCCAAAAAATTTCTGGGGTCAAGAATCGACCAAAAAATTCAAAAGAGGGCAACCTTCGAAGAAGACAATTTCAAGAGGTATATTGTACACACGTTTTTTTCTTTTAAGTGAAAAGAAAAAGGCGTGGGAAAATGAAAAGTTTAGGAATTTTTAAAGATATGCAAATCGAAATTACAAATACCTATCAGCTCACAGCAGTCAGAATGGCCATCAGCAAAAATGCTGCAAACAATACATGCTGAAGGGATTGTGGAGAAATGTGTACCCTGAGCTCTAAGCGGGACGTGGTAAGAACCATTACTGTAAACACAATGGAGGTGCTTTGAAAAGGTAAACATTGAGCTACCAGTGAATCAAGCATACCATCTGCTGAGCCTATCACCTGAGAAAATGAGAATCAAAAAGTCACAGGCTGGCAAATCTGTATGCCAGCAATACTTACCATAGTCAACACATGGAAGCAACGAAAATGTCCATCAACAGAGGAATGCACCAAGAAGAAGTGGTCCATGTATACAACGGAATAGTACTCCAGTAAAAAATATAAATTAAATGTGAAAAACAAACAAATGTAAGGAGACATCAGCATTTGTGGGTTTCTCCGGGCACATTCCACTCTAATTTATAACCGAAGAGCACCACTGGCTAGTAGGTCTGTTTCCCTAGTACCAGCGTAGGGAACGTAGAAAGGCTGCCGCCCTCTGGCCGTTACCTGCAAAAGCAGGTTGAAAGCCTGAGCTAATGGTCACTTCATATGAACTAGTACTGCCGGGCTGTAAAAGAAACCTGCCCTCAAAATGTCTTGAGGGAGGTAATGGCCAACATATTTCAAAAGGTGACACATACTTTAAGTAAACACTTTGCAGAACTAAGCTCTAATCACAGCTGGAAAAATAAAAAGCACATGTCTTAAAGCTCAATTTCAATGCATTATGAGACACATGCGAATTCAACCACAGAGAGGTATCAGCTCACACCAGTCAGAATAACCATCAGCAAAAAACTACAAAGAATAAATGCTGAAGGGGCTGTGGAGAAATGCATACCCTCAACTTTATGTGGGACGTAACCTGGAAAGAGCCACTAAAGAGAACAGAATGGAGGTGCCTTTAAAAGGTAAACATTGAGCTACCATATGATCCAACAGACCCATTCCTGGACCTATAACCTAAGAAGACAGAATTGGAAAGACACAGGCAGGCAAATCTGCATTGCATAGTATTACAATAGCCAAGATATGGAAGTAACCCAAAAGTCCACCGACAGATGGGTGGACAAAGAAGAACTGCTACATGTACAGATGGAATATGAGCTAGCGAAAAAATGAAACAATGCCATTTGCAGCACCATAGATGAGTCTAGAAGTAATCACACAACTTGTAGTAAGTGAGACAGCGAAAGACACATATCCTATCATATCACATACAGGTGTTACCTAAAAATTGAAACAAACGAAGATATTTCCACAGAGAAAGGCAATTACAGATTCAGTACAAAAACTTATGGTTCGCCAAATGGAAAGGTGTGAGGATTGGATACACTACCATATTGAGGTTAACAGAGAGATACAAACACATGTGAAATATATAATCACCAAAGATCTACGGAATACCAAGGGAATACTACTCAACATTGTGTCATACACTACATGCGAAAAGGATCTGAGGAAGAATAGGTATATGTATATGTGTGAAAGAACCACATCTTGCACACCTAGAATAAACAAAACATTGTAATGAAGTTTGCTGTGATAAAAAATAAAAATTAAGTTAAAACTACGAACAAGAAGTAATGCGACATAAACATAAAGGCTTTTTCCTGGCACATTCCATTCTAATTTACAACCTAGAACACCACTTCCAGTAAGGCTCTGTTGCCCTAGTAACCGGATTTGGTAAAGGAGAAATGCTGCCGCCTTGTGGCCCATTCCCGCAAGAGCAGCTTTTAACCCACAGCTAATGGTCACTTAACATTCACAAGGATTCAGGGCTGTAAAGGACACCTGCCCTCAAAATTGTGCTGAGGTAGGGAATGGATAAAACAATTCAAAACAGGCAAAATTTTCAAGAAGATAGTATGAAGAGATAAGTTTTACTCACTCTCTTTTTTAAAAAAGGAAAATGGATAAAAGCTCAACCTCAGGAAGTATTAGACTCATGCAATCTAATCTACAAAAGTTTTCAACTCACACCAGTCGACTGACCTTCAGCAAAAAGCCTACAAATAATCAATGCTGAAGAGGTTTTAGAGAACTGTGTACCCTCTAGCTGCTGGTGAGATGTAAAGTGGTTAACAGCCAATAATGAGAACAGAAAGGAGCTGCGTTTCAAAGGAAAAATTGAGTTACCATTCAATCCAGCAGGCGTACCAATGGGCCTCTCACCTGAGAAGACCAGAATCAAGAAGACCCGGGCTGCAAAAGCTGCACTGCAGCCTTATTCACAATAGACAAGACAGTGAAGCAACCAAAATGTCCATCAACAGATGAAGGGATAAAGAAGAAGTGGTCCATGTACACAATGAATACTAGCCATGGAAAACAATGAAACACTGCTCTTTGAGGCACCATAGATGATCTTGGAGATAAACACAGAACATGAGGGAAGTCGGAAATCAAAAGTCCTATATCCTATGATATCACTTATAGGCGTTATCTAATAACTGACACAAATGAACATATTTCCAAAGAGAAAGGCAATCACAGACGTATAAAAAAAAATATGCTTATCTAAAAGGAAAGGTGAGGGGAATGGATAAATGAAGATTAGCGTTACCATATGTATACAAATTCATATTATATACATATATCAAAACGACCGACCATATAGCAAGGGAGGTTGACGGAACACTCTGTAATAATTTACTTGGGAAGAGGATCTCTACATAAATAGATATATATAATGTGTAAATGAACCAGAGTGTGTACACCTTGGACAAACAACATCGAACCATTACCGCAATGTAAAAAATTAAAACAATGAACTAAAAGTAATGAGACATAAACTTATGGGTGGATTTCCTGGCACATTCCATTCAAATTTACAACCTAGGTAAACGACTTCCAGAATGGCTCTGCTGCCCTAGTACCCATATTTGGGAATGGAGAAATGCTGCCTCCTTGTGACCGTTTCCCACAACAGCAGCTTTAAACCCACTGCAAAAGGTCACGAAATATTCACCAATTCAGTTCTGTAAATGACACCTGCCCTCCAAAAAATACTGAGGTCGAAAATCGACCAAATAATTCAAGAGTGCAACCTTCCAAAAAGACAATTTGAAGAGGTATTTTGTACTCACACTTTTTTTTTCTTTTTTCTTTTAACAGAAAAGAAAAAGGCGTGGGAAAATGAAAAGTTTAGGAATTTTTAAAGATATGCAAATCGAAATTACAAATACCTATCAGCTCACAGCAGTCAGAATGGCCATCAGCAAAAATGCTGCAAACAATACATGCTGAAGGGATTGTGGAGAAATGTGTACCCTGAGCTCTAAGCGGGACGTGGTAAGAACCATTACTGTAAACACAATGGAGGTGCTTTGAAAAGGTAAACATTGAGCTACCAGTGAATCAAGCATACCATCTGCTGAGCCTATCACCTGAGAAAATGAGAATCAAAAAGTCACAGGCTGGCAAATCTGTATGCCAGCAATACTTACCATAGTCAACACATGGAAGCAACGAAAATGTCCATCAACAGAGGAATGCACCAAGAAGAAGTGGTCCATGTATACAACGGAATAGTACTCCAGTAAAAAATATAAATTAAATGTGAAAAACAAACAAATGTAAGGAGACATCAGCATTTGTGGGTTTCTCCGGGCACATTCCACTCTAATTTATAACCGAAGAGCACCACTGGCTAGTAGGTCTGTTTCCCTAGTACCAGCGTAGGGAACGTAGAAAGGCTGCCGCCCTCTGGCCGTTACCTGCAAAAGCAGGTTGAAAGCCTGAGCTAATGGTCACTTCATATGAACTAGTACTGCCGGGCTGTAAAAGAAACCTGCCCTCAAAATGTCTTGAGGGAGGTAATGGCCAACATATTTCAAAAGGTGACACATACTTTAAGTAAACACTTTGCAGAACTAAGCTCTAATCACAGCTGGAAAAATAAAAAGCACATGTCTTAAAGCTCAATTTCAATGCATTATGAGACACATGCGAATTCAACCACAGAGAGGTATCAGCTCACACCAGTCAGAATAACCATCAGCAAAAAACTACAAAGAATAAATGCTGAAGGGGCTGTGGAGAAATGCATACCCTCAACTTTATGTGGGACGTAACCTGGAAAGAGCCACTAAAGAGAACAGAATGGAGGTGCCTTTAAAAGGTAAACATTGAGCTACCATATGATCCAACAGACCCATTCCTGGACCTATAACCTAAGAAGACAGAATTGGAAAGACACAGGCAGGCAAATCTGCATTGCATAGTATTACAATAGCCAAGATATGGAAGTAACCCAAAAGTCCACCGACAGATGGGTGGACAAAGAAGAACTGCTACATGTACAGATGGAATATGAGCTAGCGAAAAAATGAAACAATGCCATTTGCAGCACCATAGATGAGTCTAGAAGTAATCACACAACTTGTAGTAAGTGAGACAGCGAAAGACACATATCCTATCATATCACATACAGGTGTTACCTAAAAATTGAAACAAACGAAGATATTTCCACAGAGAAAGGCAATTACAGATTCAGTACAAAAACTTATGGTTCGCCAAATGGAAAGGTGTGAGGATTGGATACACTACCATATTGAGGTTAACGGAGAGATACAAACACATGTGAAATATATAATCACCAAAGATCTACGGAATACCAAGGGAATACTACTCAACATTGTGTCATACACTACATGCGAAAAGGATCTGAGGAAGAATAGGTATATGTATATGTGTGAAAGAACCACATCTTGCACACCTAGAATAAACAAAACATTGTAATGAAGTTTGCTGTGATAAAAAATAAAAATTAAGTTAAAACTACGAACAAGAAGTAATGCGACATAAACATAAAGGCTTTTTCCTGGCACATTCCATTCTAATTTACAACCTAGAACACCACTTCCAGTAAGGCTCTGTTGCCCTAGTAACCGGATTTGGTAAAGGAGAAATGCTGCCGCCTTGTGGCCCATTCCCGCAAGAGCAGCTTTTAACCCACAGCTAATGGTCACTTAACATTCACAAGGATTCAGGGCTGTAAAGGACACCTGCCCTCAAAATTGTGCTGAGGTAGGGAATGGATAAAACAATTCAAAACAGGCAAAATTTTCAAGAAGATAGTATGAAGAGATAAGTTTTACTCACTCTCTTTTTTAAAAAAGGAAAATGGATAAAAGCTCAACCTCAGGAAGTATTAGACTCATGCAATCTAATCTACAAAAGTTTTCAACTCACACCAGTCGACTGACCTTCAGCAAAAAGCCTACAAATAATCAATGCTGAAGAGGTTTTAGAGAACTGTGTACCCTCTAGCTGCTGGTGAGATGTAAAGTGGTTAACAGCCAATAATGAGAACAGAAAGGAGCTGCGTTTCAAAGGAAAAATTGAGTTACCATTCAATCCAGCAGGCGTACCAATGGGCCTCTCACCTGAGAAGACCAGAATCAAGAAGACCCGGGCTGCAAAAGCTGCACTGCAGCCTTATTCACAATAGACAAGACAGTGAAGCAACCAAAATGTCCATCAACAGATGAAGGGATAAAGAAGAAGTGGTCCATGTACACAATGAATACTAGCCATGGAAAACAATGAAACACTGCTCTTTGAGGCACCATAGATGATCTTGGAGATAAACACAGAACATGAGGGAAGTCGGAAATCAAAAGTCCTATATCCTATGATATCACTTATAGGCGTTATCTAATAACTGACACAAATGAACATATTTCCAAAGAGAAAGGCAATCACAGACGTATAAAAAAAAATAGGCTTATCTAAAAGGAAAGGTGAGGGGAATGGATAAATGAAGATTAGCGTTACCATATGTATACAAATTCATATTATATACATATATCAAAACGACCGACCATATAGCAAGGGAGGTTGACGGAACACTCTGTAATAATTTACTTGGGAAGAGGATCTCTACATAAATAGATATATATAATGTGTAAATGAACCAGAGTGTGTACACCTTGGACAAACAACATCGAACCATTACCGCAATGTAAAAAATTAAAACAATGAACTAAAAGTAATGAGACATAAACTTATGGGTGGATTTCCTGGCACATTCCATTCAAATTTACAACCTAGGTAAACGACTTCCAGAATGGCTCTGCTGCCCTAGTACCCATATTTGGGAATGGAGAAATGCTGCCTCCTTGTGACCGTTTCCCACAACAGCAGCTTTAAACCCACTGCAAAAGGTCACGAAATATTCACCAATTCAGTTCTGTAAATGACACCTGCCCTCCAAAAAATACTGAGGTCGAAAATCGACCAAATAATTCAAGAGTGCAACCTTCCAAAAAGACAATTTGAAGAGGTATTTTGTACTCACACTTTTTTTTTCTTTTTTCTTTTAACAGAAAAGAAAAAGGCGTGGGAAAATGATGAATTTTAGGAATTTTTAAAGACATGTAAACCCAAATTACAAAAACCTATCAGCTCACACCAGTCAGAATGGCCCTCGACAAAACTGCTGCAAACAATAAATGCTGACGTGATTGTGGAGAAATGAGTACCCTCGATTCTAAGGGGGATGTGGTAAGAGCCACTAATGAAAGCACAATTGAGGTGCCTTGAAAAGGTAACATTGAGCTACCATACCAGTCAATCAATCATACCCACTGCTGGGGGTATCACTTGAGAAAATGAAAATCCAAAAGTCACAGGCTGGCAATCCTGCACTCCAGCAATATTTACCATAGGCAACACTTGGAAGCAACTAAAACGTCCATCAACAGAGGAATGCACCAAGAAGAAGTGGTCCATGTACACAATGGAATATTAGCCGTGGAAAACATTGAAGCACTGCTCTTTGAGGCACCATACATGAGCCTGGAGATAATCACAAAACATGAAGTAGGACGGAAAGCCAAAGGCCTATATCCTATAACATCACTTATGGCATTATCTAATAACTGACACAAATGAACATATTTCCAAAGAGAAAGACACTTACGGGCTTAGAAAACAAAGTATGCTCATCTAAAAGGAAAGGAGGGGGGAATTGATAAATGAAGAATAGTGTTACTATACGTATACAAATACATATTATATACATGTATCAAAAAGACCGAACATATAGCAAGGGAGGTCTATGGAACACTGTAATATTTTACATGGGAAGAGGATCTGTACATTAATAGACATACATAATGTACAAATGAAACAGATTGTGTACACCTAGGACAAACAATATTCTAATCTTTACTCTGATTAAAAAAATTTAAAAAACAAGAAGAAGTAAAGAGACATAAACTTATGGGGATTTCTCCTGGCAAATTCCATTCTAATTTACAACCTAAGACAACGACTTCCAGAAAGGCTCTGCTGCCCTAATACCCAGATTGGGGAATGGAGAAATGCTGCCTCCTTGTGGCCGTTTCCCACAACAGCAGCTTTAAACCCACTGCGAAAGGTCACTAAATATTCACCAACTTGCAGTTCTGTAAATGACACCTGCCCTCCAAAAAATTTCTGGGGTCAAGAATCGACCAAAAAATTCAAAAGAGGGCAACCTTCGAAGAAGACAATTTCAAGAGGTATATTGTACACACGTTTTTTTCTTTTAAGTGAAAAGAAAAAGGCGTGGGAAAATGATAAAGTTTAGGAATTTTTAAAGATATGCAAACCGAAATTACAAATACCTATCAGCTCACAGCAGTCAGAATGGCCATCAGCAAAAATGCTGCAAACAATACATGCTGAAGGGATTGTGGAGAAATGTGTACCCTGAGCTCTAAGGGGGACGTGGTAAGAACCATTACTGTAAACACAATGGAGGTGCTTTGAAAAGGTAAACATTGAGCTACCAGTGAATCAAGCATACCATCTGCTGAGCCTATCACCTGAGAAAATGAGAATCAAAAAGTCACAGGCTGGCAAACCTGTACGCCAGCAATACTTACCATAGTCAACACATGGAAGCAACGAAAATGTCCATCAACAGAGGAATGCACCAAGAAGAAGTGGTCCATGTATACAACGGAACAGTACTCCAGTAAAAAATACAAATTAAATTTAAAAAACAAACAAATGTAAAGAGACATCAGCATTTGTGGGTTTCTCCGGGCACATTCCACTCTAATTTATAACCGAAGAGCACCACTGGCTGGTAGGTCTGTTTCCCTAGTACCAGCGTGGGGAACGTGGAAAGGCTGCCGCCCTCTGGCCGTTACCTGCAAAAACAGGTTTAAAGCTTGAGCTAATGGTCACTTCATATGAACTAGTACTGCAGGGCTGTAAATGAAACCTGCCCTCAGAATGTCTTGAGGGAGGTAATGGCCAAAATATTTCAAAAGGTGACACATACTTCAAGTAAACACTTTGAAGAACTAAGCTCTAACCACAGCTGGAAAAATAAAAAACACATGTCTTAAAGCTCAATTTCAACGCATTATGAGACACATGCAAATTCAACCACAAAGAGGTATCAGCTCACACCAGTCAAAATAACCATCAGCAAAAAACTACAAAGAATAAATGCTGAAGGTGCTGTGGAGAAGTGCATACCCTCAACTTTATGTGGGACGTAACCTGGAAAGAGCCACTAATGAGAACTGAATGGTGGTGCCTTTAAAACTTACACACTGAGCTACCATATGATACAGTCAGCCCACTCCTTGGCCTATAACGTAAGAAGATGAAACTGGAAAGACACAGGCAAGCAAATGTGCATTGCAGCAGTATTACAATAGCCAAGACATGGAGGCAACCAAAAAGTCCATCAAGAGTTGCGTGGCCAAAGAAGAACTGTTACACGTACAGATGGAATATTAGCCAGGGGAAAAAAGGAAACAATGCCATTTGCAGCACCATGTATGATTCTTGAGGTAATCAGGCAAATTGTACTAAGTCAGAAAGCAAAAGACACATATCCTATAGTATCACTTATAGGTCTTAGCTAAAAATTGATACCAATGAAGATATTTCCACAGAGAAATGCAATCACAGATTCATTAAACAAACTTATGGTTCACCAAATGGAAAGGTGTGAGGATTGGATACATTAGGATATTGGGGTTAACATAGCTATAGAAACACATGTGAAATATGTAATCACCGAAGACCTATGGAATACCAAGAGAAGATTACTCAACATTGTGTCATAACCTACATGGTAAAATGATCCAAAGAAGAATAAATATATGTATATGTTTAAAAGAACCACATCTTGCACACCTAGAAGAAACTAACATTGTAATCAAATTTGTTCTGATAAAAAATAAAAATTAAATTAAAAAAAGAACAAGAAGTAATGAGACATAAACTTAAGGGGCTTTTTGCTGGCACATTTCATCATAATTTACAACCAGAACATGACTTCCATTAAGGCTCTGTCATCACTAATAAAGCAGCTTTATAAGCAATGTTGAAGATAGCTTAAAAGAAGTCTCACTAATTATTGATAGTAACAAGACAACAAAGTAAAGTAAAAATCTCACTGCAAAAAGTATACATAGAGTAAGGATAGTAGATCAAACACTTATTAAACTTCTGTAAAGAATAAAAGACAACAGTAGTATGTTTTTTTTTTAAAAAGAGAGGGCCCAAATAAATCTGAAATGAAAGAGATGATGTTACAACAGACACCACAGAAATACAAAGTATCCTAAGATACACACAGCGTAACTCAGGGCTCAGACTGGACAGAGTCCACTCTCCAGTCCCCTGTACATGACTTACAGGAGACTCAGAAACTGAGGAGGGGGTCCCTGAGGAGAGGCTCAAGATAGAATATGGTAGGCATTAACATGGCTGCATTCATCTTAAACATGCCTGAACTACATTCACACGAGATGATTTTGTCCTGTATGTACATTGGCACCTCTAGTCGGAACTGCTGATCTTTGGCTTCATCACCTCTACTGACAGCATTAGCTTCACCTGCTGTGGACCGTCTCCTATAGGATTTCTAGAACCACAAAACATCGAAGCTTCACAGGACCCAGAGTCTGTGCGACTCCATACAGAGTCTCAGAGTCTCAACTCCACTCAGACACTCCACTCTTGGAGAGCACACACAAAGTAGTGTGCACATCAGGACCCAGGGGAAGGAGCAGTGACCCCGTAGGAGAATGACCAGAACTACCTGTTAGTTTTAGAGGGTCTTCTGCAGAGGCAGGTGGTGGCTGTGGCTGTGGCTCACCGTGAGGACAACGACACTGGCAGCAGAAGTTCTGGGAAATACTCCTTGGTGTGAGCCCTCCCAGAGTCCGTCATTAGCCCCACCAAGAGCAAGGTAGGCTCCAGTGCTGGGTTGCCTCAGGCCAAACAACCAACAGAAAGGGAACCCAGCCCCATGCATCAGCAGACAAGTGGATTAAACATTTTATTAAAGTTTTATTTAATCCGCAGACAAGCGGATTAAAACTCTGCCCAACAAAGCAACACCCAGCTCTACTCACCACCAGTCTCTCCCATCAGGAAGCTTGCACAAGCCTCTAAGATAGACTCATCCACTGGAGAGCAGACAACAGAAGCAAGAAGAACTACAATTCTGCAGCCTGTGGAAGGAAAACCACATTCACAGAAAGATAGACAAAATGAAAAGGCAGAGGACTTTATACCAGATCAAGGAACAAGATAAAACCCCAGAAAAAAAACGAAATGAGGTGGAGATAGGGAACCTTCCAGAAAAAGAATTCAGAATAATGATAGTGAAGATGATCCAAGACCTTGTAAAAAGAATGGAGGCAAAGATCGTGAAGATGCAAGAAATGTTTAACAAAGACCTAAAAGAATTAAAGAACAAACAAACAGAGGTGAATAATATAATAACTGAAATGAAGAATACACTAGAAGGAATCAGTAGCAGAATAACTGTGGCAGAAGAACGGATAAGTGACCTGGAAGACAGAAAGGTGGAAATCACTGCCATGGAACAGAATAAAGAAAAAGAATGAAAATAAATGAAGACACCCTAAGAGTCCTCTGGGACAACATTAAACGCAACAACATTCAAATTATAGGGGTCCCAGAAGGAGAAGAGAGAGAGAAAGGACCCAAGAATATATTTGAAGAGATTATAGTTGAAAACTTCCCTAGCATGGGAAAAGAAATAGCCACCCAAGTCCAGGAAGCTCAGAGAGTCCCAGGCAGGATAAACCAAAGGAGAAAAATGCCAAGACACATAGTAACCAAATTGACAAAAATTAAAGACAAAGAAAAATTATTGAAAGCAACAAGGGAAAAATGACAAATAACATACAAGGGAACTCCCATAACAGCTGATTTCTCAGCAGAAAATCTACAAGCCAGAAGGGAGTGGCATGATAAATTTAAAGTGATGAAAGGGAAGAACCTACAACCAAGAGTACTCCACCGAGCAAGGATCTCATTCAGATTTGACAGAGAAATCAAAAGTCCTACAGACAAGCAAAAGCTAAGAGAATTCAGCACCATGAAACCAGCTCTACACCAAATGCTAAAGGAACTTCTCTAAGTGGGAAACACAAGAGAAGAAAAGGACCCACCAAGACAAACCCATAACAATTAAGAAAATAGTAATAGGAACATACATATTGATAATTACCTTAAACATGAATCGACTAAATGTTCCAACCAAAAGACACAGGCTTGCTGAATGGATACAAAAACAAGACCCATATATATGCTGTCTACCAGAGACCCATTTCAGACCTAGGGACACATACAGACTGAAAGTGAGGTGATGGAAAAATATATTCTATGCAAATGAAAATCAAAAGAAAGCTGGAGTAGCAATACTCATATCAGATAAAATAGACTTTAAAATAAAGAATGTTACAAGAGACAAGGAAAGACACTACATAATGGTCAAGGGATCAATCCAAGAAGAAGATATAACGATTATAAATATATATGTACCCAACATAGGAGCACCTCAATATATAAGGCAACTGCTAACAGCTATAAAAGAGGAAATTGACAGTAACACAATAATAGCGGGGGACTTTAACAGCTCACTTACACCAGTGGAGATCATCCAGACAGAAAATTAATAAGGAAACACAAGCTTTAAATGACACAATAGACCAGATAGAGTTAATTGATATTTATAGGACATTCCATCCAAAAACAGCAGAGTACACGTTCTTCTCAACTGCACACGGAACATTCTCCAGGATAGATCACATCTTGGGTCACAAATAAAGCCTCAGTAAATTTAAGAAAACTGAAATCATATCAAGCAGCTGTTCCGACCACAATGCTATGAGATTAGAAATCAATTACAGGGAAAAAACCGTAAAAAACACAAACACATGGAGGCTAAACAATACGTTACTAAATAACCAAGAGATCACTGAAGAAATAAAAGAGGAAATCAAAAACTACCTAGAGACAAATGACAACAAAAACACGATGATCCAAAACCTATGGGATGCAGCAAAAGCAGTTCTAAGAGGGAAGTTTATAGCAATACAAGCCTACCTCAAGAAACAAGAAAAATCTCAAATAAACAATCCAACCTTACACCTAGAGGAACTAGAGAAAGAAGAACAAAACCCAAAGTTAGTAGAAGGAAAGGAAGCATAAAGATCAGAGCAGAAATAAATGAAATAGAAACAAAGAAAACAAAAGCAAAGATCAATAAAACTAAAAGCTGGTTCTTTGAGAAGATAAACAAAAATGATAAGCCTTTAGCCAGACTCAAGAAAAAGAGGGAGAGGACTCAAATCAACAAAATTAGAAGTGAAAAAGGAGAAGTTACAACAGACACCACAGGAATACAAAGCATCCTAAGAGACTACTACAAGCAACTCTATGCCAATAAAATGGACAACCTGGAAGAAATGGACAAATTCTTAGAAAGGGATAACCTTCCAAGAGTGAATCAGGAAGAAATAGAAAATATGAACAAATATATCACAAACAATGAAATTGAAACTGTGATTAAAAATCTTCCAACAAACAAAAGTCCAGAACCAGATGGCGTCACAGGTGAATTCTATCAAATATTTAGAGATGAGCTAACACCCAACCTTCTCAAATTCTTCAAAACAATTGCAGGGGAAGGAACACTCCCAAACTCATTCTATGAGACCACCATCACCCTGATACCAAAACCAGACAAAGATACTACAAGGAAAGAAAATTATAGACCAATATCACTGATGAATATAGATGTAAAAATCCTCAACAAAATAGTAGCAAACAGAATCGAACAACACATCAAAAGGATCATACACCATGATCAAGTGGGGTTTATCCCAGGGATGCAAGGATTCTTCAATATACACAAATCAATGTGATACACCATATTAACAAATTGTACAATAAAACCATATGATCATCTAAATAGATGCAGGAAAAGATTTTGAGAAAATCCAACACCCATTTATGATAAAAACTCTGCAGAGTGTGGGAATAGAGGGAAACTACCTCAACATAATAAAGGCCATATATGACAAACCCACAGCAAACAGCATTCTCAATGGTGAAAAACTGAAAGCGTTTCCTCTAAGATCAGGAACAAGACGAGGATGTCCACTCTCACCACTACTATTCAACATAGTTTTGGAAGTCCTAGCCATGGCAATCAGAGAAGAAAAAGAAATAAAAGGAATACAAAAAGGAAAAGAAGAAGTAAAATTGTCACTGTTTGCAGATGACATCATATCATAGATAGAGAATCCTAAAGATGTCACCAGAAAACCACTGGAGCTAATCAATGAATTTGGTAAAGTTGCAGGATACAAAATTAATGCACAGAAATTGCTTGCATTCCTATACACTAACAATGAAAGATCAGAAAGAGAAATTAAGGAAACAATCCCATTACCACTGCAACAAAAAGAATAAAATACCTAGGAATAAACCTACCTAAGGAAGTAAAAGACCTGTACTCAGAAAACTATAAGACACTGATGAAAGAAATCAAAGATGATATAAACAGATGGAGACATATACCATGTTCTTGGATTAGAAGAATCAATATTGTGAAAAAGACTATACTACCCAAAGCAATCTACAGATTCAATGCAATCCCTATCAAAATACCTTTGGCATTTTCTACAGAACTAAAAAAAAAATCTTAAAATTTGTAGGGAGACACAAAAGACCCTGGATAGCCAAAGCAGTCTTGAGGGGAAAAAAAAAGAGCTGGAGGAATCAGACTTCCAGACCTCAGACTGTATTACAAAGCTACAGTAATCAAGATAATATGGTACTGACACAAAAACAGAAATATAGATCAATAGAACAGGATAGAAAGCACAGAGATAAACCCACGTACCTATGGTTAACTAATCTATGACAAAGGAGGCAAGGGTATACAATGGAGAAAAGACAGTGTCTTCAGTAAGTGGTGCTGGGAAAACTGGACAGCTACATGTAAAAGAATGAAATTAGAACACTCCCTAACACCATACACAAAAATAAACTCAAAATGGATTAGAGACCTAAATGTAAGACCAGCCACTATAAAACACTTAGAGGAAAACATAAGCAGAACAGTCTATGACATAAATCACAGCAAGATCCTTTTTGACCCACCTCCTAGAGAAATGGAAATAAAAACAAAAATAAAAAAATGGGACCTAATGAAACTTAAAATCTTTTGCACAGCAAAGGAAAACATAAGCAAGACGAAAAGACAACCATCAGAATGGGAGAAAATATTTTCAAATGAAGCAAATGGCAAAGGATTAATCTCCAAAAAGCAGCTCATGTAGCTCAATATCACAAAACCAAACAACCCAATCCAAAAATGGGCAGAAGACCTAAATAGACATTTCTCCAAAGAAGATATACAGGGCTTCCCTGGTGGTGCAGTGGTTGAGAATCTGCCTGCCAATGCAGGGGACACGGGTTCGAGCCCTGGTCTGGGAGGATCCCACATGCCGTGGAGCAGCTGGGCCCGTGAGCCACAACTACTGAGCCTGCGTGTCTGGAGCCTGTGCTCCGCGACTAGAGAGGCCACAATAGTGAGAGGCCCACGCAACGCGATGAAGAGTGGCCCCCACTTGCCACAACTAGAGAAAGCCCTGGCACAGAAACGAAGATGCAACACAGCCATAAATAAATTAAAAAAAAAAAGAAGATATACAGTTTGCCAACAAACACATGAAAGGATGCTGAACATCACTAATCATTAGAGAAATGCAAATCAAAACTACAGTGAGGTATCACCTCACACCAGTCAGAATGGCCATCATCAAAAAATCTACAAACAATAAATGCTGGAGAGGCATTTATTGGAGAAAAGGGAACCCTCTTGCACTGTTGGTGGGAATGTAAATTGATATAGCCACTAAGGAGAATGGTATGGGGGTGCCTTAAAAACTAAAAATAGAACTACCGTAAAACCCAGCAATCCCACTACTGGACATTTACCCTGAGAAAACCATAATTCAGAAAGAGTCATGTACCACAATGTTCATTGTAGCTCTATTTACAATAGCCAGGACATGGAAGCAACCTAAGTGTCCATCAACAGATAACTGGATAAAGAAGATGTGGCACATATATACAATGGAACATTATTCAGCCATAAAAAGAAACGAAATTGAGTTATTTGTAGTGAGGTGGATGGATCTAGAGTCTGTCCTACAGAGTAAAGTAAGTCAGAAAGAGAAAAACAAATACCGTATGCTAACACATATATATGGAATCTAAAAGAAAAAAGTTTATGAAGAACCTAGGGGCAGGAAAGGATTAAGGACACAGACGTAGAGAAAGGACTTGAGGACACGGGGAGGGGGAAGGGTAAGCTGGGACAAAGTGAGAGAGTGGTATGGACATATATACACTACCAAATGTAAAATTGATAGCTACTGGGAAGCAGCCACATAGCACAGGGAGATCAGCTCGGTGCTTTGTGACCACCTAAAGGGGTGGGATAAGGGAGTGAGAGGGAGGTGCAAGAGGGAGGGGATATGGTGTTATATGTATACGTATAGCTGATTCACTTTTTTATACAGCAGAAACTAACACACAATTGTAAAGCAATTATACTCCAATAAAGATGTAAAAGGAAAAAAAAAGAAAGCCCAGAGATAAACCTACACACCTATGGTCCACTAATCTATGACAAAGGAGGCAAGGATATACAATGGAGAAAAGACAGTCTCTTCAATAAGTGGTGCTGGGAAAAATGGACAGCTACATGTAAAAGAATGAAATTAGAACACTCCCTAACACCATACACAAAAATAAACTCAAAATGGATTAGAGACTGAAATGTAAGACCGGACACTATAAAACTCTTAGAGGAAAACATAGGAAGAACACTCTTTGACATAAATCACAGCAAGATCTTTTTTGATCCACCTCCTAGAGTAATGGAATAAAAAACACAAATAAACAAATGGGAGCAAATGAAACCTAAAAGCTTTTGGAAAGCAAAGGAAACTACAAACAAGACGAAAAGACAACCCTCAGAATGGGAGAAAATATTTGCAAACAAATCAATGGACAAAGGATTAATCTCCAATATATATAAAGAGCTCATGCAGCTCAACAGTAAAAAAGCAAACAACCCATTCCAAAAATGGGCAGATGACGTAAATAGACATTTGTCCCAGGAAGACATACAGATGGCCAAGAAGCACATGAAAAGCTGCTCAACATCACTAATTATTAGAGAAATATAAACCAAAACTACAATGAGGTATCACCTCACACAAGTCAGAATGGGCATCATCAGAAAATCTACAAACAACAAATGCTGGAGAGGGTGTGGAGAAAAGGGAACCCTCTTGCACTATTTGTGGGAATGTAAATTGATACAGTCACTATGGAGAACAGTATGGAGGTTCCTTAAAAAACTAAAAATAGAATTACCATATGACCCAGCAATCCCACTACTGGTCATACACCCAGAGAAAACCATAATTTAAAAAGACACAGTCACCACAATGTTCATTGAAGCACTATTTACAATAGCCAGGTCATGGAAGCAACCTAAATGCCCATAGACAGATGAATGGAAAAGATGTGGTACATATATAAAATGGAATATTACTGTCATAAAAAGGAATGAAATTGGGTCATTTGTAGATATGTGGTTGGATCTAGAGACTGTCATACAGAGTGAAGTAAGTCAGAAAGAGAAAAACAAATATCATATATTAATGCATGTATGTGGAACCTAGAAAAATGGTACAGATGAACCGGTTAGCAGGGAAGAAATAGAGACACAGATGTAGAGGACAAATGTATGGACACCAAGGAGGGAAAGTGGCGGGGGGTGGTGGTGGTGGGATGAATTGGGAGATTGGGATTGACATATATACACTTATATGTATAAAATAGATAACCAGTAGGAACCTGCTGTATAAAAAATAAATAAAATAAAATTCAAAAATTAAAAAAATAAATATTAAAAAAATAAAACAGAAAAAAAGTTCTCTCCTTCCCATAGACGTATTTATATGAATGAATTATTTCCATGCTTATATCTATAAATACAAAAAGAGGAATAAAACCTACCTTGAACCAAAAAAGAAAAAAAGAAAAAACAACAGAACCCACCAGTCATACAGAGGAAAACGCTGTCAGGGCACTTGCTCCAGTGGTAAACAATTCTGAAGTTGGTCAGAGGTGTGGAATCGTCTCCCATGCAGCCAGCAGCTCCCCGCAATGAGCGTCCTCATTGCAAAGCTGGGGGACTGTGAGGAGGCGTCTCTGAGTAAACGTGAGCTGAGCCCCAGGCTGCTGCTGAACTTTTCCCACCCTTCCCAGGTAAAACACCTGAATGTGTGCAAAGACTTTAAAGCCTAGAGGAAGGGGCTTGGAGTCACACCAGCGACAACACGCAGGCCAACCTGGTGCCTGCAGGCCAGCCAGGATGGTCCTGGCCCCGGGCGCTCTTCTGGAAGCTTTCCATTTCCCTGCCTGAGGTACCCCTCCTGTCCCGGCCCCCACTGCTTTTTTCCTTCCTCACCTCTGCCCGGGGAGAAATTCCAGCAGCAGGTATGGGTGACACATCCTCTTCTTTAGCAGGTGGCAGCCCGGCAACTCCTGCAGAAAGTCCAGCAGAGCCCCACTCACACGGGGCCACTCATAGAGCCGTGGGCCCTACTCCCTCCCACCAGCCCAACCCCGAGACTGCTGGCGGGGCAGAGAATATGGCGTGAGGCACAGCTGCAGAGGCTTTTGCTGCCTGGAGGGGTGTTTATATTGACCTCAGCCCAGGCACACCTGGGAAGGACTGGCTGGCCGGCCGGGTCAGGCTGCCCAGGTCAGCCAATCCTCGCCCCTCAGGGGCTCAGAGTTGCAGAAAATGGGCCTTGCTGCACCGGCCAGGTCCAAGGAACAGGTGTAGGGTCCCGAGAGTCAGTATAGACAAGGGGCGGCAGCCCTGGCTTGTTTTCTAATCATTTTATCTGGTCCATGAGTGGGAGACAACTTCAAGAAGACCCTCTCCTAATGAGAGGAACCCAGGAGTCAGGGAGAGGAGGGGTGGTGGGTGGAGACAGAGGCCTGGTGCCCCAGCTGCAGTGGAAGCCCCTGGAAGACCAGGTGGAGGGAGGCCGCACGGAGTGAAGCCTAGGGTCACAGACCTGTCGGAGCTGCTGTTTGTTAGTTCAAGCCCTGCTCTGAGGTGCTCTGGGTCAGCTCTGAGCGACAGGTGTGCTGGGGGTGTTCTGCAATGAGGGCTATGTGCACGGTTCCTGTGTGCCCAGCCCTGCCGGGGTACCTGTCCAGGGGACCTCCATATTCAGGGAGAGGCCTGCCCACGAGAGCCCCATGAGCTGCTGAGTACCTGCCCAGGTGAGCTCCATATCCTGGGAGGGGCCTGACCACGAGAACCCCGTGGGCTGCTGGGTACCTGCCCAGGTGAGCTCCATATCCTGGGAGGGGCCTGACCACGAGAGCCCCGTGGGCTGCTGGGTACCTGCCCAGGTGAGCTCCATATCCTGGGAAGGGCCTGACCACGAGAGTCCCGTGGGCTGCTGGGTACCTGCCCAGGTGAGCTCCATATCCTGGGAGGGGCCTGACCACGAGAGCCCCGTGGGCTGCTGGGTACCTGCCCAGGTGAGTTCCATATCCTGGGAGGGGCCTAACCACGAGAGCCCCGTGGGCTGCTGGCTACCTGCACAGGTGAGCTCCATATCCTGGGAGGGGCCTGACCACGAGAGCCCCGTGGGCTGCTGGGGACCTGGTAAAGGATGCCAGGACAGTCAGTGAAGCCACAGAGGATATACATCCAGTAGTTCCTAATTCCTACACCCTGCTGGTCATTCTACCATCCACCAGGACATGCTATTCTGTATTAGACTTCAATGATGCCTTCTTCTGTATTCCATTAGTCCCAGAGTCACAAGAAATTTTGGCTGGGAGTGGCAGGACTCAACATACAACAAAAACAATACTGCTGGGCCGTCCTGCCCCAGGGGTTCAAAAATTCCCACACCATCTTTGGGGAAACGTTAGCTAAAGCCCTAAAAGATCTACCTCTGGAGAAGGGAACCCTCATTCAATATGCAGACGACATTCTGATCGCCAGCCCTACTAAGGAGGCCTCTGAACTACCTAGCCAATAAAAGATAGAAGGTGTCCAAGAAAAAGGCTCAAATATCACAGACTATGGTGACCTGCCTGGGCTTCATTCTCACAGAAGATCGGAGAAGCCCATCCCAGGAAAGGGAAGAAGCCATTTGCAGCCTCACCCTTCCTAAAACTAGAAGACAGCCTAGGGGTTCCTGGGGAGACCGGGGTTTGCTGCATCTGGATCCCTAACTACAGTCTAATAGCTGGGCCTCTATATGAAACACTGAAAGGAAAAGATGATGATCCTTTTGAATAGAATCCAGAAGCGGCCTTTCAAGAATGGAAAGAGCAGTCAATTCAGACCCTTGCCCTGGACCTCCCTAATTTAGCTAAACCCTTTGACCTTTACATTCCTGGTCCAAGGCGAATCACCCTTGGAGTATTAGTGCAAAAATTGGGACCACTTGAAATAGAACAACGCAAGAATGCCCTCCAGGCATTGGCCAGCCACCCCATCCGACCAGGATACTGTGGGTATCTAAAAACCTGGAAGTGAGCAGCCCGCAAGCCAGCTCCCTCCTGAGGGAAAAGGACGCCACTTGGTGATCCTAACCACCCACCATGCCCTGAAGTTGCAGGGATCGCTCCGTGGGCACAATGACCTCGAGTGAGGAGGCCCTCCAACTCCAACCTCCAGAGAGACAACCTGGGGCAACGGGCCCCCATGACGACTCGTGTGACCATCACATGACCTGGAGCTTCTCTCAGAAAACAACAAGAGTGTGCCCCAAAAGAGCAGACTATTGCTTGCAGGACTTACTGCACCCAGAGCGGAGCTAATAAACTTGGCAGGGGAACCGTAAATAACGCTGCCACCATAGAAAAGCCTACAGACACCGCGGTGACGGCGGCCAATGAGACCGGCTGGACTCCTGGCTACTTCAAAAGGCCGTTGACTGAGTGGCCGTCATGGTCCTGGATCACCACCGGCCCTGGACTGTCTGGGAGTTGAGCAGGCAGGGCTCTGACACCTGGTGCTGTTTGTACGTTAATTCAGTGGCCTAACTGAAGAAAGCGCAGACTACTGGTCAGAGCATCTAGGCTGGCAGAAACCGTCAGCCTAAGGGGGTCGAACCAATGTGGAGCAGGGTAAATCCGGCCCCCCCAGCGTCCCTGCGCATCTCTTTCCTGGACCCTTAAAGGTCATTAGAATCTATAAACCTTCCAATGCTGGTGCTCAGGCGGACGAGCAGTGAGGGAGGAGGCCTGGGGACAATCAACCTCACCTGGAGGCTGCTGGGGAGAAGTCCTGCCCCTCCCCCCGGGTATGAGGACACCCAACTCAGCACGAAGCATTTACAGAAGAGGTGTCTGCACCCTCAGCGCCCCAAGAATGAGGAATGGGAAAAAGGCAGAGGAGGGGTTTGTCACCGGCAAAGCCCATTAAAAATTCCTGGGAGATAAAAATAGAATCTGGGCAATAAAATAAAGTCTAACCTTTTTTTCCTTTGTGCTTTGTCTAATTTCACTTGCTCCTAGGTTTCCACAGGCAGAGGTCCCACACCCAGCACTTCAGACCCGATTTCCTAGTGCAAAATGGCTGGGCTGACACCTCAGCTCGCGGGGCCCCATGCAGACTCCGCGACATAGAGCCTGAGCTCCAGCCAACCCGGCCCTCGAGAGCTCCGCCCCGTCCCTCCCGCTGACGCTGACGGGATCCCTACACAGCAGCCCGGCCCACAGCCCGCGGGGGAGCGCACGCTCTCACCTCTCCATTCTCTGATCAAAATATAAAGTTTTCCTTTGCTTCTGAACCAAAGTCAGTCTCGATCTGTTGGCTCCAATGACACTGGGCAGGGGGACCCTTGTTGGGGCCCACTCTGCAGGATCAGTAACAGAATTTGAGAACATTGTAACTTCAAAGAACAGATGTGTGAGCCAAACTGTAATTAACATAGAGCAGTGTATAAGGCTCGTGTAAAATAAGATGTTTCTAACACTTCCATTTGATATTTCCATCACTTTATTATAAGCAAGTTCAGTGGAGGGGTTTGTCTTATTTGTCAGGTCAACATTAGAGAAATGCAGTGATTTCTTTCCAAGGATGTACATCTAATAATGTTGGCTGAAGTTTCAATCTTGTTTTGAATGATTTTCCATTGAAAATGATACCTCTCTTTCAGCTCCTAGATTTCTGAGAAGTATAAAATCTTATATTTTTTTATTACCAAAGGGGAAAGGTGGGAGGAGGGATAAATTAACAGTTTCAGATTAACATATACACACTGCTATGTATAAAATATATCATCAACAAGGAACTACTGTATAGCACAGGGAACTATAGTCAATATTTTGTAATAACCCCTAAGGGGAAATAATCTGAAAAAAAATAGATATCTATTTCGACATCATCTATCAACTACAGATAAAATGGAACTTAAAGGAGGCCGATGGTGAGCGTTTCTGACCCTGAAGACTTCAATGATCTAAAGTTCTGACTCTGCCTACGGCCCATGTCCCTTAATGAACATACATGTACCAGTAGCTTAAAAATTCCCCAGATTGGGGTTCGGGGAGACACTGATTTGGAAAAATCCCTGGTGTTCTCCTTACATACATGGGACCTTTCATACAGCTAAAACATGCCTGTGATACCCAGAAGGTGGTACACGATTGGATCAGGAAGATTTTGGAAAAGGCACCTCATCTCCTAATCTCCTGGTTGTCGAGTTCACGCCTCCAGCCTCTTTCCTAACAATCTCCCCACTTCAGGATGTCAGCACCTTCAACATCCTGTTGCACAGAGTTTGGAATTTGTCCAGAGGATGAAGGGGAAGGAGGAGAAACAATGAGAGACAAGCCCTAGATGTTCAGACAGGCACATGCCACTCTAATTTCCAATCAGGAAGAAGAATTAAGCAAAGGCTTAGCCTGCCGCCCGGAACCAGAGTAGGGCCAGAAGAAAACAAGCGATTTTCCGGACGGCGCCCAAAAAAGCGAGTTGAAAAATGGAGCTCAGGGGTACTGCAATTCACAAACCTGCAGAGTTATAAATGATCATTCTCGCTCAAAAATATACTGAGGGAAGGAAACGAAGAGGATTAGAAAGAAAGGCAGAATTGCAGGAAACCGGTTTCAGGAGGTAGATTCGACTCGCCTTGAAAGCACATGAAAAGCGGCAAAGCGTTGACAATGATGTCCTTGGCCAAAAAGGGCGTATGCGTTTTTTCCTGAATATATTCAGGAAAAAACGCATACGCCCTTTTTGGCCAACCAAGCAAGCCGGAAAGGCAAATCAGCGCTACAAAGAAGTCTCGCTTGCCAGCGGTCAAAAGGGCCATGCTGAAAAAAGTGTAAAAACCGGAAATGCAGGACAGGCCATGGAGACATGGGAGCCTTGCTACGCTGATGGGCGGGGTGGAAATTGCCAACAGCCACTCTGGAGAAGTGTACGCTGCGTCCTGAAACATGGAATAAACACAGCTTAGAGAGCATAGGGCACTTCCACTCATGGGCGTAGAAATCGGGAAACCTAAAAATCAACAAGACACAGGCACCCCAAAGTTTAGGGCTGCTCTGTTTCCAAGAACCTCCACTTCGGTACACCTTAAATATCCCAGGAAAGAGAAAAATGGATAAAGAAGTTGTGGTACTTATGCACAATGGCATATCACTCAGCCATGAAATCAGTGTCATAAGGCTAGTAGCAGCATGATGAGTGGATTTAGGGACGATGACTCTAAGTGAAGTAAGTCACACAGAAAAGGAAACTTATCCTAAGTTATCACTTGTAGAAGGAATGTCAAAATCGCTACACCTGAACTGAATTCCAAAACAGAACAGAGTCACACGTTTAGAAAACACACTATGGCTGCTTAACGGGAAAGGTCAGGTGGGGTGATGCATAAAACAAGGGTTTGAAATTAGCTCAGATACCGTTCCAGAAGCCAAATATGTAATAGACAAGACCTACTCCCTGCTCAGTGAACTGGACTCAACACCACCTATTCACCGCCCAAGAATATATCTGACTAGTAAGAATCTTAAAGCCTATGTATTGATATCTCTGTGGAAGTGAATCAAGAGGGTGTAAAACGGCATAAACACAGCAGTGAAAAGCAGCTAAACCCCATTATAAAAATAAATTACTTAAAAAAAACCCATAAAAAAAAGACAGTGAGAGAGAGAGAAATTCTTACAAAATCCGTTCATGGGCTCTGATGCAACATGGATTGACCATATCTAGACCCACAGCTGGATGAGACATAAGGCTGGACACTCTTGGGGCTGAGAGGATTGGTGAGGTTGGGTGAGCAAACGCAGACCCTTTAAAGTAATACTGCGTGGTACCCATGCCATGGGTCCCAAATCTCCAGGTTCAAGGGCATCTTCCTACATCGAAAACATGCATGGGAAACCCAGAAGATGGTACACCGTGTGATCGGGAAAGGTTTCTAAAACGCACCTCATTTCTCCTCTCCTTGTGCTCGGGTTCGCCATTCCAGCCGCTTTCCTAACAATCTCCCTACTTGGAGAATCAGCACCGTTGACCTCCTGTTTCTTACAGGTCGCAATTTGTCCTGAGGATGAACGGGAAGAGGGGGAACCAATGAGAGACTAGCTCTAGGTGTTGGGACAGGCACAGGTCACTCTATTTTCCCATCAGGAAGAAGAATGAACCACAGGCTCAGCCTGCCCCCCCAGAACCAGAATAGGGCCTGAAGCAATCCTGCGCTTTTGCGGCCAGCTCCCAAACAAGCGAGTTGACAAACGGGGCTCAAGGGCACTGCAATTCACAAACCTGCAGAGTTATAAATGATAACTCTCGTCCACAAATATATTGAGGGAAGGCAACGAAGAGGATTTGAAAGCAAGGCAGAATTGCAGGAAACCGATTTCAGGAGGTAGATGCGACTCGCCTTTAAAGCACATGAAAAGCGGCAAAACGTCGACAATGATGCCCTTGGCCAAAAAGGGCGTATGCGTTTTTTCCTGAATATATTCAGGAAAAAACGCATACGCCCTTTTTGGCCAACCAAGCAAGCCGGAAAGGCAAATCAGCACTACAAAGAAGTCTCGCTTGCCATCAGTCAAAAGGGCCATGCTGAAAAAAGTGTAAAAACCGGCAATGCAGGACAGGCCATGGACACATGGGAGCCTTGCTACGCTGATGGGCGGGATGTAAATTGCCAACAGCCACTCTAGAGAAGTGTACGGTGTGGCCTGAAACATGTAATAAACACAGCTTAGAGAGCATAGGGCACTTCCACTCATGGGCGTATACAATGGGAAAACTGAAAATCCACAAGACACAGGCACCCCAAAGTGTAGGGCTGTTCTGTTTACAAGAATCTCCACTTCGGTACACCTTAAATAGCCCAGGAAAGAGAAAAATGGATAAAGAAGTTGTGCTACTTATGCACAATGGAATATCACTCAGCCAAGAAATCAATGTCATAAGGCTAGTAGCAGCATGATGAGTGGATTTAGGTACGATGACTCTAAGTGAAATAAGTCACACAGAAAAAGACACTTATCCTAAGATATCACTTATAGAGGGAATGTCAAAATCACTACCCTTGAACTGAATTACAAAACAGAACAGAGTCACACGTTTAGAAAACACACTATGGCTGCTTAACGGGAAAGGTCAGGTGGGGTGATGCATAAAACAAGCGTTTGAAATTAGCTCAGATACCGTTCCAGAAGCCAAATATGTAATAGACAAGACCTACTCCCTGCTCAGTGAAATGGACTCAACACCCCCTATTCACCGCCCAAGAATATATCTGACTAGGAAGAGTCTTAAAACCTATGTATTGATATCTCTCTGGAAGTGAATCAAGAGGGTATAAAGCGGCATAAACACAGCAGGGAAAAGCAGCTAAACCCCATTATAAAAATAGATTACTTCAAAAAAAGACCCATAAAACAAAGACAGGAAAGAGAGAGAAATTCTTACAAAATCCGTTCAGGGGCTCTGATGCAACCTGGATTGACCATATCTAGACCCACAGCTGCATGAGACATAAGGCTGGACACTCTTGGGGCTGAGAGGATTGGTGAGGTTGGGTGAGCAAACGCAGACCCTTTAAAGTAATACTGCGTGGTACCCATGCCCTGGGTCCCAAATCTCCAGGTTCAAGGGCATCTTCCTACATCGAAAACATGCCTGGGAAACCCAGAAAATGGTACACCGTGTGATCGGGAAAGGTTTCTAAAACTCACCTCATTTCTCCTCTCCTTGTGCTCGGGTTCCCCATTCCAGCCACTTCACTAACAATCTCCCTACTTGGAGAATCAGCACCGTTGACCTCCTGTTTTGTACAGGTCGCAATTTGTCCTGAGGATGAACGGGAAGAGGGGGAACCAATGAGAGACTAGCTCTAGGTGTTGGGACAGGCACAGGTCACTCTATTGTCCCATCAGGAAGAAGAATGAACCACAGGCTCAGCCTGCCCCCCGGAACCAGAATAGGGCCTGAAGCAATCCTGCGCTTTTGCGGCCAGCTCCCAAAAAAGCGAGTTGACAAATGGAGCTCAGGGGCACTGCAATTCACAAACCTGCAGAGTTATAAATGATAACTCTCGTCCACAAATATATTGAGGGAAGGCAACGAAGAGGATTTGAAAGCAAGGCAGAATTGCAGGAAACAGATTTCAGGAGGTAGATTCGACTCGCCTTGAAAGCACATGAAAAGCGGCAAAGCGTTGACAATGATGCCCTTGGCCAAAAAGGGCGTATGCGTTTTTTCCTGAATATATTCAGGAAAAAACGCATACGCCCTTTTTGGCCAACCAAGCAAGCCGGAAAGGCAAATCAGCGCTACAAAGAAGCCTCGCTTACCAGCGGTCAAAAGGGCCATGCTGAAAAAAGTGTAAAAACCAGAAATGCAGGACAGGCCATGGACACATGGGAGCCTTGCTACGCTGATGGGCGGGGTGGAAATTGCCCACAGCCACTCTGCAGAAGCGTACGCTGCGTCCTGAAACATGTAATAGACACAGCTTGGAGAGCATAGGGCACTTCCACTCATGGGCGTAGAAATCGGGAAACTTAAAAATCAACAAGACACAGGCACCCCAAACTTTAGGGCTGCTCTGTTTCCAAGAGCCTCCACTTCGCTACACCTTAAATATCCCAGGAAAGGGAAAAATGGATAAAGAAGTTGTGGTACTTATGCACAACGGAATATCACTCAGCCATGAAATCAGTGTCATAAGGTTAGTAGCAGCATGATGAGTGGATTTAGGGACGATGACTCTAAGTGAAGTAAGTCACACAGAAAAGGACACTTATCCTAAGATATCACTTATAGAGGGAATGTCAAAATCGCTACACCTGAACTGAATTCCAAAACAGAACAGAGTCACACATTTAGAAAACACACTATGGCTGCTTAACGGGAAAGCTGAGGTGGGGCGATGCATAAAACAAGGGTTTGAAATTAGCTCAGATACCGTTCCACAAGCCAAATATGTAATAGACAAGACCTACTCCCTGCCCAGTGAACTGGACTCAACACCCCCTATTCACCGCCCAAGAATATATCTGACTAGGAAGAGTCTTAAAACCTATGTATTGATATCTCTCTGGAAGTGAATCAAGAGGGTGTAAAGCGGCATAAACACAGCAGGGAAAGGCAGCTAAACCCCATTATAAAAATAGATTACTTAAAAAAAAAACCATAAAACAAAGACAGTGAAAGAGAGAGAAATTCTTACAAAATCCGTTCAGGGGCTCTGATGCAACCTGGATTGACCATATCTAGACCCACAGCTGGATGAGACATAAGGCTGGACACTCTTGGGGCTGAGAGGATTGGTGAGGTTGGGTGAGCAAACGCAGACCCTTTAAAGTAATACTGCGTGGTACCCATGCCATGGGTCCCAAATCTCCAGGTTCAAGGGCATCTTCCTACATCGAAAACATGCCTAGGAAACCCAGAAGATGGTACACCGCGTGATCGGGAAAGGTTTCTAAAACGCACCTCATTTCTCCTCTCCTTGTGCTCGGGTTCGCCATTCCAGCCGCTTCACTAACAATCTCCCTACGTGGAGAATCAGCACCGTTGACCTCCTGTTTCGTACAGGTCGCAATTTGTCCTGAGGATGAACGGGAGGAGGGGGAATCAATGAGAGACTAGCTCTAGGTGTTGGGACAGGCACAGGTCACTCTATTTTCCCATCAGGAAGAAGAATGAACCACAGGCTCAGCCTGCCCCCCGGAACCAGAATAGGGCCTGAAGCAATCCTGCGCTTTTGCGGCCAGCTCCCAAAAAAGCGAGTTGACAAATGGAGCTCAGGGGCACTGCAATTCACAAACCTGCAGAGTTATAAATGATAACTCTCGTCCACAAATATATTGAGGGAAGGCAACGAAGAGGATTTGAAAGCAAGGCAGAATTGCAGGAAACAGATTTCAGGAGGTAGATTCGACTCGCCTTGAAAGCACATGAAAAGCGGCAAAGCGTTGACAATGATGCCCTTGGCCAAAAAGGGCGTATGCGTTTTTTCCTGATTATATTCAGGAAAAAACGCATACGCCCTTTTTGGCAAACCAAGCAAGCCGGAAAGGCAAATCAGCGCTACACAGAAGTCTCGCTTGCCAGCGGTCAAAAGGGCCATGCTGAAAAAAGTGTAAAAACCAGAAATGCAGGACAGGCCATGGAGACATGGGAGCCTTGCTACGCTGATGGGCGGGGTGGAAATTGCCAACAGCCACTCTGCAGAAGTGTACGCTGCGTCCTGAATCATGTAATAGACACAGCTGAGAGAGCATAGAGCACTTCCACTCATGGGCCTAGAAATCGGGAAACCTAAAAATCAACAAGACACAGGCACCCCAAACTTTAGGGCTGCTCTGTTTCCAAGAGCCTCCACTTCGGGACACCTTAAATATCCCAGGAAAGATAAAAATGGATAAAGAAGTTGTGGTACTTATGCACAATGGAATATCACTCAGCCATGAAATCAGTGTCATAAGGCTAGTAGCAGCATGATGAGTGGATTTAGGGACAATGACTCTAAGTGAAGTAAGTCACACAGAAAAGGACACTTATCCTAAGATATCACTTATAGAAGGAATGTCAGAATCGCTACACCTGAACTGAATTCCAAAACGGAACAGAGTCACACATTTAGAAAACACACTATGGCTGCTTAACGGGAAAGCGGAAGTGGGGCGATTCATAAAACAAGGGTTTGAAATTAGCTCAGATACCGTTCCACAAGCCAAATATGTAATAGACAAGACCTACTCCCTGCTCAGTGAACTGTACTCAACACCCCCTCTTCACCGCCCGAGAATATATCTGACTAGGAAGAGACTTAAAACCTATGTATTGATATCTCTCTGGAAGTGAATCAAGAGGGTGTAAAGCGGCATAAACACAGCACGGAAAAGCAGCTAAACACCATTATAAAAATAGACTACTTTAAAAAAAAACCCATAAAACAAAGACACTGAAAGTGTGAGAAATTCTTACAAAATCCGTTCAGGGGCTATGATGCAACCTGTATTGACCATATCTAGACCCACAGCTGGATGAAACATAAGGCTGGACATTCTTGGGGCTGAGAGGATTGGTGAGGTTGGGTGAGCAAACACAGACCCTTTAAAGTAATACTGCGTGGTACCCATGCCATGGGTCCCAAATCTCCAGGTTCAAGGGCATCTTCCTACATCGAAAACATGCCTGGGAAACCCAGAAGATGGTACACCGTGTGATCGGGAAAGGTTTCTAAAACGCACCTCATTTCTCCTCTCCTTGTGCTCGGGTTCGCCATTCCAGCCGATTCACTAACAATCTCCCTACGTGGAGAATCAGCCCAGTTGACCTCCTGTTTCGTACAGGTCGCAATTTGTCCCGAGGATGAACGGGAAGAGGGGGAACCAATGAGAGACTAGCTCTAGGTGTTGGGACAGGCACAGGTCACTCTATTTTCCCATCAGGAAGAAGAATGAACCACAAGCTCAGCCTGCCCCCCGGAACCAGAATAGGGCCTGAAGCAATCCTGAGCTTTTGCAGCCAGCTCCCAAAAAAGCGAGTTGACAAATGGAGCTCAGGGGCACTGCAATTCACAAACCTGCAGAGTTATAAATGATAACTCTCGTCCACAAATATATTGAGGGAAGGCAACGAAGAGGATTTGAAAGCAAGGCAGAATTGCAGGAAACCGATTTCAGGAGGTAGATTCGACTCGCCTTGAAAGCACATGAAAAGCGGCAAAGCGTTGACAATGATGTCCTTGGCCAAAAAGGGCGTATGCGTTTTTTCCTGAATATATTCAGGAAAAAACGCATACGCCCTTTTTGGCCAACCAAGCAAGCCGGAAAGGCATATCGGCGCTACAAAAAAGTCTGGCTTGCCAGCGGTCAAAAGGGCCATGCTGAAAAAAGTGTAAAAACCAGAAATCAGGACAGGCCATGGACACATGGGAGCCTTGCTACGCTGATGGGCGGGGTGGAAATTGCCAACAGCCACTCTGGAGAAGTGTACGCTGCGTCCTGAAACATGTAATAAACACAGCTTAGAGAGCATAGGGCACTTCCACTCATGGGCGTAGAAATCGGGAAACCTAAAAATCAACAAGACACAGGCACCCCAAAGTTTAGGGCTGCTCTGTTTCCAAGAACCTCCACTTCAGTACACCTTAAATATCCCAGGAAAGAGAAAAATGGATAAAGAAGTTGTGGTACTTATGCACAATGGAATATCACTCAGCCATGAAATCAGTGTCATAAGGCTAGTAGCAGCATGATGAGTGGATTTAGGGACGATGACTCTAAGTGAAGTAAGTCACACAGAAAAGGAAACTTATCCTAAGTTATCACTTGTAGAAGGAATGTCAAAATCGCTACACCTGAACTGAATTCCAAAACAGAACAGAGTCACACATTTAGAAAACACACTATGGCTGCTTAACGGGAAAGCTGAGGTGGGGCGATTCATAAAACAAGGGTTTGAAATTAGCTCAGATACCGTTCCACAAGCCAAATATGTAATAGACAAGACCTACTCCCTGCCCAGTGAACTGGACTCAACACCCCCTATTCACCGCCCAAGAATATATCTGACTAGGAAGAGTCTTAAAACCTATGTATTGATATCTCTCTGGAAGTGAATCAAGAGGGTGTAAAGCGGCATAAACACAGCAGGGAAAAGCAGCTAAACCCCATTATAAAAATAGATTACTTAAAAAAAAACCCATAAAACAAAGACAGTGAAAGAGAGAGAAATTCTTACAAAATCCGTTCAGGGGCTCTGATGCAACCTGGATTGACCATATCTAGACCCACAGCTGGATGAGACATAAGGCTGGACACTCTTGGGGCTGAGAGGATTGGTGAGGTTGGGTGAGCAAACGCAGACCCTTTAAAGTAATACTGCGTGGTACCCATGCCATGGGTCCCAAATCTCCAGGTTCAAGGGCATCTTCCTACATCGAAAACATGCCTAGGAAACCCAGAAGATGGTACACCGCGTGATCGGGAAAGGTTTCTAAAACGCACCTCATTTCTCCTCTCCTTGTGCTCGGGTTTGCCATTCCAGCCGCTTCACTAACAATCTCCCTACTTGGAGAATCAGCACCGTTGACCTCCTGTTTCGTACAGGTCGCAATTTGTCCTGAGGATGAACGGGAAGAGGGGGAATCAATGAGAGACTAGCTCTAGGTGTTGGGACAGGCACAGATCACTCTATTGTCCCATCAGGAAGAAGAATGAACCACAGGCTCTGCCTGCCCCCAGGAACCAGAATAGGGCCTGAAGCAATCCTGCGCTTTTGCGGCCAGCTCCCAAAAAAGCGAGTTGACAAATGGAGCTCAGGGGCACTGCAATTCACAAACCTGAAGACTTATAAATGATAACTCTCGTCCACAAATATATTGAGGGAAGGCAACGAAGAGGATTTGAAAGCAAGGCAGAATTGCAGGAAACAGATTTCAGGAGGTAGATTCGACTCGCCTTGAAAGCACATGAAAAGCGGCAAAGCGTTGACAATGATGCCCTTGGCCAAAAAGGGCGTATGCGTTTTTTCCTGATTATATTCAGGAAAAAACGCATACGCCCTTTTTGGCCAACCAAGCAAGCCAGAAAGGCAAATCAGCGCTACAAAGAAGTCTTGCTTGCCAGCGGTCAAAAGGGCCATGCTGAAAAAAGTGTAAAAACCAGAAATGCAGGACAGGCCATGGAGACATGGGAGCCTTGCTACGCTGATGGGCGGGTTGGAAATTGCCAACAGCCACTCTGCAGAAGTGTACACTGCGTCCTGAATCATGTAATAGACACAGCTGAGAGAGCATAGGGCGCTCCCACTCATGGGCCTAGAAATCGGGAAACCTAAAACTCAACAAGACACAAGCACCCCAAACTTTAGGGCTGCTCTGTTTCCAAGAGCCTCCACTTCGGGACACCTTAAATATCGCAGGAAAGAGAAAAATGGATAAAGGAGTTGTGGTACTCATGCACAATGGAATATCACTCAGCCATGAAATCAGTGTCATAAGGTTAGTAGCAGCATGATGAGTGGATTTAGGGACGATGACTCTAAGTGAAGTAAGTCACACAGAAAAGGACACTTATCCTAAGATATCACTTATAGAAGGAATGTCAAAATTGCTACACCTGAACTGAATTCCAAAACAGAACAGAGTCACACATTTAGAAAACACACTATGGCTGCTTAACGGGAAAGCTGAGGTGGGGCGATGCATAAAACAAGGGTTTGAAATTAGCTCAGATACCGTTCCACAAGCCAAATATGTAATACACAAGACCTACTCCCTGCTCAGTGAACTGGACTCAACACCCCCTATTCACCGCCCAAGAATATATCTGACTAGGAAGAGTCTTAAAACCTATGTATTGATATCTCTCTGGAAGTGAATCAAGAGGGTGTAAAGCGGCATAAACACAGCAGGGAAAAGCAGCTAAACCCCATTATAAAAATAGATTACTTCAAAAAAACACCCATAAAACAAAGACAGTGAAAGAGAGAGAAATTCTTACAAAACCCGTTCAGGGGCTCTGATGCAACCTGGATTGACCATATCTAGACCCACAGCTGGATGAGACATAAGGCTGGACACTCTTGGGGCTGAGAGGATTGGTGAGGTTGGGTGGGCAAACGCAGACCCTTTAAAGTAATACTGCGTGGTACCCATGCCATGGGTCCCAAATCTCCAGGTTCAAGGGCATCTTCCTCCATCGAAAACATGCCTGGGAAACCCAGAAGATGGTACACAGTGTGATCGGGAAAGGTTTCTAAAACGCACCTCATTTCTCCTCTCCTTGTGCTCGGGTTTGCCATTCCAGCCGCTTCACTAACAATCTCCCTACTTGGAGAATCAGCACCGTTGACCTCCTGTTTCGTACAGGTCGCAATTTGTCCTGAGGATGAACGGGAAGAGGGGGAATCAATGAGAGACTAGCTCTAGGTGTTGGGACAGGCACAGATCACTCTATTGTCCCATCAGGAAGAAGAATGAACCACAGGCTCTGCCTGCCCCCAGGAACCAGAATAGGGCCTGAAGCAATCCTGCGCTTTTGCGGCCAGCTCCCAAAAAAGCGAGTTGACAAATGGAGCTCAGGGGCACTGCAATTCACAAACCTGAAGACTTATAAATGATAACTCTCGTCCACAAATATATTGAGGGAAGGCAACGAAGAGGATTTGAAAGCAAGGCAGAATTGCAGGAAACAGATTTCAGGAGGTAGATTCGACTCGCCTTGAAAGCACATGAAAAGCGGCAAAGCGTTGACAATGATGCCCTTGGCCAAAAAGGGCGTATGCGTTTTTTCCTGATTATATTCAGGAAAAAACGCATACGCCCTTTTTGGCCAACCAAGCAAGCCGGAAAGGCAAATCAGCGCTACACAGAAGTCTCGCTTGCCAGCGGTCAAAAGGGCCATGCTGAAAAAAGTGTAAAAACCAGAAATGCAGGACAGGCCATGGAGACATGGGAGCCTTGCTACGCTGATGGGCGGGTTGGAAATTGCCAACAGCCACTCTGCAGAAGTGTACACTGCGTCCTGAATCATGTAATAGACACAGCTTAGAGAGCATAGGGCAATCCCACTCATGGGCCTAGAAATCGGGAAACCTAAAACTCAACAAGACACAAGCACCCCAAACTTTAGGGCTGCTCTGTTTCCAAGAGCCTCCACTTCGGGACACCTTAAATATCGCAGGAAAGAGAAAAATGGATAAAGGAGTTGTGGTACTCATGCACAATGGAATATCACTCAGCCATGAAATCAGTGTCATAAGGTTAGTAGCAGCATGATGAGTGGATTTAGGGACGATGACTCTAAGTGAAGTAAGTCACACAGAAAAGGACACTTATCCTAAGATATCACTTATAGAAGGAATGTCAAAATCGCTACACCTGAACTGAATTCCAAAACAGAACAGAGTCACACATTTAGAAAACACACTATGGCTGCTTAACGGGAAAGCTGAGGTGGGGCGATGCATAAAACAAGGGTTTGAAATTAGCTCAGATACCGTTCCAGAAGCCAAATATGTAATAGACAAGACCTACTCCCTGCTCAGTGAACTGGACTCAACACCCCCTCTTCACCGCCCGAGAATATATCTGACTAGGAAGAGTCTTAAAACCTATGTATTGATATCTCTCTGGAAGTGAATCAAGAGGGTGTAAAGCGGCATAAACACAGCACGGAAAAGTAGCTAAACACCATTATAAAAATAGACTACTTTAAAAAAAACCGCATAAAACAAAGACACTGAAAGTGTGAGAAATTCTTACAAAATCCGTTCAGGGGCTATGATGCAACCTGGATTGACCATATCTAGACCCACAGCTGGATGAAAAATAAGGCTGGACATTCTTGGGGCTGAGAGGATTGGTGAGGTTGGGTGAGCAAACACAGACCCTTTAAAGTAATACTGCGTGGTACCCATGCCATGGGTCCCAAATCTCCAGGTTCAAGGGCATCTTCCTACATCGAAAACATGCCTGGGAAACCCAGAATATGGTACACCGTGTGATCGGGAAAGGTTTCTAAAACGCACCTCATTTCTCCTCTCCTTGTGCTCGGGTTCGCCATTCCAGCCGATTCACTAACAATCTCCCTACGTGGAGAATCAGCCCAGTTGACCTCCTGTTTCGTACAGGTCGCAATTTGTCCCGAGGATGAACGGGAAGAGGGGGAACCAATGAGAAACTAGCTCTAGGTGTTCGGACAGGCACAGGTCACTCTATTTTCCCATCAGGAAGAAGAATGAACCACAAGCTCAGCCTGCCCCCCGGAACCAGAATAGGGCCTGAAGCAATCCTGAGCTTTTGCAGCCAGCTCCCAAAAAAGCGAGTTGACAAATGGAGCTCAGGGGCACTGCAATTCACAAACCTGCAGAGTTATAAATGATAACTCTCGTCCACAAATATATTGAGGGAAGGCAACGAAGAGGATTTGAAAGCAAGGCAGAATTGCAGGAAACCGATTTCAGGAGGTAGATTCGACTCGCCTTGAAAGCACATGAAAAGCGGCAAAGCGTTGACAATGATGTCCTTGGCCAAAAAGGGCGTATGCGTTTTTTCCTGAATATATTCAGGAAAAAACGCATACGCCCTTTTTGGCCAACCAAGCAAGCCGGAAAGGCATATCGGCGCTACAAAAAAGTCTGGCTTGCCAGCGGTCAAAAGGGCCATGCTGAAAAAAGTGTAAAAACCAGAAATGCAGGACAGGCCATGGAGACATGGGAGCCTTGCTACGCTGACAGGCGGGGTGGAAATTGCCAACAGCCACTCTGTAGAAGTGTACGCTGCGTCCTGAAACATGTAATAAACACAGCTTAGAGAGCATAGGGCACTTCCACTCATGGGCGTAGAAATCGGGAAACCTAAAAATCAACAAGACACAGGCACCCCAAAGTTTAGGGCTGCTCTGTTTCCAAGTACCTCCACTTCAGTACACCTTAAATATCCCAGGAAAGAGAAAAATGGATAAAGAAGTTGTGGTACTTATGCACAATGGCATATCACTCAGCCATGAAATCAGTGTCATAAGGCTAGTAGCAGCATGATGAGTGGATTTAGGGACGATGACTCTAAGTGAAGTAAGTCACACAGAAAAGGAAACTTATCCTAAGTTATCACTTGCAGAAGGAATGTCAAAATCGCTACACCTGAACTGAATTCCAAAACAGAACAGAGTCACACATTTAGAAAACACACTATGGCTGCTTAACGGGAAAGCTGAGGTGGGGCGATTCATAAAACAAGGGTTTGAAATTAGCTCAGATACCGTTCCACAAGCCAAATATGTAATAGACAAGACCTACTCCCTGCCCAGTGAACTGGACTCAACACCCCCTATTCACCGCCCAAGAATATATCTGACTAGGAAGAGTCTTAAAACCTATGTATTGATATCTCTCTGGAAGTGAATCAAGAGGGTGTAAAGCGGCATAAACACAGCAGGGAAAGGCACCTAAACCCCATTATAAAAATAGATTACTTAAAAAAAAACCATAAAACAAAGACAGTGAAAGAGAGAGAAATTCTTACAAAATCCGTTCAGGGGCTCTGATGCAACCTGCATTGACCATATCTAGACCCACAGCTGGATGAGACATAAGGCTGGACACTCTTGGGGCTGAGAGGATTGGTGAGGTTGGGTGAGCAAACGCAGACCCTTTAAAGTAATACTGCGTGGTACCCATGCCATGGGTCCCAAATCTCCAGGTTCAAGGGCATCTTCCTACATCGAAAACATGCCTGGGAAACCCAGAAGATGGTACACCGTGTGATCGGGAAAGGTTTCTAAAACGCACCTCATTTCTCCTCTCCTTGTGCTCGGGTTCGCCATTCCAGCCGCTTCACTAACAATCTCCCTACGTGGAGAATCAGCACCGTTGACCTCCTGTTTCGTACAGGTCGCAATTTGTCCCGAGGATGAACGGGAAGCGGGGGAACCAATGAGAGACTAGCTCTAGGTGTTGGGACAGGCACAGGTCACTCTATTTTCCCATCAGGAAGAAGAATGAACCACAGGCTCAGCCTGCCCCCCAGAACCAGAATAGGGCCTGAAGCAATCCTGCGCTTTTGCGGCCAGCTCCCAAAAAAGCGAGTTGACAAATGGAGCTCAGGGGCACTGCAATTCACAAACCTGCAGAGTTATAAATGATAACTCTCGTCCACAAATATATTGAGGGAAGGCAACGAAGAGGATTTGAAAGCAAGGCAGAATTGCAGGAAACAGATTTCAGGAGGTAGATTCGACTCGCCTTGAAAGCACATGAAAAGCGGCAAAGCGTTGACAATGATGCCCTTGGCCAAAAAGGGCGTATGCGTTTTTTCCTGATTATATTCAGGAAAAAACGCATACGCCCTTTTTGGCAAACCAAGCAAGCCGGAAAGGCAATCAGCGCTACACAGAAGTCTCGCTTGCCAGCGGTCAAAAGGGCCATGCTGAAAAAAGTGTAAAAACCAGAAATGCAGGACAGGCCATGGAGACATGGGAGCCTTGCTACGCTGATGGGCGGGGTGGAAATTGCCAACAGCCACTCTGCAGAAGTGTACGCTGCGTCCTGAATCATGTAATAGACACAGCTGAGAGAGCATAGAGCACTTCCACTCATGGGCCTAGAAATCGGGAAACCTAAAAATCAACAAGACACAGGCACCCCAAACTTTAGGGCTGCTCTGTTTCCAAGAGCCTCCACTTCGGGACACCTTAAATATCCCAGGAAAGAGAAAAATGGATAAAGAAGTTGTGGTACTTATGCACAATGGAATATCACTCAGCCATGAAATCAGTGTCATAAGGCTAGTAGCAGCATGATGAGTGGATTTAGGGACAATGACTCTAAGTGAAGTAAGTCACACAGAAAAGGACACTTATCCTAAGATATCACTTATAGAAGGAATGTCAGAATCGCTACACCTGAACTGAATTCCAAAACGGAACAGAGTCACACATTTAGAAAACACACTATGGCTGCTTAACGGGAAAGCTGAAGTGGGGCGATTCATAAAACAAGGGTTTGAAATTAGCTCAGATACCGTTCCACAAGCCAAATATGTAATAGACAAGACCTACTCCCTGCTCAGTGAACTGGACTCAACACCCCCTATTCACCGCCCGAGAATATATCTGACTAGGAAGAGTCTTAAAACCTATGTATTGATATCTCTCTGGAAGTGAATCAAGAGGGTGTAAAGCGGCATAAACACAGCACGGAAAAGCAGCTAAACACCATTATAAAAATAGACTACTTTAAAAAAAACCGCATAAAACAAAGCACTGAAAGTGTGAGAAATTCTTACAAAATCCGTTCAGGGGCTATGATGCAACCTGGATTGACCATATCTACACCCACAGCTGGATGAAACATAAGGCTGGACATTCTTGGGTCTGAGAGGATTGGTGAGGTTGGGTGAGCAAACACAGACCCTTTAAAGTAATACTGTGTGGTACCCATGCCATGGGTCCCAAATCTCCAGGTTCAAGGGCATCTTCCTACATCGAAAACATGCCTGGGAAACCCAGAAGATGGTACACCGTGTGATCGGGAAAGGTTTCTAAAACGCACCTCATTTCTCCTCTCCTTGTGCTCGGGTTCGCCATTCCAGCCGATTCACTAACAATCTCCCTACGTGGAGAATCAGCCCAGTTGACCTCCTGTTTCGTACAGGTCGCAATTTGTCCCGAGGATGAACGGGAAGAGGGGGAACCAATGAGAGACTAGCTCTAGGTGTTGGGACAGGCACAGGTCACTCTATTTTCCCATCAGGAAGAAGAATGAACCACAGGGTCAGCCTGCCCCCCGGAACCAGAATAGGGCCTGAAGCAATCCTGCGCTTTTGCGGCCAGCTCCCAAAAAAGCGAGTTGACAAATGGAGCTCAGGGGCACTGAAATTCACAAACCTGCAGAGTTATAAATGATAACTCTCGTCCACAAATATATTGAGGGAAGGCAACGAAGAGGATTTGAAAGCAAGGCAGAATTGCAGGAAACCGATTTCAGGAGGTAGATTCGACTCGCCTTGAAAGCACATGAAAAGCGGCAAAGCGTTGACAATGATGCCCTTGGCCAAAAAGGGCGTATGCGTTTTTTCCTGATTATATTCAGGAAAAAACGCATACGCCCTTTTTGGCAAACCAAGCAAGCCGGAAAGGCAAATCAGCGCTACACAGAAGTCTCGCTTGCCAGCGGTCAAAAGGGCCATGCTGAAAAAAGTGTAAAAACCAGAAATGCAGGACAGGCCATGGAGACATGGGAGCCTTGCTACGCTGATGAGCGGGGTGGAAGTTGCCAACAGCCACTCTGCAGAAGTGTACGCTGCGTCCTGAATCATGTAATAGACACAGCTGAGAGAGCATAGAGCACTTCCACTCATGGGCCTAGAAATCGGGAAACCTAAAAATCAACAAGACACAGGCACCCCAAACTTTAGGGTTGCTCTGTTTCCAAGAGCCTCCACTTCGGGACACCTTAAATATCCCAGGAAAGAGAAAAATGGATAAAGAAGTTGTGGTACTTATGCACAATGGAATATCACTCAGCCATGAAATCAGTGTCATAAGGCTAGTAGCAGCATGATGAGTGGATTTAGGGACAATGACTCTAAGTGAAGTAAGTCACACAGAAAAGGAAACTTATCCTAAGTTATCACTTGTAGAAGGAATGTCAAAATCGCTACACCTGAACTGAATTCCAAAACAGAACAGAGTCACACATTTAGAAAACACACTATGGCTGCTTAACGGGAAAGCTGAGGTGGGGCGATTCATAAAACAAGGGTTTGAAATTAGCTCAGATACCGTTCCACAAGCCAAATATGTAATAGACAAGACCTACTCCCTGCCCAGTGAACTGGACTCAACACCCCCTATTCACCGCCCAAGAATATATCTGACTAGGAAGAGTCTTAAAACCTATGTATTGATATCTCTCTGGAAGTGAATCAAGAGGGTGTAAAGCGGCATAAACACAGCAGGGAAAGGCACCTAAACCCCATTATAAAAATAGATTACTTAAAAAAAAACCATAAAACAAAGACAGTGAAAGAGAGAGAAATTCTTACAAAATCCGTTCAGGGGCTCTGATGCAACCTGCATTGACCATATCTAGACCCACAGCTGGATGAGACATAAGGCTGGACACTCTTGGGGCTGAGAGGATTGGTGAGGTTGGGTGAGCAAACGCAGACCCTTTAAAGTAATACTGCGTGGTACCCATGCCATGGGTCCCAAATCTTCAGATTCAAGGGCATCTTCCTACATCGAAAACATGCCTAGGAAACCCAGAAGATGGTACACCGTGTGATCGGGAAAGGTTTCTAAAACGCACCTCATTTCTCCTCTCCTTGTGCTCGGGTTCGCCATTCCAGCCGCTTCACTAACAATCTCCCTACGTGGAGAATCAGCACCGTTGACCTCCTGTTTCGTACAGGTCGCAATTTGTCCCGAGGATGAACGGGAAGCGGGGGAACCAATGAGAGACTAGCTCTAGGTGTTGGGACAGGCACAGGTCACTCTATTTTCCCATCAGGAAGAAGAATGAACCACAGGCTCAGCCTGCCCCCCAGAACCAGAATAGGGCCTGAAGCAATCCTGCGCTTTTGAGGCCAGCTCCCAAAAAAGCGAGTTGACAAATGGAGCTCAGGGGCACTGCAATTCACAAACCTGCAGAGTTATAAATGATAACTCTCGTCCACAAATATATTGAGGGAAGGCAACGAAGAGGATTTGAAAGCAAGGCAGAATTGCAGGAAACCGATTTCAGGAGGTAGATTCGACTCGCCTTGAAAGCACATGAAAAGCGGCAAAGTGTTGACAATGATGCCCTTGGCCAAAAAGGGCGTATGCGTTTTTTCCTGAATATATTCAGAAAAAAACGCATACGCCCTTTTTGGCCAACCAAGCAAGCCGGAAAGGCAAATCGGCGCTACAAAGAAGTCTCGCTTGCCAGCGGTCAACAGGGCCATGCTGAAAAAAGTGTAAAAACCAGAAATGCAGGACAGGCCATGGAGACATGGGAGCCTTGTTACGCTGATGGGCGGGGTGGAAATTGCCAACAGCCACTCTGGAGAATTGTACGCTGCGTCCTGAAACATGGAATAAACACAGCTTAGAGAGCATAGGGCACTTCCACTCATGGGCGTAGAAATCGGGAAACCTAAAAATCAACAAGACACAGGCACCCCAAAGTTTAGGGCTGCTCTGTTTCCAAGAACCTCCACTTCGGTACACCTTAAATATCCCAGGAAAGAGAAAAATGGATAAAGAAGTTGTGGTACTTATGCACAATGGAATATCACTCAGCCATAAATCAGTGTCATAAGGCTAGTAGCAGCATGATGACTGGATTTAGGGACGATGACTCTAAGTGAAGTAAGTCAAACAGAAAAGGACACTTATCCTAAGATATCACTTATAGAGGGAATGTCAAAATCTCTACACCTGAACTGAATTCCAAAACAGAACAGAGTCACACATTTAGAAAACACACTATGGCTGCTTAAAGGGAAAGGTGAGGTGGGGCGATGTATAAAACAAGGGTTTGAAATTAGCTCAGATACCGTTCCACAAGCCAAATATGTAACAGACAAGACCTACTCCCTGCTCAGTGAACTGGACTCAACACCCCCTATTCACCGCCCAAGAATATATCTGACTAGGAAGAGTCTTAAAACCTATGTATTGATATCTCTCTGGAAGTGAATCAAGAGGGTGTAAAACGGCATAAACACAGCACGGAAAAGCAGCTAAACCCCATTATAAAAATAGACTACTTTAAAAAAAAACCCCATAAAACAAAGACAGTGAAAGAGAGAGAAATTCTTACAAAATCCGTTCAGGGGCTCTGATGCAACCTGGATTGTCCATATCTAGACCCACAGCTGGATGAAACATAAGGCTGGACATTCTTGGGGCTGAGAGGATTGGTGAGGTTGGGTGAGCAAACGCAGACCCTTTAAAGTAATACTGCGTGGTACCCATGCCATGGGTCCCAAATCTCCAGGTTCAAGGGCATCTTCCTACATCGAAAACATGCCTAGGAAACCCAGAAGATGGTACACCGTGCGATCGGGAAAGGTTTCTAAAACGCACCTCATTTCTCCTCTCCTTGTGCTCGGGTTCGCCATTCCAGCCGCTTCACTAACAATCTCCCTACGTGGAGAATCAGCACCGTTGACCTCCTGTTTCGTACAGGTCGCAATTTGTCCCGAGGATGAACGGGAAGCGGGGGAACCAATGAGAGACTAGCTCTAGGTGTTGGGACAGGCACAGGTCACTCTATTTTCCCATCAGGAAGAAGAATGAACCACAGGCTCAGCCTGCCCCCCAGAACCAGAATAGGGCCTGAAGCAATCCTGCGCTTTTGAGGCCAGCTCCCAAAAAAGCGAGTTGACAAATGGAGCTCAGGGGCACTGCAATTCACAAACCTGCAGAGTTATAAATGATAACTCTCGTCCACAAATATATTGAGGGAAGGCAACGAAGAGGATTTGAAAGCAAGGCAGAATTGCAGGAAACCGATTTCAGGAGGTAGATTCGACTCGCCTTGAAAGCACATGAAAAGCGGCAAAGCGTTGACAATGATGCCCTTGGCAAAAAAGGGCGTATGCGTTTTTTCCTGAATATATTCAGGAAAAAACGCATACGCCCTTTTTGGCCAACCAAGCAAGCCGGAAAGGCATATCGGCGCTACAAAAAAGTCTGGCTTGCCAGCGGTCAAAAGGGCCATGCTGAAAAAAGTGTAAAAACCAGAAATGCAGGACAGGCCATGGAGACATGGGAGCCTTGCTACACTGATCGGCGGGGTGGAAATTGCCAACAGCCACTCTGGAGAAGTGTACGCTGCGTCCTGAAACATGGAATAAACACAGCTTAGAGAGCATAGGGCACTTCCACTCATGGGCGTAGAAATCGGGAAACCTAAAAATCAACAAGACACAGGCACCCCAAAGTTTAGGGCTGCTCTGTTTCCAAGAACCTCCACTTCGGTACACCTTAAATATCCCAGGAAAGAGAAAAATGGATAAAGATGTTGTGGTACTTATGCACAATGGCATATCACTCAGCCATAAATCAGTGTCATAAGGCTAGTAGCAGCATGATGAGTGGATTTAGGGACGATGACTCTAAGTGAAGTAAGTCACACAGAAAAGGAAACTTATCCTAAGTTATCACTTGTAGAAGGAATGTCAAAATCGCTACACCTGAACTGAATTCCAAAACAGAACAGAGTCACACATTTAGAAAACACACTATGGCTTCTTAACGGGAAAGCTGAGGTGGGGTGATTCATAAAACAAGGGTTTGAAATTAGCTCAGATACCGTTCCACAAGCCAAATATGTAATAGACAAGACCTACTCCCTGCCCAGTGAACTGGACTCAACACCCCCTATTCACCGCCCAAGAATATATCTGACTAGGAAGAGTCTTAAAACCTATGTATTGATATCTCTCTGGAAGTGAATCAAGAGGGTGTAAAGCGGCATAAACACAGCAGGGAAAGGCAGCTAAACCCCATTATAAAAATAGATTACTTAAAAAAAAACCATAAAACAAAGACAGTGAAAGAGAGAGAAATTCTTACAAAATCCGTTCAGGGGCTCTGATGCAACCTGCATTGACCATATCTAGACCCACAGCTGGATGAGACATAAGGCTGGACACTCTTGGGGCTGAGAGGATTGGTGAGGTTGGGTGAGCAAACGCAGACCCTTTAAAGTAATACTGCGTGGTACCCATGCCATGGGTCCCAAATCTCCAGGTTCAAGGGCATCTTCCTACATCGAAAACATGCCTAGGAAACCCAGAAGATGGTACACCGTGTGATCGGGAAAGGTTTCTAAAACGCACCTCATTTCTCCTCTCCTTGTGCTCGGGTTCGCCATTCCAGCCGCTTCACTAACAATCTCCCTACTTGGAGAATCAGCACCGTTGACCTCCTGTTTCGTACAGGTCGCAATTTGTCCCGAGGATGAACGGGAAGCGGGGGAACCAATGAGAGACTAGCTCTAGGTGTTGGGACAGGCACAGGTCACTCTATTTTCCCATCAGGAAGAAGAATGAACCACAGGCTCAGCCTGCCCCCCAGAACCAGAATAGGGCCTGAAGCAATCCTGCGCTTTTGAGGCCAGCTCCCAAAAAAGCGAGTTGAAAAATGGAGCTCAGGGGCACTGCAATTCACAAACCTGCAGAGTTATAAATGATAACTCTCGTCCACAAATATATTGAGGGAAGGCAACGAAGAGGATTTGAAAGCAAGGCAGAATTGCAGGAAACCGATTTCAGGAGGTAGATTCGACTCGCCTTGAAAGCACATGAAAAGCGGCAAAGTGTTGACAATGATGCCCTTGGCCAAAAAGGGCGTATGCGTTTTTTCCTGAATATATTCAGGAAAAAACGCATACGCCCTTTTTGGCCAACCAAGCAAGCCGGAAAGGCAAATCGGCGCTACAAAGAAGTCTCGCTTGCCAGCGGTCAACAGGGCCATGCTTAAAAAAGTGTAAAAACCAGAAATGCAGGACAGGCCATGGAGACATGGGAGCCTTGTTACGCTGATGGGCGGGGTGGAAATTGCCAACAGCCACTCTGGAGAAGTGTACGCTGCGTCCTGAAACATGGAATAAACACAGCTTAGAGAGCATAGGGCACTTCCACTCATGGGCGTAGAAATCGGGAAACCTAAAAATCAACAAGACACAGGCACCCCAAAGTTTAGGGCTGCTCTGTTTCCAAGAACCTCCACTTCGGTACACCTTAAATATCCCAGGAAAGAGAAAAATGGATAAAGAAGTTGTGGTACTTATGCACAATGGAATATCACTCAGCCATAAATCAGTGTCATAAGGCTAGTAGCAGCATGATGACTGGATTTAGGGACGATGACTCTAAGTGAAGTAAGTCAAACAGAAAAGGACACTTATCCTAAGATATCACTTATAGAGGGAATGTCAAAATCTCTACACCTGAACTGAATTCCAAAACAGAACAGAGTCACACATTTAGAAAACACACTATGGCTGCTTAAAGGGAAAGGTGAGGTGGGGCGATGTATAAAACAAGGGTTTGAAATTAGCTCAGATACCGTTCCACAAGCCAAATATGTAACAGACAAGACCTACTCCCTGCTCAGTGAACTGGACTCAACACCCCCTATTCACCGCCCGAGAATATATCTGACTAGGAAGAGTCTTAAAACCCATGTATTGATATCTCTCTGGAAGTGAATCAAGAGGGTGTAAAGCGGCATAAACACAGCACGGAAAAGCAGCTAAACACCATTATAAAAATAGACTACTTTAAAAAAAACCGCATAAAACAAAGCACTGAAAGTGTGAGAAATTCTTACAAAATCCGTTCAGGGGCTATGATGCAACCTGGATTGACCATATCTAGACCCACAGCTGGATGAAACATAAGGCTGGACATTCTTGGGGCTGAGAGGATTGGTGAGGTTGGGTGAGCAAACACAGACCCTTTAAAGTAATACTGTGTGGTACCCATGCCATGGGTCCCAAATCTCCAGGTTCAAGGGCATCTTCCTACATCGAAAACATGCCTGGGAAACCCAGAAGATGGTACACCGTGTGATCGGGAAAGGTTTCTAAAACGCACCTCATTTCTCCTCTCCTTGTGCTCGGGTTCGCCATTCCAGCCGATTCACTAACAATCTCCCTACGTGGAGAATCAGCCCAGTTGACCTCCTGTTTCGTACAGGTCGCAATTTGTCCCGAGGATGAACGGGAAGAGGGGGAACCAATGAGAGACTAGCTCTAGGTGTTGGGACAGGCACAGGTCACTCTATTTTCCCATCAGGAAGAAGAATGAACCACAGGGTCAGCCTGCCCCCCGGAACCAGAATAGGGCCTGAAGCAATCCTGCGCTTTTGCGGCCAGCTCCCAAAAAAGCGAGTTGACAAATGGAGCTCAGGGGCACTGAAATTCACAAACCTGCAGAGTTATAAATGATAACTCTCGTCCACAAATATATTGAGGGAAGGCAACGAAGAGGATTTGAAAGCAAGGCAGAATTGCAGGAAACCGATTTCAGGAGGTAGATTCGACTCGCCTTGAAAGCACATGAAAAGCGGCAAAGCGTTGACAATGATGGCCTTGGCCAAAAAGGGCGTATGCGTTTTTTCCTGAATATATTCAGGAAAAAACGCATACGCCCTTTTTGGCCAACCAAGCAAGCCGGAAAGGCATATCGGCGCTACAAAAAAGTCTGGCTTGCCAGCGGTCAAAAGGGCCATGCTGAAAAAAGTGTAAAAACCAGAAATGCAGGACAGGCCATGGAGACATGGGAGCCTTGCTACGCTGACAGGCGGGGTGGAAATTGCCAACAGCCACTCTGCAGAAGTGTACGCTGCGTCCTGAAACATGTAATAAACACAGCTTAGAGAGCATAGGGCACTTCCACTCATGGGCGTAGAAATCGGGAAACCTAAAAATCAACAAGACACAGGCACCCCAAAGTTTAGGGCTGCTCTGTTTCCAAGAACCTCCACTTCAGTACACCTTAAATATCCCAGGAAAGAGAAAAATGGATAAAGAAGTTGTGGTACTTATGCACAATGGAATATCACTCAGCCATAAATCAGTGTCATAAGGCTAGTAGCAGCATGATGAGTGGATTTAGGGACGATGACTCTAAGTGAAGTAAGTCACACAGAAAAGGAAACTTATCCTAAGTTATCACTTATAGAAGGAATGTCAGAATCGCTACACCTGAACTGAATTCCAAAACACAACAGAGTCACACATTTAGAAAACACACTATGGCTGCTTAACGGGAAAGGTGAGGTGGGGCGATGCATAAAACAAGGGTTTGAAATTAGCTCAGATACCGTTCCACAAGCCAAATATGTAACAGACAAGACCTACTCCCTGCTCAGTGAACTGGACTCAACACCCCCTATTCACCGCCCAAGAATATATCTGACTAGGAAGAGTCTTAAAACCTATGTATTGATATCTCTCTGGAAGTGAATCAAGAGGGTGTAAAGCGGCATAAACACAGCAGGGAAAGGCAGCTAAACCCCATTATAAAAATAGATTACTTAAAAAAAAAACCATAAAACAAAGACAGTGAAAGAGAGAGAAATTCTTACAAAATCCGTTCAGGGGCTCTGATGCAACCTGGATTGACCATATCTAGACCCACAGCTGGATGAGACATAAGGCTGGACACTCTTGGGGCTGAGAGGATTGGTGAGGTTGGGTGAGCAAACGCAGACCCTTTAAAGTAATACTGCGTGGTACCCATGCCATGGGTCCCAAATCTCCAGGTTCAAGGGCATCTTCCTACATCGAAAACATGCCTAGGAAACCCAGAAGATGGTACACCGTGTGATCGGGAAAGGTTTCTAAAACGCACCTCATTTCTCCTCTCCTTCTGCTCGGGTTCGCCATTCCAGCCGCTTCACTAACAATCTCCCTACGTGGAGAATCAGCACCGTTGACCTCCTGTTTCGTACAGGTCGCAATTTGTCCCGAGGATGAACGGGAAGAGGGGGAATCAATGAGAGACTAGCTCTAGGTATTGGGACAGGCACAGGTCACTCTATTTTCCCATCAGGAAGAAGAATGAACCACAGGCTCAGCCTGCCGCCCGGAACCAGAATAGGGCCTGAAGCAATCCTGCGCTTTTGCGGCCAGCTCCCAAAAAAGCGAGTTGACAAATGGAGCTCAGGGGCACTGAAATTCACAAACCTGCAGAGTTATAAATGATAACTCTCGTCCACAAATATATTGAGGGAAGGCAACGAAGAGGATTTGAAAGCAAGGCAGAATTGCAGGAAACAGATTTCAGGAGGTAGATTCGACTCGCCTTGAAAGCACATGAAAAGCGGCAAAGCGTTGACAATGATGCCCTTGGCCAAAAAGGGCGTATGCGTTTTTTCCTGATTATATTCAGGAAAAAACGCATACGCCCTTTTTGGCAAACCAAGCAAGCCGGAAAGGCAATCAGCGCTACACAGAAGTCTCGCTTGCCAGCGGTCAAAAGGGACATGCTGAAAAAAGTGTAAAAACCAGAAATGCAGGACAGGCCATGGAGACATGGGAGCCTTGCTACGCTGATGGGCGGGGTGGAAATTGCCAACAGCCACTCTGCAGAAGTGTACGCTGCGTCCTGAATCATGTAATAGACACAGCTGAGAGAGCATAGAGCACTTCCACTCATGGGCCTAGAAATCGGGAAACCTAAAAATCAACAAGACACAGGCACCCCAAAGTTTAGGGCTGCTCTGTTTCCAAGAACCTCCACTTCGGTACACCTTAAATATCCCAGGAAAGAGAAAAATGGATAAAGAAGTTGTGGTACTTATGCACAATGGAATATCACTCAGCCATGAAATCAGTGTCATAAGGCTAGTAGCAGCATGATGAGTGGATTTAGGGACGATGACTCTAAGTGAAGTAAGTCACACAGAAAAGGACACTTATCCTAAGATATCACTTATAGAGGGAATGTCAAAATCGCTACACCTGAACTGAATTCAAAAATAGAACAGAGTCACACATTTAGAAAACACACTATGGCTGCTTAACGGGAAAGGTGAGGTGGGGCGATGCATAAAACAAGGGTTTGAAATTAGCTCAGATACCGTTCCACAAGCCAAATATGTAACAGACAAGACCTACTCCCTGCTCAGTGAACTGGACTCAACACCCCCTATTCACCACCCAAGAATATATCTGACTAGGAAGAGTCTTAAAACCTATGTATTGATATCTCTCTGGAAGTGAATCAAGAGGGTGTAAAGCGGCATAAACACAGCAGGGAAAGGCAGCTAAACCCCATTATAAAAATAGATTACTTAAAAAAAAAACCCATAAAACAAAGACAGTGAAAGAGAGAGAAATTCTTACAAAATCCGATCAGGGGCTCTAATGCAACCTGCATTGACCATATCTAGACCCACAGCTGGATGAGACATAAGGCTGGACACTCTTGGGGCTGAGAGGATTGGTGAGGTTGGGTGAGCAAACGCAGACCCTTTAAAGTAATACTGCGTGGTACCCATGCCATGGGTCCGAAATCTCCAGGTTCAAGGGCATCTTCCTACATCGAAAACATGCCTGGGAAACCCAGAATATGGTACACCGTGTGATCGGGAAAGGTTTCTAAAACGCACCTCATTTCTCCTCTCCTTGTGCTCGGGTTCGCCATTCCAGCCGATTCACTAACAATCTCCCTACGTGGAGAATCAGCCCAGTTGACCTCCTGTTTCGTACAGGTCGCAATTTGTCCCGAGGATGAACGGGAAGAGGGGGAACCAATGAGAGACTAGCTCTAGGTGTTGGGACAGGCACAGGTCACCCTATTTTCCCATCAGGAAGAAGAATGAACCACAGGCTCAGCCTGCCCCCCGGAACCAGAATAGGGCCTGAAGCAATCCTGCGCTTTTGCGGCCAGCTCCCAAAAAAGCGAGTTGACAAATGGAGCTCAGGGGCACTGCAATTCACAAACCTGCAGAGTTGTAAATGATAACTCTCGTCCACAAATATATTGAGGGAAGGCAACGAAGAGGATTTGAAAACAAGGCAGAATTGCAGGAAACCGGTTTCAGGATGTAGATTCGACTCGCCTTGAAAGCACATGAAAAGCGGCAAAGCGTTGACAATGATGCCCTTGGCCAAAAAGGGCGTATGCGTTTTTTCCTGAATATATTCAGGAAAAAACGCATACGCCCTTTTTGGCCAACCAAGCAAGCTGGAAAGGCAAATCGGCGCTACAAGGAAGTCTCTCTTGCCAGCGGTCAAAAGGGCCATGCTGAAAAAAGTGTAAAAACCGGAAATGCAGGACAGGCCATGGAGACATGGGAGCCTTGCTACGCTGATGGGCGGGGTGGAAATTGCCAACAGCCACTCTGCAGAAGTGTACGCTGCGTCCTGAAACATGGAATAAACACAGCTTAGAGAGCATAGGGCACTTCCACTCATGGGCGTAGAAATCGGGAAACCTAAAAATCAACAAGACACAGGCACCCCAAAGTTTAGGGCTGCTCTGTTTCCAAGAACCTCCACTTCGGTACACCTTAAATATCCCAGGAAAGAGAAAAATGGATAAAGAAGTTGCGGTACTTATGCACAATGGAATATCACTCAGCCATGAAATCAGTGTCATAAGGCTAGTAGCAGCATTATGAGTGGATTTAGGGACAATGACTCTAAGTGAAGTAAGTCACACAGAAAAGGACACTTATCCTAAGATATGACTTATAGAGGGAATGTCAAAATCGCTACACCTGAACTGAATTCCAAAACAGAACAGAGTCACACATTTAGAAAACACACTATGGCTGCTTAACGGGAAAGCTGAGGTGGGGCGATGCATAAAACAAGGGTTTGAAATTAGCTCAGATACCGTTCCACAAGCCAAATATGTAATAGACAAGACCTACTCCCTGCTCAGTGAACTGGACTCAACACCCCCTATTCACCGCCCAAGAATATATCTGACTAGGAAGAGTCTTAAAACCTATGTATTGATATCTCTCTGGAAGTGAATCAAGAGGGTGTAAAGCGGCATAAACACAGCAGGGAAAGGCAGCTAAACCCCATTATAAAAATAGATTACTTAAAAAAAAAACCCCATAAAACAAAGACAGTGAAAGAGAGAGAAATTCTTACAAAATCCGATCAGGGGCTCTGATGCAACCTGCATTGACCATATGTAGACCCACAGCTGGATGAGACATAAGGCTGGACACTCTTGGGGCTGAGAGGATTGGTGAGGTTGGGTGAGCAAACGCAGACCCTTTAAAGTAATACTGCGTGGTACCCATGCCATGGGTCCCAAATCTCCAGGTTCAAGGGCATCTTCCTACATCGAAAACATGCCTGGGAAACCCAGAAGATGGTACACCGTGTGATCGGGAAAGGTTTCTAAAACGCACCTCATTTCTCCTCTCCTTGTGCTCGGGTTCGCCATTCCAGCCGCTTCACTAACAATCTCCCTACGTGGAGAATCAGCACCGTTGACCTCCTGTTTCGTACAGGTCGCAATTTGTCCCGAGGATGAACGGGAAGAGGGGGAACCAATGAGAGACTAGCTCTAGGTGTTGGGACAGGCACAGGTCACCCTATTTTCCCATCAGGAAGAAGAATGAACCACAGGCTCAGCCTGCCCCCCGGAACCAGAATAGGGCCTGAAGCAATCCTGCGCTTTTGCGGCCAGCTCCCAAAAAAGCGAGTTGACAAATGGAGCTCAGGGGCACTGCAATTCACAAACCTGCAGAGTTGTAAATGATAACTCTCGTCCACAAATATATTGAGGGAAGGCAACGAAGAGGATTTGAAAGCAAGGCAGAATTGCAGGAAACCGGTTTCAGGATGTAGATTCGACTCGCCTTGAAAGCACATGAAAAGCGGCAAAGCGTTGACAATGATGCCCTTGGCCAAAAAGGGCGTATGCGTTTTTTCCTGAATATATTCAGGAAAAAACGCATACGCCCTTTTTGGCCAACCAAGCAAGCCGGAAAGGCAAATCGGCGCTACAAAGAAGTCTCGCTTGCCAGCGGTCAAAAGGGCCATGCTGAAAAAAGTGTAAAAACCGGAAATGCAGGACAGGCCATGGAGACATGGGAGCCTTGCTACGCTGATGGGCGGGGTGGAAATTGCCAACAGCCACTCTGGAGAAGTGTACGCTGCGTTCTGAAACATGGAATAAACACAGCTTAGAGAGCATAGGGCACTTCCACTCATGGGCGTAGAAATCGGGAAACCTAAAAATCAACAAGACACAGGCACCCCAAAGTTTAGGGCTGCTCTGTTTCCAAGAACCTCCACTTCGGTACACCTTAAATATCCCAGGAAAGAGAAACATGGATAAAGAAGTTGTGGTACTTATGCACAATGGAATATCACTCAGCCATGAAATCAGTGTCATAAGGCTAGTAGCAGCATGATGAGTGCATTTAGGGACAATGACTCTAAGTGAAGTAAGTCACACAGAAAAGGAAACTTATCCTAAGTTATCACTTGTAGAGGGAATGTCAAAATCGCTACACCTGAACTGAATTCCAAAACAGAACAGAGTCACACATTTAGAAAACACACTATGGCTGCTTAACGGGAAAGCTGAGGTGGGGCGATGCATAAAACAAGGGTTTGAAATTAGCTCAGATACCGTTCCACAAGCCAAATATGTAATAGAGAAGACCTACTCCCTGCTCAGTGAACTGGACTCAACACCCCCTATTCACCGCCCAAGAATATATCTGACTAGGAAGAGTCTTAAAACCTATGTATTGATATCTCTCTGGAAGTGAATCAAGAGGGTGTAAAGCGGCATAAACACAGCAGGGAAAGGCAGCTAAACCCCATTATAAAAATAGATTACTTAAAAAAAAAACCATAAAACAAAGACAGTGAAAGAGAGAGAAATTCTTACAAAATCCGTTCAGGGGCTCTGATGCAACCTGGATTGACCATATCTAGACCCACAGCTGGATGAGACATAAGGCTGGACACTCTTGGGGCTGAGAGGATTGGTGAGGTTGGGTGAGCAAACGCAGACCCTTTAAAGTAATACTGCGTGGTACCCATGCCATGGGTCCCAAATCTCCAGGTTCAAGGGCATCTTCCTACATCGAAAACATGCCTAGGAAACCCAGAAGATGGTACACCGTGTGATCGGGAAAGGTTTCTAAAACGCACCTCATTTCTCCTCTCCTTCTGCTCGGGTTCGCCATTCCAGCCGCTTCACTAACAATCTCCCTACGTGGAGAATCAGCACCGTTGACCTCCTGTTTCGTACAGGTCGCAATTTGTCCCGAGGATGAACGCGAAGAGGGGGAACCAATGAGAGACTAGCTCTAGGTGTTGGGACAGGCACAGGTCACTCTATTTTCCCATCAGGAAGAAGAATGAACCACAGGCTCAGCCTGCCCCCCGGAACCAGAATAGGGCCTGAAGCAATCCTGCGCTTTTGCGGCCAGCTCCCAAAAAAGCGAGTTGACAAATGGAGCTCAGGGGCACTGAAATTCACAAACCTGCAGAGTTATAAATGATAACTCTCGTCCACAAATATATTGAGGGAAGGCAACGAAGAGGATTTGAAAGCAAGGCAGAATTGCAGGAAACAGATTTCAGGAGGTAGATTCGACTCGCCTTGAAAGCACATGAAAAGCGGCAAAGCGTTGACAATGATGCCCTTGGCCAAAAAGGGCGTATGCGTTTTTTCCTGATTATATTCAGGAAAAAACGCATACGCCCTTTTTGGCAAACCAAGCAAGCCGGAAAGGCAATCAGCGCTACACAGAAGTCTCGCTTGCCAGCGGTCAAAAGGGCCATGCTGAAAAAAGTGTAAAAACCAGAAATGCAGGACAGGCCATGGAGACATGGGAGCCTTGCTACGCTGATGGGCGGGGTGGAAATTGCCAACAGCCACTCTGCAGAAGTGTACGCTGCGTCCTGAATCATGTAATAGACACAGCTGAGAGAGCATAGAGCACTTCCACTCATGGGCCTAGAAATCGGGAAACCTAAAAATCAACAAGACACAGGCACCCCAAACTTTAGGGCTGCTCTGTTTCCAAGAGCCTCCACTTCGGGACACCTTAAATATCCCAGGAAAGATAAAAATGGATAAAGAAGTTGTGGTACTTATGCACAATGGAATATCACTCAGCCATGAAATCAGTGTCATAAGGCTAGTAGCAGCATGATGAGTGGATTTAGGGACAATGACTCTAAGTGAAGTAAGTCACACAGAAAAGGACACTTATCCTAAGATATCACTTATAGAAGGAATGTCAGAATCGCTACACCTGAACTGAATTCCAAAACGGAACAGAGTGACACATTTAGAAAACACACTATGGCTGCTTAACGGGAAAGCTGAAGTGGGGCGATGCATAAAACAAGGGTTTGAAATTAGCTCAGATACCGTTCCACAAGCCAAATATGTAATAGACAAGACCTACTCCCTGCTCAGTGAACTGGACTCAACACCCCCTATTCACCGCCCGAGAATATATCTGACTAGGAAGAGTCTTAAAACCCATGTATTGATATCTCTCTGGAAGTGAATCAAGAGGGTGTAAAGCGGCATAAACACAGCACGGAAAAGCAGCTAAACACCATTATAAAAATAGACTACTTTAAAAAAAACCGCATAAAACAAAGCACTGAAAGTGTGAGAAATTCTTACAAAATCCGTTCAGGGGCTATGATGCAACCTGGATTGACCATATCTACACCCACAGCTGGATGAAACATAAGGCTGGACATTCTTGGGGCTGAGAGGATTGGTGAGGTTGGGTGAGCAAACACAGACCCTTTAAAGTAATACTGTGTGGTACCCATGCCATGGGTCCCAAATCTCCAGGTTCAAGGGCATCTTCCTACATCGAAAACATGCCTGGGAAACCCAGAAGATGGTACACCGTGTGATCGGGAAAGGTTTCTAAAACGCACCTCATTTCTCCTCTCCTTGTGCTCGGGTTCGCCATTCCAGCCGATTCACTAACAATCTCCCTACGTGGAGAATCAGCCCAGTTGACCTCCTGTTTCGTACAGGTCGCAATTTGTCCCGAGGATGAACGGGAAGAGGGGGAACCAATGAGAGACTAGCTCTAGGTGTTGGGACAGGCACAGGTCACTCTATTTTCCCATCAGGAAGAAGAATGAACCACAGGGTCAGCCTGCCCCCCGGAACCAGAATAGGGCCTGAAGCAATCCTGCGCTTTTGCGGCCAGCTCCCAAAAAAGCGAGTTGACAAATGGAGCTCAGGGGCACTGAAATTCACAAACCTGCAGAGTTATAAATGATAACTCTCGTCCACAAATATATTGAGGGAAGGCAACGAAGAGGATTTGAAAGCAAGGCAGAATTGCAGGAAACCGATTTCAGGAGGTAGATTCGACTCGCCTTGAAAGCACATGAAAAGCGGCAAAGCGTTGACAATGATGCCCTTGGCCAAAAAGGGCGTATGCGTTTTTTCCTGATTATATTCAGGAAAAAACGCATACGCCCTTTTTGGCAAACCAAGCAAGCCGGAAAGGCAAATCAGCGCTACACAGAAGTCTCGCTTGCCAGCGGTCAAAAGGGCCATGCTGAAAAAAGTGTAAAAACCAGAAATGCAGGACAGGCCATGGAGACATGGGAGCCTTGCTACGCTGATGGGCGGGGTGGAAATTGCCAACAGCCACTCTGCAGAAGTGTACGCTGCGTCCTGAATCATGTAATAGACACAGCTGAGAGAGCATAGAGCACTTCCACTCATGGGCCTAGAAATCGGGAAACCTAAAAATCAACAAGACACAGGCACCCCAAACTTTAGGGCTGCTCTGTTTCCAAGAGCCTCCACTTCGGGACACCTTAAATATCCCAGGAAAGAGAAAAATGGATAAAGAAGTTGTGGTACTTATGCACAATGGCATATCACTCAGCCATGAAATCAGTGTCATAAGGCTAGTAGCAGCATGATGAGTGGATTTAGGGACAATGACTCTAAGTGAAGTAAGTCACACAGAAAAGGACACTTATCCTAAGATATCACTTATAGAAGGAATGTCAGAATCGCTACACCTGAACTGAATTCCAAAACGGAACAGAGTCACACATTTAGAAAACACACTATGGCTGCTTAACGGGAAAGCTGAAGTGGGGCGATTCATAAAACAAGGGTTTGAAATTAGCTCAGATACCGTTCCACAAGCCAAATATGTAATAGACAAGACCTACTCCCTGCTCAGTGAACTGGACTCAACACCCCCTCTTCACCGCCCGAGAATATATCTGACTAGGAAGAGTCTTAAAACATATGTATTGATATCTCTCTGGAAGTGAATCAAGAGGGTGTAAAGCGGCATAAACACAGCACGGAAAAGCAGCTAAACACCATTATAAAAATAGACTACTTTAAAAAAAACCGCATAAAACAAAGACACTGAAAGTGTGAGAAATTCTTACAAAATCCGTTCAGGGGCTATGATGCAACCTGGATTGACCATATCTAGACCCACAGCTGGATGAAACATAAGGCTGGACATTCTTGGGGCTGAGAGGATTGGTGAGGTTGGGTGAGCAAACACAGACCCTTTAAAGTAATACTGCGTGGTACCCATGCCATGGGTCCCAAATCTCCAGGTTCAAGGGCATCTTCCTACATCGAAAACATGCCTGGGAAACCCAGAATATGGTACACCGTGTGATCGGGAAAGGTTTCTAAAACGCACCTCATTTCTCCTCTCCTTGTGCTCGGGTTCGCCATTCCAGCCGATTCACTAACAATCTCCCTACGTGGAGAATCAGCCCAGTTGACCTCCTGTTTCGTACAGGTCGCAATTTGTCCCGAGGATGAACGGGAAGAGGGGGAACCAATGAGAGACTAGCTCTAGGTGTTGGGACAGGCACAGGTCACTCTATTTTCCCATCAGGAAGAAGAATGAACCACAAGCTCAGCCTGCCCCCCGGAACCAGAATAGGGCCTGAAGCAATCCTGAGCTTTTGCAGCCAGCTCCCAAAAAAGCGAGTTGACAAATGGAGCTCAGGGGCACTGCAATTCACAAACCTGCAGAGTTATAAATGATAACTCTCGTCCACAAATATATTGAGGGAAGGCAACGAAGAGGATTTGAAAGCAAGGCAGAATTGCAGGAAACCGATTTCAGGAGGTAGATTCGACTCGCCTTGAAAGCACATGAAAAGCGGCAAAGCGTTGACAATGATGGCCTTGGCCAAAAAGGGCGTATGCGTTTTTTCCTGAATATATTCAGGAAAAAACGCATACGCCCTTTTTGGCCAACCAAGCAAGCCGGAAAGGCATATCGGCGCTACAAAAAAGTCTGGCTTGCCAGCGGTCAAAAGGGCCATGCTGAAAAAAGTGTAAAAACCAGAAATGCAGGACAGGCCATGGAGACATGGGAGCCTTGCTACGCTGACAGGCGGGGTGGAAATTGCCAACAGCCACTCTGCAGAAGTGTACGCTGCGTCCTGAAACATGTAATAAACACAGCTTAGAGAGCATAGGGCACTTCCACTCATGGGCGTAGAAATCGGGAAACCTAAAAATCAACAAGACACAGGCACCCCAAAGTTTAGGGCTGCTCTGTTTCCAAGAACCTCCACTTCAGTACACCTTAAATATCCCAGGAAAGAGAAAAATGGATAAAGAAGTTGTGGTACTTATGCACAATGGAATATCACTCAGCCAAGAAATCAATGTCATAAGGCTAGTAGCAGCATGATGAGTGGATTTAGGGACGATGACTCTAAGTGAAGTAAGTCACACAGAAAAGGAAACTTATCCTAAGTTATCACTTATAGAAGGAATGTCAGAATCGCTACACCTGAACTGAATTCCAAAACACAACAGAGTCACACATTTAGAAAACACACTATGGCTGCTTAACGGGAAAGGTGAGGTGGGGCGATGCATAAAACAAGGGTTTGAAATTAGCTCAGATACCGTTCCACAAGCCAAATATGTAACAGACAAGACCTACTCCCTGCTCAGTGAACTGGACTCAACACCCCCTATTCACCGCCCAAGAATATATCTGACTAGGAAGAGTCTTAAAACCTATGTATTGATATCTCTCTGGAAGTGAATCAAGAGGGTGTAAAGCGGCATAAACACAGCAGGGAAAGGCAGCTAAACCCCATTATAAAAATAGATTACTTAAAAAAAAAACCATAAAACAAAGACAGTGAAAGAGAGAGAAATTCTTACAAAATCCGTTCAGGGGCTCTGATGCAACCTGGATTGACCATATCTAGACCCACAGCTGGATGAGACATAAGGCTGGACACTCTTGGGGCTGAGAGGATTGGTGAGGTTGGGTGAGCAAACGCAGACCCTTTAAAGTAATACTGCGTGGTACCCATGCCATGGGTCCCAAATCTCCAGGTTCAAGGGCATCTTCCTACATCGAAAACATGCCTAGGAAACCCAGAAGATGGTACACCGTGTGATCGGGAAAGGTTTCTAAAACGCACCTCATTTCTCCTCTCCTTCTGCTCGGGTTCGCCATTCCAGCCGCTTCACTAACAATCTCCCTACGTGGAGAATCAGCACCGTTGACCTCCTGTTTCGTGCAGGTCGCAATTTGTCCCGAGGATGAACGGGAAGAGGGGGAATCAATGAGAGACTAGCTCTAGGTATTGGGACAGGCACAGGTCACTCTATTTTCCCATCAGGAAGAAGAATGAACCACAGGCTCAGCCTGCCCCCCGGAACCAGAATAGGGCCTGAAGCAATCCTGCGCTTTTGCGGCCAGCTCCCAAAAAAGCGAGTTGACAAATGGAGCTCAGGGGCACTGAAATTCACAAACCTGCAGAGTTATAAATGATAACTCTCGTCCACAAATATATTGAGGGAAGGCAACGAAGAGGATTTGAAAGCAAGGCAGAATTGCAGGAAACAGATTTCAGGAGGTAGATTCGACTCGCCTTGAAAGCACATGAAAAGCGGCAAAGCGTTGACAATGATGCCCTTGGCCAAAAAGGGCGTATGCGTTTTTTCCTGATTATATTCAGGAAAAAACGCATACGCCCTTTTTGGCAAACCAAGCAAGCCGGAAAGGCAATCAGCGCTACACAGAAGTCTCGCTTGCCAGCGGTCAAAAGGGACATGCTGAAAAAAGTGTAAAAACCAGAAATGCAGGACAGGCCATGGAGACATGGGAGCCTTGCTACGCTGATGGGCGGGGTGGAAATTGCCAACAGCCACTCTGCAGAAGTGTACGCTGCGTCCTGAATCATGTAATAGACACAGCTGAGAGAGCATAGAGCACTTCCACTCATGGGCCTAGAAATCGGGAAACCTAAAAATCAACAAGACACAGGCACCCCAAACTTTAGGGCTGCTCTGTTTCCAAGAGCCTCCACTTCGGGACACCTTAAATATCCCAGGAAAGATAAAAATGGATAAAGAAGTTGTGGTACTTATGCACAATGGAATATCACTCAGCCATGAAATCAGTGTCATAAGGCTAGTAGCAGCATGATGAGTGGATTTAGAGACAATGACTCTAAGTGAAGTAAGTCACACAGAAAAGGACACTTATCCTAAGATATCACTTATAGAAGGAATGTCAGAATCGCTACACCTGAACTGAATTCCAAAACGGAACAGAGTCACACATTTAGAAAACACACTATGGCTGCTTAACGGGAAAGCTGAAGTGGGGCGATGCATAAAACAAGGGTTTGAAATTAGCTCAGATACCGTTCCACAAGCCAAATATGTAATAGACAAGACCTACTCCCTGCTCAGTGAACTGGACTCAACACCCCCTATTCACCGCCCGAGAATATATCTGACTAGGAAGAGTCTTAAAACCCATGTATTGATATCTCTCTGGAAGTGAATCAAGAGGGTGTAAAGCGGCATAAACACAGCAGGGAAAGGCAGCTAAACCCCATTATAAAAATAGATTACTTAAAAAAAAACCATAAAACAAAGACAGTGAAAGAGAGAGAAATTCTTACAAAATCCGTTCAGGGGCTCTGATGCAACCTGCATTGACCATATCTAGACCCACAGCTGGATGAGACATAAGGCTGGACACTCTTGGGGCTGAGAGGATTGGTGAGGTTGGGTGAGCAAACGCAGACCCTTTAAAGTAATACTGCGTGGTACCCATGCCATGGGTCCCAAATCTCCAGGTTCAAGGGCATCTTCCTACATCGAAAACATGCCTAGGAAACCCAGAAGATGGTACACCGTGTGATCGGGAAAGGTTTCTAAAACGCACCTCATTTCTCCTCTCCTTGTGCTCGGGTTCGCCATTCCAGCCGCTTCACTAACAATCTCCCTACGTGGAGAATCAGCACCGTTGACCTCCTGTTTCGTACAGGTCGCAATTTGTCCCGAGGATGAACGGGAAGCGGGGGAACCAATGAGAGACTAGCTCTAGGTGTTGGGACAGGCACAGGTCACTCTATTTTCCCATCAGGAAGAAGAATGAACCACAGGCTCAGCCTGCCCCCCGGAACCAGAATAGGGCCTGAAGCAATCCTGCGCTTTTGCGGCCAGCTCCCAAAAAAGCGAGTTGACAAATGGAGCTCAGGGGCACTGAAATTCACAAACCTGCAGAGTTATAAATGATAACTCTCGTCCACAAATATATTGAGGGAAGGCAACGAAGAGGATTTGAAAGCAAGGCAGAATTGCAGGAAACAGATTTCAGGAGGTAGATTCGACTCGCCTTGAAAGCACATGAAAAGCGGCAAAGCGTTGACAATGATGCCCTTGGCCAAAAAGGGCGTATGCGTTTTTTCCTGATTATATTCAGGAAAAAACGCATACGCCCTTTTTGGCAAACCAAGCAAGCCGGAAAGGCAATCAGCGCTACACAGAAGTCTCGCTTGCCAGCGGTCAAAAGGGACATGCTGAAAAAAGTGTAAAAACCAGAAATGCAGGACAGGCCATGGAGACATGGGAGCCTTGCTACGCTGATGGGCGGGGTGGAAATTGCCAACAGCCACTCTGCAGAAGTGTACGCTGCGTCCTGAATCATGTAATAGACACAGCTGAGAGAGCATAGAGCACTTCCACTCATGGGCCTAGAAATCGGGAAACCTAAAAATCAACAAGACACAGGCACCCCAAACTTTAGGGCTGCTCTGTTTCCAAGAGCCTCCACTTCGGGACACCTTAAATATCCCAGGAAAGATAAAAATGGATAAAGAAGTTGTGGTACTTATGCACAATGGAATATCACTCAGCCATGAAATCAGTGTCATAAGGCTAGTAGCAGCATGATGAGTGGATTTAGAGACAATGACTCTAAGTGAAGTAAGTCACACAGAAAAGGACACTTATCCTAAGATATCACTTATAGAAGGAATGTCAGAATCGCTACACCTGAACTGAATTCCAAAACGGAACAGAGTCACACATTTAGAAAACACACTATGGCTGCTTAACGGGAAAGCTGAAGTGGGGCGATGCATAAAACAAGGGTTTGAAATTAGCTCAGATACCGTTCCACAAGCCAAATATGTAATAGACAAGACCTACTCCCTGCTCAGTGAACTGGACTCAACACCCCCTATTCACCGCCCGAGAATATATCTGACTAGGAAGAGTCTTAAAACCCATGTATTGATATCTCTCTGGAAGTGAATCAAGAGGGTGTAAAGCGGCATAAACACAGCAGGGAAAGGCAGCTAAACCCCATTATAAAAATAGATTACTTAAAAAAAAACCATAAAACAAAGACAGTGAAAGAGAGAGAAATTCTTACAAAATCCGTTCAGGGGCTCTGATGCAACCTGCATTGACCATATCTAGACCCACAGCTGGATGAGACATAAGGCTGGACACTCTTGGGGCTGAGAGGATTGGTGAGGTTGGGTGAGCAAACGCAGACCCTTTAAAGTAATACTGCGTGGTACCCATGCCATGGGTCCCAAATCTCCAGGTTCAAGGGCATCTTCCTACATCGAAAACATGCCTAGGAAACCCAGAAGATGGTACACCGTGTGATCGGGAAAGGTTTCTAAAACGCACCTCATTTCTCCTCTCCTTGTGCTCGGGTTCGCCATTCCAGCCGCTTCACTAACAATCTCCCTACGTGGAGAATCAGCACCGTTGACCTCCTGTTTCGTACAGGTCGCAATTTGTCCCGAGGATGAACGGGAAGCGGGGGAACCAATGAGAGACTAGCTCTAGGTGTTGGGACAGGCACAGGTCACTCTATTTTCCCATCAGGAAGAAGAATGAACCACAGGCTCAGCCTGCCCCCCGGAACCAGAATAGGGCCTGAAGCAATCCTGCGCTTTTGAGGCCAGCTCCCAAAAAAGCGAGTTGACAAATGGAGCTCAGGGGCACTGCAATTCACAAACCTGCAGAGTTATAAATGATAACTCTCGTCCACAAATATATTGAGGGAAGGCAACGAAGAGGATTTGAAAGCAAGGCAGAATTGCAGGAAACCGATTTCAGGAGGTAGATTCGACTCGCCTTGAAAGCACATGAAAAGCGGCAAAGTGTTGACAATGATGCCCTTGGCCAAAAAGGGCGTATGCGTTTTTTCCTAAATATATTCAGGAAAAAACGCATACGCCCTTTTTGGCCAACCAAGCAAGCCGGAAAGGCAAATCGGCGCTACAAAGAAGTCTCGCTTGCCAGCGGTCAACAGGGCCATGCTGAAAAAAGTGTAAAAACCAGAAATGCAGGACAGGCCATGGAGACATGGGAGCCTTGTTACGCTGATGGGCGGGGTGGAAATTGCCAAAAGCCACTCTGGAGAAGTGTACGCTGCGTCCTGAAACATGGAATAAACACAGCTTAGAGAGCATAGGGCACTTCCACTCATGGGCGTAGAAATCGGGAAACCTAAAAATCAACAAGACACAGGCACCCCAAAGTTTAGGGCTGCTCTGTTTCCAAGAACCTCCACTTCGGTACACCTTAAATATCCCAGGAAAGAGAAAAATGGATAAAGAAGTTGTGGTACTTATGCACAATGGAATATCACTCAGCCATAAATCAGTGTCATAAGGCTAGTAGCAGCATGATGACTGGATTTAGGGACGATGACTCTAAGTGAAGTAAGTCAAACAGAAAAGGACACTTATCCTAAGATATCACTTATAGAGGGAATGTCAAAATCTCTACACCTGAACTGAATTCCAAAACAGAACAGAGTCACACATTTAGAAAACACACTATGGCTGCTTAAAGGGAAAGGTGAGGTGGGGCGATGTATAAAACAAGGGTTTGAAATTAGCTCAGATACCGTTCCACAAGCCAAATATGTAACAGACAAGACCGACTCCCTGCTCAGTGAACTGGACTCAACACCCCCTATTCACCGCCCAAGAATATATCTGACTAGGAAGAGTCTTAAAACCTATGTATTGATATCTCTCTGGAAGTGAATCAAGAGGGTGTAAAACGGCATAAACACAGCACGGAAAAGCAGCTAAACCCCATTATAAAAATAGACTACTTTAAAAAAAAACCCCATAAAACAAAGACAGTGAAAGTGAGAGAAATTCTTACAAAATCCGTTCAGGGGCTCTGATGCAACCTGGGTTGTCCATATCTAGACCCACAGCTGGATGAAACATAAGGCTGGACATTCTTGGGGCTGAGAGGATTGGTGAGGTTGGGTGAGCAAACGCAGACCCTTTAAAGTAATACTGCGTGGTACCCATGCCATGGGTCCCAAATCTCCAGGTTCAAGGGCATCTTCCTACATCGAAAACATGCCTAGGAAACCCAGAAGATGGTACACCGTGTGATCGGGAAAGGTTTCTAAAACGCACCTCATTTCTCCTCTCCTTGTGCTCGGGTTCGCCATTCCAGCCGCTTCACTAACAATCTCCCTACGTGGAGAATCAGCACCGTTGACCTCCTGTTTCGTACAGGTCGCAATTTGTCCCGAGGATGAACGGGAAGCGGGGGAACCAATGAGAGACTAGCTCTAGGTGTTGGGACAGGCACAGGTCACTCTATTTTCCCATCAGGAAGAAGAATGAACCACAGGCTCAGCCTGCCCCCCAGAACCAGAATAGGGCCTGAAGCAATCCTGCGCTTTTGAGGCCAGCTCCCAAAAAAGCGAGTTGACAAATGGAGCTCAGGGGCACTGCAATTCACAAACCTGCAGAGTTGTAAATGATAACTCTCGTCCACAAATATATTGAGGGAAGGCAACAAAGAGGATTTGAAAGCAAGGCAGAATTGCAGGAAACCGGTTTCAGGAGGTAGATTCGACTCGCCTTGAAAGCACATGAAAAGCAGCAAAGCGTTGACAATGATGCCCTTGGCTAAAAAGGGCGTATGCGTTTTTTCCTGAATATATTCAGGAAAAAACGCATACGCCCTTTTTGGCCAACCAAGCAAGCCGGAAAGGCAAATCGGCGCTACAAAGAAGTCTGGCATGCCAGAGGTCAAAAGGGCCATGCTGAAAAAAGTGTAAAAACCGGAAATGCAGGACAGCCCATGGAGACATGGGAGCCTTGCTACGCTGATGGGCGGGATGGAAATTGCCAACAGCCACTCTGGAGAAGTGTACGCTGCGTCCTGAAACATGTAATAAACACAGCTTAGAGAGCATAGGGCAGTTCCACTCATGGGCGTAGAAATCGGGAAACCTAAAAATCAACAAGACACAGGCACCCCAAAGTTTAGGGCTGCTCTGTTTCCAAGAACCTCCACTTCGGTACACCTTAAATATCCCAGGAAAGATAAAAATGGATAAAGAAGTTGTGGTACTTATGCACAATGGAATATCACTCAGCCATGAAATCAGTGTCATAAGGCTAGTAGCAGCATGATGAGTGGATTTAGGGACGATGACTCTAAGTGAAGTAAGTCACACAGAAAAGGACACTTATCCTAAGATATCACTTATAGAGGGAATGTCAAAATCGCTACACCTGAACTGAATTCAAAAATAGAACAGAGTCACACATTTAGAAAACCCACTATGGCTGCTTAACGGGAAAGGTGAGGTGGGGCGATGCATAAAACAAGGGTTTGAAATTAGCTCAGATACCGTTCCACAAGCCAAATATGTAACAGACAAGACCTACTCCCTGCTCAGTGAACTGGACTCAACACCCCCTATTCACCACCCAAGAATATATCTGACTAGGAAGAGTCTTAAAACCTATGTATTGATATCTCTCTGGAAGTGAATCAAGAGGGTGTAAAGCGGCATAAACACAGCAAGGAAAAGAAGCTAAACCCCCTTATAAAAATTGACTACTTAAAAAAAAAAAACCCATAAAACAAAGACAGTGAAAGAGAGAGAAATTCTTACAAAATCCGTTCAGGGGCTCTGATGCAAACTGCATTGACCATATCTAGACCCACAGCTGGATGAGACATAAGGCTGGACACTCTTGGGGCTGAGAGGATTGGTGAGGTTGGGTGAGCAAACGCAGACCCTTTAAAGTAATACTGCGTGGTACCCATGCCATGGGTCCCAAATCTCCAGGTTCAAGGGCATCTTCCTACATCGAAAACATGCCTGGGAAACCCAGAAGATGGTACACCGTGTGATCGGGAAAGGTTTCTAAAACGCACCTCATTTCTCCTCTCCTTGTGCTCGGGTTCGCCATTCCAGCCGCTTCACTAACAATCTCCCTACGTGGAGAATCAGCACCGTTGACCTCCTGTTTCGTACAGGTTGCAATTTGTCCTCAGGATGAACGGGAAGAGGGGGAACCAATGAGAGACTAGCTCTAGGTGTTGGGACAGGCACAGGTCACTCTATTTTCCCATCAGGAAGAAGAATGAACCACAGGCTCAGCCTGCCCCCCGGAACCAGAATAGGGCCTGAAGCAATCCTGCGCTTTTGCGGCCAGCTCCCAAAAAAGCGAGTTGACAAATGGAGCTCAGGGGCACTGCAATTCACAAACCTGCAGAGTTGTAAATGATAACTCTCGTCCACAAATATATTGAGGGAAGGCAACGAAGAGGATTTGAAAGCAAGGCAGAATTGCAGGAAACCGGTTTCAGGAGGTAGATTCGACTCGCCTTGAAAGCACATGAAAAGCGGCAAAGCGTTGACAATGATGCCCTTGGCCAAAAAGGGCGTATGCGTTTTTTCCTGAATATATTCAGGAAAAAACGCATACGCCCTTTTTGGCCAACCAAGCAAGCCAGAAAGGCAAATCGGCGCTACAAAGAAGTCTCGCTTGCCAGAGGTCAAAAGGGCCATGCTGAAAAAAGTGTAAAAACCGGAAATGCAGGACAGGCCATGGAGACATGGGAGCCTTGCTACGCTGATGGGCGGGGTGGAAATTGCCAACAGCCACTCTGGAGAAGTGTACGCTGCGTCCTGAAACATGTAATAAACACAGCTTAGAGAGCATAGGGCACTTCCACTCATGGGCGTAGAAATCGGGAAACCTAAAAATCAACAAGACACAGGCACCCGAAAGTTTAGGGCTGCTCTGTTTCCAAGAACCTCCACTTCGGTACACCTTAAATATCCCAGGAAAGAGAAAAATGGATAAAGAAGTTGTGGTACTTATGCACAATGGAATATCACTCAGCCATAAATCAGTGTCATAAGGCTAGTAGCAGCATGATGAGTGGATTTAGGGACGATGACTCTAAGTGAAGTAAGTCACACAGAAAAGGACACTTATCCTAAGATATCACTTATAGAGGGAATGTCAAAACCGCTACACCTGAACTGAATTCCAAAACACAACAGAGTCACACATTTAGAAAACACACTATGGCTGCTTAACGGGAAAGGTGAGGTGGGGCGATGCATAAAACAAGGGTTTGAAATTAGCTCAGATACCGTTCCACAAGCCAAATATGTAATAGACAAGACCTACTCCCTGCTCAGTGAACTGGACTCAACACCCCCTATTCACCACCCAAGAATATATCTGACTAGGAAGAGTCTTAAAACCTATGTATTGATATCTCTCTGGAAGTGAATCAAGAGGGTGTAAAGCGGCATAAACACAGCAGGGAAAGGCAGCTAAACCCCATTATAAAAATAGATTACTTAAAAAAAACCGCATAAAACAAAGACAGTGAAAGAGAGAGAAATTCTTACAAAATCCGATCAGGGGCTCTGATGCAACCTGCATTGACCATATGTAGACCCACAGCTGGATGAGACATAAGGCTGGACACTCTTGGGGCTGAGAGGATTGGTGAGGTTGGGTGAGCAAACGCAGACCCTTTAAAGTAATACTGCGTGGTACCCATGCCATGGGTCCCAAATCTCCAGGTTCAAGGGCATCTTCCTACATCGAAAACATGCCTGGGAAACCCAGAAGATGGTACACCGTGTGATCGGGAAAGGTTTCTAAAACGCACCTCATTTCTCCTCTCCTTGTGCTCGGGTTCGCCATTCCAGCCGCTTCACTAACAATCTCCCTACGTGGAGAATCAGCACCGTTGACCTCCTGTTTCGTACAGGTCGCAATTTGTCCCGAGGATGAACGGGAAGAGGGGGAACCAATGAGAGACTAGCTCTAGGTGTTGGGACAGGCACAGGTCACCCTATTTTCCCATCAGGAAGAAGAATGAACCACAGGCTCAGCCTGCCCCCCGGAACCAGAATAGGGCCTGAAGCAATCCTGCGCTTTTGCAGCCAGCTCCCAAAAAAGCGAGTTGACAAATGGAGCTCAGGGGCACTGCAATTCACAAACCTGCAGAGTTGTAAATGATAACTCTCGTCCACAAATATATTGAGGGAAGGCAACGAAGAGGATTTGAAAGCAAGGCAGAATTGCAGGAAACCGGTTTCAGGATGAAGATTCGACTCGCCTTGAAAACACATGAAAAGCGGCAAAGCGTTGACAATGATGTACTTGGCCAAAAAGGGCGTATGCGTTTTTTCCTGAATATATTCAGGAAAAAACGCATACGCCCTTTTTGGCCAACCAAGCAAGCCGGAAAGGCAAATCGGCGCTACAAAGAAGTCTCGCTTGCCAGAGGTCAAAAGGGCCATGCTGAAAAAAGTGTAAAAACCGGAAATGCAGGACAGCCCATGGAGACATGGGAGCCTTGCTACGCTGATGGGCGGGGTGGAAATTGCCAACAGCCACTCTGGAGAAGTGTACGCTGCGTCCTGAAACATGGAATAAACACAGCTTAGAGAGCATAGGGCAGTTCCACTCATGGGCGTAGAAATCGGGAAACCTAAAAATCAACAAGACACAGGCACCCCAAAGTTTAGGGCTGCTCTGTTTCCAAGAACCTCCACTTCGGTACACCTTAAATATCCCAGGAAAGAGAAAAATGGATAAAGAAGTTGTGGTACTTATGCACAATGGAATATCACTCAGCCATGAAATCAGTGTCATAAGGCTAGTAGCAGCATGATGAGTGCATTTAGGGACGATGACTCTAAGTGAAGTAAGTCACACAGAAAAGGAAACTTATCCTAAGTTATCACTTGTAGAGGGAATGTCAAAATCGCTACACCTGAACTGAATTCCAAAACAGAACAGAGTCACACATTTAGAAAACACACTATGGCTGCTTAACGGGAAAGGTGAGGTGGGGCGATGCATAAAACAAGGGTTTGAAATTAGCTCAGATACCGTTCCACAAGCCAAATATGTAACAGACAAGTCCTAATCCCTGCTCAGTGAACTGGACTCAACACCCCCTATTCACCGCCCAAGAATATATCTGACTAGGAAGAGTCTTAAAACCTATGTATTGATATCTCTCTGGAAGTGAATCAAGAGGGTGTAAAGCGGCATAAACACAGCAGGGAAAGGCAGCTAAACCCCATTATAAAAATAGATTACTTAAAAAAAACCCCCATAAAACAAAGACAGTGAAAGAGAGAGAAATTCTTACAAAATCCGTTCAGGGGCTCTGATGCAACCTGCATTGACCATATCTAGACCCACAGCTGGATGAGACATAAGGCTGGACACTCTTGGGGCTGAGAGGATTGGTGAGGTTGGGTGAGCAAACGCAGACCCTTTAAAGTAATACTGCATGGTACCCATGCCATGGGTCCCAAATCTCCAGGTTCAAGGGCATCTTCCTACATCGAAAACATGCCTGGGAAACCCAGAAGATGGTACACCGTGTGATCGGGAAAGGTTTCTAAAACGCACCTCATTTCTCCTCTCCTTGTGCTCGGGTTCGCCATTCCAGCCGCTTCACTAACAATCTCCCTACGTGGAGAATCAGCACCGTTGACCTCCTGTTTCGTACAGGTTGCAATTTGTCCTCAGGATGAACGGCAAAAGGGGGAACCAATGAGAGACTAGCTCTAGGTGTTGGGACAGGCACAGGTCACTCTATTTTCCCATCAGGAAGAAGAATGAACCACAGGCTCAGCCTGGACCCCGGAACCAGAATAGGGCCTGAAGCAATCCTGCGCTTTTGCGGCCAGCTCCCAAAAAAGCGAGTTGACAAATGGAGCTCAGGGGCACTGCAATTCACAAACCTGCAGAGTTGTAAATGATAACTCTTGTCCACAAATATATTGAGGGAAGGCAACGAAGAGGATTTGAAAGCAAGGCAGAATTGCAGAAAACCGGTTTCAGGAGGTAGATTCGACTCGCCTTGAAAGCACATGAAAAGCGGCAAAGCTTTGACAATGATGTACTTGGCCAAAAAGGGCGTATGCGTTTTTTCCTGAATATATTCAGGGAAAAACGCATACGCCCTTTTTGGCCAACCAAGCAAGCCGGAAAGGCAAATCGGCGCTACAAAGAAGTCTCGCTTGCCAGAGGTCAAAAGGGCCATGCTGAAAAAAGTGTAAAAACCGGAAATGCAGGACAGCCCATGGAGACATGGGAGCCTTGCTACGCTGATGGGCGGGATGGAAATTGCCAACAGCCACTCTGGAGAAGTGTACGCTGCGTCCTGAAACATGTAATAAACACAGCTTAGAGAGCATAGGGCACTTCCACTCATGGGCGTAGAAATCGGGAAACCTAAAAATCAACAAGACACAGGCACCCCAAAGTTTAGGGCTGCTCTGTTTCCAAGAACCTCCACTTCGGTACACCTTAAATATCCCAGGAAAGATAAAAATGGATAAAGAAGTTGTGGTACTTATGCACAATGGAATATCACTCAGCCATGAAATCAGTGTCATAAGGCTAGTATCAGCATGATGAGTGGATTTAGGGACGATGACTCTAAGTGAAGTAAGTCACACAAAAAAGGACACTTATCCTAAGATATCACTTATAGAGGGAATGTCAAAATCGCTACACCTGAACTGAATTCCAAAATAGAACAGAGTCACACATTTAGAAAACACACTATGGCTGCTTAACGGGAAAGGTGAGGTGGGGCGATGCATAAAACAAGGGTTTGAAATTAGCTCAGATACCGTTCCACAAGCCAAATATGTAACAGACAAGACCTACTCCCTGCTCAGTGAACTGGACTCAACACCCCCTATTCACCACCCAAGAATATCTCTGACTAGGAAGAGTCTTAAAACCTATGTATTGATATCTCTCTGGAAGTGAATCAAGAGGGTGTAAAGCGGCATAAACACAGCAAGGAAAAGAAGCTAAACCCCCTTATAAAAATTGACTACTTAAAAAAAAAACCCCATAAAACAAAGACAGTGAAAGAGAGAGAAATTCTTACAAAATCCGTTCAGGGGCTCTGATGCAACCTGGATTGACCATATCTAGACCCACAGCTGGATGAGACATAAGGCTGGACACTCTTGGGGCTGAGAGGATTGGTGAGGTTGGGTGAGCAAACGCAGACCCTTTAAAGTAATACTGCGTGGTACCCATGCCATGGGTCCCAAATCTCCAGGTTCAAGGGCATCTTCCTACATCGAAAACATGCCTGGGAAACCCAGAAGATGCTACACCGTGTGATCGGGAAAGGTTTCTAAAACGCACCTCATTTCTCCTCTCCTTGTGCTCGGGTTCGCCATTCCAGCCGCTTCACTAACAATCTCCCTACCTGGAGAATCAGCACCGTTGACCTCCTGTTTCGTACAGGTCGCAATTTGTCCCGAGGATGAACGGGAAGAGGGGGAACCAATGAGAGACTAGCTCTAGGTGTTGGGACAGGCACAGGTCACTCTATTTTCCCATCAGGAAGAAGACTGAACCACAGGCTCAGCCTGCCCCCCGGAACCAGAATAGGGCCTGAAGCAATCCTGCGCTTTTGCGGCCAGCTCCCAAAAAAGCGAGTTGACAAATGGAGCTCAGGGGCACTGCAATTCACAAACCTGCAGAGTTGTAAATGATAACTCTCGTCCACAAATATATTGAGGGAAGGCAACGAAGAGGATTTGAAAGCAAGGCAGAATTGCAGGAAACCGGTTTCAGGAGGTAGATTCGACTCGCCTTGAAAGCACATGAAAAGCGGCAAAGCGTTGACAATGATGCCCTTGGCCAAAAAGGGCGTATGCGTTTTTTCCTGAATATATTCAGGAAAAAACGCATACGCCCTTTTTGGCCAACCAAGCAAGCCGGAAAGGCAAATCGGCGCTACAAAGAAGTCTCGCTTGCCAGAGGTCAAAAGGGCCATGCTGAAAAAAGTGTAAAAACCGGAAATGCAGGACAGGCCATGGAGACATGGGAGCCTTGCTACGCTGATGGGCGGGATGGAAATTGCCAACAGCCACTCTGGAGAAGTGTACGCTGCGTCCTGAAACATGTAATAAACACAGCTTAGAGAGCATAGGGCACTTCCACTCATGGGCGTAGAAATCGGGAAACCTAAAAATCAACAAGACACAGGCACCCCAAAGTTTAGGGCTGCTCTGTTTCCAAGAACCTCCACTTCGGTACACCTTAAATATCCCAGGAAAGAGAAAAATGGATAAAGAAGTTGTGGTACTTATGCACAATGGAATATCACTCAGCCATGAAATCAGTGTCATAAGGCTAGTAGCAGAATGATGAGTGGATTTAGGGACAATGACTCTAAGTGAAGTAAGTCACACAGAAAAGGAAACTTATCCTAAGTTATCACTTGTAGAGGGAATGTCAAAATCGCTACACCTGAACTGAATTCCAAAACAGAACAGAGTCACACATTTAGAAAACACACTATGGCTGCTTAACGGGAAAGCTGAGGTGGGGCGATGCATACAACAAGGGTTTGAAATTAGCTCAGATACCGTTCCACAAGCCAAATATGTAACAGACAAGTCCTAATCCCTGCTCAGTGAAGTGGACTCAACACCCACTATTCACCGCCCAAGAATATATCTGACTAGGAAGAGTCTTAAAACCTATGTATTGATATCTCTCTGGAAGTGAATCAAGAGGGTGTAAAGCGGCATAAACACAGCAGGGAAAGGCAGCTAAACCCCATTATAAAAATAGATTACTTAAAAAAAAAACCCATAAAACAAAGACAGTGAAAGAGAGAGAAATTCTTACAAAATCCGATCAGGGGCTCTAATGCAACCTGCATTGACCATATCTAGACCCACAGCTGGATGAGACATAAGGCTGGACACTCTTGGGGCTGAGAGGATTGGTGAGGTTGGGTGAGCAAACGCAGACCCTTTAAAGTAATACTGCGTGGTACCCATGCCATGGGTCCGAAATCTCCAGGTTCAAGGGCATCTTCCTACATCGAAAACATGCCTGGGAAACCCAGAAGATGGTACACCGTGTGATCGGGAAAGGTTTCTAAAACGCACCTCATTTCTCCTCTCCTTGTGCACGGGTTCGCCATTCCAGCCGCTTCACTAACAATCTCCCTACGTGGAGAATCAGCACCGTTGACCTCCTGTTTCGTACAGGTCGCAATTTGTCCCGAGGATGAACGGGAAGAGGGGGAACCAATGAGAGACTAGCTCTAGGTGTTGGGACAGGCACAGGTCACCCTATTTTCCCATCAGGAAGAAGAATGAACCACAGGCTCAGCCTGCCCCCCGGAACCAGAATAGGGCCTGAAGCAATCCTGCGCTTTTGCGGCCAGCTCCCAAAAAAGCGAGTTGACAAATGGAGCTCAGGGGCACTGCAATTCACAAACCTGCAGAGTTGTAAATGATAACTCTCGTCCACAAATATATTGAGGGAAGGCAACGAAGAGGATTTGAAAACAAGGCAGAATTGCAGGAAACCGGTTTCAGGATGTAGATTCGACTCGCCTTGAAAGCACATGAAAAGCGGCAAAGCGTTGACAATGATGCCCTTGGCCAAAAAGGGCGTATGCGTTTTTTCCTGAATATATTCAGGAAAAAACGCATACGCCCTTTTTGGCCAACCAAGCAAGCTGGAAAGGCAAATCGGCGCTACAAGGAAGTCTCTCTTGCCAGCGGTCAAAAGGGCCATGCTGAAAAAAGTGTAAAAACCGGAAATGCAGGACAGGCCATGGAGACATGGGAGCCTTGCTACGCTGATGGGCGGGGTGGAAATTGCCAACAGCCACTCTGGAGAAGTGTACGCTGCGTCCTGAAACATGGAATAAACACAGCTTAGAGAGCATAGGGCACTTCCACTCATGGGCGTAGAAATCGGGAAACCTAAAAATCAACAAGACACAGGCACCCCAAAGTTTAGGGCTGCTCTGTTTCCAAGAACCTCCACTTCGGTACACCTTAAATATCCCAGGAAAGAGAAAAATGGATAAAGAAGTTGCGGTACTTATGCACAATGGAATATCACTCAGCCATGAAATCAGTGTCATAAGGCTAGTAGCAGCATTATGAGTGGATTTAGGGACAATGACTCTAAGTGAAGTAAGTCACACAGAAAAGGACACTTATCCTAAGATATGACTTATAGAGGGAATGTCAAAATCGCTACACCTGAACTGAATTCCAAAACAGAACAGAGTCACACATTTAGTAAACACACTATGGCTGCTTAACGGGAAAGCTGAGGTGGGGCGATGCATAAAACAAGGGTTTGAAATTAGCTCAGATACCGTTCCACCAGCCAAATATGTAATAGACAAGACCTACTCCCTGCTCAGTGAACTGGACTCAACACCCCCTATTCACCGCCCAAGAATATATCTGACTAGGAAGAGTCTTAAAACCTATGTATTGATATCTCTCTGGAAGTGAATCAAGAGGGTGTAAAGCGGCATAAACACAGCAGGGAAAGGCAGCTAAACCCCATTATAAAAATAGATTACTTAAAAAAAAAACCCCATAAAACAAAGACAGTGAAAGAGAGAGAAATTCTTACAAAATCCGATCAGGGGCTCTGATGCAACCTGCATTGACCATATGTAGACCCACAGCTGGATGAGACATAAGGCTGGACACTCTTGGGGCTGAGAGGATTGGTGAGGTTGGGTGAGCAAACGCAGACCCTTTAAAGTAATACTGCGTGGTACCCATGCCATGGGTCCCAAATCTCCAGGTTCAAGGGCATCTTCCTACATCGAAAACATGCCTGGGAAACCCAGAAGATGGTACACCGTGTGATCGGGAAAGGTTTCTAAAACGCACCTCATTTCTCCTCTCCTTGTGCTCGGGTTCGCCATTCCAGCCGCTTCACTAACAATCTCCCTACGTGGAGAATCAGCACCGTTGACCTCCTGTTTCGTACAGGTCGCAATTTGTCCCGAGGATGAACGGGAAGAGGGGGAACCAATGAGAGACTAGCTCTAGGTGTTGGGACAGGCACAGGTCACCCTATTTTCCCATCAGGAAGAAGAATGAATCACAGGCTCAGCCTGCCCCCCGGAACCAGAATAGGGCCTGAAGCAATCCTGCGCTTTTGCGGCCAGCTCCCAAAAAAGCGAGTTGACAAATGGAGCTCAGGGGCACTGCAATTCACAAACCTGCAGAGTTGTAAATGATAACTCTCGTCCACAAATATATTGAGGGAAGGCAACGAAGAGGATTTGAAAGCAAGGCAGAATTGCAGGAAACCGGTTTCAGGATGTAGATTCGACTCGCCTTGAAAGCACATGAAAAGCGGCAAAGCGTTGACAATGATGCCCTTGGCCAAAAAGGGCGTATGCGTTTTTTCCTGAATATATTCAGGAAAAAACGCATACGCCCTTTTTGGCCAACCAAGCAAGCCGGAAAGGCAAATCGGCGCTACAAAGAAGTCTCGCTTGCCAGCGGTCAAAAGGGCCATGCTGAAAAAAGTGTAAAAACCGGAAATGCAGGACAGGCCATGGAGACATGGGAGCCTTGCTACGCTGATGGGCGGGGTGGAAATTGCCAACAGCCACTCTGGAGAAGTGTACGCTGCGTTCTGAAACATGGAATAAACACAGCTTAGAGAGCATAGGGCACTTCCACTCATGGGCGTAGAAATCGGGAAACCTAAAAATCAACAAGACACAGGCACCCCAAAGTTTAGGGCTGCTCTGTTTCCAAGAACCTCCACTTCGGTACACCTTAAATATCCCAGGAAAGAGAAACATGGATAAAGAAGTTGTGGTACTTATGCACAATGGAATATCACTCAGCCATGAAATCAGTGTCATAAGGCTAGTAGCAGCATGATGAGTGCATTTAGGGACAATGACTCTAAGTGAAGTAAGTCACACAGAAAAGGAAACTTATCCTAAGTTATCACTTGTAGAGGGAATGTCAAAATCGCTACACCTGAACTGAATTCCAAAACAGAACAGAGTCACACATTTAGAAAACACACTATGGCTGCTTAACGGGAAAGGTGAGGTGGGGCGATGCATAAAACAAGGGTTTGAAATTAGCTCAGATACCGTTCCACAAGCCAAATATGTAACAGACAAGTCCTAATCCCTGCTCAGTGAACTGGACTCAACACCCCCTATTCACCGCCCAAGAATATATCTGACTAGGAAGAGTCTTAAAACCTATGTATTGATATCTCTCTGGAAGTGAATCAAGAGGGTGTAAAGCGGCATAAACACAGCAGGGAAAGGCAGCTAAACCCCATTATAAAAATAGATTACTTTAAAAAAAACCCATAAAACAAAGACAGTGAAAGAGAGAGAAATTCTTACAAAATCCGATCAGGGGCTCTGATGCAACCTGCATTGACCATATCTAGACCCACAGCTGGATGAGACATAAGGCTGGACACTCTTGGGGCTGAGAGGATTGGTGAGGTTGGGTGAGCAAACGCAGACCCTTTAAAGTAATACTGCGTGGTACCCATGCCATGGGTCCCAAATCTCCAGGTTCAAGGGCATCTTCCTACATCGAAAACATGCCTGGGAAACCCAGAAGATGGTACACCGTGTGATCGGGAAAGGTTTCTAAAACGCACCTCATTTCTCCTCTCCTTGTGCACGGGTTCGCCATTCCAGCCGCTTCACTAACAATCTCCCTACGTGGAGAATCAGCACCGTTGACCTCCTGTTTCGTACAGGTCGCAATTTGTCCCGAGGATGAACGGGAAGAGGGGGAACCAATGAGAGACTAGCTCTAGGTGTTGGGACAGGCACAGGTCACCCTATTTTCCCACCAGGAAGAAGAATGAACCACAGGCTCAGCCTGCCCCCCGGAACCAGAATAGGGCCTGAAGCAATCCTGCGCTTTTGCGGCCAGCTCCCAAAAAAGCGAGTTGACAAATGGAGCTCAGGGGCACTGCAATTCACAAACCTGCAAAGTTGTAAATGATAACTCTCGTCCACAAATATATTGAGGGAAGGCAACGAAGAGGATTTGAAAGCAAGGCAGAATTGCAGGAAACCGGTTTCAGGATGTAGATTCGACTCGCCTTGAAAGCACATGAAAAGCGGCAAAGCGTTGACAATGATGCCCTTGGCCAAAAAGGGCGTATGCGTTTTTTCCTGAATATATTCAGGAAAAAACGCATACGCCCTTTTTGGCCAACCAAGCAAGCCGGAAAGGCAAATCGGCGCTACAAAGAAGTCTCGCTTGCCAGCGGTCAAAAGGGCCATGCTGAAAAAGTGTAAAAACCGGAAATGCAGGACAGGCCATGGAGACATGGGAGCCTTGCTACGCTGATGGGCGGGGTGGAAATTGCCAACAGCCACTCTGGAGAAGTGTACGCTGCGTTCTGAAACATGGAATAAACACAGCTTAGAGAGCATAGGGCACTTCCACTCATGGGCGTAGAAATCGGGAAACCTAAAAATCAACAAGACACAGGCACCCCAAAGTTTAGGGCTGCTCTGTTTCCAAGAACCTCCACTTCGGTACACCTTAAATATCCCAGGAAAGAGAAAAATGGATAAAGAAGTTGTGGTACTTATGCACAATGGAATATCACTCAGCCATGAAATCAGTGTCATAAGGCTAGTAGCAGCATGATGAGTGCATTTAGGGACAATGACTCTAAGTGAAGTAAGTCACACAGAAAAGGAAACTTATCCTAAGTTATCACTTGTAGAGGGAATGTCAAAATCGCTACACCTGAACTGAATTCCAAAACAGAACAGAGTCACACATTTAGAAAACACACTATGGCTGCTTAACGGGAAAGCTGAGGTGGGGCGATGCATAAAACAAGGGTTTGAAATTAGCTCAGATACCGTTCCACAAGCCAAATATGTAATAGACAAGACCTACTCCCTGCTCAGAGAACTGGACTCAACACCCCCTATTCACCACCCAAAAATATATCTGACTAGGAAGAGTCTTAAAACCTATGTATTGATATCTCTCTGGAAGTGAATCAAGAGGGTGTAAAACGGCATAAACACAGCAAGGAAAAGAAGCTAAACCCCCTTATAAAAATTGACTACTTAAAAAAAAAACCCATAAAACAAAGACAGTGAAAGAGAGAGAAATTCTTACAAAATCCGTTCAGGGGCTCTGATGCAACCTGGATTGACCATATCTAGACCCACAGCTGGATGAGACATAAGGCTGGACACTCTTGGGGCTGAGAGGATTGGTGAGGTTGGGTGAGCAAACGCAGACCCTTTAAAGTAATACTGCGTGGTACCCATGCCATGGGTCCCAAATCTCCAGGTTCAAGGGCATCTTCCTACATCGAAAACATGCCTGGGAAACCCAGAAGATGGTACACCGTGTGATCGGGAAAGGTTTCTAAAACGCACCTCATTTCTCCTCTCCTTGTGCTCGGGTTCGCCATTCCAGCCGCTTCACTAACAATCTCCCTACGTGGAGAATCAGCACCGTTGACCTCCTGTTTCGTACAGGTTGCAATTTGTCCTCAGGATGAACGGGAAGAGGGGGAACCAATGAGAGACTAGCTCTAGGTGTTGGGACAGGCACAGGTCACCCTATTTTCCCACCAGGAAGAAGAATGAACCACAGGCTAAGCCTGCCCCCCGGAACCAGAATAGGGCCTGAAGCAATCCTGCGCTTTTGCGGCCAGCTCCCAAAAAAGCGAGTTGACAAATGGAGCTCAGGGGCGCTGCAATTCACAAACCTGCAAAGTTGTAAATGATAACTCTCGTCCACAAATATATTGAGGGAAGGCAACGAAGAGGATTTGAAAGCAAGGCAGAATTGCAGGAAACCGGTTTCAGGAGGTAGATTCGACTCGCCTTGAAAGCACATGAAAAGCGGTAAAGCTTTGACAATGATGTACTTGGCCAAAAAGGGCGTATGCGTTTTTTCCTGAATATATTCAGGAAAAAACGCATACGCCCTTTTTGGCCAACCAAGCAAGCCGGAAAGGCAAATCGGCGCTACAAAGAAGTCTCGCTTGCCAGAGGTCAAAAGGGCCATGCTGAAAAAAGTGTAAAAACCGGAAATGCAGGACAGGCCATGGAGACATGGGAGCCTTGCTACGCTGATGGGCGGGGTGGAAATTGCCAACAGCCACTCTGGAGAAGTGTACGCTGCGTTCTGAAACATGGAATAAACACAGCTTAGAGAGCATAGGGCACTTCCACTCATGGGCGTAGAAATCGGGAAACCTAAAAATCAACAAGACACAGGCACCCCAAAGTTTAGGGCTGCTCTGTTTCCAAGAACCTCCACTTCGGTACACCTTAAATATCCCAGGAAAGAGAAAAATGGATAAAGAAGTTGTGGTACTTATGCACAATGGAATATCACTCAGCCATGAAATCAGTGTCATAAGGCTAGTAGCAGCATGATGAGTGCATTTAGGGACAATGACTCTAAGTGAAGTAAGTCACACAGAAAAGGAAACTTGTATCACTTGTAGAGGGAATGTCAAAATCGCTACACCTGAACTGAATTCCAAAACAGAACAGAGTCACACATTTAGAAAACACACTATGGCTGCTTAACGGGAAAGCTGAGGTGGGGCGATGCATAAAACAAGGGTTTGAAATTAGCTCAGATACCGTTCCACAAGCCAAATATTTAATAGACAAGACCTACTCCCTGCTCAGAGAACTGGACTCAACACCCCCTATTCACCACCCAAGAATATATCTGACTAGGAAGAGTCTTAAAACCTATGTATTGATATCTCTCTGGAAGTGAATCAAGAGGGTGTAAAACGGCATAAACACAGCAAGGAAAAGAAGCTAAACCCCCTTATAAAAATTGACTACTTAAAAAAAAAAAACCCATAAAACAAAGACAGTGAAAGAGAGAGAAATTCTTACAAAATCCGTTCAGGGGCTCTGATGCAACCTGGATTGACCATATCTAGACCCACAGCTGGATGAGACATAAGGCTGGACACTCTTGGGGCTGAGAGGATTGGTGAGGTTGGGTGAGCAAACGCAGACCCTTTAAAGTAATACTGCGTGGTACCCATGCCATGGGTCCCAAATCTCCAGGTTCAAGGGCATCTTCCTACATCGAAAACATGCCTGGGAAACCCAGAAGATGGTACACCGTGTGATCGGGAAAGGTTTCTAAAACGCACCTCATTTCTCCTCTCCTTGTGCTCGGGTTCGCCATTCCAGCCGCTTCACTAACAATCTCCCTACGTGGAGAATCAGCACCGTTGACCTCCTGTTTCGTACAGGTCGCAATTTGTCCCGAGGATGAACGGGAAGAGGGGGAACCAATGAGAGACTAGCTCTAGGTGTTGGGACAGGCACAGGTCACTCTATTTTCCCATCAGGAAGAAGAATGAACCACAGGCTCAGCCTGCCCCCCGGAACCAGAATAGGGCCTGAAGCAATCCTGCGCTTTTGCGGCCAGCTCCCAAAAAAGCGAGTTGACAAATGGAGCTCAGGGGCACTGCAATTCACAAACCTGCAGAGTTGTAAATGATAACTCTCGTCCACAAATATATTGAGGGAAGGCAACGAAGAGGATTTGAAAGCAAGGCAGAATTGCAGGAAACCGGTTTCAGGATGTAGATTCGACTCGCCTTGAAAGCACATGAAAAGCGGCAAAGCGTTGACAATGATGCCCTTGGCCAAAAAGGGCGTATGCGTTTTTTCCTGAATATATTCAGGAAAAAACGCATACGCCCTTTTTGGCCAACCAAGCAAGCCGGAAAGGCAAATCGGCGCTACAAAGAAGTCTCGCTTGCCAGCGGTCAAAAGGGCCATGCTGAAAAAAGTGTAAAAACCGGAAATGCAGGACAGGCCATGGAGACATGGGAGCCTTGATACGCTGATGGGCGGGGTGGAAATTGCCAACAGCCACTCTGGAGAAGTGTACGCTGCGTTCTGAAACATGGAATAAACACAGCTTAGAGAGCATAGGGCACTTCCACTAATGGGCGTAGAAATCGGGAAACCTAAAAATCAACAAGACACAGGCACCCCAAAGTTTAGGGCTGCTCTGTTTCCAAGAACCTCCACTTCGGTACACCTTAAATATCCCAGGAAAGAGAAAAATGGATAAAGAAGTTGTGGTACTTATGCACAATGGAATATCACTCAGCCATGAAATCAGTGTCATAAGGCTAGTAGCAGCATGATGAGTGCATTTAGGGACGATGACTCTAAGTGAAGTAAGTCACACAGAAAAGGAAACTTATCCTAAGTTATCACTTATAGAGGGAATGTCAAAATCGCTACACCTGAACTGAATTCCAAAATAGAACAGAGTCACACATTTAGAAAACACACTATGGCTGCTTAACGGGAAAGGTGAGGTGGGGCGATGCATAAAACAAGGGTTTGAAATTAGCTCAGATACCGTTCCACAAGCCAAATATGTAACAGACAAGACCTACTCCCTGCTCAGTGAACTGGACTCAACACCCCCTATTCACCACCCAAGAATATATCTGACTAGGAAGAGTCTTAAAACCTATGTATTGATATCTCTCTGGAAGTGAATCAAGAGGGTGTAAAGCGGCATAAACACAGCAAGGAAAAGAAGCTAAACCCCCTTATAAACATTGACTACTTAAAAAAAAAAAACCCATAAAACAAAGACAGTGAAAGAGAGAGAAATTCTTACAAAATCCGTTCAGGGGCTCTGATGCAACCTGCATTGACCATATCTAGACCCACAGCTGGATGAGACATAAGGCTGGACACTCTTGGGGCTGAGAGGATTGGTGAGGTTGGGTGAGCAAACGCAGACCCTTTAAAGTAATACTGCCTGGTACCCATGCCATGGGTCCCAAATCTCCAGGTTCAAGGGCATCTTCCTACATCGAAAACATGCCTGGGAAACCCAGAAGATGGTACACCGTGTGATCGGGAAAGGTTTCTAAAACGCACCTCATTTCTCCTCTCCTTGTGCTCGGGTTCGCCATTCCAGCCGCTTCACTAACAATCTCCCTACGTGGAGAATCAGCACCGTTGACCTCCTGTTTCGTACAGGTCGCAATTTGTCCCGAGGATGAACGGGAAGAGGGGGAACCAATGAGAGACTAGCTCTAGGTGTTGGGACAGGCACAGGTCACCCTATTTTCCCATCAGGAAGAAGAATAAACCACAGGCTCAGCCTGCCCCCCGGAACCAGAATAGGGCCTGAAGCAATCCTGCGCTTTTGCGGCCAGCTCCCAAAAAAGCGAGTTGACAAATGGAGCTCAGGGGCACTGCAATTCACAAACCTGCAGAGTTGTAAATGATAACTCTCGTCCACAAATATATTGAGGGAAGGCAACGAAGAGGATTTGAAAGCAAGGCAGAATTGCAGGAAACCGGTTTCAGGATGTAGATTCGACTCGCCTTGAAAGCACATGAAAAGCGGCAAAGCGTTGACAATGATGCCCTTGGCCAAAAAGGGCGTATGCGTTTTTTCCTGAATATATTCAGGAAAAAACGCATACGCCCTTTTTGGCCAACCAAGCAAGCCGGAAAGGCAAATCGGCGCTACAAAGAAGTCTCGCTTGCCAGCGGTCAAAAGGGCCATGCTGAAAAAAGTGTAAAAACCGGAAATGCAGGACAGGCCATGGAGACATGGGAGCCTTGCTACGCTGATGGGCGGGGTGGAAATTGCCAACAGCCACTCTGGAGAAGTGTACGCTGCGTTCTGAAACATGGAATAAACACAGCTTAGAGAGCATAGGGCACTTCCACTCATGGGCGTAGAAATCGGGAAACCTAAAAATCAACAAGACACAGGCACCCCAAAGTTTAGGGCTGCTCTGTTTCCAAGAACCTCCACTTCGGTACACCTTAAATATCCCAGGAAAGAGAAACATGGATAAAGAAGTTGTGGTACTTATGCACAATGGAATATCACTCAGCCATGAAATCAGTGTCATAAGGCTAGTAGCAGCATGATGAGTGCATTTAGGGACAATGACTCTAAGTGAAGTAAGTCACACAGAAAAGGACACTTATCCTAAGTTATCACTTGTAGAGGGAATGTCAAAATCGCTACACCTGAACTGAATTCCAAAACAGAACAGAGTCACACATTTAGAAAACACACTATGGCTGCTTAACGGGAAAGGTGAGGTGGGGCGATGCATAAAACAAGGGTTTGAAATTAGCTCAGATACCGTTCCACAAGCCAAATATGTAACAGACAAGTCCTAATCCCTCCTCAGTGAACTGGACTCAACACCCCCTATTCACCGCCCAAGAATATATCTGACTAGGAAGAGTCTTAAAACCTATGTATTGATATCTCTCTGGAAGTGAATCAAGAGGGTGTAAAGCGGCATAAACACAGCAGGGAAAGGCAGCTAAACCCCATTATAAAAATAGATTACTTAAAAAAAAACCCATAAAACAAAGACAGTGAAAGAGAGAGAAATTCTTACAAAATCCGATCAGGGGCTCTGATGCAACCTGCATTGACCATATCTAGACCCACAGCTGGATGAGACATAAGGCTGGACACTCTTGGGGCTGAGAGGATTGGTGAGGTTGGGTGAGCAAACGCAGACCCTTTAAAGTAATACTGCGTGGTACCCATGCCATGGGTCCCAAATCTCCAGGTTCAAGGGCATCTTCCTACATCGAAAACATGCCTGGGAAACCCAGAAGATGGTACACCGTGTGATCGGGAAAGGTTTCTAAAACGCACCTCATTTCTCCTCTCCTTGTGCACGGGTTCGCCATTCCAGCCGCTTCACTAACAATCTCCCTACGTGGAGAATCAGCACCGTTGACCTCCTGTTTCGTACAGGTCGCAATTTGTCCCGAGGATGAACGGGAAGAGGGGGAACCAATGAGAGACTAGCTCTAGGTGTTGGGACAGGCACAGGTTACCCTATTTTCCCACCAGGAAGAAGAATGAACCACAGGCTCAGCCTGCCCCCCGGAACCAGAATAGGGCCTGAAGCAATCCTGCGCTTTTGCGGCCAGCTCCCAAAAAAGCGAGTTGACAAATGGAGCTCAGGGGCACTGCAATTCACAAACCTGCAAAGTTGTAAATGATAACTCTCGTCCACAAATATATTGAGGGAAGGCAACGAAGAGGATTTGAAAGCAAGGCAGAATTGCAGGAAACCGGTTTCAGGATGTAGATTCGACTCGCCTTGAAAGCACATGAAAAGCGGCAAAGCGTTGACAATGATGCCCTTGGCCAAAAAGGGCGTATGCGTTTTTTCCTGAATATATTCAGGAAAAAACGCATACGCCCTTTTTGGCCAACCAAGCAAGCCGGAAAGGCAAATCGGCGCTACAAAGAAGTCTCGCTTGCCAGCGGTCAAAAGGGCCATGCTGAAAAAAGTGTAAAAACCGGAAATGCAGGACAGGCCATGGAGACATGGGAGCCTTGCTACGCTGATGGGCGGGGTGGAAATTGCCAACAGCCACTCTGGAGAAGTGTACGCTGCGTTCTGAAACATGGAATAAACACAGCTTAGAGAGCATAGGGCACTTCCACTCATGGGCGTAGAAATCGGGAAACCTAAAAATCAACAAGACACAGGCACCCCAAAGTTTAGGGCTGCTCTGTTTCCAAGAACCTCCACTTCGGTACACCTTAAATATCCCAGGAAAGAGAAAAATGGATAAAGAAGTTGTGGTACTTATGCACAATGGAATATCACTCAGCCATGAAATCAGTGTCATAAGGCTAGTAGCAGCATGATGAGTGCATTTAGGGACAATGACTCTAAGTGAAGTAAGTCACACAGAAAAGGAAACTTATCCTAAGTTATCACTTGTAGAGGGAATGTCAAAATCGCTACACCTGAACTGAATTCCAAAACAGAACAGAGTCACACATTTAGAAAACACACTATGGCTGCTTAACGGGAAAGCTGAGGTGGGGCGATGCATAAAACAAGGGTTTGAAATTAGCTCAGATACCGTTCCACAAGCCAAATATGTAATAGACAAGACCTACTCCCTGCTCAGAGAACTGGACTCAACACCCCCTATTCACCACCCAAAAATATATCTGACTAGGAAGAGTCTTAAAACCTATGTATTGATATCTCTCTGGAAGTGAATCAAGAGGGTGTAAAACGGCATAAACACAGCAAGGAAAAGAAGCTAAACCCCCTTATAAAAATTGACTACTTAAAAAAAAAACCCATAAAACAAAGACAGTGAAAGAGAGAGAAATTCTTACAAAATCCGTTCAGGGGCTCTGATGCAACCTGGATTGACCATATCTAGACCCACAGCTGGATGAGACATAAGGCTGGACACTCTTGGGGCTGAGAGGATTGGTGAGGTTGGGTGAGCAAACGCAGACCCTTTAAAGTAATACTGCGTGGTACCCATGCCATGGGTCCCAAATCTCCAGGTTCAAGGGCATCTTCCTACATCGAAAACATGCCTGGGAAACCCAGAAGATGGTACACCGTGTGATCGGGAAAGGTTTCTAAAACGCACCTCATTTCTCCTCTCCTTGTGCTCGGGTTCGCCATTCCAGCCGCTTCACTAACAATCTCCCTACGTGGAGAATCAGCACCGTTGACCTCCTGTTTCGTACAGGTCGCAATTTGTCCCGAGGATGAACGGGAAGAGGGGGAACCAATGAGAGACTAGCTCTAGGTGTTGGGACAGGCACAGGTCACTCTATTTTCCCATCAGGAAGAAGAATGAACCACAGGCTCAGCCTGCCCCCCGGAACCAGAATAGGGCCTGAAGCAATCCTGCGCTTTTGCGGCCAGCTCCCAAAAAAGCGAGTTGACAAATGGAGCTCAGGGGCGCTGCAATTCACAAACCTGCAGAGTTGTAAATGATAACTCTCGTCCACAAATATATTGAGGGAAGGCAACGAAGAGGATTTGAAAGCAAGGCAGAATTGCAGGAAACCGGTTTCAGGATGTAGATTCGACTCGCCTTGAAAGCACATGAAAAGCGGCAAAGCGTTGACAATGATGCCCTTGGCCAAAAAGGGCGTATGCGTTTTTTCCTGAATATATTCAGGAAAAAACGCATACGCCCTTTTTGGCCAACCAAGCAAGCCGGAAAGGCAAATCGGCGCTACAAAGAAGTCTCGCTTGCCAGCGGTCAAAAGGGCCATGCTGAAAAAAGTGTAAAATCCGGAAATGCAGGACAGGCCATGGAGACATGGGAGCCTTGATACGCTGATGGGCGGGGTGGAAATTGCCAACAGCCACTCTGGAGAAGTGTACGCTGCGTTCTGAAACATGGAATAAACACAGCTTAGAGAGCATAGGGCACTTCCACTAATGGGCGTAGAAATCGGGAAACCTAAAAATCAACAAGACACAGGCACCCCAAAGTTTAGGGCTGCTCTGTTTCCAAGAACCTCCACTTCGGTACACCTTAAATATCCCAGGAAAGAGAAAAATGGATAAAGAAGTTGTGGTACTTATGCACAATGGAATATCACTCAGCCATGAAATCAGTGTCATAAGGCTAGTAGCAGCATGATGAGTGCATTTAGGGACGATGACTCTAAGTGAAGTAAGTCACACAGAAAAGGAAACTTATCCTAAGTTATCACTTATAGAGGGAATGTCAAAATCGCTACACCTGAACTGAATTCCAAAATAGAACAGAGTCACACATTTAGAAAACACACTATGGCTGCTTAACGGGAAAGGTGAGGTGGGGCGATGCATAAAACAAGGGTTTGAAATTAGCTCAGATACCGTTCCACAAGCCAAATATGTAACAGACAAGACCTACTCCCTGCTCAGTGAACTGGACTCAACACCCCCTATTCACCACCCAAGAATATATCTGACTAGGAAGAGTCTTAAAACCTATGTATTGATATCTCTCTGGAAGTGAATCAAGAGGGTGTAAAGCGGCATAAACACAGCAAGGAAAAGAAGCTAAACCCCCTTATAAAAATTGACTACTTAAAAAAAAAAAACCCATAAAACAAAGACAGTGAAAGAGAGAGAAATTCTTACAAAATCCGTTCAGGGGCTCTGATGCAACCTGGATTGACCATATCTTGACCCACAGCTGGATGAGACATAAGGCTGGACACTCTTGGGGCTGAGAGGATTGGTGAGGTTGGGTGAGCAAACGCAGACCCTTTAAAGTAATACTGCGTGGTACCCATGCCATGGGTCCCAAATCTCCAGGTTCAAGGGCATCTTCCTACATCGAAAACATGCCTGGGAAACCCAGAAGATTGTACACCGTGTGATCGGGAAAGGTTTCTAAAACGCACCTCATTTCTCCTCTCCTTGTGCTCGGGTTCGCCATTCCAGCCGCTTCACTAACAATCTCCCTACGTGGAGAATCAGCACCGTTGACCTCCTGTTTCGTACAGGTCGCAATTTGTCCCGAGGATGAACGGGAAGAGGGGGAACCAATGAGAGACTAGCTCTAGGTGTTGGGACAGGCACAGGTCACTCTATTTTCCCATCAGGAAGAAGAATGAACCACAGGCTCAGCCTGCCCCCCGGAACCAGAATAGGGCCTGAAGCAATCCTGCGCTTTTGCGGCCAGCTCCCAAAAAAGCGAGTTGACAAATGGAGCTCAGGGGCACTGCAATTCACAAACCTGCAGAGTTGTAAATGATAACTCTCGTCCACAAATATATTGAGGGAAGGCAACGAAGAGGATTTGAAAGCAAGGCAGAATTGCAGGAAACCGGTTTCAGGAGGTAGATTCGACTCGCCTTGAAAGCACATGAAAAGCGGCAAAGCGTTGACAATGATGCCCTTGGCCAAAAAGGGCGTATGCGTTTTTTCCTGAATATATTCAGGAAAAAACGCATACGCCCTTCTTGGCCAACCAAGCAAGCCAGAAAGGCAAATCGGCGCTACAAAGAAGTCTCGCTTGCCAGAGGTCAAAAGGGCCATGCTGAAAAAAGTGTAAAAACCGGAAATGCAGGACAGGCCATGGAGACATGGGAGCCTTGCTACGCTGATGGGCGGGGTGGAAATTGCCAACAGCCACTCTGGAGAAGTGTACGCTGCGTCCTGAAACATGGAATAAACACAGCTTAGAGAGCATAGGGCACTTCCACTCATGGGCGTAGAAATCGGGAAACCTAAAAATCAACAAGACACAGGCACCCCAAAGTTTAGGGCTGCTCTGTTTCCAAGAACCTCCACTTCGGTACACCTTAAATATCCCAGGAAAGAGAAAAATGGATAAAGAAGTTGTGGTACTTATGCACAATGGAATATCACTCAGCCATAAATCAGTGTCATAAGGCTAGTAGCAGCATGATGAGTGGATTTAGGGACGATGACTCTAAGTGAAGTAAGTCACACAGAAAAGGACACTTATCCTAAGATATCACTTATAGAGGGAATGTCAAAACCGCTACACCTGAACTGAATTCCAAAACACAACAGAGTCACACATTTAGAAAACACACTATGGCTGCTTAACGGGAAAGGTGAGGTGGGGCGATGCATAAAACAAGGGTTTGAAATTAGCTCAGATACCGTTCCACAAGCCAAATATGTAATAGACAAGACCTACTCCCTGCCCAGTGAACTGGACTCAACACCCCCTATTCACCACCCAAGAATATATCTGACTAGGAAGAGTCTTAAAACCTATGTATTGATATCTCTCTGGAAATGAATCAAGAGGGTGTAAAGCGGCATAAACACAGCAGGGAAAGGCAGCTAAACCCCATTATAAAAATAGATTACTTAAAAAAAAACCCCATAAAACAAAGACAGTGAAAGAGAGAGAAATTCTTACAAAATCCGATCAGGGGCTCTGATACAACCTGCATTGACCATATGTAGACCCACAGCTGGATGAGACATAAGGCTGGACACTCTTGGGGCTGAGAGGATTGGTGAGGTTGGGTGAGCAAACGCAGACCCTTTAAAGTAATACTGCGTGGTACCCATGCCATGGGTCCCAAATCTCCAGGTTCAAGGGCATCTTCCTACATCGAAAACATGCCTGGGAAACCCAGAAGATGGTACACCGTGTGATCGGGAAAGGTTTCTAAAACGCACCTCATTTCTCCTCTCCTTGTGCTCGGGTTCGCCATTCCAGCCGCTTCACTAACAATCTCCCTACGTGGAGAATCAGCACCGTTGACCTCCTGTTTCGTACAGGTCGCAATTTGTCCCGAGGATGAACGGGAAGAGGGGGAACCAATGAGAGACTAGCTCTAGGTGTTGGGACAGGCACAGGTCACCCTATTTTCCCATCAGGAAGAAGAATGAACCACAGGCTCAGCCTGCCCCCCGGAACCAGAATAGGGCCTGAAGCAATCCTGCGCTTTTGCGGCCAGCTCCCAAAAAAGCGAGTTGACAAATGGAGCTCAGGGGCACTGCAATTCACAAACCTGCAGAGTTGTAAATGATAACTCTCGTCCACAAATATATTGAGGGAAGGCAACGAAGAGGATTTGAAAGCAAGGCAGAATTGCAGGAAACCGGTTTCAGGATGAAGATTCGACTCGCCTTGAAAGCACATGAAAAGCGGCAAAGCGTTGACAATGATGCCCTTGGCCAAAAAGGGCGTATGCGTTTTTTCCTGAATATATTCAGGAAAAAACGCATACGCCCTTTTTGGCCAACCAAGCAAGCCGGAAAGGCAAATCGGCGCTACAAAGAAGTCTCGCTTGCCAGCGGTCAAAAGGGCCATGCTGAAAAAAGTGTAAAAACCGGAAATGCAGGACAGGCCATGGAGACATGGGAGCCTTGCTACGCTGATGGGCGGGGTGGAAATTACCAACAGCCACTCTGGAGAAGTGTACGCTGCGTTCTGAAACATGGAATAAACACAGCTTAGAGAGCATAGGGCACTTCCACTAATGGGCGTAGAAATCGGGAAACCTAAAAATCAACAAGACACAGGCACCCCAAAGTTTAGGGCTGCTCTGTTTCCAAGAACCTCCACTTCGGTACACCTTAAATATCCCAGGAAAGAGAAAAATGGATAAAGAAGTTGTGGTACTTATGCACAATGGAATATCACTCAGCCATGAAATCAGTGTCATAAGGCTAGTAGCAGCATGATGAGTGGATTTAGGGACGATGACTCTAAGTGAAGTAAGTCACACAGAAAAGGAAACTTATCCTAAGTTATCACTTGTAGAGGGAATGTCAAAATCGCTACACCTGAACTGAATTCCAAAACACAACAGAGTCACACATTTAGAAAACACACTATGGCTGCTTAACGGGAAAGGTGAGGTGGGGCGATGCATAAAACAAGGGTTTGAAATTAGCTCAGATACCGTTCCACAAGCCAAATATGTAACAGACAAGACCTACTCCCTGCTCAGTGAACTGGACTCAACACCCCGTATTCACCGCCCAAGAATATATCTGACTAGGAAGAGTCTTAAAACCTATGTATTGATATCTCTCTGGAAGTGAATCAAGAGGGTGTAAAGCGGCATAAACACAGCACGGAAAAGCAGCTAAACACCATTATAAAAATACACTACTTTAAAAAAAACCCCATAAAACAAAGACACTGAAAGTGTGAGAAATTCTTACAAAATCCGTTCAGGGGCTATGATGCAACCTGGATTGACCATATCTAGACCCACAGCTGGATGAAACATAAGGCTGGACATTCTTGGGGCTGAGAGGATTGGTGAGGTTGGGTGAGCAAACACAGACCCTTTAAAGTAATACTGCGTGGTACCCATGCCATGGGTCCCAAATCTCCAGGTTCAAGGGCATCTTCCTACATCGAAAACATGCCTGGGAAACCCAGAAGATGGTACACCGTGTGATCGGGAAAGGTTTCTAAAACGCACCTCATTTCTCCTCTCCTTGTGCTCGGGTTCGCCATTCCAGCCGATTCACTAACAATCTCCCTACGTGGAGAATCAGCCCAGTTGACCTCCTGTTTCGTACAGGTCGCAATTTGTCCCGAGGATGAACGGGAAGAGGGGGAACCAATGAGAGACTAGCTCTAGGTGTTGGGACAGGCACAGGTCACTCTATTTTCCCATCAGGAAGAAGAATGAACCACAAGCTCAGCCAGCCCCCCGGAACCAGAATAGGGCCTGAAGCAATCCTGAGCTTTTGCAGCCAGCTCCCAAAAAAGCGAGTTGACAAATGGAGCTCAGGGGCACTGCAATTCACAAACCTGCAGAGTTATAAATGATAACTCTCGACCACAAATATATTGAGGGAAGGCAACGAAGAGGATTTGAAAGCAAGGCAGAATTGCAGGAAACCGATTTCAGGAGGTAGATTCGACTCGCCTTGAAAGCACATGAAAAGCGGCAAAGCGTTGACAATGATGTCCTTGGCCAAAAAGGGCGTATGCGTTTTTTCCTGAATATATTCAGGAAAAAACGCATACGCCCTTTTTGGCCAACCAAGCAAGCCGGAAAGGCATATCGGCGCTACAAAAAAGTCTGGCTTGCCAGTGGTCAAAAGGGCCATGCTGAAAAAAGTGTAAAAACCAGAAATGCAGGACAGGCCATGGACACATGGGAGCCTTGCTACGCTGACAGGCGGGGTGGAAATTGCCAACAGCCACTCTGCAGAAGTGTACGCTGCGTCCTGAAACATGTAATAAACACAGCTTAGAGAGCATAGGGCACTTCCACTCATGGGCGTAGAAATCGGGAAACCTAAAAATCAACAAGACACAGGCACCCCAAAGTTTAGGGCTGCTCTGTTTCCAAGAACCTCCACTTCGGTACACCTTAAATATCCCAGGAAAGAGAAAAATGGATAAAGAAGTTGTGGTACTTATGCACAATGGCATATCACTCAGCCATGAAATCAGTGTCATAAGGCTAGTAGCAGCATGATGAGTGGATTTAGGGACGATGACTCTAAGTGAAGTAAGTCACACAGAAAAGGAAACTTATCCTAAGTTATCACTTATAGAGGGAATGTCAAAATCGCTACACCTGAACTGAATTCCAAAACAGAACAGAGTCACACATTTAGAAAACACACTATGGCTGCTTAACGGGAAAGGTGAGGTGGGGCGATGCATAAAACAAGGGTTTGAAATTAGCTCAGATACCGTTCCACAAGCCAAATATGTAACAGACAAGACCTACTCCCTGCTCAGTGAACTGGACTCAACACCCCCTATTCACCACCCAAGAATATATCTGACTAGGAAGAGTCTTAAAACCTATGTATTGATATCTCTCTGGAAGTGAATCAAGAGGGTGTAAAGCGGCATAAACACAGCAAGGAAAAGAAGCTAAACCCCCTTATAAAAATTGACTACTTAAAAAAAAAAAACCCATAAAACAAAGACAGTGAAAGAGAGAGAAATTCTTACCAAATCCGTTCAGGGGCTCTGATGCAACCTGGATTGACCATATCTTGACCCACAGCTGGATGAGACATAAGGCTGGACACTCTTGGGGCTGAGAGGATTGGTGAGGTTGGGTGAGCAAACGCAGACCCTTTAAAGTAATACTGCGTGGTACCCATGCCATGGGTCCCAAATCTCCAGGTTCAAGGGCATCTTCCTACATCGAAAACATGCCTGGGAAACCCAGAAGATGGTACATCGTGTGATCGGGAAAGGTTTCTAAAACGCACCTCATTTCTCCTCTCCTTGTGCTCGGGTTCGCCATTCCAGCCGCTTCACTAACAATCTCCCTACGTGGAGAATCAGCACCGTTGACCTCCTGTTTCGTACAGGTCGCAATTTGTCCCGAGGATGAACGGGAAGAGGGGGAACCAATGAGAGACTAGCTCTAGGTGTTGGGACAGGCACAGGTCACTCTATTTTCCCATCAGGAAGAAGAATGAACCACAGGCTCAGCCTGCCCCCCGGAACCAGAATAGGGCCTGAAGCAATCCTGCGCTTTTGCGGCCAGCTCCCAAAAAAGCGAGTTGACAAATGGAGCTCAGGGGCACTGCAATTCACAAACCTGCAGAGTTGTAAATGATAACTCTCGTCCACAAATATATTGAGGGAAGGCAACGAAGAGGATTTGAAAGCAAGGCAGAATTGCAGGAAACCGGTTTCAGGAGGTAGATTCGACTCGCCTTGAAAGCACATGAAAAGCGGCAAAGCGTTGACAATGATGCCCTTGGCCAAAAAGGGCGTATGCGTTTTTTCCTGAATATATTCAGGAAAAAACGCATACGCCCTTTTTGGCCAACCAAGCAAGCCAGAAAGGCAAATCGGCGCTACAAAGAAGTCTCGCTTGCCAGAGGTCAAAAGGGCCATGCTGAAAAAAGTGTAAAAACCGGAAATGCAGGACAGGCCATGGAGACATGGGAGCCTTGCTACGCTGATGGGCGGGGTGGAAATTGCCAACAGCCACTCTGGAGAAGTGTACGCTGCGTCCTGAAACATGGAATAAACACAGCTTAGAGAGCATAGGGCACTTCCACTCATGGGCGTAGAAATCGGGAAACCTAAAAATCAACAAGACACAGGCACCCCAAAGTTTAGGGCTGCTCTGTTTCCAAGAACCTCCACTTCGGTACACCTTAAATATCCCAGGAAAGAGAAAAATGGATAAAGAAGTTGTGGTACTTATGCACAATGGAATATCACTCAGCCATAAATCAGTGTCATAAGGCTAGTAGCAGCATGATGAGTGGATTTAGGGACGATGACTCTAAGTGAAGTAAGTCACACAGAAAAGGACACTTATCCTAAGATATCACTTATAGAGGGAATGTCAAAACCGCTACACCTGAACTGAATTCCAAAACACAACAGAGTCACACATTTAGAAAACACACTATGGCTGCTTAACGGGAAAGGTGAGGTGGGGCGATGCATAAAACAAGGGTTTGAAATTAGCTCAGATACCGTTCCACAAGCCAAATATGTAATAGACAAGACCTACTCCCTGCCCAGTGAACTGGACTCAACACCCCCTATTCACCACCCAAGAATATATCTGACTAGGAAGAGTCTTAAAACCTATGTATTGATATCTCTCTGGAAGTGAATCAAGAGGGTGTAAAGCGGCATAAACACAGCAGGGAAAGGCAGCTAAACCCCATTATAAAAATAGATTACTTAAAAAAAAACCCCATAAAACAAAGACAGTGAAAGAGAGAGAAATTCTTACAAAATCCGATCAGGGGCTCTGATACAACCTGCATTGACCATATGTAGACCCACAGCTGGATGAGACATAAGGCTGGACACTCTTGGGGCTGAGAGGATTGGTGAGGTTGGGTGAGCAAACGCAGACCCTTTAAAGTAATACTGCGTGGTACCCATGCCATGGGTCCCAAATCTCCAGGTTCAAGGGCATCTTCCTACATCGAAAACATGCCTGGGAAACCCAGAAGATGGTACACCGTGTGATCGGGAAAGGTTTCTAAAACGCACCTCATTTCTCCTCTCCTTGTGCTCGGGTTCGCCATTCCAGCCGCTTCACTAACAATCTCCCTACGTGGAGAATCAGCACCGTTGACCTCCTGTTTCGTACAGGTCGCAATTTGTCCCGAGGATGAACGGGAAGAGGGGGAACCAATGAGAGACTAGCTCTAGGTGTTGGGACAGGCACAGGTCACCCTATTTTCCCATCAGGAAGAAGAATGAACCACAGGCTCAGCCTGCCCCCCGGAACCAGAATAGGGCCTGAAGCAATCCTGCGCTTTTGCGGCCAGCTCCCAAAAAAGCGAGTTGACAAATGGAGCTCAGGGGCACTGCAATTCACAAACCTGCAGAGTTGTAAATGATAACTCTCGTCCACAAATATATTGAGGGAAGGCAACGAAGAGGATTTGAAAGCAAGGCAGAATTGCAGGAAACCGGTTTCAGGATGAAGATTCGACTCGCCTTGAAAGCACATGAAAAGCGGCAAAGCGTTGACAATGATGCCCTTGGCCAAAAAGGGCGTATGCGTTTTTTCCTGAATATATTCAGGAAAAAACGCATACGCCCTTTTTGGCCAACCAAGCAAGCCGGAAAGGCAAATCGGCGCTACAAAGAAGTCTCGCTTGCCAGCGGTCAAAAGGGCCATGCTGAAAAAAGTGTAAAAACCGGAAATGCAGGACAGGCCATGGAGACATGGGAGCCTTGCTACGCTGATGGGCGGGGTGGAAATTACCAACAGCCACTCTGGAGAAGTGTACGCTGCGTTCTGAAACATGGAATAAACACAGCTTAGAGAGCATAGGGCACTTCCACTAATGGGCGTAGAAATCGGGAAACCTAAAAATCAACAAGACACAGGCACCCCAAAGTTTAGGGCTGCTCTGTTTCCAAGAACCTCCACTTCGGTACACCTTAAATATCCCAGGAAAGAGAAAAATGGATAAAGAAGTTGTGGTACTTATGCACAATGGAATATCACTCAGCCATGAAATCAGTGTCATAAGGCTAGTAGCAGCATGATGAGTGGATTTAGGGACGATGACTCTAAGTGAAGTAAGTCACACAGAAAAGGAAACTTATCCTAAGTTATCACTTGTAGAAGGAATGTCAAAATCGCTACACCTGAACTGAATTCCAAAACAGAACAGAGTCACACATTTAGAAAACACACTATGGCTGCTTAACGGGAAAGGTTAGGTGGGGTGATGCAGAAAACAAGGGTTTAAAATTAGCTCAGATACCGTTCCAGAAGCCAAATATGTAATAGACAAGACCTACTCCCTGCTCAGTGAACTGGACTCAACACCCCCTATTCACCGCCCAAGAATATATCTGACTAGGAAGAGTCTTAAAACCTATGTATTGATATCTCTCTGGAAGTGAATCAAGAGGGTGTAAAGCGGCATAAACACAGCAGGGAAAAGCAGCTAAACCCCATTATAAAAATAGATTACTTTAAAAAACCCCATAAAACAAAGACAGTTAAAAAGTGAGAAATTCTTACAAAATACGTTCAGGGGCTCTGATGCAACCTGGATTGAACATATCTAGACCCACAGCTGGATGAGACATAAGCCTGTACACTCTTGGGGCTGAGAGGATTGGTGAGGTTGGCTGAGCAAACGCAGACCCTTTAAAGTAATACTGCGTGGTACCCATGCCATGGGTCTCAAATCTCCAGGTTCAAGGGCATCTTCCTGCATCGAAAACATGCCTGGGAAACCCAGAAGTTGGTACACCGTGTGATCGGGAAAGGTTTCTAAAACGCACCTCATTTCTCCTCTCCTTGTGCTCAGGTTCGCCATTCCAGCTGCTTTACTAACAATCTCCCTACTTGGAGAATCAGCACCGTTAACCTCCTGTTTCGTACATGTTGCAATTTGTCCTGAGGATGAACGGGAAGAGGGGGAACCAATGAGAGACTAGCTCTAGGTGTTGGGACAGGCACAGGTCACTCTATTTTCCCATCAGGAAGAAGAATGAACCACAGGCTCAGCCAGCCCCCCGGAACCAGAATAGGGCCGGAAGCAATCCTGCGCTTTTGCGGCCAGCTCCCAAGAAAGCGAGTTGACAAATGGAGCTCAGGGGCACTGCAATTCACAAACCTGCAGAGTTATAAATGATAACTCTCGTCCACAAATATATTGAGGGAAGGCAACGAAGAGGATTTGAACGCAAGGCAAAATTGCAGGAAACAGATTTCAGGTAGTAGATTCGAGTCGCCTTTAAAGCACATGAAAAGCGGCAAAACATCGACAATGATGCCCTTGGCCAAAAAGGGCGTATGCGTTTTTTCCTGAGTATATTCAGGAAAAAACGCATACGCCCTTTTTGGCCAACCTAGCAAGCCAGAGAGGCAAATCAGCACTACAAAGAAGTCTCACTTCCCATAGGTCAACAGGGCCGTGGTGAAAAAAGCGTAAAAACCAGAACTGCAGGACAGGCCATTGAGAAAAGGGAGCCTTGTTATGATGATAAGAGGGAGTAATTTGGCAACAGCCACTCTGGAGAAGTGTACGGTGTTTCCTAAAACATGTAAAAAACAGAGCTACAGAGCATAATACACTTCCACTCATGTTCGTATAAATTGGGAAAAGCAAAAATCGACAGGACACAGGCACCCCAAAGTTTAGGGCTGCTCTTTTTCCAAGAACCTCCACTTCGGTACACCTTAAATATCCCAGGAAAGAGAAAAATGGATAAAGAAGTTGTGGTACTTATGTACAATGGAATATCACTCAGCCATGAAATCAATGCCATAAGCCTAGTAGCCGCATAATGAGTGGATTTAGGTACGATGATTCTAAGTGAAATAAGTCACACAGAAAAAGAAACTTATAACATATCACTTATAGAGGGAATGTAAAAATCGCAACACATGAACTGAATTACAAAACAGAAACAGAGTCACACATTTAAAAAACAAAATTATGTCTGCTAAAGGAGAAAGGTGGGGTGGGGTGATGCAAAAACCAGGAGGTTGAAATTCGCACAGATACTGTTCCATAAACAAAATAAGTGATAGACAGGACCTACTGTATAGCTCAAAGTGCTGGGCTCAGCACACTTTTGTCAATGGAAAAGGATATATAAGACTGGTAAGAATCTGTAAAAGAATTTATTGATGTCTCTCTTTAAGTGAGTCAACTGAATAAATGTAGAGCAGCAAGAAACACAGTATTGAAAATCAGCTATACCCCATTATAAAATTAAATAACAAGAACAAAAAAAGGACAGTGAGAGAGAGAAATTTTTACAAAATTTGTTCAGTGGCTGTGATGCAACCTGGACTGACCACATCTAGACACACAGCTGGATGGGACCTAAGGCTGTACACTCTTCGGTCTGAGAGGCTTGGTGAGCATGCGACAGCAAATGCAGCCCTTTTAGAGTAATACTGCCTGGCCCCCATTCCATGGGTCCCATATCTCCAGGTGCAGGGGACCCTTCCTACAGCTAAAACATGCATGGAACATCCAGAGGATGGTACACCTTCTGATCGGGAAGAGTTTGGAAAAGTCACCTCATCTCCACGTCTCCTGGTATTCTGGTCCCCCCTCCAACTCCTTTCCTTAGAGTCTCCCCACTTTGGGAAGGCAGCACACTCAACAGCCAGTTTTGCACAGCTTGGAATTTTCCGGCTGAAGAAGGGGAATGGGGGGATGGAATGAGACACAAGCCCTAGATGTTTGGACAGGCATATGCCACTCTAGTTTCCCAATCTGGAAGAAGAATTTCCCTATCCTTCAGGTGCCCCAGTAACCGGAATGGGTGTGTAGAAATCCTGCCCCTTTGTGGCTGCTTCCCTAAACAACAAGGTGAAAACCGGTGCTCAGGGGCACTGCAATTCACAGACATGCAGGGTTCTAATTGACACCTCTAATGGAGTCATTTTTTCAGCCAAGTATTCCTAAAGGACTTGTAAGCAAGGCAGAATTGAAAGAAAGGGATTTCAAGAGGTAGTTTGCGTTCGCCATTAAAGCACATGCAAAGCTGCTGAACATCGCCAAAGATGCAGTTGGCCAAAAAGGCCGTATGCGTTATTCCTTAATATATTCAGGAAAAAGCCTTACTCACTTTTTGGCCAACAAAACAGGCAGGCAATGCAAATCAGTACTACAAAGAGGTATCACTTCGCACCAGTCAGAATGGCCAACCTCACAAAGTTTAAAACCTGAAATGCAGGACAGGGCGTGGAGAAAAGGGAACGCTGACAAGCTGATGGTGGGAATGTAAATTGCTAACAGCCACTCTGGAGAAGTGGATGGTGATTCCTTAAAAATCTAAAAAACAGAGCTTCATAGCATATGGCGCTTCCACTCCTGGTCCTGTATCTTGGAAAAAACATACACTGACAGAACCCAGGCACTCCAACCTTTATGCAGCCCTGTTTACAAGAGCTTCTACTTGGAAGCTACCTAAAAGTCCTTGGAAGGAAAACTGGATAAAGAAATTATGGTGCATATGTACCAGGGAATATTACTCAGCCATGAAATGAATGAAATAAGGCCATTTGCAGCCACTTGGAAGGACCTTTATACATTCATACTAAGTGTTATAAATCAGACAATGATAACTATCATATGATATTACTTATTGGTGGAATCTAAAAATTGATACAAAGGTACTATCCTACAACACAGAAACAGAGTCCCAGACTTAGAACACAAACTTATGGTTACCAAACTGGAAAGGTGTGTTGGAGGCATAAATCATGAGGTTGGAGTTAGTATATACATAATTACAGAGAGAAAACTTGTAATCAGCGTGGACCTGCTGTAGAGCACTTGGAACTCTTCTCAACACCCTTTAGCAACCTCAATGGGAAAATAATTCTAAAAAGAATATATAGTCATCTCTGTATAAATGAATCATGTTGGTGTATATCAAAAACGAACACAAAATAGTAAATCAACTATACTCCATTATAAATTTAAAATTAAATTACAGAAAAGAAAAATGATCACTAAATTTGTTTAGTCGCAGTGAACGTGCTAGTGTCACATCCCTGGACACAGACCCAATTTGGTCCCAAGGCTGAACAGTTGTGGGCCTGAGGACCTCGGGAGTATATGCCAGCTAATTCGCCCCCCTTGAACCTGTAATACCTGGTCCCCTCTGCATGGGATCACAATCTCCAGATCTAAGTGTGCCCTCATACTACTAAACCAACCCTCTGACACCCAAAGGATGCTGGACTCTCTGGGCCGGATGACATTTGGAAAATCACCTGCTCTCAACATATCCTGGTGTTTGGGTTCCGACCTCCAGACTTCTTCATTAGGGTCATCCCACTCTGCAAGACAGCACCCTCAACAGGTGATTTTGCAGGGGTTTGTATTTGTTCGGGGGATGAAGGGTAAGGGGGAAGAAGGAATGGGACAGAAGCCCTTACATGTTTGGTCAGGCACATTCCACTCTAATTTAAAACACAGGAACAGGACTTGCCCTACATCTAAGGTTGTGTCAGTAACCAGACAGGGACAGTAGAAATCCTGCCGCCTTCTGTTTCCCATAACAACAACTCTAAAAACTGGACCTTATAGGCACTTCATATTCACAATGCCTGGGGAGCTGTAAATGACAACAGCCCTCAAAAAATGTCTTGGGGTAGGTAATCGAAATAGACTTCAAAACAAGGCAACCTTTCAATAACCCTTTTTCAAGGGGTAAATTTTACTCACACTGTTCAAAAAAAAAAAAGCACATATGAAGATGCTCACCACTGCTTTGTGTTAGACAAATGCAAATCAGATGTACAAAGAAGTATCACCTGGAACCACTCAGAATAGCCATCATCACAATGTCTACAAACACGAAATGCTTCAGATGGTGTGAGAAAAAGAGAAACCTACTACTTATTATTATTATTTTTAATCTGCGTTGGGCGTTCATTGCTGCACGTGGCTTTTCTCTAGCTACAGCAAGCGGGAGCTATTCATCGTTGTGGTATGAAGCCTTCTCTTTGCGGTGGCTTCTCTTGCTGTGGAGCACAGGCTCTAGGTACACAGGCTTCAGTAGTTGTGGCTCGTGGGCTCTAGATCACAGACTCAGTAGTTATGGTGCACAGGCTTACTTGCTCTGTGGCATGTGAGATCTTCCCGGGCCAGGGCTCGAACCTGTGTCCCCTGAACTGGCAGGCAGATTCTTAACCACTGCACCACCAATACTATGCTATCGGTGGCAATGTCAATTGGTAACAGGCACTATGGAGCACAGAATGGAGGTTACCAGAGTAAGGGGAGGTGGGAGGGATAAATTGGAAATTGAGATTGACATATACACACCACTATATATAAAAGAGATAACAAATAAGGGCTTACTGTATAGCACAGGGAACTCTACTCAATACTCTGTAATGTCCTGTATGGGAAAGGAATCCAAAAAGGATTGGATATATGTATAACTGCTTCACTCTGCTGTGCAGCAGAAAGTAACACAACATTGTAAATCAACTATACTCCAAAAACATTGAAATTGAAATGAAATGAAATAAAATAAAATAAAATAGAGCTACCAGATGATCCAGCAAGTTCACTCCTGTGCGCATATCTGGAGGAAAGCATAAATCGAAAAGACACATCTTCCCCAATGTTCACTGCAACACTCTTTACAATAGCGAAGACATGGAAGCAACCAAAATGTCCATCAACATGAATATAGGTAAAGAATATGTGATACATATATATAATGGAATATGACTCAGCCATAAAATAGAAGAAAATAATGCCAATTGCAGTAACATGGATGGGCCTAGAGATGATTGTACTAAGTGAAGTAAGTCAGACAAATATTGTATGATACCACTTCCAGGTGGAAGCTAAAAATTGATACAAATGAACTAACTTACAAAACAGAGGCAGACTCACAGACTTGGAAAACAAACTTATGGTTACCAAAGGGGAAAGGTGGGGGGTAGGGATAAATCAGGAACTTGGGGTAAACATACGAATACTACTATATATAACATAGATAAGCAACAAGGACCTACTGTATAGCACAGGGAACTCTACTCAATATTCTGGGAATACCTTTATCAGAAAAGAATCTGAAAAAGAATGAATATATGCATATGTGTAGCTGAATCACTTGCTGTGAAGCTGAAATGAACACAACATTGTAAATCAACTATACTCCAATAAAATTTAAATTACAAAGTAAAGAAAATCAGCTATATTTCAAAAGAAAAAAAAGAATTCCCATCTATTTTTATGGCTTGATAGCTTACTTTTTTAGTGCTCAATATTATCCCATTCCCAGAATATATTAATACTATATCATTTCATTCACCTATTGGAGGACACCTTAGTTTCATTCACATTTTGGCAGTATTGAATTAGGTGCTATAAATATCCATATGCAGGGTTTCATCTGGAAGTATGTTTTAAACTACTTTCAGTAAATATCCATGAAAACACTTGCCAGATTGTACAGTAAGGGAATGTTCAATATTATAGCAAGTGTCAATCAGACTACCAAAGTAGCTGTATTATTTTTCATTTCCACCAATAACAAATGACATTTCCTATTGTTCCACATCTCCTACAGAATTTGTTCTTGTCATTGTTCACATTTTAGCCATTCTAAGTGTTACATAGTGGTATGTAATTGTATTTTTAATTTGCTTTTTCATGGCAGCATGTAATCTGGATTATTCTTCTGTATACTTATATGCATATGTCTGTTTTCTTTGGTGAGGTGTCCATAAAGTATATTGGTCCACATTTTATTTAGGTTGCTTTCATTTTTTTCTACCCAATCTGTATTTGTTTTATTTATTTTCGTGCCTTATTGCATTAGCAAGGACTTGCAGTAAAATATGGAAAAGGAGTCATGAAAGGGGACATCCTTGCTTTTACCTGAACTTAGTGGAAAAGCTTCATGTTTTTGACCATTAATCATGATGTAAGATAAAAGTTTCCTGTACATCTTTGTTATCAACTTGAGAAAGCTCCAGTCTATTTCTTTAACTGAGAGTTTTTATGAAGAATGGGTGTTAGATTTTTTCAAAGGTCTTCTGAATCTATTGATATGCTAATGATTGTCTTTAGGGTGTTGATATGATGGATATAATTATTTGATTTTAGAATGTTGAACCAGCCTTTCATACCTGGGATTATTCCCTCTCATTCATGATATAAAATTCTCTCAAAATATTGTTGGATTCAATTTGGTAATATTTTGTTGAGGATTTTTGCATTGATGTTCCTGAGAGATATTGGTCAGTTTTCTTTACTATTCATATGTTCCTCTGAGTTTGGATGTTGTGGATTTAGTGACAGACATTCATTTGGGGAGATTCTCAGTCATTTTGTAAAAATATTTTCTGTTCTTTGTTATCTTTATTCTCCTCCTGCTATACCCGTTATGTATAGGTCACAGCATTTTTCATTGTTCCACAATTATTGATTACTCTGTTCTGTTGATTTCTTTCCTGCCCATTTTCTCTTTTCTTTTGAGATTTAAAGGTTTCTCTTGATATGTCTTCAAGCTCACAGATATTTCTCCTCAGCCAGCTCTTTGACTGCTAAAACAAAATACGAGAGACTTGGTATTTTATAAACAACAGAATATTTTTGTTTTCTCATAATTGCTGAGGCTGAAAAGTTCAAGAACAAGTTACCAGGGGCTTCCCTGGTGGTGCAGTGGTTAAGAATCTGCCTACCAATAAAGGGGACAAGGGTTCGAGCCCTGGTCTGGGAAGATCCCACATGCCATGGAACAACTAAGCCTGTGCACCACACATACTGAACCTGTGCCCTAGAGCCCACAGGCCACAACTACTGAGCCCGTGAGCCACAACTACTGAAACCCGCACGCCTAGAGCCCGTGCTCTGCAACAAGAGAAGCCACCCAATGAGAAGCCTGCACACTGCAACAAAGACCCAACACAGCCAAAAAATTAATTAATTATCTAATTAATTTTTTTAAAAAATAGAACAAGTTGCCAGCTGACTTAGTGTCTGGAGAGGGACCAATTTCTGGTTCATAATGTGGGTCTTCTTGCTCGGCAATGAAATCATCGAATGGGCATAAGATCTTCTGTGTCCTACATTTATTATGTCACTAATCTCATGTTTGAGGTCTCTGGTCTCATGACCTAATCACCTCCCAAAAGCCCCACCTCCTAATACCACCAATATGGGAGCTGGGTTTCAAAATTTTAAAATTAGAGGTACAAAATATTTACACCATAACAGGGACAACAGAGTTAACTGATTTTTTCTTTCATGTTAAAGGTTTGCACATTTACATTTATTATATAATCCCAAAACCCTTGTTTTTTTTTAAGATTCTTTTTCCATATACGCCAGTACAGACCACTGAGTAGAGTTCCCTGTGCTATAAAGCAGGTCTTTATCAATACTTATCTATTTTATATATAGTAGTGTGTATATGTCAGTCACAATCTCCCAATTTATCCCTTCCCCACTTATCCCCTGGTAACCATAAGTTTGTTTTCTATATCCATGACTCTATTTCTGTTGTGTAAATAAGTTCATTTGTACCTTTTATTTCTTTTTTAGATTCCTCATATAAGCAATATCATATGATATCTGTCTTTCTGTGTCTGACTTTCTTCACTCAGTATAACAATCTCTAGGTCCCTCCATGTTGCCACAAAACCCTTAATTGTTAAGGATAACTCTCAATTTTTTCCAGTATCATCAGCAATTCTTTCTGGCAGACACATGATAACACTTTTTAAACAGGGATATTGAGACCAAGGCTCCTGACCTGCAAACAAACAAAACATCATTCATATAGTGAAAACTTTGCACATCGAAGGATGAAAGCACTTGGTCTAAATCCCTTTGCATCCACTGCTGACAGAGGGCAGAGGAGTTTGACTCACTAATCTTCCTTACGTGCACTTCTTCCTAATGGGGTATTCCATCTAAAACTTATAAGAAGCGGGAATCCATCATGGATCACACCAATCTCTACTACAGATTCTGAAGCAGCAAAAAAAAAAAAAAAAAATGATGAATCCATCCAAAGGGTTCTGTCCACATTGTTACAACTGTTTCCCTCGCACTGTGAACCCTTTTCAAACCCTATCACTTGAACCTATTTTTATTTTTTTCAACAAAAATAACGTTAATCTGCAGTCAGACACTCCAGTAATATTACACTATCCCTTGTGCAAGTATGTAGGGATTTGAGGAGCTATGGGAGGCTATCATGAGAGGTTGCCTAGAGTAATTAGGACATTTCATTTAATGTTGGCTCTTCTCCCTAAGATGTCTGCTGTCCTCTTCTTTTTGTAGCTACTAGCATTGAGAAAGTGACCAAGATAAGGCCCTTCTCTTTTACTGCCCATGAATGCAGCTGTGATTATCCCCACAGAACTTGGTGTTTCCAGAAGCCCCTGAACCTACTGATCCTCCATGCATGGCATGACATAGATAAGGATGCTGACGTGTATCCTTGTATAGAGCATGTTATAAAATTTTCGACTCTTCCCTTCCTCATAATTCCAAAGAATAGATTTCTTTGGATTTCTGCTTAATGCTGCTGGAGTTGGTACATAAGTTGAGGGAGGTATCAGGGCACACCAAAACAGAGGGTAACTGCACAGAAAATACAAGCAGGTACATTTCTGTGTAGTTTCAAGCAGCTTATTTACTATATCAACCATGGTGACATGTTGACCCTTCCTCTTTCTACTAGTAGTACAACAAACATAAAGGATATTTAGGCTGCTTGTTTTATCCCCACCTCTCACAATTGATCTGCATTAACATATAGGACAATGAAGGGCCCTTTCTACCATCTTAACCAATATTTGAGAACTAGAAAATGTCCAGATTTTTCTGGGGATTATTTTCATATTCCCCAATCAGGCCTATGAAGGAATCTTACCTATTGTGTTTAATGAAGTCATATCTCTGACGGCATTCCATCATCAACAAAACTGGAAAGAAATTTGAAGGGTCTTCGATTTTACCATATTTGAAATAACAATGTTTTAGCCTGACATGTTTTTGGATTTTAGAAAAAAATATTTTAAATGAGACAAAAAATCATTTTTATGACACAAAAAGACAGCAATAGTTTTACATTTTTATCTGTTCCACTTGCACACAAGTGTCTCATGGGGTTATGTAAAGCACTCCTGTTGGGTGCTGTGCATGGTGCAAGTATGGATTAAAGATTAGGAATCTTAAGCTTCAGTCACCTGAAACATTTAAATTAGGATGCAAGCAATCCTGTCCAACATTTGAACAGAGCAAGACACTCTCTTTATTTTATTTGTCAGGTAATTAATCTGTCTTTTCCCCAAGGAGAGAAACAACTGGCATCTTCCATTAATGTGTTGTACAAAAATCTTTGAACAGAGTGCAAGCAGAGGCTGATACAAGATGTGAAAAAAAAAATGAGAGACCCTTGTGGCGTTTTCTCCTAACTTATTGCAATCTCCCATGTAAAATGTGAGAATAATCAATCTTCTGAGGAAAAAGGCCCAAGGAAGGTTTTTGCTTCTGTGGAATAATGGGATTGCTAAAGATTTCAGGAGGCAAGATGAATTAGTGAGAATGACCATGAGAAATCAGAGAAAAGTCAGATCCAAGGATGAAGTGATGTTTACCACTGTGAATCAATGAGAAGTAGGAGCAAATGAAAAGAAAGCTGAATACAACATTTTCTGAATAAATGTAACCTTTCAGCTGTCATAGAAAAATTAATACTCACTATGATACAACATATTTAGTTTAGAAAGTTAACTTAAATTTAAAGCTTAATAATTACATTTATTGAAGAAACGAAAACATATTTGTGGTTTAGAATAAACAATGTGTTCTGCTACAGATAAGAAGACTACATAAATAAATAGAAATAAGACTAAATAAATAAATAAATAAAGAGGAAAATAACAAATTAGATGTTATTAACATTAAAAACTGACATTCATCTAAAGAAAGAGAAGGAGAGACAGAAAGAGAGAAGAACTCATATCAAGCATGTATTAAAAACTCCTAAATAAGAAATCTTCAGATGTTAAAAAAAAAAAGAAGTCTTCAATAAGAAGATAATGGAATAGCAAATGGGGAAAATATACCAAAAGATATTTCAAAAAAGAGAGTACAGAATGTTAAGTAAACATATCAAAAGATGCTTGGCTTCTTAGTAGTCAATTAAATGCAAAAACGTGATACCTGGAATTATAACTCACCAACCAGAAAGTTCAAATGAAAATGACAGATATTATCAAGTTTGACAAGAATGTGTATAATCCTTGAATCTCATTCACTGCTGCTGAAGATGAAAAATCATACAAATGTTTTGAAAATATTTAGAAATATCTAACAAGATAAACACAAGAAAGCTACGACTCGAAAATTTTACTACTACATGTATACTGAACAATAATTTATACACACACCACCAAAGCTCAAGTTCTAGAATTTATATACCAGTGCTGTTCTCAATAGACACAAACTGAAAATCACTCATATTGTAATACACATTGGAATAAATTAATTAATAGTTAAATATTTACACTATGGAATTCTATGCAACAGTGGCAATGCATGATCACAACAACAGGCAACCATATAGGCATATTCACAAACAACATAAAATAAAAAAGCCCAATCCAAAAGTGATTTTACTGTGCCATAACATTTATATAAAATACAAAATACAGGTAAAGTTATCTTTTTGTTAGATACCAGGACAATATTAAACCTTAAGGGGAGTCACTAGAATGGGACCAGGGGGCCTCTGAGTATCCGGCAATTTTCTGTGTCTTTATCTAGAAGCTATGTATAGAGTGTATTCAGATGCTGAATTTTCTGAAATTTGTCATTTCCTTACAAACCATGCATGTTTTAGTTGTTTTTTATACATAACAAAAAGTAAAAAAGATAGACTAGGGAAGGTAATTATATTAGCACTTTAATATCCATGCTTTTCAAGGTGGAAGTGAAAGGTATTAAATACTTGACATTGTGATTACTTCTTAAAAGTAAGGTGAAAATTTGAGGTTAATAAATGAGACATACTTCTTCATATATAATCCTCAAAGAGGAGGGGTAGAAATGAGTATTATTTTTTTTCTTTAATACAGAATCGTTAAGATAGAAAATAATGAAAACAGACTAGGTTTAAAAAAGAACACACTGGACTTCCCTGGTGGCACAGTGGGTAAGAATTTGCCTGCCAATGCAGGGAACAGGGGTTCAATCCCTGGTCTGGGAAGATCCCACATGCCACAGAGCAACTAAGCCCATGTGCCACAACTACTGAGCCTGTGCTCTAGAGCCTGCAAGCAACAACTATTGAGCCTGCATGACACAACTACTGAAGCCCATGCACCTAGAGCCCATACTCCACAACAAGAGAAACTACCGCAAGGGGAAGCCCGTGCACCACAACGATGAGTAACCCCTGCTTGACACAACTAGAGAAACCCTGTGCAGCAACGAAGACCCAATGCAACCAAAAATAAATAAAATTAAATCTTTTGACTTCTGAGATGACTCACTCACGTGGCTGTAGGTAAGAGGCCTCAGTTCCTTGCCACATGGATCTCTCCTTACGGCTGCTTGAGTGTCCTCATGACATGGCAGCTGGCTTACCCCAGGATGAGTGATCTAGTAGAAACCAAAGCAGAAGCTGCAATGTCTTTTATAACTTTGGAAGCTGCACTTTGTCATTTCTGCAATTTCTTATTAGTTAAACAGTCAACCCTTTTCAAGTGCGAGGAGCCACACAGGTACATGAAGACTGGGAGACAATTAGGGGATAATTAGGGCCATCTTGGAAGCTGGCTACCAAAGTGGCTGACTAGCCGAAATCTGAATTTTGTTTTCTTCACTTCTGGAGAGAAAATGGTCAGTGAATCTCATTGGTGGTCTTTGAGATGTACCAAAGCTACCTCTTGCTCTCACCCCCAGCCGTGTGGCTGACAGGGTCTTGGTGCTCCAGCCGGGTGTCAAGCCTGTGCCTCTGAGGTGGAAGAGCCGACTTCAGGACATTGGTCTACCAGAGACCTCCGGCACCTTGTAATATCAAATGGCGAAAGCTCTCCCAGAGATATCCGTCTCAACGCTAAGACCCAGCTCCACTCAGAGACCAGCAAGATCCAGTGCTGGACATCCCATGCCAAACAACTAGCAAGACAGGAATGCAGGCCCACCCATTAGCAGAGAGGCTGCCGAAAATCACAATAAGGTCACAGACACCCCCAAACACACCACCAGATGCGGATCTGTCCACCAGAAAGACAAGATCCAGACACACCCACCAGAACACAGGCACCAGTCCCCTCCATCAGAAAGCCTACACAACCCACTGAACCAACCTTAGCCACTGGGGGCAGACACCAAAAACAACGGGAACTACGAATCTGCAGCCTCTGAAAAGGAGACCCCAAACACAGTCCCCAAAGCCAAATGAGAAGACACAGAAACACACAGCAGATGAAGGAGCAAGGTAAAAACCCACCAGACCAAACAAATGTAGAGGAACTAGGCAGTCTACCTGAAAAAGAATTCAGAGTAATGATAGTAAAGATGATCCCAAATCTTGGAACTGGAATGGAGAATAGACAAGAAACGTTTAACAAGGACCTAGAAGAACTAAAGAGCAAACAAACAATGATGAACAACACAATAAATGGAATTAAAAATTCTCTAGAAGGAAACAATAGCAGAATAACTGAGGCAGAAGAAGGATGAATGACCTGGAAGATAAAATAGTGGAAATAACTACTGCAAAGCAGAATAAAGAAAAAAGAATGAAAAGAACTGAGGACAATCTGAGACACCTCTGGGACAACATTAAATGCACCAACATTCGAATATAGGGGTCCCAGAAGTAGAGGAGAAAAAGAAAGACACTGAGAAAATATTTAAAGAGATTATAGTTGAAAACTTCCCTAATATGGGAAAGGAAATCGTTAATCAAGTCCAGGAAGTGCAGAGAGTCCCATACAAGATAAACCCAAGGAGAAACATGCCAAAACATATATTAATCAAACTATCAAAAATTAAATACAAAGAAAAAATATTAAAAGCAGCAAGGGAAAAACAACAAATAACATACAAGGGAATCCCCATAAGGTTAACAGCTGAACTTTCAGCAGAAACTCTGCAAGCCAGAAGGGACTGGCAGGACATATTTAAAGTAATGAAAGGGGAAAAGCTACAACCAAGATTACTCGACCCACCAAGGATCTCGTTCAGATTCGACAGAGAAATTAAAACCTTTACAGACAAGCAGAAGCTAAGAGAATTCAGCACCACCAAACCCGCTTTACAACAAATGCTAAAGGAACTTCTCTAGGCAGGAAACACAAGAGAAGGAAAAGACCTACAATAAGAAACCCAAAACAATTAAGAAAATAGTAATAAGAACATACATATCAATAATTACCTTAAATGTAAATGGATTAAATGCTCCAACGAAAAGACATAGACTGGCTGAATGGATCCGAGAACACGACCGGTATGTATGTGGTCTACAAGAGACCCACTTCAGACATAGGGACACATACAGATGGAAAGTGAGGGGATGGAATAAGATATTCCATGCAAATGGAAATCAAAAGAAAGCTAGAGTAGCAATTCTCATATCAGACAAAAAAGACTTTAAAATAAAGACTATTACAGGAGACAAAGAAGGACACTACATAATGATCAAGGGATCAATCCAAGAGGAAGATATAACAATTGTACATATTTATGCACCTAACATAGGAGCACCTCAATACATAAGGCAAATGCTAACAGCCATAAAAGGGGAAATCGACAGTAACACAATCATAGTAGGGGACCTTAGCACCCCTCTTTCACCAATGAACAGATCATCCACAATGAAAATAAATAAGGAAACACAAGCTTTAAATGATACATTAAACAAGATGGACTTAATTGATATTTATAGGACATTCCATCCAAAAACAACAGAATACACTTTTTCTCAAGTGCTCATGGAATATTCTCCAGGATAGATCATATCTTGGGTCACAAATCAAGCCTTGGTAAATTTAAGAAAATTGAAATCGTATCAAGTATCTTTTCCGACCACAATGCTATCAGACTAGATATCAATTACAGGAAAAAATCTGTAAAAAAATAGAAACACATGGACGCTAAACAATACACTACTTAATAACCAAGACATCACTGAAGAAATCAAAGAGGAAATAAAAAAATACCTAGAAACAAATGACAATGAAAACATGAAAACCCAAAACCTATGGGATGCAGCAAAAGCAGTTCTAAGAGGGAAGTTTATAGCAATACAATCCTACCTCAAGAAACAAGAAACATCTCAAATAAACAAGTTAACCTTACACCTAAAGCAATTAGAGAAAGAAAGGAAAAAAAAAAAACCCAAAGTCAGCAGAGGAAAGACATCATAAAGATCAGACCAGAAATAAATGAAAAAGAAATGAAGGAAACCACAGCAAAGATCAAAAGAACTAAAAGCTGGTTCTTTGAGAAGATAAACAAAATTGATAAACCATTAGCCAGACTCATCAAGCAAAAAAGGGAGACGACTCAAATCAATAGAATTACAAATGAAAAAGGAGAAGTAACAACTGACACTGCAGAAATACAAAGGATCATGAGAGATTACTGCAAGCAACCATATGCCAATAAAATGGACAACCTGGAAGAAATGGACAAATTCTTAGAAAAGCACAACCTTCCAAGACTGAACCAGGAAGAAATAGAAACTACAAACAAACCAATCCCAAGCGCTGAACTTGAGACTGTGATTAAAAATCTTCCAACAAACAAAAGCCCAGGACCAGATGGCTTCACAGGCAAATTCTATCAAACATTTAGAGAAGAGTTAACACCTATCCTTCTCAAACTCTTCCAAAATATAGCAGAGGGAGGAACCCTCCCAAACTTATTCTATGAGACCACCATCTCCCTGACACCAAAACCAGACAAAGATGTCACAAAGAAAGAAAACTACAGGCCAATATCACTGATGAACATAGCTGCAAAAATCCACTGCACAATACTAGCAAACAGAATCCAACAGCACCTTAAAAGGATCATACACCATGATCAAGTGGGGTTTATCCCAGGGATGCAAGGATTCTTCAATACATGCAAATCAATGTGATACACCATATTAAAAAACTGAAGGATAAAAACCATATGGTCATCTCAATAGATGCAGAAAATGCTTTTGACAATATTAAACACCCATTTATCATAAAAACCCTCCAGAAAGTAGGCATAGAGGGAACTTTCCTCAACATAATAAAGGCCATATATGACAAACCCACAGCCAGCATCGTTCTCAATGGTGAAAAAATGAAACCATTTCCACCAAGATCAGGAACAAGACAAGGTTGCCCACTCTCACCACTATTATTCCACACACTTCTGGAATTTTTAGCTACAGCAATCAGAGAAGTAAAAGAAATAAAAGGAATCCAAATCGGAAAAGAAGAAGTTAAGCTCTCACTGTTTGCAGATGACATGATACTATACATAGAGAATCCTAAAGATGCTACCAGAAACCTACTAGAGTTAATCAATGAATCTGGTAAGGTTGCAGGATACAAAATTAATGTACAGATATCTCTTTCATTCCTATACACTAAAGATGAAAAATCTGAAAGAGAAATTAAGGAAACACTCCCATTTACCACTGCAACAAATAGAATAAAATACCTAGGTATAAACCTACCTAAGGAGACGAAAGACGTTTACTCAACAAACTATAAGACACTGATGAAAGAAATCAAAGATGACACAAACAGATACAGAGATATACCATGTTCTTGGATTGGAAGAATCAACATTGTGAAAATGACTCTACTACCCAAAGCAATCTACAGATGCAATGCAATCCCTATCAAACTACCAATGGACTTTTTCAGAGAACTAGAACAAAAAACTTTCACAATTTGTATGGAAACACAAAAGACCCCGAACAGCCAAAGCAATCTTGAGAAGAAAAACAGAGCTGGAGGAATCAGGCTCCCTGACTTCAGACAATACTACAAAGCTACAGTAGTCAAGACAGTACGGTACTGGCACAAAAACAGAAATATAGATCAATGGAACAGGAGAGAAAGCCCAGACATAAACCCATACACATATGGTCACCTTATTTTTGATAAAGGAGGCAAGAATATACAATGGAGAAATCACAGCCTCTTCAATAAGTGGTGCTGGGAAAACTGGACAGCTACAGGTAAAAGAATGAAATTAGAAGACTCCCTAACACCATACACAAAAAATAAACTCAAAATGGATTAAAGACCTAAATGTAAGGCCAGACACTATCAAACTCTTAGAGGAAAACATAGGCAGAACACTCTATGACATCAATCACAGCAAGATCCTTTTTGACCCACCTCCTAGAAAACGGAAATTAAAAAGAAACATAAACAAATGAGACCTAAGGAGACTTAAAAGCTTTT